>NC_138529.1:45668840-47057590 GCF_964234715.1 Podarcis melisellensis
TGTCGTTATTAGCTTTCACAGTAGGTGTGTAGGGTGCCCAAACATCACATGTCTCCATAACTCCACATGGCAAGGAGTAGTAGCAGGAACTTGACACAGGATTGGCAGCCTTGTGTGAAGACTCTGTTGCTTGAGCTTTGTTGGTCCACCCTTCTTTGGGGGGAAGGCCATAGCTTAGTGCCAGGGCGCATGCTTTGCAAACTAAAGGTCCAAGGTGCAAACTATGGCACCTCCAGGTAGGGCTAGGAAACACTGCTGTCTGAAACCATGGGGAGCCATTTCCAGAGGTTCTCCACCAATGGTGTAAACAATATGGAGCTAACTGGGCTAATAGTCTATAAGGCAGCTACTGACATTCCTTCCTAAGTTCCCCCATGTAGCAAATTTCAAGCAACAAGACAAAGTTGTCAAGGAAAAGGATAGTAGTGTAATAGTTCCATAACATGCTAATTCTCTTGCTTATACCGTACATTATTGAACGCTCATCTGTGCCAACACCTCTGTTTTATACACATTTACTTAGACAGAAGTCCAATTGATTTCAGTGGAATTCCAAGTAAGTTTGCTTAGGAGTTCAGCCTCAGATTAATTGGTGGCTTATTGGCTTCAAACCCAAGCATAGATTCAAACACATTGCTATCACATGTGCATGCGAGTGAAAGAGTGATGTTTCTGATTTAATAACTACATTTTGTGTCATATGAACGGCATAACAACATTGGGGTATTTGAGTGTCTCTAAACTCCACCACTGGCTGCTGTTAAATATTTATATGCCTACTGTTAAGAACAAATCATTTTCTCAATCTATTTCACTAATACAAATTATTTATAAGTACGTCATTAATTATTTAGATTTTCCTGGTATTATATTTGCATTAATAATTCAAATTCATATAATTATCTATTAAATCATATAAATATGATTTAGCTTCAATTGTTGTCTGGAGCACAAACAGCAAGTCTGTCATGGACCATAAACACATAAAACATGATTTCCGTCACTAATAAGCATCCATTGGCTGCTAAAAGTCATGACAGTATCATGCTGAGCTAACTTGCCATTTAATATCTCTGCCATATAATTACTGTACCTCTGAAACTTCGTGGTCTCTCATGGCTGGGATGCCTTTTGTCCACTGGCTATTGTTTTATAATACAGGTAAGCCAGCAGTCATAACGAAAGTTTCTTTACACTGTTCACCAATTACTTTTATGTGTCCTGAGGGGGATTAGCACTCCCCCATCCCCCCTTTTTTCGTGTGTGTGTGTGGGGGGGGGTATGGTAGGCAAAAATTGATTCACACTCCAGGAAACATCAGCCATCTCCTCATTAAAAACTTCAAAGCAAGCCACAGCTGAACAAAATGTATAACACCAGAGCTTAAACCCATAAGTTATAATACATCCTGAGGGGAACTTTGCTTTTGTAGAGCACATATCTGCACATTTTAAGTTGCTTGCTATCCCTAATATATTCAACTCTGCACTTACACATGATGAAATTGCAATGGGTTTATTATGGTTTAATCTGACTGACTTATGGCCTGATCCCCATGCCCCAAAGGCACAGCAGTGGCAGCAAAGCACAACATTTCTTATAAAGGTACAAGCATTTGTTGGGGTGAGGAGGTCACAATTTCCTTTTCCACCTATATAGTTGCTCTAGTGCACAGGATATGTGCCAGAGTGGTGCAGCTGTGGCATACAAGAAAGAATGTGTCCTACAGGCCTACTGAGAACACCTGCCATTCCAGAGCTTGGGTGTTAGCGTAACACTGAAAATTTGTGGCACCAAGGGAAATTGGTTTTGTTCAGGGTATTTTTCAATAGAAGTGTCCCATTTATCTAGCAAAAGATTGCAAGTGGCAACGTAGAGGCAAGCTACCTATGACTAATTATTATTTGTGTTCAGTGTTATTAGCATTAGCATTTATTTACTATCAACGTACATGGCTATGTACAGAATGAAATTTAAAAGTTTCCTAAACTGAAGGGAGTTAGAATGATCACACTATAACCCACGGCAAACTTTCATAGTGCTTAAATGGGAACTACTTCCAAAAACCTTAGAATTCTTAATAATTAAGGAATTCAGTCTTTGTGAATCCTGACATGAAATTACCGGTTCTGCGCTGACATATGAGCAAAGGCAGTTCTCAACAATTTAAACATAAGGAAATACATATTTATGTGTGGATTTTGAAAGACAACACACATATTCTGAGAGAAAAGGCACATCTAAGTACATATTCTGATTATCTGATATATGTATGTCTGAGATAGTTGGGCAGTTTTAACAGCAGAAATGAAACAGAATTCAGTTATGGGAAACAGGCAAAAGCAACACTCACTGAAAATAGAAAGGTTCACACTTCCTGAGGTAAAAGAACCAAGTTTCTTCTGCATCCCAACCACCATGAGTCCTACCTAATGAGTTGCTGAGTTTTATTTGCATGATAAAAAAGCAGGCCCAGTTTAAGGAATTGTTTACCTGGGACTGAAGATAGCTACTTCCCCCTTTGTTTTAGTTTGGCAACAGAAGGATTTTGCAAGCTGGACTAATTAAAATACAAAGGGCTTTGGCTTTAAACAGCTGTTTTCTTTCAACTGCTTCACTTCAGCAACCCAGCTTATGTAAATATTCACTCCAGCACTATTATTAAGACTTTTCCTTTCTTTCTCTCTCTTTTTTGGTTGTTGTTTTGTTTTGTTTATACAACTGCCTGAATGCCCTTAGATATATTCTGCTTCACTCTCAATAAAAGTCCCTAGTTGAAAATTGAGCATGGTAGACTTTCTAAATAGATGAGCCCGAACAGTAGAATTTCAAAATTAGCAGTTGGCCTTCTAACAAGGATTTACTGCATGCTATGTATGGCCTTATCATTTGTCAAAAGCCAGGACTTCTGCTTCTAGAAAAGTAAGAAGGAAAACAATTGAATGACACAATTTTTCTTAGAGCTATTTCACCCATGTGCATGCGTACACACACACACACACACACTTCCTTGGGATTGTAACTGTGCTGCCTTTAATTAGGGCCTTTATTACAGCCCTTTATTCTGTTAACCTATTTCCATCCATGCTAGATTAGTATACAAGTGAGAGTAATTTTAATGGCTTACCAAGCAAGAGGCCCCATGGGATGCTTTGGGACACTGTGAACTACTGTGATGAGGAGCAGAGCTGATGCCAACATGTTTAACTTTTTAATTTGAAGATTATGTTGGAATTGAAACACATTCTCCAAGGTGAATAACAAGCACTTTTGCTGCAGTACTTAACCTTAGCTGTGAGTTAACATTAATTACCTGGCACACTTGTGTCTATCTGTTGTACGTATATTAGAAAACAATTGCTCTCAAACAATGGTACATGGACCTCTGGTGACATGCCATGGTCCTTATTGCTGCTTCCATCAGCCTGATGATGAGGGTGCATTTAGAGTGAGAAGTCCCAGAAGCATCCTGGCAATCACTAATTGTGCACGTCTTTGTCTTCATGCTGAGCTCTCTTATTATGGCAGCTGACAATGTATACGAGTCTCTTCCTTTGCCTGCTGCTTTTTGCTGAAAGTAAATGACAGTGAGAGTCATGATATCATTAACACTGAACCCACCAAGGTGAATGCAGCTAGTTATAGTGGTTTGCCAGGTAACCTGCACAGTGCTTAACACCCCTCCCTATTTCTGCAGTATGGCGCAGGTAATCTCTTCTGGAAGGATATGATGTTGTGTTATGTGTTTGACTTGCTGGTTGTGCAGGTCTGGAACACAGATATGGTGTTTTCAAAGCTCAAGTCTGTTTCAGATATGTATGTACAAAATGAAAACCTACTCTTATGCTGAAGCAGACAGTGGGGTAACACACTGTATGTTTGAGGAGTTCAAAAAGGGACACTGCACATTTACTATTAAATGTGTGAAGAACTCTGCCAATAAAATAGGGAAACTGGACCAGGCAGTGTGCAAGAGCGTTCTTGATGTATGCCAGAACGTGTGTAGGGCTCTTTCTCATACTTGTCCAGCAGAAGATATGGCAGTAGAAGGGGATGGGACAAGCTTGTGCCACCTTGTCACATGCTTTTAATGGTCTGGATGCTCCATATGCTTCTTTCCATCCCATCACAGCTGAATATTTGAACCACTTCCACCGAAAAGTATTGGGTCTGCAGTGACATAAAATAGCATTTCAGCTCAGTCAGGGTGTTTCTGTCTGTGGTGATCATTTCACACATGTAAATTATGGTTTGATATTTTAGACGCCGTTCCAAAAGTACATGTGTGGTCACACCTGTTGTCATCCCTGCATATTCTCGTCTGACATGTTTTTTGCCTTTGTGGGTTCAGCCACAGGTGATGGTGTGCTGTGATTGGAGTCACCCATATGCTCTTCAGTGCAAGTGCGCCTGCCAGTCCCTCTGGGGCAACACAAGTGAATGGTCTCAGTAAATATTCCTTCAAAAAAAAATCCCTATACACAAGATACTATTTCTCCTCCTTGTTTGCTTCTGCCTCCACTGACACATCTTCTTCTACACTAAACATGCACACACACACACACACATTCTGCAAACAAACACAGACCACAATCTATTCTGTTTCTTTATAGCAAGGAGAGTGGATCCTTTGATCACCAGGGAAGGCCTATGCAGGTACATCTGCAGCACAAACTGGCACATTGCTGACTTCTGGGATACAGAATTAGATGTAAGTGTGCTGCTACCCTTTGCCACTCTCATTCTGCCCACAATTCCATTTCAGCCAGTATATATATTATGAAAGCAGAATATCCAGTATTCTTTCAGCATAGAAGGTCTTCTGCTGAATCCTATACCCTCTGACTTGGCAGTTCTTCAATATAGGATTGCACCCTATGACATCTTAATGAAGCACACAATGCCATCAGGCTTTGTTTTACTCTGAAGAGATGTCTAGACTTATTAAGACTTTTGTAAACCAGCACATTCTCTTGAAGGAAAATCATTAAATTAAATGTAAATTAAATTTAAATATAGACAAAAAGTTGGCATGTATCCATTTCCATACCACAAGTCAATTGACAATGAGGATAGAAAGAAAACCTTTAACGTTAGATTGAAGGTTTCTAAACTTTGACATATGTGCACAAACAATTCTGTGTTTTGAGTTAAAAATAATTTGGTATTACATCTTTATTTATTTTACTTCCTGCCAGGGAAGAGATCTGAGGTTACTGAGCTGCCAATTGATAGTGGAATTTTCATTTAAGCTGTTTTGCCATTTAAATTGTCCTTGTATTCAGCTAAGCTGTACTCAGAGGAGACTCTCTGAAATCAGTGCTAGTCAAAGTTAGCCATAGCTAACTCAAATTAATTTATTTCAGTCGGTCTGTTGTAACAGTGAAGTACAAATTTGTTACTTAACTGATCTATTTATTTGAATATGTTGAATTACAGCACTATTTTATGCATGTTTGGTTGGAAGTAAGAGTGTTAAATGGAGCTTGCTCCCTGGTGTGTTTATAATGGCTGCCTCAGACCTCTTTCAAAAGTCCTTAAAAACTCCCCAAGGTATGTGATAAATTTGACTATGTCTAGTTAGTTGCTTACGAGACAAATACAAAAAGATATATATAGTTCGATCCTGGTTCTGCTGGATAAACCATCTCTCAAATGTTTAGCATTAAAAAGTAACTTACTTTTTGTGTGTAAATAAATAGGTTACTTAGTGAAACATCTAAAGGATAGTTTATTTCAATTAACCAAAGTAGGGCTTCTACTTTTTCCTGAAAGCAAAGCAACATCAGGAAGAAATTCAACTGGTAAAGTTTTAATTGTCATGCCTGCCATGAAGTTGTTAAAAGCTTGAATTTTTACCTGCTGTGGAATTGTTAAAAGTATGCCAGAAAAAGATGACAACTAGTGTAAAAGAGTGTCTATTGCTAAGTCCTGGTTCGTAACAAATCATCTTCCTGAGCAGTGTTCTAGTGGGGTTCATATAGTTCAGCACTTATAATGCACAAAGAAATGCATTAATTCAAATGTCATCTTCGCTAGGTATCAGAGGAGGAAATTGTAGCTTCCTGTACTTTTCAATGTGAAGTTTGTGTTGCTGTTAGAGTTATGGATCATCATGACTGTGTCTTTAAGTGCAAAATTAATATTTCATCTCAGTACTATCCCTGTACAAATGGTTTGATTTTAATGAGTGCACTTTACAAGATGAAAACTGCTTCCACCTGAAATGCTTCAATTTAACAGAGCTTATTTGTCTCCATCCATATTAAAATGTGATTAGAATTGCACGTGAAATTATTGTATTCGGAGATCCACCCTGACAGCAGTTCTAAACTTGAAACGCTGAGTATAGCTAGCTGAATCAGACTCAAAACTGTGAATTAGTACAGCGATGCTTGATTGCATTAATATCAATATTTATACCGCTATAAAGTATGTTTATGACACTGTAATTGATAAGGCTATTAATATTAGCTAAACTTAGGACCTGCAATTATACTGCTATAAACTAAAATTTATTGTTACACTAATGGTCCCTAGCACTCAGCTTGAGAGACCTGAAGCTGTATTATGTAAATCCATAAAGCTATGGACTGTATTTCCTTTTCTCATTTCTATCAAAGAATATATTTACATTGTAAAATTAGAATTTGCTTTCATTTGGAGTAATGCTTGCACTTTTGAGAAAGTGCTTTTAATTAATTTTCATGTTTGTTCATCTGAAAACCACATGGAAAAAGCTACGCCACCATGCTTGTATACTATACTAGTAAATTAAGCATGCATATTGCAGGCAGAGAACAATGTTCCTGGCTGCTGTGTGGGGTGGTCCCTCTCCCATATTAAATTATGGAATGAGCCCCTGTACCCCAGCATCAGCAGGAATCCTCACTCTTGACTTTCTGCCTATGTAGTTGTTTAGGTTTTATTTTAATTAATCAGTCATTTTGTTTTGTACAGGTTTTGATCGCTTTTTAATACTTTTAAACTGCTGTACATTGCCCTGATATTTTATGAGGTGGTATGTAAATACCTTTATAAATAAAAACATTCTGACTAGGGCTTGCTGTGTGCTGAAGTGTTCCCATCTATGATAAGATCACTGGTAGAGGAAGAGGAGTGGGGGGGGGCGCACTGCCCCTGGCAGCGCGATCCTGGTGGGGTGCCATTGCAGCTGCCCCGCTGCACATGCTAGGCGCCATGCCCCCAGGACACATGTTACGCTCCTGCGGGCAGTGCGCCACGCCCCCGGGATGCACACCAGCCCCTGCCTGCTCTCTGCGCCCCCCCCCCCGGTACTGGAGAATGAAGTTCTGCCACTGGATAAGGTAAATGTCATGCCCCACATGTTACATAAGGCTTGTGGGTATAGGGCAGCATATAAATTCAATAATACTAATAATAAAATCCAATATTCAACATTTTCTAGTTTGCCAATTTGTCTTGGAATAAGTGCCACATTTCAATATTTTCTGTGTTAATCATTTTGTAATAGACTTTTAGCTATTCATTTATAGGAACAGATAGGTCTCCTAACATTTCTACTAATAATCAAAGTGTCTTGGGCTAAGTACAGTGGTACCTCGGGATGCGAACGGGATCCATTCCGGAGCCCCGTTCGCATCCCGAACAGAACGTAAGACGCGACAGCGCGTCTGCACTGGTCGCGTTTCTCCTCTTTTGCGCATGCGCGTGATGTCATTTTGACCATCTGCGCATGTGAGAGCAGCGAAATCTGGAAGTAACGCGCTCCGTTACTTTTGGTCGCCGTGGAGCGCAACCCGAAAGCGCTCAACTTGAAGTGTATTTATCCTGAGGTATGACTGTATGTGCAAAGTTTCAACTTCTAACTAGAATACAAGGAGCTGAACAATTTTACAGTACATCAGAGCTCCAGATTTGAAGAAGAAATGTACAAATTTTTACTTCACAGGAAAGTATTACAATTTTAATGTGAGTAAGAACAGACACACGTATACCAAAAATACTTGCTAAACCCACAAATATCACTATTATAGGCTTGTAAAAATAAAATTATAGGCTTGTTATAGTGGGATTTAGACTCTCTGATATCTGTAGTATTTTGGTTCCAAAAATTGCAATGTTCACCAGTTCAATAAATGTAGGAATGAAGTTCCCAATTAGACACAAAACACAAAATGTTTTATATCCTTTGTACATGCTTTTCAGGATACCAAACCATTCTTCTAGTTAACTGCATATACATTGCATAAATTTTCCAAAATAATATCTCAGCATTTTGACAAATCTTGAGGAAAATATAATTTATTGAAATGTTTAAGATACATACAGTGGTACCTCGGGTTACAGACGCTTCAGGTTACAGACTCCGCTAACCTAGAAATAGTAACTTGAGTTAAGAACTTTGCTTCAGAATAAGAACAGAAATTGCTCAGCGGCGGAGCGGCAGCAGCAAGAGGCACCATTAGCTACAGTGGTACCTCAGGTTAAGAACAGTTTCAGGTTAAGAACAGACCTCCAGAATGAATTAAGTTCTTAACCTGAGGTACCACTGTATTTTAAAAATCTTCCTTGTTCTGTATTCCTGGTCCAAAGTTAGGGATTTCTATGAAAAATTCATTGCCTGGTTCAAAATGCATCTGGCTTCAGTTATTCAGTGAAATGTTGAGCACAGACGTTGTCACACATGGATTTTTTCCTTGTGTTTACACTGCATAATGAGCTTTGTATTTACAGTGCTGCATAAATACTTAGGGTATTACGCTGCCCTTTATGTATGGATGTCATGGTGCGCCCTGTTTGGAAAGTCTTGATATTCCAAGAATCATGGGTTAATGGAGAGGTGTGCTCAGATTGGGTTCTGGCGCAGCTATGCACAGGAGTTTTCAACTGCTCCTTTGCAGTGTTAGTGCAACTAAGAACTTTCCAGTATATAATGTTTAAATTTGGTCTTTCAAAAGCTTGAGCCTGTGTCTTACATCAGTCAAGTTGGAACTGCCTGGCAATTAGTAGGTTGTTTTCCTGCTTCCTTTCTAGGAATGAGAGGGAATGAGTGGAAATGCTAAATTACAATATTTGCTGCACAGTAAATGCTACATTTCTCTCATCTTATTCAAGAATGAAGTGCTGACGTGTGGATTACATGTGAATATAAAGTACGCATGAGTCAAAATATTGTAGTAACTTCTGAGCCACTTTGTGTTTTCGGATTTAGTTGTTGGCATTCAGCAGTCAATGTGAGGCAGAGCAGCTGGGCTTCAGATATATACATGCTTGTTTGTTTCTGGGTGCCATTTGAAAGGGTCCTGCAACACTGTATCTCTTCTGTTTGTGACATTTCTATTTTCAGATGGTGGCAATATCACTGAGAGAACAGGTTGCACATTATTTAAACCTTAAAAACACTTCCCGGGAGACCAGAGGGAGGGGTGTGTGATATACATGAAGATAAACAAAATGCATAAATAGTCACGGAGAATTTCAGAAGGATCAAAATGCACTTTGGATGTTTTATATTGCACCAGGCTGTTTCAGCAATAACTAAACTCTTCATCTGAGAAAGAAAATCAGCTTCATATTATATGAAGTAAAACAATGCAAAAATAAGTACATCCGAACAAGGATCTGCAACAATTAATTCTGCTTTGTTCTCTTTTCCATTTAAAAGTCTAGAACAGTGGTTGGTGCTAATGTAGAAAATTCATGCATAGTGTGTTTCTGAATTCTGTTTGTTTTGAATTCAGACATCCCACTCCAATTACTGCCACCATATAATAACTGCATGTAAATAATATTTCATAAAATATTGGCTTTTAATAGTGGAGGGAATTCACATCAGTCACCCTTAAGATTATCACTGATGTGATAATAAAGTCCTCACGGTCACACAGCTGAAGGGGGCGGGGATTCAACAGATGAATACCATCACAGAGAATGTCCTCCACTGTATCACCAAATAATGGACATACCTTAATGATAGAATGCAGAGGGAAAACCCCCTTTGTGGTTCTTAAGGCACTGGCAAGTTCATGAGTGACCAGAGTGGTGCTGTGCCATACTCATGTTGCTTTATGGGGTGGGCTTGGATAGCAGCAGGGTTGGGCTGCTCCTGAACAGACTAGAATTTCTGGGGGCCCCAAGTGGTCCATGCAGTTACTGGGCCTGCAGTGCAATCTGTGCCCCTCTTATGAACCACGTACCAAATGGAATATGTGAATACAAAATGTGGTGAATAATGACTATGTGTGACAGGAGCACTTTACATTGAGGCTCACATGCATGAAGGACTTATGTTAGGACCCATATTATGGAACTCAAGCACTCAGTTGTATATATCGTATTATAGAGAACTAGCATTGAGAGCAGAAGGATAGCCTTGCCAGATCAGGCCCGTGACCCATGTCACAGTCACCAACCAGATGTCCCCCGGAAGCCAACAAGCAGGACCCCTGAGTGCAACCACATTCTTCCCTCCTATATCCAAGTTTTACTCAGAATAGACCCAATTAAATTGATGAACGTGACTAAGTTAGGGCTATTAATTTTAATAGGTCTACTCTGAGTGAAACTTAGTTGGGTACCACTGTGTGCTATCTGGGAGAAACTCTATTTTGCTATTTTAATGGAAGGAAACGTGGTTACATCAAAAGCATTTGTACTGATGTGTGGATGAGTGCTATTCAAGAAGTATATTAGTCATCTCAAATTCTGTTTGAGTGGGGGGGGGTTTAGGGGGGGTTAATTGCATGAAAAATAAAATAAAGATGTTAAAAAAATAAAAGCTGGTTTCAAAACGGGCTAAATACTATACAATATGATAAACTACAACCGTTCTTACCATTTTTTTTAAAATTTATGTGTTGTGATAGCCATGCCTTTTGTAATATACCTCAACAAAGGTAACTGAAAAATAGCATTTCCTTTCTCTTTCTAAAAATGCTTCACACACCTCTCTCTCTCTCTCTCTCTCTCTCTCTCTCTCTTTCTCTCTATCTCTATACTGTGATACTGGATATGACATCAAAAACTTATCTATCATAGCTAGAATATTCTGGATGTTATCAAATTTTGAAATTAAAGGTAAAGGTACAGGGCTTATTTTTGTTTCCCCCCCTGTTTTTTGTATGACATAATTTCCTTGATCATCACCTCACCCCTCAAAAAGAACCAACAATTCTCTTCACTTAGCCATATTTCTCTAATCATAACGGGGACCACTTGTTTTTCAAATAAGTCATTTGTGCAATGACAACCAGTCAGGGAGTCATGCAGTGAATAGAGGCCACTGATTTATCTTTTTATTGGGGAGGGGTGTGACTGAGTCATGCATATATATTTGGCATATATCCTAAGAACCAATCATCACTGGGCATAAAAATGTGGCAGTGCTTTTACCAAAAGGAAACAGGAAGAGGTGCTGTTGTCTCTAAGTGAGGCATAAGTAGCATACTTTTAAAGAGAAAGACAGAGATGCTATCATGAAGCAAAATCTGACATTTACTTTAGTTAACTGTAAGACAATGGAAGTGTTAATTTAAATGAAAAGTGGGTCTCCTGTGGAACTCATAGTGCAACCAGCGATTAAAATACACAGAATTTTTGTGTGTGCAGGTATCCAAGACTCATTAGCTTGAGACAAGGGGATTCATATTCTATTTAGCAAGATTTCATATTGAGCCATTTTCCATTTACAGTATATTCCTAAAGGTGGAAGCAGCAGGGAAATGAAATTACTTCATTTACTGGAATTACAGCTTCTTTTGTGTAAAACTTTAATCATCTTATATATGACAACCTTATGCTTAATGTTTTTGGAACACTCTTCATAACACATTATTTAGTGAATGCATAGACTCTTCCCACTGAGCTCATTGCTGCTTTCAATGGTTGTGCTAATCTAGTTTGAATATATGCAGTAGTTAATCTTAATTATGATGCCGAAGTCTATACCATGTTAATTATTCATTTCACATGTTCCTTCCACTTTATTGTAACTCCTAATTTACTTTAACTAAATGTAGCTTTTAATTATAGCTTTGAGAATTTGGTGAAATTTTGTCTGGCAAGCACACATGAGTTGGGGGGGAGGAAGATGGGGGAAATATGCCAAATTGGCAAGAAAGGGGAAGCTAAATAACATAGGAACCCAACTCGCCCACCATTCCAACTGTAGCAATGGAATTATCCGAGACACTTCTTATGAACATTTGCTGAGCTGGAACAAAAAGCCCTGTTTATTCTGCTTGTGTGTTGTATGTATGCTAGATTCTGGCAGGCTGCATTATGCAAGACATCCATTTCTGAAAATATCATAAATAAAAAATTGTCCAGTAGCACCTTAGAGACCAACTAAGTTTGTTCTGGGTATAAGCTTTCATGCGCATGTACACTTCTTCAGTTACACTGAAACAGAAGTCACTAGACCCTTATATATATTGGGAGGGTGGGGTGGGTTTTTTCTCAGAAGGGTAGAAGGAAATGGGTGATTGACTCAGTGGGTATGGTAAACCTGTTGATGACTGTTAACGACTGCAATTAGCCCTACAGGAAAAAGCAAGGGATAGTATGCAGATGACCAAAAATAGCTTTAGCTATTTTTAGAGACAAGAATCCAATATCTCTATTCAGACCAGGTCTCGCCATAGTTTTCAGTTTAGTAATAAGCTGTAATTCAGCAACTTCTCAACATGAAAAATACCATGTCAGTCTTCAGCATATTAACAATGGTGGGGGTGGGTGCACACACATACACACCCACTGGGTAGTTGGCCTAAAAGCCCTCCACGTCGCCTTTATAGACTTTAAGCAGGCCTTTGATCTAATTCCCAGGAACCAGCTATGGACAAAATTGGCAGCGACATCTATTGACCGCCGCCTTCTCCTGCTGATTATTAATTTGCATACAAATACCCTCTTGAGGATTAGGCTAGATAGTAAGGGGCTAGTCTCCAATGCGGTTGCCACCACTAGGGGGGTAAGACAGGGCTGTTTGCTTGCCCCTGCTCTGTTTAATTTCTATACTAATTCGCTAGTGGTGCATATGGCAAATGCTGATTTCCATCCACCAAAACTGGCAGGACGAGCCTTGAATGTCCTACTGTATGCGGACGATGCCGCTCTATTAGCTACCTCCCCCATCGGATTAAGGAGGATGCTTCAAGCTCTTCATGAATATGAGACCCAACACGAGCTCCAACTAAATTATGTCAAGACCAAAATAATGGTCTTTGCTGCTCGACTGAAACCTAATTTATGGTCAATTAATGGTATTCCTTTAGAGCAGGTCAGTTGCTTCAAATACCTAGGTCAGGTTGTAAGATCAAATAGGTCCTTCTTGGCGCACAGAGAATACATAGCCTCGAACGCATCCAAAGCAGCCTTGGTGATTAGAACCCTGTACTCCAAGAAACAGGCACAAACTGTCAAAGTTGCCTTGCGACTCTTTAAAATGAAAGTCCTCCCTTTTCTGCTGGCGGGCATTGCCTTGGGCTCACGTAGGGACTTTGAAAAATTGGAATCTATCCAAACCCAATTCCTCAGGGCCATACTAAGGATCCCCCCCTCCGTGGCAGGTGCGATCATGAGATTGGAAACCGGTTGTCAAGCCTTTAGGTATGTGGCCCTGAAAGCGAAGTTATGGCTATAGTTCAAGCTCTGTTTCAGACCGGTGGGTTTGGCCCCCTTAATTCTGAGGGATAACTTTAAATCTCCATGGGAAGGGGAGATAGTGGAGGAAGTGCAGAAGTGCGGGTTGTCCTCCCTTTATATAGAGTCCATGACGTATAGCCACGCAAAGGCGGTGATCGCTCAAAGATTAAGGGATATTGCCAGACAGGAGGACATAGCCCGTGTGAAACCTGGGTTGTTTCTGGGGGAGCAGTTGTATCGGGCTGCTCTAGCTCGCTACCTGGCCGATATCCACTACGTGGAATACCGCAGACTATTTACTGCGGCTAGGCTGAATGTTCTTGACTCAGCGGTTCTGAGGGAAGATATGGAGGAGTCCCATATGACCAGAGATTATGCCACTGTGCGTTGGGTGAGGTAGAATCCACAGAGCACATTTTACTGAGCTGTCCCTTCTACAACGATTTAAGACAGTATCTTATAACTCCATACTTACCCCAGCTCAGTTCCCGACAAAGAGGAAAGCAGACAGCATATCTGCTAAATAAGTCTTCTGGGAAAACAACTTTGTCAGTGGCTAAATTCCTTTTCCTGGCACTCAAGTGTCGGAAACGTATAACTGAATGCTTTGATGTGGGTTATCTGTGAGAGGTCTAGTACTGTGGCCCTACCTTATTTATGTACCCCTATGATGTTTTAGTTTATAATTCTGTATTGTGTAATGTTTTATTTCTGACTATCGGTCGATTGATTGATTGACCCACTGGGTAGGTAGGCAACTAGTGTAAATACAATGCTGAAAAAATAGTGTTCTATGGGAATGAAAGCTACCAATACAAAACTTAATACAAGCATAATGGATGCTGGACTAGGCGGGCCATTGGCCTGATCTAGAAGTCTCTTCTTATGTCCTTATGTTCTCTGACACCGAGCTATGGATCCTCCTTCAACAATTCTATGCATGTTTACTCAAATGTAAGTCAGACTGAGTTCAGTGGGGCTTTCTTCCAAATGAGTATGCTTAGAGTTGTATTCTAAAGGTCTTCTTTAATTTTAGAATAATTGAAATATCCACGGGATAAACTTACCTTGTTCAAAGTATGAACTCAGATCTCAACCTGAAAAGTGGCACCAAAGAAGCTGCTAACATGTGTTGATAAAATAAAATAAAATAATAATAATAATAATAATAATAATAATAATAATAGGAAATGGCACATATGCTTATGAGGATCCCCTGCATATTCTTATACATGTTTATATTTTACCCAAATATGACAAGACACACATGTCATGCACCACAGTAAGTCAGATATTATTTTGTTCAGTAAGTCTGATGCACACATGTATTCATTACAGTTAAAAAGGCAAGAACTGGTTGAAATTGCATAGTCAGGGTGACAGTTTTCCAGAAAAGAAGCAGCATCCTGATTAAGGATAAAGATCCCTGTAATCATGATGTCAGCTTCCCTGGTATACAACTTTGGACAGAGTAAATGGAGAAAGAGCCTCAGAGAACTGAGCAACTGGAGACAGCAACACTATGAAAACTTTGGGGAAAGAGACATTTTCAGGCAAAAATCTTGGCAGCACTTCATCTGTGCTACTAGACTGGCCATAGAGAAGGAAGCTATGATTTGTAATTGCATCCCAGCCAAACATCTGGGAATGTAATGCATAACTGATAATTTTTGAATGGGTGAAATTAATAAATCACTTTTTACTGCTGGTACTGTTGCCTTGGTCTCTGTGCCTTCCCCCCTCCAATCCCTGGTTGCATTCATGTCACATAGATATTTTGCCCTTTCAGTCTCTGGGCAGGAAAAAGGTAAAGGAGAAGTGCTAGTTACTAGTGTAGGTTGAGTCTGCTCAGATAAGAAATGTCTATGACCTCATAAGGAAAATGATAGTGTTGGAGCACTTGCAACAGCTGTTGATTGAAGCTGGTTATAAAATGGCTGGGGGGAGAATTAATCTTTTTCCAGTCTAAAAGATATATTGCCCAAAATGAACAGCCACATAAACTTTGATGTTGCTTGGAGCTTCTCATTTTGCTGCAATATCAACAGTTGAACCTTGGGGCAGGTGTGTCCTAACACTTCCTAGATGTCTCAATGAGTAGATGCTCTTTCATTAGTTATGAAGCAATAAATTAAGATTTAAGGAAGACCACTATAAACTATATATATAAACATAAAAGTGTCTCCTGAAGTATCATTTCATTCCCTCCTTCCTTGTCTGCAAGCCTTGAAAGCTCACAAGTGCAGTTTTACAATAGAAAACTTGGGGCGGAGAAAGAGGCTTACTCTTAAAACATTATACTTGTGCTATATTTCCTCCAGTGACATTCATGTAATGCTGAAAGGGTCACAACTGCAGAGTCAGGGCAAATCACATGGACCTTTCCCACAGTTGGCACACTGTTGGGAAGAGGTGCCAATACCACAAACATGTAGGGTTAGCTCTGCCCCCAATGCAAGCATTGCAACACTACACTCTTTCAAGGTAGAAACCCACAGAGAAGTACTTTATATTGTGCTTCTTCTAAGTCTAACAACCATCTTTGTTTGACCACCTTTGGCCATGAATAATAACTCTATAGTGTTAAGTAAAAAAAAGCAGCTTTTAAATAGTCAAACAATCATTGATGGTTGTAATTAATGGTGCTAGTGCAGACATAGGCAGACTCAGCCCTTCAGATGTTTTGGGACTACAACTCCCATCATCACTAGCTAACAGGAGCAGTGGTCAGGGATGAAGGGAGTTGTAGTCCCAAAACATTTGGAGGGCCGAGTTTGCCTATGCCTGTGCTAGTGCTTCTGTCCTGGTTTCTAATATTCTCTTTACACTGCATTACCTGTTGCGTTATGGAACTGTGCCATTTTGATCAAAAGACTGCCATGTTGCACTAAACTTCTTTCAGTGGGCACCTGGCCTTCCACAATTCCCTAGAGATTATTTTGGGGCATCATTAATTTTGCTGAATGAAGTTACATTTTAGTGAATATTTACAGAGCTCTCACTATGGAAATAATAATAATGATTAATAATAATAATAATAATAATAATAATAATAATAATTTATAATAATAATTTATTATTTATACCCCACCCATCTGGCTGGGTTTCCCCAGTCACGCTGGGGAATGACTGAATGAAATATCTGCCTCGGCACTACATGAGAACTACTGTAATATTTCTGTGACACAATCTCATTTCGCATGATTAGCATGGGAACAATATCCCCTTAATTAAGCTTTTAGATAAAACTAAAAGATGTTGAACTAATGGCAAATGCATGACTATGCACCAATTAAAAATAAATAAGGAAAATAAATATGTGAAAACAATAGTCAAATTATGTGGAGTCAAACAAGAAGAAAACCACAGTTCTGGGCTAAGCTACTGCTGTGTGTCTGCTATACATCTTCGGTGGGGTTTTCCCCCCTTCATCAACACCTCTTTTAAAAGTGCCAGAAATGAAGGGTTGTGATTGTTGTATTATTTCAGCAGCTTCTCTTTAACTTCGCAGCATGCTACTCGTACTAATTTTCAGACTTTGAATGATGGCATCTATATTTTTGTATTCAAATATACTCCTCAGTAATCCTGGTTCAATTTTAGTTCTGAGCTACCCCAGGACATGCAGTTCAATATTACTAGCGGTCGGACCACTGCAACAGCCTAATAGCTTCTACTTAGTGGCATGGTTGGTGGCAGCACATCATGTTGGCATACAGGGACCAGAGGTTTTTACTCTTAATATGCCTCTGAATTTTTAGGCAGCACACTGCTTGAGAAAAGATATATTGCAGGAGTGATATGTTCATTATCTTGGAAAGGAGGCTGACAGTCCTGCTGAAGGGCACTGGCATCTCACTGGCAAAGAAATAGTGTTTTATGCAAGTGTGGAATTGAAAATGCTCATTGATGATTCCCTCCCAACCAAATGGCATTAAATAAAATCCAGCTACAGAGAGAGATGGCATTTCCTATCATTATTTGTCATGAGACAGATAATAGAATATGGTCCACAATATCTAACTTGGTCCTGAAGAGAAAACTACCAGTTGGGTTGTAAGGTCCAGTTTCTTAAGCTAATGCAAACACCCATGGAAATCAGAAATAAACAGGAGGTAAGAAATGTACCAAAGCATAAAGGTTTCCTTTGCATGTAAAATTAATCGTGGATTAGATTGGCTGAAGGTTTTCAGTCTAAAACGGCCTCATTGCGTATCACTGACACACCAAACTCATTCATTTTGTGGGCCAGAAGCAAAACATGAAGGGCCAGCCTATGGCATGCAATCTATAGCCTTTGCAATGGCAGCACTACCTGTGTATGTAGTCAGAGGTCTCTGCAAAGTCAAGCACACCAGGAAGGCCACCTGGAGCCTTCAGTCTAGAGTGGAACTTGCTGGCAAGTCTAAGCAACTGTTTCATCCTGATTTATTATGTATAAACACACCTACTATGTTCCAGGTGCTGCACAAATCCCTCCATACAGGCTCACAGTCTAAGCAGCATGAGACAAAAGTAGCAGACACTGTTTTGGATGGAGCCCTTTGGAACTTAAATTCAGTTGTGTGTTTGACAATTTGGAAGAGTTAAGCTTTACAGGATGAATAAATCATTCTAGTGATTTCCTTGATATATATAGGCATCTGTAGCTCTGGGAGGACTGGTGCCCAGATGATTGTTGCAAATTCTTCATGGCACTTTAGCAGAAATGCTCAGAGTTCCAGGTTCTTCAGTGTAGTTTATTTATTGTGAGCTATATATACAAATAAGGGATGCGGGTGGCGCTGTGGGTTAAACCACAAAGCCTAGGACTTGCCAAGCAGAAGGTTGACAATTCGAATCCCCATGATGGAGTGAGCTCCCATTGCTTGGTCCCTGCTCCTGCCAGCCTAGCAGTTCGAAAGCACGTCAGAGTGCAAATAGATAAATAGGTACCGTTCTGGTGGGAAGGTAAATGGCGTTTCCATACACTGCTCTGGTTCGCCAGAAGTGGCTTAGTCATGCTGGCCACATGACCCGGAAGCTGTACACCGGCTCCCTTGGCCAATAACGCAAGATGAGCACCGCAACCCCAAAGTCAGTCACGACTGGACCTAATGGTCAGGGGTCCCTCTACCTTTACCTTTTATATATACAAATATCTACAGGCTATAATACACGAGCATTTCATACAGTCAAACAGAGTACCTGACTGCACCTTAAGGCAAATAGGAATACCTTTCTATCTCTATCTCTCTGACCACACTCTTCTACACCACACCCTTACTGCTGGACAGGTTTCCCTTTTAAACCTATGATAGCCAATCAACTGACAGCACATTACTGCTGAGTCATTCTGACTCAGCACTTCCATACAAAGTATTGCAGGCTGATTACATCAGCCAGCTGCATCAGCTAGCAAACTCAAGCCTGCAGACTTATTATCTCACACAGCATTCTGTGAATCCCGACAATGATAGCCATAGCAATGTATCAGTCGGGAGGGCAGGGGAGCCGCACTGTTTTTTTAATATTCCATTGGTGCCACTGTTGAGTGCTGAGAGGAAGAAAGAGGAGGTAGCACCAAAGACCAAAGGAAACAAAAGAAGAAACAAAGGCTCAAAATGGTGCTAGAAAATGAGTCTTGAACAAATAACAGCAGTCCTTGTAAAACAATAAAATGCTGATATAGTTCTGCTGATAACAACCTTGATCAGGAACATAAGATTAAGGCTACCTTTCAAGGCAATCTCTCCCTTGACAGGGAACCCTTAATGGCACAACCCTCAAGAAGGTTCATTTTGTAGTATTATTTTGAGGCTTTGCATCTCCTTTTGCTACTACTGGTAAGTGCAACCCAAATAAGTGGGTGTAGAAAGGTGGGTAGATAGATAGGCGAGGGATATGAGGTTTTGAGGTTCATTCGAGCAGATAGGGAGAGTGACCAGACCTCAACATTGGTTTGAAAAATGAAATAAACAAGATTTTTTTCTTGACCCCCCCCCCCCAATTGTGTTCTGAGCCTAGTTCTGTGTCTAACTGGGTTATGGTCCAACAATATCTGCAGGACCACAGGTTCCCTATTCCTACTCTAAAGAGATAATAAAAGTACTGTGGAAGACAGAGAGCCATTATTCAAGCTGAGGTTCGATAGAATCAGTACACAATTGTAGCTAAGATTTATTGGTTGGTTGGGGTGTTAGTGGAAATCGTCCAACCCTGGCATAGGACAGAGGAAGAACAGATGATCCCCAACAGTGTCTGTCTCAAGCGCTATGATCAATAAAATTGAGAAAATCAAGACTCATTTGGCCAGGCTGTTTTTAAAGTGGAAGAGAAACAATCTAGAACCGTTTTGGTGCTTACATATATGTAAGTCAATGGTACTGATAAGAAAGAACAATGTACTCATATATTACATGGGTTTTTAAATAAGACATTTGTTCTGTTTCCATAGAGGGGCTTTTAAGGCAAGTAACTGGAAACACATTATGCCTGCCAGGTATGCCTATGTAATCTCATTGACAATATATACGGTACTATTCTTCCAAGGAGAAACTCAACATTATTTATTTTTAAAGAAAAATGAAATAATTTCTCATAAGTGAGTAAAAACATTCCAAAACAAATTACAGGCTAGCTTTTCTTTCCATTTTCCCCCTGCCAGTTTAACAGTATTCTTTGTAAACAATTTGAAGGGATCTTATTTGAATCAGCTTGTACTCAGCTGGAATTTGCTTTTAACAATAACTTGTGCTTTAATAAGCTGGTGCCCAGAGTTTGTGCCATGCTGCTTCAAAGAGATAGCAAAGCTATGAGTAAGATCAAAGCAAAATGGTCATGGGATCTTAACTATTTGACAGAAGAAGAAACAGAGAATTATACCAGCACAGTTTCTATTTTTCCTGAAGAATTATTCACTTTGATTTCCTATGAAGAGTTTACATCACTTCTTTAGTCAAAAAGTTCTCTTTTCTTATGTATCAAAGTTTTTAAAAACTCTGAAGACTTCTTTATTGCCTTAACAGAATGTTCCCACACGCTGAGTGGCTGCAGAACATTGGTCCCAGATACAGCAAAAGACAGGTGCCAATTATATCAGTAGAAGTCTCTCCCTTTTTCTCAACAACTAGAAAATAAAACAAAGTATTCAAGTATTTTTTTTCACTAGTTAGGACCTAGTCACAATGCTCTCTCCAGCTCTGCATTGTATTCTGCTTTGTCATTCTCATACTGATCAAAGTAATCTGTGAGAAGTTCATTCTATACTCACACCCTTTATTATAGAGCATCGTGTTCCTCAAGAGTTTATCACTTCTGCCTAATGTCCATTTTCAAAGAAAATTCATAGACACAAAAACTAGTCACCAAGACTCGTATTTCTAGGCACAGAAATACGAGTATGGGAAACTTGTAATACTCCAAATATAGGGCACAGGTTAAGACTCCTGAATTCCTCTGTTTCAGATTTTTATCAGAGATGGGAAAGAATTTCTCTCTTACTCCTACCAAAGCAGCTTCCATTAACACTACAGAAGCCCTTAGGAAAGCTAAATAGATACTCATAAATAAGCCTCATTGACTACAGTGGGACTTATCCTAGGATAGTCACAGGATCGCAGCCTTAGGAGTTAATTGAAACCTGTGTACACTGGTACCTTGGGTTACATACACTTCAGGTAACAGATGCTTCAGGTTACAGACTCCGCTAACCCAGAAACAGTACCTCAGGTTAAGAACTTTGCTTCAGGATGAGAACAGAAATCGTGCTCTGGTGGCGCAGCGACAGCGGGGGGCCCCATTAGCAAAAGTGGTGCTTCAGGTTAAGAACAGTTTCAGGTTAAGAATGGACCTCCGGAACGAATTAAGTTCTTAACCCAAGGTACCACTGTATTTTAGGTATTGGAGAGGGAACAAGACTGACTCAACATGCACCCACATGCAGAAGAGATAGAGCTTTCCACATATAGAAAGCAACTTGCCTGGGCATTGAATCTTACTCCACTGCTTGCCACAGGAGTGCATCCCCAAGCACACCTGAGAGCAGCAAGCTAACTTAGAGGATGAAGGAAGGCCATGTGACACACATGCTTAAAGCAGCAATGGTCACTCCCCTCCAGCAGAAGGGAATCAAGAACAACAACCACAGGGTTGATGCCATTGCCCTCTGGGATCTGCTTTCTGGAGTTATTTACCATAATGGTGAAGCCAACCAGTGTATTGTCGGGGGGAGAGAGAGACTTCTATCTCTTCCTTTCTCCTGCTCGATGCCACAATAGGAATATAGTCTGCTAAGTGTGTGGGAGGGGAAGGGGTTTAGTGAATTAGTAGGGAGAGAAAGAGGAGCCCAAAGGTTGTGGCTTGCCAAAGGCCATGCAGTGAGATCCCAGCAGAGGCAGAATATGAGTGCCATTTTCAAATCACTATGGTATAGCAGCTCTTGAGAGAGGAGGGAATTTTCTTCACAGTAACTGCACTTGTATTACTAAAATCCATAATTGGAGGGCAACAGAGAGAAAAATGGTGTGATGTTGACTCCTATAAGCTTACAAAACTTGAATGGTTTTTTACCCCTTCAGGGCATTCTTAAACAAAAAATACTCAAAATATTATAGGAAAATGCACATATTACATGATTTGGTGCACTGTTATGTCATTGCATTTCCCACTTCTCTGCCTAGGATTTCTTTGCTTGTCCACTCTGTTGATTTTATTTTGTTATATTTAAAATTGCAAGTTGTATATATACATTTAATAATAAATAAATTATAGAAACATATTGTAAGGTAATAAATAGCATGCAGTTCTACAGAAATATCTTACCGAATATAATTGTTTTCAGAAATACCACTTACCTTTTTCATCCCCTGTTTAATGCACATAATGTGCACTGGAAGTTGATTGGGTTTTTATATGGCTGTGAGCTCAGCAGAACTGCATTTCTGTGGCTTAGAATTTGCATCCTATAATTGCATTTTAGCACATTAATTGCATTTAATTTGTTATTCAATCTAAGAGCAGAACCTTCACCATCAGTGCTCTTGAGCAGAGTTTAAAGCAGCAACTGTCACTTTAAAATTAATATTCTTAGTACCTAAAGGTGAAAGGATAATGAGTCCTCACTCCTCAAATTAAAAATCTAAATTGGGGGAAACTCTCCCTGGACTTTTGTATTTATTCACCTTTGCCCCTTTGATGAAAAGCAAATATAATTCCATTAATAAAATATCCCCTCTCCATGTTGATCTTTAGTCTTCCCATATTTTTCTACTTCCTGCTTTTTTTGCAAAAAATAAATAAAGTGATTTGAGAATTAGATTGCAGTGAGACATATTTGTTGCAGGTGTTAACTTGGCAGGTGCAGCATGTCACCAAAATTCATTCATTGTACTGCTGTTGTGTATTATTTTGGTGAAGATAGAAGGGGTAGAAGACAAAATAGTGCAAATGTGTATGAACAGATACCCAACTGGTACAGGGCAGGAATTAGAGGCAGCTATGCAGAATATATAAACTCTCCAGTAAGTAAACCTTTTTACAACTAGCATAGAAATGTTGTTCATAGAGAGGCAATGAATGCCTATATTTTCTGATTTTGTGCTTTTACTATGAGGGCACTTATGCTATCCTAGTTATAATATTTGGGTGCTTAGCTGCAGTCTTTATTTTCCCATTTATGACTTTTAACATATAAGCAAACATTTCTTCAGCTCAGGAGACACATCTCATAACTAGGAGATTATTCACAGTACTTTTTATATAAGATGGCTGTCATGTGAAAGTGTTTCCACATGGCTGAGGTTTTGTATTTGGTCTATACCAGGCTGAGGTTTTGTATTTGGTCTATACCAGGGATAGGGGATGCGGGTGGCGCTGTGGGTTAAATCACAGAGCCTAGGACTTGCTGATCAGAAGGTCGGCGGTTCGAATCCCCGCAACGGGGTGAGCTCCCATTACTCGGTCCCAGCTCCTGTCAACCCAGCAGTTCGAAAGCACGTCAAAGTGCAAGTAGATAAATAGGTACCGCTCCGGCAGGAAGGTAAAAGCGTTTCCATGCACTGCTCTGGTTCACCAGAAGTGGCTTAGTCATGCTGGCCACATGACCCAGAAGCTGTCTGCAGACAAACACCAGCTCCCTCGGCCAATAAAGCGAGATGAGCGCCGCAACCCCAGAGTTGGTCACGACTGGACCTAACGTTCAGGGGTCCTTTTATAACAGGGATCAGCAACCTTTTTCAGCCGTGGGCCAGTCCACCGTCCCTCAGACCTTGTAGGGGGCTGGACTTAATTTTTTTGGGGGGTGAACAAATTCCTATGCCCCACAAATAACCCAGAGATGCATTTTAAATAAAAGCACACATCCTACTCTTGTAAAAGCACGCTGATTCCTGGACTGTCCGTAGGCCAGATTGAGAAAGCGATTGGGCCAGATCCACCCTCCGGGCCTTAATTTGCCTACCCATGGTCTATACACTACATAGATTCACCCCCACCATATGGTTGTTACCAAGAAACATCAGATATACTTTATGGCAAAGGAACACATCAGAACTCTTACCAAAGGGATCAAGAGACACACTTTCTGCCTGCTTTCATAAGGTGGTTGTAATGTATGTGAATTGGAAAATACCTAATATACAAAGAGAAGATTTTGTATGTAGAAAAATGGTGTCTGCTGAGACTCAGTATAGAGGCCTCTTATAACTAACCTCAGATCTGCGGATCAACAGTGAAATGGTCACATTATGATTATATTTAGTACGGCAACTAGATGAATGCTCTGAAATATCCCACATTAATGGTCGAATCATAGCTCGCTACTAGGCCTGTCATGCAAAATAAAACAACCTGCTTCAGGTGGCACCTTTAGTGCAGCAAGACTTTTAAAAATGTTGACCCTACTATTTGAATGGGTGTGTCATTTGAGCTCTGCTTCATTCAACAAAATGTCTTGGGCTTTGCTTTGTGAGTTGTGTCATGAATGCATCCTGATATCAAAGGCGAATAGCACAAATACCAAGACAGTGTGCCCGTTATTTCACTTGTTCAAGGGCTCTCAGTCATACAGCACATGCACAGATGCACTACAAGGATATGGTTACAAAGTTAGTTGCTCTAACGACCAGGGGGATAGACAGAGTGGGATGATGGTGGATGTTTGACACTATGAAACAGGGTTGCTGTACAGGTCTCTGCCCCCAAACATCTCTATCTTCAGGGTTCTGAAATTTAGCTCAGTCTCTTATTATGCAACAAGTAGACTGACATATTGATTATAGACTTTTTGGATTGCACACCCCTTTTCTGGCTACATGACTCAAACCATCAGGGTGTCTCTAGGCAAGTGGGCACAATAGTCCTGGAATGTGCCATTTTATCTTCCAGAGGAAGTGCTTCCCTTTAATCTGTTGTTGACATTGTTTATCTGAGAGAGCCTTCGGTCCCCGAAGGCTATTTACTTTCTCTGGTAAATTTGAAGACCTTCAGCTTTCATTCATTCATCACAATCCCACAGTTCATAAGTGATTACATTGAAATATAGTAACAAAGCATCCCAGAGATAAATGAATGCATGAGTATATTTACAGAGTCTTCAGAGGATTTTGCAAAAATCCTAGGCATATGACTCATGTTGGAACTAGGGATGGCAAGAGCCCGCTGGTCTTAGTCACCATTGTCCCAACTCAAATGTCAATTTAGGTATGATTCAGATATGACTTAGACAGCATCTTAAAAAGCAGAGACATCACCTTGCCAACAAAGGTCCGTATAGTTAAAGCTATGGTTTTCCCAGTAGTGATGTATGGAAGTGAGAGCTGGACCATAAAGAAGGCTGATCGCTGAAGAATTGATGCTTTTGAATTATGGCGCTGGAGGAGACTCTTGAGAGTCCCATGGACTGCAAGTAGATCAAACCTCTCCATTCTTAAGGAAATCAGCTCTGAGTGCTCCCTGAAAGGACAGATCCTGAAGCTGAGACTCCAATATTTTGGCCACCTCATGAGAAGAGAAGACTCCCTGGAAAAGACCCTGATGTTGAGCAAGATTGAGGACACAAGCCGAAGGGGACAACAGAGGACGAGATGGTTGGATAGTGTTCTTGAAGCTACCAGCATGAGTTTGACCAAACTGCGGGAGGCAGTGGAAGACAGGAGGGCCTGGCGTCCATGGGGTCACGAAGAGTAGGACACGACTAAACGACTAAACAACAACAACAGATATGACTTGAATTAATACACTGAGTTTGGTCCTGATTCAGATTGGGTCCCATCATGTCTTTACTTGCCCTTGCTTCTTCCAAGCCCTTTATATTTGGGAGAAAGGGGTGGCACTGGCCAGATGGAAGCAGCAGGGCAAAGGGAAAATTGTTATTGAGGATGTTGGGGGTGCTGAATCAAGTCTCCTCCATCTATCAGAGACAGAAAAGCAGGAATTTCTCTCCCACACCCCTCAATCTGTAGTCATTCTTTACAGTCCTCTCCCCACAGCAAGCCAAACAAGACTCCCTGGTGCCACCAAACAGCTGCCAGTTGTTGTTCTGTTTAAGGACAATTTCAGCAGGAGTCTTGAGTCTTACTGAGAGCCATTCATCTGTTTCATCTGTTATATAAGGAATCCAAGGCATGTGGAGATAACACGATCAGAACTATACTCCCTGCCATAGACAGCAGCAGTACTCCATGAATGGGGGTGGAATCAAGTTAGGATCAATACAAAACCAACCCTTTTTATTTTCAGGATTTTGTTTTGTTTTGTTTTGATCTGTGAAAGTCTGTTTTAACATTTCAGCTGAATGAACAAGCTGAATGAATATTTCAGAGCAAATCATGTCAAAAGTGGGTGGCACCTGAAGTTATATTTTGGTGCCTTTTGTTTTTCAAATAGAGTGTCATGGTAAGAGTGACATAAATTTAGACTTTACAAGGCATAATATTCTTATGCGTTTGGGGGAGGCAGACTGAATGCCTGACCCCCCTTTCTAACCCCTGGATCCAGTAAGTGCTAACATATAAAGGAGGCTAGCTTCCTGGGTGATGGGCCATTAAGGGAAATAAAAGAAGGGGGCTCTGTGTGAGATGACAAGTGGGTTGGACCCCTCCCCCAGCTTACCATCAATTGGAAGGACAGAGCCAGATTTTTAGGGTTTGAAGTTGTAGAGATGTGAGCTAGAAGCCAAACAGCAAGCAGAGACAGCAAGCATGCCATATTTCTGCTTGAATCTAAGGCTGTGACTATGGGAGAGAAAAGACCCACTTGGAGTGCTGATGGTGTGAACCCCTTCCATCAAAGGCTCAGGTTGTAGATATGTGTAAATAAATCATATATCATAAAGGCACCACAGTTCTGCTGTGCCTCATTTCCTCATTTCCAAAAGGAAACATGAACCTTGGATAGGTGCTATCCAAGGTATTACTGGCAGGAAGATGAAACATAAATGGAGTGTGAGGGCACCTTTACCCCACCCTTCTCATCAGACAGTTCCTTATCACTGTTCATGTGTTCAGCTGCTGCATCTGAAGCAGGGAACCTCAGGATTCACAGTAGTTCTGTGTGCATTGTATAAACCAGTCCTTCTAGGGTTCTGAAATACGGAGGGAGTCTTAATAAGTACAAGAGGTTCCCAACTTCAGATGCAGCAGCTGAACATGGGATCAGCAAGAAAAACCACGCAATGACTAAAGGCATGGCTCCACATCACATTTCTCTTACTGGCAGCAATGCCTGAACAGGGCTATATTAGTTTCATACAAATGTTGAACAAGTGAACAACGAAGTAAACTGCTAGGTTCAGATATAGGTTAACTTATAATTAGGAAAGAAAGTTGTTCTCTACTAATAATTTTAGTAGAAGGAATTTTCCTTCTATAAAATTCATCCTGATATGCTTCAGTAGTGTGATTGTCTGCATCCAGTTTTACATTATATTTTAATTGCTTAGCATTTATATATCATACTTGTATTTTAATAGCATTACCTTTAACACATAACAGGTTATATGATGCAGTTCTATGTTTTAAAGTGTTGCATAAATGAATTGCCATGATTTATCCAACACCTGATATCAGCAGGAAATACGGTTGTAGAGTAGACATGTATTAAAAATAATTATGCTTACTTATTATTTTGAGTGGTTAGCTCTTCTTGTCAGCAGAATAAGTGAATTGGAGATATGGTTGTTGTTTTTTATTTCATTCATATGTATGTGTGTATTTCTGTGTGTATCAGAGGTTTTTTATTTTAAAAATTGTGCATTTATTCAATTGTAAACTTTTTTTGAAATATCCTTCATCATCATATTCACAGTAACCTTAATAATAAACAGTGCATCTAATTTCTATATCCATAACATAGCGTATAACTGATTGCGATATTTATTTTCCTTTCTGTGTATATGTATTCCATTCTAGCATTAATGGGTGTCATACATCAGGCTGTGAGTGGAAAGAAATATGAAATTGAAGTGTCAAGATCCTGCTGAATAAGACATGCACACTGTGGCAAATCCTGACACACAGGTGAATGAATAGGAAACTAAGGATGTGACCCTTAGGAATTAGCTTAGAGATCCAAATTCCTTCAGGGCATGCTTCATAACTGTCACTCATCACAAGGAATGCCCTTGATTTGAATCCAATTTTAACTCCTGCCCACATGGAATATTAACTCCTGCCCACCTAGAATTCAATGCTGGCTCACTGGGGCCACTATAAATTATTTACAAAAGAGTTGGATCAGACAACCGAAAAGTTAGAAAATAGCATAACAAATAAATAGGTTGAGTGTGTGTCATTCTGGGAATTTCTGCTTAATTAATAATGTGTGACTCTTCTGTTATATTAGTTTTGGGGGGAACTAAGCCAAAACATAGACAAGTTGCATAGGTGTTGTCTAATTACTGAAGGGCACGTAGTATAAAGGCTAAGACTGAAGAGTCATGAAAGTAGCTTCCCCAAATAACTTCTTGCATAGAACCTCAGTCCCACATTTTGGGGCAGCAGATCACTTTTCAAAGCCATAGTAGGTTCACATTGTGATATGAGGGTCTGTGAGTTGAATTTTTTTTAAAAAATACAACATATTTTTTATTTATGCATGCAGTGCATAAATCTTATATATGGTCTGAGATGGAGCATTTGCACAGAGAACAGATATATATATGTTATCCATGTTGAGCAACTAGTCATACGCTTAAATGGTTTAAAAACAGATGGGTTTAACAGGTATCCAATCCTACCAAAAACTGAGCTCTAACAATGCTAAGAATGCAAGTGAGAGGGAGATTGACAGATTAGACTTTTCTTGCAGTTTAAATATATTGGTTTAAAGAAAGACCATACTATGGTATTTCAGTTTATTTGTGGTTAGCTTTCCTTAGACTACTTTGGGTTTGATTCACCTAACAAGTCCCAGCAGCAGAAGCCCTGCACAGGGTCTCCCACTTGTGCAACAGGGCATCCCTCCTCTCCTCCTCCTGCTCCCTCCCCCCCCCAAAGGCTCTGTGGGAGGGGGAATTGTTGCCTCTGGCAAGCTTCTACTTACAGCCACATCTTCTCAACTAATATGATCAGTGCTTTATATTCACTAGTCTTAGCAGGCAGAAAGCGAGCTTTTTCTGTTGGCCTTGGAGATTGTGATAATACACAAGATGATACTATTTCAGTGGTGTCTGGTGTCCATTGGAACCAGGCAGGATGGTCAATGGGAGGTGGAGACAGAGCCACAACCAACTACCGTAATTCCAGTTTTTGTTCCTTTATCCTTCCCTGCAATGACATGGAGGCTACAGCAGTGAAATTTCATAACACTGAATTTCTAGCTGAATTTCTTGGCTCAGTATACTTGGGCACTGTCATACTTTCTTCTCCTCTGGGAGAATTGCAGGGCCTCTCAAAACATCCTTCAGCTCCTCATTCCAAAATGAGAAAACGCAGGGCCTCTTAAGCAAGAGGAGTGTCAAAGAGCGTTTTTATTGTTAGTTTATTTCTATGCTACCTTTTTGCCAAAAAGGTCCCCAAGATGGTTCACAAAGGGTTTTAATGCTTATTTTTGTAAGTTGCTTTGAATTCGCATTTCGGATAAAAGTGACTAATAAATATAATTAATTAATAAATGAATGAATGCAGACTGAAGGCGCTCCCATCTCAAAAGTAGAAGCTAAGTAGGCAGTGCATAAATTAACCTAAGCAAAAATCCTTTTACCAAAACTGCCACTCTTTCCTTCCCTCCTACTTGTTCCTCCTAATATTCCATTGTTTCTTTATAAGCAATAGCTACATCTATCCTTATGGAACCTTCTGTTTCTTGAGATGAGTAGGTGCAGAATTTCACTAGGACAAGACTGAAGCTGGGCAAGCAGAAGGTTGTCGACCAGTACCAGCAGGTATCTCAGTAGTAAATAAGGAAGCCGTCAGACAAAAGTACTCTATTTGCCCTAATGGACCAATGTCCTCTGTGTACTTCAGGTGACTGCTTATTATTAGTGAAAATACCTGTTCATAGCATTACCCTTTTACATTTTGGGGCACACACTTAAAAACAACAACACCTAAAAGGAACAAGAAATATGATGAGGAATGTGTGATATATATCAACTACAATGTAAGAACAGGTATTGGTCTGACGCAGACGAAATAAATTTAAAAAATTGTCCAGTAGCACCTTAGAGACCAACTAAGTTTGTTCTGGGTGTAAGCCTTTGTGTATCTGAAGAAGTGTGCATGCACACAAAAGCTTATACCCAGAACAAACTTAGTTGGTCTCTAAGGTGCTACTGGACAATTTTTTTAATTTTCAAAATTTATTCCTTAATGTAAGAACAATTTGCAAGAGCAAGTCCCATGTTGAGTGTAGCCTAGTCTCAGTGCTACAAATAGGTTTTAGCCTGCACTCAGTGGAATCCCTTCCTAAATGTTCAGACCTAGCAAAGAGAGAAGAAGAAAGCTCTTGGGCTATAATCCCAAACTTAAACCTAAATGTCCCAGGAACAGCAAACACCATTTGTGGTAGATGCTTGTATCACAGCTTGCAATTTACCATTCAAAACGCCAATCTATCTTCATTCTCATTCTAGCATATAGACTGCTTTATTTGGATGAATATAATGGTGCATTATTGTGACATCTTCCTTGAACAGCATTTAAAACTAGGAAGAGGGACTATAAATAGCAAGGCTTAATTTCCAGTCCTAGGGGCACACAAGCACTCTCAGTCCACTTAAAGTCAATAGAGATACATGAACAAACTGAAGCGCTTAATGATTCACTTTCTTCTGCTTACTAGAGTTGATCATGGTAGTTACCAGAGTGATACTATTTATCTGCAGTCCCATTAGGAGATCTCTTATTGGTCAAGTTAATACAAGTCATTACTTGACTTGAAAATAATGATTTGCAGCCACAGTAACTCCCAGTAATGTTTGAGCAGATGCTGAGGATCAGGGACAAGGGTTCTTACTAAATAAATTGCAAAACATTATTTGCCAAGCAGGGCCACTTGTCTAAGCATTATTCAAACTTCTTTTATATATTTTTCAAAACCCAGACATATTTGTATTGTTAAAAAAAGGTCTGTATTTGCTTTGAACATCCAGTGTGTAATGATAAACGTAGCTGTTTTTCCTGTCTTTGATGTACAATTTACAAGCTGAGTGAATATTGATCCCACTTACAACAAGATGTTTTTGTAGGAGAAGAGGTAACAGCAATGGAGTGCCCACAGGGCTGGTCCCACCATTAGACAGAACGAGGTGGCTGCATCAGGCAACTGATTTTGTGTGTCACAAAGAGACAGCAAATTGTTATTTATTTAATTTGTTATTGTTGGGCAGGGGCCAGGGAGGAAGAGATCTGCCTGTGGACTTTTCTTTCTCAGGTTTCGAAATAAGAACGTAAGGAATCCTGCTGCATCAGATCAAAGGTCTGCATAGTCCAGCTTTGTGTTCTCATAGTGACCAACCATATGTCTGTGGGAAGCCCGCATGATGGAAATAACTTATCTGGCTTTGAGTATCATAGAACTGTAGAGTTGAAAGTCACCAAACAAAGGAAACTTTGCCAAACAAAGAAAAGTAAATCTTTGCCCACAAGGTCGGCTCAAGACCAGTTGATGGAAATAAGGGAGCTTAAACAGACAAAAGACTGCAATTGGTCAAACTGCTGGTTAGTTAAACTGACAATGCAACTAGAGCTGCTGAACTGCCAGGTGCTTAAAGACAATGCCTCACAAACTGCTGGTCACTCAGAGAGCAATCAAGCCTGCCCCAGCAGTTGAAAAAACCTGTCTGGTAACTATGATGACTCAGGCAAGAAGCAAAGGGAACTCCAAAGACCGATGTATCTCCTGAAAGGGTGGGGGGTGTAACCTTTGTTGTTGTTGTTTAAAAGCAGTTTTCTTTAGGGAGCCTGTCCTGGCAAGTGAAGCCAATGACAAGAACCAGGCAAAGGCACACCTTCAAAGGTTCTAAACGTATAAACGTGCAGTGCTGAGGAATGGTTCCCTGATCAGAAACCCTGAATTGTCCACCCCAAGCCCTGCCTTATTTCTTCCCCCAAACATCAAGCGAAGGGGGGGTGGCTTAGAGAAACCAAGAGGGGTGAGGTTTAAGTGCACAGTCTATTCCAAGCCCCGGCAGCCTTTAAAATTTTACAGGGGGCTCCCAATTTAAGTGGTACCAATGAAGGGATGGCAGGGTAAATTAAACTCACGCTAGAAGAGTAATAAATCAATAAATGGCAGGCACAAACACACGCTGCAAGCACACACACACACACACACACACACACACGACTTAAAATTAGAGAGGAACAGGAAAAGGAACCCTGAGGATCATCTAGTCCAACCCCAGCAATGCAGAAATATTCAGCTGTCCCATACAGGGATCGAACTTGCAACCTTGGCATTATCAGCACCATGCTCTAACCAACTGAGCTATCCAGGCTCTCGAGGACAGTGGAGGGGGAAAACGCACAAGCACCCTGGCCAACAAATTAAAATGTAAGGCAAACCCACTCAGTCACCCAGACCAGCCATGCAATCGGACAGGCAAGGGCAATAGAGGGGGAAACATACAAGCACCGTGGCCAAAAATTAAAATAAAATGCACAGCCACCAAGGCAGAGACAGGGGAAGGAAAGCGAGGAGACAAGGGAGAAAGAAAGATGGAGCCACACTCACACTCAGACCTCGCTGGGGGCACGTGCTGGGCAAGGGAACAAGCTGCAGCTTAAGAAAAGTAATTCGCACTCAGACCGCACAAACAAATCAAGCACCAGGAGTGGGGGGAAATAGAAGGTTAAATGTAGGTTTTTACACGGAAAAGAGGACACAGCAAGGCAAACCTGGATGCCTGGGTTTTTAAAAGCAGTAAAGCAATGAGCGCACACAAGCCTCCTAAAGTTAAAAGGCAAGCCAGGAACCAGGCAGCCTCCACACACACAGACCCCCGACTCCAAACCTCGTGGCTCTTCCCTGTGATGACTGTGATGACTCCTAGCTGATGACTCGCAATGGGACGATGAAAAGTGAGGCTGGAAGGCTGGTGCTGCAGCAATTTGGGCTGCTAAACACGCCCCCTCGCAGGCACCTCTGCTTGAGGCGGAGTCCGGCTCCCAACCACAACCACTCTCCTCTTTTGCAGGAGGAGAGTCTTTGGAAGTCACCGCAGGGGTCATCTAGTCCAACCCCCTCCAATGCAGGAATCTCAGCTAAAGCATCCAAGACAGATACTGTGCACCAGGCAGTAGATTATTTGGGCTTGGTCCTGAAGTGAACCTTCTCTTTCTATAGTCAACCAATTTCCAATTTTCTCTGTATGTAATATGTTCCATAGTTTAGGATTCTCATTTATGCCATTTTTTTATTTCTATCCCTTAAGATTGGCCAGGATTGGGGGAAATCCAGTGTAATGGTCTTCCAATCATTCCATCTGCACAAGTATTTCAGCTCGCCAGACGGAAGAATCCACTCTGTCCTCCTCCTGGAGGTTCTTCCACCCTCGCAAGTGCAAATTTCATGGGGTGTACAGATGGGGGGAGGAAAGCCCCATTGCACAAGTCCTTGCGCTGGGTTCTCACTGATGAATCCCACCAAATGTCATTAAAATCCCCTAACTGTTGTGCTCCCACGCCCATATTCTGCATTTGGAATGAATATAGTGCTTTGCTATCTTCCGTACATGGCTAGGTTGTATTGTATTTTTTCAGGGATCCTTGCCTTATTAAGCCAAATGAAAGATCATGTCAGAAGGACAGTCTTGCAATGTGCCTCAGATTTGCAGCTGAAAGGACTCCCATTATTTGTGTTGGGGCTAGAAATCCTTAGGCCAGCTCCATGTCCGGGCCACACAACTTTGCTAGACCTGTACTCCTGGGGTGCTTTTGCCTGGCTGGAATATGTCGTTGAACCATGCCTCTTGTTGGCCTGGACTGAGGATGCAGAGATGGGTGGGTGGATGCAGAAACCTCTCACATTGCACAACGGGCATGCAATCTACTCCAGAAATGTAAGAGGAATGTCTGCTGCACTGCTCATATTTGCTACATTTGGTTCTGACCTGCCCACAGATTCAATGTGTCCCCCCTGGAATATTTCCAGCAAGGGAACATAGTCCTCATCCTGACATAAGGGTTCTTTTGCAGTCCTGTGCATGACTTCTAATGCTTCCAAATCAAGTGAGGGGAACCTATGACCCCCCCATGTTGCTGAACTACAGCTTCTTTCATCCCTGGTCATTGGCCATGCTTGCTAAGGCTTATGGGAGCTTCAGTTCAGCAACATCTGAAGGTATAAGGTTCCCTTCCCTTACTATAAATACAGGGTAAAAAAAACCCCACTGTCTTGCTTGAGAACATGCACATGGATTTTAAAGAGTTATTGGATGCATATTTTTTTCAACAGTGGGGGCTGTCATGTGCTCTGTACACTGAATTCATGTGCTTTACACATGGGGAACTTTTCAGCATATGACAACATGCCATTCCAGCTGCAATTTGAATGACACCATCATAAGAACTATACATCACACCCCTTCCCTTCCTGTACAGTTCAAACAGCTTACCTTTAGAACAGTCAACTTTGATTTTATTTCCTCAGTCTCATCTGAGTTCTTATTTATTTATTACATTTATTAGTTGCCTCAAAACCAGAGTTCTCTAGGTGCCAGAAAATTAAAGCTATTTAAAGCATATATTCAATAAATCACAGCACCCAAAAAACCCTGTAAAACAAAGCACCCACATCAGAGTAAAGGTTAGTAATACAGTAATATAACAAAAAAAATCTGACAAAATAATCTCATAGAATCAAAACCACACCCTAATCCACTATGAAATGCATAGATCAACAGCTCCAATGGAGCCTGTTTTTCAGCACAGCCTTCAAGCTATGACAATCTGTCCAGCAAAAGCATCTCCCGTCACTTGGATTTCCCAGGTTCAAATACCCTTTTGCCTTTGAGTCTGCAAAGGTTGCTGAGCATTTTGCTCTGCAATAAATAAATAAATAAATAAAAATTCATTGTTGCTTTCCAAATCCCACAATTTGGAAGAGGTGAACTTTATATTGAAGGTAGAGCAGCTTCTATCATGCAAACAAGTACTGAATTTGGAAACATCTTTCACAGTAAATTCTACAGAGTTCAATGAGGACCAAATGCCCAGCTAGTTCAGCATTCTCTTCTTACAGTGGCCACACCCAGGTGTCTATGGGAAATCCTCAAATGGAATTTGAACGCAGCAGCACTCTCCGCACTCTTGTTCCCCAACAGCCAACGTTCACACAGGTAGTACAGAGCCATCATGGCCAATAGCCTCATTCTGCATGGATTTGTCTCATCTGCTTTTAAAGTAATTCAGATTGGCAGTAATCATTAGTTCTGGTGGTAGTAAATTCCAGTTTAATTATGCACCATTAACTCCCAAGGAAGTATCTGAAGAAGTGTGCATGCACACTTACACCCAGAACATAGTTAGTTGGTCTCTTAGGTGCTACTGGACAATTCTTTTTATTTATTTCAACTGTGTCAGACCAACAAGGCTACCTACCTGAATCCCAATGAAGTACTGAGTCACAATTCCTCTTCCATTGCTTCTTTTATAATGTTCCAAAGGAGCATAATCATCTCTTCCATACAGAGATGCTACCTAAACTGGCATTGCACACAAATCAAATGGGATGGGTAGAAAATCATGAGCTTTCTTTTTAAATGTTATAGAACAGGCTTCCTCAACCTTGGCCCTCCAGATGTTTTGAGACTACAATTCCCACCATCCCTGAACACTCGTCCTGCTAGCTAGGGATCATGAGAGTTGTAGGCCAAATACATCTGGAGGGCCAAGGTTGAGGAAGCCTGTTATAGAATAACTGCAGGAACAGGAATCATTGCTCACTCATAATTCTTATTATCCTTTGGGGTATGTTCTCAAATATGTGGTGAAAAACACATGGCAAAAAAACTGCAGATTTCTTTGTATTACGTGTTGGAAAATCCATCCTGACACTGATAAAACTGTTGATGAGAGCCAGTTTAACTACGTGATATTTTAACCAAAACATAAAATAAAATTCTCAATACAAATGTACATCCTATATCTTTATTATTTCAGAACTGTAAAAACAGCCATCATCTGGAGAAAATTTATCTGACAATTTATTAATGACAGATACTGCTGGAGATCTGCTTCCTTATATCAAAGACACATAATTTTCCTTGCTTTGAAGTGTTACGAATGACATTTAGTTTCAAGTTTTATGTCTTTCATAGCATCCCCACATGATTTAAAATTCCCATTTTACAATGACAATGCTATCATGACAATAAATTTTTTAAATGACAGTGGGGTTTTTTCCCCTAATGCTGAGTTCTCAACAGGATTTGGGGTTATACTGTTCAAATATTCTGTTTCATGAAAAACATTCCACTGTATATCAGAATTAAATAAAAAGAACAGGCTCTGAAAACAAACGTTACCAACAGCAGGAATGTTTTCATAAGGATGCATCCATTACCGTATGTCTTACCGAGGAACTGCTTGCAAGCTTCCCATCAGCATCTGGTGGCCCACTGTGAGAACAGGATACTGGACTTAATGCACATTTGGCTTGATCCACCAAGGCTCTTCTTATACCCTTATCACATGATCGGATCTGACTGCGTGGTAGCTACTTTGGATGGCTTACGTAGGGTTATGCATAATAGCACAACAGTAAAGCCTTCAGATTTTGCTGTACACACTTGTAGCTGTCAAATTTGGACAAATTTTCATCATAGTTGTGGAACTCAAGTTTTGAAATTTGTACAAATATGTTTGCAAATGTACCAAAACCTTGATGCCCCCCTCTCCTGCAGAGGAAGAAGGGACTGCTCTTTTTATTATGCTAAGCAAAAGGTACATCCAAACTGTTTTCAGCTGGGAAGACTGATGCGGGCTTTCTTGCCCTGACCTTCAGAGCTGCTCAGAAAGCTATAAGAAGCCTTGCTGTTTTCAGGCAATTGTCTCACTGCAGCACCAGGGACAGCTCCCCTGCCTGGAGTAGTGAAGGGACTCTCACTATTCTGACTGTGGAGACACTCTAAAAACAGTGAGATTCATCACAATTTTCTAAGAGACTTTGATATTCAGCACTGTATCAGGGAAAGTCTGTGCCTTTCTTCCTTCTGAGCCTAGAGAAGAACTTGGACTCTTCCTCCCCTTGGCTGTCTTCAGAAGCACTTGGGAAGCAGGAAGTTTTATCCTTAACCTGCTATCATTGTAACTTCTGCCCAGTTGAAATTGATTTTATTACTACTATTATTATTAGCAAATGCAACAAAGGGGAAAAGGGGGAAATGAATCATCATGAGGAGCAGCAGATCACATTAAGAATAACTATCAGCCTACATACATCTTAAGTTACATATGTACAGTTATGGAAGTCTTTCAGATGGCGAAATAGGTATCCACACAAAATTGTTGTCTATAGGAAATATAGTCAATTATAGCACCGGTAGTGAAGTACAGTCAGTGAGTATTATAAGTCTCTTAGTGACCATAACAGCTTGTAAAGTCCACTTTTGTTGTCCCCTCATTAATCCCCATACTACAGGAATACAGTTTTAGAGTACATGAACAAATATCAAGGATTTCACCAATACAAAATGAATACAGATAACAACTTCAGACCAAAAGGAATTACTGGAGAAGCCGGCTACAGTTTTAAAGCTACTGACATTTGCCACATGCGTTCTTCTACAATGGGCATGAGGAACTTCTGCCCCTTCAGATGTTGTTGAACTCCAACTCCCATCAACCTCAGCCAGCATGGCCCATAGTCATGGATTATAAAAACTGTAGTTCAACAACATCTGAGTAGGCACAGGTTCCCTGCTCATGCTGTACTACCTCCCTCAGACAAGAGTATTTCTCTTTCAATCATTTTGTTAAAATGTGGATATATGCCTAGGAATGTACTATTTTTCTCTTCCGCAGTTCTGAGGAGTGGTACATGTAAACAACAGCAAACCTTTGTCTGCTGATTTGATAGCCAAGGCCACCTTCAGAATCTGAGTAAAAAGTGAACTGTGTTTCTAACAGCAAGTGGGGGCTTGTTTTTTTTACACTTTTAAAAGTCATGAACTCTGTACCCTAACCTGCTCTTTAACATCTTTGTTAGCATTGCACCAGAATTACCATTTTAGGAAATCTTCCTCCCTTCTCAGAAAAAATTCCCTACTCCTCAAACATTATGCACTGATAGTGAGTTGATTTTACCTATTCTGTTTTTCTTACAGTTGATTTAAAATGAGTTTTCCACAAATTTACTATTTCTCCTAGCTCTTTGGGGGTTTAAGGATTTCTCATTGAACTGAACTTCCATACACTCACACCACTAACTAGAATTGCTTCCTTATTGTATCCATCTGTATACCATCCTTGGTAGTGAAAAGGGGGACTGGTTTCTCTCAGTGCTTTTCCCATGTTTACTGCTGTTGATTAAGGTGGGGAAAAGTCTTCCTTGTGACAGCTATCTTGTGTCAGCAGCTAGAAGAGGGATAATGTTTGATGTTTTATTCTGTTTAATATTCTGTTGGGAGACGCCCACAGTGGCTGGGAAACCCAGTCAGATGGGCGGGGTATAAATAATAATAAGTAGTAGTAGTAGTAGTAGTAGTTGTTGTTGTTATAAGGGACCCATCGCTCTCCAGATGTTGATCAACTCTAATCAGCCTTGGTCAGTAAGGATGTGAACTGTAGTTTAGCAACACACAAAGTGCAGCCCATCTTTGTTCCATTAATAGGCTTGTGAGTTCAACTCTACTGCATTGCCATAAGTTAAGCCATAAGTCAAAATGAGTTCAGTCTTAAAAGGGCAAAATATACTTGATTCAACTTGGTAACCAATTAGGGCCAAAGGAAATGGTCTGAACTATGTAAGGAAATCTTGACATGGTGGTCTCTGCATGTTTTGGACTACAATTCTCATCAGCCTCAGCCAGCATGGCCCAATGGTCATGTAAGAGAGATAGCTGTAATTCAAAATGTCTGAGGGAAACAGGTGGGGGAAAGCTGTTCTAGGAGGACTCTGGAAATCCAAAAGAGGCAAACAAAGCTAAAATTGGCCAAGCAGAGATGAATCCTAATGACTGCTTGTAGATACTACAATTTCTATGGAAACTAATAGCCTTGTGGTATATATTTTCATTCTGAATTCTGGTTTTTGTGGGAGTGGGGAGAGCATTTGCCTACCTGCCAGATGGACCATTTTCTGAGATACATCTTCCTGTAACTTCTTTGAAATAATTTCCATTCTGCTTTGCATCTAACGCCACATTTTCTTTCTCTGTGAAGCTTCTAGCCTTAAAAATAGTTCAGCCACCTGTTGCAGGAAGTAAAGGAACATATCATTTGCAAAGTTTCTTAAAAACAAAACCGTTGTGTGGGTTTAATAGTTGGTTGTCAATAGTCATTACTTAAGATTCCCAGTCCCACAACTGTGCTTAACCACAAATACTGCCCCTCCCCACTGCTGTTTGGTGATTATTGTCGTGTGTGGTAAGACAGGGTAATGCATCAGTTGTGAAATTCTCCATTAGTGCTAATTTGGAAATGGGAATATTTATTTATTACATACATAGTCCACCTTTCCTCCAGGTAGCTCAAGGCAGAGTGTGTGGTTCATTCTGTTTCCCATTTTATCCTTAAAACAATTCTGTTGTGATATTTAAAAAGCTGGTGGCAAGAGAACTGGGCACATGGTGCTCAGGGACTGCGCAGGAGGGTTGATGCACACAGGGAGACTGGGGGCAGGGCTGCTTTGCACGCCCTTCCATGTCCCCAGTTTTAAAAATGGTGTGTCCAAGCTAGTGCCTGAACATTGCTGTAGTGAGTGGAGCTCTTCCAGACAGTTATTTATTTATATTTTAATCCTTTAAAAACAAAATAAATATAAAAGGTTACTGTGTGGCATCACCGACCCGGCTCTGAAACCTCACAGTCTGTGTTTCCTTCCTAGCAGGAGCCACAGGCTGGGGGGTGGGGGACACAGGGGGGCGAGTGAGCTTAGAATGATGTCTTGAAGCACCTTGAATTAAACCCCCTTGCACAGGGAGATTGGGATTTCCTTGGCACAAAATACTTCCTGTCTTATCAGTGCCAAAAAGTCAGCACAAACTAATCTTGCTCCAGCAAAATGGATATATCTGCTATATGTGGACTTTGCAGCACTACTTCTGTTTTGCAGTGTGTACATTCCATCAGATATAAAATATACTTTGATGCATTATATACTAGAACATTGGAAAATAACAGTGCCTCCGCACTCTGGTAATTTTCTACCCCGTTTGAGAGATTGCTGCAGTCGCTGGGAGCTTTAAGTACCTGGAAAGCCCCAGGCTACACTTGTAAATGGAGACACATCTGTGTCACAAGCTCTATTTACCTGCTTTTGATCGTCATTTTTGTCAATGGTCCATGAAAATGTGTGGAACCAGGACAAATGACACTGTGAACTGATTACTTCAAATTCATGGAGTAATAAAAACTGAAGGCTTTGGTAGCTTAAGAGAACATGACAGTTCTTTTCAAGGAAACAATGCTTTAGAAAGTTACATAATCATAATTGTCGTCTGCAGTGTCTTGGCTTCAGAACAGATTTTCCCAGGCTACAAGGAGCTGTGTCCTTGCAAGTCCCCACAATAAATGTTAAAATGAGTTCTGTATTGCAATTATAATACTAAAATTTGCAGGCTCTGCCTGATGATTAGGAGTAAACAGATAAATTCCTTTTCAGGCGGCAACAGGGAGAGGCCTTTGTCTTTCTTCTAGAGTCGTGTTACGCACCTATCTGCAAAACATCTCATTTATATTGAGATATGAACAAAATTCCCCTGTTCCCAAGCAACATCTTTCTTCTAGCTCATGTTTACGTTATTCCATATGCTATTTCTGAGTCCCCAGCATGTGCAAAATTATAGCAAAGCCAGTCTTTGAGTGACATACTGATTTTGCATCCTATAACCATGCCACATCTTTTTTTTTAATATGCAAAATGGAATTTAATTCACCTGTGCTCCATTTTAAAGGTTCCCTTTCCCCTGAAGCTTCTTTAAGGAAGAGCTTCTCCTACAAGCCAGACAGATATATGTGTAGGCAACAGCATTACTATTACTTACATCACATTTGAGCGTTTCTGGTTTCATTCATCTTTAGTCTCTATATGTCTATTTCCCCCCTGCTAACAACCATCGGCACTGATGAGCTGTAGTATATCCTGCTCTCTCTCCTTCTGACAGCAGTCATGAGCTGAGTTTATGCCACCTTCCAGTGCATCCGTATGCAATCTGGCCTGATCGCATTTGTGCTTAATTTGTCTAGCCGTCCAATCTCTTTCATTTTCTCCTTGGCTAGGTATGACACTGCAGATTTCGCTTTTTAAAAAGGATTCATCCTTCTTCTGTCTGATTCTGCTTGCGCTGCTGCCACCACAAAAATCTGGGGCCTGACACAGCATAGTGGGCATGAAAGGTGGGGATGAAAATAGAGCTGGCCAGAGTGAAGAAGGCAGGAGGTGTTCCAGGAATGAAATGAAAAGAATGGATGCCCCCTAGCTTTTATTTTATTTAGATTGTGTTCCAGCTTTCCTCCTAGGACCGCAAGACAGTGTGCGTGGTTCTCACAGTTTCCCAACCCCAACTCCACACCTGCAGTATGGAGGCAATTATATTTGCCTCTCCAATACACTCCAACAACATCTATTTTCTGGTATCATTCTGTTTCCTGTGAATCCCCACTTTCCCCTTTAGGATGCCTTGTTAACACAGTGTTGGTGTGGGTTATTTATCATCTCATTAATTAATTAGAAATCCCCACAGATTCTCTAGATAATCTCTGAAGGCTAAACAACATGTGATGTTAGCCACACGACTCACTAAATCTAATTAATCTGTCCCCTTTGATGACAGCAGCCTTGGGGTCTTGATCCAGAATGGGGGCCCACACTGCTTAATCCAGATCATGATCCAGAAGTTGTAAATCTCTAAAAATGACCATAACGTCCTTGTTTTCCACACACACTTATACACTTTGTTGACATTGCAGCACACACAGATTGTTATATTGTATTTATCCTGTCAAATTTCAGATGGATTTTCATGTTCCTTTGAAATTTGATTTTTCCCTAGAGTGGTTTAACGACAAATCTCTCTTCCCAGGGAACTCTGAGAATAGTAGTTATGTGAGGGGAATAGGGGTCTCCTAATCACTCTCTACACAAACTTGAGCATTCGTTCTGATTTGTTTTGAGGAAGGTTCAATAACTGTACCATGCAAGAGTTTTCAGTGCATTTCCACATCACTTTCCTTATCGCAAAAAGTCTGGTTTTGGTGAATCAGGTTTGTTGCAAATGAAATCCCAATTCTATAATTGCTCAGCCTAAATTTTCTGGTATGTGATTAAATCCCACTCAGAAATAGTGACAGTCTGGAAGCACCCATTGATTAATCTGTCAGTTTCACCACACTTCATTTATTCCAAGATAGATGGCAATTTTGCTGTTAGATGCTTGACCCATCTTTGTTTGCCACCAAGAAATTATATATTAATGTCTCAGTCTCTTCAACTGTCAAAGTAATTCAATAACACATTTAATGAATCCAATAAAGATTATAGTACACTCTTATAAGTATAAACTTAGATGTCAATGATTTCAATGGGTCTTACTCCCTAGTATGTTATGGATTGCATTCTTCATCTCTGGCTTGACATCCAATAGATAATTCCCAGCTTAAAATAAAGATTTCAGCTGTTTGGAAACAAAAAATAGAGGGAAGCATGTAGAAAGCAAGGTTAACCTGGAATAATGTGAGCAAATATTCATTAGACATAGTATTTTGCTTTTCACCCCATTTTAAAAGCAAAAGTAAATGGTTATTTGTTTTAAGTATGTGATGATTGACTGTACATTTCAATCAAAACAGCATTAAGACATCAAGCCTAAGAAAATAGAAATAAAAAATAGAAATTCCCATAGTATTTCCCTAGACTTCAGCTATGGAATATGCCATACCCTGGGGAGCGGCAATAAAACCAAGATCTGAGTGACAAACTATTGAAAACAACATGTCCAGTGAATGAAGCCAAAGAGGAAATCCAAAGTGAGCAGACAAACACTAGGAAAAGCACAATTTCTAATAAAAACAAAGCACTTTTGATTGAGGAGGACAGATAAAATGGAGATTAGAACAGAACAAAGGGGAAGAGGCAGCACACATCAAGCTGTGGGAGACTTGAAGAAAAGGATCATAGAGGACATTAGGAAATAAAGTGTCAAGTTTGTGAACATAGTGCGGAGTACTCTTAAATGAGAGATCTACAAAAGACGGAAAGCTTTTGATGTGGCTCTACCAGCAGATGCTCTTTGTGGAAGACAATGATTGCACAGCGTGCAAAGAGAGATCAAAATGGAGTCCCACAGAGTGCTGGAGACTGATTCCAGTGACTTCATGCGTACAGCACTGGGGACAATTGACACAGGACTCCTGCACACCATTTCATTCTGAGAAGGAGAAGCAAATGGGCAGGGCTATCCTCCCATCCTTCTCATTTTCCTGTTCTAGAGGACATGGGAGAGAGAAGACAGGCAGGGGGAAAAAGGATAAAAACAAGATGAACAGACCTAGAAAAGCAAATACTCAGCTGAAATTAACACAATAAAGAACAGTGGGAGCTCAAAAGCAGAAAAACTGGCAAAACTGCTCTCAGCATGCTCCAAGATTTACTGCAAAATTAAACATCAGTGTATTTTTGAGAAAGAAATTCACCTGTGTAGCATCAGAAAATCCTGCTGTTTGTCTCGGGAGTAGCAAACTTTGAGGATCATCATGAATTAATCCCACTATAACTTTCTAAAGCAAATTAGTAGCATAACCTCTTGTTTGCACCAAGTATGTTGGGATTTGGGAAACTTTCTCTTGCTGCTAACTTCGACCAGAGGCGTACTAAATGCAGATTTATGGACTTGTTGCTAACTGGATGCTTGCCAGCGTGCTAGTGACCTGCATGTTCTGCATTATTGTGTTTGGCAGTAAAGAGGTAGAGGCTGACCTTGGATTACAACTCTTTAAGGGTTTATAGTCATTTTATACAACCTATCTGCAATCGGTGAATATAGGGGAGTTAGGGTGATTTTTCTCTACTTTCATCCACCTAAGGAACTGGCCTAGTCATCCATGTCACTGTTACCCCTTTAGCAGGGCTCTAGAGCCTTCTGGCTATAGTGAAGCCATGTGCTTGGGCCCCATATGAACTATTCATTTAAAGCAGTACTGCACCATTTTAAACAGTAACAGCTTCCCCCAAATACCTTTGCATTGCTTTCTTGCTGTTCTGGCTTCAGGGATAGCCGCGCAAAGTCTCTTCAACAACATTTGATTCAGAATATTTTCTTTCTTGTTTTCCTCTAAAAACTAGGTGCGTCTTATGGTGCGTCTTATAGAGCGAAAAATACGCTCTATAATCATGGGAACTGTAGTTTTTTAAGGGTACTGAGAATTGTTAAGAAACCCCTGTTGGCTCCCAGAGCAACAATTCTCATTCCTTCTTCCTAAGGAACTCTGGAAATTGTAGCTGTCTGAAGGTCCTAGCCATCACAAAGGTTGGTGTATCACGGCAATGCCTGGGAAGCTTCTGAGCCAACTCATGCAAAAGCAGCCATCCCATCAAAGGAAGGGGTAAATAGGGGGGGGGCAGTGTTGTCTTTTCTCGCTCTCCAATCCTCCCCCTCACCACAGGCTAGGGGCTCTTTTCCCATGGTATAGGCAGGGAGGACACCAGTATCTGCTGATGCCACCTTCCTTAATTTTCATAACGTGATTAGTTGTTTGGCATACTCACGATTCCTTCTTATAATGTGCAAGGATGTGGCGTTTCTGGAAATATACTGTATATGTGGCTATCAACACCATATTTATTTATTACCCTTTGGATTTAGAAATGACATCATCCGATATTACGCAATTGAAAATTAATAACATTTGTAGAGAAGAGTTTGGCATGTTAATGTATTAGGCGAGTATGTGTGGTCACATTGTGCACGGAAATTTAAATGTAACCATAATTATTATGAACTCTTTTAAATAAAGGGCAAACTGTATGAGGCGATAGACTGGCAGTTCACTTCTGTCCAAAAGATATAATGTATGGAAGTTCAGTTGGCAGTCAGACAAGAAGCCACTTCCTAAGGAAACTGCTCAAATTCCACAGGCCAGTCTCATCTGATTGGCAGTCCCACCTTGTGGCTAGGAAGTCCATTTGGTGTTTAATTCACATGCAGTTCCAATGATTTTATGCATGTAGGTGCATGAGTAGTCCTTGGGGACTATGAAATAGTGAGGCATAACATATAACAAGAACCTATGTGATGGATATGAGACGCGGGTGGCGCTGTGAATAAAACCTCAGTGCCTAGGACTTGCTGATCGTATGGTTGGTGGTTCGAATCCCCGCGGCAGGGTGATCTCCCGTCGTTCGGTCCCAGCTCCTGCCCACCTAGCAGTTTGAAAGCACCCTTAAGTGCAAGTAGATAAATAGGGAGCGCTTTGTAGTGGGAAGGTAAACGGTGTTTCCGTGTGCTGCGCTGGTGCTGGCTCGCCAGATGCAGCTTCATCACGCTGGCCACATGACCTGGAAGTGTCTTCGGACGGCGCCGGCTCCCGGCCTCTTGAGCGAGATGAGCGCGCAACCCTAGAGTCGGTCATGACTGGCCCGTACGGGCAGGGGTACCTTTACCTTTTATGTGATGGATATGCTGGTCAGAAGCCATACAGACTCCTCATACCATGAGATAAACATGATACAGGTAGGTCAGTCAATAGATAATTCAGGACAAGCAGATAACAGAACCCTATCTCTACAAAATAGAATTCACCACTGAGAGATTGCTTTGGTAAGCTTCAGGGTCGGAGCCAATCTTCCTTGTAAGGTGGGGGGCTGCATGAAATAAACTAATTTCAAATCAGTGGCTTTCTTTTTTTTAAAAAAAAAACCCTCTATCCCCCCCTTCACCTTACAGTTTTATTAGACGGTGCCCCTTCTTTTTCTTCAGTGATATTTCTGTCAGTTTCTGCCTCCTACTTACTGCCTCCTGCTCACTGAAGTCTCACACAAGGTTGGAATATAGACATATATAAAAACGCTGTCGGGAAAAAATAAATAAAAATATATTGAATCATCCATTAGCTCACCATTATACAAGTGCATTGTATAATGTACTAAAAATGCACTTAAAACATTATATTTGCAGCTACAAAGCGCATTCCCTAGGTCTTCATTCTGCAAACAGTTTATATGCTGAGGCAATAGTTGGCATTAGGGCCAGGCACCAGTGCTGGCTGAATCAGGCAGATTCAGAGAAACGTTTTCTAAAAAAAGTCTATTCCTCTCAAAATGCCTACAGCCAATGGGATGTACTTTGCAGCACACACAGTATATAACCAGGTGCAACATTGTCAACTATTCCTCGCAGCCAAACTTGACTTTCTGAAGGTCTCTGTCTCATTGGCTTTCTTTCCTTTATTGAAATTTTATTGTAAAACATCAGTTTGCCCTTGTCTGTTATTCATTTTTCTGTCTCTTCTTATTAACCTTAGGACTTAACAAGTTAATATATTCTCTGTACAATCACTTTCAAGTCATTTTACATCAGTGGGTTTTTTTTTTGGTAGAGTTCCCCCCACCTCATAATGTATGGCTTTCTATTATTATTTCGATAAAGTGCTCGTAAGTCTGTGCTTTTGGAGTTAATTAATGCCATTTATACTGGCACCAACCATTTCCTGCCTCGTAAGGAAACTCTTTTCAGTTTGGTATTTTCACAAGACAGCAAAGCACATCTTGAACTTATCAAAAGGATTTTTTTTTAACAGCCAGAAGAATCATGTTGGCAATAATATCACCTGTCCTTTCAAAAACGAGTTGTTCAAATTTCCCTGCTCCACTACTTAAGATTCTGACCAACCATTATATTAATTTGGGCTCCTAGTTATTTGTAATTAAACTTGTCAGATTAAAGTATTGACTATGTCTTCTGACAGTATCAGTTGTACATGGTGAACAATATATTCCCTATATTTACTCGTAATTTTATGCCCAGTCTGTGGCCTGAAGACATGTCACCTAGCAGATTTGGTGAGATTAAGCAGCTCTAAGTCTATCCAGGGCTTCGACAGGAGAATGTTTGGGAATCCAATATTGTCTTAAGTGGTGTGACATATCTGGGTGATGTTGGTGAGGGCATCTTTCCCTATTGTTAACCAGTAACAGTTGGCAGGGTGAAGCAGTGATGCATACTTGACCACCCATCACCAGTGACAGGAGACGGGACAGGCAAAAGGGTGGTGTGTTGACATAAGGCCTCTCCCTTCCCCCTCTCGCTCCTAGTAAAGTAACACTGGTGAGCACTGTGGCCCATCTGACTGCTACCACAGTTGACCCCCTTTTTAAGTGTTCCCCAGAAAAGCACCCTTAAGCTGTCATCAGTCAGAACCTTCTGATGAATTCTAGGCAGTCTACAAGCAATAACCCCTATATCTATCCCAGCTTTGAGGTGAAATGAAGAGAAGAAGAAGAAGTCTGGATTTGATATCCCGCTTTATCATGACCTGAAGGAGTCTCAAAGTGGCTAACATTCTCCTTTCCCTTCCTCCCCCACAACAAATACTCTGTGAGGTGAGTGGGGGTGAGAGACTTCAAAGAAGTGTGACTAGCCCAAGGTCACCCAGCAGCTGCATGTGGAGGAGCGGAGATGCAAACCCGGTTCACCAGATTGCAAGTCAACCGCTCTTAACCACTACACCACACTAGCTCTGAAGTTTTCATTTTATTTCTCCCAAGCTGAGAGGACACTGTAGGCTTCTTGACATGTTACATTGAACACAAGGTAGAAGCTGTCTCTACAAATGTACAGATGTTTGTGTGGAAGAGTCTGCACTTCTTGATTTGTACAGCTCATCTTACAGAGAATGAAACAGAAAAAAATCAATCATAAAAACAAACAGAAACCCCAAAATCACCTTAAAATGCATTAGATGAACCATAGTCTGAATCAATGGCAAAAGGAGCAACTGTCTCTAATCAGTCAAACAGAAATGTGCTTAGAAGTTAGTTTCACCATCATAAAAGTTCTTAACTTCCCTTACAGAAAAGTAGACAGTGTAGAGCAGTTGGACTATTATTTAAGAGGAGATTAAACTCGGAAAAGAAGATTAGAGGTGTAAAAAAAGGTCTCTGGATTTTTGTATATTCAGGAGTTCCAAATGTTCTATTTGTTGTTCTTGATCTAGTTTGCATGTGGGGCTGTGTCACAAGTTACATAAATGAAGGAAGGAATTATATTGATTTAAGAAATGAATACCCTACACAGCCACCAAACAAAATGCCTACAAAATATTTCCAGCACTTGTAGGTTCTTGAATTCTACTCATTTCTTGATTGGAAAAGTTGCCTTTATTGTCTTTGGCAAGCTTCCAAATACAGATTGGTCCACCATCTGAACAATTCATAAACTCAAGAAGCATCTACTGCAAGCTGATTTGAAAGTGTTCCCCCTCCTACAATGGTGGGAGAATGCCAACTTTGATTTATATGAATTTACCATATATTTAGGGTTGCAGCTTTCATCACCGCATTTCCATGCCAGTAAAAACTACACAGGCTGAATTTATATTCTACTGTGCAGGGCCTTAATTCAGGAAAGAAAGTAGCAACTTTATATTCCAACTCTCAAGCAAAATTTTATTAAATTTTTTCAGCTCATTTATCATGTGATTCATTTATTGGTCATCTCAAAGACTCCTTCTCATGATTAAAATAACAAAAGCCTTGTGCCCAGCTTGGGGGCAATAGGAAATTGTTGAATAAATCAAGCTCATGCAATACCAGTGAGCTTAATATTATAGTCTGGCAAAAGGAAGACAAACAGAAAATCATTAACCATGGATTCTGAAATCTGAGCTGTTTCAGTTAGTAGCTGATCTTACTAACAGGGTTAATTACAACATAAGTATTCCCAATATGAAAGATTCCTCTCAGGACACTTTCTCCATGTAGCACAGCCACAGTTAAGAGACACATTTGGTCCTGTCCTCGTAGTTGTATTGGAACAAAAAAGTATTGAAGGCTTGGGAATGGAAGCTGCTAGTTTGAGAGTATAAGCAACGCACAAAATTCATGCCTCAGTGCCAATAAGGATAGAGCTATTGTCTTCACAAAGATAAATTCATCGCAAACTATCATCACGTGTGCAGCTTATTTCAATTATGATAAAGCTTTACGAGTGTTGGGAAGCTACCCTTTTAAACTCATTTCTGAAAGCTATTCTATCCATAATTACACTCCCATAATTAATTAATGTTCCTTTTGCAGTTTAATGATTGCAGTACTTTTGTTAGGCTTTCTTCTTGATAAAGGAAATTAAGATTCACAGATATACTAGGGGTACAATGTGGCAGCATCAGGGATGGGAGTCTATAGAGGAAAGCTGTAACTGTGTTCTCTGTTGTTGGATGTCTACTTTGTTTTGTCATTTAATAATCTAAGCTATCTTTCATCTGTCTGATTCTTGTTACGTTTGAAACGTTTTTATTGTCTTTGGGCTTGAGAATAGTTTCCCCACGCACACCAATTTTAAATTTTATTCCTAGAGATAATTTACTGCATGCAAATATTTCACTAATGTTGGTGCTAACTGGAGCCAATGTGGTGTAATGGTCTGGGACCCAGGAAACTTGACTTCAAATCTCAACTTCTTTGGTGGACTTTTAGCAAAGAGCTTAACTAAAAGGAAACCATCAAGCCACCACAAATCACCAAGGATACTTGCACTTTATTCAGGAACTCCAAAGTTGGGTTTTTAGAGGACTTGTACAAATTCTGAAAGTCTTGTGACACCCTGCCTCTTGGCATCACCTGCAAAACCTTTGTGAGTTTTCATTCATTTCTTCAAGTCTAGTCTATATTCAAGCAGATGTGGTGCCAGCATTCTCTTGATACAGGGCTTTAGATCACCCAGAGCATCTGAAGTTTTGTTTTATAATTCTTTGCTTCTACCTTCTACAGTATTATTGATAATATTTTAAAAGCACACAGAGAAAGTAATGCATTCCCTGCATTTAAGTCAACTTGTTTTGGAATAGATTGAGTTATAGCAAGGCATTGGTTTAAATCTAAACCCTCTACTAAAGATTAAAGACAAGATGGCAAAATCCTATCGTTTCCTGCAACCTTTTCTTAAGCCTCTTTTTTAGGGAGGGGAGGAAACATTCAAAAGTTATTGGCTTTAAATAATCTTCATCAACTTCTCGCCTTACGCAACTTCAAAGACCAGTGGCCAATGCATGGCAGCTTTTGAGACAGAGGATTACTAAAGACTCCCACTGGAGTAATGCTGTATTCATTTTCTGTGTAAACCGTGGGGATTCTATGCTGACAGTTTTGTGGAAGCCCCTTTCAAGGCAGATGCTCTACTAAGACTATTCCAAGTGCAGAAAGAGAGAAACAGCTTGTAATATTAACAAGGCTAGATCCTTTTCAGGACTCGCTGTATCCTTTATTGAAAATACAAAAACAAAATTGCTTTCAAAGGCTTATTTATAACTGCTTCAAGCACAGATTGCACTATCATTATTCCACAATAAGAGCATGCGTTATTCTTCCTGATATTAAGCAGGGTTCCTTTCTAAAGACTGCTTTCTAACAGAAATCTGGTTAATGGTGCATGACAGCATGAACCAAAACATGCCATATTTTAACACTAATTTAACAGAAGTGGGGCAAAATACTATTTGATAGAGAAAAAAAGCAACAGTAAGAAGCTTTTCCTGGGCATCATTAAATATATATATATATATATATATATATATATATATATATATATATATATATATGCAGGTTTTGGTGTCCTCGGGTGTCTTCCCGTGTAAAAGTTGGGGTGTCTAGGCGACGTTTCGACGAGGTCTCACTCGTCATCTTCAGGCTGGTGCTTTCGGCTTCTTGTTACTGGAACAGAGCAGGATCTCAGTGTTTGAGTTCCTATAAATACTGTTGAGGGGGTGTGGTGTATAGCCTCCAATGTTCTGGGCAGAGAGGAAGTTCCCAGGCTAGTGTGCCTTTTCTTCTTTTGTTCCTTAATTACTTGAGGGATATCTTGAGTGATTTCTTGAGTGATATCCTGAGTACCACTTAGGTGGGTCATTAGGTGTGGATTAGTTGCTAAAGTCTTTGTGTCTTGACCTCTTGAACTTTGTGAAGAGTTTTTCTGAGAAGATGGCTGTACTGCACTTAGTTGTGCTCTGGCTTGGCTTCGTGTATAGGGGCGAGCTGTGGTTTTGTGGCCTGTGTCAGCCAGATCTGTGTAGGGATTGCAGGGGGGTGCAGCATCCGGAGGTGCCACCATGGTTTGGCTACTGGATGGTGTCTGTAATTTATCTGTGGAGAGGGTCTGGGTTTGGGTCTGGTGTGGTTGATTGGTGATGGCGTTCTGTGTGCCTCTGGATCTGGTGTCAGTTTTTGTGGGGAGGGCTAATTTCCAGATGTCTGGCAAGCGGGATGTGTCGTCACGCTTGTTCATGTTGTGAGGGTGTTTCTCTATCTCGATGGTTTCCATGATTATTCTCTTGTGGTGATGTTCCATGTTAAAGAGCAATTTGGAATCTGCAAAATTAATTTCGTGTCCTGTTTCTTTCATGTGTTGGAAAAGAGAGGAAGTTTTTTCTTCTTTTTTGACGGCATTCTTGTGTTCTGCGATACGTGCATTTATTCGTCTGTTTGTTTGTCCAATGTACGTGGCTGGGCAGACTTTGCAGGGTATTTCATAGACCCCTTGGTTTTCCAACTGGATTTTATCCTTGGGGTTTCTGAGGATATTGGCTATTTTTTGGTTGGTGCAAAAGGCACAGATCTGGCTGACACAGGCCACAAAACCACAGCTCGCCCCTATACACGAAGCCAAGCCAGAGCACAACTAAGTGCAGTACAGCCATCTTCTCAGAAAAACTCTTCACAAAGTTCAAGAGGTCAAGACACAAAGACTTTAGCAACTAATCCACACCTAATGACCCACCTAAGTGGTACTCAGGATATCACTCAAGAAATCACTCAAGATATCCCTCAAGTAATTAAGGAACAAAAGAAGAAAAGGCACACTAGCCTGGGAACTTCCTCTCTGCCCAGAACATTGGAGGCTATACACCACACCCCCTCAACAGTATTTATAGGAACTCAAACACTGAGATCCTGCTCTGTTCCAGTAACAAGAAGCCGAAAGCACCAGCCTGAAGATGACGAGTGAGACCTCGTCGAAACGTCGCCTAGACACCCCAACTTTTACACGGGAAGACACCCGAGGACACCAAAACCTGCATTCCTGTACCCGTGAAAATCTACGAAAGCAAATATATATATATATATATATATATATATATATATATATATATATATATATATATATATTTAAAACCTCTAAACCTCTCCAAAATCATTTATTTTGACAAAAGACTGATAATGATTTAATTGATTTATTTAATAAAAAAACTATAAACTACTTAATAAAAAATCTTTCTAAGGGTGCAAAAGCTTTGAATCAGTTCTAAGGATGGGGGACCTGTAGCCCTCCAAAAGTCACTGGACTACAACTCCAATAATCACTGACCACTGACTCTTCTGGATGGGGCTCATGGGAGATGGAGTCCAATCCCAGGTTCCCCAAGCCTGGCCTATTGAGTTCAATAGCATGGACCTTGGATCTGTGACCATATGACAATGTAAGATATTCTTATAGGTTAGTTATACTTTACCATACAATCAAATTTTCCCTCCCCTTTCTTTAAAGTATGGCCATTTCCTGAATACACATGTAATTCATACCCTCCAACATTTCTCCAATGAAAATATGGACATCCTAAGGAAAAATAGAACATTCTGGGATCAAATCAGAAACCAGGATGGCATTTGTAAATCCAGGACTGTCCCTTGAAAATAGGGGTACCTGGAGGGTCTGGTAAATGGATAAACATAAGCAGCCTTCTATATAAACAGAAAGAAAACAAAAGAGGGTTTTTTTCTATCTATAGTAACTGAAGACCAAAAACAAAATGGGGGGAGGAGGAAGTGGAGGTTAAATAGCAGCTCTGAAGCAGAGCTCAGAAAAGCAGCTTGATCTTGGAAGTGAGAAATCCATGTTTAATCCACATCAACTCGTGTGGAAAATTGTTTGAAATTTCTTTACTTAGTTAGGCCAGCTGTAAAATGTAGCTAATAAAACTTAACCACCTTTGTAAATTGCTTTGATATCTGCATAGAAAGTGATGGTGTTAAAGGAATTGGGCTTTGTTGCTTGTTTACTCCACCGTCAATCAGGAGTCACTTTTCCAGACCTCGGTGCAGTTATTGTAATGTGAAAATTGAGATTGCCCTGTGGGAGAAAGAAAGAAGGACCCTGATATTTTTATAACAACCACCTAGTAGAAGGTAAATGTATGAAATACATATGGAAAGTGTTTTAGCAAATTAAAAAAGAGTATAATTTTTGCATTTGGGTGTAGGCTGTGCTGTGTGTTCAGTGCAGAGGGAGGGATAAAATCTGGGGGAAATAAATATGTTGAAATAAACACATGTTTGTCTGACTATCCTGTATTTACTATGCTATGCTGAACTGGCAGTGAGTAACCAGGGAGAGCTTAGAGTTGAGGTGGGCACCTGAAGATATTGAGTTAGTGTGTAGGGACAGCGGGAAAAGTGAGTTTCCCATTTGGGAATAGCAGAAAATGGAAAGGAATGGAATTGAAAATAGGAAAGGAACAAAATAAAATGGAAGGTTTAGCCTGGATCTAACAATGACCTTAGATTTCCAGATCGCAGCTGTGGCCATGAGTGTCTTTGCCAAATTTGGTTTACCAGTTTTTATAGAATTCATATTCAAATAGTGATTAGATTGCTGTAATGTGTTTTAGGTGGTTGTGTCTTTGAGCGGTGTGTGGAAGCCCCAGCTAGTCCAGAATGGAGGACAAGAAGTTTGGTCAACAGGAACATGCAAATCTGTTATCTTAGTAGCTTCAGTGGCTTTGCTCAAACTTTGAGCCCAATTCAAAGTACTGCTTATGACCTGCAAATCCTTAGATGGTTGGAACCGGAATACCTTAAGGCAGGGGTAGCTAATATGATGATATTGTTTGACTACATGCTCCCGTCAGCCCCAGGCAGCATGGTCAATGGTCAAGGATGGTGGAAAATGTAGTCCAACAACATCAGTAGGGCATCACATAAGCTACCCTTGCCCTAAGGCCTGTTTTCTTCCATATGTGATTGTCTGTTCATGGCACAACGGTTTTGTAAATTAACCATAAAACTCTGCAACCATAAAACCCTGCATTTTGATGGACTTCTACCACCGTGCAGTGTTTTCTTTTTCAACAGATGTTGTCCTGTTAAGTTTTAATCTCCCAGGAATACTAATTCTGAACTATTTTATCTGCTTTATCTATACTAGGGGTTTTGTATTTTATTGTAATTATTTTATACATTGCTGTGTTGTAAGCTGCCTTGAGCATTTTTAATGAAAAGATTTTAATAAACAAACATTGCATTTGGATAACATTTCCCATGAGAAAAAGCTGGAGCATTTGGGAATTCTTATTTTAGAAGCACACGGGGGTGGAATCGTAGAAATTTATTAAATTATGAATGGTGTGGTGAGAGAGACTTTGCTGCCTGCCTCTGAAAGTGAAAACTTTGGAGTCACCCTGTGAAACTGAAGGAAGTTGATTCAGGATAGATGAAAGTGAGTACAGTGGTACCTCAAGTACTTGATTCGTTCCGGAGGTCCGTTCTTAACCTGAAACTGTTCTTAACCTGAAGCACCACTTTAGCTAATGGGGCCTCTCGCTGCTGCCGTGCCACTGGAGCACGATTTCTGTTCTCATCCTGAAGCAAAGTTCTTAAACCGAGGTACTATTTCTGGGTTAGCGGAGTCTGTAACCTGAAGCGTATGTAACCTGAAGCTTATGTAACCCGAGGTACCACTGTATTTCTACACACTACACATAATGTTGGCATTTGAAGTTAAAAAGCTAAGCAGAAATGGAAGGATACTGAATCCCTATTGGATGAGGGAATCTTTACCCTACATATACCGTTTCTCTTTAGCCAGGTCTTTGGCTGATTAACGTTCTGTGTCCTTTTAAATGTGTTCATATGGCGTGTGTGTTATTGGTTTGTTTTTGCTTTTGCTTTTATTATGTATTTTGTGTTCTCATTTTCTTTTACTTTCTTTTTGTTTGAACCACCCTGTGATTTTTGGATGAAAGGCAGTAAACAAATTTAATTAATCAATTAATTATACTTATAATTATGATATACCCACACCAAGAGTGATAAACTTTCTTTTTTTCCTAAGCTAATTTTATTACATGTTTGATAGGAAAGATCCTAGTTCTATCTAACTAGGGTGGAGATGCCTTGAGCCATACTTCCACCACAGCAGGGGAAGCACAAAGGATGTCTCCTCTCTCAAGGTCAGGATTAAGAAGTTGGAAATTAGGGCAGCACCCTTAAGGGCATTAGTCTAGTTCCTGAGGATAAGTCAGCACAGGTTAGGTCAGAAATAATAGTCTAGGAAACTTGGAGGTTCTCTCTCTCTCTCCATGCACCTCCAGGACAAACTAAGTTGCATCCAAAATTAACATTTGAAAGTCACTGCTACAAGATACAGTAATGACCACTAGGTGAGATAACCATGATAGTTAAATGGAACTTGGGACACTTTCATTTATTTCTGTCCAGTTCTGAATGTCATGCCTGATCCCTGAATGCCTGAATTGTGACTCCTGGACTCAAATTCTGTGTCCACTGTCAAGCCTGTATTGTTCCTTGCTTGCATGTAAGAGCCTCTGTTCATGTATTGGGTATGAGGTAGGAAAAACTCCACCACACACAAAAGAACATACCATTTGTCTTGCACCCCCAACAACTAAAAAACCCAGCATTTTATTGATGCAGCTAAATTTTATCTTCATGCAATTCAAAGCACCGTTTCCAGCATTATCACCTGGTTCCTGGCCAATATGGTCCTAATGAGTTGTATGCTCCAAAGTGCCTCCCACTTCACCTCATCTATCTGATTATCCACACCGAACTCCTGCACTTCCCTTGTGACTCTCATGTTACAACTTATTTCCAAAAACTGCATTTTATATAGAGCTGAGTCTTCCTTCTTTCGTGCTTCTATCATGGTGTAATGTAGATTCTTAAATATAGTTAATGATATCTTTTGAGAAGGTCCAACTTGACCTATTCATGAATGTGTGGATTTGCATGATTTAGATCTAATTAGTCTACTCCCCATTCACCATTTCTTATTGTTTTACTTTGCTCAGAGGTTGACCTTTGTCAGATGAATCTCACAGCTTGCACAAGCCTTTCAATTACCCGCCATCTTATTTCCTTTATTTATCAATATCAATATCAACTTGGGTTGTTTGAAAAAATGAAGTAGATCTTGCAGGTGCCAGAACATCAGAGCAATTTTTAGGAATGGTGCCCGGTGGAAACAAGTCTTAGTCTATTATTTCAGCTTGGCGTTGCTGATACTATGTCCATCTGTTTCAAATGTCACCCAGTTTTAACAGTAGTGAGAAATATTACTGAGGAATAGTGGGAAATCAGTTCCAAGTAAAACAAAACATTTTACAAAGTCAAGGGCTGACCAGTGAAATATTCTGGTATGCTAGCTAATGATTGCATGAAGTTTCAATCTCACCCACTCCACCCACCCCGGTTCCTCCTTGTACAGTTCTTCAGATTCGGGGTGGGAAGTCAAGTGTGCACACAAAAATAAATGCAGAGATAGTGGTCAAGCTTGAGTGATCATGAAGGAGAAACCACCACAAAAGGTCTCCTTTGTATTGTCTGGCCTTCTAAGAAGCTCAGTCCTGTGCGAAGGAAGGAAATATTTCCAGTCAGCATAGTTTTAATGTATCGGAAATCACCTGTATAAGCCCCCTTAGCTCTCAGTCTTAAATTCTAATTGTGGCATTTAAAAGCAGCTAATAGCCTTCCAGGGCATTCATAACCATTTGGAAAATACACTCTATAACAGCAGAAGGGATTTGATTTCTTAGCAGAAATGGCTCGCAGTTGCAATCTGACATTTTTATAGGTTAGTTTTTCTTGCTATCAAATGACAAAATAATTTATATTTTATGTAACATTTGCTCGTTATGATCGCCACAGTTACCGTAACAAGAAGGAATACTGTGCAAATAAGTGATCCCTGGTCTACGTTCAAGATTTCTTCCTGGAAGGATTATATGGACTATCAGAGGGTGGAGGGCTCTATGGCACAGTTCCATCAGTTTAGAGACCATGAATGGATATTGGAAATGCAGGAGTTCAAGCACAGATTATTATTGTCATATGATACAAAATGCTCACTTGATGTTTCCGCTATAAGCAGATCCACACCATTCCTTTAAAGCACATCCTAAAACCATGGAAGTACATGGCTTCCCTTAATAAATTCTGGGAACTATAGTTTGTCAAGTGTGCTAAGAAGTGTAGCTCTGAGGTGAAACTACTGTTCTCATGATTCTTTGGGAAAGTCAGGTGCTTTAAATGTGCATCTATATATGAGCAATGCTTCTAAATTCTAGTTGCTGGAAACCACAGGAGGGGAGAGTGCTCTTGTACTCAAGTCCTGTATGAGGGTTTCTTATCAGCACCTAGCTGACCACTATGAGAATAGGATGTTCGAAAATATGGGCCATTGGCCTGATCCAGCAGATTCTTCATATGCTCTTATATGAATGGTGTGGATCTGTCCTATATGTTTGGCTTTGCATTGTTGGTCTTACAGTAATCCTTTAAGGTGGCCCAGAATTATTTCCCTCCCAATTGCAGAAGAAGCTCTGGAGCCAAGTGAGGATTCCCAGGTAAGATCCTCCCTCTATTGTGTGGGCAGGTAATCTCTCCCCTACCTGGCCTGGTCTCCTTGGCAACGTTTCCCCCAGGTGGGATTGGACAACTGACTGAGGTAGGCGGAGACCTCCAGGTATCCCACCTGAGGGAATGCAAAGCCAAGCCTATGCTGTTGGAGCCGCTCCAGATCTAGGGGCTGCACATGTCCACGCAAAGGGCACCCCCCGTTTTAAGCGGGGAGCGGTCATTCCCTCCCAATTGCAAATCAATGGTTGAGGCTGAGAGAGCTGTTTGCTTAAGGCCAGTTTATGGGTTTATGGATGAGTAAAGTCTGTACCTTTCATCTCAGATTTAAGTTCCTACACACTTAGTCACATGCACGTACCCAAATGATGAATTCAAGATAAACAAAAAGTTAATGATAATAGTTTAAATGCAAGTAGGGACCTTAGTGTTCATTGTCCCACTTTCAAATTTGCCTTGACTTCTGCTTTAATTCTTTTTAAAACAACAATGAGAGGTAGAGAAGAAAGAACCAAGTATATGAAAGTCATGTTTTTTTTCATTGTAGAGTCTATGCCAATGGTAGATAGTGCTAGCCAGTGCTTTTTGTCACAATTTTGAGTAACTGAACAAGATTGTAGCTACAACTGTCCCCTTTTAAGATAAACCCGTTAACAGTAATTGTGACCTAATACAGAATTGTCAGGAAGCGCAGTATGTTTTACCTTCATGAGAAAACCTCTCTAATTGGAATCATTGGACCTTGACGTAGTTGTCATAGCTACATTCAGAATGAGGGTGAAATCTTTGAGAAGAATGTTCATGAAAATTAGACCACAGCATCTCTGAATAAAAACATTATATGAGGACACATTCACATGCAATAAAAGTTTTCTTCTTGATTAACTTCTTTACTTTCTCTTCATTTTTCTATGTGTACAGGAGGGAGGGAGGGAGGGACACCTGGACTAGGCAGGTCTTCAGAGACACTGCACAGTCCATTATCAGTCAACAGATTAAAATATTGGCATTTCATGTTTTGCTATGGATTCTTCTAAAGCTGCATCTTTATTATTGATACAACTGGAAGGAATGCTGTAAAGGACAATGAAGTAAATTGAAACTGGTCAAGAGTTGACAGGAAATGTGTGACTCAGACAGGTAGATGCTCTCCCTGAGGTTCAAGAAAAGTGAGTGAAAAATAATTATGTTCTCATTATCTTTGACTAGGTAGGATTCATAACAATAATATATCCAGTAGCACTGTGTAAAGCAGCCTTCCCTAACTTCAAACCTTCCAAATGTTTGGAACAACAACTCATCATCAGGCCCAGTCAATAGCTGATGGCAACTGTAGTCCAGAACATCTGGAAGACACCAAGTTGTAGAAGACTGATGTTGAAGTCTTTACTTTCCAAATGTTATTTTTCAAATTCCAGAGTGTCCAGAACCCTGGCATAAGTCCTGACAGTGCACACACAGTCCTAAGGCCAGTCCTGAAATCTCAGTCCAGTCCTGAAATCCCATAGTCCATCAACAGAGAAAGTTGAGCAGACCCAGAGTCTCTGCCCTGCTTCCCTTCTATCTTTCCCAATTTTGATTTCTACACCTGAGTTTGCTCTACCTAAGCAGTGGTGCCTTTTCACTTAACGAGGCATATGATCCTCACCTGCCCTGAGCTTAATCCAGCTGAGTGACCACAAACCTCATCCCAGACTTAACGAGCCTCATGATCTCCATCTGCTCCACTGGTGAACTGGGCTGTGTTCATTTTCCTGCCTCAGTTTCTTGAAGTGCACTTCCCACTGTTCCTGATACCTCAGAGCCTGCCATGTCCATGCAGCTGGGGGGGGGGGAGTACTTCTGGTTCTGGTGATGTGAGTCCTTGGAACTGTTGGCTGCTCCTGCAATATCCTCTGGTGTCAGGTGAGTACCTCCCAAGTCCCCAACCTCCCCTTCCCTACCTTCAGCTTGTCCTGGTGTGTACCAGTTGTGTCCACACCCCTCACCAGGATGATCTTTCCCTCCCTCAGGGTCCTGCCAGTACATGACACAGAAGCTCTGATGCTAGTTAAACTAGTTCCAATAATTTTGATTTATATTTAGCAAGAGAAATGTCCTATAAGTTGAGGAATGTTCTCATCATATTTACTAGTTGTGAACTCAGTTCTCTGAGTACTGGTCTTTCATGAAGCCCCAAGTACCCACCCAAAATTTTCAGCTTCTGTCCCACCTTTCTTGTGTATATGCACTTTTGCTCTGGCTGTTAAAATGCAGCTTTTGATAAAACAGAGAAGTCCAACAGTCAAACATTTCCCTGATAAGTAGCCTGCTGTGGATTTTTTTAAAAAAGTTGAGCTCATTTCAGGAGCTTGCTTATTTATTACTGGATGGCATCAGTATCCACCCCCATAAAGGTTACTCTACCATAAATATTACCTGTAAGGTTTCCAGACCACTGACAAAGCTAATCATGTAAACATTCATGCCAGTTTAATTAACACATTCACCACAGATACTTAATTACGTGCTTTATGTCACGTTGAAGTAGCCATCATAAATTTAAGGTCCTACATACTTTTAATTACCATCGTGTAAAAATTCTAATATTGATATAGAAAATAGCATTTGCTTTCAGAAGGCTTAACCAGTTGTTTGTGAACCTAGGCAAGACGTATTTTTTTTCTCATGAGAGTGTTTGCTATCAAGTTGTGCTCACTCAATTGAATTATTACAGCATAGATAAAGTGGCACATGCAATGACCTCAACTCAATAGAAATGTTATTTATTGATTTCAAAGTGTATATGATCGATCCATAAGTCCTCTGAGTTGACAGTTATCCAAGGCATGTGTTTAAGTGCTTAGATCCTTGGTTATCTTTTGATCACAGGATCAAAGCTTTGTTGACACGCCCAACATGAGACCAATCTGCTGTTTTCTGCTGTGTGTGTTCCGTAATCATGCTGCAGATTATAAACGTAGTAGTTGGTAGATGGAGGAGGAATTTCCTGTGTATTCTGTATGCAGTATGAAGCAAATAACAAAGAAACCATTTCTGAAATGGAAACTCCTAGTATCTATATCTAAGGTAGTCCTGAAAGTCAAATGACCTAGAACAGGGACAGGGGACAGTTTTCAACCTGAAGGATACATTCCAGTCTAAGCAAGCTTAAGGGGACCACATGCCAGTGGCGGACAGGGCCAGAGGCAAAATTGGGCAGAGCAATAAATGTAGATTTCCCTTCTGGACAATAGGCTAGCTTCTATACACACTCACATACCCCTCTAGATCCTCAATTCAGGCACACAAGAGGCAGTGTCAGAATTCAGGGCCACATTTCAGCCTGGCAAAAACACTTGGGTGCAAAGCACATGAGGGGTCAGATAGAATGGACTCATGGGCCACACTTTGCCCCAAGGCCTGAAGTTTCCCATCCCTAACCTAGTTAACAGTTCTGAATATCCCCTTAATAAAAAAAGGCTAAGATGTAATTATTTAAAAGATTGAACCTAACTGGAACAGGGAAGGTGCAGAGGGGCAGATTAATCACTGCATCTACATCTCAGTTGCAGTGGTGAAGCTGCATGCTCCACTACCGGGGGCGGAGAGTAGGCGGGGGCATGATGTGCATCCCAGGGACGTGGCATGCTACCCACGAGGGCATGGCGGTCTGCCCACAGGGGTGTGACATGCTGCCTGTGGGGGCATAGGGCCCAGCATGCAGGGGGTTGCGCGGCGTGTGTCTGGGGGGGCCGCCGCGGTGGCACCCTACCGGAATAGTGGTGCCGGGGGCGGTCCACTCTCTCCACACTCTCGTTCCTCCACCAGTGCCCAGTTGGCGTCTGCTGCCCAGTTTCACACACTCCAGGGCTCGCACAGTAGAGGGCCCCAAGGATCAGGTGACTTGGGTGCCCTGCCATGAAACACTCCATTTCAGATTTTTGCACCACCTGCCAGATGCTGGAGAACTGCTGGGGGAAATTGCCGCCTTTGCCATGACAGTGCTCCCTTCTCCACTGTGGTGCTGTTTGCTGGTAGAGACCATCAAAGAGGTGAATAGAATACACACCATCCCAGCACCTCCAGCCAGCATCAGGAATGAGGAAGGTTGGGGGACAGTTGTGTAGGACACAAAATGAATGACTTTTTGTATATCATTTCTATGACTGAAAGAGGCAACATGTGGAAAACGGAAGCTATTTTCTATAAACAGATGGGATGTTTCTGCTTGTTTTTTTCATCTGGAGACATTTGCATATGAATATAAACATCATTAGTAGTGGCTAATTAGTAGATGACAAAGGTGCGAAAGGATTACTGAAGGGGGATAGGGAGATTGCAGAGAAAGTTGGATAAAGTATTTGCATCTTTCTTCACTGTAGAAGATCTTGGGCAGATGTCCACAACCTAACTGCTCTTGTTGGGAGGGCATCTAAGAACAAAATCAAATAGATGAGCGGCAGATTTTGGGCTAATGACAATCCCTGCTGTTCCTCTTCCAGGGGTGGTGGGTCCTGCTAAGATCCAAAGAGGTACACAATGATGTTGACACTAGCCCTACAAATTACATGATCTAGCATAGGGATTGAGTTTTCTGAAAATCTCAGGGCTGATCTTACCCATCCCGCCCCCCCCGCCCCCATTTCTGTCTTAGCCCTTGACCTCAAAAAGTAGTTGTTTTTATTTTGTTTTTACTGGTTCCAAATTTTTATTATTATTATTGCATATTACAAGTAATATAGTACCACATAGAGCTTGACTCTATTTTATATATTTTATCTGTAATATATATATATATATATATATATATATATATATATATATGCATATAAAATATAATTTTTCATATAATTAGTTGGTTCAGAAGGGCTAATGTCCATTTATAAATATGCTTAAATTGGTTAAATGCTAAGATTGCAACCGGTGTAGAATTTCACTAACCAAGTAAAACTGGGTGTGTGCAACTTGTTTTGCCACTTGTTTCAAAGCGTTACTGTTTTATTTTGGTAGTTCATATTTTCTTCAGATAACAACACTAGGAATTTCATAATCAAAACAAAAGAATGACTTTTGGAACCACCACAGAAAATAACTCTATACAGATGCATATTTAGCTGGATGCTTGATCTAATATTCACTTGTATGTCTGGGTTCATCAGAAAGAAAGAGAAATTTTGTTTGCCTGTTACTAGAGCAATCCCAGAATTACACTAAATCTGCAAACCTGTGCATATTTTTCTTTGTGTAGTCCTCACTGAACACAGTGGGATTTACTTATGAGTATATATGCACAAAATTGCACCATTAAGTTAAAAGTTAGTGAAATATTACACATCACCCAAACAGTTATTTTTAATGGTTCAAAGATCCAGTCTATTCTATAGAAATTAAGATCATAAATGTTAGGTTTCCTCTTTTCATCTTCTTGACTGAAAAGGTCAGGGTCTGATTCAAAGGATAAGATTATTTGCAGGTTGGTACCAATATATAACTGTGATTAGCATCTTTAGTACAGACTCAACATGAGAGATTTTATGAACCTATGTTGTAAAGAAAATGAAAAGCAGAGTAATGTTTACAGTGATGTGGTAATAACAGAGAATGATTCTGCTCTTGAATTGTTGCAGGGTATTATTGTATTTCAGAACTTGCGTACTTCCTTATTTGAATTTTAGGGTGGTGGCAATCACCAATTATTATTTGCACTAGAACCAGTGTGTTAATTTCTAGAATAGAAAAGGTAAAAAAATACAGATCTAGACAAATATGGTTCACTCTTTTCCTTAAAGAATCTATTAAGCTTCAATATGAAATGCTTCCTGTTCCAAGCAAAACATACAGCTAGCAAAGTAGTTCCTACATAACATTTTTGTGGGATCAATTAAGGCAGCAATCCAGAAACCAATTTCTTCAGAGTGGTTTGCTGAAGCTAGTGGGGGCTACTTCAGAGCAAGTGATTTCAATATTGGCGTCAAAGTAGTTTTTCTCAGTGTGATGGTAGAGGGGGAAACTGGAAGCCACTGATTATGGGTTATGGTATTTTCAGTGATAGTTTCAACTCCTTTTCTTTCTGTTTTCCATTTGCTTTATATGCCCTCTTCCCAACTCATCTTCTTTCTCTGATTCTCTGCCTCTATCCTTATTTTTCTGTTCATTACTTCTGGCAGTTTCTTGCTTGTCAAATGATGGATACTTTCAGATATGGTCTGTCAGAAAAATAACGTTGAGGTTCTGGAATTGGGAGTTTGCTAGAAATGTCCCATGCCTTAGCCTTTGCCTGAATTGTTATTTACATGCATTACAAACTGTAAGAGTATCTACTATTTGGTTGGGAGTCCAGTGGTGAGGGATATTCTTTATGTCCCAAAAGCTCTTCATAACCTTGCCTGTGTACCAATCCATCTTGAGCTTGACATGTTTTCTGCCATAAGAGCATGAGTGCTTTCCTGCGCCTCCCCCTGCCATAACCATTGCAAACCAAGTGTTTTGAAAAATGTGAGCTTAAGTGATTGTCCTTCCTGCTCCGGACTCTGAAACTTTAAGGGTGGGCTTTGCCTAACTAACCCTGTCAGTGGAAGTCTTGTGCAAGGGATTCATCATGCACAAAGGGCTTTCGCCATGCACACCACTGTGCCCCCTGAAATTGTTTCTTGGCCAGGTGTGTGTGTGTGTGTGTGTGTGTGTGTGTGTGTGAAAAGAACTCCTGGACCAGTGCACAGGGGGAGGAGGATTGATACACCTGGCAAGCTGAAACTCTTACACAGACAAAACTTTTGTAATAGTGTGGCATTGAATTGCACCATGGCACCTTTTATGGAATTCCTAGGTAGGAAATGAAAAAGATGATGTAGATTTTAGGGAAGCAGACAAATATATAGTAACTGAGCAGAACATGCTATCTTGCAGAGAACCCCATTAGCACAAAGGATAAGAAGCAAACTAGGTAATGTATTAAAGGTAAAGGGACCCCTGACCATTAGGTCCAGTCGTGACCGACTCTGGGGTTGTGGCGCTCATCTCACTTTATTGGCCAAGGGAGCCGGCGTACAGCTTCCAGGTCATGTGGCCAGCATGACTAAGCCACTTCTGGCAAACCAGAGCAGCGCACAGAAACACCACTTACCTTCCCGCCAGAGCGGTACCTGTTTATCTACTTGCACTTTGATGTGCTTTCGAACGGCTAGGTTGGCAGGAGCAGGGACCAAGCAACAGGAGCTCACCCTGTTTCGGGGATTCGAACTACCGACCTTCTGATCGGCAAGTCCTAGGCTCTGTGGTTTAACCCACAGCGCCACCCGTGTCCCTAGGTAATGTATTAGATGGTAGAAAATTACTAAAACTGCTGGCTTTTGCTACATTTTTATTAACATAAAATTCTACTGTTCTGTTGCTGAAAGCTGACCTGGTGAACTGGTTAGACTTGGAATGTTAAACTGGAGACCAAGATCCATATCTCCATTAAACTCCCTATTTGGCTATGAGGCAGTGCAGAACTGATGGAAGGCAGCACTGTCCTAGGAAGTAACCTGAGGATCCTCATTATCAGCTTTCATACATGAGCAATGAGACACAAAGTCCAGCCACAGGGAACTGTTCTTGGGCTACTACCCTGAGGCATTGGTAATAATGATTTAAGTTTTTCAGTGAGAGATTCAAATCTTGCGCTAGTTGTATGGCTTCACTGTCAATTATTCAGTGCAGCTGCTGGAATGTTTTTAATGACATGACACATAGTGTTTATTGAAGATCCCCCTGACCAGTTTTTGCTGTGCATTTCATGGGCATGAGCTGGGTGGATCCCTTCGATATTTATCATGTACTTGTAAAGCTCTACAGGAATTTCCCTCCTACATTTGGTCTTTGATTTCCCTTTCTTCACTTCTTGTTTCTTACTGTCAAATGCAGTTAAGATGATTTTTCTTAAATGTGCTTTTCTGGCATATTTTGTTGAAACTTTGGATGGGGCAAACTTCCTGAAAGCCCTGGTATGTCAGAAAGCAGTTAATTCATTATAATTGGCTTCATAATTTAGGGTTTTAACAAGAGATGAGCAAGTTATGTTATCTATGGGGTGAGGGATTAAATGAAACAGGTTAACCTGCAAATAAATTCATAGAGTAAATTGGAGATGGAAAGGAAGGGAGGAATCAATTGTCTTTCTTTCCTACCTCAGAATGAATTCCTAATCAATGCCTGTTACTTTTGGCAGTGAATGAATCTCTTCCTCTTCATGCCGAAAAGTTCCTCATAATCACATAGTGTGTTGATCACAGGGTGGACATCCTAGGGTTAGGTTCAGGGAGAAATTTGGTTGAGTCTGCATTTTTATCTAAGTAACACTTCCTGAAACAATATGTGAACTGAGGCAAACCTTTCCAACACCAGCATGGTGTAGTGGTTAAGAGTGGTGTAGTCACCGGGTTCTCTTCACCGCTCCTCCACTTGCAGAGAAGTCACACTTCTCTGAAGTCTCTCAGCCTGACTCACTTCAAAGAGTATTTGTTGTGAGGGAGGAAGGGAAAAGAGATTGTTAGCCACTTTGAGACTACTTAAGGGGATTGAAAGGCGGGATATCAAGTCCAAACTCCTCCTCCTCCTCCTCCTCCTCTTCTTCTTCTTTGAAATTCACACTTCAAATGTTGCAATGTGGTTTACCAACTGAAAAGTGTGCACAAAAATACTTTTTTTTTGGGGGGGGGGAAGTGTGCATGAAAATGCATACACTAGTGAAAAATGCATTAGATAATGTAAAAATGATAATAATGTTGTGTACTAAATGTCTGAATTTTTCATTTTTACCTTTTAAAAGAAAAATCACAATTTTTATTCATTTATTTGTTAAGATTTATATACCACTTACGAAACTCTCCTAAGCAGTGTCCATAATAAAATAATTAATACAACACAATTAAAATCTCAAAGCACAGCTAAAATACACAAAACTGTAGACAAAACATTTAAAAACAAACATAGATATCTAAATTATATGCCTGGGTAAACTTGCTGAAATACAAATGTTTCCAGCAAGCATTTTCAACAATATAACAAGGGGCCCTGCCTAATGTACATAGCACTACGAAAAAGGCATTATTACAGTAATTCAGTTTTGATGTTAGCCATGTCTGAACAACTGTGGTCAAGCTATCTTGGTCCAGGAGTTGGTCCAGTTGTACCAACCACAGCTGGTACAGAGACTGATGTGTAAATGTGGCAAACTAAACAAGTTCAGAAACATGAAGACTGAGAGAAGCCATCATCAACAGATTCACCAATCCCTTCCTAAGACCCTTCGCTTGCAAATGTTTAGATATCCCAATGAGGGAGGAAACCCTTTGTTGAATAAAGCATAATTTTACAAAGTCATTGTAGATAAGAAAAACGCAAATCCTCTTCTTGGTATTCTGGGGAGAGACAATCCCTTGATTATTTGCAAGATAGGGGCTCTGCGTCACTAGGATTGCTTCACACACACTCACTCAAATTACAGGCCCCTGGAATATAGCAGTTCTATTTTAGTAAGTGTTGGGTGGTTCTGGTAATGCTTCTGAGGGATCCAGGAAAAAGCAGCTGCATGTGCCATGGAAATTGACTAGTGACTTCTTACCCACTAGTTGCCTGTGCAGTTGAAATCAAAAGCTGTTGCCAAACATGACCCTGAAAAAACTGCCTGCCTTCCGCTAGCTTTTTATTCTAGTTTCTATTATGCCAATTACCTAGTTATATGGTGAAGGATTAAATATATGGTCCCCAAGGCTAATATTATAGGATTTTTATCTGAGAAGTAATTTATGATAATAACATAACTGAAATCTTAGACGCTTTCCATCTTTGTGTTCTGAAATATTTGCTTGAATTCTCAGATCCCCTTATCTGCTATTCATCATATACTTTCAGTTTCCTAGGAAAAACACACTATTGTTTTAGTATCCTTGGAGATTGTGTATAGTGCTTGTTTATTGAAGAGTAATGCTTAGAAAGACCTTGCAGACAGCAAGTCGTTTAGTGGTAACATTTCCCCCTCTGTTTTAGCAAATGTCCTTGTTCTGCAGTACAGTTAAGTGACTCATCATGTGATTCTTGCATGACACTTGTGGCTCAGAAAAGCATTAAAGGAAAGGTGTGAATGCTTGCTGTTCTGTTCACTACAAGAGTAGGTGATAGGAAAACTCATAAACAACCTGGGTTCATTTCTGCTGTCAGCTAAGCTGTATAAAGTTCAGCAAAACAGATACATTTAATGTAGCTAGATTATATTTCCTGATCAATGCTACAAAATGAGTTTCAGTTTTAACAATGGCAAGGTTAAGTAAACAGGCCTGACTATTTTTTATAGTTCAACTCTAATGCCAGTAGAAAACTTTAAACTGTATTTTTTACAGGAGCAAATTAACAACCCGTCCTAGGTAAAATTGGGTTACTCAGAACTGTGAACGATAATTCTGAGCCACACAATGCTGTAGCATATTCATATATATAGGTTATTAGCCCTATGCAAAGTGACCCCCCCCAAAAAAACACAGCCAGACTGCAGTATATGGCTGCAATTCTAACTCCACTTACCCCCACTGAATTAAATACAACTTACTGAGTAGATATGGTTAAGAGTGTAATGTAAGATGGCAACTTGAAAGTTCTGGAAGTAGTTTGTTTCAGATACACAAGGGGGAATTATTCCAATCTTAGCCACCCCAAAACTGTAATAGAAGATCTCCTGATGTTTGATAGGGTTCATCCATGCAGAAAAAGATACCATTTGTGCAAATTTCATTAAATTTGACCCAAAATGAAGTTATAGAAGTTTCCATTTTAAAAAAGTAGTCCAAACATTAGAAGAACCCAGCACAAAAGACCCTGGATCTATTTGCATACAATTTAGCAGGCTTTATTAACTTCAGATATTTGCCTGCAAATTCTATTCATTTATTTCAAAATGAAAACAATCTATAGTTGTTAATATCTGATAAAATGAAATAGGGAATACAAAATTTATTTTATCTGATGTGAATTTGGATTTAGGCCATAAACTGAATAGGGCAGCCTTTGAAGTATTTCAGATTGAAGCAGACTGTATTATGAAGTGCCAAATCAGGGTTCAAACAGAATCTGCAGCTGGTACAGAGATTCATCAGGGCAACAGCAATTTAGAGAAGTCTTTGTTAGAATTTTGTATGTCACTTTTCCATCATTTGCTTATCTAATATGTTAGTGACATTGTTCACCTATGCAGGTACAATATATACTTAAGAGATAGGATATAAAACTACAATACAAGTGTATTTTAAGTCACAACTTAGGAAAAGATTTTAAAAATACAGAGCATCTGTTAAGTACGTTACTGGCACATATATCACTAAGGGTAAAAGATCATATCAACTCACAGTTTATAAATTAAGCTGCAGAAGTATATATTTTCCATTTCTTAAAGGTTGAACCACATTTTGGTAACACTCCTTTGCCAAAGCATTAAATGCTATTTGCAAGTTATAAAGTAAAAACACACTCTTCTTATGTTATTAAGAGTTGCACATTTTAAGTCATTTTGTTTTGTTGCCTGTATGTGTATTGTGTTTATTAACTGCTTTGGTTTTAATAATATGTACCAGTACTTAAATATACTTAAGGTTATTGTGACTTTTAATCAACTTGTTTTGCACAATTTCCTAACCAAAGTCTTGAGTATATCATAAAATGTTTTGGTTATAAATGATTTTTTCCTGGTTTTAAACAAGTGGTTTAAAGACAATCTATTCTGGTACAGCTCTGGTTCTCTTTCTTAAACCACTAGACTGTATTGTTCAGAACAAGAGTAGCCAAGCGCAGCTGTTTTCAGCCTCTATTTTCAGTGTATGCTGGAAAATACTGTAATGAAGAAAAGGCAATTAAATCATCATTTTACCATGATCCTCATTATCTCCTCCATCCTTAACAAGTAGAAATACAATTCAGACACAGATGGCAACTGCTAGAAGGGGGGGAACAGTATTCATGTACTTAGATTGCCATCAGTTGTACAAAAGCTTAAATGTGTTCATTAATACCATGGAAACAATAGCTTTGCAGTCATTCTTTAAAAAAGAGTCTAGATAGAATTATTATTTCAAATAATAGTAAAATATTTTGTACCCAGTTGTAATACAGTCGTACCTTGGTTTTCGAACAGCTTAGTTCTTGAACGTTTTGGCTCCCGAACGCCACAAACCCGGAAGTGAGTGTTCTGGTTTGTGAACTATTTCTGGAAGCCAAACGTCCAAAGGGGCTTCTGTGGGATTCAATTGGCTGCAGGAGCTTCCTGCAACCAATCAGAAGCCACACTTTGGTTTCCGAATGTTTTGGAAGTCAAACGGACTTCCGGAACGGATTCTGTTCGACTTCCAAGGTATGTATACAGGAAAAATGTGATTTGTGCATCTGTGCACAAATGGATCTCATTAAACACCTCTCAGGCATCTGGAACTCTTGAACATGTATACTAGCATCTTTGTTTGCTTCATCAAGGTAAACTTTGTCACAGTGGTGTGTTTAGCAACAGTCAGACTCACTGAAATCCAGTCCATTTTCATCCTGTCACATTTTCCAGGGGGACTTTTAATGGATAAGTATATATAGTTACATACATATACAAACTATGGGCAGCCATGTCCTCCAGTCTTTTGATATAGGCAGCATGTCATCAAGTACCATCACTTCCTATGGGACTTGCTCTATATGCATTCAAAATGCTTGGGGGTGAGGAGCCCCATACATTAGTCACTCCAGGCCTATTTTGAGAAGGGTAAAAGGTATGTGATAGACAGACAGACAGAGTATTTGCAGAACACAACACCCGGGAAGTATGCTCCTGTGTGAGTCATTTGCCTCCTGCAAGTGTACAACCCTGAAAGACATGCATGCCACTTTTCGTCTGTGGATAAGGAATAGTTCCATTCTCATATTCTCATGTTGCCAGTTTGGAAGTGGACCATCAATTTTATCTGGGCCATGGTCCACCCAGATCAAGTAAGGTGAATCCACTTTGGAATGTAAGTAAGATGGATTCCTCTCATATCCCCAGCTGTGCTGTCAGAGTTGTACCATTCCTGTGTTACAGGTGCCAATTAATATGTACCCTTTCACACATCACTGGTTACACTCCTTTCCCCATTCTTCCCTGGACTTTTAGCCTTAAAAGATACTACAATATACTACTAGCTGCTTGTGTTCATTTCAATGCAGGGTGTGGATGTGAAGCCTAAAGACAGGGATATCTGAAACCAAGTCTGAACTCCTGAATTATATTAGAAAGGCTTAAATTCTTCTTTGAAGGCTGAAATAGATTCAGGCCTATGAGATTAGCCACAGGAAATTATCAGTTAAATTAATAAGTAATTGGAGAATGAATGACTGGAACAGTAGAATTTTAAAGACAAGATTTCTGAACAAAAGACAGACTCTTTCCTTAGAAATTATAATGTAGGCTATCCTTCCAGGGTCATGATATAACCTTTCCCTATTGCTAATGAAAATCTAAGAAGCATAACACGTCAGGAAGATGATCCAGCTAGTGCTTTTCTGAAACTTGCCCTCTGTGAAAGTTTTCTTTCTCTGTGAAAGAGGCTTTTCTTTTCCTCTCTAATTCTTAGGTTGACCTTTATCATTCTGAGGTGGCTGGGTATGCTGGGTGTATTTTCGATTCCAGTAAACATTTCTCTAGCACTCTGCAGTCTCCCTAGTTGCCCACACTTCCTGATTTGAATTAGCACCATCGACACTGGCCCAGAAAACAATCTACCAAACTCAATCTAATATTGTGATTACAGCTTAAACAGAGTTGTACCACAAAGGGCTTGTGTGTTTTGCAACAAAGAGATCACAATTAGCATCATTCCTGGCATGAAAAGATCTGAGATGAGGAACTCTAAGAGCTTTGGAGTGCAATAATTTGTGTGCTGGCAGCCTTACTAGCTCCCAGGAAAATATGGGGCCAATGTGTATATAGGGATAGTCATCATCCAGACTTCTTTGCTTTGCATTTAAAAATTTGCATCCCTGACAATCTCATGTCCGCTACATAATCAGAAATAGCAAATGGGTGCAGGAATTTTGTAAAGGTTGAATTTAATAAAGTAATACATATATGAATAACATTTTTTATTACTGTTTTCATCTAGATACAAAAGAGGAAGGAGTAGGTAGGCTGCTATTTCCCTCATGTTACTTGTTATATAAGTGAAGCAGCAACTCCAGTTTTAACTCTGTCCCTGTTCAGTCTGGAAGCTTTTCACATTGTCAAACTGTATTTTTAGATTTCTTTAGATTTCTAATTTAGATTTCAAAGGAATTATGGTTACTTAGTTTTTCTGACCTGCCATTCACCGTAAGGTTCCAGGGAAATTTACAGCAATGTGAAAACCCAATATTAAAATCAGTTAAAACAATTTTCAAACGGAAGAATAGCAAACTCACCAACTGTCCCGATTTGAATGGGACATGCTGGAATTACAGAAACTCAGGTACTGATTGGATCCTGGGATGTCCTGTTTTGGCTCCTGTCAGAGTGAGGCCCTAAAAATGCCCGCTGGGGGGTGCTCTTGAGCAAGTCACCTGCCTGCTGTGAGAGCACAGCCCCCAAAACACCCGGGAAGTATGCTCTTGTGTGAGTCACTTGGCTCCTGCAAGTGACAACCCTGAAAGACATGCATGCCAATTTTCGTCTGTGGGTAAGGAATAGTTCCAGTCTCATATTATGTTTCTCCTATATATTATGTTTCTCCTATATATTCTTAGGTTGTGGAACAAGGCCCTCTTAGGTGATTGTGAAACTCTTCCATAGAGCCACAAAATTCTAAGAATAAGACCATGATAAAGATGGAACCTGTTTCCCCATCACCCATCAGCCAAGGACTAAATTATTTGAATACTCCTGGCAGAAGACTCTCAGACCCTAATTTGGGAAGAAGGAAGCCCAGGAAGAGCTTTGTTCAAATGATAATTCTCAGGTGGTTCAAAAATGTACTTTTTATTTTTCTGTTGCAAGTTTTGAATAGGCCCCAGTCTGTGGATGCTCAGGTGCAGCAATAGGCTTTATGGAAATACATGAGGATCTTTGAACATTGGTGGAGGCAGGGCAAGGAAGAGCAAACATAGGAGGTATGTTTTAAAAACTGGAGAAAGGCTGCCCTGTACAGAATCACAGCTGAATAAAGGGGAATAGTACCCTAAGAAGTAGCTCTTTTAGTACTATCATCTAGAGCTGTAAATGTTTCTTTCTTCCTGTGCATGAACATTGTTTTTCATCTCAATGTGCGATTCAGGAAGAACAGGCAGGTAGAATGGGCGGTGTCAAGGTTCAAGCATTAGACCAGAGTGACCCTGTGCTACAACTCTCATCAGCACTGACAACTGGCTGTGCTTGCCAGCATTTATAGGTGCTGGAATCTAACAACACCTGGATGGCCTCAATATCCCCATATTAGCCCAATCCTTAGTGCTGAACACTCTCTGACATGTCTAAATGTTCTCATCCAAATTTCTCCCTTGGGCTTGGGCTTCTGAAGTGCACGCTCTTGTTTCCAAAGTGGAACTGATGCATTAGATTATATTTTTGGCTTCTGAAATCTGTTACAATAGCACTGTGTGTGAACAATGTGCTACAGAATTAAGTTCTTTCATAGCTTTGTATTGCTGATGTGCATCTGTGCATTGTTAAAGAACAATGTATTGCAAACAAATAAAAAAAGGGGGGAAAGAAGCAATTGTGATGTCAGTGTATATAGGATTTTATCAAGATTCTATTGTGTGAACTTTATACCAAAGTGCACATTGACACATTCATACATGCAATAGGTTGAAATTGCGTTTTTTAACAGTATTTTTTTTGGGGGGGGCAAGTTTCCTGAAGGATTTCCTTCTCCAATATGTACCTGCGTGTAGCTTAAGATCTTCAGAGTCCCTTTCCAAGTTCCTCTTTCCCTCCACACAAGATGATTGTCCAATGTTCACATTGTAGTCTTTGAGGTACCTTATCCTCCCCAGCTTTACTACAGACTTTTTATTTTTAAATCCTTGCATCATTTTCTTTTGTCATTGCTGCTGCTATTATTTTATGTCTCTATGTTTATGTTGGACTTTGGCTTTTTGTGTGTGTGCAAATAGTTGGGCTTTTTAAATGGATTGTAATTTTGCATTTTTAATTTATTAGGTACCCAGAGGACTTAAGTGATGCATGGCAAATAGATACTGTAAAATGAATAAAATCATCAGTGTGCATGTTTAAAATGGTTATGAACCCTCCACCCTGGCCAAAAAATAAAAAAAAATAAACCAACTCCCATCCCTGTCACTACAAATGCATTGAAAGCAGCAACTAATGGCATGTTTTCTAGTTCTGAAATTAAACCAAAATTCCAGAGGAGCAGAACCAGTGGCAGAGTGAACCAAAGGAGTGATAAAGAAATAGAATGACAGCAGCGCTTGAAGTTCAACTGCCATCAATGGGATTTCCCAACTGGTATAAGTTAAAGCACATGTATGTGGATAGTGTGAAGCTGAATGGGGCACAGAGCAACTTGTAGCACTGCAAGCTTGTTGTTGTTGTTTAGTCGTTTAGTCATGTCCAACTCTTCGTGACCCCATGGACCAGAGCACGCCAGGCACTCCTGTCTTCCACTGCCTCCCGCAGTTTGGTCAAACTCATGCTGGTAGCTTCAAGAACGCTGCCCAGCCATCTCATCCTCTGTTGTCCCCTTCTCCTTGTGCCCTCCATCTTTCCCAACATCAGGGTCTTTTCCAGGGAGTCTTCTCTTCTCATGAGGTGGCCAAAGTACTGGATCCTCAACTTCAGGATCTGTCCTTCCAGTGAGCACTCAGGGCTGATTTCCTTAAGAATGGATACGTTTGATCTTCTTGCAGTCCATGGGACTCTCAAGAGTCCACTCTTCTCCAGGACCCTAATTCAAAAGCATCAATTCTTCGGCGATCAGCCTTCTTTATGGTCCAGTTCTCACTTCCATACATCACGACTGGAAAAACCATAGCTTTAACTATACAGACCTTTGTTGGCAAGGTGATGTTTCTGCTTTTTAAGATGCTGTCTAGATTTTTCAGCACTGCAAGCTAGGTGTTAAAATAGAATGTTGACTCTAGGCCACCCATTAAGTGATCCAGTTCTTTCATATTCAAAAGCCCCACCATCACATATGTTACACTGAGGATGACAGACTGTCCTCTAGATGTCATTGAGCTCCATCAGCCACAGTCTGCATTGCCAAGCAATGTGGATAATGGGACGTGTGTTGTCACAGCAACATCAGGGAGGCCATAAGTTTTCCACCCCCGGCATAGAGCCATCTCTGCTGCAACTTCTGTCCAATTGCAAATATATACATCCACTGGAGGCAGAAGAACTTCCACACCCTGTGATGTTGTAGCAGTAAATATTAGCGTTTTGTACATGTTCATTTCAGGTAATGCTTATTATTTCTATAATAGAATTTCTAATATGCACTTTAAGTTCTTTTTGATTAAAAGAAACTAATTTCATATGCATAGAAATCTCAACAGGCTCCAAATTGTATCTTAAAAGAGAGAGAGAGTTAAAAGTGCTAAACAGGGGATTTTCTCATCTAGTTAAGGTTCTATATTTGCAATGGCAGAGGGAAGGAAAGAATCGCTTCCCAGCACTGCTTTCAAAAATTCAGCAAAATCCTGAAAGGCCAGCACAATCATTAATTTCACACCAGTATAAAATGTTAGAGTCGATATTGCTTCTTTCATAATGTATCTGCTTCCATTTCCGTATTTATATTAAAGTTTACTTCTCCCTGTGTCTATGTGTGTGACAAATGAAAGTTCAAACTGGTGACTCACTGTTGTGGAATAGGTTACTAGATTATTAATATTTTAACGTTTTCCTCTGGCAAACATTAAAGCAATTGCAGTCAGAATAGGGCTTTGGAATAAATGGCTGCTTGATACCACCAGTGCAATTGTTGGGGTATGCAATAGCATTGTTTTGAAAGTTTTATATATTTAAGTCAATACTGTTTCCATATTCCAAAAGAACCTTATTTACATAAGGAGGGAGGCCAGAACTTTAAGATGAGATAAAGTTGATTTTTAAGCAATGCAGTGCTTGTACTTATTATGACAGACCTATTATTCTCAAAGGTATTCCATTGTGTTCTTTCTGTGAATACAGAAAAGGTGTGTTTACAGACTTCATGAGGAATCAGAACAAATGTTCTCGTCACATAATTAAGGTCATGCATATCATGAAGATAGTTCCTCTGACTGTTTTTCTAATTTAACATAGTTATATCACAGAGGTTAAAAATTATGCATGCTGTCTTTATTATATTACACACATAAGTTCGAAAAAGCCTTTGCATGCGCTGGAAATAATAAATTAACTAAAGAGATTCATTGTGTAAAGAACTAAATTTTTCAAGCCTCAAATAATTTAATTCATTTTTATTCTGTGCATAAAAGTAATTTTCTCCTAGGGGAAAATTACTTCTTAACTACTGTTATGTATTCTCAGGTGGTTCTGGGCACTCTCACAAGATAGTTATAATAAAAAGCGGAGAGAAGTGATTGAAGTGAAACCCGTCAACTCAATATTTTAAACAAAAGTTGGAATTCAGACTTGATGTGTTTTGTTGCTATTAGATTTGAAGAAATGGAAATGGTGTTATCAGCAAGGAGTGTGGACAATGCAAGGCTTGAGCCATCTCATCCTCCTTAAGCAAGTTTCTTTTTGAAAGAACTATTTCAAATGTAAGGACTAGCTCTTTTCAAATTGCAACTGGGGACTTACTGCACATGCCCACTTAACAAATTTTTGAGTTGACATACTTCCTTCTTCTGGGCCAATATTGTAGATCAACCTAGAGGCCTTTGACATGGAATCAGTTTCCTAAATTGACACTAAGAACAGTGGCTCTGTTTTACAACTGTTTAGCTTTAAACTGATAAAGCTAAACTTTTGTGAAACACAGCAGTGGTTCAGTTCCAATATTTGACTCATCTGTATGCAGAATTAATATCAAATACAGGGTACCTCGGGTTAAGTACTTAATTTGTTCCGAAGGTCTGTACTTAACCTGAAACTGTTCTTAACCTGAAGCATCACTTTAGCTAATGGGGCTTCCTGCTGCTGCCACGCTGCCAGAGCACGATTTCTGTTCTCATCCTGAAGCAAAGTGCTTAACCTGAAGCTCTATTTCTGGGTTAACAGAGTCTGTAACCTGAAGCATATGTAACCTGAAGCCTATGTAACCCGAGGTACCACTGTAATACATCAAATGGTAATAGAGATGGAAATAATTAGAAAAATAGAAGGAATTATATCACTAGTGCTTCAGTTCTTTTCATATTAGGGGAGCAATAACCTCAGTGTTGGTGACTATGCTTTGCCTCCATGGTCAGAGGCAACAATACTTCTGAATACCAGCTTCTGGAAAGCACAGAAGGGGAGAATGCTCTTGTGCTCAAATTGTGCTTGCTGGTCATGTATCAGTTGCTGAGACTGCACGTCCCCACCCCCACAGCCCTCTAAGCCCCCTCCTCTCCAGGGCTTTCCCAAACAATTGGAGACTGTGCCTGTGTGAAGCCAACCTCTCCTCTGCCTTCTCCATGCCTTTTCTGTTTCTGGGAGACCAAGGGGAGGGAAGCTTGTCACAGCAGCAGGAGGAGACACCTGTGACTCTTCACCTGCCTGACTCATCTCTGTCTCTTAGTCTCCCTCCCCTGCTTCAGCTTCTGCATCTGATTCTAGACTTCTCTTTGCCACACACTATCCCAGCTCACTAAGCCCTGTTACATCTTCAGCTTCCGACACATCCTCTTCTCTGTGTTTTCCCTCTAACCACTTATCATTGTCCCACCACGACTCTCTGGGCTCTAAGTCTTCTTCCTTTGAAAGTTCTCCAGCAGGTTCCTCCTACTATTCCTCTGCATCCAACCTATGCATGACAGAAAGAGTAGCTGTAGAAGTAATTACTGCAAAAAACTGGAAAAGGAACAGTACACCATTTTATCTGTATGGCTTCAGAAGATAGGGCCTATTGTAACAATGATTAAACAACCTTAGTAGATGTGAGGTAACTTGGGCAAATAGGTGTTTTCCATTTATGGTGTTTTCCATTTATGGTGTTTTCCATTTATTGCAAGTTTGTTCCTTTTGTATTTATGTGGTGGTGGGAGTACAATATTTTAAGTACACTTATTGCTTTGTTATTAAATCTTATTTTTTGTTAAAATTTGTTTATACATATATTTAAATAATTAAAACACAAATGTTTAGGTTTTGCTTTCTTGTATGTAACCTAGAAATCTTATAAATCTAGACATGATACTTGAAATCAGTTGCAGCCTACAAGCTGTATATTCTGACCAAGTGTTTATCACCGCCTGCTTGAGCAGGAAGATTGTCAACTTACCTTCCAGCCATTTCAGATCACGCAAAATTGGTCACAAATGCCTGTTAACCATGGGTTACTCAGTGTGTTCTGATAAAAGTAACACATTTTAGTGGGGCTGCTGTGTATGCATTGCAACCCAGTTAGTTTAAAAAGTCATGCAATTTTTTATTTATCTTGGAGTGAACTTTGCATAGAACAGCCAATTCAGTTTCTGCTTGTGGCAAAGTCTCATATGGAATTGCTGGCCATGCTGCTAGGCCACAACTCTCCAGGAGTGTGCTTATTTTGATATGTGAGATTCATGTGCATGTCAAGCTTCTCAGGTCTGATTTAGATGCAAAGCATTCCCATAACCCACATCCTTATGGTCCTCTGACCTGACTGGTATGCTAGACTGATGAAGAGCCCATGTTTGTGCATGATAAGAAACATAGTTTCCTTGACATGCATGAGTTTGGCAAGTGGCAGCAAGTCTTGGGCTCATGTCTTGAGCTTCCCTCTGTTCCTCTTTAGCAGCCAGAAGAGGAGATAAGAGTCCTGCTTTCAGATTTAAGCTAAACAGTTTCCCAAGATGATGAAATGTGGATACTGGTGGTTTGTTTAAATTATGGTTAGTGAAGACCAGCTAAGATCAGACTGTGGTTTCAAATCCTCACCTGCTCTCAAACCACAGTCTAAACAAATTACAGCTCCCTGAGTTCAGACATGGAGAACTGCGGTTAGCTTAAAAATAAAAGCCAAAGTGATTTGTTACTCAGGCACACAAGGCAGAATGAAAGGGAAGGTGGGACTATTCAGGTTTGAGTCTCACTATGGTTCATTGTTGTATCAATAAATTATGATTACTCATTATATATTAACCAAACCAGATCCGTTGTTTCTTGTTACCTGACCTAAGCATAGGTTAGATGCCCTGAGCCACATTTCAATAATAGTCTTTTGGGCATATCAGAGCTTCTCTTTTTAGCAATTAACTTTAAATGCGAGAAGTAGATTTTTTTACAAATAGTTTTTTTTAATAAATTCAGAAAAATTGTGAAATGACTTTCAGGAAAGATATTAAATGTGTGAGAATCAGGAAATACAATTTTTTTTGGAAAACCATAGAAATTGTAGAATTTGTAGAGTTGGAAGGGACTCTGAGCATCATCTGGTCCAACCCCTGAAATTTTGAAATATGCAGTTGTCCCATATGTAACCTGCAACCTTGGTGTTATCAGTACCATACTCTAACCAACTGTGACCTAATCAGTTTGTCAGTGGAAGGAGAAAAGATGTTTGTAGTAGGCAGAAGTCTTAGGGAATAATTTATATTTTTTATAATCTCAGTTGCTTCTACAATATGGAATGGTAGTGCCAGTTGTGGCCAGTAGGCCTGCACAGGTGGAACTATGTTGCTCTCCCTCCTTTCAATGCCACACATTGCTGCTGCCTACCAAGAGGGTGAGGCTGAGGGACAAGGCACTGGGAGCTCACCATGGTGCGGCACCATGGTGGAGCCAGTGCAGCGTCCCCACTGTGCCCACAACACACTAAGCTTCTGCTGGCTTGCCTTCCCTGATAAGTGCAGCAACACACAGAAAACAAATTAATACTATTTCAAACAGTTCTTGCCCAAACCTTGAAAAGTGCTTACATTTAGAAGTCCAGCAGGGTTGTCATACAATCCGGGAATTCCTGGACATGTACTTTTTGGGGGGGTCCTACATGCCCATCTGAGGGGAATTTTACATTTCAAAGCAAAAACAAACAAAAACTGTTCTTTTTTTTTAAAAAAAGTGCATGGTAGGCTTTGGCTCTGATGCAGACGCCCCAGTCTCTGGCTCAGTTGACCTGCGCTTTGACTATGGTGGGCACCTCAGACTCAGCGGTAGGGCTATTGGGCAATTGCTGTAAAAAAGCTCAACAACAACCCAGGAGCATCTACCACCAACTGCCCTATACTCCAGTAGAGAGAAGGGTGTTGGTTTCTGCTTTCTTCTCTGTGCAGCGAAGTGCTTGTCACGAGACAGGTGTTTACATTCCACAGAGTCTGTACTGTTGGAGGTTTTCCCACGGGAATAGGAGACTGGATATGACGTACACTGGTTTCCTGTTTCACTGCTCTTTGCAGTTTCAGTTTGTGATTCTCTCCATGCTTTAGAGGAGAGATGACGCTTTCTCTGCTCCGGCAGAGGGAAGATGTTTTTCTGTAACTTACCAGCTTTGAACTGTAAATAAAGTAGTATAGAGCATGTTGGCACATACTTCTCATCATTCCGCTGTGCACTGGACACTGCTTATCCCCAACATTTGGTTCCGGGCCCAGAAAAACGCAGTGTTTTGAGGATGGACTTCAGAAGTCGGGCTCCTGGCAAAGGAACAAAGGAGCAAAGAAACGACGTGCCGGCAAAGCATCGGAACAGCGGCAGAGAGACGGATCGCAAGGTATCTGCTCTGCGCGTCAAAATGATTGATGAAGGTATGTGCTACTGCTCCGGGCAGCCTGCCAGCTTCTAATTAATGGCTTTATGGCTGGACTTTGAACTTTTAATAGCCGGTTTTTGCCGTGGCACAGGCAAAAGGCTAAAAGAAAAGGATTTCCTATGCTGGGGGAAATCGAAAGTAACTTTTAGAAGTGCTGTTGTTTCACAGCAGCTGCAGATGTGACGCAGCAAGAATTAAAGGGCAACATAGAGAAAGCACTTGGGGACTTTCGCTTTAGAACTTGCCTTTGGAATGCAGTTTGAAGCAGCTGCAGATAAGCAAAGCGTTTAAACAAAAGAGCGGAACATGCTCACAAGGCAGAGGCTGTTTTGATTTTGCTTTTGGATTGAAGCAGCTGTACACAGACACAGCTTGTATAAAGCAGTCTGATTTAAAGTAGCAGAGATGATGCAGAAGGCAAATGCCAGGGTCATGATGGCTAGCTGCAGAAGGATGAAGAAAGTGGGGAATTTGATACCACTGATCAGCCAAATGCTCAACTCACAGTAGCTTGTGATACTGCCATGATTCAGAATGAAGCAGATCGGCGGGGTGCTAGCTGCATCAACAAGGGGGAGTCTTCACAGACGTCATCCCATAGTGCAGTGGAACCACCAGATGGTGCCAAAGCTTTGAAGGCAGTGAAATGCTACTCGTGTGGACGTCTAGGCCATATGAAGAGGGAATGCAAATATCCCAGGGCCAAAACAGAGCAACGCAGTGGAAGCTCATCGCATGGAAAAGGCCAGAGCAAAGGCAAAGGTCCGGTGTCCAGGACAACGCAGCACAAGGCAATGGTCTCACGCCTCGCTCCAAAAGTTGCAGAGGTCCAGAAGAAGTCTAGACCTTTCTTCGTTGTTGATTCGGCTGCAATGCATCACATGTGCAACGATAAGCGACTGTTCGTGTCTTTTACACCGCAGGAAGGTGCGATTCACCAGGCGGATGACCACACAATCCCCAGTAAAGGCTACGGAACTGTTGTTCTTCACAGTTTGGACTTATCCATACAGGATGTTCTTTATGTGCCGGATGCGAAACATAATCTGCTCAGCGTTGGACAGCTGATTGAGAAGAAGATTGACGTTTCCTTTAAGAACAATAGATGCATCATCACTAAGAAAAATGATTATCAATTGTATGCTGAATTTGTTGGTCGTTTGTTTCTTTTGTATTATGATGATGTTGTGCAGGATGACACTTGTTGCATTGCAGGTTCTAACAAAAGTTTGCATGCAGAATGTATTCATGATTTTCACAGGAAATTTGGTCATTTGCATTTTGAGGCAGTATCTAAAATGCCTGCCTTGGTTGAAGGTATGACTATTAAACCCTGCAGGTACCACATGAAGTGCAAGGCATGCGCAGCAAACAAGGTGAAAATGGCTGCGAAAGGTAAGGTGTCTAGTAGGGAAGCTACAGAACCATACCAAATTATTCATGCTGATTTGGTAGGACCACTAGCGCCCTCTTTGGGTGGAAATAGGTACTTCATGGTTCTCCTTGATGCATTTTCCAGGTATATTTTTGTGTATAATCTCAAGCAGAAATCAGAGGCTTTTCCTAGGTTCAAGGAATTCTGTGCTTGGTTGGGAAATGTGCATGGTAAGAAGATAAAGATTCTTTTCACTGACCGGGGGGGAGAATTCACTTCTCAGCAGTTTGAAGCTTTTCTGGCTGAGAAAGGAATTCAACACGATTTGTCTAGTCCTCGCTCGCCATGGCAGAATGGACTTGCGGAACGAGCAAATCAAACATTGCTTCAAGGGTTAAAAACCTTGCTGCATGATGCAAATCTTCCAGAGAGTTATTGGGCCGAAGCTCTCTCGTGTTTCACTTACAGTTATAATCGCAGGTTGTCTTCAGCGATTGGTTGTACCCCCTATGAGAAGATGTTTGGCAAGAAGCCATACATCAAACACATGAAAATTTTTGGTTCTGACGTGGGTTCGCTCACCACAAAACTCCAAGTTAGACAAGCGTGGATTGCATGGTATCTTTCTAGGTTATCAGAAAGGTTCTTACAGAATAATGATGAATGACTCTAAGGAAATTAAGCTCACAAGAAGTGTTGAGTACAATGCCAAGTGGGGGGAGAATGTGGGAATTTTCCAATGTTATCCTGATGACAGTGATGAGACTGAGGATAGTCAAAAGCAACCGCAACAACCCACACCCACTGATGAAGGTTCTGATTCTGAGTCTGAAACTGAATCAGATGATTCAGAGGATTTCAAAAGTGCGAAAGCCTCTATGCGACCCTCTGAAAGCTCTGATCAAGAATTGGAGGAACCATTGTTCACAATAGGTCACTTTTCTCCTAAGAAGGAAGAGGAGAGTGTTGAAGACTTAAGGCTAATTCGCAGGTCACAGAGAGCCACAAAAGGCAGACCTCCAAAGAGATTTGCTGATGAGTTTGCTAAGATAGCAGTAACAGCTGTTAAAAGCTCCAAGAAGGTTTTTGAACCTTCAAGTTTCCAAGAAATCCAGGATTTGGATTCAAAGGAAGCTGAGCCGTGGTTAAATGCCATGAAGGCTGAGCTTGATTCCTTGGAAAGGAACAAAACATGGGACCTAGTTCCAGTAGTTCCAGGAATGAAATTGCTTGGAAGCAAATGGGTCTTCAAAGCGAAGACTGATCAAAATGGCAAGATAGTCAGACACAAAGCCAGATTGGTAGCCAGAGGATTTGCACAGGTACCAGGTGAAGACTATCATGAGACCTACTCACCTACAGTGAGGTATGAGAGCATTAGGCTTATGCTCAAGCTAGCTGCAGAGGAGAATCTACACATTAGTCACCATGATGTGAATACAGCTTTTCTGTACGGATCTCTAGGTGAATCACTTTATATACTTCCACCTGATGGCGTACAGGTAAAACAGGGATTTGTTTGTGCTCTGAAAAAGTCCCTTTATGGTCTCAAACAAAGTGCACGGTGTTGGCACACAAAACTCACTGAAGTATTGTTTTCTCTAGGTTTTAAGCGAGGGAAAGCTGATCCATGTGTATTTGTCAAAGAGGAGGGGCAAAAGAAACTGTATTGCTTGTTTTATGTTGATGATCTTTTATTCTTTTGGAAAGATGTCACAATGTACAATAACGCCCTAGCTCAACTAAAAGAGCACTTTGACATGAAAGATCTTGGTGAGGTAAACAACTACCTATCTCTGGAAATAGAGAGAGATCAAGATGGTAACATTCTAGTACACCAGTCACGGAAAATTGCTGATGTGTTAAGCAAGCTAAACCTGATGGATGCTAACCCTGTGGACACACCGATGATAACAGGTTATCAGGTAGATGACACTGAAGAAGCATTTTCTGACACTACACTGTACAGAAGTGTGCTAGGCAAGCTAAACTTCATTGCCAGATGTTCAAGACCAGACATTGCTGTTAGCTGTAATTTGCTAAGCAGACAAGTCAACAATCCTACTGTTAAGGATTGGAAAGCTCTGAAACGCATAGCGCGGTATTTGAAAGGCACTATGCATTACAGACTGAGATTTAACAATCAGAAGTCTGGTGGTCTTGAGATATTTGCAGATGCAAGTTTTGGAAGTGACACTACAGACAGGAAAAGTACGTCTGGAGTTTGCTATAAATACAATCAGGGTCTATTTGATTGGTCATGCAAGAAGCAAACAACAGTTAGCTTAAGTACTTGTGAAGCTGAACTGAATGCACTGTCTTATTCACTTAAAGATTGTGAATGGTTGTTACAATTGTGCAAAGACATGAAAATTCCTGTCAAATGTCCAATCCAGGTTTACCAGGACAACAAAGCATGTTTGGCTTTGCTGAATTCTGAAGGTTGTAAGCAAAGCACGAAGCACTTGCAATTGAAGTTGCAACATGCTAGGGAACGTATTCAGAAAGGACTCGTAACGGTGTCCTATATGCCAGGTAATGAAATTCCTGCTGATGTATTGTCCAAGATTGTATCAAGGGATCAACACTGTACCTATGTGCAGAAGTTGGGTTTGTACTGATATTGTACGAACACGCTGCCCAGAGATGTTCACAGAAAGGGGGAGGATGTTGGTTTCTGCTTTCTTCTCTGTGCAGCGAAGTGCTTGTCACGAGACAGGTGTTTACATTCCACAGAGTCTGTACTGTTGGAGGTTTTCCCACGGGAATAGGAGACTGGATATGACGTACACTGGTTTCCTGTTTCACTGCTCTTTGCAGTTTCAGTTTGTGATTCTCTCCGTGCTTTAGAGGAGAGATGACGCTTTCTCTGCTCCGGCAGAGGGAAGATGTTTTTCTGTAACTTACCAGCTTTGAACTGTAAATAAAGTAGTATAGAGCATGTTGGCACATACTTCTCATCATTCCGCTGTGCACTGGACACTGCTTATCCCCAACAAAGGGGGCATACAGGCAACTGCCACCTCAGAATCTTCTCCAATTGGACTTACCTGTCACAGGGGCACTTACCATCAACTGTCCTGTGGAAAGAATGATGGTAGAGGGAGGCAAGCAGGCCAAGACCACTACAGAGCCTGCTCCTGATGGAATTTTCCTTTCTCACCACAAGGCCGTTTTAGCACCAGCAGCATCGTCTGTGGTCACCTGTGGGTAGAAAACAGAGCCAGCCCCCATAGTAGTCTCCAAAATAATTAGGTGGAGACAGCTGGTGTACTAAATATTGAGATGGTATTATGGTACAAATAAATTTAATTGCTTAGTGATGGCTGTAAAGCTACCCTGGGTATAATAATACCACCAGAAATTTCTAACTTCGATTCCATAATAATGTTAATATATGGATAAGATTACAAGGGAAATATAGGCATGAAGCTGTCTCTCAAAAATGGACCCAGGTGGAAAGAATGGGGGTGGGTTGGGGGAATTGTATTATTAGGATTATCAAGATGATGAAATTCATGAAAATGCATTTTGCAGAAATTGTTCATTTTAGCAGTCCTGGGTGAGCTGCAGTCACTAACCATTTTGTCAAGATGGACGGGAAACATAAAAAGACGGGACTTAAGCTAAGCCAAGAAGAGTGGGGGGATTATTTCTAAAAATGCAATAAATCCTCGAGGGTTCAAAATGAAATAGCAAATATTTTGATCGGGAAAAAGTGTATGACAAAGACATATGTAAATATTGCTATACAGTGCAATCCAATGCCTGTTTACTTGGAAGTAAGTCCCACTATGTTCATTATTTTAACAATAATACTCAATATGAAAATAAAGAATAGGAACCCTAAAGGCCTTAAGGACCCTAAAGAAGGACCCTAAATTTTTCTAAAACATGTTTTTTGCAGATCACTATAAACAAGGCCTTACACCTATGATTCAGTGGAAAAAATAGGGTTTAACTGTTGCAGATTGGATGTTTTTCAGTGAGTTACATGCCAGTATTATGGGCTAGTTTGAGCACCAGTCACCTGAAAGAACAAGGTTGGCAGAATATGCAGGCACATGTGACAATATAAATATTTATGTTGAGCATGCATTTAATTTTTCAAGGGAATAATCTGAGTTATTTCATATTACAATCATTTATGTGATGAATTATTATTATTGTCTATATATTCAGTGCCATTCTGTTGTGCATATCCATTGTAATATGTACATTTGCTGTTTACTGCCTCTCTGTGTCAAGGAAATGGCATATATATTGTTCATTTCCTTGATTTGCTGGTATGGTGTAATGATCAGTAACTGAAATGCTAGCCTTGACTTTGTGTATTAGCTGGTACAGAAATAATTTGATTCCAGTGGCATTAATTTCATAAAATGCTCATTCACTCTCAGTTTTGTTTGTTGTTTTGAACCTCACAGAAGGGCGAATGTTGGTTCAGTTATAGCTTGGGGTAAACTTTGGCTCCAATTTATACTGCTGCTAACTAAAATATATTTCATCTGCTAAATGGATTTCATCAGAATGTAATGCAATTTGTACAATCATAAATTCTTATGGTCATGATTTGATATAGGAAAGTAATATTTTTCCCTCCAAAATTTGAAAATGAAATGTATATTAATGCTCTAAATCAATAGTTTAAAAACTAGAGTAGAAGTGGCATGTCACTTGGAATAGTAATTGTCCTGTTTTGCAGTACATTCCCCAAAGAGGAGTCTATATGTTGGACTCCCATTATTCATAACTGTTGGCCATGCTGGCTGGGACTGATGGGAATCCAACATCTGAAGGGTACTAAAAGGCGGAAAGAAGATGTTCAAAACTAGACTGAGCAGTCTGATTAGAATAACAAGAAGACAGTAGAAAAGGTTATAAAGAAATTGAGGGGCGTTTCAGACACAACACTAAACCATAGTTTAACATCATGATCAGGGACCAAATGAAGTCAACCCCCAGTTCCTTCAGAATAATTGCAACAAACTGTAGCTTATAGACATGTGGGCTCGGAGAAACTCTGAACAATCTTATCAAAGTAATTTCAAGTTTAAACTATAATTAAAGAACAAGGCATGTTTCAACATACCATAGATTAGCTGAACCAGAATTTAGGGTTCTGATGACACTAAACTGCTGATGATCTGAAACCCAACTGAAATCTTTCAATCTCCTCATGGCCATGCTAAAAGATAAGAGAGGTTTGGGGGAGCTCATGGGAATGGGGCTTGCTGTAGCTCATTCTAGTAATACTAAATAATAGATTACCCCATTCTGTGCAACTTTTATCAGCACAGAACACTTTTGGGGACTGCATCTGGCAAAGAGGACAGAAAAACAAAGGTACTGGAAGAACTGAGTATGTATTTCATTTACTATAACTGAACAAATATTTGAAATATTTGTTTGAAGGGTCCTTGTCTTAAATTTTGTACACTGACTGAAAATTTACTCCCTTCAGCTTTGGCACCCCTGGCAATGCTGTACATGTAGCAAAAATGCCTGTTTTCAGAACCCACATAAGGCTGACAGTCCTATTTTGTTTGTGTGCTGTAGGTAGACTGATATTGCAATACACTGTAAGAACTGTGTGTATGGGCAAATGCCACACATAATTTCTGCAGGGCAATCTGCAGACATCTGTGCTGCATGTTGCAATGTTAGGCTCTGAACGCTTTGATCTGGAAAACCTGGCTGAGCATAAACAAATCCTCATGCCCATTATTCATGTGAGTGAGATATTTAAGAGCCTTTACCCATTGTGGATCTATAGAGCATGTTTCAACAGTGCATCTGTTCCAAGTGCGTCAATTTATCAAGGCAATACAATGGAACACTTGTGTAGCAGCCCCAGAGTGTCACCATTCCTTCTGGTTTTTGTGAAGATGAGCCACAAAATGCTGAGGACCAGGTTTGATGAAGGTATCTAAATCAAGGGAACTCCATTGGTTTAACTGACCCATGTCAAATTACACCTGATGCCAATCTGGCTCAGAAAATCTATATCTCATACAAATTTAATGCAATGCTGCTTTATTTTTAACAGTCAATGACAGCAAGGTCATGTTTCCCCATGCAGTTCCTCACAGCTCACTTGTAACTGGCTGGTGCTGTGACAGATGAAATTAAGATTTTTCTACTGAACAATAAAAATGCAAACCTGGAACTATGGTGCCACCCTGTTGGAGTGTTTCTGCAAGAGCCTAACCAGAACTTTGAAAAAAGGAGGAGCAGAAGCATGAAAGTTCAATAACACAATTATCTTTAAAATACCCCACTAATCTTTATCTAGTATTTAATACCTTCCTTTTCAAAGGTGTTGGGACAAAAGTAAAATGTCTTATTTAGCCCAAAGTTTGGATGTTTTATACCACCTTATACCACCTTTCATTCAAATGAAATTACCAGGATGGTGTACAATATCAATATAAAACCATTCCAAAGAAAACATTAAGGAAAATACAATATGCATATACAGTAGGCAGAGGAATAGGTATCTGTGGCCAGAAACAAATTTCTGTGGCCAGAAATAAATTTTGAACAGACGGCAAAAGCCCATCACCATTGGTGCCTGCCATATGTCATAGGAGGAGCTGTTCTATGTGTATCACTATAATAAGGATTCCCATTGCCTTCTGGGGCTCCCTAGTTCTGCCCCAAGTAAACCTGCACTTTCTGCCACCCCTCTCATCTTCCTCTACCTTTGTCCTGTTGCAGTCTCTATGCAATCTCTTAGCAGGACCTGGGAAGGAGAAACTGAGGCTGAGAGATCCAGTCATCCAGCTAGGGAAAGTTCTTGAACATTTCTTGCAAAAAACCGACCAAGCATTGTCTCATCAGTTGCTGTGTGCTTAGCCCATCATGGTTAGGTGTGGCCCACTGTGCAGGAACCCAAAGCAGGGCTTTCTCTGTTTGGTTCCCTAGCTGTGGAACAACCTTCTGTTGGAGACATGGATATCTATGAGACTGTTGAGCTTTCAGCACTCAGGGAAGACTTACTTGTTTTCCCAAGCTTAAATAGATTTTAAAGGTAGCTTAAAAGACCAGGACCAGATGGGAGACCCTGCACTGTTGAAGCAGACAGTGAAGTGTGTAAGGTGGACAAAACGTACTTGTGTGCTCTGAAAGAAGAACCAAAAAGCTGTGGCTTCACTGATGTGAAGCTTCTGACATACATACTGTAATAGAAAGATCTGATTTACGTGAACTTGGAAGCCTGGGATCTAGGAACATAAGTGCTTGACATAAGGCATTACAGTGGTACCTCGGGTTACATACGCTTCAGGTTACATATGCTTCAGGTTACAGACTCCGCTAACCCAGAAATATTACCTCAAGTTAAGAACTTTGCTTCAGGATAAGAACAGAAATTGTGCTCCGGCGGCATGGCAGCAGCAGGAGGCCCCATTAGCTAAAGTGGTCTTCAGGTTAAGAACAGTTTCAGGTTAAGAACAGACCTCCGGAACGAATTAAGTACTTAACCCAAGGTACCACTGTACTGGCAAAAATAGTTTTATCTGCTCATATACAGATGACATAACTTAAAATGCCAATTGCCGAAGTGAATTCTAAGCAATTTACAAGTGTAAAACTATTTTCAAATAATTAAATATATATAATTAAAATACACAATACACTAATGATTCAGCTTAGCTTCAAAGTTAGCATTTCACTATCTCTAATATGGAAACTTGGAACTGTAGAGTTGAAAGGGATCACAAGGATCATCTAGTTCAGGGTTTCCCAAACTTGGGTCTCCATCTGTTTCTGAACTACAACTCCCATCATCCCTAGCTAGAAGGACCAGTGGTCAAGGATGGTGGAAATTGTACTTAAAATACAAGACCAGATCAGGAAACCCTGATCTGGTCCAAATCCCTGCAATATGATCTTCTCTACAAAAGAAAAATAAATATCTTATGGGGCAATCATAAGCTGCTCCACCACTGTTATAGATCTGCCACTGGTTTTCTGAGAGTGGTAAGACCAAGAAGGGAGTATTCCTGTGTGGGTGGGATGAGTAAATGTGTCATGGACAGATCTGCTAGATCTTAAATCCTTTAATTCCTATGATGTGTCTGTAAAATGGGGTAAAACCCTTTTAACCCTTTCTCTTTTTTGTATGTATTTATGAATCTCCTCTGCTATCTCAATATAGGTTTGTAGCTCTGTTTGTATTGATAATTAAATAAAGGGAAATTAATAATACAAAGACAGAATGGGGTTAAAAACTACATCAGCTTTGGGGCTGCTACAGTTATTTCCCCTCCTGGTGGAACCAATGGGAAAGGGTAATTTAATAAGAGAACTGTTGAGGAAGACAACAGGTAAAACCCCTCCATTTCTGCTTTGGCTGGCATGGGCCTGCCTAGGCTTTGGAAGTGGCAGTTACTGTGTCACACAAATCCCTGCCCCCACCTCACCCTGCCACCCCAGGTTGCTCTGAGTAGATATGTCAGGGATTTCAGAGTTACTTAGCAAACTTATCCTGTAATTAAACAATATTCCTATTTATCTCAAGCAAAAATGCAATCTATAGAAGGAGAGAGAGAGAGAGAGAGAGAGAGAGAGAGAGAGAGAGAGAGAGAGAGAGAGAGATTTTCCAAATCTGTAATGGTAGAAAGAAGATTGTGATCGAAGTGAAGGAAATGGGAAGCTTGCATTGCCAACATGCCTGGAAAAAGACTCACGTGACAGCAGTTTGGAGAAAGGCTTTATTTATTGAAATATAACAAAACTTGAGAATCTGCAAATCAATAACCTGATTAACCAAACCAAAATACAGTCCAGGCAGGGAAGCTCCCTGATTAAGAGATAAATTCCTTCACAAGTGATGGGTAGGTTCACAGGATTTGCCTCTGGTGTCAGAAAAGGGGATTGGAAGGAACTCTTCATCCTTGCTCTGAATACTTGGGGAATCTGGTCTTGGCATGTGCACTGTGGCCCTGCCAGTTCAGTGTTTACCCCAGGATGCATGCCAGGAATAAGGCTACCCCCACACAGTGAAATGTGACAGAGTGCCCTTAACGCAGCACTGCCTTATTGAATTACCCATTAACTCTCACTCAGACTTTCCTACCCAGACTAACTGCAAATTGAACCAAATAAACAACACCAAACAAGACTCCAAGCATTATGAAGTAGGCCAAGCTGGAATGCGTGCAGATGAAGGCATACAAGGATAAAGGGTCTTGAAATTGAGACTTATGAGGAACTGTGGAGGGTGTTGGGTATGTTTAGCCTAGGAAAGACGAAACTGAGAGGAGGGGGTGATAGCCATCTTCAAATATCTTAAGGGCTGCCATATAGAGGGCGGAGCTTCTTTTCTCCTGTGGAGGGTAAGACACGAACCAATGGCTTTAAGTTACAAGAAAGGAGATTCCAACTAAATATCAGGAAGAACTTTCTGACGGTAAGAGCTGTTCAACAGTGGAACGGATTCTCTCAGAAGGTTGTGGGTTTTCCTTCACTGGAGGTTTTCAAGCATTTGTTGGATGGTCATCTATCATGGATGCTTTAAGACTCCTGCATTGTGTTGGTCTAGATTACCTTTGAGGTTCCTTTCCAACTCTACAGTCTATGATTATACAATTAAAATGGCTCCCCCCCCCCCAATTCCAACTTAGCCCCATGAACAGGCAACTAACAGAGACCATACTGCAGAGGGAGGGAGGGTGCAGCACAGGAAAAACTGCAGAGCTTAAGGAATGGAGCAAGCTTATAACCCTAACTCCTCTTGTCTCTGATTGGCAACAGATGCCACCTGATGGAAAAATCACCACCCCAGGACAAACCAAGTAAATATTTTTATTTGGGGAACTCAGGTCTGGCAAAGGTGCTCACACTAATCAGGTGGAAATGGCATTCTCTCACACACACTTCCACGCTCTATCTTAAAGTTGTCAGTTATTATTTCAGTTGACATCTTACTGAATATCATTGTAAGAAGGTAAACAAGTTCATAATTATTTTTCTAATATTGTGTAAGTGTGGTTAGAAGGGAAAATATAATTCAGCTCATAATTCCAAGTGTTTTATTTTGGGTCTGCCTGAGTGCACTTGTTTCTTGTTTTTGTGTTTGAATGCAGTGATGCATTGATTCAACAAAGACGTGATTGCTATCAAAGGCTTAAAATTCAGATTAACCACTTTTTGGCACATCACCCCCATTTTCGGTTTGAACTTGGAATCTATTCTGTGCCTAGACCACTAATGAGAAAATCCGTGCTTATGAATTCAGTACAGAATGGACGGTTTTTCCCCCCTTTTGCATAATGTCTGCTTTGAAGTCAGGCAGTCCAAGAAAATGATTGATCTCGCACAAGTTCATAACTTTTTCAAAGTACTGCCGATATCATTAAATTTTAATTAACCCTTTGAGCTCCTTCTATGATGTAAAGATGAGGGAACATCAAAGGCTTGTGTGTTAGAGCAGCAGTGGAATCTTTTGAGCTGGCTTAGCCTTATTGAAGATATCTAAGCTTCAAAATATTCTTGCTCTGTAGTCAGCGCATTTCTAGTTACTGCCTTGGCTCTGTTCTGCCACCCTCTCAGCTAGATCTATTTATATACTCTAGTAACGAACACTCCTTAAACCATGTTCCTTCCCTACCTTTAAAATAATCAATTAATAATTAAATATCTGTCTTTTCTCTCTGTGATTTCACCCCCCCCCCTATGTATATCAGAACATCAAATGTTGTTCTCAGGGGAAGATTGGCTATGTGATCTTTTGAACACTTAATTTGCAATTAAACAAGAATGTTGCTATGTGAATTCATCAAAAGCCAACAGAAGAGAATGCAGAATGATTGGTTTCCAATTCTTGGATTTCAGTTGTGAGCCAAGCTACAGAATTCTTATTTTATCTAGGGTAGCGCCACGTGATTTTTGTTGTGATTTTTGTTTTTGAGGGGAGGTTCAAATCAGCTATTTATTTATTTTTGCCATGTGGTTTACGTGAATCATTTATGCTATTGCCAGATAATTGTATCATTACATTTATTTTACTATGTTTGTGATGGGACTTGGGGCATTGCCTGTTTGTAGAAAAAGAGTGAAAATTATAAAGACAAGAAAATATAGTAGCTACATCAATAAGGATCTGAGTTCTCATCTTGGGCTTTACTGGTTTGACAAGGATTATTGCCAGAAAAGTTATCGTTGGGCTCTAATGCTCTGATCTAATTGAGAAACCCAATATGTATTCTGAACAGTAGTCTGTTCACACACTCACACTGGAAAGGCATCATCTCCCCACAACAACAGGAAGCTGGGTCTTTGCCTGTGCAAGAAGGCTCAGATAGTAAATTTCAAGGTGATAGAGACCCCATTACATGCATATATGTTTTTACTAGGATCAATGTGTTTCCTGACATTTATACTGTAAATAATAGGTTTGCAGAATGCAAGGGTCAAAACCATAGCTGTGATAGCTCATAGTAATTTTGAACTGAGTAATAATTAACATATAGCATCTTATAGCATAATAATTAGAACCTTGTTTCCTTAGTATTTTTGAACCTAAGAAAAGCAAAAATGTGTGTGTGTGCATAAAATGACAAAAATGTTAGCAGCTTATGGATTAGTCAAATCGTTTTTCAGTATCTGTCAGCTTTAAATCTGTTTCAGGGTTACAGATGGGATACATTTAGAGGACAGCATCAAATTTACTATGTGACACATGAATGAAAATGAAGTTGTGACATCTGGCAAAGAGGGTGAAAACAGACATATGGAAAAGAAGCTTTCATGAGGAATTGTCTCTTACAAGGGTCAATTTTTTTCATTACTAATGTGATGGCCATTCAGAGGAGCTGTGTGCTTGAAGCAGTTGTATTTTAATACAATTTTGAAATGGTGAACCCAGGAGTAATGTTATTTCTATTGTTGACCTCTGTAACACCACTGAGACACCAAATGTGAAAGATGGGGGAGGAGTTTTATCCCCTCTAAACCTCCCCATGCTTTGAAGGCTCTAGCTTACCCTTTCTAAAGCCCTTTCTAAAATTGACTATGCATAGACTTCAATTTTTTATCCCTTATAATTCTGCTGCCCCTATAAATGCTTTAATAAAACCTTATCTCTTAGTACACCATCAATAATACATTAGTAGGGCATTAGTCTATAGGCCAAATATGAACATTATTTAAACAATTGTTTAAAATTTAAACAAATATAATTATTAAAAACCTGATTTGCATATAATGCATGTTAATAATATATGAGAGTAGATGTTATCCATAAGTTTCAATAGTTGCTTACAATGAACTGTTTCTTTAAGGAATCTGATACAGCCTTATCCCTCTTTTCTAATTATTCTTTTCCTAATTCAACCTTCCAGAGTCCTGATTTGACATTTACCATCTGGTCAGGAACTTTGTGAATGGACACAGGGTTGAACATAATCTCTCAACTGCTAGGAATAGGGGGGGCGGATTGATTTAGTTTGCATTTAAAGGTGAACTTACTAAATCTGAACTTTCTGAAATAAAATGTGAACTGAAACAGCCATCCTTCAAAACGTGCACTTCTTAAGTGCAGTTGTGTAGTCAAGTAATGTATACAGAAATACACATACAATGGTAAAGTATGCATATCAATACATATATTAGTGAAACTAACATACAAAAATGCATTATATTATTAGAAACTGCTTTGCAGTTTTTCCTCTCACTCTTTCACTCTCTCTCTCTCTCTCTCTCTCTCTCTCTCTCTCTCACACACACACACACACACACACACACACCTCTGTCCCTTACAATGGACTTTTTTCTTGAGACATGTACTTTCACTGGCAGGGCTGCTTCAGCTTCCCTTGAAATCTTCTGGTCAGGGACTTGAGTAACAGGTCATAGCCAAGAAGATGACATATAGTTGCCTCTCTGAGGCCAACTGCCTACAAATGTTGCTCTGGCTAGAAACTACCCTTGAAAACCACCTCTGGAGTCTTCCTCTCATTCCTACTTCTAATGCTTTTTGCCTTAATGCATCAGCTCTCCCTAACCTCTTCTGCAGCAGCAGTGCTGACCACTAGATCATACAAATCTGTGCCTGCCATCTTATACCATTTCAGTCAGGATCAATGGCTTTGTGCTTTTTTCTCTGCCAGCCCACATGGCTACAATTTTAAACCAATGAGAGCTGATAGAATGTTCAGTAATTGGCCTATCAAAACTTGACCTTTTGAATTCTCCTGTCCAGCATGGGAACTGACAGGTGTAACACAAACCACTAAGGCCAATGATAGCTTTCTTGTAGCTTGTAAGAACTTACAGGCACCATACAAAAGTAACAGTTAGACTTCATATAGAGCAGGCTGACCTTTTTCACCTCTCTCACTGATTACCACCAATAAGCACAACATTTGCTTTCAAAACATATTCTTCTTTTTATATTTACACAACATTCGAAAATATTTTACCTCAGACTTTTACCCACCAGTCCTTCACCACACCTCTCATTGCACACCTCTAGGCCTAGGCGATATGTTACATTCACCGCAGGGAATCTACATCACCCTAGCAAGCTTTTACACTCTTCAGCATAGTATTTAGAATTGTGTGGCTCATGTGAGTTTCCCTTCCATTGCTCTTTGGCATTAGAAGTGTTGTCAAATTTGATAAATCTCACTATATCATAGCTTCAAATCATGCACAGCACAGCTTTGAGGGAGGGGGTGCATTTTGAATTGGGGACATTGTATAGGATAACTAATTGAGATGCTAAAAGTACAAGTACTTAATTTCACTGACATGAGAAAGGCCATGAGGAAGCTTTAATTTAACTGCCATGAGGAAGGCCATGGATGTGCTGAATTAAAACCAATACTATGCTACCCTTGGTATGGAGCTTCTGTAACTACACATGCTGAGTATTAAACATCCCACTACCCGTCCATCTTGCTTTGTCCATCTCTTTTCAAAATGCATCAGTGCTTTATACTCCAGCGCTGCAATTAAAAACACTTAATAGGATCTGGAAACTTTACAGATGAAGTGGTGACAGCAGCAGAACATATCACAGTTGCCTTAAGTATAATCATGTCTTTAATTGCCAAAGCAATGCTGTTTCAAAGTGAAGCTATGGAAGCTGAACAGATCAAAGCCTATTGGACAGATGCAAGTCAGTAAGATCCAGTCTATGTACTAAGAAGAAAGGTAAGAAAGAATTTACATGTGTTTAAAGTTGCCTGATAGCTCTGGGCCTTTTCCATTTTTCAATAACTGTGTTTTCATTTTGTAGTCCACACCTGCTTTTTATCCTCCGGAGATATTTGATACTGTTACAGAAAAGTATCAGTAGTAACTCTTGCTCTTAGCATCATGGGGTTAGATTAGATCATCCTGAATGTTCTACTTGTAAAGTGAAGACGATGTAATGAATGTGAATGCTACTCACTGTGGTTGACACACTATTATATGTAGCATAAGACTATAATTGAGTGAAAATGTCGATTTTGTTTTATTTAAATGATGTCAGTGCTTTCTAAAGGTTGCAGCATCAATAGAGGCTGAAGTACTTTCTTATGTCAGAGGGTAACAAAACCAGCCTTTGACTCCAGCAGTGCAAATCAGTGGGCCACTTCACCTGAGTACACGCTGAGTCTTTGACATGTCTTGTTGAGACACATACAGAGGTTTAAATTTTAAATATTATATCGTGTCAGATGCTAGATTAAAAACAGATTGCACTTGAGGAAACTGTGATACATTTTGCTGCTTTCAGGGGTCAGTCTGTTTGGCAAGGGAACTGAGCGCTTTTCCAGAGTTTGTCTGTGTCCAGTGAATGGCACAGTAGTTGTAGTTAATCCACTGCACATTTCCTCCAGGAAGTGCCTTTATAAAATAGAAATCCTATTTTCTGATTACTTAAATTGCAATATTTTGTTGCTGTGAAAAAATTGTTTCCCACCACCATCCCTCACAGTATGCCTGTAGTAATTACCCATGCAATTTGGATCATGCTTACATCAATGTCACAGGTGCATAGGCTTGCTGCAGATGAAATATTTCCACTATCTTACTATGGTTAGCAAATTGGGAGCATGATGTTGGCTTCATATTTGCTTTTTCCATGTTAATTTCCTTTTCTTAAACCATCGAGTAATTATATCCATGCACTGCTGTTCATGAGGAAAACTATACCCTGGTGACATTCTCTCCCTCCCTGTCTTCTTTGGGGCCACTCTGTGAGATAAAGAGAAATAGAGGGAACTGACTGGAAGTTGTTATTTACCATGATTTAGGAAGGTACAGAGCATCCACCTTGATGTACATGTTGTGATCCCTACAATTATGGCTGGCTTGGAGTTGGGGTGACTGTTGCTGTCAGAGGAGGAGGGTGCAGAGCTCCAGGACACTGACTTCACTCTTTTGCCTTTAGAGGCCAGGGGGAGCAGTCCTGTCAGCTCCCTGTCCTGCCCCATTAATAGAACAGATTCCCTAGCAATGTGGGAAGTTGTTCACCACCCAAGAGGGGAGACTTGACAGCTGGCGAAGGAGGATCCAGAAGGAATTATACCTATCTCATGGCTGACAACTCAGTTCTATTTATACCATTGGCAGCAGACTCCAGCCTCTCAGAGAAGTGCACCACTCTTATAGCAAGACAGAGTCTGATGATTGAGTATGGCATATCTCACAATTAGAAGCTGGCAGGGGGGCTATGACCATTTGTTGAAACAGCTTCAGACCCAATTTTGTTCTTGAACTTTCTAGCCTTCCCTTTGGTGATCTGTATCCATAGCATTATCTATCCCATTGTAAGCCTTAATAAAGTTTTATTACTTTCTCACACATAAGAGAAAGGGTCAGAAGCCTTGGCTGTACACAATTTTCAAAGGATCAGGCAAGAAACTGATAGTGTGTCACAGATGTAGATGACTCCTTATGGTGTTAAAATTTATTCTTTGGGGATTTGGTCATGCATACTGAGCCTCAGTGATTGTCAGTGGAATTCCTCCTGGTTGGATGGGACCTTGCGACTCTGAAGTTTATTGAGAATAATGTTGTAAACTGAATTATTTAATGTGGAAAGGGCTGTAGTTCCGTGGTAGGACATTCGCTTTATATTCAGAAACTGCTAAGATGAATCCTTGGCATCTCCAGATAGAGCTGATCAACACCCCTATCTGAAACATTTGAGAGCTGATGCCAGTGAACTGGATGGACCAATGATTCAGCTTGGTATAATTCAGCTTCCTGTGTTCCTATGTTCCTAATTCATGGGCTTTCTCAGTCATTCTGTGTCACACTCTTTTTGTAATCTAGGTGGATCATGTTTTATATTTGAATGCCTTTCTGACCCTTAAGAAAATTAGTGCGTGACTTTCTAAAGCATTTTTGGATTTAGTAGGCATCTCTTGGATATTATGAGGAGGTGCTGCCTCTTGTAAATAAGATTCATATTAATTCTTCCTTATAAAACACTTCAGTAGAAAAGACTGCAGTGCAGAGAAGCACTATTTAGAAAACATCCTTGTCCTTCAGAAGGAGAAAATACTTTGGGAAGGATAGAAGTGAGAAGAGCTAATTAGTTATATGAATTACTGTGGAATCAGAGTGGTTGGGAGGGGAGAACATTCAGGTTTATGCCTAGCTGCTGTGGTGGATGCATTTCAGTTGCAACTGTTCTGCTATATTAGTTGCCCTCCTACAGTCTGTATACAGCACACATATCTGTTTAAAACTATATAGGACTGGTGCTCATATTACACAGAACTAGATTCAAAATGTAGGTTTTCTGTGATATATGAGCAAATAAGTTCAGGCTGAGGGCATCCGATAGCGAACAATATATATAAAGTCATGCTGTAGCATATATTGACAGATCCATTACACCCGCTGCAAAGTATTTACTTCAAGTTAAATTGGTACAAAATGATATTCCTAACAAGTTAGTTGTTAGTTTCTTGTCAAGTTACAAAATTTGGTAGAGGATATTTCATTTGTTGACTTAAGTAATACTAGATGCTCTAGGTTTGGGGTGGGCAACCTGTCGCCCTCCTGATGTTTTTGGAGTACAAGTTCCATCATCTCTCGTTATTGGCCATGCTTGTTTGGATTCTTTTGTGTTTTCAAGTGAGTTGTCCCTTATCCCCTTCACTGCTTGTCTCTAAGTACTGGTGTCAGAAGTGGAATCAGTGCTTTTCCTTAACTCGCTACATCATTGTTCATGGCATATCTCATAAGTCCTACAATCTTTCAAGTCTTGGTTTTATAAATCTTCTATTCCTACCCTTTCCATACTTGGGAGATTCACCTGCTGCCTTCTCCTTTCACTTACACTCAGGTATGACTTGATCAGTCTATTTTGATCTATGTTAGTTTCTTATATTTTCTTCCATAATCCCCTTCTGTTTCATTTGCACATCTATCTGCAATATTTTTTTTTTAAACTGCAGGGAAGTCCAAATGGTTTTGAACCTTTTGGTCATAAAATATATAGGGTGGAATTCAACACTGCACTATGGTGAATATCCCATCAGCCCAAACATTGCAGCTTGCCAGATGGAATGATCCTCCCACGGCATCCTTCCACACCCTGTTCTGGGGCTTCTCTCACCCCTCTGTAAGAGCCAGTTGCAGAGGGGTTGGGGTGCAAGTGACAAAGAAGAAGGGAAATCCTTATTTTGCAAGTGGAAGCCCTCATGCAGGGCTTGCACTGATGGAACTTGTTAGGTGAATCCTTCCTAAATTTTATCCTAAAATGCACATTTTTGTATGCATTGTAACATAAAAGAATCATTTAAATACAGTGGTACCTTGGGTTACATACGCTTCAGCTTACAGACTCCACTAACCCAGAAATAGTACCTCGGGTTAAGAACTTTGCTTCAGGATGAGAACAGAAATCGTGCGGCGGCGCAGCAGCAGCAGGAAGCCCCATTAGCTAAAGTGGTGCTTCAGGTTAAGAACAGTTTCAGGTTGCTGCTGTAGTGGCATACAAAAACAGTATAACATCCTTCTTGGGCAATTCCGGTCCTGTTATTCCAAGTAGAAAGGCTTCTGGTTTCTTAATAAATGTATTTTTCAACATTTTTAAAAATTCATTATAAATCTTTCCCCAGAAGCCTTTCATCTTGGGACATGTCCACCACATATGATAAAAAGTGCATTCTTTCTCTTTACATTTCCAACATAGGTTATCATTAGTGTGGAGATTTTTGCTAGTTTCACCGGGGTTAAGTACCATCTATACATCATCTTCATAATATTTTCTTTTAATACAGTACATGCTGTGAACTTAACCCCTTTCTTCCATAACCTCTCCCAATCTTCTATCATTATATTGTGACCTTAGCCTGCATCGGTGATAGCCACCTGGGAGTTTTTCTTTCTAGGAGATCTTTATATTTTATCCAGACATTATAAAGAGATTTTCTAATTACATGATTCTTAAACCCTTTACGTGCCGATATCTTATCATACCATAGATATGCCTGCCAACCGAATACATTGTCGAAACACTCCAAGTCTAAAACAGCCGCATTCTCAAGTTGTATCCAATCCTTAATCCAGCAGAAGGCCGCAACTTCAAAATAGATCTTTAAGTCTGGCAGCACTACAGCAGCAAGACTTTTATTACCCAGAAATTGGAAATCGCAAGAAATACCGACAATAGAAGAATAGCAGATGAAGATGATGGACTTTTCAGAGCTGGCTGATCTGACTGGAAGAATCCGTGACCAGAAAGAGGGGGAAACACAAGAAAACTGGAAGAAATTTAAAGAATATTTAGTGAGATATTGTAAAATAAGATAACTAAGAAATCCCTAGAAGTAACAGATTAGGCTAAGAGATAGAAAAAGATTAATAATAAAGATTATTATGGATTACAATTGGAAGTAAGGTTAAGAAGTATGTAATGAAAGAAGATATTGATGTTATAAATATGAAATTGGGAACTGCTAAATATGTGATATGATGAAATTCAGATTGGAGGGTGTCGAGGAAGTCTTTTAGCAATGTAAATACACCAGGATATGAAGAAAAAAATCTGTTATTTTGTGTGTTTTTCTTGTTAAGTTTTTATGTTGTGTTAAATGTAATGTTTTTCTTTTGTGTTTTTGTCTCTGTGTTATATGAGGAAACTAATAAGCTTTTTTTTTGGGGGGGGAGAACAGTTTCAGGGTAAGAACGGACCTCTGGAACAAATTCAGTATGTAACCAGAGGTACCACTGTACCCATTTGGCACTTTTTAAAAGCCAAGAGCTGCATTATAGCATTTGAAGAAATGTAAAAAACCAAAGAATAAATGTGTTCCAATCTGCTACTGCAGGAAGTTTGAATCAGGTTGGTTGTAGCTTAAAAACACAAAACCCTGCAATATCTTAAGGTCCATCTTCATGCCTTCTACCACACTGTTCTGTGTGACTTGGTAAGAATATCACTCTTTGTAACACCCTTCATTTATTCTCTTTGAATTCTTCTGCAAGACTATAACAGAATATTTCCTAGAGCACCCTGGCTTATCTTTACCATCTGCTTCACTGCTACATGATTCCCTGTACCCATCATCTATCCCTGCTATTCATTATCAGTCGCTGTCTTCTCCATCCTTGTCTTTTCCATGTTATATGGATTTTTAAGCCTTCTGGGCAAACAATGACTTGAACATTATTTTCATGGTGTGGTGTTTTTTAAAAAAATCTGTGTACATACGTAAGTCCAACTGTCCACTTTTACTGGTAACAGTCTCCCCCTATCTCTAGCACTCATATTTCCTTTGTTTGTGTTTTTCTTTCAATATTTCTAGCACTTGCATTCATACTCCAATATGTAAGTGCATTTACATTAACACAAAATGACTGCGAAGATTCCTCTACCTCTAGTTTATCACTCTCTTCCTCCAATAGCCATGTGTCCAAATTTCCCACAGAGATCAGGACAATAAAGGATATTGGAGAAAACAGCAGACAAAGAAGAACCTTCATTAATTTGAAATAGTGTGCATGTGTGCGCGCGTGTATGTGTTCTCAAGACAATAATCAGGCATGAAAACAGGGAACATTCTATATACACTGCTGTTCTTATTTTCCTCTGTGAGATGCTGGAAAGCATTATGTAGTTAACAGGCATGGCCCTGTTTTTTTGGCAGGGTATAGTGAAAAATATACAGTTAAACTAGTATCAAGCTGATTGTTTTGTGTTTTAGTAGTATAATTACAAGGTGGGGGTCCATATTATATAGGAGACCAAAATATTGTTTACTAGTTTTACCAGTGCAGTATTTTGTGGATTAATGTAGTATTAACAGCTTTAAAAAAGATTGATGTACTTGTATTTAAAAAGGTATACTATAAAGCACAGCTAATGCTGAAAAAGAATATTATCTGAAATGGAAAACAAGAAAATATTTCATGAGTCTTTTAGCATACTTTTTCTTGTCTATAGATGTACTGATGATATTCAGTTTTGCATGCTCAGATGCTAAGTGATCTTACCATTGCCTTTTTCATGTTTGTCTCATACACCAGAGCGTTAGGTGCTGTAACATTGAAGAGATGGATTACCTCCCCATAGGTCTTATTATATGAGGGCAGACAAGATGGAAGAAAGATTTCAAATATGTTAGGTGATGGAAGAATGTTCATGGGGAGTCATGTGGAACTGGAAATGTAGACAAGGTGAATCTAGAAAAGCCTTGACAGGAATAGCTTGGTGTTTTGGAACATCCTTGGAAGAGATGGTGGTAGTTCGATAATTGGAGGATGGAAAAGTGTGGCCAAAGGGATGGAGACAAGAGTTGTGGAAAGAAATAAAGATGACTGCACATACGACAGAGTGGGGGGATATGAGAAATACCGTAAGTACGTGGGGAGGGAAAATATAATTGGTGTCAGATGTTAATCCAGAAAACAGCTAGCAGAAGCAAGCAATATTGTGTTCTCTAGGTTGTAGAAAAGGAACAGAAGTCTGAAATTTAAAACGAAGTGCTAAGTAACCCATGCATTGATATAAAGAGAGAGATATAATGTGATGGGGGGGAGAGATCAAATAGATTTAGGGCCAAGCATTGGTATGCATAATGCCCATAACATGTACAAAATGCACATCCTCCCAAACCTGTTTGTGATTATGCATATTGACCAGAGAGTATACAAACATCAGATAACATGCATATTCCTCAATTTCTCTTGGAGGTTATGTATATGTGCACAATTCCCTCTTCATGGACAATGTGCATGAGGCATGGTGAATGTGCACAGTTGCTGGTTATTAGGTATATGTATATCCATTTGTATTCATTGACTAGCACAGCTCTCGGTGTCAATTATGAAAGCATTTGCTACTATTCTTTTTTAAAAATTAATAAATTGAAGGCAGGCTGATGTACTTGATCCAGATTTGTGAACTTCTCTGGCTCTCTTTTTCTTGAGGCTGTGGGCTGTAGAAAGTATTGTCACAGGTTAAAACCACAGCATGATTCTCTCTAGGTTGGCATGAAGTTTCAGAATTTTGCTAACTTAGTGATGATAGGCTGGGGGATGGGGAGGCAGTTTGATATAATGTAACTGTTTCTAAAAAGGCTTGTATCTGTTCTGGTGGCACTAGCTTCAAATGATTTGCCTACTGAGAACAGTTCAGTTTGATATAGCCAGTTTCATAAAAGCTGAATCAGGATTTAGACTCCTGCAGGGCCCTCATAAACCGAATCTCAAATAAATAAAAAGAGAGAACAATCTGAAAGATTTAATACAAAGAATAATTTCTTTCTAACCGAAAGTTACCTTTTTTCCCAGATACAAAGTGCCTATACTCTTATGTTTATGTGATTCAGGTGAAGAATAAGTCTCAGCAGGCTTTGCAGTCACAAAGGATTCTACATCAGGTAGTTGAAAGTGCCTGTCTTTGGCCATGTACCTTGCAGTAGGTACAACTTTCTGCAATTCTAATGAAATGTTCTACCAGATCTAGCAAATGGACCTAATGCTAGACTGGGTGGATATTTCCTGCTCTGTACATTGCTTCTTAATTTTTCTATCTTGTCAAAATCAGAGCTCTGTAATTGCCTTTTCAGTTACAGGCAGATTCCACACAATCTCTTTATTGTACATTCATCCTGATCTGCCGTATAACTTCCACACAAGCCAATCTGAATGAATGCTCAGTAAAGAGCAGACATTGTATGACCTCTGCACAAGCTTAAACAATGTCTGCTCTTGGTTGAGCATTCATTCTGAATTGCTTGCATGGAAGTTATACAACTTCCACTAGCATTCATCCTCCTCCTTTTTTTTAAAAAAAAAGTATCTTCATCCCATGCTTTCTGGTGCAGGACCTGAGTACAACAACACTCTCCCCACTTGCAAGTCCCAGCAAGTGGCATTCAAATATATACTGCCTCTGGCAGTGGAAGTAGAATATAGCTATTATGGCTAGTAGGCATTGATAGCCTTATGCTTCACGAATTTGTCTAATTATCTTTAAAGCTATCCAAGTTCGGAGCCAGCTGTTTGTTTTATCCTGCATTTTTATCTTGTGAACCACCCTGAGAACTTCGGATCAATGATGGTATATAATAATTATTATTATTTGAATTCATCATCATCATCATCATCATTACTACTTCTTCCAGGAGCAAATTCCATAGTTTGCTCTGTGTAAAGAAGCTCACATAGTTATTGCCCTTTACTTTCAATGACTCAGACATTAATAATGTTTCCCACCAATATTTGATGAATGGATATTTTAATTTCTGTAGTTCTTACTAGATAATACCTTTATTTTTGATGGTATTATATATTAGCCTGCCAACCTTCAAATCCTTTTAATGATGTCATATGTTATCGTTAGAACATGGCTGTTGTACTGGTCAATTCCTTCTTTAAAAATTTCCCTAGCTTTTGGAATACAAGCCTTGATTTGCTAAAGAATTAATATATTTGTTATTTATTTATTTTTAAAAAGCATCTAAGGCTGCAAAACTATATCCACTTATCTGCAACTCAACCACATTGAAGAGAATGAAACTTGCTTCTGAGAAGGGAGGTATAGGATTGCACTGTTACATGCACTAGGCCCCTCCTACTCACAAGTTCACTGTCCTAGAATGCAGAGCATGTGTACATGCTTGGCAAAGAAGTGATTAAAAATGAAGCAACAAAAATGCAACCTGAATGACCTGTCAAAGCTGGATACATTGCGAAGATTCTGTTTTGCTTCACTTTTTTTTTTTTTTTTGATGCACTGACATGCACTCAACTATGTTTTCCGGTCATTGCAATGGGGATGATACATGGCAAGTAATAAGAGCTATTTCAATTTACTGCAAATGACTGCAAGGGGACAAGAAAAGTTTTTCACAACTGCCACTTTAGGCACAGTATAAAAGAAATTCATCAGTATAGACCCATATATACCATATTACACCAGGAACTGCCTGCCTGAACTATCAGATGAACTTGTTCTGCTTTTGAAACTTACTGCTTCCTGCAGTTCAAGGGAGGGGGCATTGATGCTTCACATCACAACATTTCAAGATTTTATTTGTGTAGGAGCTTTCTCAAAGGAGGCCTTTCTGTGACAGCAGACTTTATTGCATTTGTATGCTTCCCCAAATAGTTCTGCGATAAATTGGGAAGTGTAAGTTATGAACTGTATATGTACAGGGTGGTTCCAGATGCAAACTCTGTGTGTTTGCCTCACGGCCAGTTCTGAAGTCCTTTATGATTCAACATAAATGTATTTTCTTTAACAGGCAGTTTTGAGAAAGGTTTATTAAATTTGAAGTGTTTCTCTGACTCAACAAGGGACTCGACCAACAAATTAGATACCCAACTGTGATACCCAAGAAGTAGACCGGGATGTCTCTACAGCTTCTTAGCTGGAATATAAATGGCGGGAATTCTCCAGAAAAACGCAGAAAAGTATTTCATATTTTGAAAAAAGAACAATTGGACATTATTTGCCTGCAAGAAACACATGTGACAAGACTCCATAGAAAAGTGCTAATTAATAAAAGGTTAGGCCAAGAATTTATTTCATCGGATAAAGTTAAGAAAAGAGGAGTGGTGATCTATGCAAAGGAGAACTTGTCCCCAAAATTTGTATTTAAAGACGAACAGGGCAGAATTTTGGCAATTGAAATCCAGACACAAGGAGAAAAGTTTTTAATTCTAGGAATCTACGCCCCAAATGATGGAAAATCGGAATTTTTTAAGAAGCTGCATGAGATTATGCTGGACTATTTGGACTATAACAACATTATCATGCTGGGAGATATGAACGGTGTCGCCTCAGTGAATATGGATAAGTCACAAAGTGCTAATATAACGAAAGATGGCAGACTTCCAAAAACCTTTTTTGAAATGACTGACAATTTGGATTTGATCGACATATGGAGGATCAAGAACCCTCTAGGGAAAGAAGGAACTTTCTTTTCTGAGGCCCATATGACATGGACGCGAATCGACCAAATATGGATAACTAGAGGGCTGGCACCTAAGACCAGAAAAGTGGAAATCTGCCCAAAAACCTGCTCCGACCACAACGCCTTGAGAATGGAATTGAGACTAAATACAACCGGATCGTTCAGATGGAGAATGAATGACGCCTTGTTAAGAGATCAGGAGATTGTTAAGAAGGCCCAAAAAGTTTTAAAGGACTATTTTGAAATAAACTTAAAGACAAATGTGGAAAAAAGAATAATCTGGGACGCAAGCAAAGCAGTGATAAGAGGGTTTCTAATACAACAGAACACGATTAAAAAAAGACTCTGGAATGAAAAGAAGGAGAAGATCTTGGAGAAAATAAGAGAAGGAGAGAGAAAACTGAGATCCAGGCCTAAATCAAAGGAAGTATTGAGAGAAGTGAAGTTTTTCCAGGCACAATATTCGAAACTGATAAATCAAGAGGTGGAATGGAAAATTAAACAAATGAAACAAAGATCCTTTGAATCTGCAAACAAATGTGGAAAATTGTTAGCCTGGCAGCTGAAAAAGAGACAAAAACTTAACACAGTTACAAATCTAGAGATTGAAGGGAGAATGGTTCAGAAACCCGATGAAATTAGAAGGTCCTTCCAGAGATATTTCAAAGAACTCTATTCTCAAAGGCCACAAAAAAGCTCAGAGGTGGACCAATTTGTTATAACTAATGGATTACAAAAAATACCCCAGGAAATGAGAGCAACCCTGAACTGTAATATCACAACCCAAGAAATTGAATGCGCCATTCAGAACCTCCAACTGGGCAAATCTCCGGGACCTGATGGGCTTACTTCCAAATATTATAAGGTACTGAAGGACTCATTGACACAACCATTGCTGGAAGTTTGCAACCAGATTATGGAGGGGAGGAAGGCACCGGAAACGTGGAAAGAAGCCTTCATCACGTTGATCCCAAAACTAGAATCTGAAAAAACTCAACTTAAAAACTACCGTCCTATCTCACTCTTAAATGTGGATTATAAAATTTTTGCAGACATTTTGGCAAGTAGGTTTAAGAAAGTCTTAAATGAAGTGATTCATAAGGACCAAGCAGGCTTTCTCCCTGGTAGGCATTTATTTGACAACACAAGAAACATCATTGACATTTTGGAGTTTTTACAGATTAATTCAAACACAAGAGCGGTGTTGATTTTTATTGATGCGGAGAAGGCCTTTGACAACATTTCTTGGCTGTTTATGAAGAAAAATTTGGAAAGGATGGGAGTAGGGCGGGGGTTTGAAAATGGAATAGAAGCAATTTATTCAGAACAAAAGGCCAAATTGATAGTAAACAACGTGGTGACAGAGGAGTTTAAAATTGAAAAAGGGACACGACAGGGGTGCCCTCTATCTCCTCTGTTGTTTATTTCAGTCCTGGAGGTGCTACTGAACATGATTAGAAATGACCGGTTGACACAGGGAATTGTGGTCGGAGAGAAACAATATAAACTGAAAGCTTTCGCAGACGACTTGGTATTAACATTACAGGAGCCAGCCTCTAGTACTAAAAGAGCGTTAGAATTAATTTCTGATTTTGGTCGGGTGGCGGGATTCAAGCTGAATAAACAAAAAACTAAAGTTTTAGCAAAAAATTTGACAACTACTGAAATAGAGGAGTTCAGAAAAGAAACAGAACTAAATGTGGTTAAAAAAGTAAAGTACCTAGGGGTGCACTTGACCTCCAAAAATTTGAATTTATTTAAGGACAACTATGAGAAATGTTGGTCAGAGATAAAAAGAGATCTGGAAACATGGTCAAGATTAAAACTTTCCTTGTTGGGCAGAATAGCTGCTATAAAGATGAATGTATTGCCGAAAATGCTATTTTTGTTTCAGTCCCTCCAGATCGTGGATAAGGTGGAATGTTTTGGAAAATGGCAGAGGGATTTATCTAAATTTGTCTGGCAGGGCAAAAAGCCCCGAATAAAGTTTAAAATACTAACAGATGCGAAAGAAAGAGGGGGGTTTGCCCTGCCGGACTTGAGGTTATATTATGAAGCTGCAGCCCTCTGCTGGTTGAAGGATTGGATCCTATTGGAGAACACCGACGTCCTTGACCTGGAGGGATTTGATAATGCTTTTGGGTGGCATGCATATTTGTGGTATGACAAGGTTAAAGTTCATAAATTGTTCAAAAACCATATTGTCAGAAGGGCAATTTTCATGGTCTGGTCAAAATACAAAGACTTATTGGAGAGTAAAACTCCGAGGTGGCTCTCACCGATGGAGGCCAAAGCACGTAAAAGACTCAATATGGAGGCCCACTGGCCTAAATATTGGGAAATAATTGAAAAAATTGGAGATAAATGGAGGTTACAGAGTATGGAAAAGTTAAAAAACAAGGTGCGAGATTGGTTGCATTATGCTCAAATCCAGGAAGTTTTTAAAGCAGACAAAAAAGTGGGTTTTCAGGAGGAAAAATCGAAACTAGAAACAGAGTTGCTTGAGCCAAAATCCAAGTTAATTTCGAGAATGTATAACTTGCTGCTTAAATGGAACACACAGGATGAGATTGTCAAATCCTCTATGATAAAGTGGGCACAGGACTTGGGGCATAACATTATGTTTGAAGACTGGGAAAGGTTATGGAACACCGGAATGAAATTCACGGCATGTACTGCCTTGAAGGAAAACATTATGAAAATGATATACCGGTGGTACATGACCCCAGTCAAGCTTGCAAAGATATATCACCTGTCCGATAATAAATGTTGGAAATGTAAGGAAGAGGAAGGGACATTTTTACACCTCTGGTGGACCTGCCCGAAAGTGAAGGCCTTCTGGGAAATGATACATAATGAACTAAAAAAGGTGCTGAGATTCACCTTACCTAAGAAACCGGAGGCCTTCCTTCTGGGCATGGTAGACCAGAGGATGGTCAAGAAAGATAGAACTTTCTTTATGTACGCTACTACAGCAGCGAGGATCCTGTTGGCAAAGCACTGGAAGACACAAAATCTACCCACATTGGAAGAATGGCAGACGCAGCTGATGGACTATATGGAGTTGGCTGAAATGACTGGCAGAATTCGAGACTCGGGAGAAGAAGAAACGGAGGAAGTTTGGAAAAATTTTAAGGACTATTTGAAAAAGCATTATAAGTGGTATGAATGTTAAAAAATGCTCCTTTCTAGGAAGGTATACCTTCAGTATCGGCAAATTTCTGAATTGATAAATAAGACACTATAAGACAGAAGTGAGGTAACGAAATATTTTTATTGTGTGGAAATTAAAAATTAATGCAATTGTATCGAAATGTTTACAACAGATAACACGATAAAATGGAAGATATATTGTTATGTATAAAACAAGTCAACAAATTGCTGAGGTTTTGGTTACACAGGGAATGCAGTGCTCGGGAGATGGGGGAAGTCCATTGGATTTACGGAAGTATGTATTTGAAAGTGGAAATTTGTTTATTAAAAACCTAATAAAATATTTATAAAAAAAACAACAACAAGGGACTCGACCAAAGCCTCACAACCACAGCTGATATCTTAAGTTCTTAACTATGAACGCCTCAAGAAAGCCAGCATACATTATCCATCCAACAAAGGTCTAGAGTTTTTGCCCAGAACAATTGGGAAACATTCCCCCAGTTTCTCCTTTTTATAAATTAATTACTTCCATCTAATTAATATTTCATTAATATATCCACCATGCTTGCAGTCACCAAGAGGCTTTATTTAGTTTTTGGACAGTCCACCAATATAATTTTATCAGCGTGTGTGGGACAAATGAATTTCTATCCACTGGGTGCTAATTGATAAACCTTTATTCTCTAAACCTACAGTAAGGGCTTTTAGACTATGGAAACTTTCAACAGTGTGGAAGAGAATACCGTCCTCATGGATTGTGGCAGTTTACAAGCTTACAATCTGCCAGATATATGGAGCAGCATGAAACAAAACAAAACTTTCTTTTAAATGGTGTGTTCAGAGTTGTCTCCGTATCCTAGAATAAAATATTTAACTGGAACCAGACTCTGACGGGGGACTTGCCACCCAGAAACTCCTAAATAGAAATTACTGTACATTTACACTCACAGTACCATCTTCTCAAAGAGAAAATATAGGGAGAAGGTACAGTACTTGGCCCAGTGGTAATTGGGGAAATTTATTGTCTCACCAAGGATATCTCTTCCCAAGTGTCCAAAACCACTGTCCTAAAGGTATCTCTGGCCTAGAGGCAAATGGGTATATGGAAGGAGGGGCTAACAATCTGAGCACAAATGTATCAAGTTGAGATACATATTAGGTTTAGTAAGGCCTGGTGCGGGAGGATTCCCAAGTAGTGGTAGCCAATATGGTGTCTTCAAGAAATGGTTGAATTAGAACTCCCATTATTCCCAGCCAGTGTAGCCAATGGTCAGGGACGATGGGAGTTGTAGTCTAACTGGTATATAGAATCATAGAGTTGGAGGAATATGAAGTTATCCCTTTTGGGAGTTGAACCTACAGCCCTGGCATTATCAGCACTCTGCTCAAGCCAACTGATACTCCTGCTTACCTGTTCTTTGCAGCATTCCTCTCAATTCAGTAGCAGAAGAAAAAACAACCAGTTATTGAAGGCCGCACAGATTGACCACTATGTGGGACTAGTCATATCAGCCTATATTTCTAATCTAAATTGTATTGAAAACACAGCTATATATGGCCAAATCTTTCTGTGGCTCTGGAATAGAGATGGAGTCTCAGTGTCAACCACAACATTGTTATCTAATTCTTATCTTTTCTCTTAATATCAAGCAGAAGTGATTTCTTTTTTTAAAACCAGTTTCACTAAAATAACAATTATTGTAATTATACATATATACACATTATACATATGCATTTCCTAAAGTAATCAGTGTACAAATAGAGGCATACAACAATGTATAATGTGCATATTTTTGCACATATTTTTGCATTTAATTAGGCTTTTTATTTTTTTAAAAAAAAACCTGGGAATGTATGACCAGTTCAGACATTAATACAGGCAGGTCATAACCGTTCAAATTCCTTCATTCCCATTCTAAATTAAGTGGGAATTTTCAACCATTTTTAAAAAGTCCATAATAGAATATTAGGAGGAATGCAACACTTGCAACACCATAAGCATCTTCATTTTTTAAAAAAAAGAGACTAAGAATGTTTCTGTAGCATATCCAAAGAAAACACAGGAAGACACCCTCTGTGCTAGTACAGGCTCTTGAGTATCTTACATTTAAGAGTGGCCAATTTATTTCCAGATGCTCAGAACCCCCTGATGTTTGGTTGTAGTATTCTAAAAAGCAAATTGATAGTGTTAGCCTTTATATTACACAAAAAAGCTTCAAGGACTAAAATAAAATATATAGGAATGTGTGATCCAGTCTGGAAAGCATTTTCCTGTAAAGTGACTCAGTGAGTGAGGTAGTGGTGATGTTCTTTAAAAGCACTTTAAGGAATGGTATTAAATTAATGACTCAGGCATGTGTAGGAAAAGGGGTGGTGTGGGGAGTGTGGCATACAGAGGAGGAATCTGATTTCCTAAGGGGAATCCTTCAATATTTTCAGCATCACTAGCACACTTTGTCACTTACTGTGAATTAAAAATAATTAAAGTGTGTCTTGAGTACACACAGTTTGTTTGATCTTTTCCGTGTGGCAGCACTAATGCTAGTCATGTTTTCCCTGGCATTATTAATGTGAGAACAAAAAAAAACCAGAAAAAGAATATCACCCACCCAAACAGAATCCTCCTTTTTATTAATGCATATTATAGAGAATTCCCAACAGCTTGCAGAGAAAATTGCATTGCTGTTACAACATCCTATAGCTATATTTAATGTGACTTCTTATGCAGCTGATAGAAATACCATTATTATTTTAATAACTGTTTCTCAGAGATGCTTGAAATATTATGAGCCACATTGCTCCCCCTTTTTGCTTGAATGTACAAAGTCAGCCTCCCTTTTTCTTCAGGGCATAGAGTGGTCCCCCAAAGTCACTCACAGCAATTAAACATAAAACAGTGCATATAAGACACAGGCTTCTAAACTAAACAGGACTCACAGTATAGGACAGTAGAGAGAAAAACAGAGAAGAGAGGCCAGTTGGTCAATGCAGGAATGAAGTGGTGAGTTGTTAGTGGACATTTGCATCCAGCTGGGGCCATGTTGATCTTCAAGATGGGTCCATTTCATGCAATTCCCAATGCATTTTGAATTTATATTTTTCAAGTAAAAGGTGTTACATTTTCACCTTAATGAGGCCCTGTGGGTGGGGTGGGGGGCACCCTGACTGAAGTAGGCCTTTTGCCTGCCTCTTCCTTCCCAAAAACATCCAGTGGTCCTTTTTCCTCTTCCTTCCCTGTGGCAATCATCTAATGGTCCTTTTTCCTCTGGCTGGCAGCAAAAGTGAGAGTGATATTCTCTTCATAATTGAAAGGCATAGAGGAAAGTAGTCTTCCTGCAGCAGTTCATTCTCTTACAGATGGTAAAGAGCAGACTAGCCATCTTCCCTCGCCGTAGTACTTTTCCTGGGGGGGGGGTGCATTCTCGCAGTGGCTCTCTGTTCGCTGGCCAGTGGGAGTGGACCACCCTGGTATATGGAAGGTAGTCTAAACTGAGAAAACTCAAATTACCAACATACACACTACTTTATATTGATTCAGCATCTAAGACAGGGAGGTGTTCACAATTTATAGAGATGTTTGAGAAATTTGCTCTTTGTGAATTCCAGTATGAATGAACTTAATTCACCTTCTGGACACAATCTTCAGCTCAGGAAATGTATGAAAATACATTTAAAATGCCACGGTCCAATACCAAGATGAAGGTCTACTAGGCTTGCATGCTGAGCCAGCTGCTTATGGAAGTGAGTTGTGGGCAACTAACAACTGTCAGGAATGATGCCTCAACACCTTCCACATGCAGTGCATCAGGAAATTGTTGGTTATCACATGGCAGGACAGTTTCAAATATGTGCTCTCCCAAGCCAACACTCCCAGTGTTTTCGCAATCCTGTCTCAGTGACCTCTATGCTGACTTGGTCATGTCCACAGAATGGAAGATGGCAGGATCCCCAAGGATGTGCTCTATGGGGAGCTGGCTTCGGGCACCAACCCCTTTAGCAGACCAACTCTGTGTTACAAAGATGTCTGCAAACATGACTTGAAGGCTGGCAACATCAACTCTGCCACATGGGAATCCTTTGCAGACAACTGCAGTACCTGGAGACAGTCAGGTCATGTATCCATAGCAGTGACCAGAGGAGAAATGACCCCTGGGAGAAGTGCAGAAGAAACGTAATAGTGCATCTGCAGCAGTACAACCAGACACATTCACTTGCCCTAGCTGCAACAAACAAGTCTCTTCCATATTTGTCTCTACAGCCACAGCAGGCACTGCAGCCTTCCAGCACTGTGACTTTACCCTGCAAAATGCAATCTAGATGCCAGCCTCAGGTCATGTTCTAGGTGGCGTCAATTTTGCATAAAGGTCTCCAGGTGTAACTGAGATAGTTCCCCTTTTGAACAAAACAAAAAAGTCACTGCATGATGCTGTATATACACTGCCTGGTTTGATTTAGCAGCTTTGCTGTTGGAAGCTCAGCTAAATAATCTTAATTGCCATGTTTTATTGCAAGCATACTGTAAAACATAACACTTCAAATTATGTTATTTCTATGTTGGTTGGTGTAATTTAAGCTGCAAGTAATAGATAAAATTAAAAGTGGTAGGGTGACAGGTCACTCCTAATATCCCTTGCTAACTTCCCCAAAGAGACAGAGTTCACAAATCTGTATACATTTGTGCTGGGGTATCCATTTTAAGCACTGTTGTCTTGTTGTTACAAAGCTGCACATTAAAAATGACTGGAGAGGAGACCGTGCTGTGTGATCTGATTGTGCCCTGGCCAATCTATAATAGAAACAAACAAATAGGAGTGTGAAGTTCAGATCCAAGAAACTAAATTAAAGAGTCCCTGGCATCTTGAAGTTTGTTTTTTTCTTTTTAAGCATCTAAATAGCTAGGCTGGGAAAGAACTTAGGTAGGACTGCTGCTGATCAGAGTACTGATTGTCTGATTTAGGAAGGCAACTTCATATGTTCATGTCAAGAGGGAAGGAAAAAATCAACAGTATATGAATCCCAACTGAAGACGGATGTGTTTCCTTCCATACATTCTCTAATGGTTTTCCTGCAACTAACAAGAAGACATGAGCTTATAGAATTATGCATTGTATGGAAAGAACACAGGATCACTCAATGGAGCTGTTTAGCAGTGGACTGAAACCAAAGACAAATGAAAGTATCATTTCACACACATGTATAATAATTAGCATAGAATTTGGTGCCCAAGAATGTGGTGATAGCTACTGGGCCACATGGTTTTAAAATTGGATCAGGCACCATTGTGGAGGACAAATCTACTAAATTGCTAAATGGAACCTCTGTGTTCAAAAATGGTGTATTGCTGAGTAGGGTTGAAGCAACTCAGCTTCATTGTAATTATATTTGTCTAAAAAAAGATAAATTACATCCCTCTAAAATAACCTGTTCATATGGTATCTGAATGCAAACTATATCATAATCTACACCAGTGGTGGCGGGTGCACATTGGACTGGTGGGGTGGAAGTAATGAGGCCAAGAGTAGGCACAGCCAAGGCATTCTAGTCTTTCCCTCATTCTCTTTCCCTCATTCTCTTTCCCTGAGTTCCACCAGGGCATTACTGAGACTAAGAAAATGGAAGGTGGTCATTAGTCCCACCTTATGAACTAGGTGTAAAGTAAGTGGGCAGATGGGAACTGGCTGAGGACAGACTGAAACTGGTTCCCCTAGTGAACCAGCCAGTACTGGACAGTGTTCATAATTTTGTAAAACTGAATCTATTTTTCTTTTTTGAAAAATGAATTGGGGGAAAATGTGATTTATAGTAAAATATTATAAACACAACATAATATTACTTTTATTACTATACAACTAGTTTTAGACTGTCAGTTAAATAACAGGGCATTTACTTTCAATTTCCTGAAAAAACACTTCTGTACAGTAATTACCAGACCTTGATGCTGGAGGCTTGATACTTAAGTTTTCAAGGAAGTGATCTAGCTTAATGTCCTTAGATGTGGTGAGAGTGTGCCAAACAGTAATTCAGACTGTGAAATCCTATGTATGTCTACTCAGAAGAAAGTTTTTTTGAGCTCAATAGGATTTACATGCAAGTAAGTGCAAACAGGATTGCAGTGGAGTTCATTTCACAATTGCTTATAGAATCATTTAAAATTTTGCAGTTCTGAAGGTTTGGGAACTGCATGGCGAGAGGTCTCAGATTCTACCATGAGTGCTGTAAACATTCTATTTCAATTGCAAATGGACCTTTTTTAATTGTCATACCAATTGCTGTTCAGGAAATACATGCATTATTTATTTATCATTATTTATTAACACATTTTAACCTTCCTTCCTGTCTGTATAGGGTGCCCAGTGATGCTAACAATGCATGCATAAATAAATAAATAAACAAATAAGCAATCCAGAAGATACAACCAGGTATCAAGGAACACCAAAGGCCTAAGCAGTAGAGACAGTGCAGTTGCCATCTACCTTGTGGACATGGCAGAATGGTAATAGCTTAACCAGAAGTCTGAAAACAGGGGAGGGGAAAACAGGCTTCCCATGCACCTATCCTGTGCATATATTTCCTCTGAATCTCAGATGGTAAGGAGATTCAAGTGAAGACCAAAGCAAGTTGGTAGATTCCTTAGATATACGTTCCTGGAGATGTCCTAGTCCCAAATTGTTTGAAAACTGGCTTAAATTAAAAATGTGATGCAAATAAATGGTGAGGATAATAGGATCAATCTTCCACTGAGTCAGACCATTCGTCCATCTAGCTCAGAATTGTCTATACTGATTGGCAGTTTAGTCAGGGGACATTCCCAAACTACAGGGATGCTAGAGATTGAATTTGGGATCTTCTGGATACAAAGCAGATGCTCTATGACTGAGTTACAAGCCTTCCTTTAAATTTGTCTTGTTTAAGTTAGTTGGTTTACATATTCTCCCATTCTTTGAATGTCTGTTTTTGGGAGACAAGTGGTAGGGAAGGGATGTTGCAACTGTTGAAAACAAGATGCTGGACTATATGAATCCTTGCTCTAATCTGGAAGGACTCTTCCTGTGTTCAATTTCGTTTGTAAAGAGACCCTATCCCTATTTGTATGGTGTATATAGCAACCTGGACAGATTCAGATAGTTCTCTTTATCTGGTTTCATCCTCATTTTCTTCGCTGTATAAAATGTTGCTCAGGGCACCATTCTTCCTTAGAACCGACAATCCCTTTTCCTGTTCCTTCTAGAAGGTAAACAGTATTTGCATAATAAGTGATATGTCTTTTACAAAAGAACGTGAAATAATTATTACATTTTTCTTGGAAGCTGATATGAAATTTCATAAGTATTGGATAATAAATCATTGCAAGCCGAGTTATCTAGGTGATGCTATACATTTAATTTAGGCTATTCCATAACTTGTTAAACAACATAATTCATTTATTATGGTACCTCTATAGCAGTAGCTCTAATTATATTCCATCTTCTTGATAGTAGAATCCCAGCACCCAGAAAAGTGTGGGGAAATGCTTGCTTTCCTTTTGTTATTCCCAGTACTTTGTTCAGCTAAAATGCACTGTTGAGAAATAGTTTTGTTTCAGAAGTGCCTCCTTGTCCTTTGAACACCTGGGCATGCAAAAAAATGACACTCGGCAGCCTTCACAGAAACATAATAACTTGCTGCTGTTTCAACATAAATACAACCATAAATAGCTAATTCTAGAACACTCCTAGACCACAAGGAAAATTTATTTATTAACATACCTACACAATTGGCCAGCTCACCAGCACCAATCTTCAGTGAGGGTGTCTGTCACAAACCTATTCCAAAAAGGCATGACAGACCCACACTGGAAGAATGGCAGATGCAGCTGATGGACTATATGCAACTGGCTGAGATGACTGGCAGAATCCGCGACCTGGGAGAGGAGAGGGTTGAAGAAGACTGGAAGAAATTTAAGATTTATTTACAAAAGTACTGTAATTTGGTTGAATCCTAACAAGGAAGCCAGAGCAGAAATAACTGTCTACCATTAAATTATAATTTTTTATTTGAGTTTAACCTAAATATTGCACTTAAGAGCATAAACAAGATGATAATTTGCTTGGAAAAATTCGTTTTTAATGATGAAAGTGGAAGCGGGAGACGTGAGGGAGTCCGCAATAGAATGAAAGGATGTTATGAAACCTATTCTGTTTGTTAAATATGTATCTGTAAAAAATCTTAATAAAAATTTTTATAAAAAAAACAAAAAACAAAAAGGCATGACAGACCACCTAAGCCTGCCACGTAGTTATTCAGTGTGGAGTAAGCAAAGAAAAACGCAACCCACCAGCCAAAATGTGGACTGGTCAAACATTTCTACTTAGCCCTGAATGAATCACTGAAAGACAGACAGACAGGAGGGAGAGAGGGGACTGCAAAAGAAGAGGATGGAGAGCACCTGACCAACTCTTAACGAGGGCTCTGATTTTGACATGCAAACTCATACCACACAGAAGGGTGTGCCTTTTACAGCTATCCAGGCCGCAAATGCGTCCCACTACCCAATACCAGGACAGAACAGGTTGGGGGAATGACACTACTGGGGAAGAGGACAGTTAAGTTACTAGAAATTGACTTCCAACCTCTTCCTCAGCATCAGTTAGCTTTTTGTAAGTTTGTTGGTACAGACACATATCTTTTTATTTATATCAATTTGTAAGTCTCCAATAAATAATTGAAATATTTGTTGTTCACAACCTGATCATTTGAATTGGCGGTGCTGTGGATTCACCTTGTAGGCAAAAAGGAATGAATGGTAATTACTCTCACACTCTACAGCTGAGATGAAGTTTAGAGCCTATGTAAGAGGAAAAGTTAAAGAAAAGGATCATGAACAGCAAAGAATAAATTATCTGTGTTTCTCTGGGGACTGGAATTAAATATTTCTTGTATAATTTGATTTCTTATACTCAAATCTAATTAGTAATAGTAGCATTTACATACATTTCCATCTATTCAATTTTATCATAAAGTTGCTTTGCTGAGTTGCACAACTTACATTTTTATGTACTGCACTCCTTCTTATTGACACAATGTATTAAATATATTAATGAGAGATTTTCATTTTTTTTATTATTCCAAATGGAAGTCAGAAGTTTGAGATGGAGTTGGGGTGAACATAAAATTGAGTGCAGCCCTTAAAGTGAATGCAATATGGTTGTAGAGGGTTTTTATTGGGGGGGGGTGTATCATGTTTAACCAAATGTAGAACTTGTCATCAATGTATCATTGTAAAAGGAGATATAATCCCAGGACTGGCAGGGTGTGGAAGAGGAGTTGGATTGCATAGATGAAGTGTCACTCAGCAGGACTGAACACTCCTGCTCTCCCCAGTGTGTTTGGGAGCAGGGAAAGGGGGTACCCCGCCCCTGAACATATAGCTTTTAAAATGCCTTAATTAAACATAATCCCTACTCCTGAATAGATTTTAGGCTGGATCCTGTTTGGGTCTTTTCCAGATAAGCCCAGGTCAGGATGGTGGTACATGCATATTTTTGTCTGCCTGCCTGCCCAGTGCCACAGTGCTTTCTGCTCTCTAGCTTTATAAACCAAGGGAAATGCCATGCCACCCAATAATGGTACAATAATGTTATGTGGCCTGCTGATGTCCTTGATCACAAACTGCATGTTAACGTGTGCAATGAAAGGTCACTACAGAGATAGATATTTTGATATCTTGGCCACAGGAAGTTGCGAAAGTATTTTTACTGATGAGGGAAATTAGTAGGAGTGTGCACCACTAACAAAATTTGGTTTAGACCTTGATTTAGTGCTTCAGTAAATAGCCTGGCCTCCTCCTTTTTGCATTGTGGCTATAAGACTACAACCTGTGGTTTGTCTTATATATACATTTCTATACGGTGCTTAGAAAAGTTTAGGTGCACAATGAATGATAATAGTAAGAGCAATAATATAATAAATCATGATTCCTGTATGGGATTAATTTACCTTAATGATGGGCAAAGTCCTTGTAATTAGATTGAAATTACACGAACTATTTCCACAGCAAATAGCATATCTAGGGACAAACTGCATCCATGGTTATGATCTGGATTGTGCATCCCACCTCCCACATTGCTGTTTTTTCTAATGAAAGAGACATGAGACTCATCTACATTCAAGGTTTTTAACGTTAAAATGAGTTTAGAAGAGCTTATAATAATCATATAGCTATATGGCATTCTTTTAAAATGTCAATAATGAGTTATTAAAATATGACACCAGAGGGTGCTGCAGAGTTCTTCCCATGAAATAAGTGGGTAGTCCTTGTAGAAAAGGAAGTGAAGGAAAAACCAAATGTTTTAGAACAATATCAGAAACATAGTTCTAAGAAAGTTTAAAGAGTGAGTATAGATCCAGCCATGGTCAATTCTTTTTAATGGCTTCCTTTGTCAGGAGTATTAACCTTAAGGTCTTTTTAAAAAATCTTTCAAGTAGTAGTTTTACCAAACTGTTTATTTCTACACTCTGTTGCAATATGTATATATACCAGACTTCACAAGTATCTGGATTTGGCAACCCTGTAAGCAATTGGATGGATACTGTTCCTTGCTGTTTGAGTTTTATTTTTATGGCTGCTGGTGGTGGTTTTTGTGCGGGAACAATTTTTGTATTGCTTGGAATATTTAAGATATTTGTATTTATTTATTTATTTTTAAAAATGTGAACCAATCAGATGACTTGGTTTACTCAGTAATATGCATATGCTAGCATACAAACAAGCCTAACAATAAGGCCTGATGAGCCTGACAGTGTGATATACATAGTTAAACTATGAATGTGGGTGATAAGACTAGCTTAATTCTATCCATATGGTGAAATCCTCTCTTTGATAATTTTTGTGCTTCTTCCAGTATCTTTTCTGTTTTCAAGGACTAATGAGCAAACAATTACAATTCTTGCAGTTCTCTGCATACACAAGAGTCTTAGACATAGCAAATAAAAAGGTACAGATAAGCAAACATGTATGTATTTGATTTATATAGATAACAGATCTTTCCACTGCAAGATGGCTTTAATATAGAAAAATATGCATTTATTGTCTTTTAAGTGCTTTGCAAAAATATTGTTCCATGCAGCATAGCATGGAACAAGTGTCTGATTACTAAAAATGGGTGTCTTTCTCATCTGCAGGGGTTGGAATACTCCTCTCTCTCTCTCTCTTAACATCTGGGGTAGAAAACATTATCTTGATATAAGCATCAAGCTTTTCTTTTGAACTTTTTCTGGTTCCTGTCCAACTTTTCTCTTTATCTCCTGCATACCAGCTTCTAGGTATCTGTCTCCTGACAGGAGAGATGTTTAGAGGATTAATGCCTTGATTGGCAGGTTGGCTAACATTACAGTTCTATTCATGGAGAGATCTTCCTTCATGTTGGGTTTTCTTTTTTTACGGAAAAAGGGTTGTTGTTTTTTAAGAGAGAAGCAAAGTCTGCCTCCCATGTTACCAAACTATTCAAGCAAACATAACTTCAAAATATAATCTGATCCTCAATGGCTTTTGTTGTAGACCTGAATGTATAGGAAACAATAATTTTCATTTCCCCTGTCTAATAGAACCTGGAGAGATGTCAGGCTGTGTAATGCAAAAGAAGAAATACTGGTGGCTGAAAAACTTTCCCTCATTATTTGTTCATAAGCATGAGTTAAAGGCAGAGTGGAGAGGGAAACGGGAAATGATGCATCTTGCTTAAAAGACACTTATCAGAGCATTAAAGTTCAGTCCTGTGGTTTTGATTATGGAGTGAAATTCTGCTTATAGATGGGGCCAACTCCTTCCACTCCGAAAGCCCAAATGCCCTTCTCTTCCCTGGTCCAAAACAATGTCAAGTTGCTTCTGTACATACCTTCCAGCTTATATTTCACCCACCCAGCAAGAGACTCCCAAGAATATTGCATGGAGCTGCCACACCTTCAGAAGCAAAGCAGCTTAACATATGCAGCAAAAAGCCTGAGAGTAAATGGTCTTCAGTCTTTTCTTCTTTTGGTAACATTTGCTCATTCAGCCTTTCCTAATAAGCCCCAGGGTATTACCATGGAATAGATACTCTAAACATGGTTTATGCTAACATGGCTCTTGAAGAAGTAAAAAAAGAGGTGGAAAGTTTTGAGGGGTCATCTCTTTGCCTGGCTGAGGTTGCAGCCAAGTCAGTAAACAGGTAGAAAAAGAGAGTGTATGGGAAGACCAGTTCAGAAGAATCAAGGCCTGGGTTATTTTTAATTAGATCTAGTTTGGAGGTCTAAAATAAGGGGAAAGGCATGGCTGATAGGATGCTGAAAAATAGCGAAAACATTACAATGAAATTAAAAAAATCCCTGATAATTTTGCTAATTAAATTGTTATGGAAAAATTGCAAAGCAGTGTGAGCCCAAGGGAAGACTTACTGCTTTTTTGGAAATCTTCCTACCAGAAACCAATCCTCAGAGCACTTATGAAACATCATGCTGCATGCAAACCAGATTTAGATTTGTCAAGTTGTTTTGAAGTGGCATCAAATAATTGATCAGCAACTATGACTGTGATTATAGTATAAAATCAGAGCTGAATTGTGGCAAATAATTGCAAAAATAATTAAAGCCATAAATCTTCCTAGTAACAATATGAAACAATTCCTCTTAATGCCCCACAGGGATAGGGCTGTTAGGTTTGATTGGAATTAAACCCAGTGATGGGAGAGGGGAGGAGGGGGGAATGTAGGATGAAGAAAAATATACAGTGGAATACTTTTTAAACAGATTAGAAACACACTAAGCTATCCTAAGAGTGAAATCCTATGCACACTTACCTAGAGTAAGTCCTGTTGAATTCATTCTGCCTTACTTCTGAGTAGACATATATAAAATTGCAGTCAATCTATGTACTGTATATATAATCCAATTTTAAGCAAAAATGATACTCTATTTCATGGATGTATCTATAATAATGCAGCCAAAAATAACACTTGTCCACATTGATAATAGAAAGTTAAGTGTGGATCTATGATTAAATGTAGCACATTTAGGCTGCAATCCTATGCACACTTTCCTGTGAGTAAGATTTCTTGAACTCAGTGGAACTTAATTCCGAGGACACATGCATTGTTAGTGAGCCTTACTGCGAAAATTTCATATATACCCTATCCACAGCCATTAGAATTTTTATAACTAAGCCATGAAAGAAACAATCTGCAAGCACTGTGAAGGATTTGCTTTTCTCTTGTGAATATACCATGATGTCACAGCAGTGAACCAATTACAAGGTATGATTACTCACAGGTGACAGGCAGTAAGTTTACTGCCTTTTCAAAAATATTGGAGGAAATGGATGTCCATGCACCTCAGTGGTTAAATAGTTCCTTCTGGATCTTAGAACAATATCAGTCATCGGGTGTCAACAGGGGGCGGGGGTGGAGTGTTGAATCTTTGACAGAAAAGAATTACTTCATCTGGGACAGCTACATTTTGTCTGATACTTGTTGGCAGCTTTCCGTGGAAGATGAGGAACTTACAAAATAGATTTCATCAAAATCTGAGATAGAAGGAAATGAAATCTTAGAAATGAAAGCACATTATGCTTCTGGAATGGAATTGTGCAAGCACAAAGATATATTGGGTGAGAAGCGGATGTTAAAATAATTTGGCTGCCAGTGAAACTCTCATGGTTTATCAACTGGTCACTGGTTAAGATGGCTTTAAAAATGTGAATAATTTCTATTACCAATGTTCAATCTCTCTCTTTAATGAAATTGGTCCAACTGCTTGCCCTGAACAGGGTTGCCCTTCCACTGGAGGAGCAGTTACAAAGTTTGAGGATGCTTCTAGATCCAGCTCTGAGGCCCAGGTGACTAGAAGTTTCACCTCCTATGACTGGTGCAGAAGCTACAGCCATTCCAGAACCAGAAACACTTGACCACCATAGTTCGGGCATTGGTTACTTTAAGGTTGGATTACTTCAGTACGCTCTGTTTGGGGCTTTTCCCTTTTGCTTGATCTAGGCCCAGTCACACATCTGTTTAGAGATCTGAACTATTTTCCTTTTTGCTCCCAGGTCAAGTTCAACCATTTGAACCATTGGGTTCAAACAAAATCTACCTCTCCCATCACCTGAAGCCATATATCAGGTAAACCTGTGGGGCCAAACTGGAAAGGAAAAATCAATAGTTCACCTAAGTGCACCCCCAGGTCTTCTTTCCTAGTCACTGGCAGAATTTGGTGCTTTTTGAATTTGATTCTTTTTCCTGCCACCACCTATTTCTTTATTTACAAAAGTTATTAAGAGCTTAATCAAAAGATCTCTAAGTGGTGTGCATAAAAGCCCCACCTACATATGAAAGTGGCCAACAGAGGATCTAGCCTGCTGGCTAGACCCAGTTCCCCATGACTATCACTTACAGAGATTCCACATGATGGGAAGCAGCTGACTACACATAATAGCTGCCATATGGAGGTGATTTTCAGGTCCTAGTTATACAATTGAGATATGAAACAAACTTCATGGCTAATTAGAAAACTGTACCAAGGGTAACTGACATGCCAGATTTGTTGAACATTTCCTTACCTGGCAAAGCATGTGATTCTTTGCACTAGCCCCCAAAAGGGTCCTGTTGATTTCAGGGAGATGGAATGAGTTCCAAGTTCTCCTTTGGGGATAAGGTTAATGTTCTCCTTCCAGATTTTGAGCTTATACAAGGTTTTAAACAGCACACATTCAAATTGTAATAGGAAGTAGGATCATAATCCTACAAGAGCTTTTATGAAGGAGTCACTCTGAAGCCTCAGCTATGCGTGGATTGCCTGTGTTTGGTCAAGGATTGTGTACTTCAAGTATCTCCTTTTTAAAGCTCAATAATGGTTGTACTTTGGTTATCATTTTTGTTCCTGCCTTGCTTGAGGGTCAGGCGTAGGTCAGGTCCTTAGTATTATTTGTATAGCAGTGAAATCGAACACTGAATAGAAAGTGGAAAATTGCAATAAATGTCACTGCTTTAGCTACTGAGAAGGGGGAGTATGAGAGAATATAAAGAAACACATTAAATATATTGAATTTCTCAGAATACTGTTGTCCTTGAATGCTTCTCAGCATATGTTCTGGAAAATCTGCAGGCAGGCAGGCAGAGCTTTTTTGTTTTGCTTTAGTACTGGAAGTGAATTTATTTATTTATTTAAATATTTCTGTACAACCTTTCATATACACTGACAATGTAGTTACAAAAACAAAACAAAACCCAGAAGCCTAATCAAATTAAGTCAGAATAAAACAGCAGTGATGGCAAATGAGAATGAACCATCTATGTCCCAGATCACAAATGGGTTTTAATCAAATGCCAAAATGGCTTCAATGTGGGCATTTGCCGCATTTTAGGGAGGATGTGGTTGCACAGAGATGGCACCACTATTGAAAAGGCAGTTACTCTTGTTGCTTCTTGTTGAGTTCATGCAGGTTGTGGCACAACCAGGAGGACTTCATCTAACGAGGCAAGTTGATGAGGAAACACAGCCCTTTGGTTAAGCTAGTCCTAAGATGTTTGGGGTTTAGAAGGTGAAAATGTAAATGTAATCCAGTGTTGGCAGCCAGTGTAGATTCTTTAATAGCACTGTAAGATGCACATGGCAGGATGACACACTCAGCACTCTAGCCACTTAATTTTGCATGAGCTGTAGCTCCTGGACCCACTGTAAAGCCCCCCACATACAGCACATTACAGAAATCCAGTCTTGATTTTGCCAATACATGTGTCACAATACCAAGGTTATCCTGGTCCAGGAACAGTTGAGCTGTCACATTTCCATAGGTATTTGTCATGACAACTAGGCCAATTTGAAGAAATGCCCCCCCATATTGATACCAAAAGCTTCTAATGTTGTATTTCTTGTAATAAATGTCATTTGATTCTAATTATATGTCTTCTTTTTAAGAATCTTTAGTGCAAAGTCCAGTTTGGAATGTATGCAATGTTTTGTCAATGTTTTAGTGCAGAATAAAAACCCTGGTGCCTAGATATTCATCTGGTCCATTGAGTTCAGACCGTCTTAACCCAAAAAAGACTTTTGCCAACACATGCTGAGTTAGAAAGAACAAAGGGGCTGTCTCTATTTGTTTAAATGAGTGTGTAAAAGCTAGCAGATAGGGTGGGATGTCATTCCTTAAAAACCCACACCACATTTGGGAATTTAAATCAGTAATACATATTTATGTATTCCAAATAGATATAATAAGTAGTTGTTTGATTAAAATAACAATGGTTGTCTCTAGTATCATAGCATAACATAACTGATTCTCCTTCCTAGCTCCAGCTTTTTTATTAATCCTTTTCTCTCTCAAGTCCTACAGATTTGTCCTCTAAGTCTTCTTGCTCTGTCCAACTGTCCTTAATAAACTATCTCCACTTGCCACTCATTCTGACTCCACTCATTCATTCATCTCACTCCTGCTGTGTACCAACAATTCTTCCATTCATTTTCCAAACTGTTTGTGCCAATATTTAATCCTACCTGCACATAATTTCAATCCAAAAGTCTAGTTGTGCAGCATTTCCCATCCAAAAGATATTGAGGAAAAGGTAATACCTGGTGTTATCTGCATCAGGAGCAGGGAACGTTTCTCAGTCTGAGGGCCACACCACTTTGTAGGCAACCTTCTGGGGGCCACATGCCAGTGATGGGTGGGGATCAGAGGCAAAAGTGCAACTCTTACTTTTATATTGTAGGCTACATGTAACCTCTATTGATATGAGCCTACTAACTTGCTAGTATCACAGGAGGCTTTGTCTGATAAAAGAAAACTGTGTAACTGAATGGACTAGCATGACCCTATGGACTAAATACCACTAGGCCTATGCAGTTAAGACTACATTCTCCACAATGGTCTGCTGATGTTTGTTTTTCATTTCTTTTTGCTTTAACTTTTTAGGATGTTATTGTTGGGTTTTTAACCACTGTTAAATATTTTTATGATACTGCGGTATAAACATATTTTTTATAAATAAATTAAATAAAAATAGTTTAAAAACATTCCAGCATACAAAAGTTTAAGGTTTCTATACATAAATATACATCACACATCAATTGTCCAGGCAATCAAAAGCTATTATCATAGCTTGTATTCCAGCCAGGCAAAGGCCCAAGGGGAACATGGCACAGGGCTAGTGAGAGGTGTGGCCTAGTAAGAGTTCTGAAGACCAGACAGAGAGTCCTGCAGCATCACGTTTGGCCTGATCCTCCCTACCCATCCCTTATTTAATAATTAAGCGAATATAGATAGCTTAATATAGACAATGTTCTCCTCCCCCCCCCCAATTATGTAATGTTTTCCAACTCATAGAAGACATCAAGTTACCCTATGATTTGCAGGACTGTTTTGTAGACTTAAAACTTATTTTCCATGTGTGTTCTCTGCAAACTTGTGAAATCTATAATGGTCTTTAGTGCTTCTAATTGTTTCATCCTGCTCTGTGTGATAAAGGAGTGTCAACTTAGTAGAAATCTTTAAATTTCCCACAGATTTCTCTGAAAAATAAATGAACTATTTTGCTTGAGTTCTCTGAACTAGATAAGGGAAGGAAAAAGAGAATGAAATATGTCCTAGCGGCAGTGTCTCTATGACTGTGATGACAGTGCCCTAGACGTTTCATTACTGCCTGTAAATCTTTTGGGAACTGCCTGGTGTTATTTACAGTACTGAAAGTATGACACAAATGTAACAACCATTTGTACAAGCAGAAGAGTATTTGTTTTCTTTGAACAGAATGTAAGATAGTACTACTGCAGGTTTGTTTGGTTTTTTAAAACTTATTATTATTCCTAAAGCAAACTATAATATGTTCTCCATATTCTTACAATTCTGTGTTAATAGGACTTTCGTTGGTGTAGCTTATATTTTACCTGGTGAGCTAACCTAACAGTTTTAATTTTCATGAAAATTATTTTATGCTCTCAGAGTGGGCCATAGTGTATAACTACCAAAGCGATTCCATACTCGTTAAGGCTTGCACTATTATCATTATCATAGAGAGAAGTCACATTCAATACATATAGCAGCAAAAACTTGTCAAACAGCAGGAAACACACTTCTCTTTGATTTGGAAAGCAGCAATGGACGTATACCTAGCTAGAAAGCTATGCATCTCTCTGAACTACTAATGGTTTGTGAATGTTGCATATGCAACTAAATTCATGTTAGTTATTAAAATGTTTAATTTGCAGTGAAATCCTAGGAGTGTCCATCTGCCGTGTAGCATGTTGCAGATATTGTTGTTTATGAGGAATATATGGGTAAGGTGTGCTGTTGAACCTGGTATATCCTTGTGCAAATTAATTGAAACAAAGCATGTTTTCTATCTTACTTGTAATCCTGTACTCAAAACAAACATGAAAAGTCAGTTGATCATTATGAGGTTGGAAGCCTGCAGCCATTAGAAGGAATGGTGCACTTGCCACAATATATTGAGGTTCTTCCAGAGCTGGAAAAGAGGTATCCTAACAGTACTGGGATATTGCAGCAGGACCTAGATCCCTGTCACAAATCGAAAGTGGTGAAGAAATTAATGACAGAGCAGCAAATACAGGTACTTGATTGGCCAGGGAATTCCCTGGACGTAAATCCCATTGAGAATTTGTGGGCTATATGCAAAAGTAGCCTCCGTGCTGTAGACTGTGTATGACAATGGAGAAGCTCATTCAGGCGCTGATTCAAGTGTGGCACAGGGATCTGAAAATCAATAGTGACTGTTCGAAACTAGTAGACTCCATGCCAAACTGTGTTCAAATGCTGCTTCAAAATAGTGGAGATCATATCCATTACTAATGTAACCAATATGTGAGTTTTGTACGTGTATACAGTAGAACCTCTACTTACAATCGGCTCCACTCGTGGACGTTCCAAGTTGTAACCACAGCAAACCCAGAAGTAACCGGTGACTGCCATTTACACATGCACAGGAGTGGCGATCACCATTTGCGCATGCGCAGACATGGGAAATCGCCGCCCGTGTCTGTGCACAACAGTGCCTCTCCCAGCGACCTATTTTGCCATACGGATGGGCCTCCGGAATGGATTGTGGTCGTGAGTAGAGGTTCCATTGTATGTGAGTACAATAAACTTCATTGTTTGTTTCAATTAATTTGCACAAACGTGTGTTGGCACAACGCCCGCCCGGGAGCATTGCCAGCCTCCCGAAGCATTCCGGGGCGAAGTCCGGTGGTCGTCCTCTGGCTGACGTTCAGGAATCCACCTTCGGTCCAGAGAGACCGTTAAAATAGGCAGCTTCTCTCTTATGAGAAAAGCATACTACTTTCCCTTGACAAAAGCATCAGAGGGGAAAAGGCAGTTTTGTAGATCCAAACTACTTTATTAAACTGCATAGAAAATCAACACACATGACTGCATGACTTGAGCAGTCTAGCTTTGAGTTCCATGACTCAACACTGCTCCAACCCAAGAGTGGAAGAAAGAAGAGAAACTCCTCCCAGGTTACACTGAGAACAGCCTGAGAATTGGCTCTGACTTCCCTTCCCATGCTGTGAGACATCACCTGATGTAAACAGCTCTTGCTGTTTCCTGCCAGGGTGACAACTGGTGGGGGCTGAAATCCCAACAGCGTGTATGTCTGCTTAATATTGGGCCAGAAAGTAGGGCTGCCATATGTCCAGGTTTTCCTGGACACATCTGGGACCCGGCCCTCGGAAATTGTGTCTGGGGGTAATTTCCATTAAGCTGTAAAGTGCCCAGGAAAACAAGGATGTATGGCAACCCAATGCAGCCTCCCCAACAGCTCCAGTCACAGATGCAGCAGCAGAGGCAAATGCCTAATGGAGTGGGATTTTTTTTGGGGGGGGGGGAGAAGCCAGGTTAGAGCCCAGCTGGGTAGGACACTTCCATCAGGGCAGGTGAAGCAGTGTGATGGGGTGGCTTCAGAGTGAAGAGGCCACCTCAGCCTCAGCTGAGCCCAGCACACTAGCAGCCTCAGTAGATTGTGTCAGCTCAGGATGCAAGTCAAAAGCCAGGCAGTCTCTGTCAGCAAGTTTACCATCAATTTATGTTTGGCGAATCCCCCCCCCCCAAAGCTCCAAAATTTACTTTAGCTCAACAACTTTGCACCCTCCCTTTAGGTCTCCGAAAAGCAGTGACACAGAAAAACACCCAGAGGTGTCAGTAGGGACATACAGTATGTGGCATTTCAGTTGGAATACTGCTTTTGCCTTTCAGGACCATACAGTGGTACCCTAGGTTACAGATGCTTCAGGTTACAGACTCCACTATCCCAGAAATAGTACCTCGGGTTAAGAACTTTGCTTCAGGATGAGAACAGAAATCGCATGGCAGCAGCGTGGTGGCAGTGGGAGGCTCCATTAGCTAAAGTGGTACCTTAGGTTAAGAACCATTTCAAGTTAAGAACGGACCTCTGAAACAAATTAAGTTCTTAACCCGAGGTACCACTGTATTGCTATATGCTATGATATGAGTCAGAATATAACAAAATGTTGCCTTATCCTATCAATTGATTTAATCATAAAGTCATTGGTGGCTGGGTATGAGTTTTGAGCAACCTTTTCAGGATGTAATCTGTGGTAGTAATTCAGAGAAAAGAAAGTATTGCAATAACTAATGCACAAAATACTTTCAGAGAACTCTAGCTGGATAAAGGCTATGGTAGAATTTTCACTTCTGTCGTCTTTATCCTTCACTCACTCTTATTTCCAGGAATGGAAAAAAACAAACTGAAGACTAATCAGAACCAGATGCTCTTTCAAGATCATCTGTAAGGCAAACATGAGTTATTATCATCAAGAACCAGCCGCAGTAAAACTTAAGTGTTCAGAACACCGCCTGGGTGGTTTTATGTCAGATGAAATAGCACACTTTAATCTGAATTGTGGATTATTTGTTTGGAGTGCCCCACTAACCATTGGCATGAGAGATGCTGGTATGAATATACCTCTGGTTGCCTTAATTTTGTGCTTAGAAATATGTTTTGCTAAAGTGTCGCCGATTTTGAACTGTTCTGTGGGGAACCTTGTGGTTCTTTTAAGTATTATAAGGGATCCTTGGTGAAAAGACTCATGATGTCCCTGTGGCCAGCTCTACCCAGTTTGCCAGCTACAGTTGTTCGTGGAGGGACATAGCCTTGTCACAGAGTAACATGCTCTGGGAACCTCCCAAACTGGATTACTCTAATGTGCTCTCTGTGGACCTGTCCTTAAAGGCAGTCTGGAACAATATAGCTGTGAAATTGTGGAGTGGTACACCCAGTTGGATCCCTATAACATCAGTTCTAAATAATTTGCAATGGTTGTTTCTACATTATCAAACCCTAATTTAAGGTGCTTTTGTTTTCAGTGTTTTAAATGACTCGGGCCCCAATATTTGAAGGAACACTTTTCATCATACTTGCCTGCCTGTGCATTAAGATCTATAGGCTTTTTCATTTTCCCCCTGCCAGATGAAGTACATTGATGTTGGATAGGACCTTCTTTGTGACAGCACTCTATTTTTGAAATACTGTCTCCTCTGAGAGGCATTTTGCGGTGACATTACTTATTTTTGGGTGACCATTGCCCAGAGGAAGAATTGCTTTTGAGCTGATTGCCTGCTATATTCTTTTTGATGTTGTTGTTAATTTAAATCCAGTGTCTAATACTATCTGATTGCAGGGATGGGGAATAAAATCATTCAGTTATCAGTTTAATGTGTAGTTACCTAATTCATACTCCCTGAACAAATCCACAAAATGAAATGCAGCTATCTTTTGCAAATTCACATTTCTCTGAATTTTGTGATGCAGTTCTCTGACTGTATGCATTCATGTATTCAGAAATGCATAAATCATGGAAGTGTATGCACATAGATGCATACATTAGTGCAAATAATGTACAAATGCATTATATAGGTAAAATCACTTGCAAAAACGCATATGTTAAGCAAAGCAGCATGCAAAAATGGTTTTATTAGGAGAGATGTACACAAAAAAGCATACAAATTTCATGGGGACTGATGCAGAAAAAGGGGAACTGCACATAAGACTGAAGAAATGAGAAATGGAAAAATTAAATTCTCAGATCTCTTCATCCCTAACTTCTAACTGCGCTACAGATCCATTACTTATCCTTAATAATCATATTACAATATTCTTAGCTTGCGCCTTTTGAGTGCTCTATGCATCCATATAACTTATTTCCTGATTTTTATTTTAAAATGAAAATCAATTATGATTTTAAACAAATATGCAAAGGATTAGAATTCTATAAAAGCCATTAGGTTGATTACAGTGATATATCATTGTCAAAAAATAATTTTGATTATAAGAGCTGTTCAACAGAGGAACAGACTTTCTTGTAAGGTGGTGGACTTTCCATTGGAGATTTTTAAGCAGAGGTTGGATGGCCATCTGTCATGGATGTTTAGTTGAAATTCCTGCATTGTAGGAGGTTGGACTAGATGACCTTTGGGGACCCTTCAAACTCTACAATTCTATGATTGATAAGCTCAAGTAAGGAGCACTAACAGCCTCACACACACACACCCGCAATACACACTTTCTCCAAATCAGTTTCTTGCTAAACAAAAAAATTTACTGATTTCCAGGTTTATAATGTGAATTTTCCACCAATGTCTTTATTTTAGCTCTGTGTTAATGCTGTAATTGTGTCATTATAAAAGGAAAGCAACTTCTCCCATTGATTAACAAGGCAATTTTATCAATGGAAAGCTTGATTTGCTACTTAGCTCTACAAATGTCTCTCTTGGTAGCAATTTTTTCCCCAGTACTGTGACCACTTCCATTTTTCCCTCTGTTTCTGGGTAAACCTTCATTATCCATTTTGTCAGGCTTCTAAGTATTGCTCATACAAACAGAGCACAAGGGAACTCAGGGCAACGCTATAATATGTGGCTTTCCTTCAATTTCTAGTGTCAGCTGTAGGCCAATATTTAGACATAGCAGCCAGACCCACTTTGAGCTTGTGTTGTTCTGCTTTTTGAATAGACCATACTGAAGAAGGTCAGCTTTGAGAAGTGTTTGCAATGTTGCCAGCTTTACAAAATTCAACCCATCCTGCTAGCTATATATCATTACAACAAAGTCATTATTACTTCACTGCAAAAACATTTTCTCTCACTCCCCTTACCAAAAACAAAGCATTGCTGTGACAGTAAAGAAGAGTGGGTAGAACCATCAATGTTATATTGAGCCCATTGGTAGAAATGCAACATATAAACATGTAATACATAAAATTGATTGTGCCTCTTTCTCTCTATGTTGAAATTCTTCTTCACTCATTCCATTCTATGTGACTTATGCCTACCCTCTTTATCCTCAGCTCCCATCTGTAACCAAGCTTCGAACACATGTAGCTGCATTTGCCGACATTCCTACCCTTGTCTCTCCCTCTCTCCCTTCTTCTTATTTCCCCATTGTCTATCTTATTTTATAACTTTCTTAGGGGGAGGAAGCTGTCCACATAGCTCTGTAAGGACTCATATACAATGATGGCAATGAGGGAAAATAATTCCAAATTAAGGTAAAAGGCAAAGATAAAGGAGCCCTGGATGGTTAAGTCAAGTCAAAGGGACTATGGGGTGCGGCGCTCATCTTGCTTTAGGCTGAGGGAGCTGGCGTTTGTCCACAGACAGCTTTCTGGGTCATGTGGCCAGCATGACTAAACCACTTCCGGTGCAACAGGACACTGTGACGAATGCCAGAGCACATGGAAATGACATTTACCTTCCCACCATAAAAAGGTAAAGGTAAAGGTACCCCTGCCCGTACGGGCCAGTCTTGACAGACTCTGGGGTTGTGCGCCCATCTCACTTAAGAAGCCAGGGGCCAGCGCTGTCCGGAGACACTTCCGGGTCACGTGGCCAGCGTGACATCGCTGCTCTGGTGAGCCAGAGCCGCACACGGAAACGCCGTTTACCTTCCCGCTGGTAAGCGGTCCCTATTTATCTACTTGCACCCGGAGGTGCTTTCAAACTGCTAGGTTGGCAGGAGCTAGGACAGAGCAATGGGAGCTCACCCCATTGTGTGGATTCGAACCACTCAACTTTCTATCGGCAAGCCCAAGAGGCTCAGTGGTTTAGACCACATCGCCACCTGCTCCCTCTAGTTACCTATAAATTAATTACCTTTAATTACCTTTTAACTCCAAATTATGTTGTACAGTGTATATTTGGTCTACATAGAATTACTGCTCTAAAACCACTTCAGCTTGTTTTGTCAGAGAATGGGGTAAACGGACAAATGGCTATGCCAAAAGCAGGTGCTTTAGTAATTTTAAACACCAGTTTGTTGCTATTTAATTGTTATGCTGGGCTACTAATATGCCCAGACCTTCACAAGTTATCAAATTAAATTTGTTATGAGGTAGACAGCACAAAATAATGTACATTTAAGCAGAAAAAATAGAATTTAAAAAATAGTCCTAAATCAGAGATCTCTTTTCTTCTCTCTTTAACAAATCAAACTAGGTGAGGCTTGGGAATGGGATTAAACTTTTATATCCCTTGTTTAATAGATGTATCCAAGTAAAACTTGTTTTAGAAACCAAGTTAATGCATCTATAAGGATCACTACTTTCAAATTTCTAGTCATGCTATGGTCACTATTGCTATGCAGGATGCAATTGAAGTAGCTAACATCAATTGTTACTTCTCTTTTAATGTGTTATATTTTCACAGTGGATTTTTTTAAAAAAAATACTTAGCTTAGCACATTCATAAAATATATGCATAGTCACTACTTTTCTTTTAAAACAAAATGCCTTCAGCATCAAAATAGCATCAACATATTCATCACGGAGAGCATTTGAAAGGTGGGGTGTCACCACTGAAAAACTCTTGACGTGCCAGCCGAGGATGGGTGAACTCAGAAAAGAGTTTAAGATGTCAACAGAAGGCCCAGTACTGTGCACTGTAGTAATTTAACTTAAAACAGAGGTTCCCAAATTCATTTGGCGTATCCCACTTTTCAGGGGGGGAAAGTCAGCACCCCCCTGGGGATCTACCTTCTTTAGACAAACAAACAGAAAGATGCAGTGACAAACTCGATGAGGAGGTGGACTAGGCCCCGGGCTTAAAAACCCATGAGGCAGACTGGAGTGAAGCCTGCTGGCTCAGTCCGATCCACCCCAGGGGCAGCACCCCAACACTATAACTATGTTCAGGCTTTCTCAGTCCAGGAGAGGGCACGGTTGATGTATGAGTCTTTGTTGATTGAAGGCCCTCTGGCCCATTCAAGCTTCTTGAAATATATTGCTCTACAACCAGCTGCAACTGGCTCACGGGTCCTTTGTATAGGAACTGGTCCTTCTGGAACTGGTTGGACATTGAACAGACAAATTACCCTCCAATAGCACTTTCATTTCATTAGGACTGACTTTGAACTGATTGGCATTGCTGCTCCCAGATTCACCATCTTCTTAACAACAAAGACTAAAAAAAAAAAATGTCACAGCATACTGCTTGCAGCCCATGTTGCTGTCTATAATTTGTATCTTCCTGTTTTACCTGGATGGGCAGGGCCACAGGCTTTGTGGTAGAGGTTTGCATTCAGATGGTCCCAGGTTCACTCCCTGCCACTGCAGCAGGGCTGAGAAAGACACCAGTCTCAACCCCTACAGTCACTTCCTGCCTGTGTAGACAATACAGAGCATGTTGGACCAATAGTATGATTCAGTATAAGGCAGCTCCCTATTCTCTTATGAGGAAGGAAGTATCAAGTCAATTGTGTTGATGTGGCTGGTGTAACTTTCCAAAAGAAACAGGCATAGGGAGAAAGAAGATGATTTCTGCATCCAGACACTCTCCAGAATTTCCTTTTGAACTAGTTCATTTACCCATGTTTACTCCCCACAGCCTCCAGCAGCTAGCTTGATGTTTTGAAATGCTAATGCTGTACTCAGGAAAAGAACAGACAAAACTTTCCCATCTCATGAGATAGATTTTGTAATCACCCCATATACTAGAGGGCAGTCTTTGGAACGGGCCTTACATACACTTGGCTCTCTTGTCAGTGTGACCTTGGCCGGCTCGATTTTTGAGGCACAAGACAGACAGTCAACACACACAATCTCACAAAGAAATTGATAGGGAGGCAGACAAAAGAGTGGTGAAAAGGAATGATTAGAACAAGCACAATGAAAAACAACAGTACAGGCAAGGATTTTCTGTCAAAGTTTGGCAGACCTTTGACCTGAACATCACAATGAAAGCTGTGTAAGAATCAACAAAGAAATGCACCCTCCTCTTTTTAACCATGAAAGATCATTCTGAAAGCTATAGCTTCTAAACCAAGACCAATTCAGTGACAAAGAGCTTGGGTATCTGTTCAAGGACAAATATATCAACTGTAGAGTACTGACGTATCTGTAATCAAACTGAAGAATTTTTCCCATGCATACAAATAATTGTTGGTGGGGAAAACACTCAAGTAAAGAAGAATGGATGTTATACAATTATCTAAGCAGGGATAACTGGTATGACAATGGCACGCGTCAGTGAATGAGAACTGTCAGTCTCCAAAGCCAGGGGAGGCGGTGCTGGATGAAGGGACACTTCAGAGGGCTGTGCCTGAATGACAGGCAAGGCAAAGCAACAGAAGATGTCCAAAACTGGACCAAGTGCTACTGAAGCTTTCATAGGTTGGAAACGTTCAGGCTTTTCGCTGCTGACGATTATTTCTAGATGTTTGAGGAGGCATGCATAGGCATGCTGCAATCTTGTTCACACTTATCTATGTCACATCAAACTCAATGGGCTCACTTCTGCGTAGGTATGCATAGAATTGTGCTAAAAAAATAAACTTTATTTTGTTCATATATCTGAAATATTTTCAGTCCAAAGACCACCAAGACAGCTAACAATTATAAAGCAATAAAAACAAGTGTATTGCAAGTGTATTTCATTCCTTTTAAAAGGCATCCTACTAGAGATGGATGAATCTTGTCATTTTTTTGTTTCTTTCAGTTTCTCATTTTTTCCAGTTCAGTTCCCCACTTACTCATTTTATTTTTAAAGTACTCATTAAAATCCAACAGCATTTTAGTGGACATCTGTCCTGATATGCACATTTTGGTATACAATTTTGCCCCATATAAGCATTTATTTATTTATTTATTTATTTCAAAGCACGTTTCCCCAAGTTTTTTATATTTCCCCCTAATATTCCCTAAGTTACTTACTCTAATGTATGCATCCAGTACACATTTTGCGTTAGTGCATTGTACACATGACTTGGCTGGAGAATGGTAATGTGAAGTTCATAGAAGTGCAAATTTTGAAGGATAGCTGTGTTTCAGAAAGTGTGAATTGAGTAGCTTTGCCGTTAAATGAAACAGAATTGAATTTCTCCCCCATCCCTACACCTTACAGTTTGGGATCCAAATTTATTTATTTTTCTTGAAGTATGCATGGACACACACTACTCTTTGTCATCTACAGCAGCTTGATTGAAGTATGTGGTAGAGTCAATTTACAAATGTTGCTGCTATTGAAAGTGGGAGTGAAGTTCAAGCCTTCCCTATCTCATGTCCTTTACAAATTTCTCAAACACAAGCTTTTATTTCTTTGTCCTGCTCAGCTGATGTTAAAGGCCGTAAAAAGATTTATCCCCACCCACCTCTCTCTTCTGTTAAGTTACACCTCAGGATTCTTGCCTATTTGGCAGCTGGAGGAAAAGAAAGTAACTGAATAACTGAAGCTTGTATAGTATAGCCAATAAGACGATGTGGAAAGTCACCAGTTAAAATTGCAGCTCGGCCTCGAAATCATTGGGTGGTTCTAGGTAAGCCATCATATCTGAGCCCTCAGGGCACATCAGTTAATATGGGGATAATAACATTGGTTTGTCTTAATTTCTTTTTGATAATTAGAAAACAATGTATGTAAAGTGCTTTGAACACCTATGAAAATATTAAGAATTGTTCTTTGGTTTTGCATTCCAGATTGCCCCATTCCTTAGGCTGAAGGGGGATATTCAGATATATACCCTGGAAGGGAAGCAAGCAGCTCATGTCACAAGTGACATGTTTGTAATTCAGACCTGGTTGAGGTGCATTTTAGAAAGGACATAGGAAAGGACACAGAAAGATGTGCAGTTTATTAGGTCTTAGGGCAGCTTCCCATGAATTGCAGTCAGCTCTTGGGGACCTTTGGGAGCAACATCCTGGTTAAAGATGCTGCAGAAACAAGTGGAAGATCAGTGGGCTTTTAAAGGCTGAGAGGTTAATTAAGTCATCTCTCAGTGTGTTAAAAGAAATAATGTTAGATTTTTACACACCGACAGCATTTTTCATGAAGTATTCTACTATATAAACTCTAGCCTCCAACGTGTAAGCTGAACCCATCAATCGTCTGTAGCACATTTAAATGAAAAATAGTTAGGCTCACAAATTGTGCCAATGAAAAATTTCTTCAGCATAAATAAGAAAATTGACAAGTATTTTTAAAATGGCAGTGTTCAATGTCCCCTCTTGAAGAAATAGTCAAGTTAATAAACTGGATAATTGGAAATTTCACACTTTATAATTTGTAAAATAGCCAAGGTCCAGTTAAGGCAGGCAATAGTAGTATAAATCTTTTTAGGTCTTCAGGCAGACATAATAAGTAACCATAAAAAGATGTAGCCATTTATGTGCTCAAGGAATGTATTGAAGAGAGCATGCTACATTAATATAGATGCACATAGTTTTACAGAAAATTATAACTCTGCTATTATTTTGGACCAGCTCTAATTGCTCTGCATGCACTCTTCTACTTTTCAATCCATCAGCAGAATCTTACTTTTATTTGCCTTTTTTATCTACACAGTTTGAGTCATACAGAACTCTCACATACTTTTCCCACTTAAATTGATGTTTGTTTCCCCCTTAGTTTTTAGAATGCCTTCTGCATTTTTAAAACATTTCATATAGATTAAGGAGAAAAGAAACTTCACTTGAAAGCTTTCATGGGTAGGGTGACATTTTTATGGATAGGGTGCAGTGCTTTTGCGAGTGTCCCAGGGGCCAACACGTCCTGAAAACCCCATAATGTCCTTGGCTAGGCTTTCCTATTAGTGTAGGAAATTAGGGGAAGCTGTCTACCATGCTCCTGACAGATGGTTGTGTGAATTTACTTTTAAATTCATCAGTGTAGAAACATTTTATCTGAAGTGAAAAGGATTTTCTCATAATTTTCTCAACTTGGGAAAAGTTCCTTAGGGACCTGCAAGACATAAGGTGATCCCCTCAATGTCTTCTCCCCATGTGCATCTAACTCCTGGTGCTTGGGAGAAGCATTAGATCTATTACCTGCCTCCATTACCTGCCACCGCCACCAGTACTACCCCTGTAAAGCCATCCACAAGCATCTTCTGTTCCTTTCCTTCTCCTTGCCGGGATTTTTGGTGGAGTACAGGAACAGCAGCGGCAACAGCAGACAAGAAAGGGCTTTTGTTTCCTTTCCTCATTCCTCACTGTACATCATCCTAAGTGATGGGCTGTAATGTTTTATGGGAGGAGAGGGTAATATATTTACAGTGACTCAGATATATGTAAACTCCAGAGGTTGTGACATTTTATACAGGACAGAGTGGTGGGGTGGGGGGAGGCAGTTGAACACCGGTTTGGACCAGAATGGACATAAGAGGAATGGTTATGTTATGGTTGTTGCTTATGTAGATACGTTTAAATTATTGTTTACAGTTTGAAAAAGGGAAAAGAGAAAAAGAGAAAATGTGAAATAGTGGTCTTCACTCTTCTTACTTGCAAAATTGTATTACAGTAGTTCTCCAAAGACTCTTCTTCCTCTCATAGCTCCATCACACTATTAGCTTGGATGATGTGGGAACCACCAGATTAGACTACAGTACTGCAATATGTAACAGATGATGTTTCTGCCATTGAAGGTTAGCTAGTTCAAAATAGAACAACTAGGCCTGTGAGTATTGCACAACTGTTCAAAGAATGTTTGAAGGAAGGGTTCAGTCACCAGTATCTCCAGGTAGGACAGGCAGAGAACCCTGTCTGAAACCCTGGGCAGTCACTGTCTGTCAGTGTAGACAATACTGAGCAAGATGACTCAATGGTCTAACTCAGTAAATGGTAACTTCCTATATTCCCAGTCCTTAACCTACTAAAATTCAGAGTGATTTAAAGCACTGCAAGATTTGGGACCTGCTCTTGCCTTTTGGAGACTTCTAGTGGCTACCATACTTTTTTAATTTCTCCAGCCTGTAAACCTGGTGGTGTTTCTTTTATGCTGAAACTATACCTGTTGTTATATGCTTAGTTACTTATTTCTAGGGTTTATTTTGCGGGAGGGGCTTACTCTAGGTTGTTCTTTAAATACTTGCATTATAGGGTGGGATATAAATCGATAAACTAAATAAATGTAGTTGCACATATTGTGCTCACTTATAATTTAGGCTACATGTACCTTTATTTCATTTCAGCTTTTCAACCGCAATCATCTTTCACTGCAGTTTCGGGAAAACAGAACTATTATCTGACAACAAACTTCTTGAAAAGTTTGCCCTAAGAGACAGAGTTCAGTCCTATATTTGTCTGTCAATAATTTGGTGCGCTGTGGTTGTCTAAATTTTAAATCCCTAATTCTGACAAGCAACTTCTTGTATATCTTATCTTAAGCTGCAGAGTTCAATCTTGTGCATGTTTTATAAATAAAAAAGTAAAGCCAGCAAGCATTCAAGCATTATCAGACTATCGACTTGCTCTGCTCTGTTTGTAAATTCTAAAGATTTAATTAATTCATTTTAAACAGAGAAAAGCTGTTGCAAAGGCCAATTCTGTGTATGCTTACTCAAAAAACACTTTCCTTCTTTTTTCCCTTGTTGACGTATGTGTTGCCTTATGAGAAGACATTACCATATATATCTCTGCTCCCAGTCTTGTGTTCCTCTCTACATCAATCAACCTTGCTTTACATATAAGTTGCACCATAGTACTAACAAATGTCATTTTCACTGATGCAAATTAAAACATTTACAGAAAGCAGTGGGGCAGTACACTGCACTACTAGCCCTTGCTCTCATAGTGTCCTGAATGTCAGTGATCCATAAAGAGCTTGGATCCAGAAGATCAAGGTATGGGCTGTAGTAGTCAGACGCTGATTCTTTAGAGCAGATGGGGTTTTGCCCCACCAGTCTCAGTCTTCCCTCAGCCAGCTCCCATCTACCTGCCTGGGAGTGGCCCTCCCTGTCATTGGCTTCTGCCCTTCCAGTCCCAATAGGCACCAGCCACCACTGGTCAGAAGTGACCTTAGGGCTCCAGTAAGAACAGACACTGCTACTTATTAATGGAACCAAGCTTGCTTATTTAAACAGAGAACCAAGTGAGACCCAGAACTTCTATCAACCACCCCATATTGTCAACATCTAAGGGTGTCTTCTTTCATGCTTTCTCTAGAAGGTGGATGAACCCTCCGAAAAGTATCTGACATTGGAGGTTTTTAAGCAGACGTTGAATGACCATCTGTCTTGGATGCTTTAGATGCATTGCAGGGGGTGGCCTTGATGACCCTTGGGGTCCCTTCCAACTCTGCAATTCTATGATTATTCCTGCCACCTCCCAGTACTGTTGCATACCCTTTAACACAACATGGCATGCAAATTAACGCCAGGTACTATTATTTGCAGTTCTCATGTTTCTTGATACATAAGTGAGATTTTGTTAAAGATAGTTTTGACCCATGATTATTCTTAAGGTTTAGACCCTAGACCAGAGCTTTCCAAACTGTGTGTCGTGACACGTTAGTGTGTTGGCTGCAGTGTGTAGGTGTGTTGTGCAAACGCTCCTTTAAGGGGTTAGTTTAACCTCCGGTTTGCTAGTAAAACTGAAATACTGTGTCACAAAATGATGCTTGTCTAAAAAGTGTGTCGCCAACATAAAAAGTTTGGAAAGCTCTGCCCTTGACCAAGTAGCTCCCCTTGCTTAGCAGGCCTGCTAAGATGAATTGTGAATTGTGGCAGAATTGTGGCAGATGGGAGAAATGAGTAATATATTTTTCCACCCATGGGGGGTGGGTAAACCAGAGTGACTGTTCCAGGTGGTTTAATGCTGCTGGTATAAACACTTAAATGTATATTCATATCAAAAGCTTCAAATACTTTTAGCTCAAAAAAGAAAGGAAAGACTGACTTTTTTACCTAAGTCGACATTTGAAATTGTTATGATGTATAAAGAACCACAACTAATGTTCTTAGAGTACATGACTTGCTTTTTAATAATTTAATCTTGAATTTATCCAAGTATGGGCATCTGAACTTTGGTTGCTGTAAACCTTACATTTCTATTGACCCCCCCCCCCCCACAACTGAAATACCAAGCCTGGTTTTATTCCATACAGATTTCCACTCCCTTCCTTATGCTTATCAAAGCAAAGAGGTCCAAATGGGTCTAAGATGTTTAGTCTTTCCATGCTATGGTACAGTGTATTGTGCAATTAATAGATTTGCATCTATGCATATCAATTAACAATTGCAAGTTATATACGGATTTGTGTCCTCCTTTGTGAGTGAAGTGGAGGGCTCAGTCCATATACAGTACACTTACTTGACCCATAAAATCCTGCTGACACCCCTGGTTCTAGTCTCTTTGAATTGGATAGTTCATTAGGATTTTTCCCCCCTATCAGAATTATATATATTTAAGTCTAGGGATTTTCAGTGGACTTAGTCATGCTGCCTAACTGCTTACGATTGGGCTGTAAGTCTGACACTGCATTGTTATTTGGAGGTCTAGCAACCTAGTGACTTTTTATTTAAGGAATTATTGCTAAATTTTGACTTCTAAAGTGGGTGAAAGATCTGTAATGCTTTATCTCCTAAATACTGTCTGTGACAACCTACATGTTGGTGGATTTGCAGGTGGTATTTTGTTTGATGTAGCAAGCTTTACCTGTCACTGTGCTCTTTAAATGTGACAGTTTCCTTAAGACACCCACAAATGATACAACGATTAGAGTCAGAACAATGAGATCCAGGATTAATGACAGCGGGCTTTAATACGGCTCTCACAAGTAATTTATATAAGATAGGGGGCTTGTGAAGGGTGATGGAAGCATGCTTGTTTTTTAAGCAAGCAAGGTATTGCTTTCCCCAATACAAAGTGATAGGATATGCTAATATACAAAGTTATAGGATAACTGACCATGAAATGGATGCTGTGTTTTTTGTTAGTATTATTTCTAAGATTTAGTTCTGTGTGGGCTATACCACTTCAGCCTGCAGATGGGTTTGCATGTGATTGAATGTTGTGTTGTTATAGCCAAGGGCTAAAACAATTAAACTGAAACTAGAAAACAAGTAGATAAGGGACAAGGCTAACCTAAACCTAAACCTATACATCTAATTTCCTATGTAGAAGGGTTGTTGAATTCAGTCATGCAATTCCCCCCATGTGCTAACTAAGCTAAAGTTTGTAGAAAAGCAGTTCTGCAGATAGAGGATATTGAAGTAAAGGATACAAGAATGTTCAGCTTAGCAGAGATGCGTTCTTTGTGTTCATGGTTTCTTTTGAGGTGATGATGGCAATAAGCTGAAAAATTTTGCTCTGAGGCTACCTATAATGTTGGATGAGCTTAGAGTGACAAGAGTTGCAGTTTAAATAAATTTCATATGTGGCTATGCAATGAAGAGAATGGCAAGGGAAGATAAATGACTTTCCGTGCGAGACTGGTTACATTACGCTCAGATTAAAGAAGTTTTTAAAAATGACAAGAAGCTAGGGTTCCAGGTGGAAAAATCGAAATTAGAAACAGAACTGTTAGAACCGAAGACTAAGGTACTCTCTAGAATGTATAACTTGCTGCTAAAATGGAATACTCAAGATGAAATGGTTAAATCAGCTATGATAAGGTGGGCGCAGGACATTGGGCATAACATCATGTTTGAGGACTGGGAAAGGTTGTGGACTACTGGGATGAACTTTACTGCATGTAATGCTCTGAAAGAAAATGTAATGAAAATGATTTATAGATGTTACATGACCCCAGTCAAACTTGCAAAAATATACCACCTGTCTGATAATAAATGTTGGAAATGTAAAGAAGGTGAAGGAACATTCTTTCACCTCTGGTGGACATGCCCTAAAGTGAAGGCTTTCTGGGAAATGATATATAATGAACTGAAAAAGGTATTTAAGTATACCTTCACTAAGAAACCAGAGGCCTTCCTTCTGGGTATTGTCGGCCAAGGGGTGGTAAAGAAGGACCTAACATTTTTTATGTATGCAACAACAGCAGCAAGGATACTTCTCGCGAAGCACTGGAAAACCCAAGATCTACCCACCCTGGAAGAATGGCAGATGCAACTGATAGACTATATGGAACTGGCCAAAATGACTGGCAGAATCCGAGACCTGGGAGAGGAGAGGACGGAAGAAGACTGGAAGAAATTCAAGAGTTATCTACAAAAACATTGTAATTTGGTTGAATGTTAAGTAGGTTGCTAAATCAGAAATAATTGAGCACCACTAAATTAGTTAGAATTAGGAAGACAAGTGGGATTCAGAAAGTTAAAACTTTTGGAGAACTATTAGATTATAAAATAAGTTTGTGACATAAAAATGCAAACAAGACGACAAATTGCTGATAAAAACTTTTAATGATGAAAATGGGAGCGGGAGACGTGAGGAAGTCCAAAGAAGTTGTGAAAATATGTTATGACATATATTGTATTGTGAATTATTTATGTATCCATATTGAAAACCTTAATAATTTTTTTTTTATAAAAAAAAGATAAATGACTTTCCAACTACAATTACTGAATGTAATTGTGGAGGATTCATGGAGGATAAGATGGCTACAAACCATGGTGCCTCCACTCTGCCTCCACTCTGCCTTCTGAACACCAGTTGCTGGAAACCACAGGAGAGCAGAGGGAGCTTGTATTCTGGCCCTGGCTTCCCATAAGCATCTGGTTACCCATTGTGAGAACTGGATGCTGGAGTAGATGGGCCCTTGGTCTGATCCAGCAAGCTTTTCTTACATTTTTAACAATGTAACTGGTTCTTTTTGGAACTCTTTGAGTCCATATCAAAAATATGTGGTTATAAAATCACCTTAAGATGTAGTTTTGGTATGTTTTTCAAGGCTGACTTGTCCTAGTTTGCTGAGGCCTACAGGATGTCCACATCAGTACTCAGATAGTGCTATTTGTCAAAAGAGTAAGTGGTGACATTGACATGTGATCGTAGGGTGGAAATAACTTCTGGAAGATGTTCATGTGAATGCTAGTTATTTCTGGAGATTTGAATGCCTTTATTTAGGTGGCACCTCGGGTTAAGAACTTTATTCGTTCTGGAGGTCCGTTCTTAACCTGAAACTGTTCTTAACCTGAAGCACCACTTTAGCTAATGGGGCCTCCTGCTGCCGCCACGCCGCCGGAGCACGATTTCTGTTCTCATCCTGAAGCAAAGTTCTTAATCCGAGGTACTATTTCTGGGTTAGCGGAGTCTGTAACCTGAAGCATCTGTAACCTGAAGTACCACTGTATACCACTGTTAAAACGACTTACAGTTGGTGTTGCATACCTAAGGATTCTGCTTTATGTAGAACATACTTGTGTCTTTCATGGAAGGTATTGTACCAGACCTTGAAGATTTAATACAATGTACACAGAGAAACTCTTTTATATCTCTGTTGTAGCCTGACACCATGGGATATCTTGAGTGGCTGACTTTATATATTTTTGAACCACATATAAAATCTTCTAGGAATAGGACTAGGATTAATAAAACACATTGAACCATATCCCTTCATAGCTAATTATTATCAAAGGTTCTAAAAACCCTTTAGCTTTTTCCTGTCCAAAACATGTTTGAGACCACACATTTTTACAATAGGGTATGTGTGTGTGTTTGCAGATGGAAGGAAGACTTGCACTATCGGGCAAAGTGAACATATTTCAGTCTCCCATTGACCTTTTATTAAGACTCTAGCTGTGCTCAGTAGCAAAATTGATTCTAATTGCATCACAGTAGGTGACATTATTTAACCTGAAGCAAAAGCAATTGTTTTTATTCAAAATTATGCATGCTTTCCCACTGATTTTTTAAAAGATATAATTGAACCCCTGGAAAAAGCAAATACACTAGTTTCTTTTTCTACAGAACTGTGAATAGCTAAGCTACCTAAAACATTTGAGCTAATAATAGAGAAAAAGCTTTGTTTTAAACAAAAGACAGTGATATTGAATTTATGTTCTACATTTACCACATGCTATGAATGCAACATTTTTTTTTGGCAAAACAGACATTAAATATGAATAATCATACTTTTTCTTCTACATTTTATATTGTCAAACATCTGGTAAAGAAGTAATAATGGGAAGCGTAGGAAACTTCATCATCATTTCTTCCATATAATCACTGCACTTTCTTTCCACCAGCATCTTATCTCATTAGAATCCCTAGCATGTGCTCATTTCCTTCTTGTGCACCAAAGCAAAATAAGAAGCAGCACAGAAGTCCATTAGCATTTACAGAAACATTTGTCAACAAGAACTTCGATGATATAATTTTTCCATGCTGCCTGCTGGGATGCTATCCAATCTGGTTGGTAACCAAGTTGGCAAGATTCTTACAGATCACTGAAAAACACTGTAAACAAAAATGTCTGAATTTTATTTGCCTCTGGAAATGTGTTTAGTGAAGTCCTTGGGACATGACCTTCTATTTCCTGAAATGACAGTTTCCACCATGTTGCATTCCCCTTTTAGCCTTCCCCCATTCATTTTAGACATATTAATAGCTATACCAGGTTGAGATAATGTAAGTGGTGGTGTAAATTATTCATTCATAAAGTGAAAAGATGATAAAAATTATAGACAAAGGGGCAAGGGGGCAGGGTTTTTAGCTAGCATAGTAGTGGACAGGATTGCATACCATGAAGACATATTTTGATTTTGCTTTGTTTCTTGTATTTGTGATGCTTGCCAGGAAATTCCATCAGATTAGCACTTAGATTAAGCTCTCTTAATGTTTTAATATATTCCAGGGGCTATTTACACAACATACAAAAAGCAGGAGTCAAACAGTCTCTTCCATTACCTTTTTCTGTCTCATGGCTGGCAATCCTGTGGCCCATGGAATTGTTTTACTTTGCTTGTGTTTCCTCTGCCTACAACTTTCTAAACAGATACTGTGCCAGAGGAAGAATTGGCACTTTTCCAAAAAGAGGTACCCAATTTTGAAAGGGCTTTCCTCACTATCACAATGCTAATGTAAGGAGCTGTCCTCTTAGTGCAGTGCTGCAATGGGAAATCCCCCCACTTCTGTGTTATTCTGTGTGTGTGTGTGTGCTTGCCTGCCTGTATATGTGTGTGCATGCCTCTCCCTTTCTTTCAATTGCACCAAATTAGTCAATTAATCAGTTATTTATTATACATTTAGTCCACCCGTCCTTCCAAAACAAATGGCCTTCACTTTGCACATAGCAAAAAAAATTAGAATAGAGGAAGAACTATTAGAATTTTGATTCCTAATTCTGTAAGTTACACCCATTTTTCCTTCATTTTCAACAATGACCACTTATTCTTATTCTGGTGGCAGGAATTGCAGCCTAGTGTGGCCGTGGGGGAACGGGGGGGGGATCTTCACATGACTGGCAGTGGCACTAACAGCCTTGTCCAGTTGCAGGGGTCTTCTGGACACCCTGCCAAAAAAAATTATTCAAATCTGCCAATCATGGCCAGGCTACTGGGTGTGGTTTGTGGAGACTGGCCTGAGGGAGACTATCTCCACTGTCACAGTAGCTTAAATTCCACTTGTGCTGAAGGTGTGCAGCACAGTCAACAATGGACATCCCATGCTCCCTGTATAATTTAGCATTGAATTTTCAGCCAGGGAAAAATTTGCCTGCAGACAAATTGGATGTGTCTGGATGTTTTGCCAACCTCATAGCAACAGTTACAACTTTTGGCAAAAAGAAAAGCCATTGGGTTGGATCCTTAGTTGAAACTAGAACAAAATGCTTAGGGTACCTCAGTAAATGGGGGCTAGGCTGGTTCAGGATACATACCCAGTGCCTAGGCCAAAGTCTACTTACATCTATAATCAATAAAGTTGTGGCCATTGTAACCCCAAGCCATTGGACTAATCTACAATGGTTAGCTAAAACCATGTTATAAAATGTGACACCAGAGGGCGCTGTAGAGCAGTGATTCACCAGTTGTGTGGGGTATAAGTAACAAATTATTATTATCAATGGGAAATTGCATTGAGAGCTGTATTACCTTTTTAAAGCATTTTTACAGATCAGTGTAGATCCAGCCATTGTCCTGTCATTACTGATACTCTCACACTGCATGCCCCCAGTGATCCCAGGTTCACTGTGGCTGGGCTTGTAAAATAGATCTAGGAAATTCTTCTCTTTATTTCTCAAATTGCCTTGTCTCCAGAGCTTGGTGTTATGCAAAAGTAATGAAGGGGCTCCCTGATACCCACAATAGCCATTTCATATATCTAACCATAGAAAATAGTAGACCTGACTGACACATTTTTTTTTCCATTTTCAAAATTGGTTTGCTTTGATATTGTTTTACTTGTAATTGGTTTGAAATTACAAGTAATTTCTTATCAATAAAAACCAGTGAGTGAATGGAGCATGGCATTCAGGATTCGCGTAATATCATGCAAAAAAAGGATATTGAACAGTGACTGTGGTGTAGCTTCCTTCACAGGGAACTCCATCTTGGATAGGAATCAAGATGGAGATGCTGTGAATAAGGTCAAAAGAGATAGAAATGGCTTCTACATTTTCATGTTTGCATTTTATCTATAAATGGCAGGAGGAAAGCCATCCACTGTAGGGACTGCCTGTTTCAAAATGAACGGATGTTTTATTGCACCTTGAAGAAGGAAAACCCCCAATAAACATGAACTCGAGAGCTGTTTCCATCTAAAAGCCACACTGCCACTACTCTTTAACACAAATTTGACATTACAACAAGAAAGCATGTAAGGTTTATGTTGGGTTATTCACTGTAACAGCCTGACCTACTATAAATGATAGAAACATAGTACCTTTGGAATCACATGTTGTAAGGAATGTTGCAGCACCATTCCGGTCACTGGTCACATAATTTATAGCATTCGCGTCCCATTTTAGTGTTTGTTGAGACAGAATTTACCTTCAGTGTAAGGTCACCAAATATATTAGAGACCTCCAGGGGAAAATATAACAAAATGTGACAGACAGGAGACAGGGAACTGTAAATAGAAAATCTGGTTGTGGTGGTTTTACTTTTTCTTTTTTTTGTTTTTGAAAAGGGGGGGCAGATTACTTCAACAACATTTCACACATAAAGCTATAAAAATGTACAAAATGAAAAAGGGAGAAAAGCGTATCCAGGATACAATACTACCATATCATTTCCTTTCATTTAACAGTTAGGTCTGAAGAAGAAAAATAATCAGTCAGATTTTTCTAGTTATTTATACACTGCAGTGCAAATATGTCTCAGGAAGGAAGGTGGATTTCAAATGCATATCCACACACACACGCACACCAAAATCCTTTTGTACTTCTGAGAGATTCATGAGAGTTGAAACATCAGTGAGTCTGGGGACATCTCAAAAACTAAGGTCACCTTCAGACAACCTGTTTATTGGGCATTCATTCTGATTTGTTATTGGACCTCTCTAAGCTGCATCAAGCAGTTCCCCACCCACACACTTTCCAGTAGTTTTTCCAATCACTTTCCATACCACAAAAGGTCTGATTTCTTTTAACAAGCAGGTTTGCTGCACAAGAGTACCAAATCCACTGCAATTGCACAGTTTGAATTTGCCGTTGAATTTTACATGCAAAATAGCAACAGTTTGGAAGCACTCTAACATTGTTATGGTATAAGCTCTTATGAACTAGTGTCTACTTCTCAGTTGCATGAAGTGTTATCCCTAGTTGCCCTGCATATATACAAATGGGAATTAAGAAAAACATGAGGCTGATAGTCATGAAATACAGAACTATGTATACTTTAAGATAATGCAACTTAATCCAAAACCCCCAGGGGCACATTTAAGCTTTTGAGTAAACACAAAAGGATGCTTCAAGATGTTGTCTATAACATACTGTGCTCTCATTCCTTTTCTTCTTTTCCCACAATTCCTTGAGAATATTGGTGGTAATTTAAGCAACCCCACTCCTAAGAATCACAGGAACCATACTTTAGGACCCTGGGAATTGTAGCCCTGTGAAGAGTAAACTACAGTTCCCAGGATTCTTGGGGTTTTGTGCTTTAAATGTGCTTTAAATGTATTATGTGTATGCAGACTACATTTTTATTTGTGTTCAAGCACCCCTCTATATGCGTGTTTCTAGCTGATTTTTGTCAGTGGGTATAGGTAAGCTAGGATCCTAAATATTACAGTAGTGTAATTACCTTGCTCCCTTAAAAAAAAAGCCTTGTGCCTCTATCCTGTGGCATCTCATACTAGAATAGAATTGTGGAGTAGTAATCATGGTTGCTGTGCCAGCACAATGTTCATAACATATATTATTATGAAGTAGCCTAGGTTGGTACAGATATGAAAGCTTACTTGGTGGCAATAGGACATCTTGTGTTAATATAACACAGGAACAGGTGTCTGAGCGTGTGTGAACAGAGCAATAAGTGAGTCATTCTACATTACTTTAAGGCATTCTGGATACTAGGAGATATGTATATCCAAAAAACCCCACCTGATATGTGGTGGTAAATAATGAGATTGCAGATGATGGGGAGCAGAGAACAAGTGCATTTTCCAGTTTGCTTCCATCTAGTGTTCATCTGATGTTATGCTGACACAGCTACTGTACACACACCTTGAAGGTAAGTCCACAGAATATTATTTCTTGGTATTGAGAGGATCTGCATATTAACTGGGTCAGATCTCTAATATAAATAGCTGTGCTTGCCATCCTAAGCACTCTAGCCTGTTGAGTAAGTTTGAATTGAAATCAATGGCACTTCCAGGTAATATGTTTAGGATTGGGATAGCAGGGATTTACTGAAGCACTTCTCTTTTCTGAGGAAGTGCATGGCTCTTTTTAATGTATAACCTCCAATAGAGCTCTCTGGTGCTGTTATGATTTCCGCTGTCAAGGACCACTCAAAATGTATGTCGCAAAGAGTTTTAAGTTATCACAATGCCATAGCAGAAATGGTGGCCCAGCTTCAAAAACAGCACCACAGAAAATGGCAACCTTTTTTGGGACAAATTTCTCCTTCTGTGAGAAGGGTTTAAAAGCCTCAGAAAACTCTTATTTCCCCATCTGAACTGGGGATCAGAGTTATTTATCTTCAACAAGCCACAGTAGCTGAACAACTTTAAGCAATGGCTTGTTGTTGGCTTACAGAACATGGCCTGTTAGGAAGCAATTCAAAAAGTTAGGCCACTTACTTAAAACATTATTTATACACACACACACACACACACACAAAACACACACACACACACTTCAATTCAAAAGAAACAAAACAAAATAGCAATAATGAATAAATAATCAAAACAATGACTAAGAATGCAGTCTTGCACACACCCCATGTTGATGTCTGTGTGGATTTGGGAATGTGAGTAGTCTCCTCTGTGCCAGACTGTCACTGGAAAGGAACACCATTGGTGAGCTGGTGGTGAGCTGTCCTGCAATGGAGGCCTCAGCTTGTCCAGCTAAGCAGAAAACTTCTTTTACGACGTCTCCTGCAAGAATAACTTTGGGGGTCTCAGTAGCATGTGCTACAGTGCTATGCACTCCAGCTGTGGGCCATGCCGTATTTATTTGTAGAAATCTACCTTATACAAAAGTCAGGCCATTAGCTGCTATAGCTCAGTATTGTCACTGGCAATGAGAAGCTCTTTAGTGTTTTAGGCCAGAGTCTTTTCCCATCCTACCTGGAGACACCAAGAATTGAATCTGGGACCTTTTGTGTACAAAGCATATTGCTCTACCACTGTGCTATGGCTCTTCCCTTGGGTCTAACAAGGCAGATCACTCTTTGAATGTTACTATTGTCTGCATAGCTTGGACTTCATGAATTTTTTAAAAATAATTGTTTTGTTGTTATTGTTTTGACACTGAGTGGCAGTACTTTTTAGTGTTTGACAGCCAAATCTATTGCCATATGACAGTCCTCCTACTCCGTGAGGTGCTTTCTTTCTCCCTTCTGACAGTAAGAGCTTCCAAGATGACAGAAGAGGCTTATGCGTCTTTAAAAGGAAGAAGAAAGTAAAGTTGGGGGGTGGGGAGAATGAGGAACCTTCCTGTCAAAATAAAAGCATTCATTTACGCTGCTTTTTTATTATAAATCACACCTGACTGTAGATGTGATGGCTTACATGGTAGAACGTTTCATTTATGCATGTCATTTGTGGAAAATGCTGTCACTTCATCGTCTATCAAGGTCTTCAATGCATGTCTCTAAATAAAACATTAAACAATGAAAAGCCTTAATAAGTTCATTCCTTTTGATTGAATGCTATTTTAAAAATTATATTAAAGTATGTCTCCAAAAAAAGTATATACTAGAATATTTCAATTAACTTTCTAATCAAACATATTATCAACATGGAGTTGATAATACTTGGGATTGCTTGTTTAGCAACTGAAAATGAATTTCTGGGAAAGTTTCCTTCTGCTGTGATCTTTTTTTAAAGAAAAGGTATGGGACTAGTAGCTTTCCATGTGACTTGAGTCTTCATTGCAACGAAACAGAGGCTCATACAAAAAAGAAGAGCACTTTTTACCCTATCAGTTCCATTGTTAATAGCCTGTCAAGAAAACCTTTTTAAAAGGACAGAAGATGAATGGTGTATATATGATCAAAAGAAATATCTAATTCTTATAAATAAATAGGTTGGTCCCTGGATGGCTTCACAGTTCAGAAAAGTTTTGCTATGAATATGCAATCTCTGGAGAATATGTCTATCAGTGTGTATTAGCAATGGCAAATAGTATACCTTCTAAGTACCAGTTGCTGTAGATTGATTTTGTTGCCTTTGTTGCCTTTGTGCTCTGCCTGTGAGCTTGCTGGCACATCAGGTCATAAAATCATAGAACCGTAGAGTTGGAAGGGACCTCGAGGGTCATCTAGTCCGACCCCTTGCAAAGCAGGAATCACAACTAAAGCATCCAAGACAGATGGCCATCCAACCTCTACTTAAGTACTTCCAGTGACGGAGAGTGCACCACCTCTCATGGGAGTCTGTTCCAGTGTTGAACAGCTGTTACTGTAGTCTCCCTTCTTTTAACTTGAAGCTATTGGTTCAACTAGTGGAAACTGAATGCTGGCTGGAATTTTAATGAAATCCTATAGCACAATCTGTGTTCTCTTTTGTGTGTATCAGAGCGTGTCCTGTCCCCATTGATTGATCTGGGGAACCTCATATCTGAGGGCCAAATGTAGCTCTCCAGGCCTTTCTATTGCACGGGACTCTCACCATCCTTCAATGGTCCTGCTCCACACCTTCACTGGGAGCTTTGCCTGGCTAGAATGTGTATTCAAACTGTGATAGTGACTCTTGCTTGCTTGACAGAGGTTTGTGTGCTTGAATAGAGACCTCTGGTTTTTGTATGGCTAGAATTTTGCCTGTTGTACAAAGGCAAGAGGCACATCAATTTTTCCACTGACCTTTTCCTCTGGCATGCCCTCTGGTCATACTCAAAACTGACAGGTCACCCCTAGAAGGTTCCCAGTTGTATTGCAGGGCCATGCAGGAGTCCATTATTTCTCATTCTATGTAGCATCTATATGAAGCTGCTGGCAATGGTTATTCAAGGATTTGGAGCAAGGTTTCACCAATCTGGAAATAATGTCCAGTTTTGTTGTTGTTTTTCATCCATCTGAATCTGGTATAGCTGTGCAGGTGTTGGGCCAAAGGCTGAATCCTGACAGGATTGTGGGGGTGCTTCCTGTGTTCCAGAATTGGGGATATGGCCTATGCATGAAGGGGTTGCAGCCCCTTTGAAGAAAAACATGCATTGCCTGGATCCAGCAGTATCACTTGAGGTCCAGGTGGCAAAAATGGATAGGTGTGTCTGTTTCCAGCTACTGCTAGCGTAACAGCTCCCATAATTTTTGGGTGCCATTAGCCTGGCTACAGTGATTCATGTTGCCATAACTCCACATCTGGATTACTATGACATGCTCTACATGGGGTATCCTTGAAGGGAGTTTGGAAGCTGCAGGTGGTGCGGAATGTGTCAGCTAAGTATTGAGTAGTGCAGAGGTTGCCAACCTTTTTGGACAGTGGGCAAATTTTGAATCTTGAGAAAGGGCTAGGGACTCCATTCACAAAATAGCTGCTGGGGGGAGCATAGCACAAAATGGGTGCCATTGGGAGCATGGTATAACAAAGCAAAACAGAACAAAAACAGACACACACAAACACCAAGAAAACATATGCCATGGAAAGTTAGCTATGCTCTACTGGTCCTCATTGTAGCTAACATACAATATTGCTTTTATACACACACTGATGCTGTTTCTGTTTCTGTCTACAGCAACAGGAAGAATTATTCAGTTCCAGGAAAAATGTACAAGGTGTCCACACCACACTCACTCTCACCTTACAGAAACCACTTAGAAGGTACCTGCACATTTTGCTCCACAACATTCTTTCAAAAAGGGCTAGAAATAAATAATAATAGTAATAGTAATAGTAATAATAGTTCACAGACTGAATCAATTGTCATGGGGCACTAAAGAAAAACATTAATAGTTGTCATGGCACCTGTGACCACATGGAATGGTGCATCAAAATGGAGTCATGCTACATTAGTACTGTATGATTTGTGCTGTCTGTTTGTATACTTGCTTATAAATCTCTAAGTGATCTGGAGCCTGAATACTTAAATAAGCACATCTTGCAGCATCTGCCAGCCCAGCCTTTGAGATATACAGGAAAAGCCCTTCTTGTGATCCCACCTATGAGTGCTGCCTGTTGAGCAAGGTCTGGCTATTTATGGTTCTCTGCATATGAAACTCCCTGCCCTTGAATGTGCATCAAGTATTCTCTTTTCAGCATTTATTCACCCAGGCATTTTGGGTTTTCTGAGACCAAGCACCGGACTACTTGTCCTGTGCCTGCTCCTAACCTATTAAATGTAAGTTAGATTTTAATGTATTTTGAAATTTTTGTGATGCAATGAGAACATTGGGTGGGTTTTGTTTGTTTTTGTTATATATCCTGTAAACCACTCTGTAATTTTCAAATACAGGGCAGTCTGTAAATAAAATGGATGATATCATCATCATCATCACTGCCTTGACCTGAAAATAGTTCCTCAGCCCTACTCTACAGCTTCTTTCAAATATATCAATGTTTCATTTGGATTTATCCTTTTCTTTATTTCCTGATGATACTTTTCCAAGTCTGGATGTTTTCTGCATATAAAAGCAACTAAGCTATAGAAATATGGTCCATGATTCCTTTCTAGAGGAATCATTCAGGTCTGCTCTTATGCCCTTGGTTTTTATCTGAATAATGAAATCCTGAAAAGTAGCTCATTTAGAAGTTTTGAATTAGTAAAACAATATTTGTCAATATTTGTTTTAAAATAGTTCAAACCCATTTCTAAGGATTGTGCATATAGTAAGTAGTTCATAAGAATTCTCCCAGTGTACTATGAAAGAAATGATCCATCTTGTTTAGTAGATATCCTGTCACCTCCAATGACTGAACTCATGTACGACAGAGAAGGTCATAGCCTTTCTCAACCTACGGTGCATGTATATTATGTGCTTTCCAAAATTGCAGTGATTTATTCATGTAACATAACATTATGACTTAAAAACATAGGCTTATAAGAAGAACTGATGGACTATTATTTTATTGCCACTAGCTAGGAATGCTGGAGGGAAGCCCAAGAAATGTACTTTGGTGTTGAGAAGTCATAGTCATGTTTAACGCCTTTTCCCTGAACAGTATTGTGTACATTTAAAGGTCATACACAAGGGGAATAAAATCCAAGAACCACTTTTATCCTGGGATTTCTTCTACCTAGTCATTGGGTTTTCCCAGAGCTATCAAAGACAGAATACTAACTGCCAGGTCCCAATTTGGCCTATGAGATCATTCCTCACAAACCACGCCTCCCCCTCACCTGATGTCATATAGGATTCCAGGTGTGGAGCAGGTGAGGATGTGGCTACAAAGGAAAAACTGAGAGTCTAAAGTGAACTTTTGATTGTTGTTGTGTGTGTTTTTTTGCAATTGGTGTTTATAAGTCAGCACCAATTAGCTGATTGGCACAGACAGGGAGACCCACGGGAATCAGCTCCAGCTGAGGGATCTCCGTTTAGAAGGAGTTTGCATTGAGCCCACTTGCTAAAACACGGGATTTTTCCCCTCTAAAGAGGAAAGAGGGTCAATTTCAGCAAGCAGGTTCAATGCAAACCACTTTGTATAAATGAGCAAACCCCTTTGAAGACATCTTCCCACCCCCAGTCAGCTGGCTGGGGGTGGGATCATGCCTTCAAAGGGGACTGCTCCATTCCTACTTTAGCAAATGGATTCCTGCTTTAGCAAGTGGATTCCTGCTTTAGCAAGTGAATTCAATGCAAACTGCTTTGGGCTAATGGAGTAAGCCTTGAAAGTGCACTGTAACCACACATCTGCTTGTTGGCAGTTACAGCCATCCCCTTTGAGCTTTGACAGATGTCAATCCCCTGATGCCATTATGACATCAGGGGATTGACAGATGGCAGCTCTGCTTATCTGTTAAAGTTGGCCTGCAGAGGGTGAGAGACTGAAGGATTCAACCCACTGGCCAGATAGTATTTCCCACCTCTCATGTAAATAATATGTAGCAGTACACCTGTGATTTTTTTTTAAAAAAAAGAACTGTAAAGTGTAATATACCTGATGAACAGATTAGGGAATCACATTTCATTCCATCTGTTGTGCAGTTTTTAATTTGTGCAGCTGCGATGTGAAGGGTACATTTTTATTTTTTACGCCTTTGTGGCTATAGTCGGTTTCTCAAAAAGGAAATTAACAGTGGCCTACCCTTCTAATCAGTGGTGGATTTTGCTTTTGTGTAAGTTATCTTACAGTTCCTCACTACCCCATCACCACCCAAAGGCACCTTGACTGAGGCTTCAGCTTAGCTTGGCAAAGAATTCTGTGCAACCAAAGGTGGTTCCTGCCAGGAATTTCTCTTGTATTGAAAACTGACAGCTTCCCACAGCCAAGAGTCCCTGAAAAACAAATGGGAATCTAGCAGTGCCTCTCCTGAGCAGTGAGGAGTGGTTAATTTTTTTGTACATCCCACTGCACTAATACTGCTGCACCCAATCTCTCCCTCCTAGGTGGAAGGGTGTTTCAGCAGCTGGGGTTGGGGGAGCTAACAGACAAACTTGTGGAGATGGCAAAGAGTAGGGGAAGAGTCATTTCTTTAAGCCTCTTGGATTTGATTGGATTGGGAACCTAAAGCACTTTTTAGGCCCTCTCCCCAAAAAGAATTCTGATAAATTTCCAGCTTAATCCATAGCAGGCTTGGGCAAACTCAACCATCCTCTAGTTAAGAGTATTAATATTACCTAAAAGTCTTGAGGTCCTATCTGTCTCATTCATGAACATTCTAGGTGGTTTCAGAGATGTCAGAATCTCTCAGCTTCAGCCCTTATATCTAACATGGAAATAATAATACTGGCCTGAAGGGTTTTGTGAGACAATTAGGAAAGGCAATCTATAAATAGTGATTATTGATTTTGTTAATATTCTTGGTTACTTGTCACTTCAAAATTTTCAAAAATCCAAGTTGATAACCCCTCTCCCCCAGTGCAGGTACTGGTTTTTGACTCTTGCAAAGTAGAGACAGACATCAGGTAGCACATTTGGTTTATTGGTCTTCAGCCTTTGACCATATAGATACACACTGCTTGCTTTGAAGTAACCAAACATAGGACCCAATTCCAGGGCTGTGGGTGCTCTTGGGCATCCACAATAATATAACTGTGGGGGCTGGGCATCCACAAAAGCAATGACCAAAGCCAGGGAGAGGCCGCCAGAGAGAAACAGTTCAGTTCTGCCCTCTGCAGCCAGCTAGTGAGTCTCCCTTTTCCAGGGGAACTGCTCAGACACGGAGACAGAGTCTCTCTGCCTCTGAGTCTGAATCCCTCCCCATGGCAAAGAGTGCCTCAGTGACTGCGAAGAGGTGGAGGAAGAGGAGCTGCCACCGCAACAAGGACATGTGACATCACATGTACACACCTGCATGTAGTGCATGTGACATCACAACACTACGTGCAGGTGTGTGCATGTGTCATCGCACATCTATGGTACAGTGGTGGGCACCCACAATCCTGCTGGCAATATGGCACTCCCATAACCAAATAAGGACTCTGGAGGACCTCCTGTCTCTTCCACTAAGTGGAGTGTAGCCCAGCTCTTCATTGACGTGTGCTAACTCTCTCTGGTTCAGAAGCACCTCCAAGTAAAAGACTGGAAAAAAAAGGTCCCACAGGCCATCTTCATGCACTCGTGACAATTCTGTTTCTTATGCTCTTTGGTCTGCCTGCATCATTACACACATGAAAAGGTAAATAGGTAATTTATAGACAGCTCCATAACAACCAGTGCAAAATGATAGACTGATATGATATTGTAAGTATTTGCAAAACATATATTCTGCAGGGTTTAAATAAACATTAAGTACATAGCATGCACTATTTGTAAGTGCAATCATTTCTAAGTCAAAAACAGAGACAGACAGAAAGGTGGGGGAAGAGATAAGGAAGCCTTATAGCAGCTGCATATTCCAAAATTTTAAAAGCTTATGAAAACAGAATGGGATTAAATAAGTTTCCCTGTGTTTTTCAAGTTTATTCAAATGCTTTTGGTGAAATCAGCATAGAAAATTTTCATGAGAAATGTATAAGTTTAATCAGAGCATTAAAAACAAGTCAACTTATTAATCATATCCTCTGTTTTCAATTAACCATGTGGCACTGATTTTTGAAGATTTCTAGCTTTGAAATATCCAGCACGCTTTGTCATAGTGAGAGAATGGTTTAATTTTAATTGCATTTGAGAAAGAATTGGTCCTTTTGCATTATGCATTATATCAATTATCATGGCAGAAGAAACACACAAAATACATTAATTATAGGTTGTGACCCAGCAAATCACGAAAATGCTTTTCTGAAGTAAATTATTGCCACTAATTAGCTGCTTGTTTGCCAGTGCTAGACAAAATTCAAGTGATCTATTGTTAATATTGGTTATTTTGGTATGATATTGCTGACATATTAAACATTTGGATTTCTAGAGCCTTATGTCCTCACTGAATTGAAATGAATTGAAAGTTGCATGTTCCATTTATTCTGATGAAGGAAATGCCAGACAGGTTGAAATCTGAGAAGTTACTAGATCTCACCAAGTAGGATTTTCCTCTCCTTCATTATGGGTAATGGGCATTTCTGTCCTAGGGGACATTTCTTGCACTCCAACCCATCTCTCCACTAGCCTCCACAATGCAAGGTGTCAGAGGCAGGTTGGGGTCCATCCACTTAGCCTGTTGCACCACCAGCTCTGCCTCTAGAGTTGTCAAAACCCATGTTTAATCATGCCTCTCTAGGAGAGGGAGTTACACTGCCTGTCCTGTTTACCACTGAGGAGGTAGTTATGCCTCTTCCATTACCCAGGCCATAGAGGCACAGGCACCAATGTATGCGTGAACAGATGGGGGTTCACCCTTCTCAGAAAGGTGCTTAACCAGTCTTAAGAATCAGAACTACTTGCTGCACTGAGTTGTGCCTGCCCCTTTCTCTTATGGGGTTGCAGTGGCTGTGTAGCTGTTGGATTGACACCTTCACTTTTCTTATGTGCCTTTGAACCACATTTTGCCCTTGTACCACTCTGATCAGAGCATTAAGGATTTGGGTAGAAATCACAGCCTGAGTTCAAATCACAGCTGTCAACTTTCAGATTTGAAAATAAGGGATCAGCAGCCTCGAAAATAAGTGATCAGCAGCCTCACCTGTCCCGAGGACAGTCCACGGGATATCTAACAATCCGGGATAGCAGTGGGAAGCAGCAGGAAACGGTGCTGGAATAAGGGAATTTTCCGCAAAAAAAGGGAAGGCTGACAGCTATGGTTCAAATTCATGAACCAGTGGGAGCCAGGACAAATCCCTCCAGAAGTTTCAAGCTAGAGAAGTTGGTATGAATCTGCCTGATTCTTCACTTTGAGTCTTAGCTTGCAGGGCTTTTTTCCAAACTGGAGAAAAGCATGGTATAAAATGAGAATACAAACAAAATATGTGCACCTCACACAAAAATATATGTAAAGGAACACTTACACCATACAATAAATGAGATTTAAATTGGAGAGGAGAATGTGGAAAGTTTAAAATGGTCAAAATACTGATAATCTAGACAAATATTTGACAGTGAGTTCCATTTATGGATTAAATAACATTGTGTGCTCTCAATTAATATTCATTATTGCTATTGTTAATATTACAATTTGAATTGACCTCTTGTTTGACCTACATAAATCAATCAACTAGTATCTAGTATCTGTTGCTTTGGTAGCTCAAGGATTAAGACACATATCTCTTTGTAAATCATGCAAATAAATAAGAAATAGATATCAATCTGTTTCTACCTAGAGACCAAGACTGGTGATTCAAATCTTATCCCATGCAATAGTTTTTGCTCAGCTATAGTACATGCAGAAATAATTGAATGCATTATGGAGGGGGGTTCTGTGCTAGAAGAATTAAAAGAGGAATAATGTATGTTAAATATACGTTGTTGTTGTTTTATTTTTATTCCTACTGAAGGAGCCCAGGATGGCAGATACAACAATAATAAACATTAAAAGAAAGCAACAAATGAAAACCATTTAAAAGTATTCTAAAAGACTGTTTAACACATTAAAGAAAAAAGTTAATAACGTTCTCAAGCAGTGATTTCATGGTTGCGAGGAAAATTGCCTTTTGCAGACCCTCCAAGTGTCCCTGTTTTCCAGGGACATCCCTGATTTAGAGAACCCATCCTGGTTTCTGATTTGATCCTGGAATGTCCTGCTTTTTTCTTAGGATGTCCCTATTGTCATTAGAGAAATATTGAAGAATATGGTAGGGTGCTCAAGCATGTATTTCTATCATTAATCTTTTCGTTGATATTTAATGGAGAATGTGAAGGTTACTTCTTTTCCTCCCCACTTCCTTTTTACTATTAACCTGCTAAAGCTACAATTGTCAAATTTAAAAATTATTTCACTTGTAATTCACATAATTGTTCTGGTATTAGCCAAAATCATTTCATGCGTCATATCTTCAGTGCAGTCTGTAAAATATTATATTGTGTGATACAGTCAAACCTTGGTTGTCGAATGCAATCTGTTCTGGAAGACCGTTCAACTTCCGAAACGTTCAACAACCAAAACCTGAAAGCGGAAGCCTCAATACAATAGGGAAACTCAAAACGGAAGCCATGTAGCATGTTCAGCTTCTGAAAATAATTAGAAAACAAGAGCAGTTACTTCTGGATTTTTGGTGTTTGGGAGCCGAAACGTTCCAAAGCGGAGGTGTTCAGGAATGAGGTTTGACTCTACCTATTTTAAAGAACACACTTACGTTTTACACACTAAAATTACTATCAGACAATACAGAGGTACCTCGGGTTACATACGCTTCAGGTTACATACGCTTCAGGTTACACACTCCGCTAACCCGGAAATAGTGCTTCAGGTTAAGAACTTTGCTTCAGGATAAGAACAGATATCGGGCTCTGGCGGCACGGCAGCAGCAGGAGGCCCCATTAGCTAAAGAGGTGCTTCAGGTTAAGAACAGTTTCAGGTTAAGTACTGATCTCCGGAACAAATTAAGTGCTTAACCCGAGGTACCACTGTAGCATTATTTAGGGAGGATACAGAGTGAGCATTACCTTTCTCTGAATTTTGGACCATATGTGATTATCACACAAAATTTTGTAATTTAATGTTGTGCTAAGGCAAATGCTTTATCAGTGCAAGCTTTTCTGTTTGTCATATAAAGTGATCTTCCCTCACCTCTCCCCTTCTAGGGTTCTAATGACCTCCTGAGCAGATTTGGGGAGGGCATGTGTGGAGGAGAGCAAGGAAAGTCCTGTTGCACTAGTGGAACTCATTGTGGTGGCTTTTGTTTATGCAACAATATTGGCCCTGTTTGCCTATTGCAATACAGATATCAGTTGGCCTATGTACTAGATATTGTCCTTTTTTACATTTTGGCAAAGAAACTGCTTTGGTCACTCACTATGATGACTTCTGTCAGGAGAGAAACAAGAGAAATGTGTCCTTGTTAATTCTCCTCAACTCTCAGCGGCTTTTGATACCATCAACCTTGGTATCCTTCTGGAGTAGCTGTCCAAGTTAGGGGTGGGTGGCACCACTGTGGTGGTTTTGGTCCTACCTGAGTGATCATTTCCAGAGAGTGATGCTTGGGGCATGCTATTCTGCCCCATGGGGCTTTCATTGTGGGATTCCTCGGGGTTCCGTTTATGTCCCATGCTGTTTAACATCTACATAAAACCGCTAAGTAGGGTCATCTGGAGTTGGAACACTTTGTCAGCAATCTGCTGATGACACACAGCACTACTGCTCCTTTACATTTGCAGGTATGGCAGTGGATGTGCTGGACCATTGTCTTGCCTCAGTAATGGACAGGTGAGAGCCAACAAACTGAAGCTCAATCCAAACAAGACTGAGACACTGTTAATGGGTGGTTCACTAGACCTGATAGATGGGAGGTGGCCTGCTTGAAAGGGTTGCACTCCCTCTGAATAAGCAGGTATGCAGCTTGAAGGTACTTCTGGATCTTTTGCTGTCATTTGAGGCTCAGGTGGCCTCAATGGCATGGAGTGCCTTCCATCACCTTCGGCTGATGGCCCAGCTGAGCCCCTATCTAGAGAGGGGTATCCTAACCTCTGTTGTCTATGCTTTAGTAACTTCTAGGTTAGATTATTGCAAAACATTATATAAAGTCTTAAATGGCTCAGGACTGCAATACTTCAAGGATCACCTATCCCCATATGAACCAATCTGGCCCCTGCCATCATCTTATGTGGCCCTTCTTTGTGAGCCTCCTCCATGAGAGGTCCAGAGGGAGGCAACACAAGAACAGGCCTTTTCTGTGGTGGATCCCCATTTTCTGGAATGCTCTCCCCAGGGAGGCTTGCTTGGCACCTTCATTACATAGCTTTAGTTCCCATGCAAAAGCCTTTCTCTACAACCAGGCCTATGGCTGGTTAACATTCTATGGCCTTTTAAATGTGTTTGTGGAGGTGGGTTATTGGTTTGTATTTGTTCTTGTTTTGTTATGTATTTTGCATTCTCATTTTATTTTTTTTATGTTGTGAACCGCATTGTGATCTTTGGATGAAGGGCACTATACAGATTTAATGAATAATAATAATAATAGATTTGCATTACAAAGAAGCAATTCTGATTGCTTCATAAAGAGTGATAATTTCACATGAATTAACAAACTTGTTATTGTTTTGATGAGGAACTTAGGAAGCTGCCTTATACGATCAGACTATTTGTCCATTTACTATTTGTCCTACTGTTGTCTACACTGACCATTTAGTTAAATATAATCTGTGCTTGGATTTAACCTGGGGCCATTTACATGCCCCACAATTAGATTAGATACAAGCAAGTAACAACAAATGATTTTTAAATCCACAGATCTGTTGCAATTTAATCTTGAATTTTTCTAAAAATGGGGTTTTAAACCCTGCTGAGAATGGTTGCCTTCCTATCAGTCCATAGCAGCTCTTGATATAGCTCCTCAGTTCTGTGACCTCAAGGAGATTGTTGTCACTAATTGTGAAACTACATACAGAAAAGAAAAATTTCCTATCCACATTAAAAATGATCTCCAACAGTTCCAGGATGACTTTGCTACATTCTTCCTAAGAGTCCTTAACTCTTCCTTTAGTCTGATATTTTCTCTGCATGTTTCTTTCCCCACAGACCAAAGCAGAAAGAAATCACTGAAAAGCAGCAATTACAGCCGAGTAAAGTTGACAGAAACAGTAAGTGAAGACCTCCGTGTTCTATCTAGATCGTTGTCTGGTGTCATGAAAAACAGCATCAATGAGTTAACACAATTGCATCTCTACAAAAGTGTATTTTGTGTCAGAAATAAGTTTTATTCTCCCCCCCCCCCGCCCCGCTCCCCATGTCATGCAGAGTATGTGTTGGAAGTTCAACTACTGTTTTTAGGCAAACACTCTGATTCCCTTTCTTGTGATTCAAAACATGTCTGCCAATTTCCTTGCCATGCGAAGCAAGATCAGCACATAATCTCTTGCTCCATCTGTATTCACAAAATTCAGGCTAACTATAAAGAAGTCCCTATACTGTAGCAATTACTCAGGCCTCAGAACAGCAGCTCTGAAAAGTTAATAATTCAAGCAGCTCACTGGTAGACATTTACATGTGTTTTTCCCCCCATTTCAGTTTGGAAAGAGAATATATTTCTGAGTCCACCCATGCATGAAATTTCTTTGCTGGATCAGGATGTTGTTTGCCAACTATCATGCAGTTAACTACACCTTAACATAACACTTTTTGTGTTAGAAGAAGACTTTGTGCATTGATGATGATGTACGGAGAAGGTTCTATACATTTATGATAGACTTAACATACTCTGAGTCATACATGAAGTAAACTGTGCCGTTTGGTTCTTTCTGCTCCTTTTTCTGTTTGAAAAGCCACATTCAGATTTATTAATAATTAAAACTTCCTTTAAAATGTTACAGGGTGGGGTTCTTTTCTTTTCTTTTTTCTTTTTGAAAGCTATGACGTTTTGAAGATCTAGCAACCACATGGTTCTGTGTTCTGGGACAGAAACATATTAAAGAAATTGGTTTGTATTCTGGAAATAAAAAAAATAAAAAATACATTTAAAATATTGAATAGAACCTTAGTTTAAGTGATAAGCTTATAAAAAACTGGGTGACATCAGTTTCTTTGAAGAGCTTCTCTGGATTCCAGAGCATTTTGAGGGTAAGAGAAAAGCAGTCTACTTTGCCTACACCATGGGTAGGCAAACTAAGGCCCAGGGGCCAGATGCGGCCCAATTGCCTTCTCAATCCGGCCCATGGACGGTCCAGGAATCAGCATGTTTTTACATGAGTAGAATGTGTCCTTTTATTTAAAATGCATCTCTGGGTTATTTGTGGGGCATAGGAATTTCTTCTTATTTTTTTCAAAATATAGTCTGGCCCACCACAAGGTCTAAGGGACTGTGGACCGGCCCTTCTGAAAAAGTTTGCTGACCCCTGGCCTACACCATGTGTCAGTCAGTAAATCTGCATCATTCACATTATTCCTTATTTTTTAGATTGTTATCTGATTACTTTTTGTCAGTTATATCACATTAGTGTAGCTCTCCAAACCTGAAATTTGTACCCTGTTTTCAGTTAAGACTGCAATATACTATGAGTGTGTGTGCCAACTTCGCACCTTTGTGGTTGGCATTCATTGGACATACATCCAAAGCAGGTAGCTACCATTACCACATGCTGAAGAGCAGATTACTTTAGTCCCTCATTCTAGAATGAAACTGTCTTTGATTTCAGAAATTGCTTTACAATAGGAATGTGTTTACAGAAGAATACTTTGGCTCCTGGGCAATCAGTTGGCTTGGCAGTGTCACACATGCTGTGTCTATGTTTGGCAGAGGTGTGGGGTGATGATTCTGTGCTGCCTCTTGCCCTGGGGTGAGCTATGGTGCCAGGAGGTTTCCTTGGAGATTGCTGAGAAGATGCCATGTGTTTCGCAGCTGATTGCTTTTGTTTGTTGCAAGGTTTGTGTGTGTGTGTGTGTGTGTGTGTGTGTGTGTGTGTGTGTGTGTGTCAGCCTCCCACACCATTTGGGACTTAAGGGTTTGGTACAGAAAACATTCTGCCTTTCCTCATCTCTGCTGTAATTCCCAAGTAATATTGCAGGAGCATGACTGTGAGAAACAATGCAAATCAATTTCAAAGATTAAGATGTGTGTATGTCTTTAACCTTATACCTAATAAGGAACTTGTCACACCAAGCAGTAGAGAAAAAATGGTTTATTGCGTGGAAATGAAAGAGACAGAGTATATGGCTGCTGCTTTAGACAACAAGGTTACAAATATGAAGGCACTAAATGATCATTCCATATATGCACATACCTTAATTTTATAGAGTGACTAGTTTCCTAACAACGCAAGAACCTACAGAGTGAGCATGGTGATGTGTCACAACACTCACAGTAAAAGAAAGAAAAATAGGGATGGAGAGAGGTATACCTGATTTGGGAGCAAGCAGAGAATAAAGTCAGGGATTTGTGATCTGTGCCTTCTGCGAAAGTTAAGCTCGCCCCTTCAAAATCCTATGCCACCAAGGGAACAGAGTCTCTCACCCATCCCTTTGTTCCCTGATCCAGCGTAGTGTAGGGCTGATCCTTGAGATCACAGTGGAGCAAAGAGGAGGTCTTGTTGGAGCTGTGAGCTAGCTAACCATTAAAAACCTAGGGTTTTAGTATACTTTGACTTGAAAAAACATCTATGGAGAAGGGAAGGCGTTTCCTTAGGGAGTGACCCACACAGAACTCAGCCCTTTGAATCGTCGTTTGTTACTTCTAATGTTCTACTGTGTTTTTGTGAGATAATTTTGAATGAAAGAGGGTGAAACCTTAATTTGGTAAGACTACATATTTATTTCTATAATTCCAGGATCATAACTTTACCCGGTGCTTTTCCCCCCCTTTTTTTAAAAAAAAAACATTTAGGGGAACTCTCATTTTCCTACTCATATTGAAATACTGCCCCTCAATGAGGCCAAACTTAGATTCACAAAATGTTTAGGGGTATGCGTACCCCTGCGTACCCCCATTAAAAAGCACTGACTTTACCGTAAAATATATCTTCATTGTCTCTTGGGAGTCTGGTTCCTGCTTACAGGAGGCTGATAAACAGTGAACAGACCTTCCTGGCAAATACAAGGATTAGTTCTCTTGCTCTTTATTTCAACTATTAGGGTTAGAATGTTAGCTGTTCTTTCAAGGTTATCTATAAACTAGGAGCTTGTACCAGGGGCACATAGTTCTTAAGGGGCATATTTTATATTAAATCCATGCATGCTGTTCTGATGCCATGATCCATGTAAAAAGTTTAGAATAGCACCCATCATTACAATGTATATCTAAATATAAATATATCACTGGAAATGGTAGTTAGTGTACCAGAAGAGCTCATGGTATGTGTGCAGTATGCACTGCATGGTGGAACCACCAATTTTCATCTCTTCAGGTAGAAGAAAATTAATCATTGAGGTTTTTTAACACTAAAAATAGCTGACAGTTGGCAAAAAAGTTTGAGAACTTTTAATGTACTTGTAGCCTTCTAAACCACAAGGAAAATAGGATTCTGAATAGCTACTAATGTTTCCATTTAAAAAATGCAGAAAAGTCAAGGACACTAAAGCAAACTGGAATTGTGCATTATTGCTCTGTCAAATCTCATAATTAAGCATAAGAAAGGGATAATATTAAGGCTTGCAAAGCTATTTGAAGTTCATGCTGCCACCTGGCCTTTAGTCTGTCATACAATGTAGGTCCTACAGCATTTTTATGTGGCTAATGTACATTAATTGATCCAAAACCTTGTAATCTTTGCAAACATTTTAAAAGTTAAGGCCCTAAACAATCCTTTATTTCCCACTTTCCCTGCCATAATCCGCTTTGAACCATTTGTTTCTTGCAGAACAATGAGAGCCTGCAGGTTATCATTTTCCCACTTTAGAAGAAGAAATCTAAAGATACATATGGTATTCAGAGCAGCATTTTAAAAATGCATTTGGACTGAAAACTTTAATGTCATGTTTTAACAGCATGCAAATGAAAAGGACAGAATTTATAAAGCCCTCAAAATATCGTGATTTTAATGGAAATGGCAAGAGATTTCTGAATGCTAGTATAATAATTCCTTTTATGTAGCACTCACTAAGATCATACAGTCCTACAGGAACTAACACATTGCCCTGCTTGGCAAACCTCTTTGCAGAGCTGTTCTTGGTTCTGTTATCTAAAATTAAGAATCCCCTTCAGTTCCAGGGCTAAATGATGTCATGACATCATTATCATTACACTTTTACATCATCAAATTAAAGAGGTTATTAAAATAAATTAACCTTTCTTATTCCATAATAACACCCTCATCTGCTTAGTCCAACATGGGTTTATCTTTGACTTTTAACTTCTTATATCTCATTTATGCCAAGAAACCATTTTAACCTAACTATTCCTTGCTAACATGTACAAGATAGCATTTTGCTGCTGCCCTACGGTTCCTTTTGAACATTCACTCAGCAATGTATAGTCTACTCCTTTCAGTTAAACATGAATGCATTAAAATAACAGTTACCCTAGAGGCTGCAATTCTATATACACTTACCTGGGAGTGAGTCCCAGTTGAACATAGGCCAGGCAAGTACGGTGGGGAGTGGCAAAAGTATGCACCTGGCTTGCTGGAACTGGCATCACTGTGATTTACTGGGAGGGAAGGGGCAGGGCGAGGTGGCAAGGAGGTTGCTGCTGTGCAGACGTACTGGTAGGAGCAGTGCTTTGGCTCTGCCACTGCCTCTGCACAGCACCAATCTCTCTGCTACCTTTACCATTCCTCCTGTCCCTCCTGGTAAGCAACAGCAGTGCCCGTGCCAGGAGGCCTGGTACATGCTGCTGGCCCTCCCCACCAACTGCTTCTGGATTAAACATGCATGGGACCATAACCAATGGGCGGCTGGGAGCCATTTGGCCCAGGGCCTGAATCGCAAAGTGTGGGAGGAGCTCAAATGTAAACACTTGGAAATTGTTTTTATGCACATCAAACCGATATGCAACACACACTCTCAGCTTAGAGCTGCAAATTTAAGCAAATGAGGTGTGATTTAGTAAAATTCCTTTTTGGTTAACTGTGTCATTGCACAAAACTAATATTCTCCCTCAATAAGTGTTGCATTTGCACAGCAAAAGGCTAGAAAACCACTTTTTTATTTTAAAAAAATCAAATTATGTCTCATTCTTCAGTCACTGTCTCTGTTTTGTGCGTTACCATGTTTTATTTTCATTATGGTTGGGGGCAGTGGCAGCTCGTCTATTAGGGCAGTGTTTCCCAGCCTGTGGGTCATGACCTGCATGCTGGGGCTAGCAGGGGAAAAGATGGTTGGGGAGCAGCAGCTGGAATGTCCCAGTGTGCTCAGGTCACTGTGACCAGAAAGGCAGAACCCATGGCAGGTGCTTCTTTGCTGGAGCTCAATTATGGTATGTTGGTTTTTTTAAAAAAAAAGTTGGGGTGGGATGGAAGAAGCAACAGGGGCATCTCTGCGCATACAGGCTGCTGCTGCTGCTGATAGCCTGGTAATGCTCATGGCAGGTATCTCCTTTGCCCCACTCTCCACCCCAGCCCAAGAGCTTTTCTGAAGAAGGAGCTGCTCAAATATGTATGTGTGTGTTTGTGTGAGCAGGCAATTGAGAGATGTACATACCATATTTATTTATTTGTTGAATTTCTATACCACCCTTCATCCGAGGATCACAGGGCAGTTGACAATATACATAACATAGTAACAAGCCAAAACAATAACACCCCAACACATAGTTTAAAAGGCCATAGATTGTTTAATTAGACAAAAGCCTGGAGAAGGGGAATGTTTTTGCCTGGGGTCTAAAGATATGTAATGAAGGTGCCAGGTGAGCCTCCTTGGGGAGAACATTCCACAAACTGGAAGCCACTGCAGAAAAGCCATGTTGCCACCCTCTGGACATCTCATGGATGAGGCACATGAAGAAGGGCTTCAAATGATGATTGCAGGTTCCAAGTCAGTTTATATGGAGAGTGGCGCAATACCCTCTGATTTTATAACCATGTTCACAAATTGATTGAATCAGAACCCATGATTAATCCATAAATATGCATGAACAGACTAGGTACATTTCCCCTCCCATTATTCTTTCACCATTGTACTTTAGAGAAGAAAGAGGATGGGTAATTCAATCCAGTTTCCATAGTCGATCTCCCATCCAGAGTTTTGGCAGAACCAAATGGATCCATTTCCAGGTATCTAAAGTGGATATGGGAAATGGGTGAGGATAAGGAAGTGTACACTTTCCCTCTGTGTTCAATTTGGTCTCTTTGCTGCTGCAATTTGTTTGGAAATGTTCGGAAGGTTTCGAGTCATGATTTGATGAAAATTTTAAGCTACTGTTCAATGTAGAGTACCTGGGAGGAAAATATGTTTAAAGAATCATATGAATTGTGGCATCATTAAAGGTCTTTCTGTCAGTTCTGCAACTGATAGCAGCATTTAGAAAACTTTATTACATCTGTAGAGCACAGTAATTCACAATGAGTGGCATAAGGTTGATAGCATTCAATGGCATTCACATTCAAAGGTAAACACTCCTGGCTTTGCTATGAACACACAACCACAATTAATATTTTGATATCGAGAGATCTTATGCTATCTTTAGACTGGCACAGGGATCTTTTTTTTTCCATATCCCCCACCAATACAATGTCCCTAGAAAGAACCACTACCAGATCACATAGCATTAGTTTCAGGGATATTTGGGGTGCATTTTGAAAGTCTAAATGGCTTTTACTTTTAAAGAAGTTAAGAAAAACCTGAAATTTTGTTAAATACCCTCCATATCAGAAAGACAAATTATTTTTTCTGCACTCCTGAAATCCCACAAATATCACCAATTTCCCCCCTTTACATTTGTTGGAAACGAAGGTCTGTTAGAGATGTAGGGAGAGCATTCATATTTCCCTGTGCAACCAGTGTTGTAAAACACAAGGAGAGTCTTTCTACACAGAGCATGTTCCTCTCTCCACACCTTCCTCAACATGTGGATTTGGGGGCAGGGGTAGCATCACCAGGGACAGCCCTACCATCTTTATTCCATGCAATTGCAGGCATGTGTAAGAAAATCCCTGAAGTTGGCTATAGTCTTATCAGCACCAGAGCAACCATGGAACCTTACTGACTAATGATCATTGCTCTGAGTTACCTTGATATACCTGAAATTTTCACTTTATACCTGAAATTTACACGTGCATCCATGTGTGTAGTAGAAAGAGATTTTGATGTGGTAAGTGTGTGTCTGAAGGGGCCTTAAATGTCATTGCTAAATACTGTTGAATTGACCCTCTTTTATGGATTAAAAAAACCACTCTCTTTTCCCTCCTTTATCAGATATTTCCAGTACTGGGATACTGTTAATTATTGCCATCATGGACATGTGTTCCAGCTGCTTTATAACAAAACAAAACAAAAACACCCCTACATTTCACACTGGCTAAGCTGCAAACAGTAAATGCCAAGGATTCACTAGGGGCACTACAATTTCTGAGGCATGAAGCTAATACATGTTTGTCTCATTACTGTCAGCAGATCAAGTTCTTTGTAGATGGTAAGGGCTCATAACTCAGAGGAGACCAACTCACAAATGACCTTTGGGAGATCACAGACATCACATCTTCCAAAATTTGTAATATGGGCCTGTCATTAATAAGAGACAGTGAAAATGATGTTCATGGTGTTTTGCAAAGCTGTTTTTTTAAAGGAACAGGAAAAGATGCAGGTTATCATGATCTCAAGGCTTAAACACTGTGTTGATAACAACATAAAATTTCTTTTTGTACTTTCTTCTGGTAAAATAGTTGATATCTGTGGTCATATTGCTGCTGTTGACTTCTTAAAAACATACTGACAGGTCAAAATTATGCCAGAAAATGTGTCATCATTCCCAAATGAAGCTGTGGAGGATGCAGATATGTCCTGAGAAGAGCAGAGAAGATGTGATGCTTAAACCTTTCTCCTTGGGCTATTTTTCTGAGCAAAACCATCTCTCAAGATCATCTCTGCTTTTCCACCAGTAGCAACAAAGACGCAAGGTCCCCCTGCCACCACAATCTTGTTTGCTGCTACTGATGGGGTTTGAAGCCCCAGTGGTTGAAATTCAGGTTTACAAAATAAAAGCTGGGTCAAGAGTTAGACTTAATTATGGACTTGAAATATAAACCACTGGTGCACTACACATAGAGATCTCAACAGATGTTTGCTTGAACTACCTCACACATTGGATTAGGTCATGAGGGTCATACTGTGCAGCCACTGGCCATGCATCCTACTGGCTACACATTGTGGGGGATGTTGAAGTCAACCATTTGGGGGTAGCCCTCTCTCATATCACTAAAACTTGTGGACATCCTGAAAGTTGGAAGATTCAGATAACCTCAAAGCTCACTTCAAATATACTACACATAGCCTGGGGATAGCATTACAAGGTATTTCTGTTTTCTACCACATTCCCATCTCTTTGGATGTCACATACCCCTTTGGATGTCAGTCAACCCCACTGTTCATATTTATGCCTCAAAAGCTGTAGATAGCCCTCAACCCACCCACTATCATGGTCTTGTGTTTTGTACAGATGAACTTGGAGTTGCCCATTCCACAATTCTTTCCTTGTTTTCTGGCCATGTTCAAAGGCTATGGTGCTTCTTACAAAGCTGTTTCATTCCAACATGGGTACCTCAAACCACCTAGTCATTGTATATCATCTCATCAAACTACCATAAACCAAAATTCAGTTTAGATTGTTTCAACAAGAGGTAGAAATTTGCTTTGGTTGTTTAGGCCATTTCTTTTACAGCCTATATCACTGGAACTGTTTTAGAGTAATAAGTTTAAGAGAGAGATTACTTTTCTGTATGAGTTTTTCTACTGTTAGATAAATAAAGAAATAAGCAAACAACTTTGCTTAAGTGCTTGGGGTGCTGTGCTCACCATGACTCTAAGTGCTGAAGGTTTTGGCAGATATATAAATGGATTTGGACTGTTTCAAAGACAGAATGTTTCACACTCTCCTTGCTTTAATTAAGCTCAACCTAAGGCTGGAGTCAGACAACTATCTCACCAGGTGTTTTGTTCCAAGCACTCACTCTCTGCTTCATTCACTTTTCAACAAAGTAGTACCCCTGCCAAGTTGTACATAGACTGCCTTGCACACACCACATTATTGCTTCTTTTCTGTATCCTGTAGCTATGGCCATGTAGCTCTTTATTGGGCAAGGATCCTTATTTATTTAAAATATTTCTAAACTGACCACCATTTCAGGGTGGTGGTGCACAATATGCATAGATAAAAATTATTCATACAAAATGCAATAAAATGAAAACAACAACCTTCACATTAACAAATTAAGAGGCAGCAAAATCTACAAAGTATATAAATCTACAAAATATATAAATACAGCAGTGACATTCAGTAACATTTCCTAAAAGCTGCATAGAAGCAAAATAAATGCAAAGGCAGGTAACAGAAATGTCCAAAACAGAGAATTAAAAATTAAGAGTCAGAGTCCAGGAAAAGTTGGATAAAGATGTAAGTGTTTAAGAAATACCCAAGGGATGGCATTACAGAAGGCAGGTGCTGTTACTATGGGACAATTTGCTGGTTATGGTGCATTCTAAAATGCTGATGGGTGAGGCGACAATGAGGTCAGGACAGTGTTTCTACCTGAGCCTTTCTACTATACCTACCTCATTGTCGTCTCACCTCCCCCCGGTCAGCAGCAGATATTTGGCCAGAGGGAGGTCAGGTAAGTGGCAGAGCCCCACTGCATCATCTGCTACTTTGTTACACCCAGATAACAGCTCCTACCACCAGAAAATTATTCCTGATGTCTAGTCAGATTCTCTTTTCATGTAACTTGAAGCTTCATGTAACTTGAAACCCGAAGGGTTTGGGTCCTACCCTTCGGTACAGGAGAAAACAAGTTTGCTCCATCTTCCATGTGACAGCGCTTTAGATTGTGCTGCATCAAATGCTAAGAGGAGAGTTTCAAAGGCTTCATGAAAATTGTAGTGTGCAATTTTTCTAGTATACCCATTTCCTCTAATAAAATGGAATTTTTTATTTTATTTTCACAGATGTATGCATATTTTTGTGCAACTTCCCCTAATATAGGAAGTTTTGTAATTTGGGAGTGGCATTGCAAAATTCAGAGAAGTGCAAATTTGGATGAATAATTTCATTTCAGTTCGCATTTTGTTCCTGGAAATGTGCACCAGGTAGGCTCACATTAAAACGTGAACCAAACTGAATTCATCCGGATCCTGAATTTTGTCATTTTTATCTCTCAGCCAAAAATATAATAAAAATGACTGAGCAGTTTTATGAAGAAATAATGCAATCAACTGCTGTGGGCATGTCACTCCAGGCAAAAGATTGAAGTATGTTGGCTAGAATGTCTTTGTGATTCCCCCCTGCCTTAAATAGCATTGTTTAATTAAAAACACCACCCTTTTGTATTTATATCATGGCAGTCTTTACTCTTGAAAAAGTACTTCCTTATATTTATTTGAGAGCTGTGAGCACTTGCAAAAAGCCATCTGGCAGGCAAACTCTCTTTTTCTTTGCAAAAACAAAAGCTCTTTGCACTCTGCAAGCTCCTGAATGTTCCCTGCTGGGATCCTGTGCTAACACTTTTTGTTGGCAGGCACCACGTTCACCTCATGCAGACCTACCGTGGCTGAATGAGCGCTGCCCTCAAATACCCTTCGTTTTCTCAGCAACAGGGTTGACTGCTAATCCTTAAGGGGATTCTATTTGTTTTAAATCCTCTTGGAAAAAAACAACAACAACCCAACCCTGTGCACATGTTCTACTCTAATAGTTCTAACTCCCCCTCCCCTTTCAACCATCCCTTGCCCCTGTTCTTCTGCTGAGCATCTGGTCATCACCACCGCAGTTTCTTTGTTTAAAATGGATTCAGTGAATGCAGAGATGCAGAGTGCGTGTGCTTAGTGGAAAACATTTCTTATGCATCTCCATCTATTACTCCAGCATAAGATTCTTAATGGATGGATGGCAGCAATTTATTTATAGATGCCTTGGGCACAGAGCAGACTGTGGGGAGGGCTTGTTTGTGAGGAATGGTGATTTTGGCATGTTTAACCAACTGTGCCGATTGAACCCAGACATAATGATGCTTAACTTCCCTGTTGAGCAAAAAGTTGAGTTGAGCAGAGACTATTTTTTAAAAAACACACACATACCAACACACAAAACAAAGAAGTATGAACTTGTTCATACAAATCTATCCCAGCAAATGAACCGTGAGTAAAACAATTTTTCCAGTTTGCATGAATTTATCGCCCTAGAGTGAGACAATCTTAAAAGTTGCAGTATACAGTGGTGCCTCGCAAGACGAAATTAATTCGTTCCGTGAGGCTCTTCGTATAGTGGTTTTTTCGTCTTGCGAAGCAAGCCCATTGACAGCTTAGCGGATTAGCGCTACAGCTGTCAAGCGGCTTCCAGCGATCAGCTGTTAAGCGGCTTATCAGCGGAACAGCTGATAAGCAGCTTAGCGGCTTAAGAAAAGGGCAAAAAAAGCGAAAAAAACCCGCGGGGGGATGCAAGATTTTTTTCGTCTTGCGAAGCAACCCCATAGGGGAATTCGTTTTGCGAAGCGCCTCCAAAACGGAAAACCCTTTCGTCTAGCGGGTTTTTCGTCTTGCGAGGCGTTCGTCTTGCAGGGCACCACTGTATATATGTTTCCCAATAAAAGGGAAGATGAACAATTAATTTATCTAATGGTATTGTTACTCTAAAGATCCCTTGTACTTTGAGATCATTAGGAGAGACAAAACACTAGTTTTATTGAAGACTTTTATTTAGGGCCACTTAATAATATTATCACTTTTACGCTGAGAATATCATAGGTGCCAGTTCCAGGGGCTTGAGTCACTTTGCCACACACACCCCAATTTTTTTTTAGGGCTGGGCCCCCTCAATGTTCAAAAAGTGTTCAGTTCTACATTCTGGCTCCATGCAACATTGCATCAGGCCACCTGAATCATCTGGAGAAGTTGGTGCCTCTGCTACGTATACTAAAAAGTATAGTGTATGGCACAAGCCTACTCTATAAGGCCTGTACCCTGCATGGTTGCCTATTCTATGCTAGGTCTGTAACTGAGCATGTACATATGTCCCTTTGTACTTACAATGGAAAGAGGGGGACATGCCTATTTATCATTCATATTTTACAATACATCCCCTATTTCATGTATTTTATATACACTCTGTATATTAAATAAACAAACATAGAACCAATGTTTTGTGCTCTTGATATTTTCAGTTTTTAAAATAAATATCTAGACTGTCATTGTAGTCTACAGTATACTAAATATAAATAATACCAAAATGTTATGAATGTTACATTTGAGTAGCATCAAAGTCACTGACACAAAGATGATAAAGAATCACTTAAATATTTACAGTCCAAAATATACACCTTTCTTAACTACTATGGGCTTTCACAGAAAATGCTCACCTTTGAGACTTCAGTAAATGGTTTTCTTCCTCCTCCTCTTCTTCCTCTTCTTCTGCCTTGCCTAATGATGCTGTGCTCTTCTCTCATAGTGAACACGCATAGGCAGTTTTCCTGATAGTTAAAAGCAGTCTGTGAACAACAAGAAAAGGAGGGTGCAGCTTGTAAATGTAGCATAAACTGATATTCACTTTTGGACAGTGAGGTGAGTCTTTTCCGTTTAATGTAGAAGCACATAAACATGCTTTGAAGTTTGAACTCATATCACAGAGTGAAGATAACATTCTCTCAGGGGAGATGGCATGTTGCTATCATTTTGCAGCAAAATCCACACTTTTGTTTTGCTTGTGTGAGTGTAGCCTCCTTCCTTTGTTACTCCTCTGGCATTTCAAACGAGGAAGAACAAGATTTTGTTCATGTCAGCTGCAGGCTCAGCTTATTTCTCATTTCCCCAGGAGTGGAAACTACTTTTTTCACTTCTCACCTTTTTTTTCTCCTTCTACAGTTGAGGTTTTATTTTATTTTACTTCTGTGGCTTGGTCACACAGGACTTCTGGTGGGCTTTCTTTCCAATAGGGGGTGCTGGATATCCAAACCAATCCAAGGGCAAACCATTGCCTCCCAGAGCTTGGCTGAAACCCTTTGTCTGATCCTTTAAATGTGGTTCCCAATGGGCAAGACATCAATAAAAGTATCTTTCTCATCTCTTCCTTATCCTCTGGCTTCCCAGAACCTTCAGGTCACATTGCTCTGGGAAGCCAGTCACCGTATCTCATCTATACCAGGTCTGCATACCACTAATTAAAGGAGACAAAAGCCTTGTTCACACCTTGCACTGAACAGAGGCACAGGCTGCCTCTCCAGGTGTTTGTACAAAACAGTGTATATTTATTCAGTTGTATAGCTCAACTATTGTGTACACAGGTACACAAACTATACATTGTTTGAACATTGTATGTGATAACTCTGAATGTATAGAGGTAATCAGGCTGTATGCTCATTAAATATAACATGTGAACACTCCTACCAAAAGGAGCCAAAATAGGGAAAATTGGGAGTGTTTAGAGGGAGAAACTGCTGGGGGTCAGTTTAGTAAGTGTTGCAGCAGCGATAAAAATAGCAAACATTTTTATACCTTTGTTTTATGCTATAAAGTTTTGGGGGCTGTAAAAAAAATTGTGGGGCAAGTAATAATAATAAAGAGGGCTACCAGCTGCTGAAACTACAGCACTGCTACATACAACAAGTAGAGGCAGTGACATAAGGTATGCTGGAGGTGGAAAGTAATGCTGTATCTCTAAAGAGCACTTCAGCTCAGCCATAATCATGATTAGATTCCATCAAGCCCAGCAGGACAAACAGGTGACTCCTGTCAGGGCCGGGCTAAAGCAGTTGATTCTATACCTGAAATAAATTCTAGAGTGGGTGTTTTCCAACTTTAGGGCTTAGAGCACAGCAGGAAGAAGGTACTGCTCCAATGACCAGGCATGCAAGGATAGTCAGTCTCCAAGTACTAAAGTGCAGTCAGGCTTGTCTAGAGGCTTCATGCTGGCTGCCAAGGTTGGCCATTCCCTTTCCATTAATCACCTAATGAAGGCCATAGAGACTCAGCTGACCAGTTAACTAAGCTTGGTTCCAGCTGTAGATACAGATTACCAGATAGACAAAAATGCATTTGTAACAAAAATAGGGAAACCATGTCCCACTGAGAGGAGTATTCATTGGGGAGTGAGTGAAGTAAAGAGTTTAAGAGTGACAAAACTGAAACAAATCTTATCTCTTGCTTGAAAAAGTTGTAATTACCCCACAAGATAAAAGCTGTTAAATTTGTAGTAATAGAAATATTAAGATAAATTAAATACCAAGCTTATCTCCTTACTGTGGTATCAATATTTTATACTAAACATCTGTTCCCTATATCTCATCTCTGAAATGCTTCCACCCTTTATCAGTGCAAGCACAGCTTTTCAAAGCAAATTAAACTAAACAGTTTGCACCTAATCACTATTTAATCACAACATGCAGAATGACATATATGGATTAGGGTGAGCCCCATTTTTCCCAGTTCAAGAAAAAAAATCTATGGGAGGAAACACTTGATTTGCAAATTTGTTAGGCACAAAGCTCAGGCATATTTAAAGTGGGAGGCATGTCAGAATAAAAGACGAGATAAGCACGCAAATGAGAGAAGGAATATTACAATCTACCACAACAAAGAAAAACATTAATATGCTCAAAGCAGCCAAATTGCTAAGGCTGGATTTTGTATTGATTAATTTATATTCAGCAGTTGCAATTGGACTAGATATAAACCAAAGTATTGGGAATGGTTCCCAGGTGTCTCTGTCAGATTGCAGCCTGGAAGAATGTATGTGTCCCTTTAAGCTTCTCAAGGCTGAAAGCTTGGGGAAGTCATATTGTTTTCTACTGGTGGGCAGACTCAGATTGATGCTTTATGAGCTATTGCAAAATGCTTCCTGCAAAATCTCAGTGTGACAGTGTGCCATGTTTGACAGATCAGTAGTGAAGATTGAATGTGCTTGAATTAATAAAGGTCAGAATCATCAATGCAAAGAAATGCCTTGTAACATGTCAGCAACCCAAAAGAGAGAGTGTGTGTGTGTGTGTGTGTGTGTGTGTTATGTGTGAGTAATAGATCCTGCTGATACCAGATAGAAAAGGAATAGCTCATAGAAGATCAATGTTGTGTCGAAAATCAAAAATGTTCCACAAGTAGGGATGTGTGCACTTGTTCCTGCAACCTCCCTGTTTGCTTGCAAATTCAGTCAGCAGGCCTGGAAATGTTTAGTGCTAATTGTGCTGAATTGTACCTAGTTGAGGAGTTCCCAAACCATGGCCTGTAGACTCTACCAGTGGTCCATGAGCTTCATTCAGGTGGCTGTGTGGAGTGTGTAAATATACAATTAAAAATCATTAAGAATGGAGCACACCATATTGAAATTGCTACAACAGACATAAAAAAGTATCAAGTGGTCTACCAAGACCCTTAGCAATTTTCAAGTGGTCCATGGTAGGAAATGTTTGGGAACCACTGATCTAGTCCATATACAAACAACAATAATGAGACTGACAAAAGTACATCCTAGCTCAGCATCAGGAAAAAATATTTTCCAATGTAGAAATGAAATTGAAAAGAAGTTGTAAATTTACCTCTGTGGTGAAGTTGCTTCTCTAGTCTGCCTGCCAATAGCTATGATGGTTTAAGTGTTAAAACTGCACCAAGCCAATGCATGATCAAGCTTCTTGTCACTGTGCCAGAGAAAAATATGACTATGTATTATTGATATCACACTTTCTTGCTGTATAAAATGGTTTATAATAAACATTCTCATCTATCTTCACAACTTGCAAGTATAATAATCTCAGAGTCTGGGAATAAAAATGGGAGGACAGGAGGAATTTGCCAAGAGCCACACAGTTGAACTGAGATATCTAAGCAAAATTTCAAATTTATTTTTTATTTCTTAAATCCATATTATGACAATGGCTTTATTAGGCCAACCAAAATACCGCAAAGTAGTGTGCAAGTTTTTGAGTTCTCTAGAATTCTTCATCAGCCCAGATGGAAAACGTGCTGAAGGTGAGGCCATGGAAAAGTAAGGGTCAGCAAGTTGCCTGCTTACCTGATGTCCCATTAAACTTTAATTAGTTTAATGTAAATGCCCAGTGCACTTCCTTCTTTAAAAGTTTCACCACGGCAGAGGATTTCGCGCAGCAGCTAAGAAGGGGAGGAGAGGCAGCATCTTCCCAAAAAGGAGTCCTGGAGCATGCGGTTTGTAAATCAAAAAATAAGGTTTATTTACAAAACACCAAAAAACAATCCTGGCGACGAACCACACATCTCAGCAAAACACACACCCAAAAGGGAGAAGGGGGAGAACAAACAAACAGGGGGACTATTTATACAGACTCATGTTCCTGGAAGCCTAATGACCTCCAGCTGCTCAGTGATTAGAGCGTTTCTGCTACTCTTTTAACCCTTTGATAGCAACACCCCCTCTCGCTCGTAACACTGAGCTGTACCAACCTTAATACAAATTTAAACCTGAACAGAAACATTTATGAGATTGCGGACTCAAAGCTTTTGTAAAACCGTCTGCGAGATTTTCTTGGCTTGGACAATACTTTAGTTCAATTAAACCTTGTTTTACACTTTGGCATACATTTTGATAACGGATATCCAAGTGTTTTGTGTGCGCCTTGAATTGACCTGATTTAGCTAGTTTAATACAAGGTTGATTGTCTTCCCACACTCTGATAGGTAGGGAACATTCTCCAAACAATTCTTGTACCAGTTGCTTATAAAATTCCAGTTCTCTACATATATCTGATAACGCATTGAACTCAGATTCAGTTGAACTTAAAGCTATAAGTGATTGTTTTCTTGATCTCCAACCAATTAGTGCATTTCCAAATTTTATCGCCATTCCTGACACTGATTTTCTATCTGGTCCAGCATCTGCCCAACTGCTGTCGGCCCAACATTCAAGTTGTGTGCTGCCCTCTGCTGATAGTTTTAAGCGAAAGCTTTTGGTAGTTTGGAGATACCTTAAAACTCTTTTTACTCCTTGCCAAGCATGCATTGATGGTTTTTCAGCTTGTCTACACAGCATGTTGACAGCATATGTTATATCGGGCCGAGTCCACTGTGCAATGTGGAGTAGACTGCCTATCGCTGACTGGTAAACCCCGGGATTACAGAACTCTGCCTTTTGCTCAGTTTGAGCATCCTTTGTGTAACTTAACTCCATTGGGGTTTTAACACCAGCACAGTTGTTCATTTTAAACCTTTCCAGCAACTGCTGGATTTTAGCTTCTTGGCTAAGCCAATAGTTACCATTTTCATCTTGCTGAATTTTAACTCCTAGATAAACAGATACATTGCCTAGTGATTTTATCTGAAACCTTTCTCCAAGCTTTGTGGCAAATTGTTGTGCAAGTTTATCATCCTTTCCACTGTATAATAAATCGTCAACAAATATCAAAACTGCTTCTTGTTCACATCCCGAGCCTTTTAGATAAAGACACGCATCTGCTGCGCTCTTTCTGAACCCCATGCTCTCTAGAGCATCGTTTAAGCAGGAATTCCAATTACGGGCGGACTGTTTCAACCCATAAATGGATTTGTGTAGGCGCCAGACCTGGTTTGGCTTGTCTCCTTCAAAACCTGGTGGTGGTGTCATATAGACTTCCTCCTGTAAGTCTGCATTTAAATAAGCCACATTGACATCAAAATGAAACAGCTTATTTCCCTTCTTAGCTGAAGAGGCTAGAAGCATTCTTAATGACTCCGATCTTGAAGTAGGGGCATAGATTTGAGAATAGTGTACACCTTTGCGCTGCGAAAACCCTTTTGCAACTAGTCGGGCTTTATATTGCAACTCTTCAGTAGTTGTGGGCTTTAAACGATATACCCATCGACAACCTACAGCTTGTTGCCCTTTCGGAAGCTCTGTACTTGTAAACACACCGAGAGACTTCATTGAAGCCATCTCTTTTTCCATTGCTTCCTGCCACTTTACGGCTTCTGAGCTTGGAAGCTGTTGTACTTCCATATAGCTTTCTGGCTCACACTGTGCCATATTTACGTATACACTTGTCACCTTAAACCGCTCTGGCGGCTTGCCCTTCGTGGCGCGTTTTGACCTGCGCAATTGCTCCTCTTGTGCCCCCTCTGACCGTTGGCTGTCAGAATCTGTCTCAGACTTTATGTCTGGACGCGCCCCTAGGGATAAAGACCTCCGTTTAGATACCTCCCTTGGGCTTGGTGTTGCAGGTGACCTGCTTTGCTTTTGCTGTCTGCTAGGCCTACTGACTGGCGAAGTTGGAGCACTCCTAGATTCTGGCTTTTCTACCTTAGGAGAAGAACCTCGTGCCTGATCAGAATCTGCATCTGAACCATGTGCACCATCCCCTTCTGGCTCATCACTCTCTGGACTTTCTTTCTCAGCATGAATGCCTAAATCATCTCTCAAAATGTCAGGGTTAGCGTGTAAGTGAGTCCATCCGGACTGCTCACAAAAATCAGCGCTCCTACTGAGGACCACTCTTGTAGTATCCCCACCTGGGTCCACAAACCTCCAAGATTTGGCATGTGGTTCGTACCCGCAAAAGATGAGTTTCCTAGCCCTTGGACTTCCCTTTTTCCTTAACGCTTTTGGGATAAGTACATAGGCTTGAGATCCAAACACCCGAAAGTAATTAACTTTGGGCTTCTTCCCATATAAAGCAAAATAAGGCGTAGTATCAATTACCGAATTATATACTCGGTTCAGAATATGAGTAGCCGCCTGCCAGGCTTCCGCCCAGTAACTCTGAGGAAGTTTAGCATCAAACAACATAGAGTTTGCCAACTCTTGCAGAACCCTATTTTTACGTTCGGCCACGCCTCCTTCTTGGGGGGAATAAGGTGTAGACAGACGATGCTTAATTCCCTTTTTCTTAAAGAAATTCTGCAACACAGACCCGGTAAATTCTGACCCTCTGTCTGTCTGAAAAGCAAGTACTCTAGTACCGAATTCAAGTTCTACCGCATGAACCCAATTTTTAACTGTTTCTGCAGTATCTGCTTTTGTTTTGAGAGGAAAAAACCATGTAACCTTTGTTTTGTCATCCGAGAGACACAGTGCATACTTTGAACCTCCCATGCTAGCAACAGGCATTGGGCCACATAGGTCCATATGCACAAGTTGGAATACTTTGTCAGATTTCCTATCTGAACTGGGATAGCTGCATCTATGAACCTTCGCACTTTTGCATGCAGTACAATCCAAATACTTAGTACATTTGTTCAATTTGCACCCTTCTGATAATTCAGGTTGCCTTTTAACATACTGAAAATTAATATGCCCTAAACGGCGGTGCCATAAATGAACACAAGAATTATGGGTAGGCGTGTTCACACAACCAGCATGAACCTGTTCAACTTCATCTGGACTTGTCTCAAAATAATATAACCCATTTCTGCTTTCCACCTGCAAAAGAGATACGTTATTCTTTGAAATAGTGCAAACCCCATTTTCAAACACAGTTTTAAACCCATTTCTATCAAGTTCTGACACAGACAAAATACACCCCTTCAGTCCCTTTAGCACGTAGGCATCAATTTCTGTTTGCAAACAATTTAAGAACACTGTGCCTACAGTCTCTAAGGAACGTTTAGTTGAATCTGCCATTGTCACAACTTTAGGGGTTTGCAAATGTCTGCAATTCTGCAAACGTACACTAGATGGCGCCACCAGGTGGTGAGATGCACCACTGTCGATCAACCAGCGTAGATTGCTGCCTTGGCCACGCCCTTGCATCAACGCCATTGCTGAAGCCATGTGCTGTGTGCTGTGGGAGTAGCCACGACCTCCTCCTCTTCTTCGACGTCCCCTGGAACTCCTTGTCTGGTAACTAGGGGTAACGGCCTTGTTGCTGTCTTGACCAGGTTCACGTGTGCAATTCCTGATTAGATGGGAAGGGGAACCACAGCGAAAACAGTGTCTAGCTGCAAAAGCATTTACTGTGTGCTCAAACTCAGCATCAACACTCTTAGGCACAGCATAACTCCCCTTTAAAGACAAACCTCTTTCTCTTTGCCTTTTATCCTGTTCATCCGCAAGCCGAGAAGAAATGTATTCAAGGGTTAATTCAGTTGAAGGCATAGCTTCCAAAGTTAGAGCTAGAGTCTCATAGCTTTTATCAAGAGAAGACAACAATATGTATGACTGCTGCTCCATAGAGAAAGGAATGCCCAGCTGCCTTAGTTGATTAAAGGCAGACACCATTTTGGCAATATGTTCTTTCACACACGCTCCTGGTTGGAGACGTAAATCAAACAAACATCTTGTAGCATGGATCTTGGCCCCCGCAGTGTTTCTGGAATTTAACCGCTGCAGAACCGTCCAGACCTCATGCGTGTTCTTTAACTCAGAAACATAAGGCATTTGCTCTGGTCCCACTGCCAAAACTAGTAGACCTTGGGCTTTCCTGTCGCGTTTCTGTGAAGCTGCTGCTGCTGCTTTGGCTTCTGCAGACGCGTCTGCAGCTGCCTGTAAAGGCGGTGCTTCAGTACAGCTCCACAACTCTTTTGCTTGCAACCAAACCCTTACTCTAGCCTTCCAATCTTGCCAATTTTTCCCATTGAGTCGCGTAAACGGGACAGTAAAACTTTCCTGGGACTCTGCCATCCTCCCTGGGGCTTAGGAACGATACTCACACACCTGTAGACCGTCTCCCAGCTGCTGAGGTGGCTCCTTGAGGAATCAGACGTCTTCCAGCGAGTACAAACTGCGCAGTGCCTCTTTAAAACTTTTCTAGGCACGTTGCAGGACTCAAGCTGCTTTGGAGGCTTTCGTTGTCGGCAACCGCTTCTGTCTTCACTCCAGTCCTTGCATAAATCACTCTGAACTGCTCTCCTTATCTCCTTCTTGACGTACAAACATCCATAACCTGTCCCATTAAACTTTAATTAGTTTAATGTAAATGCCCAGTGCACTTCCTTCTTTAAAAGTTTCACCACGGCAGAGGATTTCGCGCAGCAGCTAAGAAGGGGAGGAGAGGCAGCATCTTCCCAAAAAGGAGTCCTGGAGCATGCGGTTTGTAAATCAAAAAATAAGGTTTATTTACAAAACACCAAAAAACAATCCTGGCGACGAACCACACATCTCAGCAAAACACACACCCAAAAGGGAGAAGGGGGAGAACAAACAAACAGGGGGACTATTTATACAGACTCATGTTCCTGGAAGCCTAATGACCTCCAGCTGCTCAGTGATTAGAGCGTTTCTGCTACTCTTTTAACCCTTTGATAGCAACACCTGACCTCTCATGATAATGGTTTATGAGGAGACATGAGAGTGAGGTCGTGGCAAGTACAGCACCATGCAAATACACCAGCAGAGCCAATCTAGCACTTCCTACAGAGCATTTGCATCTTGCTGACCTCATCACCACCTTACTGCCACTTTCCTCTCATTCCTGGTAAGCTGCAGTGATGCCAATGATGGGAGGTCAGATGATTGCCTCCAACCCACCTCACAGTCTGCTACTGTCATTGAGTCTGAAGCTGGTCACAGTCTCAAGATAAACTGTGGTAGGTGGTAGCACACTTAACACTCTGCTATGTATGAAAAAAGTTTCAGGATATGTTTAAGGCATGGAAGAAGGAGCATACAATGGCTGCTACACACACACACCTCTCACCTTCAGAATATAGAACCCAGTGTTACCCAGATCTGCAACCATCTTTAGGTGAAATGACCACATTCATTGGTAGGTGGAAAACAGGAATAAACAGAAACAAGATAATTTTTTTATTAGTAACCAAGTTGGAGATTAATTTTAGGTGGCATGCTTGTAAAGAAAAAAGCCAATAGAAGTAAAATTGAGTAACTTTATTTACTTCTGTCTTAAAGTGGTATAAGGACCTCTTTCTCTAGTTCATGCTCTCTCCTCATTCATTTCTTATATTTAAATGTTGTGAATTCTTTGAGTAATCATATTAGTACCGACAAAATTGGAGTTTTGGTAGAGCAAGCTTCCCACCATCACTGACCTGTTGTCCAAAATCAAAATAAAAGATTGAGATGGTTTTCCACAATGCCTGAAATAGTTGTAGAAAACCCTGTAACATACAGTCTATGTGCAGGCAATCATAAAAGGCTAACAGGCACCTAACTACTCATGACTGAATGAGAGCATAGATGCTAGAAGTTTTACTGATCACATCAATTTTTCAAGCACTCAGTACAGTATGCATAGTTGAGACCTAGTTGTTAAGCAACACAGAAGGATAACATTTAGACCTTGATATGATAACAGATTCATTAGCCTGTATAGTATAAAAATAGCCCTTGGCCATCATTAGCAGACTGTTCAGGGGGTTTTTTTCTTTACACAACTCAGTTGAGAATAAATTATATGGGATATTATTCTCAGATAGTAAAGCAATATATTTGATATTCTTGGTGAGTTTTTATATCCTCAGCCTTTCCACTGTACTTACCAGTTGCCCCCACACCTAGAACTGAGACCCAGAGCAAGAAATATTGTCAATCATTAACAGCTTTCCTCTGCAGTGCTTAAACAGTAACTTAGCCTAGGCTACCTGTGAGCAAACCAAAACTGAAAAGATAAGAGAGTAAATATACCACTCCTTACTTGACTGACAGCATGTTGGCTCAAGCCCACACAACTATAGTTCACCTTCACAATGTAATCAGTAGCCCTGTAGGCAGGGTGGGACAAGTGGGTGCACTGTGCCCCCCCACCTGTGCTTAACCCACTTACATTTTTTTCTTTGAAATTTGAAATTTGAAATTTTTTATTTTTTTTTGCATGGCAGCCTCTACTTAAAGAATGACAGCTGTTTTAAGAAATAGAGCAATTTAAGAAATTGACCCTCTGAAAGAGTCAGCGAATAAGGCAGGGCAAGTGTACAACATCTGGCAGAGACCCCAAAGGTATGCTCACTCAAGACTTTGCACGAGTGGGGGTAGCTTTTTCATTTTTGGCAATGCATCAGTGCTAGCACACACATGCCATCCTTCCAGTTAACATGAATTCTGACCTTCCAAATCCTATGCTCCAACAATTCAAAAGAGAAAAAGACTTTCCAGCAAAACCTCAAGTTTGATGAAGTCCTGCCTAATGGGAAAGCTCAGGGGCAAGCTAGCCCTCTAAACCAGGTCATTCTCAATCAAAAGAGGATGAGACCAAGCACAGTCCAGCATGATTAGTCATGCAGATCAGTGGCTGTCTCCCCAGTGTTCTTGAGAGAAATCTTGTGTGTTTGATCCTTACAAGAGATGGCCATTATTCCTCCCCTTTTAGGATGGCAGAGTGATAATGCCAAGATATGTTGTGGCATAACAAGAAAAAAAAATATTTTAATAGCTTGGGCATGAAAATAATTACTTTGCTATTTTATATCATTTTATTATTTAGAAATATATTTTTGTGAGAATTTTTTGCTCATATTAGATCATAGTAGTGATAAGAAAGTGAAAGGAGTAAAATATGCCACACTATTTTGCCCCTATTTCAGTTTATTCTGTGAGTAGGTCGTTACTTTTGTTAATATTTCTGTAATTTCCTGTACCAGTGCAAGTACCTCACAGTGACCAGCCAGGTACCTTAAGAAGCTTGCAAGCAGGACATGAATTCAACAGCGTTCTTCCCAGCTGTTCTTAAGTTTATATTGCACCATGTGCATGATATTACAATGGTTCCCAAACTATGGTGGCTCAGTCATGCTGGCCACATGACTCAGAAAAACTATCTGCGGACAAACACTGGCTCCCTTAGCCAGTAAAGCGAGATGAGCGCCGCAACTCCAGAGTTGTTCATGACTGGACTTAACTGTCAGGGGTCCTTCACTTTTTTTTTTATTCATACGTAAGTCCAATTGAATTCAATTTGGCTTTCTCCCAGGTAAATGTGGTTAGGATTACAGCCTCTCTGTCTTGATTTTACAGTTCTTTATAAACTTAATGATGTATCGTTTCCCTCACTCAGCTACCTAGGAAGGACAGTTTATCATCCTGTTGATATTTTGCTGTTTATGTCCTGCATTGTTTGAATTCATGTGGGCATATTAAACATTTTACAGGTGCTCTATTGCCAGAATAATGCCACATACAAGTCAATTTTGTAATGCAATGTTTTATTTCAAATATGTGTATTTATGATGTGTGTGTGTGTGTGTGTGTGTGTGTGTGTTGAAACATAACACTCAAACTAATTTATCTTTTCAAGGTTTGTAGTAAACATGATTTTGTGTTTAAGAGCTTGATATTCTCAGATATTAACCAAGAAGTCCACTCCCACCAACCACATAGCATTGCATCTGGGAGCATTGTAGCCAGCCTGGAATGGGGAAAACAAGGCTGTTTGGTGTGTGACACATGCACACTGGTACCAGCTGGGGCATAGCCATAGACTTTATAAGGGCCTCATTGGACCATTTCTGTTACCATAAAGCACCAAAGCTGCAGCAAGCAAAGGCTATAGCAGCTAAGGCAGCTGCTTGTGGCTGCAAAGCCAAACAGGATGTTTGTGACTGTTGCCATGGGAACAAAGGGGCAGTCCATTCTGTACTGAGCACCAGATGTTAGCTCAGTGTGAGTGTCAGATTACCCGTACTGGAAGTACATGGGTGGAGTTTATACTTACTGCTGTTGAGTGCAGACATGTTTCTCTGTACTGATATAAGAGACAGAAATAAAAGATGTAAATAGATTTCTGTCTGCTTCTTTCCCCTCCCTGGGGGACACCAAAGGGGAGAGAGGAAGAACGGTGTGTTCCTCTCACACATCTGAGAAGAATCGCCGAGACCTCGCCTGCTTATCAGCAGAGTGACGCAGCGGGGAGGTCGACAAGGAATATCTGCCGGTGCCTACGCTGTGGCACATTCCTCTGACCCAGGCAGAATTCCAACAATTTCCACTCACTCACCCACCCCACCCCCCATTCTAGAATTGGGTTGCCAATGATTTTGGGGCATTATCTACTGAATTAAGAGGGTGCGGGTGTTTTGGGGTTGGTCCTGTTACATAGGTTGATTTGTATATTGTCAGACTTGCTGTCATACTCTGCAGTTATTTCCACACAATATATTTAAAGCTCATTCTTCCTCCAAAGAATCCAGGAACTCTCATTTGTTAAGGTTGCTGGGAATTATAGTGAGAGGTAAATTATGGTTCCCCACATTCTTTGAAGGGGAGCTTTTCATGTAAGGTGTGGATGTGACTTGGGTTCAGGAGGAAACATTGACTGAACAAATTAGAATGCTTTTGCTTTAGGCATGTAATGTGGCTTGCAAAGTCACAGAAATGGAAAATTGTCATTGAAACACCTAATGGAATAGGGTTTTTTCCCTATATTTATTTATTTGTTAAATGTATAGCCCACTCTTCCACCAGAAGCTTCCAGGTATCTGGATGGGTAATATTTAGAGCATCAACAGGGAATAGTTACTTCAATCTTTCTCATAACTAGCATTCTAAACTATTTATTATGCTTGTAACTGTCTTTTAAAACCATTCTAACTCATCAGGATCCATCTTCTATTGTGGTGTCCAAAACTAAACATGGCAGTCCAGTTTCTTTTCTCTTTTTAAAAGGTATTTCAGGATAATTTGCTGGTGTGGCTGCATTAAGGCCCTAGTCTGAAATCCTTTTTAAAAACCCTGCTTTTTTTCTTGACAAAGGTTAAATCAATCTAGGTCTTTATTCACTGTCTGGGCATTACTCACAGCACTTTCTGCGATAACCTCCTATAATCTGTAATTTAAAAGGCTATATACCAACACAAATGCCTTTAAAAACATTTCTGATTGGAATGATTTCAAACTGCTTGTCAGGATTTCACTTGATCAATTAGAAAGCTAATGCTACAGTTACCTTCTTGCAACCTCCATTGATCACCTTAAGCAAGTTGCCAGTTAATAGATAACAGCACTGCTCTGCAGATAATCCCAATGAGTGTGGGGATTTTTTCATCTCCAGTTTTTGAATCTTTTGGTGTATATTAATACTCCTTATCACTAGTTGTTTTAAGATGGCATATTATAAAGACAACATTGAATTATATAATAGTGCTGAACTATTTAAGCCACAAAATCATTTAAGTCAGAGGTGGCTGTGCTATGGCCTTCCAGACATTCAACTCCAACTCCCATCAGACCCAGTTGCCATGGACAATGGTCAGGGATGATAGGTATCATAGTCAAACAGCATCTGGAGGGCCACAGATTAGGTATCCCTGACACATATTCATGCAATAAATTAAGTGATAAGAGCATATGTGAGAATATAAGTAAAAAAGTATTTTATCATCTCACCTCAATAACATATGAACACAGAAGACATTCAGGAAATGCTGCAAAAGCCTTGATGGTGATCATGTGTGGTGTTAAGATACTATTTCTGCAATGTTTACTGGTTTGAACATGAACTTCTGCACATCAATAAAACACCACACAAAAATAATCTGGATAGCACTATAGAGGAAAAGATGGGGAAACATCTAGCTATTTTTACTGAATTAAAATCTCCAAGCCCAGTGAACTTCATCCAAGGGTACTAAAGAAGCTTGGAGATGTAATTTCAGAACCTTTGTCTATATCTGTGAGAATTCTTGGAGAACAGGTGAGGTCTCTGTGGACTGGAGGTGGGCAAAAGTTGTCTTCATCTTCAAATGTTTTTAGCCAGGTTTCTAAGAAAGTATAAATGCAGCCATGTGTCCCCCCCCCAAAAAAAAAACATTGTGGAAAGCCTTATTTATTCACCCACCTCAAAATCCAGTTCTACAGTTCTACAGGTCTGGATTCTGACCTGTGTATAATCTTGCTCTGGTTATAGCTCTGGTTGACAGCAAGAATAAATTGATGATTCAGAAGCAAGTTAAGAAATTATAGATATTCTTCATAATAAGGATATGAATTAAATAATCTCAAATTCTCTATGAAACGCAGAAGTCCTAGAAGAAAGACCATTACTATGTACTCGTATCTTTGTAATGACCTCTTGGTTTAAACATATAGAGAGATAATAAGTGTATACTTTACCTTTGTTCAGATACATTTAAATAATGAGCTAGGCATAGTCTTACATCATAACCTCAGGACTCTTATGTCTTTTGAAACACATGGTGAAAGAGTTAGAAGATGGACTAAAATAGTTCATCACCTGGAGCCAGAGTCTATTAATGCTTGCCACTGGATTAGTAGTGAGAAATCCAATTCCAGCAATAAGAAACCAGCTGTCAGGCAGTGTTATTCTCCTTGGAGGTGGCGAGCATACATCCTATTGCAAAGAAAAACAACCTCTAACATTAACCGTGCCCTGCACAAGGATGAATTCGTGTCTTGTACATATAATAACTTCAGATCTCAGAGGCCAGAGTTCACAAATTGAAATTGATGGCCAGCCGAGACAGAGAATCAATACAACTATATAATCCTGTTTGGAGTATTCAAATGGCGAATATCAAGGACTCATCCACTGTCTATTTGGTTTGTGCATGTTTTGGAAGGTAGCAACTGTTTATTTAAAGAGTTTGCAAAGATGATTATTGATTTTAAAAACTGCAGAAGTCTGCTCAGAGAATATTTGCCATTCCTATTTGTATCAGTCAAGCAATGAAGTATCTTCGCTCACTGAAATGAGTCTTTGTCATAGTCTGATAGGATGCTATGCAAGTATATGGCAAAACAGTAAATGAAAAGATGTAGATGATATAGATTTCAAAGGACTAAGAGAAATCTAGACTTCTGGAGATTGCTTCCTCAAACATTCATTTCTTGAAAAGTAGATCACAAATTCAAACATTCAGCTGTGACAACAAATTGGAAAGGAGATCTCTATGTTTATGTTGCTGGATTATGTCAAGTAGCGGTGAGCAGAGTGGTGGCAAGTGAGCAGATGGGATCACCTCTGCAGTAAGTGTAAATGAGGGGTGCAGCAAGATGGGTTGTCTAACTTCTTAAACCTAAATATAAGCACAGAGCTTCTGTAGGTGTTGGTAGTACCATTACCAGTAACAGATCAGCTTGAAACATGCCGGGTGTACATATGGAGCCAGCTCCTCATTCAGCTGACCTGGGCTTCAGGGCAGTTCAGGTGCACCTTAGGGTAGATTATTATTATTATTATTATTATTATTATTATTATTATTATTATTATTATTATTACCCCGCCCATCTGGCTGAGTTTCCCCAGCCACTCTGGGTGGCTCCCAATCAAGTGTTAAAAACAATACAGCATTAAATATTTAAAAAACTTCCCTAAACAGGGCTGCCTTCAGATGTCTTTTAAAGATAGGATAGCTGCTTATTTCCTTCACATCTGAAGGGAGGGTGTTCCACAGGGTGGGCGCCACTACCGAGAAGGGCCTCTGTCTGGTTCCCTGTAACCTCGCTTCTCGCAATGAGGGAACCGCCAGAAGGCCCTCGGCACTGGATCTCAGTGTCCGGGCTAAACGATGAGGGTGGAGAAGCTCCTTCAGGCATATAGGACCGATTGGGGCATTAGCAAATACACACATTGCTAATTCAATCTTTTGCTTGCTTCTCTGGAACATTAAGCTACCTTTATCGGAATAATACTGCCTTACTTTCCTGTTTACATTTACTTTTTTTTAAAAAAAATCTAAATAACATTTTATTCATTGAGTCCTTCAACATAATCACTGAGACTCTTGCGCAAGGACTGTAAAATATTTCTTTAAAGTTGGAAGCATTTCCTATCATACTGAGGTCACTGTAATAATTCTATGGGTCAAACTCAAGTTTGGTGGTGGGAGTGGGGGTTGTTTTGCTTTTAGAACTATATATAGAACGTATATATTTAATAATTAAAGGCTGTTGAAGTCATGTTAGATGTAGTGATTTTAATGATGCATTAGTCTTGTGAGATGTAATTTGCTTTCTGTTTTGTGCAATTACCTTTTTCCATGGAAACCAATTTTGTATCCTCATCAAAAATGGTTGCTGCTGAGGTTTCCACGGGTGTAAGAAAAATGAAGTAAACAGGGTTATAGCTTTTGGTGGACCAGCAGCTACTGCTGAATGCCTGCAATAAACTTCAGAACTTTAGAAGGCAATACCCCATCCCCTTACTAGCATTTGTCACAAGAACACCTGTTGTAGCAATTATATCTATCTTTTGAGGAAGACATCATATACAACCCACTTGCAAAGTTAAAAACGTACTAAAAGTCCTGCTGGATCAGGCCAAATGTTCATCTAGTTCATCTTCTTGTTTTCACTGTGCTAGTCAGATGCCCATGGGAAGCCTTCAGGCAGGCTTATCAGGTTATCAAGTTATCAGGTTGTCTTTAAACCATGAAAATGACCCCCCCCCTTCCACTGTCTAGTCACTGGAATGTTTTAAGCATACATATATATATTTAATGTGTGATACCACGGGGATAGGACTGAAGCTAGCAAGGGTGCAGGTGTGTAGTAATCGGCCATTGCAGCTGAGCAGTGACTATGGGGCAAGAAGCTTTTGTGCCTGTACTGGTTGGCATTGTGAGGTTGAGGCTAGATGTTCCTCAGTCAGCACCATGCAGATAGACATCCTCCAGCATGCCCCACTGTATAATTGGCTTCTGCTGTGCTGGGTAGTAATTTTCACCAGTTTCTGTCATTGCTTTGTAATGTAAGTCAGCTCAATGACATCAACCAATTATTACTTACTGCCAACCCTCAAGCCAACTGCTGTGCCCAAATTCAAGCTGTGTTGTATTTCCAGTTCTACTTGGTCATTTTCTTGCATCCATATTTGCTCCTAGCCTGCACTTGCATCTTGCTCCTTAATTCTCCCCCATTCTTTCCAGCACTTGCCCCCCCTTGCTTAAGTTTCACTTGGCTTGCCTTTGATGTTGTTTTTTGTATACTCCATAAAAATTGTTGTGGCTTATGCAAACAGACCTAAATCTGCTGCTCTAACCAGAATAACATAAAAAATGAATTCAAAATAAATAAATAAATTAAAACATTGTCCAGTAGCACCTTAAAGACCAACTAAGTTTGTTCTGGGTATAAGCTTTCATGTGCATGCACACTTCTTTAGATACACTGAAACAGAAGTCACCAGTGGGAGGGTGGGGTGGGGGTTTTCTCAGAAGAGTAGTAGGGGATGGGTGATTGACTCAATGGGTATAGTAAACCTGTTGATGACTGTTAATGATTGCAATTAGTCCTACAATTAGTTGTCCACAGGTTTACCATACCCATTGGGTCAATCACCTATCTCCTACTACCCTTCTGAGAAAAACCCCACCCCACCCTCCCACTATATATAAGGGTCTGGTGACTTCTGTTTCTGAAGAAATGTGCATGCACATGAAAGCTTAGACCCAGAACAAACTTAGTTGGTCTCTAAGGTGCTACTGGACCTTTAAAAAAAAATTAATTTATTTCAACTGCGTCAGACCAACACGGCTACCTACCTGAATCTAGAATCAAAAATGAATGATTCCGCGCAAAAGCATTACCACAAGGTGCAAAGGAAATGTGAAGAAGTAGAGAAACAGCATCAGAATGTGAGATTTCTGAGCGACTGCTGAGGTCCACAGTATTTTAGGGTGGACTCCTTCAGTCTCTAAGTTGCAGACATTACATTTGCTTGAATCTCTGACGATAGTCTGAGTGTCGAGGGTTGGGCTGATGGTGTTCTTAGTGCTGCCATGTGTGCTGCTGTTTTTCACTGCAACTGGTCCTTTGCATACATTGCCTAAGAGGGGACAGTAGAAGCTGATGCTGCTGTAAAGAGGGCGAGGGTAGGTAAGAAACAGTATGATAGGGCAGCAAGCAGAAGAAGCATCAGCCACTACCTGCCTGATCTCTCTATACAGACAAGGAGCACTTAGTAAGACAGGCCACTTAAGGTGTCTTGTTGAGGACCCTCAAACCTAGACTGGGTTCCACAAAGGAATAATAACTTTTCTACTATGTATATAAAGTTAGTTCATGTAGGTTATGATTATTAGAAGCTGCAGTACTGAGAGGTATATTAAAGACATTATATGCTGCTGATGTGGTACCGTCATGAGTTAAGTCTCCTTATTGGTAAATAAACACAGATGTCCCCAATAGTAGGTTTGAAATGCGTTCATAATGTGAGCGTAATCTGTTCACGGTATGTAGGCTGAGCGCTACCCCCCCAAAAGCATTTAATCCATTCACAATTAATTAAGAGACGTTCATTGATTGTCCTGCTTATGCACCTGTGAAGTCAACATTCATCGGAGATGGCTGGCAGTGGCAGCAGTTGTTGGCACATCCTGAAAACTTGATTATGAACCGTTTACTCAACCTCAGAAAGTGCTGTTCCTTTCTGAAGTTTTCATGGCCTGGTTGTTTTGCACTGTAGTTCATGAAATAATAGCTAGGCTTTGTCATATTATCATGGAAGTCAGGAAAACTCATGGCTGTTCCAAGGGCAGGGCATGCTTTTATCTCATGTAAATGAGATGACCTTTATAAAAGCAAATGCAGATGGTTGGGAAATGCATGAGGGGATTTGTGTGTGAGACCTTTTGGAACAAAAAGATAAAACAAGCCAATCAACCAATTTAAAGTTTGGCCAAACTTACCAGTCAATTCATGAATGTTGTATCCTTTCCTAGGTATCTTTGTGGGCATGCTTTCCTGGGCTCTCAATACAGTAGAGTTCTCTTAGACTCTAGTTATGTATGTCTGTATTTGATTGCAGATTCCTTATTGTGTCCATGTGTTTATGTGTGTTTAGTGTGTGTGTGTTCTCTTTTCTTTGCTGATATGATTGATCCTACTGGTCAAGCCAAGCACCTGAGCCTCAGACCATTTATTGGCAGACAAATGAGAACAGCTGTAGGGAAACTGAATGGTGAGGAAGGATTGGTTCCTTCCCACTGTTCTGATCCTCCTGGCATAATGTACACACAATGAAAGAGAATATTATGTGGTAACATGCTGCCTTTCCCCCTCGTTCCACACTCCAGGTTTCAAGCAGCAATATAAAAATGTGTTTGTGTAAAAAAGGGATAGCAAATTAGCATTAGACTTCAGTAGACTCTACTCCTGGCTGACAGTTCAGAGGGGAGCAGAAACTAGGGACAGGGGAGAAATTAAATTCAGTGTGAATTTAAAGGCCTTTCTACCAAATTTAAACTTTCTGAAACAATATGAATCAAAACACAGCTATCTTTTGCCATGTACACTTATCTGGATTTTGCAGTACAGTTCTCTGAGCTGTGTTTACAAAAATGCATATATTAAGGAAACGTGTGCATATAAATTAAGATACTGTATTAGTGAAAATAACACACCAAGATGCATTAACTTAGGGGAAATAGTTTGCAGAAATGTGTACAGTAATCAAAAGCACATATAAACATGTGTTTAAAAGGAGAAAAGCATCCTAAAATGCTGATGATTTCTCATGAATAAAAGCTCAGATTGCTACAAAATGTGAAGAAATGAATTTAAGATTATAAAAATGAGAAACAGAGAACTAAAATTGACAGATCCTTCCATACTAAGCAGAAGCAGTCAAGGTCCACAGAAGGGAAACCAGGTTCAAAGTGGCTTGCAGAGCAATCTTAACTCCTGATGCACATGGTTATGGTGCTTAGGATGCAATGCATTGCTCCCGACGACTGGTCATGGAGGCCAACAGGAAAGTGTTTGTTGTGCCTGCCAATGGCATAGACTGTTGACAGATTACTGCAGCAGTGTTCCCACTGGTGGAAACCAATGTAAGACACCCTCCAAGTGGTAGAATGGTGGTGAGGAGAGGCACAGCTGGACTGACCAAGGACCCACTGGATGCTAAGCTGGAGAGTGTTGTGTTACTGGTCTCTCTGATGATCCATCCTGGAACTGGCACAGCAAAAATGAAGAAAACTACTGGTTCCCCTTTTACTGTAGCTGGCACAAGTGGCAAGGCTTCAGATACAGTGGTGGCTCCACTGCTCTGTTGAACCTTGCTGCTCCCCAGGTAGGGATCAGGACTGCTGTTCCAAGCAGGTTTGTAGCCAGGAATAGGAAGAAGAGAAAGCAAATGGAGATCAGAAGAAACAGAGGGCAGCTTCAGAGGAGGTGACCAAGTTTGGGGAGGGGTCAGGATCTAAGTTAGAAATAACTTTGTTAGAAGGACTAGAACTAGATGCAAATTTTGGCAGTGTTTATGATCAAAAGTAGTCAGCAAGATAGTATAAATTTTAGTTCATTAATATGCTGTTTTCCTGAGGAAAATGTGGAGGATCTTGTCCACTTCCTCAGGTTGTTAAGATGTGCCACTGACGGATGCAGGGAGCAGTTTTAATAAACACAAGATTCCATTATTGCTTCTCTGGCATGCAGCAGAAAAGCTGACCCAGCGTAGGAGGGAAGGGAGACCAATAAGCAACAATCAGTGCTGCTGACACATTCTGAGAAACAGCTTTTTTCACTTGCAGTGACTCCTTGATGTTCATTTGGGGCTGTTGCGGGCCCATTTATTACAAAGCCCATTCTAAACTGATGACTGCTTGGCTGTGCTCCCTCTGAGCCTTTATCAGCAATTCTTAAGCTTAATATAAGCAGGAACTGCTCCAGTCATGTCATTAAAATCCAGCATTTAAAAACAGCTGTGAATTTGGATTTGGGAGGGGGAACTAATCTGTTTTAAACAGATTTATACACAGAAATTGGTGGGTTTTGACCCAACTGAGCTTCACCCACAGCAGACCACTATTTGTACTCACATATGTCAGAGCCACCTGTGCATGATTGGATTATCTTTTCAAGAATCAACTAATTATGTGCAAAATCATACACAAAGAAATAGTTGCATTATACATATAAAAGAATCAAATCCCACATGGGACTTTATTTTTCCAAGCGTAACTATATATGAATTAACATGGAAGTATTTTTATACAGTTGAATTCTTGTGTCTGTTTATATGCTGTTCTATTTCAGAAACCTGGAATGTGTGTTTGTATGTACAGTGGTATCTCAGGTTAAGAACTTAATTCATTCTGGAGGTCCATTCTTAACCTGAAACTGTTCTTAACCTGAGGTACCACTTTAGCTAATGGGGGCCTCTCGCTGCCGCTGCCCAATTTCTGTTCCCATCCTGAAGCAAAGTTCTTAACCTGAGGTACTATTTCTGGGTTAGCGGAGTCTGTAACCTGAAGCGTCTGTAACCCAAGGTACCACTGTATGCATAGTATGCATATAATATAATGTTCCTATTATTTCAGAACATGTGTGTGTGTGTTGTGTTTTGTCAATATCGAGGAGGAAGATTGGATTTAGGAAACAAAATCAATGTGGACAAACTTGGCATCAACATTTTCAGCCAATTTTATCTCTAAGTTAGAATAACCTATATCTTGGAAGAAAAAAACTATAAAATATTGAATGTTTACAACCTACAATTATTGTTAAAAACTCATTAATCAGGTACACTTTCCTTCTCCCACTTCTTAACCTTGGAATTTTAGTAGACAGACGAACTAGTAAAACAGACAAACCTTTCTCAAGGAAAATCATAAGGTTAGTGGATAAACAAAACCATTAGAAGCTGCTTTCTTCTATCCTAAAAAATTTGCTTTCTGAAAGACATCTTTGTAATGTTTGCATTTTCTGAAAGGAAAATATCCCTTGTTTTGTTTTCTTATTTAATTATAACTGTCTTTGAATATTCGTTTTAATAATAATTTTTTTTTAAAAAAAAACATTAATTTGGATTTTGGTGAAAATCTCCCAAAGTTAATCTTATTAACTTGTTTAGCACATGGTCAAATTATAGGTATGGTTTTATATGTAAGCAAATACCATATGAAAATGTCTTACTATCACAGCACACGATGCCCACAGTGCCCTGAGGGGCGGACCATAGAAATAAACACATGGGACTTGTATTGGGTTGAATTAGGCCAAACCTTTTATTGATTACAGATGTAACTAGGTTTGGGCCAAGGCGTTGGATATTTATCCAGTATGAAGCAGCCTACCTGCTGGTTGATAAATAGGGTAGGATCGACCCTGAGCTGGGAAGTTGCCCTTTGATATGCACCAGGTGTTACAATCCCATTTAGGCCACCATTGGGAGAGGTGATGTGGCCCATTTGCTCCCAAGTGAACCCCCAGACACTCCTCCTGGATCCCTTTAATGGGGTACCTAATCAGCTAAGGATAAAACCCAGTCCTTATCCACCAGAAGTTGTGACTGTTGCTATGAGGTAGGCAAAAACCCACAGACCAGCCATTCATCTGCAGGGGAAAAGTCCTCCCTGGCCCTGAATATGGTGACTGAATAAACCATAGTAAGGTCCTCACACTGACTGGGTGGTGATCTCCAAAGAAGGGGAACTACAAAAGGCCACCTTCTTAAATACAGCAGGAGTGAACCTGGTTCAGTCCTCACTTTATGTTTCTTCCCAGCCTCGCAGCTGAAATTATATAACATACTCTTGGGAAAATATACATCCATCCCATGTGATAGTTTACCTGTAGAGTTTCATACTTCCCCTTCTACATATAAGTGCTTTCTGTGTAGGAAATGTGTAACATCGTAATCCAAAATTCAGTTTTAAAAATAATAATTCACATTTATTTCAGTGGATTTGAAATTTCATATGGAAAACATATGTGCCAAGATAAGATATACAACAAGTTCAGGCTGTACAACAAATTTTAGAAATATTTTAAATACCATCTACTTTTACCTCAAAAGTTTAAGGAGTGTGGAAAACATATTTGAAAGAATAGCTATTATTAGTATGTAACTGTAATTTAAGTTCACTTTGAGCCTGGTTTCACAAATTGTCAGCTTCTGCCAAAGTCTGAATTTGGACTACATTATTGATGTTGGCTCAACTGCATAAATGAATCAATTGATGAGAAAACCAACAGTTGATTCAGTTTATTTTCTATAAAGTACAGATTTGGCTACAGTCAGTGCATCAAGTCTTCATTTTACATGGCCATTTAACATGCTAGTTCATAGTGGTCATTAAACAGCTTCTATTTTCCACTTAATTACAGACCTGTCCCAGCGCTTTCTGAAAATGAAGTGATTTTAAAATGGCAGAATAGTAATTTTATTTTATTTTATTTTACTTTATTTTGTGTGGTGCGTAAATTAAAGCTCAGTCATTCTCCCATTTGGATAATTTACTAGCAACAGGAAATGAACTGATTGCAATTATTCTCTCTCTGTCTTCAGCAGAAGGGTCTGTAGTTCTTTGCCTTGGTAATAGCGGTAAATGATACTTTAGTCAACTGGTACTATCTTTCCCATTTCACTGACGCTTCTGAATAGCATAAAAGGGTTTTCGGAGATTAATCCACAATTAGATATTCTGGTATCCTTTAAAAACTGTCAAAAGACCCCTGTGGCCACACTTTTTTCCATTTAAAGTGATACTGAATTAATAATGTTTTGCCATCTCGTCAGACCTTTAAACTCCTGTGACTGATATCACATCAGTTAGCCCACTTAAGCAAAATGTCACACGGCAAGACTTCCATTTTGAATAGGTCATTCCCACTGAAGGCTCATTAGTGCTCACTGTCCATTTTGCTTTCCAGGGCTTGTTGAAGCTGCAGAGCCTTCTGTTTAGAAGTGGGCAGACGGGGGGGAGGGGGGAAGCCTCCCCTTTTTCATTCCAAATCACAGACTTAGTATGGCAGCACAATATGTTATAATTCATTTTGAATAAGAAGTCACATAATGTTTAGATAGAAGGCCATAAAGTCATGTTGTGTTTTTAAGGCGTGGTGGGGCTGTTTGTGATGTGGGAGGAAAACTGTTTCACCACAAAATCTGAGGAACCATAACTCAGAGTTAGAACATTACCATAGTTATGCAGTGGTTCTTGGCATCTCCAGTTAAATGGATCAGGTAGTAGGTGATATCCTGGAGAACTGCTGCCAATTAAGAGTAGAAAATGCTAGGCTAGGTAGAAGAAATAGTTTGACCTGGCATAAGGTTGCTTCCAATGTGTTGGAACTACAGCTGAAATCAGAGCAAGCAACAGCACTGGAATATAGTTCTTGGTCTTCAAGCCAGGACTGTATATGCCAAGATGGATGAACGGCACCTCCAGATGTCCATTATATGGTGCATTCATGATGATTTGTGCTCATGACTGGGACCATGATATGTGATCCCACTTTCAATGCTGTTTGCTCCTGCAGAGCATTGCTCCTGTTTCATTTTCATTTTGTACATATGCTGTAAATTCCCATTGAAATCACAGAATTTTTCACACTGCAAATGTTCCAGTTTGTTTTTATTCCACTTTTGTTGAGCTATAGTCCATCTGGATAGCAATAATTTGGTAGCATTAGGGATGCATCTCAGAACAAACCAAAGCAGAATAAACCCACCACTGATGCACTTTTATCATGTCAAGAGCATATTGCAGAACACAACGGTAATAATACTAATAACCAGTCTGGAGCGGCCCTGAATGTCCATTTTTTCAGTTTGGAGTATCAAAACCTTGATTGTTCTTTGCCCCTTTATGTGCTCTTTCTAAATATAAAAAGGGTAGAGAGGTAGGACAAATATTTGCTTTTTAAGGCAACTATACTAACTAAAACGCAGGCAATATCTTCCCCAAAGAAGTGAACAACATAACTTAGAAAGTATCAGCCTTATTCCTCTGTTAGCTGTAGTTAGAACATTTGTGTAAATTTGTGGAGAGCAAAGGAAAGACCTTGCTCATGTGCTCCTCTTATGGATGTTAGGTTACCATTTATTTATTACCTTTACAAATGTGTCCTCTTTTTTGCTCTTCAAAATATGGCAAATCCTATCTAATGTGATTTCTTTCTAAAACTTTGATTGATAAAGTGGGATCCAACCCATGTAAAAAGGCAATAATGGTTTAGTTTTGCCAATTTTCTTATCACAGAATGCAGAGTAGAAAGAATAGCATGCTTTAAGTTAAGGGTTGGGGACCTCTAGATCTTCCTGGACTACAACTCCCACCATCCCTGAGCATTAGTCATGCTGGCTGGGTCTGATGGAAGCCAATATCTGTGTTGCAAGAAGTAAAAGTAAAGGTAAAGGTACCCCTGCCCGTACGGGCCAGTCTTGACAGACTCTGGGGTTGTGCGCCCATCTCACTTAAGAGGCCAGGGGCCAGCGCTGTCCAGAGACACTTCTGGGTCACGTGGCCAGCGTGAAAGGAAAACGTCACTAAAGAGTTGGTATTTCTAGGCCCAGAAAGTTAAGGGGCCATCTGAGTTGTGAGTTTAGTTTCTCTTTCACCTTTTCTTCTTGCTTCTGTTGCAACAAGTAATGGCTGATGTTGTTAAGTAAACAATAGAGTTGCTAGATCAAAGCCCTGCCATTTCTTCCATGAGTTCTGCAACAATCTAGAGGGCTGTAGGTTCCTCATCCCTGACAAGTAAAACTAGCTATGAGAAACATTTTGACTCCTTTGTGATTTTGGCTTTGCTACTTGTGTCTACTTCACATAATGGGATGAGTAAAATATATACTAGCATAATGAAAGGAAGATATACACAATTTCACCTGTTTGCCACACTTTTTGCTGTTTCTCTGTTCACACAATACAATATAATCACAGGAAGATCTCCTTGCAGGCAAACATGGGGGGTGGGAAATGATTATAGAAGCTCTCTAATTGGGCCTTCAAAAGCTATTCAATTCCAGGATCATTAACCCAGTAATTATTTTAATGTCTTTTCCACTACCAGAATGTGTTAACACATAGACATTGCTAAAGCAACACCATGGAAAAGCACAAAATATATTGTGAGAATATTATACAGTACAGATGGACCAATAGATAATGGGTTTTGCTAGTAAACTGCTAGTATATCAGTATACTGGAGTGCCCCATTAGTGAAGGAGGAGGTTCTGCCATTATAGGGCTCAGAATTCTATTGCTTATAAAAATAATAACTTACCTTACATATACCTTGATACTTTGCATACACTCTGATTATTGTACCTTCAGTGGTTGTTGTTGTTGTTGTGTAGTCGTTTAGTCGTGACCGACTCTTTGTGACCCCATGGACCAGAGCACGTCAGGCACTTCTGTCTTCCACTGCCTCCCACAGTTTAGTCAAACTCATGCTGGTAGCTTCGAGAACGCTGTCCAACCATCTCATCCTCTGTCGTCCCCTTCTCCTTGTGCCCTCCATCTTTCCCAACATCAGGGTCTTTTCCAGGGAGTCTTCTCTTCTCATGAGGTAGCCAAAGTATTGGAGGCTCAGCTTCACAATCTGTCCTTCCAGTGAGCACTCAGGGCTGATTTCCTTAAGAATGGATAGGTTTGATCTTCTTGCAGTCCATGGGACTCTCAAGAGTCTTCTCCAGCACCCTAATTCAAAAGCATCAATTCTTCGGCGATCAGCCTTCTTTATGGTCCAGCTCTCACTTCCATACATCACTACTGGGAAAACCATAGCTTTAACTATACAGACCTTTGTTGGCAAGGTGATGTCTCTGCTTTCCTTAAGCGGTTAGATGAATCTTAATCAGCGATAGTACCTTCTCCATGGTGGTGCTTGGTTCTGGAATAACTTTCCAGAGTCAGTTGTGTGATGCTAACTTTAGGCACCAGGTCAGGACAATTTTATCACTCTGAACTTGTAATGATTAATCTATTTACTGATGGTATGATTATTGCAGTTTTACTCAGGAATTTTATACTTAGTAATTTGATTGGAATTTTAGGTGATCTTAATTCTTTGCTACTACCCTTTAAAGATTTTAAATTGAGAAACAGGATATAAATACTCATACAATCAATGAATCAATTATTATTATGAATGAATTTGAAGAGTCTGACCTATGAGCAGAAAAATATTTCATAATAGTCTGAGCTCAACGATGATCTGTCTGCCTCAGTCTCTCATCTGTATTATGGGGGTAATTGGACAGAACAACCTTGCAGGGCATATATAATCTGGAGGATAATATATGTAACATGTTTTGAATGCATATTTAAATATATAATCATGTTTTAAGTCTAATTCCAAGTTGTCACTACTTCCTGCTGATTTCTGTTGCAAGGGTATTGCAATCTCCACTGTAACTGTGAAAATCTGTTATATTTCTTGGCCTTTCGTTCTAGTTTTTCTTTATATTTTTTAAAATTGTTTTTGTCCTTTCATAAAAGGATTGATGCAGATAATAAGCCTGACATAGTTCTACTCTTAAAACTGCAACTCTCAGGAACTTGTTAGAGAGTTTGATCTTCTATGAGTTAATCAAGGCTTAGAAGGCAGTCCAACTGGAAACGTATGGCATCATAAAAAGAAGAAGAAAAACCCTTCAACTTATATACTGGAAACAGAAGTTAAGACAAAAGACTCTCATGGAAGAAGGTCACCAGAAATATTATCTCCAAGATCACAGAAAGAACTAACAGTTCTTTTCTAGGTGTGCAAAAGACACATTTATAGTTAAGATAGGAAACTCATCATCTCAGGATGACAACGTCAAACTTCGACTTCACAAATGTATTTTTGTTTTGTTTTGTTTTCCCTTATTTTTAGTTTACCCTAACCTGCAATCATAAAAAGGACATAGGGGAGGGGGAAGGATTGTTGGTGAATAAGATTTCCAGAATAGATTCCGTTTCCCATAGGTTTAGGATGGCCATGTGTCCTACTTTATCCCAGAATGCCCTGTATTTTAAAGCCTCTCTGAGTCCAAGTCCAGTGTCAGGAACAGCCCCGTCATGAGGCAAAGTGGTGGAACAAGCATCCACTGGGGGGAGCATCAGATTTGAATGACTTCTGAGGCACAGGGTGCTTTGGAGGGATCTTTAGTTTGTCAGAGATGAAGTGGGATCTCAACAACGTATAGTCAATGCAATTATACAAATAAATTAGCATATGAAAACTTTATGCAGATCTGTCATTTATGCCCTCTTTTTCAATTATGCGTAAGTAGCCACCCTATGTAGACTAGGTAATGGCAGCAATTCTAGGGCTATAAATGCTATATCAAAATTGTGCTCTCCTTCACAATTGGGCATAGAGCTGAAACTAAATTTGTTTTCTGATAAGGTGGCCTGAGGGCATGAGGTGAAATCAGGAATGATAGAGGGAAATTAGCTACTTGTAGAGTGCTATTCCCTTTGTCCTTTATTTTACTCATAAGTCATTGCCAGTTTTTGTTTCTTTATTGTGGGAGTGGCACCTAGGACTGCCTAGGAACCTAATGTTTTAGTCCTGGAAATCCCCATGAGAGCAGTGCTGTGATGCCATACAATATTATTCAGCCATTTGCCGCTGGAAGAAACGCTCTGCAGGTAATAAGTTTTGATTTTCACCCCATATGAGTCACTGGGAGAGATCATCAGGGGGGTTGGGCTGGGTGTTCATCAGTATGCAGATGATACCCAGCTCTACTTCTCTTTTAAATCAGAACCAGTGAAGGCAGTGAAGGTCCCATGTGAGTGCCTGGAGGTGGTTGAAGGATGGATGGTGGCTAACAGATTTAGTTTGAATCCTGACCAGACAGAAGTACTGTTTCGAGGGGACAGGGGTCGGGTGGGTGTGGGGGATTCCCTAGTCCTGAATGGGGCAACTGTGCCCCTTAAGAAGCATATGTGCAGCCTGGGAGTCATTTTGGACTCACAGCTGTCCATGGAGGCACAGGTCAAATCTGTGTCCAGGGCAGCTGTCTACCTGCTCCATCTGGTATGAAGGCTGAGACCCTACATGCCCACAGGCTGTCTCACCAGAGTGGTGCAGGCTCTAGTTATCTTCTGATTGGATTACTGCAATGTGCTCTACGTGAGGCTACCTTTGAAGGGACCCCAGAAATTGCAACTAATCCAGAATGCGGCAGCTAGAGTGGTGACTGGGAGTGGCTGCCGAGACCATATAACACTAGTCCTGAGAGACCTGCATTTGCTCCCAGTACGTTTCCGAGCACAATTCAAAGTGTTGGTGCTGACCTTTAAAGCCCTAAATGGCCTTGGTCCAGTATATCTGAAGGAGCGCCTCCACTCCCATTGTTCAGCCCGGACACTGAGATCCAGCGCCAAGGGCCTTCTGGTGGTTCCCTCACTGCAAGAAGTGAAGTTACAGGGAACCAGTAAGAGGGCCTTCTCAGAAGTGACGCCTGCCCTGTGGAATGCCCTCCCATCAGATGTCAAGGAAATAAACAACTATCCAACTTTTAGAAGACATCCGAAGGCTGCTTTTTTACATCACAAAAAGTGGTTTTTGTAGAACTGCAAGAAAGCAGATATTTGTCTCTGGTTACCATTACTGTTAGGTTCTGCATTCAAAGACACATGGAATGGAATCAGCCCTTCATGGAGAATTGGCATACTTCACTTGTACTTTCTTTTATTTTCAAAATCAATTCCAACCCCCAGCCCTTGTCATTATGATTCTCCCACTTCCTAAGATGGAGAGAGTTTCCTACTTTGCCAGTTCCAGTGCTGCAAGACTCTGAGACGAGGTAGTAATCTGAATGTCAAGCAGCTGTGGTACTGAACTATAACTTCCACCATCCTTGGCCATTGCCATCTTTGCTGATGGGAGTTGCAGTTCAACAAGATCTGGAGTGCCAGAGGCTCCTCACCCATGATATAGAGACTGCCCTTTAGATGCCTGAGAGAATCGGAATTTACAGGGAGCAAAATGTTCTCTCTTCCTTGTCGCTCTGTGCTGCAAATAGCAAAACAATAGATGAATGTCTGAGGAGCTGCTATTTACTAAGTATTCATGTGAAAAGAGGCCTCAGAGCTGGCTTCAGATTATCCAGAAGGGACTGCATCTCAATTGTTCTCATTACATTCAGCCAGCAGTTGGCTCCTCTCGCAGTACACTCAGTGACCAAACACTTGCATCAAGAAAGAGAATAATTAATTGGCAAGTTTCATTGCGCTACACACATTGTAGATACTGGGAGGAATACTATATGCAAGTGCTTGTTTCACTCATTTCTGCTTTGTTGGATTCTCTTAGAATGCACTAGCAATCAAGATGTTTTCTTGACTGCTGCCACTGGATTCACAACAAATATCAAGAATAGCATGTCAGGCACATGAACCTTCTACTTGAGCAGCGGCTTTTAAACTATTCAACAGGTCCACAAAAAGTTGTTATTTTTCCTGTACTTTTTGCTGGGTATATAATAAGTATTTTAATTGTGACTTTTCTAAAATAAATGTGAAAGTAGACTTCAGCCTGATTCTATATATGGCATCCATTAAACTCAGAATAATCTTAGCAAATGCAGTGTGATATTCAGGGTGTACAAAATGATCCCTTCCCTTCTCCTATAGCCTCAGAGATACACCCACATTGCTTTGGGATACACATTGACAAAGCATTCATAATATCTACTTCTTTAGCTTAGGTCACTATTAGGAATGCAGTGGTTATTCATTATTTCTGTTTCCCCAAGTGACAATTGCAAATTCATAGTTACGGATAAGCGTCCTGAATAAAACATATCTCGGTTATTGCGGATCTAAAGAAAAAGAAAAATGGTAACTTGTGCAATCAAACCAATTGCGTGGAATGGAGGAGAAGCACAACAATGGGGAACATTATGAGTACTACTTAGACCAGATGGATGACACAAAAGACTATCCAGTGTATGATTTGAATGGGGAATAATGATGAGCACTAGTTAGACTGGATACTTGCTCAACAGCTGCCTTTAAATGGAGAACAATGTACACTAATGTTAGGATCTGAACTAACATGCAGGCAAACATGCCAAATAATTTGGAAACCATTTTCCTTCTGAGCATGAGTCCTAATGCAGAATCTTTCTTTTCTCATGGAAATTTATGTAGGAATAATAGGTTTTATACATGACTGGTAATCACTGTTACATTTGTTTCCAGATTATACATGTTATTTCTATGCAGTGATTATGTGTGTGGATAACTACTGTGCCTAACACCTCACTCATATTGTAGACTTATGATAGAATGCATTGTACCAAACATAAGGCAGTGTAGAAGTTAAATGTTTTTACTATTTCTCCATCGCATGTGTAGGTTCTGCAATCTGGCAGTGGTGTTTAGGGAAATGGTTACCTCAGAAATATAGCAGTATTTGGCTTTTCTTTTTACCTGGCATTTGCACAGAGATTTGATATGAGCGAAAGTGTCCACTTATTGTTTATTGTTCACTGGAAATTAAGTGATATGGAAGACCTCATTGGCATCTGGGTATTTTGAATATTAATGGATTAGTCATCAAGTCACTATGCTTTATTATAGACTATGTAGATCTATTCAAAATCCACAGAAATTTATTTATACACCATTACATGTAAAGCAGCCTTTAATTATAGCCATATAGAATAGTATATTATCTCTAATTAGTGCTGAAGAATGGATGCAAAATAAAGTACTGTTGGCAATCAGCAGTCATTATACAATAGCATGATCACATCTGTTCATATTAACAGATAAGCAGCGAACATCAAAACGGTGTTCGATTCATCCTCTAAAACTGTCTGAACAAAATATTGTATCTAACTCATCAAACTCTCTCAATATCTTTTGCTGACTTTGATCTGATTAAGGTCCAAAGAAACTAACCACAGATGCAAATATTCTAGTGCATCTGAAATTAAAACCCACTATATTTCAACAGTCTAAATATCTGAACTATACAGCAGCTGAAGTGATTATAGGCATAATGTAAACTTATGATAGAAAGGTTTTTAAATCTCTGCAGGTGTAGGATTATAGTAAAACCTATTGAAAGATACAATATTCTGCCTAAATACACCAGTACAAAATTAATTAGGCAGTTGATCACATAATAAATGTGTGATTGATAAGCTAATTGGAATAAACAGCTATAAGTCAGTAACAAACCAGATTCTTTTACTAGATGCAGCTGATTTTTCAGTTCTGGTATTTACAACATTTTGTGCCTAATAGAAGACATTTTTAAAAGAGAAAAATAATTTTGAAAATGAGAACTCAGTTACAGTATTTATCTCTGTTGGAAACTATAATGTGTAAGCAATGTCAAATTTGCAGATAGACAAATCTGGAAGTAATTCTCTAAGATAGCTGCCTGAAAATCACATCAAAGCCCACTGAAATAATGAGACCGGCTCCAGCTGTTGGATTCCAACAGCTTTTGATTTGTGCTCTAGTAGAAGCTCCAGGTTTTGATCTTCGGTTGATAATTTCCATGGTATTGAAGTTGATTTGTGCATTATTTAAAAACAGACAGCCAACAGCAAACAAGGGTGAATTTGCAAACTGCATCTTAAAGGGCATTTTGTTTCTGTACTACAGATTATAGCATCCCATTCCATTGCTCAGTCACAGCTATCCTAGTTGAAAAGGGACATATTTGTCTGCATAGGTTCCCCCACCCCACCCCCAAGACTTGAAAAGCCAAAACAAAATAGACAAGAACACTGGACACTAATGGTCGGATTTGGGGATGCCACACATTTTGGACCCCTATTGATATCTTCTAGATAAGGAAACAATTATACACAGTTCTTCTAATCTACAAAACATGCTAAATAAAGCATTCTTCCTCCTGAAAGCCTCAGAAGGCCTTTGCCTGTGAAGATAACAGAAGCCTTTAATTTACTTGCTAGCAGCTATTTAACTACGTTTATTATGAAAAATTCAATGTAGTGTTTCTAACATGGAAGCTTAAATGTTTATAAACTGGATTGTTAGGATGGCAAACTTTTATGTTTAGTTAGTCAAAAAACAAAGTTTAGTAGATGTGTTTGTGTATGTGATTCTGTCTGATGAAGATGCATTTTACACTTATTTCTTGTTTTGCATGCTTGGTCACATTAGAATTTCCCAGCAAGGATGAAAATGAGGATGATTAGTCTAGGTTCTCTTCTAAAATGTACTGACAACCATTCTCAGACACAGTGAGTGGTGACGAAACTAGAAAGCAAAAGAGTACTAGATACTCAATTATGGATTACTAAAGTGATTATCTAGGTCTCACTGGGAAAGACAGAATCCTACAGACAAGACAAATTGGATCATTTTGATATAATTTGAACAGTTTTCTGATATATATTTTTTCATTGGCTTAGACTGCAGTCCTAACTTGAGAATAAGCCTCACTGAATTCAAGAGGACATACTTGTAAGTAGACATGGTTAGGATTGTGCTTTTAGAATGTCCTGTTAGTTTCTGCTGATGGCAGTGACCTGTAAGTGGAGTCTGTTTAATAGCCCATTCAGTCAGTGGAAGGGGTGAGCAGAAGAAAAAACTGGACCAGCATGAGAAGCAGTACAGGGGGGAAAGGAGTTTGGGAAAGGAGGAAAGCTCTCACCTTGTACCTGGATTCCAGTTTCCTCCACAAATGGAATGAAACCTTCCTTAGGATCCAAACATAATGATTAAAAGATCGTTTTGGTACATTCCTCTTAAGTATCAGATGGCACATTACCCAACTGCAAACGTACTGGAGCACATTGTGTAAGAATGCTTTTGTACATGTGTGGTGACATTTCACTAGGTACCATCTAATGCCACACTTTCATTTTGTTTCTATCAGTCCAAAGAAAAGGTTTCAGCTTTTCCAACTGCTCTTCACTGGCAGAGGAAGAGGAGTGCGGGGGGAGGGCACTGCCCCCGGCAGCGCTATCCTGGTGGGGTGCCATCACAGCTGCCCCCTGCCCATGCTGGGCACCACACTCCCGCAGGTGGCACATCATGCCCCCAGAACACATGCCCCACCCCTGTGGGCAGCACGCCACACCCCGAGACGTGCGACAGCCCCCACCTGCACCGTCCCCCAGTGCTGGAGCATGACGCTCCACCACTGCTGCTCTTGCTGTAGTGATTACTTAGGAGTATTGTTACTCCCATATTCCAGGAATCTATCAGAGCTTCAACAGATTAAGTGAGCTAAGATGTCCATTTAGGACTGAGTAGAATCAATTAGGGTCAATTAGGCTTCCGAAGCAGGCCATTATTTCCCATCCTTGCAAAAGTAAAGTGTAGCTGTGAGTCTAACCCTTTTTTCAGGGTGTCTTGAGAATTCTATGCTGGTTTTGTATGCTCCTGGTCTTGAATCTAATAAAGAATGTGGGCTGGAATTTGGAGGGCACCTTTTGCCCAAGGACCAGCTCCAGGATTCATGCCCCAAAATATTATTTGAGCATGTTGGGCTCAGCTCTCCACACGGTCTTCACGCAAAGTAAGGATAGTTGCTCAACACAAAGCACCTATTACTTTCCAAGTTCATTGCTTCCAGGAAAAGAGATGATGAATACACCTTTCCCCCTCTCCATCTCTTGTTATCAAGAACCTTGTTTCAGTTGTGTTGGAATATTCATCTACTCACAGCCATGCCACAGGAATAGGCCACATTTAGCCTTGGTATGGATGATTTTTAATACCTAACAGAGCTACCCGTGTTCAAAATCCTTGTTTCGTTCCTTTCACATTTTCTTCTGCTGAATGTAAAAGAATGGATGTCTTTTTGTCTAGACACACTTCAGTGTTCTTTTGAAAACTCTACACACGGCAGGGTAGTAAGCTAGGGAGGGCACTTATCTTCAGTGGTGGGCTATTTTCCACAAGAACATATATTTTCAGTCTCCTAGGAACTAGACATGTATTTGTTCATATTGAAGATCCAGGTTACTTTTCATCTATGCTGTTTTGTTGCTCCAGTCCCCTCATCCTGACTTCTAAGCTCTTCTGCCTCTGACATCAATCGTGCAGAGCCTGCATAAGGATCAAAGAGCAAAGCTGAAAGCAGAATTTAGACTTGCTAACAGTGTAATGGAACAATTGCACAGTGGCCAGGTGCACTGTATGTCATACTTAAAGAAAACAATAATAAATAAAATATTGGATGAAATGGAGGCATCTTGGCAATTGAGCATCTAAAGTACTTTTCTTTCTTCTTTCTTTCTTTCTTTCTTTCTTTCTTTCTTTCTTTCTTTCTTTCTTTCTTTCTTTCTTTCTCTTCTGCATTTTCTTACAATTTTATTCCCTCCCCCCTACACAAGAAATAGACCAATATTCTGCAATTTGACCGACATTTGGGCCAACTTTGCTTTCATTTTGATAGTTCAGCCATCAATGCCACCATAAATATGTTTTCTCCACTATTTCTTTTTAAAAGCATGCAAAGTGCTCGATAAAATAGAGCACTAAAGAAAAGTGCATGCACGTTGCTCACTAAAATAGAACTCCCAAGTAGAGGTGTACAACCCCTATTACCACTCTAACAGGATGGAACAAAAAATACCTTTCTTGCCTCAATTGTTATCTCCTGTGTTTTCTTTTCTTTATTGCTGTATTCACAGCACAATACAATGCACCACAGGAGATCAACTATGCCTATGGAACTCTGTCTCAAATAGGAACTTCCCATTGCTATTGATGATAGCATAGGAAATGCTCTGCCCATTCATGGGGATTCTCATATATTACCCTCTTAGCTCATGGAACAAGCAGACAGGACCATTTGTATGCTTGCAGAAGCCCTGCAAGTGCATACCAGAGCAGATAGATCATGACCCAAGTGTTTGTTTAGAGATTTAAAATTTTCCATCTTATTTGTATGTTCAGTAGTGTACATCATTTTATTATGTTTGGGTTAACTGCAAAAGAACAAGTTTTATCTTCTCAGCTGAAATGAATGTCATCCCTATGTTCTGTCAGGCTATGTCTGGCATAAATATTCACCAGCTCACAAAGTCCAATCTATTTAGTAGCACCAGAATAACTGTCCTCATCCCTTTTGGCCTATTGTTCTACAGATGGGTATCTATAACCCTCCAGATATTGCTGGACTCTAGCTCACATCAAGCTTGACCCTAGACCATGTTGGCTTTGGCTTATGGAAAGTGGAGGGCCAACTGTTGCTCATCACAGTTCTGGAAAATAATACATTTTGCTCATACCACAACTACATTATTCATTCTTAAAAACGACGACTATAAAACATGATCCTATACCTCTACATTCTAGAATTAGAATAGAGGTGAACCAGCAAATCTTTATTAGTGGTGGTGTTGGAGGACATTATCGTTTTCCATTCCTGAATGAAAACTTCAGATTACCAAAAACAACAACAAAGAGTTCTTGTGCCACCTTAAAAACAGCAAATTTATTATGGCAGAAGTTTTTTAGTTTTAGTTTTGTTTTGTTTTACTACTATCTACTTCATCAGATGCATGATTTTTTATCCTGGTATCCTGGGTTTCAGTTCTGGATGGTTCTGCAAGGATAGCGTTTTCTACATCTGATGGAATGGTCAGCACTTCACAAAAGTTTATTATGCCTTAATAAATTTATTAGTCTCTATGCCTGTGACATTTTTAATGCAAAAACCTAACAGGGTTTCCTCTCTGGAAATTCATATTCATTGCCAGGCAATTTTCCCAACTAGATAATAGGTTGTGAACTTTGCCATTGGATCCTTGAAGAAAAGTGGAAGCATTAGGGTCAAATTAGATGAGATACAGTAGCTGGAAATCGCAGTTAGCGATTGGGAGGCCCAAATTAGATTAACTTTTTCCTGCTCTTCCCACAAATGACATTTTCTAATCTAAATCTTCCCACCAAAGCTGCTGTTCTCCTCACAGCAGCCATGGTTTTATCTACTTTGTAAATATATTGCATATCCACTTTTAAGGATACCAATTTTCAGGAACCTTTATGTGAAAACAAAGGCTTTGCACATCCCAGTTCTGGATAGTTCTTTAAAAATATTGCCACACTTGGCAGTAAATAGAACCAGTTTGTGATCTACTCCATGGCCCGTCATTATAGTTAGTATAAAGGATACCTGAGAACACATTCAAATACAATCTCATGTCTCTCACTAAACTCTGGAGATATATGAAAATAAGGCATTCATTATTTCATCTGTAAAGAACTCACTAGTTGGCACTAGTTGTTGCTAGCTCTGACAGTGATGGTTTTTACAGGGAAGGAGGAAAAGGATTAGGTCTTTCCTCACCAAAAATAGGTCATATGGTTCACTATATATGTACTATTTGATGTGAAAACGTCCTCCCTTGATCTGCACATGCAAATCACCATCGCTGGACTGGTTATATGGCATCTTTTGTGATAATACTAACAGAAAATACTTTCCTGTTTAATCCAATCAGAAAAACTGTCAATTTAAGGTGGTTACATTTTTCTTTTGGTTTGTTGACTGAGTAGTATGAGTATACATGGAGATATTTATTTGGGAGAGAATAGTGTTGAATGCAGTGGGCCTTTCAGAATCAAAGCAGATTAAAATACAGACACAATGAGCCTGATGTGGGGAGAAAGACAGCATGAGTCAAAACCAGCTTGCTTTATTGAGTGCCATAGAAAGATCCTTCCTATCATCTCTGGGCAATGATGATTGGAATGAATTTAAAAATTCTCAAATGATCTGCAAAGACACCTTTAGATATCACTGTGCATGGAAACTTACATTCTAAATCCCTTGGGCAGCGAAATAACGTTTCGCCATTTGCTAAATAAGGAAATGTATCATAAATCAGCCATAATCAGAGTAAACACTATTATTTATTTATTGTTTCCACTACAGGAAGAAAGGGTACCGCTTTTTTCCTTTTATCCTTGCTTTTTCCACCCCTTTTTGCCCTGAGGATCCTATTAGTAGAGAGCTGAGCAACTCTGTTTCATCAGAAATAAATTGTGCCTTACTTTTTAATATAAGTACTGAAGAGCTGTATAAAGATTAGAAATACGTTTGAACCCAGCATTACTTGATGTTATTTTCCTTGATGTACCAAGGTTCTTGGGGGCGGGGAGTGAAACAACATCTCCTTTTGAAAGCTCAGAGGAAAGTCACTTTAAAAGAGCTGCAGCAAGTAGTTCACTTGATGTAGAAAGGAAAAGAGAACTGGGATCTATACAGAAATATTCAACCTGCTGTATATGTTCCAGGACATCATGATGGAAACCCCACATAATCCCCAGTGTTACTAGGAGACAAGATTTCTTTTTTTAAAAGACAAAGACAAAGGAAGTGCCAGTGCTGGGTGCCCTCATTTTAAAAATGAGAGAAAACTGTAATTCCCAAGAAACAGTTGGCTAATTCTCACTTTCTCTACAAAGAGGTTGGTGATGAAAGGACACCTTTAATTAATAAGCACTGTCACCACTGCTTTGGTAACAGGCTGCTGCAAATGAATCTGTAATTAGATTAGAATAGAGCATTTTATAAAAGTTCATGTGACTCCTAAATGCTATTCTTTACAATAACTATTCCTCCCTCTTGTATCTGATAAAAGGAGGTGAATCATGCTAAACTGATACATGTAAAACTTTCTGGAATCTGTATAATTCAGAAAGCTCAAGCAAAATTTTGAGGTGCTGTTCGAAGGCAATATTTTTGTAGCTTTGTAATAATAAACTCCGTATGAAGCATCTAGTAATGCAGAACACAATGTTTGCTCCAGTAAGTACTTAAAGAACCACTAAGGGGTGGTGATTATTTTAAAGGGAATATTAAAACACTGAGATTTAGCCAAATTTCTTGCCTTAAACAAAACTGGGTTTTCTTTAAAAAAATTAAACAAAACCATTCTCTTTTAGCAAGGCAACCATGCACATGCCACCAGCTTTCAAAGTGTGTTGTTTATCCCCATGATGTTTGGTACCCTCTCTGCAAAACCAAATATTCCAATGAAAGGAATACACAAAAGAGGCATTTCAGAAGCATTTGTTTGCATTTTTAGGATAAACTCCAATATCTATAAAGTATGGCTACACATGTCAAAATTAGTCATACATGAATGCTTGTGTAGATCAGAGGAGATGCAGACCGTGAAGTTCAGATTCCAAATCCTTGCTGCAGTTTTAACTATGCACCACCCTCAAGATCCCATTATTCCAATGTTTTCTGCAGTTCTTGAGCCTACTTGCACTTAATAATGCTGCAGCCTGAACAAATACTTTCTCTAGATCTATTCTATGGATCGAGGTAGAAACTAGCACCATAACAATGGTTTACCGTCTGCTGCCCTTTGGTGGTCATGACCACCAGAGGTCAGCACTGCATAAACCACGTTATGGTGCTAGTTAATACAAGATCTGGATATCCCATTCATGGTGAGTAGAACTGTCCTTTTTAATCTATTACTTAGAGTAATAGAGATTCAAGAAGCCTTATGAAATCCAGGTTTTTGTTTTGAAAAATAAATTTATAACATAATGATCCCAACCTAGTTTCCAGTTGTCACCAAACTGAAAAAATACATTCCCATGCATTCCAAAGCCAGGTTAACTAATCAAAGACACCTCCCAAAGTATCCCCCTGACAAATGCATTGTGACATAAGTGGCATGCCAGCTTGAGTCCCCCCCTCCCCCCGTGCAGCATTCTGACAGGCTAAGAATGTAGAGGGATCATTTATGTTTCCACCTTCATTATTCCTCTCAGAGCCACAACACACCTTTGTCTTGCTTGCTGTGCAAGAGATAGCACATCACAGTTGTCCTGCTGCAGGTGTGCTTCTGCACCTGAGGCCATATTCTAGTGTAAGTTGGAGTGGTGGTAATGGGTACTGCACAGTCCAGTGCGGTGACCCTGTCCCAATTTTCTAGGTTGGTGAGAGTATAAGCTCAAATATACTTGATTGTAGTTAGTTAGTTAGTTAGTTAAATAAATAAATAAATAAACAAATAAATAAATAAATGTGGAAAGGTTTAATTACAAGCCATTCTCATTTGAACTACCGTACTTAAATGATGATTGATTGATCCCACGAAGATCCCTCCATGGGCCAGTTTGCACATGCGCGTGAGCCAACGATTTTCGGCGTCTGCGTGTGCACAGGTGCAATTTCCTGCATTTGCATAGACATGATTTTAGGCATCTGTGAATGAGCAGATGCGATTTTCAGCACCACAGAAGCGAGTCCCCGTGCTGCGCCAGTTTAGCACATCATGTGAGCGGGCAGCTTGGTTTGAGGGCAGCTCATGGGCCAGTCAAACGACCTCCGCAGGTGGCTTCCGGCCCATGGGCCTTAGGTTGCTGGCCCCTGGACTAAACAATAAAATCAAAGTTAAGAACCAGGACATGGATGAGACCTAAATGTGCCCTTCTGACAGAAGACTTATCAGATTTATCAAAAGAGTGCTGCCTGGGAAGTCATTCCAGATCCAGAGGAGTTCTGTGTAGGAGCTCATTCCTAAAATTGTTATGGTGTAGTATACAATTACAACATCCCATTTACCTTACTTCCTGTTTCATTTATTGCAATACTTGGGTGGGGAACCTTTTTCCGCCCAAGTGCTGCTCTCCCTCATAGGGACCATAGGCTAGTGGTTGGATGGCCCAGAGATAAAAAGTGGGTAGGGTCAAATGCAAAAACTGTGAAGCACGGCACAGGTGACTCTTACTCTTGTACAGTAGGCTAAATGCCAACCATATGCATTTTTGTAAAGTAGGCTGTATACTAGTTCCATGTCTGCCTTCCGTTCTTTCCAAACACAGGGCTGGTAAGAGAAGTGGCCTGGGGAGAGTTCTAAGGGCCAGACAGAGATGCTTGGCAGACTTAGCCCCTGGCCCTGAAGTCCTGACTGCCCCTGCCCCAATGTAATGCAAATAAACAAACAAACAAACAAATCCTGATACATTGCACTGTGCTAGCTTTGGTGCAAGACACTAATGCGTTTTTATTTCCTTATGATTCTTTGGATCCAAACCAATGCCATTTAAGACTAGGCTACTAATTATATAAGGTAATATAACATTACAATTTTCCAGCAATAACTCTCTTGATAATGTAATAGTGATGGAAAATATTTAAGTAAGAAATATATTTCACTGAGACACCTTGATTCCTTTAATGAAATAGTTTAAACTATTATGAGTTATCACATAGTTCATCAAGTCTCTGCTAAATAAGTAGCGAAATCTGGACCAGCTTTAAGAAGGAACATATCAAAGCTACAGATTCATAAGTAGCCAATAAACTTTTTGAAAACTGCTATGATTACCGTCACTATGCAGAGCCTCTGACAACAAAGGGCAAAAAACGCTAGTAATCTAGCTCCATAGTAACTCTCAGCAACAATAGTTGAATATCGCAAAGCAAAGTACCAATTGAAAAAAAGCGATGAGACAAATAACAAAAGCAGAAAACTTGCCATCACATGCCAGAACATCCTCTGCATGAGCTGCCAAGTGAGTTGAAGGAAGCATTACTAACAACACTTCTATAGCTTGTGATTAATGCAGGTGGTGGTAGTTTCACCATGCTGTATTGTGGATTGCAGTAATTAAAAATATATGTATAAAGCAAATATCCCTCAAAAAATTACCTCTGAGTTTTTTTCCATAATCAAAAGGAACATATCCTCAAATGGCATGAATAAAAAGAAACCATCACAGCACTTATAAATCAAAATAATAGTTGCATTAAAAAATTAAGAGAACATTGTCTGGAAATGATACACTGTACATGAATGTCTTCCTCACTCAATTTCCGAGAATAGATTTGCCATTAGCTACAGCAGACTTAGAGAACATTAAATATCCAAGAAATGCAAGACTCCCTTCTGCCACTGAAGAACCTAACAAGAACCCGGGAGCTTTGGTATGGAGAAACTGATTTACAATTTGATCGGGGAGATATACAAGTGCAGTGTTTAGATCTGCATGAGGTGCAGTAATTTGGTTCTCTGTGAACTCTGAGGCAGAGATGTCACTCTTGCTTAGCTCACATCAGGCAGCTGTTGGAAGCCGAATGAAAATGCAGATGGAGGAAAAATCAATATGTAACAAATAGGGCAGCAGAAAAATTGCACTGCTAACGAGGGAAAGAGTAAAAATATACTCTCAGATGGAGTCAAATCCTGGAGTCTCCCCTCATGCGAGTGCCTCCATTGAAAGCAGAGGCACGTCTTGTTTGTTTGATTGAGAGTTGGTTAGTATGTTGTATAAATATGACAAGTGAGTTTCGCATATCGTAACCTCGACGGGAGCCCCAGAAATCACCTGGTGTGTGATATCTCCAGGGCTACAGAGAGGGGAGTACTGCTGTACTAGGCCCAGAGTCAGTGGGGGGGGGGTCTAGATTGTGAGTTTCCTTTTTTTAAAAAGTAGATATATAGGCATTGTAGAACAAACATTAAGAAGCAGCATATATCTAGGCACTGTTTGAAGCAATTGCATTGTGAAATATGAGCCGGCTCCCATGTTTGTCATTTTAGCCAATAGTGAAGTGCTATAGAGAAATTTAGAGTTGTGCAAGCACAAAGGATAACTCCAAAATGGCTTCAGAGAGAATTGGAGAATGGACTTTTTGCTTCATTTTGAAGTTGTTGGGTCTTCCATGGTATGCATGTCACTCTAGGATTTTTCTCTAAATTTAGAGAATAGAGAAGAACTGCCTGACTCATTTTGAAAAGACTTCCTTGTTAATTTTGAAGCTGGTTTTTCATCTTCCCTGGAGGAGCAGTGAAACTAATTGAGAAATCCTGGATTATAGTGAAGCTGTGACTGGAGAGCAGCATGTCCAAGCAAAAGCAAAAGGTAGCAGCAAATACTGGAGTTCACGTTCTTTCTAGCTCCACTTAAATTTTATGCAAAAATGCTTTTTTTCCTTGAGTATGCAAGCTTTTTTTTTTAAAAAAAAAAAACCACCCGCAAATGGAAATAAAATCCATCATTGTATATCCATATTGTACAGGGGGTTGTTGCAAAACAGGGGCTACATCAAGCCTGCAAAGTCCCCGCCCAACCAGATGGGTGGGGTATAAATAAAGCATTATTATTATTATTATTATTATTATTATTATTATTATTATGTTGCTGTACTAAAACTATGTGTGTGAGAGAGAAAGAGTAATGCATGAGAACTGCAGTGTAATATAGTGTTGCTATCCATTCTTTTGGTGTGTTAATTTGGGGGGGATTAAGTGGGTGAACTGCTTGACTTGTTGTGATAACATTGCAGTTATGAGATATAATTGAATAACCACAATAAATGCTCTTAGAATGCACTGATTTTTAAAACAAACAAGCAATCTTTAATTAATCTTGAATTTAACGAAGCATCAGCATGTGAATCTTTGTTGCTGTAAATCCTTGAACTCTTTTGACACCCATCCCTGCCACTGCCTATCATGCCTAGTCTTGCACTGAATGTAGCATGGCCAACCTAAAATAAACTGATAGCAACATAACCTTACAAAGCATGACACTTGTGCTTTTTGCATGGTTTGTAGTTGACATTATGGAGACAACAGGGTCCATGTGTGGCAGGCCAAAATTAAATGAGTCAAGTCTTTTCTACTATGGAAATACAATTGTAGAAAAAGCTTCACTTTTTTTGACATTCTGTCTGACAGACATCTTACTGCTAATTTATTTTTGGGCCGTCCACAAAAGAGGATGCAAATTAGGAATTACCTATAGATATCAATTCCTAAGTCTGTTGGGTGGAAAAAGTTATGGGTGGAATTCACCTAATGAGACCATCAGCAGATGCTCCCCTCTTCTGATAACATGTCCCTGAAGTTGGCTCAGCCAGGGGATGGAAGAACTTCCCAGAAGAGCAAGTAAGGGAGGAGTGGGGAGATCATTTCATCTGGCTAGCTGAAATGGTGGCACAGATGGAAGGATCAGAAGAGCATAGCATTGAATTCCTCCCTATGTGCTCAAATGCAGACATTTAATAAAATAGCAGAATCACATTACGAAAGCAATACGTATACCAAAATACGTACATCCTATCTAGATACCAAAAGGATAGAGAGTGTCTATAGAAAGAATTCTCATGGAATTGCTTTGTACTATTCAAGTTTCTAATGGTTGAATGTGGACAGTGGTATTACAGATTTTAAAAGGGCAGCATGGCTGCATACATAAGCAAAGGTACATGGATCCTTCAGGGAATGGATTAAATTTTCTGTTTATTTTGAATATTGTATTGCATTGCAAATTGTTCCCACCTAGCAAGCTGTGCAGCTCAGGTATATACCCAGTGCTGTTTTTCAAGAAAAAGAGGTACAGGAACTTACCATGAATGTCTCCCTTGTTCTCTTATGATGGCAATGGTGCCCAACTGAGAGGTGCTGGAACTGAATTGCAGCAAGTTCCAGCTGAAAAAATGCCCTGTGTATACCTGTTTCAATTTTAAATCCTGGAGAGTTGCATTATCCAGTTTGTTACATGTATACCTAGCATTGTCTAGGCCAGGCATAGGCAAACCTGGCCCTCCAGATGTTTTAGGACTACAACTCCCATCATTCCTGACCACTGGTCCTGTTAGCTAGGGATGGTGGGAATTGTAGTCCCAAACATCTGGAGGGCTGGAGTTTGCCTATGCCTGGTCTAGGCCTTTGACCCCCCCCCCCCCGGGTTGGGGGGCTCTGAGAGTGTGTCTGCAATGCTGTGCCACATTCATTTTCCATTGGTCACTATGCAATTTGTAATGTGCACAACATATTTTTCTTACTATTTCAAGGCTGACAATAACTTTTGGAAATATGTTGATGTATTCAGGTGCTGCTTTGCAGTTACAAATAGGAGATTTTCACTCCTAAGGACAAAAGTCATGGCTATTAATTGCACCCTTATGCATAATATTGATGCTTGCCCTTGACTTGCCTCTGTGGATTTTCAGCATGCATACTGTGGGAAGAGTGAAAAGTCTCAAAAGGAAAGGGGCAATTGACCCTGTTTAGAAAGCCTGCATTTTTTCCTCTCTCCTCTTTACACTTATAACTAATAGCTTGAGCTGCCTAGGAAGGAACCATATAATAATAAAACTATGAGGTGATCATAGTTGCAACTGCAAAAAGTATTACATTCTGACATTATAATTTCAGAAATCAAAAATAGTTTCTGATACTCTGAAATTTAGGCATGTTTGTGACAGCCTCAAATGGTCTGTGTTGAATGTGTAGAGGCATGAAAGGATGAAGGTCAGTGAGGTGCACTTGCTATTTCTGCCTGTCTAAGATACACAAAAGATTTTAAAGATGCTCTAAATACAAATATGTATCTATACACTCCCTTAACACCATGATTATATGAACTGTCATGGGAAGAAAATGCCCCTCTTAAACAATAACTTCTTTCAGTTAGTTATTGGCCTTTCGGCACAGCGCTAGATACTCTTAAATCAATTGTGAAAGCTGCTTTTAAAAATGCTTGAACTGTGTACTAATAAAAAAAGGGTTTCACCTACGTCTCAGAGATTAATATATACAATCAGTTTACATTTCTAATGAAATTCAAGCACTGCACATATTTTATAATGTCATGTGTCAATCATTCTCTATTACCATGATGCAAAGGGTCATGCTAACACACATAGTTGAAACAGTAAGAAGCTACTCTGTCTTGATATTTTAAAGAGTGAGTAATACCACTCTTTTAAAAAGAAGTTTATATCAAGAATAGTGTATGTTTCTTCTAAAACTACAAGGTCACTGCCAGATGCAGCATAACCTAGCCTTTACACCTAAAGTCTACCTTGTAGTTTTTAAAGAATCATCTGATGTTCTTGATATAGGGTGATTAAAGTCATGAACTCACATTCCATCATCAGATCACATCATTAACAAGATGTCAAGGGAGGCAGATCAGGGTTAGGATTTGATGGAGGTTTTTGCTTGGGTGGGATGACTGCTGTTGAGACACTAAGCCAGTGGAAAACTCTGTGGACATAGATCTACTGCCCATAGACAGACAGCGGGTTATAACTGGTCTTAGGAGCCAAAAACAGGACATTCCAGAAGTGGGGCAGCAGTAAGGCTGTGTGGCCTTAGAGCTATTGGATCTATGATAAGGTTACCAGACGTCCCTGTTCCCAGAGACAGTCCCCGGATTTATAAATCAGTCACCTGACAAAATCCTATCATTCCTACTGAAGTTGAAAAGTTACCCTGGATTCAATGAAAAAAATCTGGTAACCTTAATCTAAGATATATTCATTCTCTGAGGAAGCCCCAGAATTGAACCCCTCTCCTATGCCCATTTGGAGCTAGAGTAATTAATATCCTGCCTTTGAAGGCAGTGGAGGGAATGACAAATAAAACAGCAGTATGGGTGAAATAAGAACTACTACTCTCATTGCCAGCAGAAGCTGGCAGGGCCTTGGAAGTGGCAGATCATCTCCTTTTGTTCCTCACTCATAATTAATTATTTTTCATGGTATGCTGTGCTTTACAATTCCTACATTATTTTATCTTTCCATCTATTCATTAAAGCAGTTTAGGCTAAAGGGTGCCCAAACTCCCGCAGTAAGGTTATTTGGGTAGCTGAATGGATAGCTTTTTGTTCTATTTGTTTGAAGTGGCACATTTTTAAAATTAATGAGATTACACCTGCAGGTTTTCTGTGTATTTGTGCTATGTAAGCCACCTTGGACTATGGCCCAAAAGGTAGTCTATAAATGATTTATAAGTAAATAAAGTTTACTGTGGTGAGATCTGAACATGAGCTGCAACTCCTGTCTTCCTAACTTGTTCACTGTGGTACATTGGGCCTAAAATTTTGTTGTAATATCATGTGCAAAAGTAAACAAAGTGTCATTTTCCACATCTTATACACTTCTACATCTTATACACTGCTGTCCACATCTCCCCTAGATTTAACTAATCATAATATCCTGCTTTTTTATGTAGAAAGCCACACCCCAGTAGGTTTCCCAGTTCTAATACATTCTCTGATATTCTGAAGAGCTTTCCATTCTGTATTTGGTTGCTGTACCAAGCTATCCAAAAAGATGCGGTAACCATAGATACCATGAACAATTTAAATATGAATCTCAGAAGCAAAAACCATTTCACCTGTAAATATTTTGGTGTGAAGAATGTTGATGATCTGATCAGAGGGGTGGGGGTGTTTTGCAAGTCAGGAAATGAAGAGGCACTACATACAAGGTGAAATAAGGATAAAACAAGGACCACATTCATTAAATATGCAAAATCATGCATAATATCTGCAAAGTGAACCCTATCCAGACAACAGGCCTCACTACATAGAAGGAAATTTTCAGGTTTCTTATGTCACCTTAGTAAAGGTAAAGGTACCCCTGCCCGTACGGGCCAGTCTTGACAGACTCTGGGGTTGTGCGCCCATCCCACTTAAGAGGCCAGGGGCCAGCGCTGTCCGGAGACACTTCCGGGTCACGTGGCCGGCGTGACAAAGCTGCATCTGGCGAGCCAGAGCCGCACACGGAAACGCCGTTTACCTTCCCGCTGGTAAGCGGTCCCTATAGTGCCTAAGGGTGCTCACGTGCTTAATCCGAGGCTGGATACATTCAGTGTTGTCCTGTAGCAGACTAGAGTCATGACCACAAAGAAAAGAGTTTCCTTAGCACTGGCGTAATTCCTCCTTATAATCATTTGTGTTCCAGAAATTTACAGGAAGTTTATTTAGTATTTGTGTCCCTGCCACTGTTCCCTTTCATTAGGAACCAGCACAGTGCAATGGTTAGAAACTACGTTTACACATATCTAGCATTGTTATCACAGACAATGTGTCAATGACCCTGCTGCATTAAGTTGCGTGTCGAGGTCCCCAAGACACCCCCCAATAAAACACAAGTGACACATTATTATTTTTTAAGGTTTTTGGCATAATTTTGGCCACAATTACAACAATGTGAGTGGTTGCTTAGGCATTGGTTGTGACTATCTGACCCCGCACAGGGACAGTCTGACATTCGCACGTTTGCAAAGTCAGAAAAAGGTAAGACACCCGGGGAGAGAGACAGGACTGGGAACCATGCTTCACCTCTCCTCAAATGCTCCCAGGGGCTCTTGCATGGCCCTAGCCCCTTGACACGGTTCAGACAAAAGCATGGCGAGCCCCCGGGTTCCTTTAATGGAAAACTCTTGCAGCAGCAGCACTTTGGGAGGGGCAGGCACAGCCAAATCCATACCCATCCACCAACCAATTCCCAAACCAATGCCTAACCGCAACCTTACAAGTTGTGATGATTTGCTACGTAGTAGGCAAATACCAAATGGTACCAGCCAATCAGCCAAATGGACAAAATTCCTACCAGGCCCCTGCCCCAAAAGCAGACGACCCCATGACAGGCATAACAAGGTCAAGCAAACAGCCTAAAATAGGGAGGGAGGGTGGGTGATCCGATGCACACAGCGAAAAGAGGAAGCTCAACACTGCGTGCAGGGCATTTAAAGACTAGGGCTGTCAATCAAAAAATAGCAACATATAATTCTCCCCAGGAACAGCCAGCCCTCTGCTAATGGTGGCCAAACTCTTACCCACCCAGCAACAGTGGGGTGTCTTGCTAGGCCCCACCGCAACACGTGCTCTCCATGAAGGAGAACACGCTTTGTCATATGCCCAAACTGGGACTTTATTAGTCACTGGACAAAATTAAAGGGTTTTTGAAATAGTGGGTTCAGTTTACACCTGCTTAAGCTCTCCACATGATGAGACTCTTTTCTTTATGCATGCCTTTAAACTCCTTGTAAAACAACATATGTGACCTGCAGTTAACACATAATCTATCAACCACTAGACGTGGTGGCAGGGTTCACACAGTCAGGGTGCATGGAAGCCCTCATGTGGTCTTCCAGTAGCAGGACTCATTAGTTGAATCCTTCCCTATTAGCACTACTTAAACGGGGAATTACAGGAAGGATATTTTCATATTTATAAGAAAAATGGCATCTTTAATAAGGATGATCTCTGAAAAGCACATGGAAGAGGAGCTTACACTGTATGTTGTCACACTGATTTAAAGAAAACTCTTTGATGTACATGTTTTTCTCAGTCTAATATCTCCCAAATGTTGAAACAGTTCAACATTTAAATTGAACTAAATATTTTTGCGATGGTTTGGGATTTTGAGATTTGTTACAATTCTGCTTTTGTTGACATGAGTTGCCCCAACTATCTTTGGGCACAATGTGGAGAAATATAATGTGACCAGCCAGTTTATGGATATTGTTAGGTGCAATTCCCATGACTGCAAATGTTAAGTTGGGATGCATGTGTTGTTTTAGTTTCCACTCTTCAACTGCAAATATTTCCTAATCTCACACCTTCCCCTTGTACTCTCTGCTACACACACATACACAAACTCTCTCTCACACAGCCACCAGGCCCTCCTCCCCCCCATGCCTCTTCACAGGATCACTGGCATTACTACCATCCTGTGATACATATAGGGTTATATCCTGTGCAACACAGGTATAAGAAGGCACCCTAACAAGTCAGGAGTCCATTACTGTATATCAATTTTTTGAGTATTCAAATAAATAACATCTGTCAGTTTTAAATGTTTTCACAGGTTATTGTTTTTTCCTAATGTACACATTCCTCTGTCCTTTGTGGAATATGTGCTCCCAGAGCTTTATGATGAACTGAGGATATTGTTTTTTAAAGAGCCTTTGAAGTGAGACCACTCACAAATTGAAAACTAAATTCAGAACAAAATGGCTATTTTCCTCAAAACACAGAGAGTATTACTATTATTTGTTACTTAGAAGCCAGTAGAATGTGCTCTACTAAAAGTATGCATAAGCATCAATATTTTTGGTGATTTTTGGAACACTATCAGGACTATGATGAAACAGATAATGGGATGAGACTGTCCCTAGCCAACTTTACCTCAAGGATGAAATAGACAAAAAAAGACGATATCTTTCAAAACTGGGGTGGGAAACTTGTGACAATCTAAGACTTTGTGGATTCCAGCTCCCATCAGACTCTGTCAGCATTGCCAGTGATCAGGGATGATGGGAGTTGTAATCCAGTAACATCCAGAGGGCCACAGATTCCCCATACCTGCCTCTAAGTTAAGGGGATGGGCAGCTACCCTAAGGGTGTCACATATATTGGTCCATGGTTGTAAAGGCAGTGCTATTTTTCTAGAAAAAGAGGTGCTGGAACCCATCTTGAACACCTCTCTTGTTTTCTTTTAATAGCAATAGCACCCACCTGAGAGGCTGTCGGAACTGAGTTCCAGTCAGTTTTGCACTGTGTAAAGACAAAAGACTGTGATTCAGAAGGCAAGATGGAAGTGCAAATGTTGAACTGTCATAACCCCTCTTTTTTTGAGAGAGAGAGAGAGAGGAGCCTTACAATTACTTTATAAGAAGGTGAACAGTCTTAACAACAACTTAACAATATTCTCTTAAAAAGTAGCAACAGTTAAAATATACATTAATTTGAATGTGTCTTGCATAACAAAAGACTAAGACTCAGGGCATTTGAATTTCAAATGGTTATGTTAGGATTTATGAGTTTATGAGTTACACATTTTAAGTCACTTTCCAAACCCTAACCATTTATAAATTCTAGTTGATTAATAATCCAGCCTTTTAAGTACGTTGTGAATTATAAAGGAAGCTGGATAGTTTTAATAAAGAAATACTCCTCCTTCATATTGCTAGAAGGAAAGCCCATCTTTAATATTTGGTTTCAATCCCTATCACAGATAAGAAGCAAATCAGCTTTTTAAAAAATGAAATATGCTCTTACTATTTAGCCACACAGCTAAATTTTGCTCTCACTTATGAGGCTTCCCCCACCTGATTAGTCAACTGAAACTTTGATTGATTAATCTACCAATTAAACCAATTAAAGCATACAGCCCTAGTTAAGACTCGACAAAGTTTTGGAAAATCAGCTTTTTGGCATATACTGACCTTATTCATTTCTGAAATGTCCCCAGTTTATCTTTCCTTAGACACGAAACTCACCTAGGAAGATTTTTGTTTTGAAGACTAACTAATGGTTAAAATGCGAATGAACACAAACAGGCACACATGCCAATTTTTATAAAGATGCCATGTTTACTTCAAAGGAGAAGAAGAAGAAGAAGAGGAGGGGGGGAGCTCTGAGAGAGATTGTTTCTGTATGCCCAAACTTACATTTCAGCCAAGTTGTTGCTGTTTCTTCTTGTTGTTTTTTGAGCTTGGAGAAAAATGCATTATGTGCATCTATAGTAGAATTGAAGGTCGGGAGGCCACTCAGCTTGCTGCTTCCAGCACTGCAGATATGAATCAGACTCCTGCGATTAGCAGCACTCACACTCACACAACAGGGTGAGCCTGAAGTGGGAGGGAGGATTGTTTAGTCACAAAAGCAGTGTTCGGTTGCTTCAATTCCGACTTTGAAATAGCTTTCCTACTTGGAGCGAGCCCCATAGCTCTGCTTCCTTTATAGTGTTAATGTGCTGAGCTGCCAAGAAAAATAAAACACAGAGAAATGACTCTGGTTGCATCTTTGAGCATCACGAGGCAAGGCACAACAGGCTTCTGGAGCAGGAGGCCTCCGTGATTCTGTTCACCTGTCAGACTACAAAGGACTGTGGCACTAACCCTAGGCCCTGTGAAGCTCAAGGTGATGAGAATGCCATCCACCTACAACTGGAATTGTGGTTGTTAGAAATACATATTTCAATCATCCCTTAGTGTGGTGGCCCATATAGCCTTAGGTCTCATGCCACAATATTTTATTGCCTCCAGTAACTATTTGCTGGGACTAATCCTAAATACCGTATGTGGGGGAGAGCTTGTCTGCTTCAGTCTTACCTTGGGCTTATTAGATTTGTTATTCTGGTGTGTGTGCTTTCCTTGTACATCTTTGTTTTAGGATTGCCTCTGCTCTGGTTGTGCCCTGTCCAGGGTCCTGATGTAATCTGCTCTATCTAAAGGCAAAACAAGATGTGACATTCTGTGAATACAATTAACATGCAAATACTTTGCCATGCACAACCTCAGCAGCCTTGGAATTGGAGAGGTAGCATGGTCTCAACAGAAAAGCATTTCCAAAGGTGTTATTTGCATTTCAAGGAAAGCTGCCTTTAGCACAAATGGTGGCCTCCCTTGAAATGCAAATAGCATTTTAGGAGAGGCGATTTTTTGTCAGGACCATGGAAGAAAGGAAAAGAATTAAATTTCTGCTCATACCCTAGGTTCCCAAGGCAAGGCCCAATAGTTAACCTGCATGCTCTGAAGGACTCCTCTAAGTTAGCACAGCAGGAGAGCTGCATAAAGGATCAGATTTGTGTGAATTCTAATCCAGGATTAATTTCAGATCCACACAATCTTGCAACCTTGTTATCTAGGAATATCTACTAAGGAATAAAATAATATAGAGAAACGTTTATAATAGATGCATCAATTGCATTTGTCTAAACAATATGTGCATGTGCTGTTGTATAAAAGCTTGCAGTGAGAATTGCCTAGTAAGTTTGCATCCTTATCTAAATCCAATTGGAGGTGCAGCTGTACTTAGAAAACATGGATGATAATGGCTATGGTTTTTCACGCCACCTCTCTGGTGCGCTTCAGCATGACCTTGTCAAAGTTAAAAGCTCGTAAAATTCCTATTTACTTTTTATGGCATTATGATTCTGCGTAACAGTGCTTAAAACAAAAACACAGTATAATTATACTGTCGATCAAACAGCTAAGGAAGGCATTTTCCACTAGCTTTGCACCTAGCAAACTGTAAATAATTAATAAAACTAGAAGCCATGACTAAGTGGAGGCGTTTGGGGGCTAGTTAAGCATTTGTCATTGCTCTGGTTAAAGCAGCCACCGTGCACAAAGCATCAACTGTTTACTTTTATCCTGTGAGTATAAAAATGGATGTTTATTCTTATATTGCTATGCATTCACCTAATAAAAATCTCAAGCTGCCAATAGCACTCTGAACAGGTGTACAGTGAATGTAGTCATTGTTTAATTTATCTGTGTTTCCAGCCCATTTAGCTTCCTCCAACAAACAACAAAAATATTTTCTTCATTATCTCCAATTAATGTAAATGTCAGATGCAGTGAATATATTACTGTGTGGATAATGCATGATTTGTGGGATGTTTTGCATTAAAGTGACATTTCCCCCTGCAAATAACCCAAATCACATGCTCCTGTCACCCCATTTATGGAGATGGCAAACTTATTTCCAATAGATTACTTTCGAAAACTGCTAAATATTTGTTTCCAAAGTTTCAGAGTACTTTCTTCCATCACTGGACCAATTCTAAAACAATTTAATGTAGTTTCTCTGTTAATCCAGATTTTTTGTGATTTTGGATTTGGGGAAAATACCACCATGTGCACAGAAATTGCTCCTAACAGAGGCATTTTCTGAGCACAGCTTAGTTCACACATTCCCCACACAGCAGTACAACCAAGGAAGGCTTTGTGCTGTTTATATGGAAGGGAAATTTTCACACATATCCTTGGGAAATGTTGGTTAGAGTTTTGTTTTTTTAACTGTCCTCCATTAAAACAGGCAATTATTCAATGAGTCATGCAAAGCTACCGAAATATCATCCCTAATTCATATGAAGCTACCTTGTTTTGAGGCAGACCCTTTGTCCATCTATTATTGTCTTCTACAGTGGTACCTCGGGTTACAGACACTTCAGGTTACAGACTCCGCTAACCCAGAAATAGTACCTCGGGTTAAGAACTTTGCTTTAGGATGAGAACAGAAATCATACGACAGCTGCATGACGGTGGCAGGAGGCCCTATTAGCTAAAGTGGTATCTCAGGTTAAGAACAGTTTCAGGTTAAGAATGGACCTCCAGAACGAATTAAGTTCTTAACCCGAGGTACCACTGTACTTGAGATCTTTTAACTAATCCATTCTGCATGCGGTCTGCTTATAAGCCATAGCTCTTCCCTCCTTTAGTTATTGTCTCATATGTATGAGTACTTCTCCAAGTTATAATATCACATGTATGTATTTTTCTATCCCTGTTCCATATTATTTGCTGGTGGGTGGGGAAATTAATACATGTCATGATGTGCAGCATCATGGGAGTGCTGTTTTTGCTAACACCCGATTTCATTGTAACATGTATTTCAGTCAAAAGACACAGGTTCCTTCCTTCCTTCCTTCCTTCCTTCCTTCTTTCATTGCTAGTTACCTAGATGGAAGTGTTTAGTGCCATTATTAGATGTTAGGTGGGTATCTTCTAGAAGCATTGTAAGATGTTCCGTATACTCTGTTAAGTCCCTTCCACCAACCCAGTGGTTTTGGTTTCTGTAGTGGAGTGGCATGCAATCTGGATGGTAGTTTTGATATTCATATCTGGGCCAAACTACACATAAGAGTAAATACATATTTTCAGTTAATATACACATAGCAGCAACCGTGGTGATTATCAGGAACAAAGCCATCAGCTTACAATTCAAATAGCAGCTTCAGTGGAACAATTTGTGTAAGAACTAGAGGAGAAATGTATTACTCTTCCTCTCAGGAGCCATTGGTGCAGTGGGGTGGTGCCACAGAGCTGTCTTCAGGAGCTCAGGATGATAGCAGCAAGGTCAGGGCTAGGCAGATGTACTGAGGGGAGAGCCAGATTTGTTCTGCATGTATGCACCATCCTTATAAACTGACTCCAGTGTTTGGACAGCAGCTCTGGGGCACCAATTCACCATGTCATCTGCTCATACTTCCTCTCCACGTGCTTCAATTCAGCTACTTATTTGCATTTTTTTTTAAAAAAAGAATGTGCTTCATAGTTAAAGACACATGTCCCATCTAGTTTTGCCCTTTGAGAATTACCACCCTGTCCATATGGCGTAGAGCACAGAGGGGGGACCTGTGGCTCTCTGATCTTGTAGGACTCCAGCTCCCAGCAGCCTCAGCTACCATAGCCAATACTCAGGGATTGTAGGAGTTGTAGTCCAACAACATCTGTAAAGATGCAGGTTACTCATCTGTGTTGTAGAGCTCTGTGGACCACTGTAAAGTAGGAACAAAGAAAACATACTCTGCCCAGTATGTTCAGTAAAGCATGACAGATTCAGTTGCCGCACAAATGCCAAGTGAATACACTGACCACTTGCTATGATGATAACCTCTATGGTTCTCATATTGCACATCAGCTTTGTCTGAAGCTACTTTCTAGGTAGCCCTTGGGATTCAGAGAAAATATGAGAAAGAGGACTACATCTACCGACAACATTCTTTTTAAAAGGCAACAGCTGTGAAGACAAATTACCACCAGGAAGAACTCCTTTAGAAACACGTTCCATCTATTTTGTGCACATGGGTAGGGAGTGAAGTTCAAAAAGACCTTATTGCTCAGAGTTGCCTGAGGGAGTTGCCTGCTGAGGAGTAGTGGGCAGAAGGGGTTTCTCTCCAGGATCAAGCAAATGAGAGAAAGAGAAAAGTAGTTGCTATTAGACAGAGAAGGAAAACAGAATTAGAATAATTTGAGAATCATGCTGTATACATGTCTATTCAGAAGTAAGCCCCATTGAGATAACTGGGGCTTGCTCCCAGGTAAGCAGGTATAGGGGAAATTGCATTTGTGGTTTGTTTGGTTGCTTGTGTTTGGCTAACAGTACACTTTTTTGCCCTGCTGTTGACAAGATAGCTTGAAGCAAATTCCAAAGCAAATAAGAGAATAAAAGACAAGCCTGATGTGATTGATCCAATTATCTCTATGGCATCATAAACGCTCAAGATGTGACCTAGTGATCCAGCAAGGCATTGACTAGCAGGCAAGGCTTAGCTATGGTAGTAACAGGGGAGGGATTTGTAAAGGGAATTACAAATGGAAAAATCTATTAGGGAACAGGGCATGCTTGAAGTTATTCTATTTTCCCTAGCAGAGGTCAGAGCAAGCTGCTTTGTACAGTAAAGCTTTAATGCTTCATGAGCACACAGAAAAAGCTAATCCAGGGCTGTTTAAAAATGCCAGGTTCATACCACTGTAAGAGGAAACATTATACAGTTTATGGTTTTGTAGAAGAAAATAAAAGAGGAAATACTGCACGGTGTGCTGTGATTATACAAGCTAACTGGTTTTTGGCAGCAACTCTGTTCCTTTCTTTTCTTTCTTTTAAGGAAAATGGTGATGAAAGTTTCCAACAAGTTCACAAATGTGCAACAAGAAACAAATGATCTGAAGATGGCTAAAACAAACAAATTCAGTCTATGTAATTTGTAATCTTTGCAAAATTTTGGTAATTATCCAACACTTCAGGCCTCTTTTCTGTAATATGCTGCAAATGGAAAACACTGCAGCTGAAGTCTGACTTCGGAAATTGCTAGGAAGCACAAAGCCAAACCTCTTTCAGTGGAAACTGAATGGTGGGCTTACATCAGCTGAGATTTTGGTCCTCCACAATCACAAGATCACTTACAGCTTTTCTCATCAGATTGTAAAGGAGGCAGGGGCGGGTGAAGGAACCGGGAATGAATAACTTCAAAGTATTGCAAACAATGCCCTAGCCTTTCATGAGTGATTCACATGAATGGCTTCACTTTGTTCTTGCTCAGCTGTAGATTTCTAACATGCATAACTCCTACAATCTTCCACCACCACTGTGTGAGGCAGAAGCACTCTGGTCATTTCTGTAGCTGGGGTTGACAGAGCACACATCCATGTAAGCCTGATGCCCTGCTAGCCTTTCCTGTCACCAAAGCCTGAGGTGCTCTTACCAAATGACAGAAAAGCAAAAATGCTGCCATTTCACAGTTGTTTTGATTCACTGTTTTTGTGTTCTATCCCTTTTATCCATCCTGTTCTATGTCATTCTCTTGGCAGTTCTGCTTGAGGTCATGCAAGCACTACAGAAACCACAGCTCACTTATGGCCTCAAGAAATATGAAAAAGGTGCTGGGAAAACTTTGTTGTATCCTTTATCTTTCCTTTGTATAGACACATGCACATGCTAAACAGAAAACATAATTTGTACTACTATAAGTACTAATTTATAGTATTAATATTTTGTATCTTTTTAGGAAAATCTATATTTTTATTAAACGACTCTATATTCAAGCAAATATCCTGCAGCAATTTTTTTCTCACTAGAAAGTGCAAATATGTAGCTTTTTTTCCTCTCCCATTTTTTTTACAAAATAGCACTCAAGTGCCACAAATTTACAAACTGTATGCATTAGCAAGTTTTTTAAATGAAAAATATTGTGCATTAATGTGCTACATATTTATAATTATTTTAATTAACTTTTTTGCATTAGTCTGAAATATTTTTAAAAGATTGAAAGGTGATTCTTTTTGCATCCTTTGTCACCTTTTTAACATGTGATGCAGTAGTGCCAACTATGCAGATGGCCAGGACAGAGAGGCATTATGATTCCTTCTTTTTTAGAATAGGATTAAACAAGTTGTCATACTTACATCAAATAAAACATGAGACTACTCACCAAATGTGATTTTCTTCCCATAATGGAAAGACCATAGCTCAGTGATGTAGCAAATGTTTTGCTTATAGAAATGCCAACATACTACATCTGGCATCTCAAGCTAATAGAGGATCTTACATGGCAGCATTAGGAAAGGCCTGAAATTTGAGGAGCAATTCCCAATAAGAATAGAAAATACTGACATTGACAGATGCCACCTTCCCCAATGGTTTTCAGTTTTCCTTTTCCTTTTATATATTTCTAGTATTCACTTTATTACTAAAAACAAGCTCAGAGCAGGTTACAATCAAAATACATTCAAACCTAATGCATAATAAAACCACCGAATAATAAAACACCATCAATAATAATAATTCAGTAAAAAACAACAACCAGAAATCAGCCAACAGTTCACCTAGAGATCTGTGTAGATAGATCTTTAGCTGTTGCCAAAACATTCATGTCGTCGTTATTGCCAGTCTTATTTAGCATATTAGAGAATTCCACAATCAGGATGTCACTATTGAGCATGTTCTCTCTTGTGTTACCACATATCAAATTTCAAGTCAAGATGGCACTGTGAAAAGGCCATCTCATCTTTCAAAGTATGATCAAGTCTATATGGGGATAAGTGCTTTGTCAAGGATCTAGGTCACAAGCTGTATAGACAACTTTGTATGTAAATTCAAACATCTTGAACTCAGCTTGGTAAGACATGGGCAGCCAGCACACAGTCACATGACACCCAGATGTATGGGAGCTCTTGGATTCTTCATCTATCGTCATTCCTCAATGTGTAAGCTATTTAAAATGATTGAAAGTGGGCCTGGGGGGAAAGTAAGCAAAAACCTTTTAATAGGCAGACATAAATGCACTGAATTTATGTATATGTGCTTATTTTTTCATACATAGTCACATACCAGTGCTTTGTCCTATCATCTGTTGGGGAGGGCTTTTGAGAATGCCATGAATACATATAACAAAATATAAATCAGTACTCTTTCCAGAACTCTCTTCCTCAGTAATTGTGACTTCTTTTAAAAGAACATTATCTCTCACACAGATGGTCGGAGTGATGTATTGTGGGAAATCAACTACTCTTGGCTCTTTTCCTGGGCTCTTTGCTTAGAAACTGTAGTATTTAACCCCAAAAGTGTTATTTAACACTGTTCCAGACACCTTTTTAATCAGCAATGGTAGACTGTACAATTACAAGCTTTACAATTGCAGGATTCACTTTTAGATCCCCAAACACAACTTTGTTGTCTTTTTGTGAGTACTGTATTTTGGAACATTTATAAAAAGATCCTAACAGAAGCTCATATTCTGCCCTTTAAGCTAAGTTGAATATTAAAAATAAGAGTCTTAACAATGTTTAAAGAACTTAAAGCACCTTAAAAACCAAACAAAATACAAATGAAATAAACAAAAAGCCAAATTTAAAATGATATACAATACCAAGTGTACTGTTCTACTAACGTGTTATGTCAGCACAAGGATTTGCACTTGCTCAAGGAAATTTTCCCTTCTCTCTTCACCCAGTGCAAGGCACATGGAGAAGGGCCTCTGTTGGGCAAGGTCAGTCATCAGGCACTTGGTGCTTCTCCTAAAGAAGGTTCCAGTGGCACCCAGTGACATAAAATGGGGGTGGATTTTCAAGAGCTGCCGCAGCGCTCTACATTCAGAGAGAAATTACATTGTAATACATGTCATGTGTCAGAAATGTGAGAGGACGAATAAGATTAGTTCCAAATTGGCTTTCAGTCAGTGAATACAACCAGAGTAATAGTTTTCTTCTGACCTTACGGTTCTCGCCACCATCATTTTTGTATATGTGGGCATGTATGTGTGTATACACTTACAATTTAAGATAGCACTTTGGGCTGTCCACAACAGTCTGTGCCATAATAAATTTATTAGTTATTTAAATGTTGTAAAGGATATATACATTTCTCACCAAGGAGCAGGGGTTTCTTTTGAATTCAGATTGGGATACCAAAAATGCAGTTTAGCGAGTTTGTTGTTGTTGTTAGATGAGAATATGAAGCACAAAGCATAGAAAGGCGGATAACTCCTGGCCCTTTCAGTTGCTGGGAAATCTCTTCCTGAGCACTGGTACTGAACTAGTATTATGGAACAGAAAGTATTCTAGACTGCTCCATTGGAGTTGTTCTACCTGTGGTATTCAAGTCTGCCTAAGTCAGCAATTTCATCTCTAAATTGCCTTGCAAAGTTGTTACAGCAGGCCTCTGAGGGTTTCAGGGCAACAGAAGCCCATTCACCACTTGGAAAAGCTTTGCCAGATAGCTACTTGATGACTCAATTAATGCCAAGATGGAAGCTTTCTTCCTCTTCTTCTTCTTCTTCTTCTTCTTCTTCTTCTTCTTCTTCTTCTTCTTCTTCTTCTTCTGCGATCACTCATTACCACTCACTGTTAAATAGGCTGAGTAAGACATAAACACGGATTTAACAGTGAGTCCATAAGTGACTATGGAGGCCAATTGTGGATCCACACATCCTTCCACAGTGGAGACATAGGTTTCCGGGCAGGAGTTCCAAAGGTGACAAAACTATCCAAGAAAGCACCAGCTGCCAGTCTTAACACCCAATATGGCCTGTTGGGATGCAGGCAGACTTTCAGATATTTGCATTTGTGAATCAAAAATAGTGTGCTGTGCCTTATATACAAAACAAGCTCTTGGAATTTCCCACCATGCTAACAGAAGCAAGTGGCAAATTGAATAAGGAGTCAATTTGTTCCTTCTCCCCATGCAAGATCCATTTTCTACCAACTTTAAAATTGTATATAAAAAACTTACATGTGGATAAAAGTTTCTGTCAATTTGATACATGGCTTATTTTCAAGCCAATTACAATGGAGGCTCTCTCATACAGAAGTTATTATTTTCATGGAGCAGCTTCATTATAATGGGGGTGGTGTACCTGGGACCTTAGAATTCAAGAAGATAAGAGTGACTCTGAAGAGTAACTTTTTCCTCAAGCAAAAAACCAAATAGGATATTTTTGTAAATCATCTCAATTTACATATCAGTTAGCACTGTTTATATTTTTGCTCCTTGGGTGTGGCTGGTTACTCTAGACAAGTTGGGGAAGAAGGACCAGGTTCATAATTATTTTCTAAAATCAGTGGCAAAAAGATTCAAATTTTCTTTCCGTGTCAATAATAATAATGTAAATGCAAAACCCATTCCAGTCATGCATATCTCTGGTCTGAGCACTGTCCCACTGCCTGTTACACTAGGCAATGCTGTACTAGATGAAGCAATAAACTGTTTTTATTCTAAAGCAGGTTGATAAAAACTGTTAAGTGTGAGGTGTGTGGTTTTTTTTAAAGAATTCCTTTCAAGTGGTCAGTTTTGCACAATATCCTACCAATATATGACAATCTTTCTTTAATTTCACTCTGGGTCAGAGTGAACCCAGCATCTCATGTTTATATTAACATATGAGTGTGTACCTGCTTGTGAATCTCACTTAGCAGTTCCACTGTGTATATAAATAAAAAGGTACAATTTCAGTTATAATGTTAGTGTGCTGGGTAATGCAGAACAAACCAGACTGGGGAAACTTTGAGCCATTTCTGTCTATCAAGCTACCTACATTAACTGCATGCTGGAGGAATGACACCTGGTGGCTAAGCATTTGGGAGAAGCTATGGATACATGTATATTGCTGTACACAAATGGGTTTTTGATGCAACTGTGAACAGGGAAGTATCCAGATTCCCAGTCATGCATATAGAACCTTTGCATGTATAACTTCATTCATTTCATTCATTAAAATAACGGGACAGAAATAATATACATGGTCCATCTCTTCCTTCAAAGGTTCTGTGTGGTTCATAATAAAGTTAGTAGGGATGCCAGAAAGCACTGCATACTGTTTCACCATTGTTTTTGGTTTTGGTGGTAGAATATTGCTTTGTGGAATGTTAGGGCTGGTGCATCATGTAGCTGTATCATGGTGCTCCCAGAAACAGTATGGCTTGTTCTGATCTGATTTTTCTGTGAGGGTGATTGACACATTAGGATCTGTACATTTCATTTCCTCCCCAGATAATGCATTGCTAATCTTTCACTTGCTGTCCACACCAAGAAGCTGAGCTTGACCTAATGGATCCAGTAGGCTGGGAGTCAATTGCCTAAATTCCCCCCCCCCCCCGCTCTGCACATGCCTGCAGGCATTTATGTACCTGTGTACATGCACTGTTTTAAAAAAGATCCTAGGAAACAAACAAACACAGGAACAAGTGTTACCAACCTTGGTTTATCATGGTTCACAACAGGCAAAAGGAAGGATTGTACTTAGTGGTAGTGTTGAGAATATTTGTTACTATTTGTTTGGATTTCTTTTTTAATACTGTGGTTTTGCTCTGTATCAAACCCTGCTTGACTAAGAAACAAGCATGATCAAAAAGTCTTGTATAAGACCTCAGCATGGAAAGAAAGAAAGAAAGAAAGAAAGAAAGAAAGAAAGAAAGAAAGAAAGAAAGAAAGAAAGACCAATATATGTACTGCAGTTACACTCGCCAGGTTAATTCCCCAATGTGTATTGAGATACAGTGGTACCTCAGGTTACATACACTTCAGGTTACAGACTCCGCTAACCAAGAAATAGTGTTCAGGTTAAGAACTTTGCTTCAGGATGAGAACAGAAATCATGCTCCAGTGGCATGGCAGCAGCAGGAGGCCCCATTAGCTAAAGTGGTGCTTCAGGTTAAGAACAGTTTCAGGTTAAGAACGGACCTCCGAAACGAATTAAGTACTTAACCCGACTGTAGACTGTAGATTTTTATTGCGGCCATTGGCCCATATCGAAAACAATACATCAAAATTTATCCATAAACAATACAATTTAAACAGTTCCAAGTTAAAACACCCATATAAAACCAATTTTACTTCAGTTAAGTAAACACTATACACAATAAGCTCCCTCTATGTAAACCGCAATTCAAATCCATCAGATTTTGGGGGGGTATGCGTCTTAGTTCTAGCACTTATTGATGGTTCTTAAGTTTAGCTAAGCTGCCAGAGTCATACAGTGATCCATTTCTCCTCTTTTGAAATAAAACATTAATCAGGTATCTAGCGACTGCAAGGGATCTACTTGTATCTTCGTTGTTTAATAAGTATATTATTTGGGCTTCCTGAGGTCCGTCGGCAATTCTCGATAAATATGGGGCCAGAAACTTGGACCGTGAAGCCGAATGTAATGGACAACAGAAGATTATATGATATAACGATTCTATAGATCCACTTTTACAGTCACAGAGGAGTGAGATCGTACTTAACCCGAGGTATCACTGTATTGTGAAAGCAGCTCCTCCTAAGCAGATTGTTGAAATTCAAATGTGCATTCAGCAGGGAAAAATTGGTGGAAATAGGGCTTCCATAAACAAAGTGACTTGGTTGTGTTCAACTGAAGAGAAAATGGAAGTAGGGGTGTGACAAGCCATCCACCAAAATGGAAATGGAAACATGCTAACAAGCTTTCACGGCAACAGTAACTGCAGGTATATAGCAGGTTACAAGATTTTCCGCACTAAGAAGAAATTCCAATTAAAAGAAACAAATTAAAAAGTTACAGACTGACACTTTGATGACAATGTTGCCATGCGAACATTGCAGAAAGCCTGTGCACCATGAACAGCACCCTAACTTAATCTAGCACCATGGTCTGAGCCCAGGGGAAAGTACCTTCATGACTCCATGGTGAAATTTTACATGACATCTAAGTGATAGACATTTATTGTAAAATAAGAGAGGCTTCAGAGAGGCTTCAGCCTCTCAGATAAAGGATTTTAACAATGCATTGAATAGTTAAGCAATGTTGGGATAATAACATTAAGAAGTAACATTAATACAGCTTGTAAATTGGCATGGTAACACTAATATCTATTCTTAATGTTTGGAAATAGAAAACCAGCTGTAATTCCAGGTGCCTACAAAGTGTGAAAGCTAGAATTTCTACCTCCAGGCATCGTTTTACTTTAAAAGGTTATTGAGTTAACTAATAGTGCAGTGTCTTACACTGAAAGGTCAAATAATTGTAAAGGTAACCATTTTTAATTAACAAGATCAAAGGGAAAAGAGTAACTCTTCAAAGTAACCTGGGGTAAAAAGCAATCCAGAGGAAGCAATCAAAAATTATTTAAACTCCTTAGCTACCGAGTATTAATGAAAAATAGCAGGAAGGCATACAGTATGTGTGTCTACCTTTCTTATGATGCAGGCATGTTTGGCCTGCCATCAGTTCTTCCATCAAAAAGATGGAAGTTAGCAGCCAAGAGCAAAAGCGTAGCTGGGGATGAGAAGGGAATGCTGAAAAGAGAAGACAATTCTAGTGCAAGAACTGTACTCCTATCCCTTGCCACACAGAGAGCTTTTCTCTGTGAATGATAGAAAATAGAACCTGTGTGAGGGGAAATTCTAGAGTGAGTGATAGTAGAGCCGGGGGGGGGGGGGGATGAGTGTCTCTTCAGGAAATCCTTTCCAGCCTTTTTGGTACTTCCACCGTCACTGCTTCCTTCCCAACTTCCTGTCTTCCATATGACTCTCACCCATGCTTTCCCCACTATTATTTTAATTTGTATGCTGCTTTTCCACATAACTGTGTCTACATGGAAAAGAGGAGCTCTAAATATGCCTCAGAACTTTAATGCTCATCAATGTTTTAAATTAAAATAATACAAGTAGTCTAAGTCAGTGTTTCCCAACCTTGGGCCTCCAGATGTTTTTGGCCTACAACTCCCATCATCCCTAGCTAGCAAGACCAGTGGTCAGGGTTGATGGGAATTGTAGTTCAAAAACAGCTGGAGGCCCAAGGTTGGGAAACACTGGTCTAAGTGACGTACCCACATAGTTTCCCCAATATAAAGGGCACAATCAAATACACCATTAATATTAAACCTAGCATGTCCTTATTGGGGGGGATTAGAGTGGAAGTACGGCAATCCTTGTTGCCCCATTAGTCCCATTAAAAACTCACTTGGCAGGATTTCCATGACTTAGCCCTCATACTGATGTGGTTCTTGACAAAATATATATTTTAAATGAAGTGTGTGGTCACTGTGTTCAATCAGTTATGCATACAGTGTATTGTAAATTACGTCTCTATGCTGAACAAGAATGGACTTATGCTCAGTTGATAATGAATAACAAAGCCACTGTCAAAAATAGAGGAAACGAAAATAACAAGGTTATCTCTCTGGATGTGATAAGAGTACCATGGTGTGGGAGTGAGTGTGGGGGTGTGGGAGAGAGAAAGATAGAGAGAGGGTGAAGTGGGAAAGCAAACTTTTTTTTAATTGCAATATCTGGATACTTTACAGGATAAGTACCTAGTGAAAATAGAGTGTGAAGTTGACTGAAGAAGTAAATCTACTTTGTGAATGTCTACAAAGAAAAAAATCAAATGAGAAAATTCAGTATCAAAAACATCAAAGACAATGATGCAGCTGCTTTCATCTCCTGCACACACTAACACTTCAAAGTAAAGCAAAATGCTTGCCCTTCCTCCACTACCCCCGAAGGAGGACAAGCTCAGAGCAGAAGATATGTCTACATATCTTCTTTGAAAGAGCAGTCAAAATAAATAGAAATAAATCCTGTACTGGAAAAGGAATGCTGCATAGTGGTTGATAAGATGTCTTTGGTACAGGACACAGCCATTTGCCTTAGGTCGCGAGTGGGACCTATGGCCCTCCATCAGTGGCATGCAGTCCATGGACCAGTGGGACTAGCCTAGTCCCCTTAATGTACCCTGTTAGGACCTTTCAGTGTACCTGCTTAGCCAGTGTCTCCAGGCTCTGTGTAAGTATGTGCATGCACTTCTCTCTCTCTCTCTCTGATTAGCTCTGTAAAGGCTGCAATGACCCTGCAGAGCACTACACACGCATGAGCAGGAAGTGGCTGTTTGAACCAAAACTGCAGCCCCCTCTCCTTCATTTTTTTAAGGAACAGCATTCGGAAAGCCTGAAGTGCCCATGGTGTGTGCAGGATGGAAGACAATATCCCTGCAACCTTAGTATCTCCCTCCTCTTCCTCAGCCACTCTCTCTGTGTGTGTGTGTTGAAAGCATGATGTTTTAATAAAATAAACCCCCAGCGCCAATCTGCCAGAACCTGAATGATCAGTAGCAACATACAACAGCAACAATAGGGAGAAAATGAGATGATGAAGATGTGTGTTTAAAATGGTTTTTCAATGGGAGGGGGGAATCCACCCTTCTGCCTGGGGTTGTCTTTTTCAAAAAGCAAACTTTTCTTCTTTTTGCAAGCTGCTAGGAACTGGCAACTTGACCGGCCAGGGGAAGGACTTCCTTGGGAGGCTGTGGACTTTCCACCATTGAAGGTTTTTAGGCATCTGCCAGGGATTCCTGCTTGCAGGCAACTGGAGTAGATGACCCTTGGGGTCCCCAACTCTACATAGAGCCCTAACTGTTCCTCTATGAAAAAATTCACTGCACACCACTGCCCTCCAGATGTTGCTAGACTACAGTTCCAATCATCCCTGACCACTGGCCATGCTGACTGTAGCTGATGAGAGTTAGAGTCCAACAACATCTGGAGGTCTACAGGTTCTCTACCCCAACATTAGATTCAGGTGCAGGTGATGATAATGATAATTTAAAACTAGCATACCAGAAATAGTATAATATTAGTGTCCTGAAAATGACCAGGAAACATACCTTTATATGGAATTGCTGCTTTTCCCTTTTAATTTCATTTCCACCCTCAATATTATATTATGGTATTTCAATGTATTTTTGGGGAGGTGGGGATATCTATACACATTGTGCTTAGGTCATTTAGTAATGCAAAATAGATGAAACCCTATGAGGATTTTCTGACTGGCACAAAGGCTCTCATTGTAAAAAGCTAATCTCTTGAAAATGTTATACTATTGACAATGTTGCTGGCAATAATTAAGAAATTTAAATGAGACACTCATGAAGCTGCAACAATTGTGTATAATGGTTTCATCTGAAGTAATATTTTCAAATATTAAATGTTCATATTGTAGGATGAAAAAGCGCTTTGCGTCTTAAGGCAGGCTTATCTTCTAGTGGAATTAGCTCAGAACAATATGCTGTGAAGCTGATGTCAGACTCCTTATTATTGACTGTTGGTGACAAATAACAAACACAGGCAACATACAGGGAGTAGTAGAATTTCTTCATCCATTAAAGGTTACAAATCCTTTGATTGTTTTATCTAAAGATCAAATTGTTAATAGTTTAGGATCAAAAATTCTCTTGTGGACATTTATAAATGCAGCTATGTGAGCTCTGTTTTGTGTTATTGCTACAATTTAATTATTTGTGAGCATGCTGCCTAAAGCCATTTGTCTATGGTGAACAGCTCTCACCAAAATTTGGCCTTTTTTCCTCACTACAACTGATATTGGGCTGGATTCACCTAATGAGCCTTGTCAGAAGAAGCCCTGCATAAGGATTTCCTGTTGTTCAATGGTGATTTCCCCCTTCACCTCCCTCTACATGCTCTCCAAAATTGGTTCAGGAGGGGTCAGGAGAACCCCCATAACAGCGCACAGGGGAAGGAGAGGGTGGATCAGTCTGTCTGGCAAGCTAAAATGCTGGCACACACTAAATGTTCATCATGGTGCATCATTGAAGCCCACCCACTGTTAGAGGAGTTTTCCTTGGCTCGGGTTTTAATTCAGCATTAACAACAATACCAAAGTGATTTCCAATCTCATATTCTACCTGTTGTTTCATTCAGAACTACTATATATTTTAAAACACAATTTGAAAGCTGAATTTCAATAGAGGAAAGCACTGGAAAAGTCTCAGTTATCAGTTATGAGTTGCTCTAAAACTTACAGTATTAAAACATCCCTTGAAATATGCATTAGAGAAACTTTAAAGGGATCATATAAAATTCATCAAAACCTATATTTCTGAAGCAGGCAGTTTTTCATTAGAATTATGGATGTCACCAACTTAGTTCAATATTTTGTGGCTATGTGTACACAAATTGAAAGTTGTTGACATACACAAACAAAGAAACAATTATGGGAGTTTATCTTCTATCAAGGAACACACCTTTATATGTCAGGGTGGGGGAGTAAGATGTGTAGTACTTGTGATCTATAGAAATGTCAGGCTCATCCATTTCTTCCTATAGTCCCTAAGGCAACCTATGTCTGGGGGAAAAATATTTACTAGCTTTCCAAACAGTTTATAAGGGTCATCCTGAAGTTCATTAGGAAAGGAGTGGGGTAGAAATAGCAGTGAGAAAACAGGAGATTGCTAGGAACTTAAGTTAGTACTGTTACCCCCAAAATACAATCTCCTTTCATTCACGCTTCAGTAAATTTTAAAGTTTCATATCATAAGCCACCTTTTTTTTTTTTTACACACAACCCTGAGATCGTTAAGAAACCTATTCCAAATCCTTTGATCTTCTTTTCCTTTTTCTTCCAGAAAATTTATCAGTCTTGTGAATGACTTCGGAACATTTTTAAAAGAAATGTGAAAACTTTTTTATTTTAAACAAATTTGATTGAGGTCTACGTATGAAGATGGATTTGCAATGGCATTTATATTTGTTGTGTCCGGTTTGAAACAGATGCACTACACATAGGAAGATAGACAGCTGTCTTATGCCAAGTCAGACCATTGGTCCATCTAGCTCAGCATTGTCTACACTGAGTGCTCTTCATCAGGTGAACCTCCATACAATCCATTCATATAACTATATAAATAAGGGCTAGACAAGTGGGGAATGTTCTTTCCTGCAAGGTTGCATCACCTAGTATAAATGGGGATTCCTTAACAGCTGGAGAGGGAAAGATTAATGAATTGACAAAGTGGCTGCCATTGGTAATTTTTCAACAAGTATGAAAACATCCTAAATCCCTTCCCACAGGGCTTGACCCCCTTTTGTGATAAATCCAAAGAAGAAAAAAGAAGAAAACTAACTGAAGAAACATTGTATCTTCTGTTCTTTGACTTTCCAATATTGTTGTGTTCAAGGGCTCTTACCAACATCTGAACTCCATTTTAAACCCAACATAGCATGTTAAGACACATACAGTGGTACCTCAGGTTACAGACACTTCAGGTTACAGACGTTTCAGGTTACAGACTCTGCTAACCCAGAAATAGTACCTCGGGTTTAGAACTTTGCTTCAGGATAAGAACAGAAATCGTGTGGTGGCAGCACAGCAGCAGTGGGAGGCCCCATTAGCTAAAGTGGTACCTCAGGTTAAGAACAGTTTCAGGTTAAGAATGGACCTCCAGAACGAATTAGGTTCTTAACCCGAGGTACCACTGTATTCTTTTAAACAGATCTACCAACATGATAACACTCAAAGGAATATTAATGTAGAAAATAGGGATGGGTAGGAAATCAAGTCATTTTATGTAGGAATTTGCAAAGATCTCTCTTCTTGTAATGTCCGTAGTCCTGGGACAGTCCTGAGCAATGCTCGCATGGCACGTAAACACATTGCCAGCATTGATCATGCCGCATAGTAGTGTGGCAAGGTGTCACAGGGGAGCAAATCCAGGAATATATGAACTCTCCTATGATGGCATCCATAATGTGCTGTGAAGACTTCATATCACAAAAGGATGAAACTGGCAGTTTTGTAAGTGCCACAAAACATGATTTCTGCTCTTGTCATATGAACTTGTTTGCCCACACCCCTCTTCCTAAATTAAGTTGCAGGAGATTGAAAGGTATTTAGGGGAGGACCACGTGAGGGCCCGAGGGTCAGTGAGAAGGGGTGTGGAGCGTGGCTTTATAAGTCTGAGTTCTTCCACCTTGTGTTTTTGTTGCTCCCTCCCTCTTCTCTTATAGGCAGCATGCATTCTTCTTAATCATCTGCAATAAATGGCTGGATATGCTTTTCACCTATTCCACACTGTTGGGAAGAATTTAATTGGCATTCAGGAGTGGAGTGGTTTGGTTTGGTTTGGTTTGGTTTGGTTTGGTTTGGTTGTTCTTTGGGTATCGGGCAGGTAAGGAAGTAGGGGAGGAAAATCTTAGGTACAGTAAGGCATTATTCAGTTAAGGGCACCTTTTAGGGTCAGTGCATTATGCCCTTCGGGCCTGACACGCATGTTTTGGATGAACGTTGGACAGCAGGGTCTGGGTGCACATGTTGGCTCACCTACAAAGAGGGAATAATTTCCTCCGCATCCCTTGCTGAGGAGCCACAGAATGTAGCTGTATCACATGCCCAGGGGTATGCAGGTATGCTACCCCACCTGAACCAGCTAAGACCCTGACTTGCCCATATTTTCTGAATTTGGTTGATTGATTTATTTGAGTTGCAGTTCCTCCAAGTTGTTACATTCATCAATATAACCATCTCCCCAGTGCTTTGTCTCACAAGCCTTCTTTGTGGGTGTGGGGGCAATTTTTGTTCTTCCCTTATGAGAAATGGATCTTTCAATGCCTATTCTTTGAAACTCTCTGACTAGTCAGGCATTGTCATTGTGTTGATTTCAACATCAGCTTCGGCAAGCCTATCCAGACATATAATTTTATGATGCATATTTATTTATAAAAACTGATTTTATATTTTCATAATTTTGTTGTCAGCTGTTTTAAGTCTAATTTTGGGGTTATTTTAATGAATATTGTGTATGATTATGTAACCCACTTAGACTTCTTCTTCTTCTTTTGAATAAGCAATGTATAAACTTTGCTGAAAAATAATTTAGTTTATTAGGAGCTAACTAAAAACTCATCTACGAACATAATGCTTTTAATCTCTGGTTCACCTGAATCTGTTTTAATGCTTTGCTCCCTGCCAAAACCTTATTAAGTATGCAAAGTTTCCTTTCCTTAATGCAGAACACATATAACAGGAAGACGTCTAAAACAAAATTAGCAGCTGATCAAGACTACTTCAGACTGCCACCCTTCTCATTAATGAATTGATTTGATGTGAGCACAATGCTTTGCCTGATACATTATGATAGAAGAGCCCTGACAGAAAATAAAACCAAGGAAAAGTAGAACTTGATCTAAGATACATCAGCCTGCCACCCTCTTCATTAGCATTTTAATTTGATGTGAACTGTGTGGTGTCTTAGTTTCAGCTTTTGTTTAGCTTTTCTCATTTTAAAAATCAGCTCTCCCCATCGGGATATTGCTTGGTTAGCTGTAGATTACCACTAGTACCCCATTGCCTGCCAAAGCTGTTTATCTGAAGCATGCGTTGAAGTATTATATAGAATTGGCTCTGTGTGTGACAAATGGCAGGTGCTCATGATAGCTAAAAGTATGATGGTTCGGGGGGGGCGGGCAGTATTTTTGAAGACAGTACATTCCTAAAGCATTTTGCATTCAAGCTGAAGTCAGCTTGAAAGCAGCAGGATTTTTTTCTTTGCTTACTGGTTTCAAAGCATCAGTGGAATGTATGTGTGGTGACCTGGGGAACAATAAATATTATTCATTCATCACTGAGTTGTAATTCTACTCATAATTCAAAGCCATCACATTACTTCAGCGTACCAAGTCCAAAGTCAGATACCATTTTTTAAATAAGTGGATTCCTGAAATGGGGAACGGGACTGATTCAAAGTACACTGAGCACCTCCCATCAGTTTTCCTTCTATCTTATGGATTTGACAGTCTGTGTGCTTCTAAAGAGATTACATTTACGCCAGGGCCTTGGAGAGCCAGAAGACTTTATTGTGCTTGGTCTGAATGACTTCCATAAATTAGAAATACAGGAGTGATTTTACATATTCTTTATTGCAATTTCCATGCCTCAAAGTTCTCATTTTCTGATTCTAGGTTCTGTAACATTTATATATTTTTGAAAGTTGACATCAATAACTGGTTGTCAACCAGATCAGTGTCAGCTATACTTTATTGTAGGCCCTTATGAGAAATACATTTTGAGGAGAAGTCCCCAGTTTAGTTTCATTATATCTTCTTTATTTATTAGGGATTTGTATTACCCACCTTACACAAAAAGTCCTAGGACCAGTTACATCACAGTAAAACAACACAATACATATAGACAATGGACAGTAAAAGTAAGAATCAAAAAATAAAATCATTTGTAAGAAGTAAACAACATTCCCCAGGGCCTGATAAAAATATGGGCTTTTGCAAGCAGTTCCAAAAAATTGGGACCCACCACCTAGAAGACCCTGCCATGTGCTGCCATTTCCCAGACCTCCAAGGGCAGCAGAATCACAAACAAGACCTCCCTGCCATTCTTAAATCTTGTACTAGTCTGTTTGAGTTCATGGGACCTAAGCCATTTAGGGTTCTGTATGTGAAAAGCAAGGCCATGAATTTCACCCAGAAGTGAATAGGCAGATTCCCATAGAAGAGATTGTAATATTTCCATCCTCCCTAAACCAGATTTGCTTGAAACAAACTTGGAAGGCAAAAAAGGAATATGCCGTTCTCTTTTATCCACAAATGTGTCTTATTATAAATGTACTATATCATGCAGGTGTGATATATAGTGACATAAAACTTAGCACATAATTTGCTTTTCAGGGGCAAACTACAATGGCATTTAACTTTTCTTCTAACAGCAGGCCACTAAAGCAGACATTGCTCAGTGTCAGTATATCTTTCACATTCTGAATATTCTACACCACCACTGCATTTTCAACTTGTTTGGATTGCTTTGGTGTATTTGTTACTATGGAATATATTTCTAAATGTGTTGTAGCAAATATGGAATAGCTTTTGTTTCTAGTAATACATGGTAGCTTTTGTTTACTAAATTGTAAATTATCTCACATGCAAGAGAAACTGTATCCCTTTCTTTGGAATCCTACACTTGAATTTTCAGCAATTTGATCCTCCCCAAAGCTCCACACCTCACTGTTCAGGGTCCCTGACTCTTCAGAGAGATTTTGGAATGGGGAGGCAGCACAGGAAGATGGAGAGCAGATGAGGTCTCAGGAAATCCTCCTTGAACAAAATTTCTTGCACTCATGTTACTTGGGATTCCAGCCCATATATAAATTTATATTTTAAAAATCTATTTCATTCCATTTTAAGTTGATACTGAGTTTTTAAATTTTCAAACTCAAACAAAAAGGTTATAGCGGATACCCATGAACAGTTTTTGTGGACTCAAGCTCACTTCATCAGATGCATGAAATGAGACTAGAATGGCAACGAGATACAAAAATCACAGTAATAATTTTAGCTTAAATGTATGTTAAATAGATACACCTTTTACAATAGCTGATTGGAGAAAATTTACTTAGCATTGCTGAGATTATTGTACAGGTATTTACACCTGTATTGGGTCAAGAAACCATTCACAAGTTATAGTCGTCGATAGCTAGCATGCATATCCTGGCATTTGTAAAATAATTAGTGCATGTAGTGTGATTTTTTTAATAAAAAAAATAATAATTCTTGATTTAACCCACAAGGGATGTCATTCAGCTTCCTGATGACTTGAGATTCAACTGTTCCACATGGTATATGGCTACCAGTAATGGCAGAGAAAACATTGTCAGCAGCTTTTCCATATTGATCAATAGGTTTCCTGTTAGCTTTTATTCATTTCACTATAGCTTAGCTTACTTAGTAACTCAGGGCATGTTTGTATAGCTGAGCACGTCAATTATCCAGAAGAATGAAGAACACAGGAGCATATGAGGGTAATTTTACGTACATGTGGTGAAAAATCAAGCAGTAGCTTCTGTGACAAACATTGTTCTTCACCTCCTGCTATTTATTCACCTATTTGAAATGCACCATTGGTGACAACACATAGATATTACTAAGGTTAATGACTGGCTGATTAACAACTGAGAACACATTTACCAGCAAATGAGCTGTAGTAATTGTTACGGGAAGATCTTTTTTCAAATGGAAGCATAACTACTTCTTGAAAGAGTATCTTCCATATCTCTTGACAAGCAGCTCCATCAGTGTTTTACCTCATGTACACTTCCAATGCATCAGACAGTGATGACCAAAGAACATTACCTACCTGAGTAGCAAGGAATATTAATGAAATTGCTGGAACATGATCCATTTGTACCATTATTTGCATAGGAGAAAAATGGACACAAGGCAGACAGTTAATTCTAATTCTCAGGAGTCCTGGCAGCTGGCAGAGGATGCTGAATTCAATGGGATATTGCTCATGCAATCACATTAGAGATCACATTTCAGATCATCTTTAATTGTTGTTGTTTTTTAGACATTTGTCTCCTTATTAAAAAATATCAGTGCAACCCTTGGTCAGAGCTTCTTCCAACAGTAAACCTTACTGATCAATAACTTTCAAATTCTTCAAATTCACAGAAATTGAGGAATATATAATGTTGTTTATAATCTTGCTCTATTGCTCCTCTGAACCATAGCTGACAGCTTTGTGGCATGCTCCTTTCCAGGATAAGTGCCAAAGAATCTGGTTTGTTTGTTTGTTTGTTTGTTTGTTTTTGTCTAGAGCAAGCCACACTAGACTTAGAATGGAATGCAAGAGGTAAGGGCCACCAAATTTTAATGTCACACAGGTCACTGCTGAAATTTGAGAGCCCAAAGTCTTACCACTGGTTCCATCATCCACTGATGAAGAAATATACATGATTATTTACATACATGCATCATAGCACATGATAGACACACATATCTCAGCCATCAACAATTTATTTACAAATTAGTTGCCTTCCCTGTGTGTTCTCTTTCAAAGTTAATGAATTTCCAGAGTGATAGCCCTGTTAGTATTTTGCAGCAAAACCAACTAAGAGACATGTGGCACCTTAAAGGCAAAGTTAATGAAGTGACTACTAGCCCTTCACAAAACTATATATGGCTGCCATCAGTCCTCACTTTTTGTTTGTATATAAAACAACTATATCAGCAAGGCCTAGACAAATTCAGCAAGCAACACTTCAGGGGAAAAACTGAGACAGCATCAACTATGAATCAATTAATATGTAAACAACAAATTGCAAAGCAATTTATGTATTGATTTATGTATAATATGCACATTTTTAAAAAGAAAAAAACCCTCAATCTTTCACTGTAGAAAACTACAGTAAAAAGCATTCATAGCAAGTGTCCCTCCCATGATGAGAGTTGAACAGGTGGACAGAAGGAAATCCACCCAATAGTTCATTTTCAATGGATTCCTGCAACATCCCTAATCATTGGAGTGGGACACTCCAATGATTGCTTACACTGCCTGACCAAGTGTATTTATATCTATACTTCTTTTGTATAATATCAATTTAAGCAAAGAATCCTCTCACATGATGCCAGACCAGCTGGAATACACTCAGTGGGAACTTATTGCAGATTCCTGGCAAAAGGCTATTCTGACAACACTAGCAAAGCCAAGGCAATCTGCAATAACCCATCGAGTCATATTGTCCACCTGCACCATTAGCCCTTTGAAAATAGCCATTTAAAATGTCAATAACTCACAGTTACTACAATTGCTTTGCATGCAAACAAACAAACAAACAAACAACAACTGTTATAAGATACAATGACAGATATAAAAAATGATATATTACAATACACCATTAATATATGGTCCACTCTCCCCACCCCCTTTTTAATCAAAACAGGCCACCCTTGTAAAGTGGTGCCAACTTTCTTTTTATTGCAATAAATAACAAGTTATCACAAAACCTCTTGTAATTAAACAGAAAGCAGCGCATCTTGATCCATATGGCTTGAAGGAGATAGAAAGGTTGAGCCTTTTTCTCCCTTCAAAGAAATTGGGACATTTGAAATTATAATGTAATTTAAGCCCCAAATCACCACAGTGATATTTATCTTGAGGCTTCAAAAATACAAGGATATTTTCCCCCAACTTTCTCGAAAATTGCAACACAAACTGCTAATGCACCTCGATTTACTATATACGTAGATTGGCAGCAGCACTGAGTTAAGATCCCCCCCCCCCCATCTCAGGCCTGACCTACACATGCAGAGAAATCACACAGCACTAGACTCCTGGGACAGCACCACTCCAGGTAAGTGTAGGACTGCATGCTTAAATGCCTCTTCCACATAAAATTACTGTTTCCTGAATGCTGAGAAACCAGCCTGCTGTCCTGAGCACATCCAGCCCCCAATGAAGTCTCTGCCTTCTTGCAGCTCTTCCCCCATCTCTGACCACCCAGACTCTTCCTCCTGCCTCAAAGGAGGCCCAGAATGCCACAGTTCACTGGCCCCTTCCCCTGGATCATCCTCCTGCCCCCCTGCCTCCCCTGTCTACTATTTGGACTCCTGCCTGTACCTGACACATGCCAAGAGTAAGGTTCAGCTACAAACCCCTTTCTGAAACAGGCGGATTCCCCTACCAGAAGACAAAAGGAGCCCCAGGAATGCTGCACTGCATGACTTAGCTATGTAAACTCAACTTCCAAGCTTTCCTATTCTGTATTTTCATAGGAAGTAAAGTATTGCAATGGAAACTAACTTCTGAAAGACACCTAAATTTCACTTTTAACACTTACCGTACATCTATCAGCTACTAAATCAGCCAGACTTTAGAAGAAATTTTGCTTAAAAATAATAACAACTTGTTCTCATTTTAAATGCAAACAAAATCAAAATCTTAATAATTAAAACTGAAATATTCATAGGCACAGGCAAAAACCAGCTGAAATTTTTGGTATAATCCTACTATTCAATGGTGTATGTCAGTACCAGCTGGGAGGTGGTAATGGAATCTTTGATGAAGAGGAAATAGGCAAAAAATGACCATTGCTCCTCCTTCAACAGTCTCTGCTAGATCTGGGTGCAATCTGTGAATGGAAAAGGGCCCTCTATTTTTTGTGAAAGGGCAACTCTGGATCCAAGCCAATATTTTGACTATCAAAGCAACCATGCCACAGAACCCCCAGTATTGGTCTACTGCATATTGTTAATTAGAAGTAAGCATGTCACAAAATTAAACTTGCCCTCCAACTCCTCATGTGAAGACTCACAAGACATATATTTGGTTTTTAAAGATTACAACTTTATTGCAGATTCCCTCATTATTTATCAAAGCTAAATTTCCACTGGAGCATAAAGGACATGCAGATTCCCTTATCTTTGGTCAAGGGCAATACTCCTTAAATTGAATCCCAGCACCTGTTTAAACTAGTACTAAATTTAAAACTATAAAATGTAGTTACCAGCACACATTGAAATCATTATTAAATGTTAGGTAGGAACTTGCGGTTTTCTACTTGATCCAACACATACCGGTATTTTCCTTGAAGTAAGTTCTACTGAGATCAGAGGGACTTACGTTTAGATAAGTGTGTCCAGAATGTATCCAATTAAGTTCTACTTGGAGTACACCACTGAAACTGCTGATCTTAATTTTGTAATGCCTATTTATGACTAACCTTGAATATAACACTAGGGCTGCAACCCTAACCCCATTTACCGGGGGGGGGGGGTCCAATACAATTTACTTCTGAGTAGACATGGTTAGGATTGTGCTACAAGCCTAACTTACTTAACTGTATATTTCAATATCACCTAGGTATAAAAGTTGGTGAATTGCATCTCCTTTTAAAGAAACAATTTCCACAGGGTTTATACAAGTGTTGCTTATTTATATTCAGTCCCAATGGCTCCTATTATAATTTTACATAGCAAATTGTTCCATGACCAAGTATATTTCTAGGGAAATACCAAGTTAATGGCCCCCTGCTTCGCTGGTGCCACCTATTTTCTCGCAGGCATGCACCGATCTGCAGGAAACACCCTCTGGTTCAATAGCTATTGATTAATAATTGAAGAGAGTGGGGACTGAGAGTAACCTCATAGCAAGTCAAAGAAAATCATAGAACAACATCTCATGTTTAATCAAAGATGCAGTTTTTCCTGCACAGATGAGAACATTAACCCAAACAGCATTAACCAAAGAAAGGGAAATTAGGAGAATGTATATGTATCTGGGGTACCCTTTGTGTTGTTGCAAATAGGTTATTAGTGACATACAATAAGTTATACATTGATTATTGTTCCCAATGCATTCTTGAAAATCTTCCACCTTGCACTTAAAATTCCCTTTTCTCACAGAACAATTTGAAACATTCCCGATACAAATGTGAAACATATTCACAAATACATTCTCAAATGAGGTAATGAGAAAGAGCAAGGGTTTAGCTTGTCCTTAAAATAGACATTATAAGACCATTATGCAATATAGCTTAATGTATATGAATGCCTGCAGATTAATTCTTAGAACACTCAGGCAATTAGGAATTCTATTAAGATAGGAACACTGTTCATAAATTGGTCTGTAGAAGGATGTACTGTGGGGGCTGGAAATGTTTTCCACAACATGCGTGTACACATTTGGGAACAAAACTAGAATGAATTGGCTCTGCCTGTCATTGACTTTGGCTCCACCTACTGTTGATCTCCCAGCCTTCTGCTCTTCAATCTCAATGGGAATGAACTACCATTGGTTTTTTTCAGCTTTGAACTCTTTCAGATCTTCCATGAATTTTTTTATGGGTTGAGGCCACTGGCACAATCCTATTCCTCCCTGTTCAGATAAATGTCAAGCAGTACGGTGGTTTATGCAAAAGTGCAACTATGGAAAACAGAGTGCACAGAACAAACTAAACTAGCATTTTCAGATGATTTATGTTTATAGAATAGACATCTGACTTTAGCTAGGCTGTTTTTCCATCTGTGTATGATTACAACTATTTTATCATATGGTGTTAGGAGAAATTGATAGCAACAGACTTGGCCTGACATTTGTAGAGATATGTGATTTAAGAGAATGTTGTAAGAAAAGTTATATTACTGTCTACGTTCCTGGCATCTTGGCATTTTCTGAAGTTACTGAAAACATTGAGAGTAAATCTACACATTGCACAGATAGACTCATATTATATCCCACTAGGTTTAGGGGAAAACTTGTTACAATTTTTACCTTGTAATCAGTTTAGAGATTTGATTAAATGAATAGAAACTGAAGGCCCGGATCCAAAGTATGTTCTTGTGCAATAACTGGATATATTCAGAAAAAGCTCCCAGGTGCATTTTGCTCTTAATGTAATGGGGGAGACCTGAATTCATGTTAAAGATTAACAAGCACAAGTTGCTAACACCACAGCAAAGACAAATCTTTGTTTTGTTCTTAGTCATAAAAGGAATTGCCTAAAATTTCTTTAGGTCTTTGATGAAAAGCTTTGGTGAAATGTCACTGTATACTCTATTTCCCAGCCAATATATTTGGAAAATCTTTTCCCAATCCCTTCTCAGAGTAGTATTGGCTTAATATCAGTCCAGGTGGAGATTTTGGGTTGCATCCAACAAAGTTGTCACATTAGCACAACACAGCTTCTTCCTCCTCTCCATTCTCCATGCCCAATCTGTTCTGGGGTTTTCCCCAGTCCCCTCCTCTGATTTGCGGGGGCTTGAGGGGCATGCAGGGGTGACCTTGTTGTATACAACCCTTATCCTGGATAAATGCATGGTTTGTACATCTCTTTCTCCCAAGGCTAGGTTTACAGCAACTGCACAGTTCCTGAAGCTTTTAAAAAATGAGTTCAGGAGACTATTGCATAGGTACCTAGGTTGTGCAGGACAAGACAAAAAGAGAATAGATGATAGATGATAGATAGATAGATGATAGATGATAGATAGATAGATAGATAGATAGATAGATAGATGATAGATAGATAGATAGATAGATGATAGATAGATAGATAGATAGATAGATAGATAGATAGATAGATAGATAGATAGATAGATGATAGATAGATAGATGATAGATAGATAGATAGATAGATAGATAGATAGATAGATAGATAGATAGATAGATGTCTAAAAATTCTATTTAAAATAGAAGCAGTTCATAGACATAGGAAAAAAATGAAAATGAAACTAGATTGTTTTGAGTCATTTCTAGGGTTGTCTAGCTGGTTTTCCACAAAGGTACATTATATTGTGTTGCAAACAAACAGGTGCTACAGTTCTATATAGCTGATTTCCTGTATAAGCAGGGGGTTGAATAGAAGCCCTTCGAGGACCCCTCCAAATCCATGATTCTGTGGTTTTAAAATTAGTTTTCTTTTGATTGCAGAAGGGCGACACAATAAAACATTATAAGACTATTTACTCCATAGGACAAGAGGAGGAGGTTTTTAGGAAAACCAGTTAGCAGTTTTATCATGGGAGAAAGAACAAAAAACCAACAACCTTGCAGGTTCTAATATAATTTGATAATTTGATAAAAATGAGAACTGTGTGTTTTCACATTATTATTATTATTAGTATTAGTATTATTATTAAATTTATATATACTTGGAGAGTATATATAATGTTGTTATAATGTCTAATATCATTCTCCGCTTCACCACTCAGAAACTGCTGATATTACAAATCTGGATGTTTATAAAGGCTAGTTATTGGTGTACATGACATTAAATATTAGGAATGCACTCCCACCCACCCCCCTTTACTTGGTAGTGATGGGAGCATAAACAGGCACCCAGGGAGCTGGGGCAATTTTTTCCTCCTTGACTTTCCTTGGTGAATAACTATGTCAGTCTGATATACTGACTAGAAGTGTGTTGGGGCACCTAGTTCTCCTGAGAGCTACCAGAAACTGTTTTATCATGAGTTAGGCAATTGGTCCATCTAACTAAGCATTGTTTACACTGTTTGTGGCTTTAGCAGTTTCAAGCAGGAGTCTTTCCTAGTCCTGCTTAGAGCATAGCTATCAACTTTTCCCTTTTCTTGTGAGGAATCCTATTCGGAATAAGGAAATTTCCCTTTAAAAAAGGGAACAGTTGACAGCTATGCCTTAGAGATGCTGGGGATTGGATCTAGAACCTTTGGCATATAGGCAGATGCTCTCCCACTGAGGATCAGCATGTCCCCTCAGGAACAGATACAGTGGAAAGAGGATGCTGGTTGAGATGGGCAAGCCAGGAATTATTCTCTGGCTCCAATTGTGGTCCATGCCAAAAAGAATTTGGGGGCTTTAAAAGCTCACTTTCCTCATTTGAGGAAAGCTTTTCTGAGCCCCTCAACTTCTGATCTGAGTCCAAGCTTCAAAAAGTTCACTGTCATCTCTCCTGACTCTGTTTTAAGTATATAGTATGCAAATTTCACAAGCAGAGGCATAAATGTGCACACCCTGGAGTATTCCTTCTGGGTATTTTTCTGTGAGAGAGAAATTTTAATCACTCAAGAAAGCTGACTAGCACATTACTCCCACCAGAACATATGATCATTGAAAGAAAATGGAAAAGCACGGAAACAACAGCTGCTCCTGAATGAATCAGATTTGGCTTTAATGTCAGACATGAATCAAATATAGTTGTGTTTTTCTAGAGAAGGGGGGACAAAAATCCTGTGAATCTGAACTTATCCAGTTACCTCTTTTGGTATCTTGGAAGTCAAAGACCTACTTACACATTTCTAATGATCAATACCATAATAGAATATCAAAGATGTTCAATTTATATAAAAGCAAGGGTTAATCCATCATGACAGAACTTCTTCCTTGCAAAACCATTAACTATTACTCATGCATTGCTACAATCAACCAAATACATAATAGTTATATAGAACACTTTGAAGAGTTCTTTGTACTGTCTCAATTTGAAAATACAGATGTGTCGTAGTTATATTTTATTCTATTTCAAGTCTGTAGTGATAAAGCAATCCTCCATACTCTAAGAGCTGCATAGAATAGTTTATTTTATAAAGTACCCAAGAAATGGCAGTAAGCAAAGTGTACAGCCATATGGATTGCAATGGACTTCACTCCTTGCTGAAAGGGACAACTGCACTTGGTTTGACATTTCTTCCAAACAAAGGTGCCTCCTTTGTAATTCCATTCAAATGTGTGGCTGTGCTTCCTTGTTACCCCATTAAAAAGCAAACAGAAATCCAATAAAAAATAAAGCTTGCTTTCATTTACTTGAAAGTGACTTGCTTGTTCAAAGTCTTTAAGATTATCTGTCTTAGAAAACAATTTATTCTCAAAGGTAACCAACCTTGCTTAACTTCAAACTCCTCTTAATCCCTTGATGCTTGATTGATAGTCTGCAATTATACTAAGTATATCCAGGACCAATTTACAAGTCTTATTTCAGTAGGAGCCTACATCTATAAGAAATTATTGAAGCTGAGGAGGGCATTCAGTATATGGCTTAGTGTGGATGTTACTGGGGTTCTAGAGAGAGCTTGGTAGCAAATGATTTATAATATGTGTGTTCATAGTACTGCTGTTAGTGGCAAGTGAAATTCTGCTCTTTCTGACTGGAATGAGCTCTCCTAAAACAGGGACATATTGTTTGGATTGGGCCTGAATTATCTCATTGTACAGTTTGTTCCGTTGAGACTCCCAGCACTCATAGTATTTGAGTCTATAAAGTTGTCTTGAGGCCTCGCCACCCCAAGATCCTTGTAAAGTTGGCAAACATAGGAGTGGAGGGACAAAGGGAGACTGCACCCTACATCTTTCTTATACTGCATAATTTCAAATATACACTTCCCAGCACTGAGATCCATGGGAAGGACCCAAAATGCCATGCAAAAGAAATTCCCAGAGGCCTGTACATGGAGAACTTCATATTAGCAAGACAATGGGTCCTAGTGCAGGACTGAGAAGCAAGTCCTCCTTGCCTGCCAGCCCACCCACAACTCCTTTGCATCCTATTCTGCTGCTGGACAATGATTTTGGACATAAGGAAAGATGAATGAATTAAATTAGGCTTATTTACAAATTGAGCTGAAACTCAAACGTATTTGGGCTTGGATAGCAATAAGTTCATTATTCTTGAACTATATGAATGCAGGGGTCACTGAACTACTGGTATTATGAGGCAGGGCTGTGGGAGTCAGTCACAAAATGACTGCTGTGGGGGCATAAAATAACTGTCCTGGGGGGGTGTAGCATAACACAGAGAGAATGTTTTGGTTGAGTGACAGAAAGACTGTCACATTTAAAAGTGTAAAAAAGGAGAAAGAACCACAACATGGTGCAGGCTTCATCAGCTTCTCCATTCATGTGCAACAGGACTTTCATGCCTGCCAACTCTTTAACCTGCAGCTCCTTGCAGTTCCACCTCACCCTAAATAATGGTGCGGGATAGACGTGATAGTGGGTAGCAGGAAGAACTGTGCTGGCCACTTGCTGAAGCAGAAATATTGCCTGCTTCACAGCAGCATCTTTGGATCCAATGCTTTATTTCTTCCCAAGAAGCTTTAAAAAAAAACACAGAGAAAGTGATGGGACAAAAGGAAAAACCTCATGGACCCAATTTTTCCTATTTTCCCCTCCTACAACTTCTCTTACTACAATCTATATGGGGCAGAAAAAGGAATTGGATAGTCCCATGGAATGAGTGGATTTCTACAGGCATAACTTTTGATTCAAACAATCAGATGTACCTTTTAATATTTAATGTATTTTAACATCTGAACTTTTTTGACATATTGTCCTTCTAGATAGGAAATTATAGATATGCAGCCTCTGTTGATTGTTCTTAAATAGGTTCTAAAGACTTGGCTGTTTACATTCACCTTTAACTGATTCGTTGGAGACTAATCTGGGCTTTTAAGTCACTGTTGTTGGCATCTGTCTGTCTCGAGAGACAATGCAGTGCACCTCCAGAGGTGAAGTCAAACTGCTGGAAAATCACAGGACCTGCTGTGGCTGTGGAAACGAGTAACTTGTAACAGCTGCCTCCTGCATTGTTTTTTCACAAGTGACCTCTACAGGGTGCAAGCCTGGACAGCATTGGCCTTGCTGAAATGATCCAAAGAAATGGAACGGGGGGAGAGGGGAGAGATTGACACCAGTTGGGCTGCAGGAGTAGCCGGAAGGAGGTTTACAAGATGCCATCCAACCATTTTAGGGACTACACTCTGGATTTGTGTAGGGTTCACTCCTTACTATTCTCCCAAAGATATCCTGCAAGGCAGTGGAGGTTTAGGACCAGTCTTTTCCTTCACCTAGATGAACCCCTCATCTAGGTTGATGAGCCCCATCCGCCCCTCATTTCCTTCTACAGCACGTGCAGTAACTGCCTTCTTGAGCATTGGACCCAATATCGGTCTCGTCTGCTCGGTCTCCCAGAGCCTGCCTTCACATGCAGGGGAAATCCCTAACTCAATGCGGGTTTGAGACCCACTGACTACCCTCACCTGGTTTAGCTGGCTAGTCAAAGCCATTTCTCAGGGTGTGGCCACTGGCACAGTCACATACTGACAGCTTCTAGGAGCCATGGGTGAGAGCTGAGTGCAGGATGGTAACCAAAGGTGAACAAACTACTCCAGAAGGATCATGACATGTTCCCCACCAGAGGCACTACACCTCCCTTAACATCCCATACACCACTACTTATTTACGTAATGTATTTTATGTTCTATGGCTAGGTTTTAGACAAAATCATTGCTTTGATTATGAAATTTGCATTTTATCCTTTTAATTTGTTGTATAACGTGAACCGATTTGTGGGGAAAGGTAGCCTATAAACATCTAAATAAATAAATAGTAAATAAATATAGAAAGTGCTCTTTCATGCAAAGTACCACCTACTGGGCCCAGTTTAAGGGGAACTATACAAGAATCTGTGGCATGGCATGCTTTATGTCATCCTGGAGTCTGTGGCTCACTACAATCTATAGATTATAGTATTCAATCTATTAAGACTGCTAGAAAGGGAATGTGCCTGGCTTTTGCCAGCTCTAAATCAAAACTGTGACATTCCTCAGGGAGCATGGAGTCAAAGACTTGCATAACAGCTAAGCTTCTTCTTATGTACAGAGCTATTTACTTGAGTATTCATCAATATCTGCTGTTTGTTTCCATCCTTTTCGGGATCCTTTCTCAGTTGTGGTTCTTTGAATGCCACACATAACCAACTTCAGACCTTTCTATAAATCTTGCTGTCCTCTCCTACACACATAAAATGTCACTTTTCTTATAAAAAAAATATTTAACTATGCTCAGAATTGTTGCAGATGGTTTGCTGTGCAGGCCACTCCAAATACTCTTGTCAATAAGATTCAGCGATAAAAGTGAGGTTTCACTTTTCTTTTCAATTAATTACACTACACATCTATATTGTGTAGCTAGATCATTTGAAGAAGTCCTGGACAAATGTGAATTGCTTTAGGCTACAATATTTTACCTACTTACCAGGAAGAAAGTCCTATTATATGAATGAGTCTTGCTTTTGAATAGATTCCACTGCACAACTGATATTTCAGATCAATCCTATTTGGGGTGAGAGTCTGTAGTTGAAGAACCACCACATTCATCCTTGTTAGGCTTGCTGGTCAGGGTGCAAGGTGTGTATTAGGGACAGGGAGAACAATGACTGTTTTGTTCTTTTATTTTCCCTCACACTGGCCCCAAGGCCTGTCATACTTCTTTCTTTCTTTCTTTCTTTCTTTCTTTCTTTCTTTCTTTCTTTCTTTCTTTCTTTCTTTCTTTCTCTCCCCCCTTCTCTCTCTCTCTCTCTCTCTCTCTCTCTCTCTCTCTCACACACACACACACACACACTGGCATATGATCCATGCCTGATGCACCTACAAAATGTCCATTTGATCCCACTGCTCCACAGTGGGCATTCCAGGCCACTACTTGTCAGGAGGATTTATGTGGGGGGGAGGTCTGCAGCACCTAGGATGCCCTGTCAGGGACCAGAGGCTTGTGCTCTTTCTTGCTCTCTTTAATTTCATATGGGCATTCAAGACAAAGAAAGCCCTTATAGAATTAATCAACAGGCTTAATTTTCTCTGAATTAGATTTAATCTAGTGTTTCAAGTGTAAACTAACAAGGTTAGTTTATTAATCTAATTACCTTGATTAATCCCCAGTCTAATGTTAATTAAAATGAGCATTTCCCCCCATTATTTGCTTCGAGGAAATAAATATTTGTTTCACTAAAACGTGTTGTCTTCTCTGTTTTTCCTTCTGTTTATAAACCCATTAACTGCAGTTTTATAAAAGAATTGGAGATTATCTATATACCAAATTAAACAATAATTACAATAGAGGTGATCATATAAAGGAATGTCTGTTTTGAAAGCTAAAGGCCTTATTTTAAAAGTATTTTTCCATTTAACTTTTACGCTTCATTATTTATTTATTTATTTTATTAATGAAAACATTTCTTCTTTCTGTGTCTTAGTGTATTGCACTCACATGCAAAAGCTTTTTCAAGCAATAGGGGCACAGCTTTTATAGGCTCTGTACACACCAGAGTGCTATTGTGCCCCTGGGTCTTGCCTTGAGAGCCAACAAACTGAAGCTCAATCCCGATAAGACTAAGGTACTGTTAGTGGGTGGTTCTCTAGACTGCTTTTGATGGGGTTACACTCCCTCTGAAGGGAGTGCAATCCATATCCAATTCAATCAAAACCCTGGCATTTATTAATTTCTGTGGTTTACCCCAAATCTATAAAAATACTATGGTAATACCCACCTTAAAATCCCTCATGATCAATAACAATTCTGTTTAATCCTGCTCTTCCAACATGAGGAGATGGTGGGAGTGGTAGAAAAAGGCTGGTAATCAAGTGGAAATAAACTTTTTAGCATTCTGCAGCTGAACTGCTTGAAATTTCTATGGCACGATCTCCTCCCATTTCATGAAACTGGTTGCAAAGTGGGTACTCCTGGCCAGAAATAAAGCAAACTACATATCCAGTAGAAAAACCAAGAGAATACGTCAGGCTTTAGCTTGCTAGTATGCCATGGGAAAGGAGTACGACAAGGCTAAATAAGCTCCCTGCTTATTTAACTTATATGCAGAATTCATCATGCAAAAGACTGGGCTGGATGAATCCTAAGCCGGAATTAATATTGCCAGAAGAAATATCAAGAATCTCAGATATGCAGATGATACAACCTTGATGGCAGAAAGTGAGGAGGAATTAAAGAACCTTTTAATGAGGGTGAAAGAGGAGAGCACAAAATATGGTCTGAAGCTCAACATTAAAAAAACTGAGATCATGGCCACTGGTCCCATCATCTCCTGGCAAATAGAAGGGGAAGAAATGGAGGCAGTGAGAGATTTTAATTTCTTGGGCTCCATGATCACTGCAGATGGTGACAGCAGTCACGAAATTAAAAGACGCCTGCTTCTTGGGAGAAAAGCAATGACAAACCTAGATAGCATCTTAAAAAGCAGAGACATCACCTTGCCGACAAAGGTCCATATAGTTAAAGCTGCGGTTTTCCCAGTAGTGATGTATGGAAGTGAGAGCTGGACCATAAAGAAGGCTGATTGCCAAAGAATTGATGCTTTTGAATTCTGGTGCTGGAGGAGACTCTTGAGAGTCCCATGGACTGCAAGAAGATCAAACCTATCCATTCTGAAGGAAATCAGCCCTGAGTGCTCACTGGAAGGACAGATCCTGAAGCTGAGGCTACAATACTTTGGCCACCTCATGAGAAGAGAAGGCTCCCTGGAAAAGACCCTGGTGTTGGGAAAGATGGAGGGCACAAGGAGAAGGGGACAACATAGGACGAGATGGCTGGACAGTGTTCTCAAAGCTACCAGCATGAGTTTGACCAAGCTGCAGGAGGCAGTGGAAGACAGGAGTGCCTGGCGTGCTCTGGTCCATGGGGTCACGAAGTCGGACATGACTAAATGACTAAACAACAACAACAACATGCTATAGACACATGCTGAAAGAAAAAACATATCACAGTATTGTGAGCTTTCCTTTTGTATTTTATCTATATATATTCTCAGACCTTTCTTCTTTCATTAGCAGCCTAGTTGATCATTGTAATTCATAGCTACAAAAAAATTACTGTATATTGCTGCACTGGAAGGTAGTCACCTATACAGTATTTTACTCCGTGCATTTGGTGTTTAGTTTTGTCATCTAAACCCTGCTTTTAGTTATCATTCTTATTGATGCTAATATATCAGATTCGATTCTTTTTGAAAGAACACCTTTTGTAGCTAGCTATCTGGACTGGCACAGTAGCAACCAGATAATATGCTTCAGGACAGATGAAAGTTAATCACTACAGACACCATGGGGGGAGGGAAATGCTGTCCATGTACAAGACTGTACTAGTAGGATGTTTTGCCTGCCTTTCAGGCATCCTGAAGTTGCAACCAGCTGAAAAGAGATACGGATGTGATAGATTTATACTTTGATCTTGTATTACAGATCTTGCACACTAAGTTCATGCTGCTAATAGTGTGATGCTTGAGAGACGATGGAAAGTGGAACAATATAAAATAAAGACAGAACTGACAGTTCTGATACAAAGGATTCTCCCCACCTTTCAGTTCTCTGTCCTTACACAAGCTTAATTTTTTGAAGTCCCTCCTATGTGAAAAAGGACAGTGGCTTGTTGACAGGGAACCAAAGTGTCAGCTGCTTACACCTTTCCTTACTAACAATGTTTATTGATGTGTCCCCAGTAAATTCCCAAATTGCATAGCTACACTAAATAAAATGTCACTTCTTGAATAAATTAGACACTTTCTGCTATTCTCTGAATTGTTAATGGCAGCCTTTACAACGAAATGGTTATTTCTCCTCAGAGGATGCCTCTTCAAACCAGGCTGCACCTGGGGCTTTCTGCATTTGTAAAGCTAAATATTGTTTTCTCTTCCTCCACTAGAATATGTTAGAGGGCTTAACCATTTTAGGTGATTTTTTTTTTCAAATATGCCTTTGAATGTGTGTTGTAATGTACATTCAGATTTGGATGTGCAGTTGTCAAGTTCCAAATAATAGTTTGCCATGTGTGCTTCATAAAGCAATTCACAGAAGAGAGGGCTTTCAAGGGCTACTAGCCCCAGAGGTTGTACTCTGCCTCCACAACTGGAGGCATCAGTGTTTCTGAATACAGTGGTACCTCGGGTTACATATGCTTCAGGTTACATATGCTTCAGGTTATAGACTCCGCTAACCCAGAAATAGTGCTTCAGGTTAAGAGATTTTCTCCAGGATAAGAACAGAAATAGTGCTCCAGCGGAGCAGCAGCAGCAGGAGGCCCCATTAGCTAAAGTGGTACTTCAGGTTAAGAACAGTTTCAGGTTAAGAACGGACCTCTGGAACAAATTAAGTACTTAACTCGAGGTACCACTGTACCCGTTGCTGGAAACCACAGTAGGGAAGAGTGCTCCTGTACTCGAATCCTGCTTGCTAGTTTCCCACAGGCAACTGTTCAGCCTCTGTGAAAACAGAATGCTGGACTACACTGGCCATTGGCCTGATCCAACAGGTTCTTCTGTTCTTCTTCTCTTCTTAATTAGGAATGGTTTGGAGCTCTCCTTGTTTCTTAAATATGTAAGATGAATAGACTGAACATATGGTTCATCTGCTGACTCTCACAAAACATATCACATTTCAAGAAAAAGGATGACTAACAACTATAAGGATATGGAAAGTTGCTTTGAATTAATTTAGCTCCATCTTCCATTTTGAGCATTTGTTTCTTCACAGTTGGCTAGGTGGCCGATATGCTTTCCCATACACTGACAAGCCTCCCTATACGCTGAGAACATTATGTGGGCGCCAGCTCAAAGTGGCAGTCTTGCCTGGATTTAGATTTGCTAGGATCCTGTGGTGGTACCCATATTGTGGGACTCTTCTTGATTTAGATCTCTTTAAACAGCACACGAGGAGAGGAAGGACATCCCCCCCCCCCCGAGCATATTGAAAGTAACTGCTATCCAGCTTTCCTTGGAGTTTATTTTGGGGTGTGCTGTTTTTGTGGTTATTTTAGTATTCTGAATTGTTTTAATACATTTATTTACTTACAGGATTACTGTTTATATTGGATTTTATTATTATTTGTAAGAGTGTACAAATTGTAAACTACTCTTTTATTTACATTCAGATGAGAATTTAACAAATAATGATGCAGGATCACTACTTTCATAATGTGATGGAAGGCCCCCAGTTTACCTGCACATATTGGGAGGTTCTTGACCCACTTCTGAATGGTTGTCAGTAGTGGTAACTTTGTGATTTACCCCTGTGCCTTTACGTTTTCCACCTGTTTGGAATATGAAGCAGAACCAGGTTCTCCAACCTAGCTTTCCCTGACCCTTTTCACCGCTTACTCCACATCCAGTTTTCTAGTTAGACTGATGTGTTCCCTCCCCTGCTTCAAACCAGCTTCAAAACAGCAGTACTTGTCAAGAAACTACAAGATTGATATGGATTGTGCCTAATGTCATGTGAATGTGGCTTCACAAACTAGCAGTGGGAGAGCATGGGATGCAAAGTAAGCAGTAACATGAACAGACCCATACTTGCTCCAGTGCTTGAGAACATGAAGACAAAAGCCAGTGGAGGTTTGTGTGGAAGTGGACAGGAGAAGCCACTTGTCTGCAATGCAGCTTGGCAGCCTTGTTTCTCACATCTTTCCTCACTGATGAGTTTCTGTTTCCTTTGCCAAGCTTCTTAAAGGGATTGGATCTTTGCACGATGCTGACTTTTATCTGTTTTGGTGACCCCAGCCCAAAATGAAGGTTTTTATGTGTATCTAGGGATAGTCTGAAATCTGTCACTGCTTCTCCTTTCTGAATGCTTTTCCTTTCTGAATGTGTGAACACATTCACTCCCAGCCAGAAGCTGATTATAAGCTAACGCTAGCAGTTTATAAATCAAGCTTTTAGTGACACCGAAAACTGTGGAAAACATAACAGCAATGGTGGGGAGAGAAGATGAGAGAGAGCCTGTGGGATAAAATTGTCTGCTTTATTGCTATCATCTTAGAAGCACAGGGTGAGATATTCATATGGGAATTAGCTTAAATGTTCATTCAGCAAAACGTGGCTTCCTGTTTTGATTAGTATAAGAGCAGGATTCTCAAGATGTTATGTCTTTTTTTTCCTCCACCTACAACAACACTTACCTTCCTGATAAAATTACCAGGGAATTTGAGCTGCTAAAATAATGTTTCCCTTAGAGAAAACACAGTCATTTTAAGACATAAGTAAAACAAACTGTATGAACTACTTAGACTGAGCAATCTGAACAAACACTTGTATCTATTTCTCAGCAGTCTCAAGGGTTTTTTTTTTCTCCTTTGCATTTTATAATGTTAATTTTAGTCACTGCTTGACATCAGCCTAATAATTCAGGAGATGGTTTGCAAAGCACAGATTTTATTTTATTTTTAGGATTGAATCCTTAAGCTGTTTATCTGTTGCTTTCAAAGACACTGTTGCAGAGCAAATTGTCTGAGGAGCCCCAAGATGGTTGCCTCTCATAGTTCAGTGACTTAAGTAAGGCACAAGGTTTGCATCTTGTGCAGAGGGTCTCTCTTAGGAAAGAGAGAGAGAGTGAGCCTGTTGTTGTTATGTGGCAGGACACTGCACATGTGCAGAAGTACACTTAAAAATCCCCACAAAGTATGGAAAGCAGTGGACCAAGAACAAAACTGCTCAGAGCCATGCCTAGAAAGCATGGGGCAAGCAGAAAAATGCTCATACCCATGAGGCATGAAACAAGTGGAAATGTGGACGAGCACTCGGTCAGCATAGTGTAGGTGTATTGCTGCTGACTATATTATTATTAATTGAATGTGTTAGTTGCTTTAACTCAAAGCAACCAGCAACCAAACAGACACAAAAGAAACCTGGTGCTTTTTAGGTAAAGACTTGACTGGGTCCTTCCATTGTCAAATCTAGCTGGGAAATACTTTGTAAACTGCCTACCGACTGTGTTTACAATAATCAAAGTCTTATAGACACCCGTAATTTCAAGCCAAAATTAAATACTGAAGTATGCTGTTCTGCCAGATTGAATGGCCTACTCAGCAACTCTGGTTATTCAGAGCAGGCTTTTGTTTTGTATTGTTTGTGGGGAGAGGAAGAAGGGCAAACTATGAGCACAAAGACTGCATTCAAGCAGTTGTCTAAGGCCTTAATTCCCATTGAAAATGCTTGGCTATTTTTTCTTCTTAGTTTTCAGGTAGAATGAGTGTAACCCAGAATTAACCCATGTCTTTTGTGTTTATTCATTGGTGGTTGACCCTTTCAGTCAACTCTCTGTCCCCAGGATTAATCATTCTGACTCCAATTGTCCAAACAGACAATTCAAGAGAGACCTCTGAACAAAAGAGAAGGGAATCAAGCAAAGTATTAGTGAAACAAAATGAGTTAATCCGTGACATGATAATTTACAGTAGGACTACTAGACCAACAGAAGTGCTGCCTGCCATACAGAAAAGATTAATAGCTGGTACATTTGCATCTGTGACAAGTGATTAATAAAAATCTGTGATTAAAAAAATACTCTCCCTTCATTGCCTAAGTGTGTAACAGATTTTGTTTCACCTTAGACTCTACAGGATTCAATTATAGTACACACCATATGTCACTCTTGCAAAAAAAGGGGGGGATAAAAACATAGTTTGTCTTTTTCCAGTAAATGCAAAGGGACTGTTCATATGATAAGAGCTTGTGTCAACATGATACATACATTCTAACTGTCCCTTTTTACTACTTAATAGAGACAGTCCTTTTTCAGCTTTCCATTTCTAGTAAATCATTGCCCTGGTAAATCAGTTTTTCTAACTTTTACCTTTTTAGTGAGAATTGCCACGTTTCTGATCTCTAGGACTGGGGAAGGAAAGCTGTAAATCTCTATCCTAACTCTTGTACATGGATGTGAATACATGCATGGACACAAATTGCCAGTGCAATTCTTTCCGTCAATACCCTTAAAACTGAGCTCTTTAACTCAGTAAGTGAGCAGCTCAGCTATTGAAGCTTGGAACTGTGATCTTGCCCCAGTAATACAGTGGAGCAACTAGAAAGCCATCTTATTTAGTTAACTTACTGATAGGGAAAGTGGAAGGAGCCTGGAACACAAATCCTCCAACATTTTCCTGATGAAAATAGGGATGCCTTATTCTATTCTATTATTATCCCTGCGACTGGGTGAGCTCCCGTTGCTCTCTCCCAGCTTCTGCCAACCTAGCAGTTCAAAAGCATGTCAAAGTGCAAGTAGATAAATAGGTACCGCTCTGGCAGGAAGGTAAGTGGTGTTTCCATGCACTGCTCTGGTTTCGCCAGAAGCGGTTTAGTCATGCTGGCCACATGACCCGGAAGCTGTCTGAGGACAAATGCCGGCTCCCTCTGCCTATAAAGCGAGATGAGCGCGCAACCCCAGAGTCATCCGCGACTGGACCTAATGGTCAGGGGTAGCTTTACCTTTATTCTATTATTATTATTATTATTATTATTATTATTATTATTATTATTATTATTATTATTATTATCTCACTCATCTGACCATGTTTCTCCAGCCACTCTGGGCAGCTTCTAACATATATAAAAGCATAATAAAGCATGAAACATTTACAAAACCCTACATAGGTCTTCTAAAGGTTGTTTGTTGTTGTTGTTGTTTAGTTGTTTAGTCGTGTCCGACTCTTCGTGACCCCATGGACCAGAGAACGCCAGGCACCTCTGTCCTCCACTGCCTCCTGCAGTTTGGTCAAACTCATGCTGGTAACCTCGAAAACACTATCCAACCATCTCGTCCTCTGTCGCCCCCTTCTCCTTGTGCCCTCCATCTTTCCCAACATCAGGGTCTTTTCCAGGGAGTCTTCTCTTCTCATGAGGTAGCCAAAGTACTGGAGCCTCAGCTTCACGATCTGTCCTTCCAGTGAGCACTCAGGGCTGATTTCCTTCAGAATGGAGAGGTTTGATCTTCTTGCAGTCCATGGGACTCTCAAGAGTCTCCTCCAGCACCATAATTCAAAAGCATCAAGGTTGTATAGTTGTATAATTACTTATCTCTTTGACTCAGGGGTTGCACAACTCCATACCCTCTGACATTTCTTTGATAAAAATAGGGACGTTCTACCATACCCTCCAATATTTCTCCATTGAAAATAGGGGTGTCTTAAGAAAAAGCAGGACATTCTGGGATCAAATCAGAAACTGGGGCTGCTTCTGTAAATCCCAAACCGTCCCTGTAAAATAGGGACACTTGGATGGTCTGTAGGAATTGCTGCAGGGCTCATAGCTCAGTGATAGAGCATCTGCTTTGCATGCAGTTTCAGTCACTGGAATTTCCAGGATGGCCTCCATCTGAAACCGTGGAGAAATCCAGTGTAGGCAAAACTGAGTTAATTTGACCTGTGATTTGACTCTGTATATGGCAGCATCCTATCAGCATTGCCATCCAGACTTGTGACAGTGTTCAATGCTTAATACAGACCCCAATACATTTGAAGCCCTTTCCATATTTTTCATTAGGTTTGGGAAAGGGAGTGAGGCAGTGGGGAGGAGATTAGGGTGGTGTTGCAACAATATTCATTCCGAGTCCTTAGATAACAAAGGAAGGCAAGCACTTACAAAGCCACCTTTACCCTCTAGTAAACAATAATTGCTAGACAAGACTGGTTAACTCTGAAGGAGCAAGTATCATTCTCCTTACTGTGTTTGCAATATTTACCTTTGCTGTTGATATTTTAATTAACATTAAGTGCATTATTTGCCCCATGTGTTAAATGGGGAAAACTCTACAAATAAACAGCCATTCCCACTTGGACAATCACTCTGTAAATTAGCTTACTTTGTCAATATAGCACATGCCTATCAGCCCATTAGAAACAGCAGGAGCATGGCTGTTCATTTACTTAAGCAGTAGGTTATACCATTAATGTGTGTGATTGGTGTTAATTAGAGCTGTGTGTTGATGTCTCTATGCCACAGAGCCCACATTTATTTTTATTTTTTTTAGAAACGCACATAACTCCAAACCAGCAGAATATTAATTCATTACGTATGAATAGACTCATGTACTTTGCTGACTTTGTTTGCAGTGTCATTAAGGCCCACACAAAATGTGCTAAAAGCACTATAAACAAGGCTGTTTAATTTACTACCTCTTCTGATACATATGTCAATCTCCATAGGAACAATCTAATAAAAAATTAACCAGGAATAATTTGCATTGACTTCAGGCAATCAACAGGACTTGAAACAGCTTCTATTGGGCTGAATCATGCCCCATGTTTCACACCCATGTGTGCACCTGGAAAACAACAACAACAATCTCAAAAGTGTTCACAGATCTTTAAATACATTGTATTAATAACTCTTACAGCAGCTTTCTAAGTATGCAACTAAGTAGTATTACCCTCATATTGCAAGTGGGAGATTATGGTGATTGAACTGTGGTCATTTTATGGCAGAAGTGGCTAACCTATTTTGGCCTGAGGGGAAGCCTTGTCTAACTTTAGAAGCATATAGCATCCTACTTGCTTCCATTGTCTTCTTCAGGGATGCTAAAATATTGCTCAGTTATGCCAGCCTATTAAGAGATGTCTGATGCTGAATATTAAAGTTGCCATACCTTGGGTAACATATTCTCAGTGTGGAAAATTCAAGGATCTAGGTCTACCAACTCAGTAAGCACAATTCTTATTGTCATGTTACAATATTTCTTTGGTCTTCTTGACAGAGATAATCACATCTGGCAGTGTTGAAATAGCTTGTGAGCAACTTGTGCATGTCTGTAGGAGTGCAGAACAAACAAATTGTCAGTAATCGTTTTCTGCAAAGCAAAATGAGAAAGATAAGCTACTCTTGATTAAGAGGAAGATTTTATAAATAGCATTGTCAATTCAAAATAAATTTATTTTAGTCTTGATGTCCAGTCATTTTTGTGTAGCCTGAGCACTTACTAATGCCATTGACCTCATCATGATTCCTCTTCTCAGAAGATAAATTAATACCGATGTCTAGTTACACAGGCATTGACAATAATGACATTTGTGTAAATGGTTAGAGGGGGGAAAAATAGGAATCAAAGCCCATGAATTTGAGGGAGATAGGAAATCTGTACACTAATCTGAATCATTAAGTTTCTATCATGTTTCTAAAAATGAGAAAATATCCAAAGATGCTGTAGGTGTCTAGCTCCATAGTTCGCCTTTAAGTGTACTATCATATAAAGATACAATGATATATTTTTCCGACTTCTGACACAATAACCCTTTGTTAGAGACATTGCTACTTAGTATCCCAGAATAATCTTCCTTTAAGGCAGGAATAGGGAACCTCAGACTTGGAGGTAGGGTGGGGAAAATGTAGGCCTCCAGGTCCTTTAATCTGGCTCTTAGAACTCTGTCTAGGCCACACCTCTCACTGACCCTACTCTCAAGTACTTTTGCCTAGCTGGAATGTGGCTTATTGTCTGGACAGATGAAGAGATTGAGTGCATTAAAACTTCTTACTTTTGTGTAGCTGGATTGTAGATTCCTATAATAGCCACATCCATTACCCCACCCACTTTGGCCTCTGGCCATATTCATCACTGGCATACAACCTCTGGAAGGACGTCCACAAAGGAATATGACCCTGAAGCAAGAAAACATTTTTACTCCTCTGTTAGGGAACCTAATTATTAATAAATATAATATTTGTTAAAGCTTCAGATCTGACGCAGTCAAAATATATATAAAAATAAATAAATGTCTAGTAGCACCTTAAAGACCAACTAATGTGCATGCACTCAAAAGCTTATACCAAGAACAAACTTAGTTGGTCTCTAAGCTGCTACCGGACTTTTTAATATATATATATATATATATATATATATATGTGTGTGTGTGTGTGTGTGTGTGTGTGTGTGTGTGTGTGTTTTAAAGCATTCACTTTATTTATTTATTTTCTAGTTGGGTGGTATATGTTTAGCTGGAAGGTTGAAGTATTTTTTAAATGCATGACCAGGGACATATAATGCTTAAAAAAAATAATGTAGATATTAACCATGATAGGAAAGTGCTTGACATGTTTTCTATCTTTGTGTATCGGACCCATTTTGGCTAGGTCTTTAGGTTTAACTGAGATTTTAAGCACATAAGTTGCCCCATTTAGTCTGTGATACCGCTTACATTCTTAATGTCAGATTTCTTCAGCTCTCTCTCACCCACACTATAAAAAGAGGAGTCCATGACATGGATTAATCAGTATTAATGATTTTCAGATTTTGACTTCTTCCAAGGATTTCTGGATAATGCCTGCAAAACCTATGACCTCATGCAGACCATCCGTCTCAAAGAGCAGCAGAGAGCTCAGAGGCTATCCTTCCTCAGGAGAGGCTTATTAGATTTTCTTAGCTGAAGAAATCTGATATACATTCCTCCTCCCCCTGCTAAGTCATGATAGGAAAAGATCTTCTGTTTGTGTAAACTTTTCAAAGGCATATTGACATGGCTCCTTTTGTTGGCATAAATGAATAGAGCATGTTAACACACAGTTTCTAATCACTTTATGTAGGAATATTGCATTTTCTTTTTTGCTTAACACCATTTATGCCAAAATAAAACATTATTTTTTAATGAAGAAGGGGATGGGGAAGTGTCGTTAGTATTGTTCAAGCAAACTAATAACAGGACTTGGGAACACTAGGTGTATTCCCGTATAAGTGCTCTGTAAATTGCTGCTGGCCGGAGGCATGGAAAAGATACATTGATTTGGTTTTAAAGGATTTTGTAAGCAAATACATACAAAGTAAAGTACTTAAAAACTCCTCAGGAGTACAACGCACAAGAGGAACCTAGGAAAGACTGTGCTAATGTTGTAAAGATGTGAATGATGTAAGGATCATTGCTCATTGGCAGTTCATATGATTTGCATGCTAAAGGTATCAGGATCAATCCTCGGCATATGCAGGTAGGGCTGAAACAGACTTTGCCCTGAATCCCTGCAGAAATGTAGGATAGACACTACTGAACCAAATGGACCAATGACTTTAGCTGGTATTAGGCAATTTCCTTTGTTCCAGTAGGTTCAACCAAGTTGTTGAATTTTTAAGGCTTGTATCCAAAGTAGCACTAAGTCACTCATTCCATTAGCACAATTGTTTTATGCTTGCAGAATGGAACTTCTTCCCTCTTCTCCACCCTGTGCATCTGTTTCATGAGACCAGCAAAGAAGGTTCTCTCTTTCCCTCCATAATTTCTGACATGCCATTGAACACATTACCTGTTCACATTCACTACCTCCCCATCCTCTTATTCTTGTCCATGTATATGTTGCATGAACACATGGTTAATATCTGTATAAGCTTAGTGTTAACTCATGTATCTTTACTTGAAGAACTTAAAGGGATGCTTAAAGATTTGTGTGAGGCTTCACTGAGGAGTTTTCTGTTACATAAAATGCCCTTCCTTTTACATTATTGAGAACCCATAATAGTTTTATTATTATTGTAAAGCTGCTGAGATATGGATAGGATAGAATTTCAACTGCTTGCTGCATATTGAGTTTCATTATGTTATGTCTAGTTGTTTTTGCATCTACAGCATTTAAAAGGTAAGATAAACATTTTTAAATTGCTAGAGATCTTTTCCAATGGAAAAGTATGAACAGAAGACATTAAGAAAGCAGAATCCATGCTTATCTTTTGTAAATGATATGAAGTTCCTTCTTTTTACGATGTGTTCTTTCTCTTCCTCTAAAACATTTAAAAGAGATGCAAACTCCAAAATGTTGGTGTCACCTGTTTCCCAAGTGGCTCAGGAGCCCATTATGCAGTTCCAGTAACATCTGGAAGGATGAAACAATATGGTTTCATATTGAAAGAAAGGAAGGAAGCATTGATTACAGAGAAGCAGTTTAGGAGGTGCATAAGTGCTTCTCAGCTCATTTTTTTTCTAGTGGAGAGCAGGTCCTGCTACTGTTGCTGATTCTCCCACTATTGGCAGCAATTGGAAAGCCTTGAAAGAGTCATTGGACCCCTGAGTGATACAAGCCTAGAGCTGGCATAGTAAAAATATGAGTGTGCATTGGATCAGATGAATCCAAACTCCAGAACTGAAATGGGCTGATTTGGACAGACTTGGGGCTTATCAATGCCTATGCAGAATCACGTCCAGGTACCCACTACTGAAGAGAAAAATTCTAAAGTGTGTCAGAGTTTTGCTTATTTAAGAAAAAAATTGAAGACACAGCGTCTGCCAGAATTGGAACATTTATCCCCAAGCTTGCAATATAACCCAAGTTCCAGACTGAGGAGGCAGGAGAAAGAGCACTCTATGTGATTTAAAGTTCTAGCTTCCAATAAGAGAGAATGGTTTTTAATAGAGCTCTCCAATCACACTGCTTTGGGGAAGGGAAGGTGAAGCAATGTACCATCTTATTCTGTTCAGTGCTTGCTAAACTACAGGGAAGGAAGCAAATGCCTTCCCATTAAAACAACAGGGGAGATTTCATGATTTAATTTTTAACCACCCCAAAAGTGTGAAGGCTGCTATTGCACAAAAACTGATTTTGCACTAGGGATGTGTACCTATGCTTCTGAAATTTGGTAGAATTCATTCCCTCAGAAAGGGCAAACATGGCTGCAAATTCCATCCAGTTCTGCAAATAAAAGAGTTATAGGGGATTCCTCTTCTGGAGGTGGAGGAGAACACATTTTAAAGGTGTCTGGAACAAACAAACAAAAACCTGGCCCTAGTTCCCTATAATTTTGGGGTTTGTATATCATCTAATTATATAAAAAGGGGAAACTATTGCAAAGTTAGTCTTTTTATCTTAAGTCTGTAGGTCAAGAAAATATATAAAAGAGCATTTAGAAGAGTGTTTCCGTAGTATTTTTAGTCATGTGTGATTCCATTTAATTACTTTAACTCCAAATATAATCATTTTACAGAAGAAGAATTATTATTATTTCTGATAAGATTTAATTGCTGCTAATATATTATTAAAATGTTGAATATCAGTCTTTTGTCATGGTTATCAAAAGAAGATATACTATCTGCAGTTTAGCCTTTTCCATAATGATGTAAAATAGAAAATGAGCAACTTATTATAGGGAAAGTCATAGCCTACTATGTGCCTTCTTAAAAAGATGATAGAGCTGATTAAAAGAGTTAATTACAGATAGATTTTTATAGTTATTACAATCTTCTGAGAAATCCATCCATTCATCCAAGTATGTTTCCCAACTTGTTTAACACAACTGCTCTTAAGTTGTCAAATGTTGTCAAGAGTTGTCAAGAGTTCTTGCTGAGGTTTAGTTGGAATCTTCTTTCTTGTAAATTGAAGCCATAGGCTCAGGTCCTAGCCTCCAGAGCATGAGAAAACAAGCTTGCTCCATCTCCCATGGTACAGCCCTCTAAAGATGGCTATCATATCTCCTCTCTTTCTCCTCTTTTCCAGGTTAAACATACCCAATTCCCTCAACCATTCCTTATAAAGTCTTGGTTTCCAGACCCTTAATAATCTTGGTCACTCTCCTCTGCACATGTTCCAGCTTGTCAATAGCCTTCAAAATTAATGAGCATCACCTCAATTCCTTCATCCAAGTCATTTGTCAAGACATTGAACAACAACATGCCCAGGATAGAACCCCGCAGCACTCCACTTACCTTTTTTTGAAATAATAATATTTATTAAGTTTTCCAATTTAATAATCCAACAAAAGCCACATTAAAAACATTTCAAATTATAAAATAATCAACAGTCCAAATATTATGCTAAATTATAAATCTCTGGTTGTCTTCCTATGCTCTGAGGTCGGGGGATGGCAGTCATCTCACATTTATGCTGCTTCTCTTAATTAGTCCAGGTGATTCCCATAAATCAATTTGATGTTAATCCTCCATTCATTTTGAACAGCCTCTGAGTATCTAGCAATCGAGTTAAATCAAACAAATCAAATCGGTGTGGTTGTTTATTTTCTTCCATGTCTTTCATTTTCACTTCTTTGTGCCAGTAGTTATCCACTGCGACACGTCCCAAAATCTAGCAATCTAGTTAAATCAAACAAATCAAATCGGTGTGGTTGTTTATTTTCACTTCTTTTGCCAGTAGTTATCCATTGTGACACGTCCCAAAATAGAGGAAATCTGGCTTTCTGCCAATTGTATGAGGCATAAGTCCAAACCTTTTCATTTTATCTCAGTCCATAACTGATAAGCCCGTACTTTGGCTGGAAGCCTCAATTCCCATCTTCTGTTCTTAACAATCCATTAAAATTAATTTTAGATTCATAAATCTTTTCCACACAGTTAATAATTATGTTGAAATGAGTCTTAAATATTACAATACTCTCCAATTCCTCTTGCATACATAATCAATTGGTAGTCCGTCCTTCCAGGGGGATTTGCCAAGTAAAATAGCAAATACGAAGTATATCAAAAAGAAGCAAAGGAGGTTCATGCCCCTTCCGTTCTGACATACCAGTTTCATCGTGATGATAATCCCTCTTCCACTCGAATCCTTTGGCTCCTCAGTGGCTGAATCAATTAGCAGAGTAGTTTATCTCCCATCACTCAGAGCATGCCTGTTAATTAAGTCCAAATTTTCATCTTAAAAAACAGGAGTTCGTTCGCTCATGGTGGCGACTTTGGAGAGTTGTCAAAGAGACACACAATACTTTCCAGCCAGAGCCGCCTGCCCCCTCATTCCTTCTGGATTAGGAGCAGGTGTTGGGCGATCTGCGGGTGAAGCTGCCCCCCCCCCGGCCCTGGGAGGGTTGGGAGGATGATTACTCCCATCTCATCCTCAAAATATTCCGTGTGAAACGGCTCCAATGTAATGATCAGCCTCCGCCATGGCAAGCCAAACCGGAAGTCTCGCAGCACTCCACTTATCACTTTTTTCCAGGATAGTGAAGGACCATTAGTGAGCACTCTTTGGATTTGGTCACTCATCCTGCCACAAATCCACTTAACAGCTACATCATCCAGCCCACATCTTACCAGCTTCTTCACAAGAGTATCAGACTTTGTCAAAAGCCCTACTGAAGTCAAGATACATTACATCTACAGCATCTCCCTGATCCACTAAGTTCATCAGGCCTTGGAGATTTGAATTCATTTAAAGTAGCTAGGTATTCCCTTACTACCTCTTTTCCTATCTTGGTGCTGCAGCTCCTTCCTTGAATCATTTATTCTGTTATCACCAGGTTGGGCACTGGGTGCTGAACAGTTCCACCTCTCTCTGTCACCCAGTAGCATTTCTTCATCTTCTCCACACAGAGAACTTACTACTTGTGTGTTCTTCCTCTTGCTTCTAACATAGCCTAATCTTTATTGTTATTCTGAACCTCTCTTGTAAGCCTGAGCTCATTCTGAATTTTGGCCTGCCTGACCTTCTCCCTCCAGCTGTTGACTTCTTATGAATACTCTTCCTTCATGATTTCCCTTTTCTTCAATTTCTTATACATGCTCTTCTTAAATCTCAGCTCATCTGTCAGCTTCTTATGCAGCCACACTAGTTTCTTTAGATGCCTCCCACTTTTATTTCTTGTTGGAAATGTCTGCATTTGTGCATTCAATATTTCACCTTTAAGAAACTCCCATCCATCATTCAATTCATGAAGGGATCCAAAATTATTACTTTTATTATTATTCTAATGGCCTGAAACTAGCAGTGGCTCTCTAAAGATGTAAGAGGACTTTCCCTTTTTTTACACATAAGTAGTTATGCAGAAAGTTGTGGCTCATGGCAAGATTAGCATGAATACAAATGTGGATCATTATCATACCATGTGCATTAGTTGAACTATATGTAAGCATTTTGATTTTGTTTCTAAAATACATTCATATATAAACTTCTGTCTGTTTCTTTCCTCTTTGGTTGATTTGAAACAAGTAACTGAAGCATTCTTGCCAACTTCTTCATTTAAAATTTTGCTCGAGTATGTAGGAATGTATGATCCCACTGACTTCTTTAATAATGAATACCTCCAGTCTGCTCATGGAAGCAAACCACATCACAAAGGCAAGTTAAGAGAAACTTTATCCATTAGTAAATACATTGGTAAGTCAGTTCAGGGGTGGGAATAAAATGATCTATACCAACCAAAGAATAACATGCTACTTTAAGGTGGTTTTTCAGTAGAAAAGTAATACAGATGGCAATTCTCTTTCCTCAAACTAGACAAATATATGCTAAGGTGTTGTTTAAAATTTAACCCCTATTACAGTCCAATTTGTCATGGATATCTGACCAGATTACAGAATTATTATTTTTAATGTCTTCACTGTTACACATGACAACTAAGGAAAGTCCCAGAATTTATTGATGCAATGAATGATCCCGACAGAGCTGAAATGGTATGCTGCTTTGACCTTGTAAAATTAAGTTTGAAACATCACCCAAAATGACTCATAGTCATATCAATATAGGTTTTTATTTGCTAAATCATATTAAATTGTCAGGTATTGTAAAACCATTTACAGTCATTGTTAATTTTTTTCTCCAATCCTTTCCTATTGTAAGCTAAATAACATCATTATATCACAAAACAAAATTAAAGTAAAAAGATGAAATGACAGATGAATATTAAAGGAGTGGTTTACTACAATATAAAATCCTTGAAGCAAAGCAAAAAAAAACCCCCTAAAAATCTGGAAGAATGCATCAAGAGAAGAGTTTATGTGATGTGAAAGAATCTGGGAGAAAGGTAAGCCCAGAAAATATAGAACCTAACCAGGAACAAATTATCAAATTGTAGGTTCTCAAGCGAGATCAGACACCCTGCTGTATCTGTGCACATATGCTGCAGTTTGTTTTCAAGCTATGCAATCAGATTAGAATGTGCCTGAATGCTTTTGTACTGCAGTCAATCAAGGACAAAGATAGCCCTCTGGCAGTGGCTTTTCTTACCCTACTCCTTTACCCATGAAGGCATTTGAAGATGTGCAGAGAGCTTTTCTGTGCAGCCTTGATTAGCATTCCTAAGAATGAGATGGAGGCAAAGTATTAAGAAGTGCAGCTTTCACGGCAAGGCATGAAGATTCCAAGCTGCAGGAATCAAGTCCACTCATTTCCGCTCCTACTCCCAGACCCAACTTCTTTTTTTAAAGAATTTTTTTAAACTTTATTTTTTAGTTTCTGAAGAAACTTATAACAAATAGTCGCAATATATGTCCTGTAATGGAGGAAATTTCTCTGAAGACCATTTTCTGAAATAATTGTACAAGTTTACACCCCCAACCCCCATCCTATTCCCATAGGAGACTGGAAGAAATTACTCGGTTCCAATTGCCCATCTACTCATTGCAACTGGAGCCTTTAGACTGTGGGATGTTAGGTGCTCTTTTACTTTAAATCTCTCACTCAAAGCTAAGGTTCAGGGCCATGCAGCACAATTGGGTTTTGCTAGATGAGAAGATGGTGCTGAGGCACTCCTTAGTGAAGTAGACTAAAGTCTCAGAACTCTTAGGAATATAAACCAAGGTGCAGAATAGACTTGGTACAGTTTAATGTTCAGATTCTTCCAACATATGGTAACAACCAGGTTCCTTTTTTTTAAGAGAATCCCCCCTGTCCTCCCACATCTCATGTGTGACAAACCTAGGATAAAATACAGGCTTTGGTCAAGGAATGGTTTTTTGACAAATACATTATGCTTAGTACAGTTTAACTCCTGGGCCATTCTTACTCAGATTTAAAGCCCAGTACATGCATTAATTTAGTGATGTGGCAGTACCTGAAATACTGCTTCCATGTGGATGGGTCCCCATGACACAGTGGTAATATTCTCTAGGAGCAAACATTTGGCTCACCTGGATTACATATGGTTGTATTCAATGAAGTTGCCCTGTCAGCACAAGATCTTCATCTGCAAAACAGGACTTCCTCTCCCTACTCCCCCCTCCCCCACGTTCCACACAAATCTGCTCCAGAGCGTTGAGGAAAACAGAGAACAGGAGGAGAGAGGACAGGAAGAGGAAGTCCCATTGCTCAGGGGGAAGTTGTAAGAACATATGAAAAGCCTGCTGCAGCAAGCCCATCCAGTCCCACATCCTATTCTCAGAGTGGGAAGTCTTTGTGTTAACAGGACAACTTCATTGGATACAGCCCACCCAGCTTGTCTGTTTTCCAGCTTTGCATCAGCCACTGGGGTGGACAAAAACCATGAAATCTGGGTGCTCCATTTGTAGCTGCTGTTTCAATGTGGAGTCAAAGTATGTGTAAACATTTTTTCCCCCAATGTAATCCTGGTCACCACGGCAATGTATGAATTGGGCCTAGGTACTATAGGTATGAGCCAGAGATTCATTGTTGCTGTTTTGAATGCCAGCTCTAGAACATGTAGTTACAAGGAAGATAGTGCCTCTCCTGACCTTGAAAGTTTCATTGACTCATCTCAGAAAGAGATCCTGTTTGTAAGGGATTCCAGCCACTGAACAAGGTTACCAAATCCGAGATAATGCCTTATAGTCAGCTTTGATCCCCAGCATCTTTTTCTTTAGAAATTAGTGGCTGTGAAAATACATGATTTGAGCTTGAACATAAGGCTCCTTTTGACAAACTTCACTTTGATAAAAAGATCTGCAAACCAGTCCAATTTATAAAGGCAGTTAAGTTGGAATAATTGGACTTAAGTCAATTTTTACCCATTGTCATCTTAAATATAAGTACTGCAATTCTACTGGTTTATAGATTGCTCGCTTTGCTACTAAACTACAAGATGTGGTTTCCACAAAGTGGGGAAAACATGCCAACTGAAGTTTTCAACTGGCAATTTCACTTATGATTCCTAATGTTCTGTTCATACAAGAATGACTTGATGCAGCTGCTGCTTGATGTCATTTTTAATCAGATCAGGCTGGACTTTGATTGCATCATGTTAAAATATTTCTAAGTATATAATGGAGTCAGGACAAAACCAAATATATTCAGTTCACCAACTATTCTTCAGGCAAAAAGCTATTTATTTTCATTCCCTAAAGAGGGTCTTGTGTAAGAGGTAAAATGTCAGAAATGATCAAGATAAATGTTGGTTATTACAACTTCACCCTCCCCTCAAAAAGGATGCATCTTTTCTTCATAGAAATGTTAACACACTAAGCTTAGCTCAAGTCATAGCTCCGCATAAATTCCTATGAGGTATTTTCATGTGCTAAATAACAGTCAAATATACTTCCCTTTATTTCTGAAATAGTTTCAGCATTTCACAAAAATAAATGTTGTTTAAAAGACAATTCCAGAAGTATAGCTCCAGGGAACTGTTGCTGTTGGTGGTTTTTCTAAATCACATCTTTCACCTTTGGTTTTGCCAAGTCAAGTTTTGTTCAGAGATTAGACTTTTTCCTCACTTATCTTTCAAATAGAAGTTAAGAAGATGAATTATGTGTTTGGGCTTTGACTTGTTAGTTTCCATTTCTCATGCAATAGGGATATTTGTACAGCAACTGGAGGATAGATGGAAGGATTGTATGAAGAAAGAAGTGTGTAAACTGACAGAAATATGGCAGAGATTGTACACTAGTTGGTATTGGGCTGCAGCTAAACCTCTCATACCTAGTTAGAATACTTGGCCCTTGTTTCAAGTCCATCCCTTCTTTTCATCCCTTTATGCTCTTTCCAAATACAGTATTGAGAAGCACATTTACCTGACAATGTAAGAACATAAGAAGAGTCTGCTGGGTCAAACCAATGTCTCATCAAGTCCAAATGAGCCTCAAGCATGACCTGAGCACAAGAGCACAATTCTCTCCTGAAATTCATTGCTGCCTCTGACTCTGGAGGCACAGGATAGCTATCATGGCCATTGATAGCTTTATCCTCAATGAATTTGTCCAATCTTCTTTTTAGCTCCATAGTGATGCACTGAACTTAGGGGAAGCAATAGGACACAAGACCCTCTTCTCACCTCCCAAACAAAGGATGCCTTTTAGAGAAAGAAGCACAAGTCACCACTTGCACTGGTTCAGTTTGATCCACTCTGCAAGAACAAGGTGACAAATAAAATTATACTCTTAAGAACTGGTTTAATAATAATTTAATAATAATAATTTATTATTTATACTCCGCCCATCTGGCTGGGCTTCCCCAGCCACTCTCGGTGCCTTCCAAAAATAATAATTAAAATACTGTAATACATCAAACATTAAAAGCTTCCCTAAACAGGGCTGCCTTCAGATGTCTTCTAAAAGTCTGGTAGTTGTTGTTCTCTTTGACATCTGATGGGAGGGCATTCCACAGGGAGGGCGCCACTACTGAGAAGGCCCTCTGCCTGGTTCCCTGTAACTTGGCCTCTCACAGTGAGGGAACCGACAGAAGGCCGTCGGTGCTGGACCTCAGTGTCCGGGTAGAACAATGGGGGTGGAGACGCTCCTTCAGATATACTGGGCCAAGGCTGTTTAGGGCTTTAAAGGTCAACACCAACACTTTGAATTGTGCTCGGAAACGTACTGGGAGCCAATGTAGGTCTTTCAAGACCGGTGTTATATGGTCTTGGCGGCCGCTCCCAGTCACCAGTCTAGCTGCTGCATTCTGGATTAGTTGTAGTTTCCGGGTCACCTTCAAAGGTAGCCCCACATAGAGCGCATTGCAGTAGTCCAAGCGGGAGATAACTAGAGGATGCACCACTCTGGCGAGGCAGTCCGTAGGCAGATAGGGTCTCAGCCTACATACCAGATGGGGCTGGTAAACAGCTGCCCTGGACACAGATTTGACCTGTGCCTCTATGGACAGCTGTGAGTCCAAAATGACTCCCAGGCTGCGCACCTGGTCCTTCAGGCTTACTATTGCTCCACCCTCTCATCCCACAAACAAACAAAAATAACATATGGCATTACCTTATACTCAATATAATTTCATGGCTGATGTTTTCTAGCCCTGCTTGCTGAGTGTCGTTTTAACTGTAGGTGCCAGGGATCGAATCTGAACCTGATTCATCTGCCACTGAGCTCTGGGCCTCCCCACCCACAAATCCATTATCACTTTCTGCATGGCTGATGCTGTAGCCAAAACAATTGGTAAACCAATTGTTCTGTCCCTGTACATGTGACATTCCATACACAGGCATTTCAGGATTTTTCATCATCTCCCATGACTCTCAAAAGACACCATAAAGCAGCACTCCATGAAGTCTTTGGGCTGCTATGGGAAAGGAAAGCCTCCTGTGGGAGAAAGGAGTAGGGCTATAATGCTGATGGGTATATTGTACCTCTGCTGTTGGAGGCAATATGCTTCTGAATACCACAGGAGAGGAAAGAGTGTTGTTGGCTTTCGATTCTGCTTGTGGGCTTCCTATAAGCGTCTGGTTGGCCACAAAAACCAGAATGATGAAATAGTTTTGCTGCTGGCCTGATCCAACGGGTTCTTATGTTCTTATATTGGATGCAGAGTTTTGCTTTAATTTATGCTCCTATATGTGTATTTCAGCCTAAAGCTTTATTCTGTCTCCTAAAACCATACAGCACAGTGCAAATGCACAATTTGACCTAATTAGGTTGGTTCAAGATTGCACCAACTTTGAAGTTAAGACTTTTTAAAAAATCATACAGAATTTATTAGAAATTACATGTAGAACAAGGATGGGTCCTAATATGGATATTTGAATTGCAGTATCTGTGTCATAATTTCAAACCCCTTCTGATAGAAAACATGCAAATAAAATAATGAATTGATCAGGTAGAGATTGAAAACTGTTGCATTGGTCCTAGATCTCTATTATATTGAATGAAGGCTGCAGGTATATGGACACCTGGTCATTTTTTAAAGAGGGAGAACATGTTTTGTGACCAAATTTGCTATCTGCAAAAAGTGTCCTCTTTTCAGAAATAAGTTATTACTTTAAAGTGAGCCAAAAGGTTTGCAGGGCATTTGCTGTTTGCAGGGTGCTAGCTATTGAACTCATGGTTTTTATACATAAATGGTCTCCAATATTATATATAATAAGATTGCCAGTGAACTTTTCTCTTGTACAGCCCAGGACCATCCACATTTGTGTCACAATGAAGCTTCAAGCACCATTCAGAATGATGGCCTGTCATAATAACAATCTGTTTTTAACTACGGTTCCCTTCTTCCCCCTGTAGATTCAAACTGCAGGAAAATCTGGTGTGAAAAAGCTAAAGGCAAAATAAAACGGCTCCACTTTTTGAAAAGGTGGCAAAGTGCGCATATGGCTCTTGCTGTCACATAGTGAAATTAAAAGGCATTTATTACTACCCTGTTCCAATTCCAAGGTCACTACTTAAAATCTGTGCTGAATCAGTTAAGGTCAGAAATCTTTACATTCTGGTCACCCATGGACCCAACAACAGTATTAGTGAAGGAAAGAAGAATAAAGGAACAACAAAGGTTGCATCCAGTGTTAATCCCACTCAGGTTAAAGATATGACTCACTTAGATCCACTAATTTCAAGGCATCTACTCTAAGCATAATTTAGCTGAGAACTAAGAATGTACTTTAAGATTGTATTTGTAGGATGATATTGTTTCTCCAGTGAATAATCTAGAAAATTATTAATGTCTTGTCTTTTATCTGGTAGGCTTGCTATTCATCCCTTCCTGATGTGAATACACTGGGCCAGATTCAACTAACTAGTTCCACTAGTGGAAGCTAGTAACTGGCTCCACTACACAATGAGGTTCCCCCCTTCCTCCCCCTGCACCTTCCAAATTGTTTTGGGGGTTGGGAGGACCCCCTCCCCAAAAAGAACAGGGAGAAGAAAGGGGATATGGTTCCCTGAGGCAAGGAGAAATTATTGTGCTGATGGAGCTATCTGCTTAGCACTATGTTAAATACCTCCCACTGTGTTAAAGTTGTGATGAAGACCAGTATGTAGCCATCCAGCCACAGGGAGGGTTTGAGTGCTGGCAGAAGCATATTGACCCATAAAAACAAAAAGACACCATTTTGAAGGGACTTGGTACAAGAGGTGGACATTAGCAAGGCAAATGTAGAGTGGAAGCCATTTGAATTTTGGAAAAACTCATGATGTCTCTCCATAACCAATTGAAACGGGATACAAACCCTCTTCAAAAGTTCAAAGTGAACACATGAAGAGTATAGTAGGGTTGCATGTGCTAGCCCTATTCTAATGTCCCCACCCCTACAGGAGACCTTCACTTACTAAGTGAGAGAGTCTAAAGGGGATTTATAATGAATTTCATCCAAGTAGATTTAAACTTTCTGACTCTGCATGGCTAGATCAGAGTGGTACAAGTGGGATGGGGACACTGAAGGCAGGGGCCATGTGTTAGCCGCCTTGTGCCCTATACTTTACTTGAATGCCAAAATAAGGCTACAATGTTGTAGGAAGCTGTAGGAACAAAGGTTTTTAGGATGTCCCATGGCTACTCTTTTGTAATTGGAAGGTGGGGGCATTTTTGTTGTTGGTTGTTTTCTATGTTACGTATTTTTGCATTTTTATATTTTAATCCACTCTATGATCCTTGGATGACAGGCAGTATAGAAAGTTAATAAATAATATTTAGTATTTCAAGATAAAGTTTTGATACTAGGGATGCCATCTTTTTAAGTACTTGAGTCCTAGGCCATTTGTACAGTACAACTAACGCCTTGAGTTTGGTCCAGTAGCTCAGTGGCAGGCAACCTGGCAGCCATGTTCTGTGCAAGCCACATCTTTTGAACAATCTTCAAGGGCAGCGTCACACAAAGGTCACTGCAGTCATACAAACATACTACAGGCTCTATTCAAAAATAAGTTCAATCAAGTCCTAGGAAAGCCACAGTGGTTCCCAATTAGTTATATACAGCGTACTCTCTGCTTTTCAAAAGCCAAGCCGTGGATCCCCTACTTTTGAAAATTTTTATATCTCCATGGTAGTTTTTGTTATATGAATGGTCTCACAGACCCCCTGTGGTTTGCAGACCACCATTTGGGAACCACTGGTGTATAGGATTGCAGCCTCAATTCATTCAGTTAACTATTCTACACATACTACTAGAGGACTGTGGGGCACATGCAGTACTATTTTTGTGCTCAAATATAGGCTAGGGGAGAGTAGGCTGTGTATGAAAAGGCCAGTGAACTTCTGCTAAGGCTTTTAGCAGGCAACTGGCATTATTCCAGAACTGTATGGGAATCATATAGCCTAGGAACTCGCTAATCCTCAACCACTCCAGCACACCTCCAAACTGCCCTATATTCAGCCTCACCCCCAGTGCAGCACCGCTTATGAGACAGTCACACTGGCAGAAAACTCCAATGGCATCCAGGGAGAACTTGTGTCTACAGAAATAAGGATCTGCAATATCCTATGCCCCTAGGCCACCCTTCCAGGGACCATAGAATTTCACCTAAGTCTGTTTTTTACTTACAGTTTTAACCAGCATGAGATGGAAAACTAGTGCCACAACACAAAATCAAACATGTGAATCACTCGATAGTATCTCATCACACATCCTTCTGAAAAAATATAAAATAAACATCTGATGGGCCTTTGTGTCATTTTGAAAAATACATTTTTAATAATATCAAGGTTCTGCCTTCAAAATGTACTGTGAAAAGGAGATTGGTGAAAGGCAGAAAATGATCAGTATTTTGAAGAAACGGAATGATGTTTTTGCCTTTTCTTTTCACACACTTTTCTATTCTCTTTTGAGTTTGGCTAAGCTTTGACTCACCCCTCAGCCTTAACTGATATTAACTTAACAATATTTGCTTCAGAGGTCATATTGGGTTTTTTTTGGCTTGCTCCCAAATTAGCTGAAATTACTGGGTATACAGCAAAATGAAGACTATCCTTTAAAAACTCTTAATGAAAGAAATCACTTTGTTCCAGAAAGCATTTCTATTCTTCTTTCTCACCTATATATGTAGTCTTTCTCGCCTCCCCCCCAAAAAAAAAACTTTAAAACAAGTTTTGAAATTTATCATGGCCATTCCCTGGTGTATATCTGCTTTGGAGAGATATCTAACTGTATTTGCTATTCTGTTTTCCAGACAGCAGCTTGGCTAGGCTTTGAAAAGAGGATGTTAGCATTTTTAAAGCCTTTCCCCCCTTTTTATTATATGAATCAGTGTTCTTGGAGAAGTCAAAGTTCAGTCCTCCTGCTGCATTACAATGCCTTTCAGCCCGATATTAGAGAGCAAGTCCCATTTTACTTTGTAATATGAAGCTTCACTTCGGCATTAATTCCATTCGGAAAGCAGCTGCGCTTATAATAGATTCCTTTTAAGCAAAATGGAAAAATATACATTTATCAAATAACTTTCTTTCAGTAGTGCTGCTACAGTCTTTATTGCATCAAAGTTGTCAGCAATCAGCCCATCTTTCTGAATAAAGATGTGCCAAATCCTAGCATCTGACTGTATATTGAATAAGCAATGAGCGAGCTCCAGGAGAGCATCTGTCTGTCTCCTTCTATCTCAGCTATTATAATATATATTTATTTATGCTCACATTACCTTGTTGCATCCTGCAAAGCTGCTGGGTATTTATTTGCTAAACATACATTTAAAGTGACACTCTCACAGTTAACATCACATTTACACCAACATTTTTGCCAGTATTGCTAATAACAATATATTAAAGCTTAGGAGGGTTGTAATCAAATGTACTTTTAAACACACTTCTGGGGGGTATTTTGTAGGACCGGAAAAAAGACTAATTGTCTCAAAATGATACCCATGTTAATGGGTTGCAGCAAAATGGCATGTCCTCCTATGGCACCTTAAAGGCTATCAAATTTATTGTAGCATCAGCTTTTGTACTTAAGATGAATAGTTACACTGACATTTGAGTTATTACCTTGTAGATGAAAAAACTATTAATATTTTCTATGATGTGTATTTTTTTGAGGTTGTTCATTCCTACAAATGCAGTAATGCACAAGAGTTTAAGTTGAAGAGAAGACAGGAATATAGGAAGCTGCCTTATACCAAATCAGGATCTTGATCTATCTAGAGCCATCTAGATCCTCCCACTCAGATTGCAATGACTGCAGATGGTCTATACAGGAAGAGGTACATACCCTCCAACATTCTGCTGATGAAAATCAGGACACACATCTTTTTGTGTTGTGCTCCCATGTGAGGTAGCTGACTTGTGCAAGAGCACAGCACCGCTGCAAGCACTAGTGCCACATGCTTCTCCTTCTTAAGCTTGGCGACTGTGGCAGCACTGGAGGCTGAAACAGAACATTTCAGGATCCAATCAGAAGCCAGGATGCAGGATGGCTTCTGTAGTTCCAGGTTGTCCCAGGAAAATCAGGACGGTTGTGGGGTATGCAGGCAAACTCTCAGATAACCCCCACCCCAAGCTGTGATCAGCTTTGTTATAGAAAAGCAAATGCAGGTGTTTATATTATGCTTTCATTTCTTACCCAGCCAGGTTAGGCCAGGAAAAGCCACTGGTTATCCACCCAATCTGGTGATGGCCCTTTAATGGTCTTTGAAACACAAACATTTGCCTTTTTGTTCTCATAGAATGTTACAAGAACCCCCTGTCTTAACAGGACACTCTGCCTTGTATTGAAAATCATTATTTAAAAGTAGGAAATGGTTTTCTTTCAAATAGCACGCTGTGCAGCATGTTCCTCAAGATGCATCTCAGGCACTTACTGGCACTTTGACAATATAATTATTTCCTGCCATAACATTTACCACTAAATTGTGCTTAATATCCAAATCTAACCTAACATAAACCCATAGAGATCAGAAAAGTTTGCTTTTATTTGTTACAAGTAATTTTCAGCCCATCCTGCCTGACAGCTAAATAGACGCTTGATTGGAAAGCAATTAACATATTGAAAAACCTGTGGAAAACAACTTATTTTCAATCAATGGCAAGCGGGTGGAAATGGCAAGCACTGCAGTGCTACCATCTGTGTGTCTATAAACATAGGTCCAGGCACTTTCATTCTGACCACAGCACTGCTATGATTTAGAGATGTCCTTGACTGCCTGCTTCACCAGAGTATAACACCATTGCTAGTGCCAATCTCCTTGTTACATTTAAGAACTGGACAGATGTCTTCAAGAGTTCTTTTTTATCAATTGGACAACTGAAAGCCATTGTACACCTGGCTTTTAAAATGGCTGAGTTTTTAAAAAGCACATATTCTTGAATATTGATGCATTTAGATGAAGAAGCCATGAGTTTTTGCATTACCTGATGATGTGCCAGTGTCTTCCATTTGTTTGATTGGGGTGTCATTGTAAAATGCAGGCATAGCATTTATTTTCTGTTAACCTGGAGATGAGTCTCCCCACCACCAATTTTTTACAAGCTGGGCTTGGATCAAGGACGTTTTGAAAACATCTGACAATCTGAAAGTGTAACCTGCCCTAATTCTTTACAGTATTTTTAAAATTAGAGAATAAAAAAATCTCTTGAGTGCAGTTGTAAGAGACTGGTTGATCTAATTGATCCCACCCCCCCAAGGGAAGCTACATTTCATTTAATTAAGAGCAGAGCCACCTGCTTGGTGTAGTAGTGTCTAATAACTCACTTCCATCAGCAGATTAGAGCAGCATGTTTAAATGATGTGCAGTGCCCAAACACTGCCACAAAAAGCTATGACAGTGATTTTTAGGCTGTGGTAGCATTAGCTGAGTTATAGCTTTTGGGCACGACAAATCAGATCTGAAAAAACCTATGCTGAAATAATGAAGTAATAAGGAAAAGGACCTTTTTGTATCATAGCTTAACAAAATTAGGGTTTAATAAATGATAACAATGACCTGTTCACTCAAAGTGGACAAAATCAAAGATCTAAAAAGAAATTATGAAAACCATGTTGCATCTTTATATTGAGTTCCAAGGAGCCATTTCAAGTTCTAATATCATGAATTGGCAAGACTACAATGTAATTGGTAAAGACAAATACTGTAGTGAAATATGAAGGATTTCCTTTGTTGCATAATTCAAGATGCCACAAGCCAGATCTGTTTTGTTTTACTGGTGTACATCCACCTTCTCTCTTCACCAGTGGAGGGCCTAATTAGACATTATATGCAAATATGCCCCTTTTAAATAGCCCTTTATAAAAAAAAAAGAAATGAAAATAACTTTCTTTTTATTAAGATCAGGGACCTAGTAAGTTCTCCCTCCAAGCCACTTTCCCCCCCAAAATGTGGGTATCTCTCACATTTGGAAAAAGGTAAAGGTACCCCTGCCCGTACGGGCCAGTCTTGCCAGACTCTGGGGTTGTGCGCCCATCTCACTCAAGAGGCCAGGGGCCAGCGCTGTCCGAAGACACTTCCGGGTCACGTGGCCAGCGTGACATCGCTGCTCTGGCGAGCCAGAGCTGCACACGGAAACGCTGTTTACCTTCCCGCTAGAAAGCGGTCCCTATTTATCTACTTGCACCTGAGGGTGCTTTCGAACTGCTTGGTTGGCAGGCGCTGGGACCGAGCAGCGGGAGCGCACCCTGCCGCGGGGATTCGAACCGCCGACCTTTCGATCGGCAAGCCCTAGGCGCTGAGGCTTTAACCCACAGCGCCACCCGCGTCCCCTCACATTTGGAACTCAGCCACAAAAACAAATGTTGCCCTTCTACAGCAGCAGTTCTCTTTTTTAAGAAGAGTGAGAAGGACTGTCTGGTATGGCAGGTGACAGTAGATCCCTCAGCAAACCCCTGGTATATTTGAAATCCAGCTGCCACATGATGCTGCAGTGATCATGGCTGCCACATCCAAAAGGGAACCCTTTGTGATTGCACTTAACAGAAACAACTGGTGCCTACTCCCTGCCCCGACTCCACAAAATACACATTTCACAGAAGAAAAAGTGTTGAACCCCTTCAATAAAGCAACACTTCTAAGACAATAAAATAGAAAAAAGGTGCCCCCAAAATAGGCAGCACTCCCCACAACAAAACAGCAACACATGCTGTAAAAGCCACTCATTAAAAAAATTAAATAGAGAGGTGCAAAGAGCCTTGCCAGGTGTTAAGAAGATGTTTACGGGTGGTGTTTAACTGGTAGGGTGCCCTACCAGTTGCCATGTTGCAGACCCTAGGAACATAAGAAGAGACTGTAGGATCAGGCCAATTGCCCATCTGGTCCAGCATCCAGTTCTCTCAGTGGCCAGTCAGATACCTATGAAAAGCCCAAGTGTATACATGATGCAGGGAAATGTCCTGAGAGGCAAAGCTCATCTCATGCAGTGTTGTGATCCATATCACAGGAGGGGCATGAGCACAAACTGCTATTTTCAAAAATTTTAACCAATGTAGAAATGCTTTTTTGGTTCCCATAAACTGCAGAGGATTTGGATTAATGCTGGGAGTGTGTGCTCTTCTCTATGCTCAATATGGGAACAGTTGGAAGAAGCCTCCAGATCTCCTGTTATTAGTGGCCTTATAAAAGGCTGTATTCGGGCAGCACTTTATTCCATTTCCCTCACATTTCCATATCTGATAATTTCCATGGTTTGTGTGATCTTTCACATGGTACAAACCACTTCTGGAAATCTAGTGGAAGTTCAGTGTATATTTCCAAGTTAATTGCTTCCAGGGAAAAAATCCATTTCCAACCCCGTTAATATGGAAAACCACTGAACCATTGTGCTGTAAATTGTCCACTGTTTTCAAGGATCATGCCATGTGATGAAATCCGGGGTGGTGTTCTGGCATTTTCATGGGTGAATCATTGCGGAACGCAAGCATGCATTTGCATAAATGGTGGTGGAATCCAGTGATGTTCATTGCTGTGTCACACCATGCCCACTGGTGTGAATAAAATTTAGCACAATATGGCAGTATCTTGATCAAAAAGCCACAGTTCCATTATGCAGCATGCAATGCAGTGTTAGAGGAAACTGGGAAAGAAGCTCTAGATTCATAACCAGGAGAACTAAAGCATTAATCCCTACACCTGAAGGCACCCAAAGGCTTCTCCCAGAACTTCTACTTACTTGGACATGAACGGACATAAAACAAGGTTGCATATACCAGTATTTACAAAAGTAAAATATTTGCTTCTGTGTACTATATTTCCCTACCCACACTCCCTCATATCTGCACATTTTGGATAAAATGAAATGTAAGAAGAATACTGGCTAAATGAATCTATAAAAATAGATTTGGGAATATATTAATTGCACATAAATTTGTAATTAGAATGCTGAGGGGGGCTGAGGAGAAAACATGTAAAAAAGAAGATAAATGCTCCAGATTTTAGAGGTTTGAAAAAAAGCCATTTTTTCTGTATGTGTAAAAATTGTTTTGTTTACCATTTGTTTAATGCTGTGTCTTTCTAACTAGCAAATATTTGCAAAATATGTTGAAATCAGATGTCAACAAGAGGAAGAGCAACAACAAAAAGCCTATGTTGCATTTGCAATGAGCTGGCTGGTGACTCATCTCACTATTAATTTTGTTCAAATGGGAGCCCTTGGATTTTTAACACGTTCCTGCAGGAAACTGGGGTTTGAAAATGTTTCTATAGCCATCACCATAAGGGATTTTTGAATTTGATTTCCTTCCCTTCCTCCACCAGCAAAAAGGAATACTAAACAACAATTTTGGAGATAATTATGCCACATACACAAGCCAGCAGTGATTGCAAGGTGGTACAGGTGGACCAGTGTTGCTGACCTGGCTTCCCAACCCTGCATATCACTGGCAGATACTGAGACGGAGAGAGGGAGGGCAAGGCAGAAGAGTGCTCAGGGCAGTGCAAGCACAGTGGTGGAGCCAATATTATTCTCCTGCCACTGTACCCACACTGCTCCCTGCTGCCTTGCCCCTCCTTTCTCAGTAACTGGCAACAATACAATACTTGGCATTGGGAAGCCAGGTCAACAATGCAGCCCCGCCAGTTCTACCAGCCACTACTCATTAAAGGTCTGCAAAAGAGTTGCAGCTTTTGCCCAAATGTTCTTCATGCTGCTGACCCACCAGAAAGGAGTATGCAGTCCTGATGCCTGTGTATTTGCCGCCTTTTTATGGCATGCTTTACAATAATAATATGTGTAGATTTTCAATTCCCCCTTTTCAAACATTTTTCAAAAGTAGATGCTGGAAAGGAGCATAAGTAGTTGTTGCCTTGGTTGAAAATCCTTTCTTTCTGCTTGACAACGACTTTGCAGAATCCAGGGTTTAAGTTAGTGTCTCTGCTCAACCCACAGTGGGCAGCTACAGCTATTAGCAAAGCAACCTTTTCATTTAACACAATGCCGCAGAGTATGATTTAGTCATGTATAATCAGGATGGAAGTTAGAGATGCCAAATTGTCTTGGCCTTGGAGAACACATCTGATCGATCAGGGCTGAAGCTCTTAAACTAGTCAAATAGCACAGCATGCTTATCTGAACCAAGTGTTTTAATAAATAAATAGAATGACTGAGACTCTAGCAAAAAAAAAAAATGTTAAATACCCAGCAGGCTCAGTTGCCTATGCAGTTGTACAACATGTAATCTGAGTTTCCTTGCTCTTGGAGAGCTGTTACACATACCCACCTCCTGCAGGACTCTTTCAGACACTGAAATATTATTGACTGTCAAAGAATGTTTAGTTCTTCCCAAGGAGAGAGACTACACAAACACCCACGTATCAGAGTGGAAGAATCAGCATGCCTCTATCACATGAATGGAATACTTTTCTATATGGGCAAGACATCATGTCAAGCACTGGTACCCAAGTGCTCACTGCTGATGCTGCCAAGTAATTGGCAGTGGCATTCTAGAGCTCTCTGTCCAACCCCAGCATTTAAGTGCTTGGAAGTAGCCTAGCAGGGAACGGTTGCATGTTGCATTTTAGGGGGCATTTGCATTACAGGGCAACCCAATTGTTGACACATTGATCTCCATCTTATATAACAGTGGGTGGGAGGCAAGTGTTCTGTAAGATTCAACAACAGAAGCATGCCTCTGAATCCCAGTTGCTGGGAATCATGAGTAGGGAGAATTCTGTTGCTCTTCAGTCCTGCTTGCAGGCTTCCCATCGACATCTCCTTGGCCACTGAAGTAATAGGATATCCTGTACTAAATGGGTCATTGGCCAATTCAGGAGGGCTGCTCCTATGATGTAACCTGCTGCAATGTGAATTCTCTCAGTTTTGCCCATTTCAATCATCAATGTTTATTTCTACTTATATATATTTATAGTAGGTCTTTTTTTAAAAACTATATTTTAGTTAACACTTCCTTCCATTTTATTATTGGCTTTTTAATTTTCTCTATATTGGTAAGAGCGTAATTAGGATGTAATTTTACCAAAAACACCCAGGAGCTTCTATTACATTTCATTTCACCTACTTATGTATCTCAACTTCCTTTAGGGCAGCAGAGGGAGAGATCAGATACACCCCTAGTCATGTCTGGACAGCCCCATCCTGAGTCAGAGCATTTATAAGGACATAGGAAGACTAAAGGCCTGTCTAGCCCAGCATATCATGACCAAGCAGATGCTGATGGAAAGCCCCCAGGCAAGGCATGAGCATAGTAGCCTTCTTCTGCTCTTGTTCTCCAGTGACTGGTATTCAGAGGCATGGCATGACACACTACGCATTTGTAATTCCCATCAATTAGAATCAGAGGCATAAAGGGATGAAGGTTCTTGGCCAGTTTACTAGATAAATCAAATTCCTACTGCTGTATGTCAGCAAAATACATACTTTCCAGGTTTCATTATGAGTTTTGGGGACTCCCAATGCTTGCTTCAAAGAAGAAGTGTCCAAGCTGTCTGCCACCGAGTCAGCCTCAGAGTCTTCTTCAGTAGCCCTTGGGTAAAGTTCATTTTCCATCAGAATCTTGCATTAGAGATGTGCATCCACTTTGAAGAAAAAGCAAATACTGAATCGAAATGGTCTGCTGTAGAGGTATATGCACTTTCTCCAAAATTATGTTGGGCTTCTTTCATTGCTTAGGACCTACTGTAGATAATCAGAAGGATGTTTTTACCATCTTCTTCTCCTTCTCCAATTGAATACGTTTCTGAACTTCTCCCAAGGGGACAGTGGCATAGTTTTGTGACTGACAGCTAAAGTTTACAGCCAGGGAATTATTTAACCAGGTCTCTTCAACCCATTTCATAGGGTACTGAAATAACATATCAGAAGTTATTCTAATATTTTCAGCATTCTTTTGAATAATGGCAAATAGGAATAGCAAAAATGAAAGAGTTGGGGACTTAGTGGTTGTTCTGGTTGTGTGACCTTCTTATTCCAACCCAGACCAATGCTTTCCTTACTCTTGCCATTGTTCATTTGTTTGTGTCTATTATGAGTCTGTTTTGGTAAGTTACTTAACCCTTCATTCCTGCCCCTCATTCTGTAAGGATCTAAGTTTATCAATGTACACCAGTGGTGATGCACTGGTTAAAACACAGCACAAAACTGATGAACTACACATATGTCATCTATGAAATCAATTTTAGAAAGCAAAGCGAGACCATAGAACAAAAACAGAATGGTGGAAATCCACTCATTTAACCCCAGCCCCCGTCCCCAAACCCCAATACACCCAGAAATGATCTGGAATGGGGATAAAATTCAGTGTTTGAAACGAAGGAACTAATTGATCAAAATGAAAGGCTTCTTAGTTACATGGTCCGATTGCATAGTTCACCACAATCGTTGAGAGTTTGTGTTAGCAGCCAGGTTTGGATACTTGGCTACTGAATACTGATCTTGCAGTTATAGAAATTTGTTTAAAAGGTGGAGGGCACTTAGTTCAGTGGTAGAGCTTTGCACACAGAAGGTCCCAGGGTCAACCCACAACATCTCCAGGAGAACATTTCCAATCTAAATATATGTAAAACTGCTGCCAGACAGCATAGACAATGCTACGTAAGCTAGATGGACAAATGGCCTGACCCTATATAAGTCAGCTTTGTATTCTGAGTCAGAGAAGAACTTCTGAGTGAAATGGCACTCCATTTCTAATACAGCCAAGAATTATGCAGGGAACAAAGCTGGTACGGCCTAGTTCTTTGTGGGACTCTGAGTGTTCTTTGGAATATTTGTAAAATGGCTTGAACTGGCAGGACCAAGTGCTATTAATTGTTCCTGCAATCAGTCAAAAGAGCAAGATTTTGCCTGTTGTATGAAAAGCCAATCAGAGTTTCTTTGTGAAAGCTGATTATATATATTTTTTCAAACCGTAATCCAATTGTAAATCAAATATTGCTGATAAATGTTAGATAATCAGCAGAAGAAGGTTTGGCCAATCATATTTAACTCTGCATTTCATGTCTCAAGTTCCAAAATACTAAAATGTATTAGAAATCAGAAGTTGTATTAGATGATTAATTGTGAATCATTATTCTATCTCACTCAAGAAAAAGGATTTTCAGATAACTTTCTATAAACACTGCCCTCTTATATTGCATCCCCCCCCCCAAAAAATGGGTGTGCTGTTATGTATATTTTTCTGTATTTACAAAAAATGGACAAATTCATTTTTTGTGCTTCCTATAGATTTTTATGTACTTATTATGAATGTGACATTGAAGTTCTGTAGTTTTTATACTGTGCAGCAGTGGGGAGGTCGGGGAACATGTGCTGGGAAATGTTACTTTTAAAAAGTATTAAAAACAATGTTCTGACACTTTCCTGCACAATGAGGTCTTACATTAAGCATTTATGACAGCTACAAATTCACAGTATGGGTTTGATGCCATAATAAAAAAGAAAGAAAGAAATTGGGTCCAACTGAGATTTTACAACTGGAACAAAGTGTTGAAAATTTAAGACTTATCTCAAAATTCTCTATATCTACAACTAAGCTGCATATCAACTACATGAAACTCTTTCCAGGACAAAAAAGGGCTGGTAAATTGGAGCCTTCGGTTATGCCAAAAGACAAGCAACTTAAATGAAACGCAATCACCAAGGGTCAAAAATTTCTTTGGAGTTAATATCCTGAAATTAAAGAAGTTCATAAATGCCAATCCATTTATAATTCACTTTTTACATTAATTAAGATAGAACAGGCTTAGAGCCCCTTCAGCATTACAGTGCAAAAATCAGCAGTCTGGAGTGCAGGAGTTTTAGGATTTAGGATTACAGTGCTGTGTGGCATGTTGCACAGGGCTAGGAACAAGGACTATATGAACACCCCTTTTCACGATAGGCTATCTCAAATAGAAATGCATTGAAGTTTTTCCATTCATCTTGTGGGTCTTCGGAAATGTTCTGCAGCAATGCCTTTGATTAGGCATCAAGCTTCCAACTTTATTCAGATGTTTTACTTGCATAAATATGGCTAATTAGCTCCAGTTCTTTTCTTTTTCCAATGTGTAGACTTCTTTAATAGTGTGAGGATTGGATGGGGTGTTTGATAGCATTTCTTTAAGGGTATTTAGCAAAATAAATGAGCAAACTTGAATTCTTAGCTCTGCCAAATGGTGTCATTGAAATCTATGTCTGGAGCATAGCTCCAGGCTGTTGAAGGGAGAACATGTCGTTGTTATTTCTGACGATATCATCACCATCACCACCACCACCACCATCATAATTGAGGTTATATCCTACCCTTCCTCCCAAAGGAACCTAGGGTGGCAAACACACATGCAGTTTTAAAAAAATAAAATTACAAATAAAATTAAAACATATTTAAAACATCAAAACAATAAATCATGTAACCAAATCATGTCTCTGGATAGGCTCACCAATGTCAATGTTGTCTCCCCACTACAGTTTGTATACTACACAGCAGTCCGTGGCACTCTGATGTAGGGTGGACATTTATGCGCCACCTAAAAAGAAGATAGTTGGCACTGTATTTTTGTTCATATATTAATTATCATGGGGAAGAACTGGGCCCTCTGTGTATGCTCCATTTGTGATCCAGGTGCTAACAGTTGATGTACAACTTCAACCCTCCTGCTGCCTGTCCTCGTGCATTTTTTTACAATTAAACTGAGATTAGCATAGAGAAAGGGCACCTTCTATTAGACGACTGTGCTTTATAAGGTAGGACACCTGGCCACCTTACTCCTAAGCAAGGTAACTAGCTGGTGTTCTGAATTTTCTATCTTGGATAAGGGAAGTTGTATATTTTGAAGCTGATTTGTTTTTAACCTTCTCTTGAGTTTGTATTAGCACAACAGCACAGCTGGATACTGTGGTGGGGCAAAATGGAGCAAGGAATTGTAATTTGGCTGATATGGGTTTGCAGAAGGGTTTCAAAGTTATTAAGTTATTTTTTTACAGTTCTGTGTAGCACCTTTAAGACTAACCAGTATAGGCTGAATCCCAATACACATCATAGTCAGGATGAAAGCCTTATGAAATTCAACAGTGTTACTTGTGAATAGAAATTATTAGGAGTGTATAGTTACTGTGGTATAAACCCATTTCTCGCCATATGAGGTTATGTCAAAATAAGTTCAGGTGTAGTCCCTGCAGTGTTGAAATACATTCTCATGGAGGGCAATCCTACATAGGTAAAGGTAAAGGTACCCCTGCCCGTATGGGCCAGTCTTGCCAGACTCTGGGGTTGTGCGCCCATCTCACTTAAGAGGCCAGGGGCCAGCGCTGTCCAGAGACACTTCCGGGTCACGTGGCCAGCGTGACATCGCTGCTCTGGCGAGCCAGAGCCGCACACGGAAACGCCGTTTACCTTCCCGCTGGTAAGCGGTCCCTATTTATCTACTTGCACCCAGAGGTGCTTTCGAACTGCTAGGTTGGCAGGCGCTGGGACCGAGCAGCGGGAGCGCACCCCGCCGCAGGGATTCGAACCGCCGACCTTTCGATCGGCAAGTCCTAGGCGCTGAGGCTTTAACCCACAGCGCCCTGCGCAGAATTAAGCCTTGCTGATAGATAAGCATATAGGATTGCAGATTAAGTTTGACCTTTTTATGGTTCCACAAGTAACTTTTCAGCTATGTTGCAACCCAGAGAAATGAGTCACATGTATTTTATCATATTGTACACTTCAATAGCTTTTCATTGTGAAGCAGTTTTTTAAATCTGGAAATAAATAAAATAGATAATACTCTGCAGCAATCTTTGGGCACTGCAGCTGCTATTTTATAACACTTAACTTTGCACATCACTAATACATAGACACTGAGATTTATAAACAGGCTTCCTGTGTGTATGTGCCTCACTGAATTCAGTGGAACCTACTTCTGAATAGCCATGCTTAGCGTTGCACTGCCAGTAAACTAACTTGCTTGTCTTATTCTCAAGTAATATTACTTCCTTTTCTTCATTTGTTTTATGCTTAATGTATCTGTATTGTTAGTTAGAATACAGGAATTTAAGAAGAAGTCTTTTAATATGCTGGTTTCCACCCAGTAGTTTACAGGATAATTTAAAAGGTGTTTGTGGCCAATTCGCTGACTGTTAATTGTGTTCCAGGAAATGCTTTTATGTGCCAATTTGTATTGCAGTAGTGAGGCATGAGAACTACAGGCCCAAGAATTACCTCTGTTATCTGAACCTGCTTCCTGAAACATCAACAGGCACAGGGTTTTTTTTTTAAGTACTTCTCATTGTGTTCTGCTCTGCTGCGCCAGTTCAAAATGGCTTTCTGTCTCACTCCACTGGTTTCATGGAGGTGGGGATTGATCTGTGAATCTCTTGCATGATATGTTTGAAATATTTATCTGAGGTTGAGCTGTCAGGAGGTGTCCAACTCACTCATTACTAGGCAGCAGAGGGAGGCAATGCTGTCAGAAAGTTATCATTTTCACAAGATATAGCTCTGTTTTGATTTTTATGGACAGCAGGTTCTACGCTTTGCTAGACTTTGCTCCGGAAGAGCTAGTTACAGGGGACTTAATTGAAATACTGAAAATGTTGATGCAGTGCAGTAGTGGATTACACAGTAATGTAAAGTACCTGATTATCTTTAGAATCCACTTTTTTCCACCCTCTGCTTTTCTGCCTATTTTGTCCCTGTGTTTACCATCTCTGCTCCCTCTCCACCACTTCCCTTTTTTGTTTTTCTTCAGTGGGAATATGTCAGTAGTTGCAATGTCCAGTTTAATAATGGTTTGTGCATTGCTTCAATCAGAGTACTCTACTGATTTCCTTGGTACTATAGGGAGGAAAAAAAGAGAGAGAACAAGCTCTACAACAAGGTGCATTGAGGGAAATTGTTCTGGTAAGACCCTGTGCACCAGTAAACACCTTCCTTGCCTTCCTTACATCAATCATCAGGTTGGCTCTCCCACCGATTACTTAGTAAGGAGTAAAGCATCAAACAAAGCAAGACAGGTCAATTTCCCAGTTGTGTCCATCCATTCCTTTCCCATGCCACCCCTGAAATAGAACATTGCAGTCCATTTAGTGAGCACCCGCTGTTTAGACCCACTCCTTTCATTAAATGTGGAAACTGACCGGCATTTTTACATTATACAAACTGACTAAAATTGTATTTCTTAAATGTTTCTGGTGTTTCAAAATCATGTGATGCTGTTGTAGGAATTGGAATGTTATCTTTAGCTTAAATTACAATGTGCTGAGGCATTTATCATAAGTCCTATTTTGGGGTTGTGCAAGCATTTTTTAAAACCCTCTATATCCATTGAATTTGTGGCACTTTTTCAGTTTTAGTAAAGGACTGCTGATTGCATGTTATGAGATGTTGTAAACCTGCAACAGCCTTATTTTAAAATAATTCCATTCAAATAATGACACATGGGATGAAAGTGTTACCGAGCAAGGTGATTTAGATACAGTTCTTTCTTTGCGTATATTGTTTACTCTAGTGTGCTTGTAGAGTGAAAGTCTTGGCACTTCCAGTATTTTGATAATTTTATATTTGATTCTTTATGTCATTTGACAAAGTATGTTTACCCAAATGGGAAGGTTCCCAATTGTAAATTGCAAATGGTGAGACAGTCATATCATCTGAGGCTGCAATCCTATACTGACTTAGCTGTGTGTAAGCCACATTAAAACCAATAGGACTTAGTTCTGAGTAGACATGTATAGGGTTGCACTGCTACAAATATATCTTTCAATACCTCTGCTCTAAAATGATTAGGGGCAGAATCCATCTTAAAAGGGTACAAACAAGAACCAAAAAGTAGAACATAATACAGTACATGGGGGTAGCCCGGGGGGGGAGCTGCCTCCCCTAAATCAAATAAGTAAAAAGAACTAACCAACTGCATCACAGATAACCTGGTTCTGCCCCCCCCCCCAAATCATGATACAGTACAAATTTTCTGTAACTGAATAAGGTTGTGTACACATTAGCAGCTTAAACCACTGTGAGGTCATTCCCACCCCTACCGCTGCATTTCAAGTCATGTTTGCACACTTTTGTGCACAGCAGAGAGGCAGCAGGGATGTATTCATCTCATGTGCATTACCTGTTTGGTTTCCCCAGACTTGCAACACCCCTGAACTCCTATTCATGAAGCTGTCATCTGCACATGTGCAGTGGCTGTCTCAAATTGACAAACCTTAGCTTAACTGCAAAGTGAGTGTGGATTGTGTTAGCAAGTTGAATGGAAGCCATATCAAGCAGCAGTACTTCTCAGTAGCTAACATCACATAGATGTGACATCAAACACCAGCCATTAAAATATGAAACTCGCTACCATACATATTTAGAAGTGGCCATTAACTTGGATGGCTTTAAGGGGGATTTAGATAAATTAAAGAAGAAAAAGCTATCAGTGGCTACTAGGCATGAGGGGTATATATTGCCTCCAGTGTAAAAGGCAGGCAGTATGCTTTTGAATATCAGTTGCTGGGAATCATAACTGGAGAGAATAGCATGGCTGCTCTGCTCAGGTCCTCCTTGTAGGCTTCCGAAGGCATCTGGCTGGCCACTGTTAGAACACAAGAAGCTGGCCTAGATGGGCCTTTGATCTAACTGACCAGGACTTTTCATATGTTCTTTGAATGCCCTTAATAATGAGGAACACATTGGAAATACTAGGCTAGTGAAGGAATTAGAGCCTTTTGCATACAGTTCATTAGAATGATAGAGAAAATTGAAAACTTAGAAAAGGGGAAACTAGCCTTATCTCTTTTGAAAGGTGAGTGATCCTTCCTGTAATTTAGACATAAAATGAAACACTACTCCACCAATAGCTAACATGCATGAGAACCTCTAATGTGGCATCTGGGGAAGGGTATCACAGTGGCATGCTCTGACTCCAACCTTGAATATGCCAAGGCCAACATCTGCCACAATAATGTCGTATACATACTTATTCCGCCCAAATATATGTCTTGAAACTGCTTGGCTTCTTATACTAGTGCTGGCAATTGGTCTCATCCCATCTATTAAGTAGCAGCTGTTGACAGTGCTGCTCCAAAGCTGAGAGGGCTTTTTTCTTTAAGAAAGAGTGAGAAGGAGAAGAAGAAACTTTTTCATAAGGGAGAGCACATAGAGGCTTCCTTGGCCAACTCCTTCAGGGGCAGCAGGCCAGCAGCCCTATTCACCTAACACCAGCACAAACCTGCCCTGGAAGAAAAAGTGGACTGAGGGTTGGAAAGCTTTTCAGAGGGTAGCATGACAGAGCTTCCCAGAATTGTCCAACTTTCCTCTTGCAATGTGTTCTTATCATGACTGCAGGGAACTTTTTGCTCTTGGAACAGCTGTAGCAGGGGATAGGATCATGCTTCAAGTGAAAGTTCCTGAAATCTATTCATTGTTGCGGTTAGAATGGGGATACAAACCAATGTTAATAGGGTGGATTATTCACAAAGAGGGAGTCTTAAGGATTGCCCTCGATTGCTCTTAAGGGGCATTTTCAAACGACATTGCTCTTTTTCTTTCTTTTGCTGAATTTTAACTTCTTCTATTTTAATTAGGCTTTCCTTAGCACTCAGTTCAGTAAGGGAGCTGTGGGTGCATATCTGCGTATTTAATTTGTTGAACTCGGCAGTTACTAACGTTGTTAGATTAAAGAGCCAAAATGTTATGTATTCAATTATCCTGTTAAGGTAATGTTATTTGGTGTTACCAAGAAAGATTACTTGTAGAACTGACAGAATTTACTTACTGTTGCTTAATAGTGCAATCTCCTTGATGTCTTGGAGCAAGGTGCACTGTAAATCCTTTATTTTTATTTTCTTTCAAGGGCTGATCATTCAGTTAACTGTATAGAGCAGGGGAATGTGGTAGAATTAAGAGATCAAAAATACAGCTAGAGAAATTGTGTTGCACACTAGATATTGAAGAGAAGTTCACTCATGAAAGTTTACATTATAGTATCAGAAACAGACAATTTTGTGATGCACTGGGAAATTATGTGTGGCATGGAGAAGCTATTGTGTGGAAGCAGGGTTCAGAACATTTATACATTTATATTCCCTGTTATTGCATCATGAACTTCAGCAGAGTACATTGTGTTCCTTCCCAGACTGTCTGCCATCCAGGTATAGATCAGATCCAGACCTGCTTAGCTTTTGCAAGGTGGATGCATCATGTGCCCTCAGACCATGTGGTAATCATGTCTCTGTGGCAATCGCGCCTTGGATAATTGTGAAATTTGTTGGCCTTTTGGGGGAAGAGAACTGTGATAGGCCTTTATCAATAAATCCATCAATTAAATTTCTGTCCCACTCTCCCTTGAAGGAGCCAAGGGCAGGAAGCATGTGGAGATACCCCACTACTGCCACCACAATGTCAGGGGTCTCCATCCTGCTGCCTCATGTGTTTTTAAATTATTCTTGAATGTTAACAATGATTGTGACAGACACACTTCACCAGGGAAAGAATTCCACAAACAAGGAACTGCCTCCGAGAACATCCTATCTCAGGTCAGTGCCAACTGGGCAGCACCCAGCAGTGGCACCACCATTGATCTAAGTCTTTAGTGTCACTTTCTAAAAACTAGCCATTGAAAAAATACATTTCATGTGTGCCTCCCTACATGCAGCAATGTGCATGGAAGATGAAATAAATACCAAAAATATGTGGTTCAGCCATAGAAACTTAAATATCTTGAGATTCTTGGTACTAAATCCTATGTGGTCACTTTGTACTAGCAGAAGCACTTTTTTTGCCAAGTAAAGCACCTATTTTTATTTTTATTTTTTTTGGAAAATCTACCCTATCCAATGCAGAGTCCTCAAACTCCAAAAACCTTTGTCTGAGGTTTTGGTGTGTGGGTTGACTAGAACAATATAGAAAATAACATAGTGGGCTGCAGTTGGTAGGAAGGGGGATTTGGAAAAATGCATTGTCTTGCTTTATGGAAGCAGAGACACTTCTGCTAGCACTGAGACATCACTGAATACAACTTTAATCTCCAGAAGCATGGCAGGGCAGCTGTATTTTGTACAAAGCATCTTGTTTTCCTGATTGACCCCAAACTGCCCCCCCCCATTTGATAATAGTTAGCACTAAAGTGAATTCCTATTGAGTCACCCAGCTCAGATCCCACAAGGAGAAAATATAATCCTTTGACCACAGGAATCAATTACAGGAATTTTACTATCTCATTATTTTTCAAAAATAGATTTTTGCCAAACAATTTTCCCAATACCTTTAAAGTTTCTAATGCATTTAAATAAATTAAATAGGAGAATTAATCAAATAGTCAGGAATAATGAATAGCTTTAAAAGTTCTACTCAGTTGGAAATACTGAATTGCTTTGTATGAAATTTGGTATCAATAATAACCCAAATGCAGAAAACAAGTGAAAAGTGTTTTATAAGAGCCTATTAAGAAACATTGTGTGGGAAAATTCTACTAAGATAAAAGTAAATTTTGACACAGTGTGTCTGTAGGAAGTAATATTAACAATGGGCATATGCGAACATAGTTACAAATCAAAGAAACTGCCACTTTTTAGGCTATAGAAGGTAAAGCATTAAAGGTTTTGGTTTTTTTTAAGAGTGCTTTGTCAGTAGTGATATATAAGCACCTCAAATAGGTCATATTGTTCTGTGAGATTAGATGGAAATGAATTAAATCACAATGGCTAACTATTTCTATGAAAAGAGCTATGTGTGTGCATGTGTGAGTGAGTGTGCATACATGTGTGTCAAGGACAGCTCACAGATTTTTTAAAAGACCACTTCATTTTAGATAGATTTTTTTCTCTTGTGAAGTATGGGTTCTTCTAGGTATGTTGGTATATTACTACTGCTGCTAAGAATATGTTTCATCATCCTTAATCACATGGAATGATGACCTATGGCATGGATGGCCCCAGGACATACAATAGGTTTAAGATACCACTGCATATGAAGAAAATCTCTCCTAATCCTGAGAGGTGAGGGAACAGAAGTAAAACACCAGTGAGAAGCAAAACGAGGTATTGATCGGGTGTGGGGGTAGGGTAGGGAGCCAATAAAAAGTCCTATTAGCAGCAAAATTAAATGAGTGTATTATCCTACTGGGGATCATGTCATGACAAGGAAGTCTTAATAATTTCATAAGGAAATCCATCTCTGTGGCAAGCTGGTAAGGAAAGAACAAATACTGACCATTGGTTAGTATATTACAGAGCAAAAGCAAAGACCCCTCTAGTGCTAGGATTATACTATTGTAATAGTATTTATCTTTCTGCTTTGTAGAATTGTGTTGGGAAGCGTCAGAGAACAAGATTATTTTTATGATAGATATCTATCATCGTACTTGTGTATTAAACTTCTTTTTAAACCATTCAAAGATTGAACCTGAATGATGTACTCATAAGAAGGATTTTTATTTTAAAAGGCTGTTGGTGAAATTTAATATTTATCCCTATGCCCTCCAAAAAAAATATTTCAAAGAACATTGTGACTTTAAAATATCATTTCCAACATACCTTCTCTTGTGTGTTTTTATATTTAAAGAATACAAGGTACTTTTACTGTTTGTGATTTAAAATATATTTCAGTTCAATTGTTTCCGTATTATTTATAGCAATTACAGCTACATAGGTTCTACTGAAAGGTCAGGAAAGACCCCATAGATTATTTGAGCTGAAACATTTTAAATATATGGGAAAGCAGGAAAGTAAGGTACATCAAAAGATGTTAGCAAGAGCTGGTTATATTTAAAAACTACTCTAGTCCAATATATTCTAGGCAGAGCCAGCTCCAGGTTTAAGAGTACTCTTGGAAGAGCAGTTGCAATGCTGTGATGAGCACTGGCTTGAAGCTGTCATCTGAATTTCCCACAATGCCCACAATATAGCATCACTCTGGAGTATTGTGGGAAATGTAAATGGAAGACAGCCTCCAGACCCAGCAACCAAGTGCAGGAGGACCCTCCCTGAGCAGATGTCAGTTCAGTTGTGGGCCTTGCCACGATGCTAGGGCCCTGCCAGCTGCCCAAGGATGCCACAGGCTGGCAGCAAACCTGATTTTACATGAAAGGTATTCCTCAAGGTTAGGCATAAGAAACATTCATGTGAACGAAGATTTGATAACAAAGAGTCAGTGGGACTCAGTGCTGGGTGATCTTATGCATATTGTTGGAGAAATTCCATTTTGCTCCCAAGAAATTGTTGATAGGATCTAATACCCACTTACCTAGAAACTAATTAACGCCAACTTAATGCAATGGTTTGTTTGTTTGTTTGTTTGCCATTCACTCACCAAAATGGTTTCTAATCAGTTTTGAGTAGACATGTGTAGGATTGGACTGAGAGCTATGCTTTCAGTGGAATATAAGGGTTAATATCTCTGAATGGGGTCCAAGATTCTTTAAAAAAAAAGCTTTACAAGTTTTCTTTTATGTTATCTGAAGCAGAAAATCAACACTCAATAAGTGTGAACTTCTTGAATTACTTTTATATTGCCCACAAGACCTTGAAAAGCACAATTATGGCTGTACTTCTCTACACAGTTACCTGTGACTAAGTCTCACTTAACTCCATGGAATTTCTGAGTGTGTGTGTGTGTGAATGATTGTGCTGCAAGCAAAGGAAGTTTAAAAAACACATCAAATCCTGTCAAACTATCGTAGGCATATATTTAATTATTTTTGTACAATAAAGACAATTGAAATTTGTCATCTTCTGCTTGTATCTAACAATATTTGTGGAGTTGGTACTTGCTTAAAAATGTACCTGCTCTTGCAGTTCCTCTGGCCATGGAAAAGGAGAGGAAAGGAATTTGTGTACCAAAGCATGGAGTGGAGAAAGGGACATTTCAGAGATCCAGGGTGACCAGCCCAGGATGCAACCCCATTATTATGAAGCAGGAGGGGAACTGGGACTAAATTGTAAATTCCATTTCATTTCATTTATTAGCCTTATTAGCTGATTGTCACTTGAAGGTCTCCAAGCGACTAACAGAAAGAAAATAAAGATATATAATACATCTTACCATAGTGGAGGAAAGTGAGAGGAATCATATCATACATTAATATTTCATATAACATAACATCCATTGAAAAAAAATATTCAAATAATAAACAAAGCAATGCTCAGACCTACTAGTTAACAAATAAAGAAAAATAAACCAAACCTCAACCTCCCTCTAGTCCATTATGCTTGAGGATATTTACAGCAGCTTATTCTCTTGTATATATGCATCTATTGTAGGGTAGCCATGTGTCCTCTATTTATAGTCCTGTATTTTGAAAAGCTGTCAGAAAACAGTCTGTTTGAAGAGCTGTCTGGTTTCAAGATAAGAAACCCTAAAAAGGGAGTTCAGGGGCCTTTAAGTTGCAGCCGCCAGGACAGCATCTGAATAGCAGGCAGAGGAGACACACGGGTCAGCTGCTCAAAGGCTTCCCCACTAATGTGACATGTACTGTTTTTCAATTTAAGGTATAGCAATCATTTCAAATTTGAATATATGCATATTACCATATGCGTAACTTTATGCAAAGCAATGTTCTCTTTTGGCCTCTGTTTTAGCAATGTGTGAAGTGGCCATCCTGAACTATTGTCAAGATCTTGTGAGATCTACTGGAGCCAGTCAGAACCAGTGCTGGAGAGAACAAACAACATTCTGAACAGCATGTTGCTGGCCAAAGCCTTTTTCTAGAACAGAGAGTGTGTGCTCATGCTGTTAAACTACGCCTTGTAGAGAGAGGGAGGTGGTATGCTTCCCTATGTGATGGCATGCTCTTTCAAGATCTATCATTCTTTCTCAGCCGTACATGGAAATGCCAGAGATGAATGAGGGACCTTTTTCATGCAAGGCACGAGCTCGCTCTGCCACTGACCCACAACCCTTCCCTGAGAAGTACTCTTCTGCAATCCACATTTGTATGCTTGTGTTTCAAAATTTCAGTAATGCACAACTGTAATCGGCATAAAAAATACAATTTGTTACATTTCATAGCTGAGTGGGCATTTGAACCTGTTTATCTGACATCTAAGTCCGAGTCACTAGTGACCTGTGGCTCACAGCTTCTTGTATAAGCAGGTTCTCCTTTACATATCTGATCTTCTGGCCTCCAGTCAGAGTAAAATAAATTTTTAAAAGTTTAGTATGATTCCGTGATTTGCATTATTCTCCTTTGGTTTGCTTTATTAAATGTTGCAATGGGTCATAGCAAATATAAATGCTATCTTCTGTAGCTCATCACACATGGATCTTGAATTAACATCCCTTAACATTAGCAGAATCCACATTGTAGCTTCCAGCCATTAGCATTATAAAATCAACTTAAAATATATACCAGACTTATATATATTTCTCCCAAGGAGTCTCCCTGGTTTCCTGATATTAAGAGTCTTTAATTATTGAGCATTTGGTGTTGCATGTTGTTTACATCACAGGGAATGTTTTTGTTCTTCTAATAAGAGACTTCACATCATGTGGTGGGAGAGAAAAAGACTGTGTGCACATACACAAATCAGATGCAAATGCGGAGTACAAAGTAAACTAGCTTCATATCATTGCTCATAGTACACATTTTGTCAGTTTCTGTAGAATGCTGGTAGATAATTGGCCTGAGATGTAAAGGCTCATTCCACTGTTCAAGGAACAAAGAGAGACAGCTTTAGCCCACGAGGCCATATTTTGTGAAACGTACTCGTCCTTTCTCTTAATGAGCTGAAACACACTGCTATTCTCTCCGCTGTAAAAAATCAGTTGCCCTTTATTCTTCATGAGCTCTATGAGATATTCAGACTGATACCGTTTATTCTAGTCTTTATCATCTTATGGTAAAGTGGTCTTTCATACTATGAAGATAATATGTGCTGTCATCCTAACCAAATGGAAATAATGATAGTGCTCCAGGAAAATCTCTTGAGCCTAAACCAAAAAAACGGATACTTCCATGCAAAACTTTGCTCTGGCTTTAGTAAGATTTTGAGGCATCTTGTAAGAATGAGGACTCTTGCAACATGGTGCAACTTTCAGTATTACAGTCAAAGAGGGTGTAGAAGCAGATCACTGTTACTCATCTACAGGTGTTTTAAAAATAAGCAAAACTGAATCATATAGCCCTCCACAAAGGAATTCCATGTAAACAACAGTATAGGAAAGCTCTTGATAACAAAGTTTTATATTATGCTATTTTTCTATGGCACCACAGCAGTCTTGGAGGAGACAGTGTGACAGACATGATGGTATCTGACCTGATTCCTGAGATTTACGCAGAGCACTCTCATTACGCGCTCTCTCTCTCTCTCTCTCTCTCTCTCTCTCATCCTTCCTGTATACATGATAAATACTCAAAGAAAGCTAGAAAGGCAAGGACCATGCATCTCTGAGTCATTAGATGCATATTTGAGTTATTTTCCATCACAAGAAACTATATAATATATAAAGTTGTGTGTTCTGTTTGTTGCGGCCTGTCCTGGGATATTATAAAGGCACTTTCCTCAAATGGAAATGCCACTCATGCCCCATCATTTTTACTCAGAATTAGGAAGACATCCACTTTCCTCAAATGGAAAGTGGATGTCTTCCTAATTCTGAGTAAAAATGATGGGGCATGAGTGGCATTGTCTTAAATCAAGGATAGGGAACCTGTGTGGACATACAGTTCTTGCTGGCATACAGCTCCCATCATCCCAGCCCACTAACCATCCTGGGTGATGGGACCTATAGCTCAACAACACCAAGAGTGCCATAGACTCCCTACCCCTATTCTACGTATTAATAGCAAACTCATTTTCCAAGTGGGGGTAATTTTATAGCTAGATATGCAGAAGTGGGAGGTATCAGCAGACCCAAGAGAACTTGACAGTTTGCAGGCGTACTGAGGAGAGAGATAAGGGGTAGAGTGGAGAGAGTCTGACTGGAGTTCTCATTAAGCCAAAACCCAGCAGAGGGAAGGTGCTTCATGTAGCCATTGTACACACTGTTAGTTTTGTGTGTCTCTGTGTGCTTTTTTTTCTTTTCTTTTTTTAGAAGTCTATCTAAGGAATGTGAGAGGCTCACAGGCTTACAGGGCAAGTTGTGAGGCCTCGGTCTGTTTATTTTTATTTTTATTTTTATCTCCCACCTTTCTTTGAGCTCAAGGTGACATACATAGTTCTCCCCATTTTATTCTCACAACAACCCTGTGAATTAGAATAGGCTGAGAGTGAGTGACTTGAGGTCATATAGCGAGTTTCATAGCCGAGTAGGGATTTGAACTCTGGTCTCCCAGGTCTTAGTCTAACACACTGGCTCTATGCCCAACCAGTGCCCCAACAAGGAAATGTGGGACAGTATTCATTGGGATGGCAGCATGTAAGGTAACATGACTGTCCCTAATAAAGAACAGTAAAGTGAACAATCCTGTGGTTGTGCCTATTTTTGTGCAGGAAGAAAGGGACTAAGGTTATGGGCAGCTGTCCTTTTGATGTACCCCTGCTCACAAAACCCCAGCACCAAATTGACTTCATCTTATTCTAGAGGATGGGGGAATTCTCTCAAAGAGATTTTATGACATGCATGGGGAGGACAAGGAAGTTGTCCCATTATGAGAGACTGGATTTTGCCCAGAAAATGGGGCAGGAGGGAATGGAAAGATTTTTATCATGGGGAAAGGCATAGTTAGCTGGCTAGAACTCTGTATAAGAGCACTCAACTTATCTTTTGTGGCTCTCACTTATTTCACACTCTAGATAATAGAATGAAACAGGCAGGTAAACCATGAATAACTTTAGTGCAGTTAAATCTTCATGTACTTGACCTCTGACAATACCATGCTGACTTCCTTAAAACTTCCCTTATCTCATTTTTCTCTGGTTTTGTTTTGTTCTTGATCTTTTAGGATGTCTCAAGCACTTTTCATTGTACAACAGCCTTGGTTATTTTAGGGTTTTTTATCTTTTAGGAACTCTCACACATCTATTGTTTATATTGAGTCTTTGATATTCTAAGTTGAAAAACTAGCAGGTGACAGAAAAGCCTTTGCATTTTTAGGAAAACATTGACAACCTGCCAGAATAAAGGAACATAAACATTGTAAACTGCTGGTCTTCTCATCCATATCATTTTTACTATAAATTCCCTGGAATGCATGGCAAAAGACCCCCTCTCCCTTTCAGCATTCCCTGCAGGAAAGGTTATTATTATTATTATTACTACTATTATTATTATTATTATTATTATTATTATTATTATTTATACCCCGCCCATATGGCTGAGTTTCCCCAGCCACTCTGGGTGGCTTCCAACAAATATTAAAATACAATGGTCTGTTAAACATTAAAAGCTTCCCTAAACAGGCCTGCCTTCAGATGTCTTCTAAAAGTCTGGTAGTTGTTGTTCTCTGACATCTGGTAGGAGGGCATTCCACAGGATGGGCGGCACTACCAAGAAGGCCCTCTGCCTGGTTCCCTGTAGCTTTGCTTCTCGCAGTGAGGAAACCGGCAGAAGGCCCTCGGTGCTAGACTTCAGCGTCCGGGCAGAACGATGGGGGTGGAGACACTCCTTCAGGTATACTGGACCGAGGCAGTTTAGGGCTTTAAAGGTCAACACCAACACTTTGAATTGTGCTCAGAAATGTACTGGGAGCCAATGTAGGTCTTTCGAGATCAGTGCTATGTGGTCTCAGTGGCCACCCCCAGTCACCAGTCTAGCTTCCGCATTCTGGATTAGTTTTAGTTTCCGGGTCACCTTCAAAGGTAGCCCCACGTAGAGCTCATTGCAGTAGTCCATGTGGGAGATAACTAGAGGATGCACCACTCTGGCAAGACAGTCTGTGGACAGGTAGGGTCTCAGCCTGCATACCAGATGGAGCTGGTAGACAGATGCCCTGGATACAGAATTGACCTGCGCCTCTATGGACAGCTGTGAGTTCAAAATGACTCCCAGGCTGCACACCTGGTCCTTCAGGGGACAGTTACACCATTCAGGACCAGGGAGTCCTCCACACCTGCCCACCTCCTGTCCCCCCAAAACAGTACTTCTGTCTTGTCACAAGTCAACCTCAATCTGTTAGCCACCATCCATCCTCCAAACGCCTTCCGACATTCACACAGGACCTTTCTGTGCAAATGGTTTGATTTGATTAATTTACTTCACTAATCTATTTTTATTCTTTGAAATGACTTTCACAGTTGGACAGCCTGGATATAGGAAAGGCTCATAAGCAGGGAGTGTAGGTGCCCATGGAGATCATCTCAACATATATGAGGAGCTAAATATTCAGAGAACTTAGCAGTTTTGCAAGACTCCATGATGGATAAGGGCCTCACCCAACAGAGTCTGCTAAGTGCTATGGCAGAAAGATTGTGAGGACAAAGTGGGGTGGAGGCAATGCCAGACCCATTCCTATGCAGTTAACCCCACTTCCCTTTTACACGTGCCTTAATTTGATGTAATAGTTTACATGTTTCATTGTAGTTGTACAATCTACAACTGTACAATGAAACACACACACAGTTTTTGATTGTCTATTTTGCTGCCCTTTTGCACTCTTTAGTAATGAGGAAATGTGAGGACAGGAGAACTACTTTGATTTCACATATATTTTAGCTTGATTGCCATTTTATTAATTTCCAGTAATTTGCTCTTGTGTAGCAAATATCAGCACATGCAACCAAATATTCACCACAAAGTACTGTGAAAAGTAACCTACCTCATAGGGTTCTTGTGAAAATAAAATGGGGAAGAAGAAACGCATGAATGCCACCTTGAGCTCCTTGGAGTTTAGGTGGGATGTTGGTTGGTTGGTTGGTTGGTTGGTTGGTCGGTCAGTCAGTCAGTCAGTTAAAACAATTACTGCTACTTCCTAGAGGAGGAAGAAACGTGGTGGTGGTGGTAAGTGACTCCCTGCTGAGGGGGAAAGAGGCAGCATTGTGTGGAGGTAACAGGATGTCCCAGGAGGTGTGCTGTCTTCCAGGTGCAAAGATTCCTTCCTTCTGATTCATGCAGGTAAAAATGATAAAGCCAGACACAGCCTTCAACATATAGCAAAGAACTATGAGACTCTGGGCAGGAAGCTGAAGGGCTTTGGGTTGCAGGTGGTTTTTTTAATCACTCCTTCCTATTGAAGACTGTGGCCCAGAAAGAACAAGGACAATACTGGGGGAAATTCCTCTATGAATTTTTAATGCATTGGTTTGTGCAAAACAAAAATCAGAGTGTGGTGAATATTCTTTAAATGAAATTTCTGATCCTAAGGTGGCATCTGATTGACTTCTGTGAGAACAGAATGCTGGACTAGATGAGCCACTGGTCTGATCCCATTGGGCTCCTCTTAGGTTATTTATGTCCCATTGCGGTTCTGAAATGTACCAGATGTCATGGGTTAACTTTAGCTCAAAAAAAAGCAACTCTTTTCAAATCACCTGTACAGTGGTACCTCAGATTACATACGCTTCAGGTTACATACACTTCAGGTTACAGACTCCGCTAACCCAGAAATAGTGCTTCAGGTTAATAACTTTACTTCAGGATGAGAACAGAAATCGTGCTCTGGTGGCACGGCGGCAGCAGGAGGCCCCATTACCTAAAGTGGTGTTTCAGGTTAAGAACGGTTTCAGGTTAAGAACGGACCTACAGAACGAATTAAATACTTAACCCGAGGTACCACCGTAATAAATGGCTATCTCATTTTCTCATTCATGTTAGCTACCATCCATATTGACTCCAAGTTTGTCGCTTTCTCCATCCAAATCTCAGTGACATCCAAAACAGCAACACTGGATTCACCATCATATCACACTATATTTTTTTGCAAATAATCAGTAACTGGCTGTCAGAAACATGGGCTTAGTTTCATAGAATTCCTAATTTTGTGCATTAGCTGTAATACTTCAGTGCTGCTGATGGAGGTCACTTTACTGATTGTCCTTCCCATCCAAGCAAGCTTTTCCATATAGATAACCCACATGTCTGAAAGATGATCTGGCATGCTACTTTTCTACATGGGGGAAGCATTTTGTGCGCATTAGGAAGAGCGTTCTGTCATCTGTGCCCACACCTGGCGTCTGGAGTGACACAGCCAAAACACCACTTTACCAACTCAGTGATACTTTGTCTCTAGCCATCCTCTAGCATTCATGGATGAAAATCGATAGAGTGACCCATTAACAGTAATTTCTGTCCATTTAGATCCATTGTGCTCAGGACTCCCTTGTTCGAGTCATTACACTTCCACCAGAACCAATGCTTTTCATCATTGCTTCATTAGTTCAGCATACAAAATAGTTTTGTTCCATAGTCCCAAGAGCTGGGTAGATTTATTAACCAACTAGGTTTCTGTTATTGGGCTGTTTTTCAGTGTGAGCAGCAGAATGAACTGCAAAACATAGAGTGGAAAACTCAAAAGATGATTCCAGCTCTAAAGATGAGAAAACTGCTATAGTTTGTCAGAAACGATTTGTGCAATAAGCGTAAGACATTTATGAGAAATTAGAAAAAACATTAATGTTTGTATACATTTATTGCTCTCCTCCTTTTTGATATCAAAAGTTGGTATCCAGTTCTATTGCAAAAAAAAATATAATAACCCCCCAAATTATCATAAATAGCAGTAACTATGGCAATAGCTTATGTTTTCCACCACTTATTGTGAAAGAAATTGGCTTGGATCTGGAGATGTCTTGCATGAGAAGAAAACCAGTTGCCCTCTGACAATGCAGCCTTGTCAAGTTCTTGCAGGGAGACCAGCAGTAGGCGTATCCAAGCCAATTACAGTCAGAGCCACCCACTGACTGATGATAAGATGGCAGACAAGTGAGGGCTGGCAATTGTCTGAGATTGGTGCGGCAACCATCCATTTGCCCTGAAATGGATCAGCCTTTACTTAATTTCCCAATGCTTCTGCAGCCTCCATGCCTTGTTGTGCAGAGAGCTTTTAATTTTTCTCTGTTGGTAGTTTTTTTGGTTATTGTTACTGATTGATCTTAATAGATTGTTATGTACTGCCCTGGGAATATTTGAGCCCGTAAGCACTCAGGAGCCATTTGGGGGGGCAATGCAAGGAGGTCTCATGGCAGGAGGGGAGGAGCCAGGAAAGCTCTATTGTGCAGACAAAGTTCCAATCTTGTCAGGATCCAGCCTGTCTTACACAGAATTTATTTGTAACTGTATTATGGAGTCCTCTATCTTTTTGAACTAAAAGAAGGCGTGAGCATTCATTTTATGGAAAATGGGGGGTTAAATAAATATTTTATAGAATCCATGCACTAAAACAAATGAGTTCTGGGTGGTCATGCATGCGTTTTCTCTATTTTTGTTAGCAGCAGCCAGGCTACTTTAGGATTACAAGGAGGATGGGGGTGGAGAGAGTATTTTTAGTTCAGTCTCTTTTTAGTTGAAGTCCTGGATACCATTTGCTGTTCACCCAAAGAAAAAGGCCCAGAGGGATTCTAAAGGCTCTGGGGACCAATGAATAAAACCAGCAATGCTATTGAGCCTTAGGATAAAGAAGCTCCCGAGAGAATGTCTAACCAAGCTAGTTAGAAAAGTTTATTAAAGCTACATTCCTAACCCCACATACCTGGGAGTAAACCCAGTTGAGTTCAATAGGACTTACTCAGTTTCTGAGAAGACATGGTTAGGATTGTCCTGTAAGTCACAGCCCTACCCTAGGTTTTCCCTGCCACTTTAGCCTTTGATAATATTTTTGAGGCAAAAGAATATTCCAGATGTTGCTGAACTACCACTCCTTTAATCCCTAGCCAGTAGTCACGTTTCTTAAGACTATTCGGAGTTGTAGTTCACAATATCTGGAGGGTCAAAGGTTCCCGACATCTGCTTTGAGACATCTAGGAAGAGGTCTTTTTTTAAAAAAAGACTTTATCCCACAGTGCTCAAGAATGAACAAAACCTAACCTATGAATCCAGAGAATCTATGAGAAATATAAATATTAAAGATGAAAATTCTGTTGAATAGTAAATTGATTATAATGGGAACATTGCTTCTTTTGTAAAAACATACAGTTTTGAGTGCCAAATTTATTTTCAAGCTGCATAACAGACAAAAGCCTACTAGAACAGAAGGCAATTGTAAAGAAATTGTTCTTATGATTAGTATGAGCCAACAGAACTCCTGCTACGAAGTGGTGCTATGTGTAAGAAAAGGAGGAAAAGTCTGTTCATGATATTGAGCAGAAATGAATCAGCACTTTTACCTGCAGGTTCGACACATTTAAAACACATTTTACTGGCTAATTAATTATACATTACTAAGCTATAACAATGACATCATATTCCTATTGATTGCAAGAAAAACCCTTTAGAACTCAATACCTGGATGAATTTCATTTTGCCACGTTGTTTCTGTCATAAAGTTTTAGAACTGCAGTTTAAAATAAAAGATGAGTTAATAGGATAGAAGGAAGGGATTGTTCCTTTTTCCTAGCTGTATGTCAGATGTGTCTGAAATCTGCATACCTCAGATTTACCTGTGGTGCAGTGAAGGGTGGTGCAGATTACAAAACCTGGCGTCGTTCTGCATCTTCCTAGAGCTGCCCTTATACTTCTTTTAGAATAATCTGTTGAGGTAAGGTCAGTGAGAAAAGGTTGACAGAGTGTAGTGTGACTAAATGTATACCTTCAAAGCTGCATTGTGTGAGCAAAAGAAACAAAACCACTTCTGCTTGGACAAATCAGCCCAACTGAAATCACCCATTTTCTCTGGGTGCCGCCAGGTGACATGTTGTCCCACACTTTCCAGCACATTTCCCCATCACTTTCCTTATCGCAAGAAGTCTGATCTTTGGGGAGAGCAGGTTTGCCGTGCACATGTTATCCACAGTGTATATCCATTCTGCACCCAGTGCTTTTTATATAAAAATGAGGTCCCAGTACTCATAGCTTGATAAAATGTAAAATGCCCGTGTCCCCCGTTCCTACACCCCTCCCCATTTTTCAGTTGAGTTTGTGATGAACTTTTAATTTAAAAGGGGGGATGATCTAAAATAGTTGTTTGACAAGATAATAATTTCATTGGTGTAGAAAATAAAAAAGTTGCTAGAGAAGAAAGGCAGAAAGACCTTATAGTTATAATACCATAATCCTACTACTTATATCCCCACTAACCCAGTAGAGCCGTAACAGGCAGGAAACATTTATTTATTGCTTTTTAAAAACACACCTTTGATTCCCTTCCTGAAACAGATCCCATTGATCCATTGGTAAAGTTCCAAATCCCCACCAACCATACCTTTGTTGTGCCTGAATACTCACCCTTCTCCTCTCCATTGTTTGCAAAATTGTTTTTTGCAATAACAAATTCCCATTAAATCCTTTTTGAGTGGTATGCCTTTGTTCCGATATGCCTAACTTTCTCTGGAGTACGCCCTGACATCAGGCACTACCTAGCCATTTATTTTTAACTCCCTCAAGATGAGGGCATTAACTTCTAAAATTGGACTATGGGAGCAAGTATTTTCTCTTCCAGCTTCAACTTTTTAAAATATTAATGTTCGAATAACTACATACCAGTTTGTTGAGAAATCCAAACTGCTTAGTAATTAATCCTTGCTACTGTACCACCCACTTTCAGTGCTATATAAACTCTGTTTAAATATAGAATGGGTGGCTACATAAGTTAAACAGCAACAGAAAACCAGTAATGAAGCCAAATTGAATAACAATACAGCAGCACTCCTAAGCAGCTGAAAACTAACATAAATGGCCATGTAGCAAACAGAAACTGAGGTGCCTCCACCCAAAAAAGCTTGGCTGTCACAGAGCTTCTGCTGTCCCCTCCCCCATAGTCTTGCAAAGCTGGGATCCGGGGAGGGTGGTGGCGCCTGCCCACCCATGCTAGGGAGAGCCCGGGGAGCCGACGTGGATGTCAGAGAACTGGACTTTCTGACAGGCAGAGAAGAAACAGATACAGTGGCAGGAGAGAGAGAATTCCTAAGGGAGGGTGGAGAGGCAGTTAGCCACAGGAATTCAACCTTTGTACACAGAGAGCAGGAATTCAGTTGCAAAGCTCAGATAATGACATAGACACAGAAATGGGGGGGGGGGGTGCAAGCACACACACACACCGATCTCGTAGACTCACAATATTAGCCGAGAAGTGTGAAATGGACAGGAAGAGAAGGTGGGGTTTTTCCTGTTGGGGGAAAAGCAGCGGAGCTCAGTTCCGGCAACTGTGTCATTGGAGGAAGACTGAAATTAGCGGAGCTCCAACCGGCTGGCGGAGGGGGGGGGAGACCCAAGCCTTACAGTGGACTTGGCAAGTGCAAAGCAGCCACCACCACCCCACTGGCAGCCCCAGTGCAGCCCTGCCTGGTGCTCCTCTCTGCACCACACTTGTGGGGAGCACCTATTGCACACTCCCTCAAAAATCTGCACCTGGGGCCATGGCACCCCTGGCACCCCCATGCTATGCCTCTGCCTGTACATCATATTAGAGCATTCCACCGGAAAAAAACCACTGTCTGTATCCAAGTTGTTCTTTCTTGGGAAAAACTGCATTTTGATGTATTTCCCCCCAAACCAGATTCAAATTGAGAAAAAGAATGACTTAAGCGCATTTAAGAGAGAATGGAGATGGGGTGATTGATAAGCAAAGCTTTACAATAGTCAACAAAATGAAATTTAATTAGAATAGCCAGCTCATAGGCTTCCAAGTAGCATCATTGTGGGAACAAAATTGTGGACTCAATAAGTCTTTGGCCTGTTCCAGTGTAGGACCCTTCTTATAATAGTCTGAGTAAGGTTTTTAGTTTAAAAATGACAAGTCATAGAAAGATTATAGTATGTTTAGTAGAACATATTGGATAGAAGTTCATGTAAAAGAAATATGAGTATAGTCCAAGAGGAAAATGATGCAATAATTTCTGCAGGTAAACCTATTTAAAGAGTAGATTAGCAATTGTAAGAGTATTGTTTGATTTATGTGTTATGTATTAATTTATTTTTTAATAAGGGCTCTGGAAACACTTATCTCTAGGATTCCCAGCACCACAGCCAAACCCATTTCAAAGACAGAACATGTTCATGTATCCCCCACACTTTAAAAATACATTTTGTTCACTCCAAGTCTTTTAACTTAAAACATCAGCGCAAAATCTAGGAAATGAGAATGTAGAACTCCTCTCTTTTTTCTTTTTTTCTCCTTTTGCAGCAATAGAAATGTGTGGAGATGAAATTGGAGGCATTCTGTGATCGGGCAAATTATGTGTACACTGAGCTTCTTCTGTGATGTTCAGATTGGCAAGCGGAGGAGTGAAAAGAATTGGCTAGGTGATAATGGGATGGAGAATTCCCGACATGTGTTCTGTCACTTTAGGACTGCAAGGGAGATTGTGATCACAAATTATTATCCCCAGGTGATTTTCACAGAACATCTACAAATTCTCTACTCTTTTCTCTAGCCCCATAGTCAGCAGGGGAGAGCATTCATTCCAGCTGGAGAAATAATAATCTGGTCTGGAGATTCTAAACCCCTACAATCACATTCCATTGTGATGGCCATAGAGGGAGAAACTACTGGTCGAAAGGCATTGCCTTCAGAGAGGAGGGTCTCACCTCAATCCAATAAATGAGTGCATAAAGATAATCATTATCCTCTTCCTAGTCACAATCCACTCCCAACAATGTTTTTAGATCTCAGGACTCCTCTCCTACAAAAACAAGTCTCCACCTCCCGCAAAGGAGTTGGCTGAGTTGAAGGAACTATTATAGGAGATGCAGTTAGTTCCTTTGATTTTGGAAGGAAGAGGAGAGAAATAAGATGAATTCCCTGGATTAGAATGGCTACTTTAAAAGTTATGGCTACTTTAAAAGCTTTTTTGGCTCATATGTAAAATAAGGGGCAAAGTCTATGTTATGTTAAATGTGTGATCACATTGTATATATTTGAGGGGGGGATAGATCCAGTCTCTAACTGGGGAGGGGATTAGTTCTTTCCTTTGCACCATGCTGCCAGTTAAATTGACTCTTGGAAACTGCTGGTTGCCCTTGGCACCAATTAGAACGTCCCTCCCACAGCAAGTAACAAGGGGGGGAGGGTCATCAGGACTGTGCTGCAATGGAAAGGGCTAATCACTGACCAGCTCCAAGCACTCTTAGATTAAACTGGTTTTCTGTATCTATTTCAACTGTTTTGGCAATCAGACTCTTTTGGCTGCACTGTATGTATCCAAGATTGCATTGGTTGCACCTGTGTTGGGAGACACTCTCAGTGACTCTCAATACGATTGATCATAGTATCATTCTAGATAAACTGTCTGGGCAGTTGGGCTGGGCAGTACTACCACTTGCATGGTTAACTCCAGAATATATTGCTGGGAGCATACTGTTCTGTTCTGTTGAATCTACACTATGAATCCCAAAAGATTATCTCCCATGCTATTTAATATCTGCATGAAACTGCTGAGTGAGGACATCTGAAGTTTGGGGGTATGTTATCACCAATATGCAGGTGACTATTTCTCCTTTATATCATAATCAGGTGAGGCAGCTGGCATGCTGAGCCAGTATCTGACCGTGGCAATAGACTGGATGAGGGCAATAAACTGAAATGCAATCCAGACAAGACATAAGCACATTTATTAAATGAAGTGATTCATAAGGACCAAGCAGGCTTTCTCCCTGGCAGACATTTATTTGACAACACAAGAAACATCATTGACATTTTGGAATTTTTACAGATTAACTCAAATACAAGAGCGGTGTTGATCTTTATTGATGCGGAGAAAGCCTTTGACAACATTTCTTGGATGTTTATGAAGAAAAATTTGGAAAGGATGGGAGTAGGGCGGGGGTTTGAAAATGGAATAGAAGCAATTTATTCAGAACAAAAAGCTAAATTGATAGTAAACAACGTGGTGACAGAGGAGTTCAAAATTGAAAAAGGGACACGACAGGGGTGCCCTCTATCTCCTCTGTTGTTTATTTCAGTCCTGGAGGTGCTATTGAACATGATTAGAAATGACCGGTTGACACAGGGAATTGTGGTCGGAGAGAAACAATATAAACTGAAAGCTTTTGCAGATGACTTGGTATTAACATTACAGGAGCCAGCCTCTAGTACTAAAAGAGTGTTAGAATTAATTTCTGACTTTGGTCGGGTGGCGGGATTCAAGCTGAATAAACAAAAAACTAAAGTTTTAGCAAAAAACTTGACAACTACTGAAATAGAGGAGTTCAGAAAAGAAACAGAACTAAATGTGGTTAAAAAAGTAAAGTATTTAGGGGTGCACCTGACCTCCAAAAATTTGAATTTGTTTAAGGACAATTATGAGAAATGTTGGTCAGAGATCAAAAGAGACTTGGAAACATGGTCAAGACTGAAACTTTCCTTGTTGGGCAGAATAGCTGCTATAAAGATGAATGTTTTGCCGAAAATGCTATTTTTGTTTCAGGCCCTCCAGATCGTGGATAAGGTGGAATGTTTTGGAAAATGGCAGAGGGATATATCTAAATTTGTCTGGCAGGGCAAAAAGCCCCGAATAAAGTTTAAAATACTAACAGATGCGAAAGAAAGAGGGGGGTTTGCCCTGCCGGACTTGAAGTTATATTATGAATCTGCAGCCCTCTGCTGGTTGAAGGATTGGATTTTGTTGGAGAACACCGATGTCCTCGACCTGGAGGGATTTGATAATGCTTTTGGGTGGCATGCATATTTGTGGTACGACAAGGTTAAAGTTCATAAATCGTTCAAAAACCATATTGTCAGAAGGGCAATTTTTATGGTCTGGTCAAAATATAAAGACTTATTGGAGAGTAAAACTCCGAGGTGGCTCTCACCGATGGAGGCCAAAGCACGTAAAAGACTCAATATGGAGGCCCACTGGCCTAAATATTGGGAAATAATTGAAAAAATTGGAGATAAATGGAGGTTGCAGAGTATGGAAAAGTTAAAAAACAAGGTGCGAGATTGGTTGCATTATGCTCAAATCCAGGAAGTTTTTAAAGCGGACAAAAAAGTGGGTTTCCAGGAGGAAAAATCGAAACTAGAGACAGAGTTGCTTGAGCCAAAATCTAAGTTAATATCGAGAATGTACAACTTGTTGCTTAAATGGAATACACAGGATGAGATTGTTAAATCCTCCATGATAAAGTGGGCGCAGGACTTGGGGCACAACATTATGTTTGAAGACTGGGAAAGGTTATGGAACACCGGAATGAAATTCACGGCATGTAGTGCCTTGAAGGAAAATATTATGAAAATGACATACCGGTGGTACATGACCCCAGTCAAGCTTGCAAAGATATATCACCTGTCTGATAATAAATGTTGGAAATGTAAAGAGGAGGAAGGGACATTTCTACACCTCTGGTGGACCTGCCCGAAGGTGAAGGCCTTCTGGGAGATGATACATAATGAACTAAAAAAGGTGCTTAGATTCACCTTACCCAAGAAACCGGAGGCCTTTCTCCTGGGCATGGTAGACCAGAGGGTGGCTAAGAAAGATAGAACTTTCTTTATGTACGCTACTACAGCAGCAAGGATCTTGATGGCAAAGCACTGGAAGACACAAAATCTACCCACACTGGAAGAATGGCAGACGCAGCTGATGGATTATATGGAACTGGCTGAAATGACTGGCAGAATTCGAGACTCGGGAGAAGAAGAAACGGAGGAAGTTTGGGAAAAATTTAAGGACTATTTGAAAAAGCATTATAAGTTGTATGAATGTTAAAAAATGCTTCTCTCTAGGAAATTATAGCTTCAGTATCGGTAAATCTTTGAATTGGTAAATAAGGCACAACAAGACAGAAGTGGTGTAATGAAATAATTTTATTGTGTTGAAACTAAAGATTAATGGATTCGGATGGAAATGTTTAGAGACCAGATATCACGATAAAATGGAAGATATATTATTATGTTTAAAATAAGTCAACAAATTGCTGAGGTTTTGGTTTTACAGAGAATGCAGTGTCCGGAAGATGGGGGGAGTCCACTAGATTTATGGAAACATGTATTTGGAATTTGAATTTTGTATATTATAAACCTAATAAAAATTATATTAAAAAAAAAAGACATAAGCACATTTAGTAGGTGGTTACTTGACCTGGATATGTGGACATTAATTAGTTCTGAATGGAATCGTACTTCCTGTAAAGCTGGCATGGCCAGACTTGGCCCTCCAGATGTTTTGGGACTACAATTCCCTTCATCCCTGACCACTGGTCCTGTTAGCTGTGGATGATGGGAGTTGTAGTCCCAAAACAGCTGGAGGGCCAAGTTTGGCCATGCCTACTGTAAAGGATCAAGGGTACTCCTGAATCTGTCGTTGAAGGCACCCACTCAGTCACCTACTTAACTGTCACATGGGAAGCAATCAAATCGCCCCCCCCATCAGTCTCCCAACCAGGGATCCAAAACCCTACAGAACAATATCACAGTGGCATATAATTCATTCAAAAGCAATCAAATGGGGTGCTGTAAGTGCCCTCATCCCAATGCCAAAGGGACAAGCCTCTAATGTGTCAGCCTACCATGCTGCTGCAGCTGGTCTTATAAAGTCTTTGGACTAGCCAGGTCTGCCCACACAGCTTTTGGAACTGCCTCCTCTAGCTACAGGTGTTACAAGTCAGTGGCTCAGCAGCAACAAAGAGCAGTTTCCCCAGTTCTGCAAGCAGCTACAGTAGTACCTCTAGTTACGAACTTAATTCGTTCCAGAGGCCTGTCCTTAACCTGAAACTGTTTTTAACTAGAGACGTGCTTTCGCTAATGGGGCCTCTTGCTGCTGCTGCACCACTGGCACCCGATTTCCGTTCTCATCCTGGGGCAAAGTTCTCAACTCGAGGTAACTCTTCCAGGTTAGCAGAGTTTATGACCTGAAGCATTTGTAAGTCAAGGTACCACTGTACAACTTTAGATCCGGCCAGTAATACCTCACAGACATACAGGACTAGAATTTTAAAAGGCATAAAAGACTCCTTAGATATTGGCATCTTATAATCATAATTGTCATATTATAATCATTATCATCCTAACAACAGCAACAACCCTCTATTGCATGCACCATGGTCTTAAACCTAAACATTTTGTTTAGGTTTAAGATTTTGGTTAGATTTTGGTTTGCTAGAAAGATGCTCCTTGGGTGTTCTTTGTGTGTAAGTAAACCAGAAAGAGCAAGGTGTGTAGTTTACTTTACCTTATTGTAATCTTCGTGTTTGGATCAGGCAGAATACTTTTTCTGCTGATTGTGAGAATTTAATGCTGATTTCCTCTGGAATTATGATTAGATTCATGCTGTACATTCTATAAGGTGGGGCCTTGTATATCCTTGTGAAGGGTCACAAATACAAGCCCATAACCACATAGTTTCAATGTGTATAGGAGCGTGCTTTGCTTTACACTTGATGGGGTAAAGGTTTATATCATTAGCTTCAAAGTGGGAACTATTATCCTACCATTATTTAGAAAACATTGGAGTGGTGTGCTCACAACAATTTACCCCAGGAAAAATTATTAGATTATTAAGGGATAAAGATGTTTTAACAGAATTTTATTCTCTTTTTATTTTAGTGCATGTGCTATATAACTTGAACTGCAAATCCATTTCACTGTGTTGCTTTCACAGGAGGTTGAATGTGAAATAATAGTTGGTTGGTTTTCCCTCACTTCCTGTGTTCTAATTGTGTTTCTTGAAAAAGGCTGTGTACTGTTCATACGCAGATGATAATAAATTAAATAACTGTAGAATAAACTGCAGCTGATTTAACTTGAATTGGTACAAACTGACATTTTCATTATGCTATTATTCTTCCTATGTCCCAGTTTTCCTAATGTGAGCATTGTGTTTAGAACTAATTTTCAAATATTTCACATTTCTTAATACTATTTGTCTGATTAATTAATGCATAATACATCCTGGAGACTAATTTGTTTATTCCTAGTGGACTCATTAGGAAGTTCTGTATGCATAAGAGATTAAATTTTAAGAGAGCTACCTTACAATGATTGAATCATACGTCTTTTTTCCTAAAGCCTGACAATAATGCAAGCTATGCTCCTTCCTTGAGCATGGTGGGGGTGGTAGCATTACTTCATGCTTTTGAACTTCATGCTTTTGAACAATATTTTTACTTTTGTGAATTGCGGAGCGGTACTGAAAAATGGAATTTCTATTATCTAATATCTATATGTGTGATTTACTTGGTAATAGAATGACTGGATGTAGTTGATGCAGAGGAACTTATGTTCAGCTAGTTATAGCCTGGTCCCCTTCCCCAAGTCTGAGCAACTGTCTCATTGAACTGTAGAGTTGGAAGGGATCCCAGAGTCATCTAGTCCAACCCCTTGAAATGCAGGCATCTTCGATAACTTAGATGAATAATGGCAGAATGCTGCAGTCTTTCTTTTAGATAGCTATTGAAGGGAAATTATTTTTATTTTGTTTTAACCTATAAATAACATATGGTATTATTTCTCATTCATTACCAATGTTGGGAATTGAGGTTCAATTTGGAATGGTGTATACTGTGGGGAACCCTTTTGGATGCTTATTCCATTTTCTCTTTCACTGTTTTCCTGATTATACTCACACTCATTCTCTCTCGCAAATACCAAACCTCTATTTGGCATAAGGGAAAACATGTATATTTTAAAAAAACAACCCTTGCTCTAGGCTCTCTGAATGAGACCATGTGTAGTTTGGCAATGCTCCTAGAGCCATACTACAGCTGCATTTTAAAGGTCCAGATGACCTCAGTGGTTTAGACTGCCTATTACCAACTTTGATTGGTATGCCACCTAAAACCATTCCTGAGCAGGGATAGCCTTGGCACATGATTGGTAGCCACATGATTAGACTACCATAATGTGCTGTATGTGCACATTAACTAACTACAGCTAATTAAAAGGCAGGTGCTAGCATCTGTACATCCAAGGTGAGTGCCTATCAAAATCTGAGCCCCATATTGGCTTTGGCTAAATTTAAACCCCACCAGTCTACTACCCTTAGTATTGCAAAATTGTCATGAGAGCACTTGGCCTAAATTTGTCAACCGAAAGCTTTACTTTTCTGGTTTATAACCGCAAGAGTTATTAACACTGGGCTTCAGTAAAGCAAATAATTTAATTAGATAGTGCTTATATGATATTGAGTGACAGAATTATTTGGCCGCGATAAGGAAATCTTGTCCATGGTATAATTATTTTCCACCTAGTCATCTTGAGACATTGGCACCCCATCTGCAAAATTTAACAATTCCAAAATACAGTAGTGATTTCACTTTCACAAGTGCTTTCACACAGCACACAACCACTCGTGTCACAGCTTCCTGATCGCCACCATTAGCTCTCCCTATTCCGCTGTCACAGCCAATAGACAGCTACCTTTGTCACAGCAAGCAGGAGCATGATTGGCGGCCGCTGGTGGCAATCAGGCGATTTTTGCAACACGAGCGGAAACCACCTATCAGCTACCCAATCACCGCCAGCGGCTGCCAATCACGCTCCTGCGTGCTGTGAAAAGGGCAGCTGTCTATTGGCTGCGACAGTGGAATCGGGAGGGCTAATGGTGGCGATCGGGCAGCTGTGATGTGAGTGGTTGTGTGCTGCGTTCTGGCGGGTGAGCGATTTTCGGCATTCCCCACCACCACCAACAATCAAGTGGCCAATTGCCACTTACAGTCTCAGGCTCGCACCAAAAAACCATTTGCCCGCTGCCCCCTCAGCACTACCCGTGTATAAGATGAATTTTGAACCTCATTTTGAACCTCATTTTTGGGTCAAAAATTGTGAACCTCATTTTTGGGTCAAAAAAGCTTGTCTTATACACTGAAAAATACGGTGGTTTCTGATAAATTTTACAGCCAAAAGACCAAGTGGCAATTGTTTCCAAACAAATTAATGCAGTCTTGCCTTTATTCCAAGGCACACTGGTATTCATAGCTCCGGGAGCCCAACAACTCGTTATGTAATGTGTATCTATCCTTAGCATATTGCATGCCATTCTTCTTTAAGCCTGCTTGCAAAGCTGGATTTTCAAACAAGTGTCCTTCCAACAGAACGAGAGGTGGATTTGTGCATGCTTGTGCACTTTACATAATAGATATTGCAAAAGTAATAATCGGCCTTACTATTAGAAGGATTATTTTTTCAATCAATTGTTACATAGTTCTTAAGACAGACTAACTCTATAGCCCTATAAAAGTCTATTTTTACTTGTACAGGCTCATGAAAAATGTTTAAATTTTAGAATCATTCTTTCATCCCTTGTAAAAAAATTGACTACTGATGGGCATTAATAATAATAATAATAAAAAGCTAAGAAATTGTTCAGTATTACTGGAACATTATTACAGTGCTGTTGAAAGCAAATTTTCTGTAAGAGAATTTGCTGGTATTTCTTCTCACAGGATATTAACTGTTTAAAGTCTAGTCATAGTTTATATCACATTATTAGTGAAATAGGCAAAGGCTTTGCCCCTTTGCTTTAATTTCAGCTTGCACATCACTTTTAATTTCAGCAAGCATTTTATAGATAAGAATCTTGTTTTTCTCCTATACATAAAGTAGAGAAGATACTGGAGTAGATAGAGTGACAGACAGACAACGATACATGTGCTGGTTAGTCCAGTTTGGTGACTATATATCCCCCAGGAATATATATTTGTACATAGATAATGGAACAACTGAAGTTTTGTGGGTAGGGCTTACAAGGGATTATGACGAGGTGAGTTGATTTGCTAGTGGGAATCATTCATATTGCTGTGGGATGATTAAACAGACAAAGGGAGATGCATCCCAAAACATATGGGGTGGGGAACATGTGGCTCTCCACAACTCCCATAATCCCTGACCTTTGGTCATGCTGGCTGGGGTGATAAGAATGCAAGTCCAACAACATCTGTAGGATCACAGGTTCTCCACACCAGTCCTACTATAACTACCTGGAGGTAGAAGCAATGGGACAACTAGAGCACTCCAGATCAAAATGGGGGCCTGTATAGTCCAGCATCCCTTTTCACACAGATCCTCCAGGACAACCCACAAAAATTGCAGTGTTTCTTTCTGTTGCTTTCATCCTCAGTAACTGATATTCAGTGAAACATTGCCTCTTATAGCTAGTTACTTAGCCATCCTTTCTAATAAGCATTGAAGTTCACTTATTCTCCATGAATCTTGTGGCAGTGAGTTCCATAATTTAATTGTGCATTATGTGAAAAGCATTACTTTACTTCGTTGGTCTATGTGGCTTAGCCAGACATAATGTGACTGTGCATCATCTGACTGACTAGCAGTCTCTGCTGCCAACCATGTCCTGCACCAGTGGCAGGATCTGCTAGCCAGGCAGTAAACTACAGTGCTAACTGAGCCATCTCTGCCTTCATGCTACCTCCCATCCATTGCTAGGTAAGGATGTCCTACCGCTCTCCCATCACTCACTCACAGTCAGTGCCCTCAAGGAGGTCAGAAAGCATCTCTCCCTCAAGTTACTGTTCTCTCTAGTAGTCACCATGACTATATAATTTCATTATAGGAAACTAAACATGAAATTTCTAGAAATATTAGGCAATTTCTAACAGAACTGAAAACTCACAAAATTCTTCAGGATCCAGATCAACCCTAGAAAAAGGCTACAGTTTGATAACTTGAAGACTTATTTACCTTCTCATTTTTGTTTCTATGTACTAGAAATGTACTATGTACTTCAGTAAGTGAGACTGAACTACAACCAGGGTGAGCTATGATCTCAATGTGAGTCAGATGATTCACAACATCAGTTCACTTCCTCAACCTCTCCCCATTTCCAATAAACTCACACTGCCTTTATTTAAAATGTTTGCACCAAATGGGCATTTAGTAGCAACATTTTTGGAATGTGCCCTGTACAAATGATTAAATTGAAAATATCAAATCTTTGAAATTCTCTCAGGAAGGAATTTGTGTCGTTTATAAATGTGTATCGGGTGTCCTACCCCTTAGAAGGAAAAGTTGTTGTCTCTTCACTTCAAGGAACCTAAAGCATAGCAAGAAGATTGTCACAGTTCTTCTCTAGGAAGAATTCTGCGTTCAGTGACTCTAACAGAGTTTGGGCAGGGGGGGTTGCACAATTAATAAGATGGTTAGACTTGGAACTAGGTGACAAAACTGTGAGCAAACCATAGAGATGTATATCCACTTCTTGTTGTATGTTTTTATTGCATTCAGCACAGACCTAATTATTATAGCTGTCTTTTTATTTAATGTGAAACCTAGATCTAATATAGGAGGTAGGAGAAACTTTATCAAAAGCCATATTGGTACTTTAAAGTACCGTTGATACCATTTCAATAATTAACAATGAATTATGACATTCTTCCAGTTGCCCTGGATTCTTTAATATTCATAGTGGCAAATGCCAACTACTTCAAGAAGTTTTGGAAAACAAGCATCTGATCTGTATCTTTAAAATCTTAACAAATTCCCATTTTTGTAACAGCAATTGTAACTAATTCTAAATCACCCTTGTGGTATAAAAACACATTTGATAGCACATATTGAGTTATGACAAACAGAGTGTAATACAACAAACATTTACTCAGTTAAACACTCTCTGTCCAGACAGTGTTTCAAACACTTTAAAAATGAATTCACAAACATTTCTCATGCTCGATGGGTGCTTGAGGTTTGCAGGGGAAGTAGGCAATGTCGGTTGAACAGAGAGTATACAGGACCATGGACAGCTCCAAGGAGCCCTGATAAGATAAGTTGGTAGAGCAAACAGAATGAGTGTAGTAGGCTGTAGCTCCCAAGTTGTTTATAGGAACCTTCAGTGGTGGCAGGCATGTGTTCACATGCTGTGATTGATGTTTCTGCCTTCATACATAGGAAATCCATAACATTTGCAGCATCCTTATGAAGGACATTTTGTTAACACATGCTCTATGTTACTATGCCAGCTCACAGGTAGACCAGCAAAACAAGCAATGTCACAAAATAAAAATATTTTTTTCTTTTCTATTTTAATTAGTGTTATGTATTGTGAGCTCCTAGTAGTAAATTATTTGGTGGGTGCTGCTTGTGCTTTAAAAAAAATGTTCTAGGCTTAATTTTTCTTCCCAGTGAACTCTCAAAATTTAATAGATAAGAAATACATTTGGGATCAGAAGGGGGCTCCTTTCATATCTCAGTTTTGTGAATGTGCCTTTTTGTGTGGTGTTCTGTTTGTCATTGTTGTGCTCCACAAGGACGGCATCTGTTGATGAGCTAGAGTTTTAAGAAGTATACCAATGATAAAACAATACTCTGTTAAAAAAAAAATCTCTTTAATGACAATAACATGTTTTGAATGTTATCCTTAGTAATTGCATTGCTGTAAGACCAATGTTTCATATTTTCTAACTATACACGTTATTTTTTATTCTATTTCCTTTTCAAGCTAAGTGATTATTGTTTTACTGTTGATAAGGTGAATATAGTTAAATTACACTCAACTATGAATATTGTAAGCATTTTAGGGTGAACATCAGAGTATCTACCCATTTGAATCTATAAATAATTAGAAATCAAAAGTAACTATCAAGTCAATCTGTAAGGAAAGGTAATAAAAGGTGAAGAAAGATAATAGAAAATCATAAGGCGAAATGAATGAGGCCATTCACTCTTAACACCTACTTTTGTGGAGGTGGTAGAGAATAAGATGGTGGCTTTCCTTAGGGACAGAAGCAGCATTGGCTTGGTTTAACATTTGAACAAGATCTATAACAAGAAAAGCAGTTATTTAATCAAAGTGTGTAGCATTTTTGTTGTATTTGTCAAACGTTCCATCAAAGAAAAAAAGTATTATTCATGCTTATAATGTAGCCTGACATTTATTAGTCATCTTGGCCATCAAACAGAAAGCTCTTTATGTTCAGTTCTATGAAGAGAGTTCTCCCTTAACCCAAGATCACACATTCGTGAACCTGTTTTCTGTGGTGATGATGCTGATTGTTAAGTACAGCAGCATCTGTCAGTTCTGTCACAAATATATTGTTATTGTCTCAGAAAAAGGAACGCCAAATGTGCATGCACATTTAAGAAATTCTTTTCAATACATCCTAGCCTTTCAAATTGTGTGTGTGTGTGGAGGGGGGCATGCTATGAATCAAGAACACAAGGTGAAGGACAGAGTGAGCCACTGAGCCATGCATCCTGCTGATGCTTCACTGAGAACAGATGGTATTCTGAAACAGTCCATTTGTGATCATTCCATAATAAAGATTAAAGTTGCATATTCCCTACCAGAGGTGCTTTCCCTAATCTGCCAATTTAGAGAGAAAGTCCTTAGTCTTCCTCTTTCTAGATTTTATCTTCAATTGTTGCAATTTGATTAGTCTTTCTATTCACTAAAGGTATGTATATATAATCTATCTGTGAAAATATTTCAGCTGTGTGCCTGTTTCTAGGATGTTTGAGGATGATAATTAGAAAATGCACCCAAGGCATTTCTCTCCATAAAGCTGTCCTTGTGAGCTAGAGAGAACAGGTAAGGGTGTGGGTGTTAGAGCAAGGTGACAGCTGGGACTGAGAGCTGAATGCACAGCAGGAAGGCAGATGTAAGTTAATTTTGTTCTTGTCATGAGTTGGCAACAAACTGTTATTTCCATTGACAATAATGGATCTAATTGGTATCATGACAGGCTGTGTGATGGCAGTCAAGCACACAAGATGGTTACTGAGAACAAATAAAAACAGACATTTTGCACCTGCATAGGGCAATGAGCTCACTCTCTTTTTAGGTTAATGTGGTGGCACTTTTGCCACTTTTTCCAGCTGCAGTTTTAGATGCACTTTTACAGCTATGATCCATTTTCACCTAATCTCCCACAGAACAGTTGGGTTGGTCTAATCCACCTGGTGCTTTCCTGTGACTAATTGAATTTTATGAGAGTCACATAAAAAGCACAGAGAGTAACAATGTTGGGCCCAACTACAAGGCTGCAGACAATAGCTATGATGCAGTGTTTGTTTATTCTCCATCATACTTTGGAACAGGAACTGATCCTATTTTTTGTACCGTTCATGAGCAGCAATTCTGTCATTATCGGGGGGGGGGGCAAAAATAGACACAAGTTTGCATTTGCATAATGTAGGCACTCCTCAATGACTGAATGAGGACATTTGGGTGCAAAAGTCTTCTGCCTCCATGAACTTATTATTGGTAGTTATACAGGTTTCAGATTAGCAGTTATTTGAACCTGCACCAGTGGGCGGTGAAACTGTGATTCAGTGGTTCAACTCCTGGCATCTGCAGAGGGGGTGAAAGTTGGAGATACTCCTATCTGATATGCCAGAGAGACACTGCCAGTAAGTGTAGACAGTACTGAGTTAAACACATCACTAGGCTGACTTGGTATAGTGAAGCTTTCTATGTTCCTAATTAATATATTGTATGCATTTCACTACATATTCCATTAGTCCAATCCAAAGAATTGGGCAATTGATAGTAAAATATACCAGTTGCTTGAAGACAGCATCGTCCCACAAATACTGTATGCTGTCATTGTAGGAAGATCAAGGATTTTCTCTGACATTGTGGATTCTTAATCAGAAGGTGTAAAAGTGTGTATGATATTTTATTTTACCTGATAAACATTTTGTTCATCCTTTACCAGGACTTCCTGACAAGAAAGAAATACTGTTTTAGAGGAACGCGCGCCCCCCCCCAGCTTTTGATACAACTCCCCCCTTTCTGGAATCAAAATTACTAACTTAAGCTCAGACACATACTTTAACTAGATAAAATCTAGTGTTGTAAAACATTCAAAAATGGCAAAGCATGGCAAAGCGAGTTCAGCAGTTACAAAAAGCTATTATAAATGCTCTTCTACATGCCTTGTTTAGCCAACCTGACAAATATATGGTATTATTAATACAGCTTTTTAAGTAATAGGTGTGTGTCAATTAGTGATCACAGATGCCTTGATAGGAGTTGGGGAACAATGTGGCCATTTAGATTTCTTCGGCCTCAAACAGTGGGATAAAAACAAAAGATCATATTTGGTGTCTATGGATTGGATTAAAATAATCATCTATAGTAGCAGGAGCTAGCACTACTCATCATCCTGCTAGTGCAATGGGGCTTTCTACTATCTCTTCCTAGTGTGTCCCCACCTCCACCTCCCAAATTGGCTGAGTGGGAGTTGGGAGAACCCACAGAACAACATAGGAAGGAGGAGAGAGGCAAGTGTTTCATCTGATAAGCATCTTTAGTACACCTGGGTACAGCTCATCAGGCCCAGAGATTTGAAATTATTTAAAGTGGCCCTTACTTACCTTGCATCATTTCTTTTGTTGCCACCAGGTTGGGCACTGCTTTCCTACAGAGACAAAGTAGGTATTGAGCAATTCTGTCTTCTGCCTATCACCCAATAGCATTTATCTGCACTCAGGACCTATTACTTGCTTTTTTTCTTCCTTCTTCTTCAAAGCCTCCCTTCCTTCTCCTCCCTTAGCCCAAATTTTTTTTAAAATTGTATTTAACCTGCCTTGCAAGCCTGAGTTCATTCTGAGCTTTGGCCCACCTGACCTTCTTCCTGCAACTGTTTGCTAGTTGTATATACTCCTCCTTTGTGATTTCCTTTTTCTTCCATTTCTTATGCATGCCCTTAAATCTCAGCTCATCTGTCAGCTCCTTATGCAGCCACACCAGTTTCTTTAGATGCCTCCCACTTTTATTTCTTGTTGGAATTGTCTGCATTTGTGCTTTCAATATTTCACCTTCAAGAAACTCCCATCTAACGTGGACTCCCTTCTCTTATTTCTAATGATGGAATCTCACCCACCAGCTCCTTAAGCTTTTTGAAATTCTTGAATCCCAGAAGAAAAGTGCACATCTGAATACAATGTATGGTTGTGTAATTTATACTGGTGTAGGAATCAAAGATACCAAATCTCCATTTCTGTAAACTTTTAGTCATAATAATTTTGTTCTCTGGCTTTTAATTTAAAATTCACATTCAGTGATTGTAGCCATGCAACAACAAGCACTGATGGGGAGCCGAGCATCTTGAGGATTATGTTGGCAAACACTGTTAAATTGAGTTTGTCATCTTGGTGTGATTGTATCAGAATTATGTTTGCTCTTAAATGTATTCCCATCAACATGCAATGAAACTTTAAGTATCATAATATCCTGTGTGTGTAATTCCTACAGGAATGTGTTTTGTGCCTCTGCTGATCAGCAGAGCCTTTACTGATCTAAAAGTGAGATGAGAATATGCCTTTGGAAATGGACAGGTAGTCCGATTGATTCCTGGGTTAATTTAAATGATATAAAAAGGGGCATCAAAGGATTAGTCAAAAACCTTTTTTAATATCCTTAGGATTTCATTCAGTGCTGTAATTTTTAATCCATAGAAGGATTCAGACAGAATACTCATGTGGTGAAAACTGAAGCAGAAATTGTAAGAGAGAGGGCATGGAAAGAAAAATTGTCAAGAGTTTATATCGAGGGACAAGCCAAACCAAATGAAGATGTGAAGTAGTCCAAGAGAGAGGCACTGCCATAAATAGATTCTAGTGTGATGTTTAGCATTGTTTCCAAATGTGTTTCTGCTGTGTGGCCTGTGGATCATGAATTTATATATTATTGATTTATTTCAGTAGCTTTCTCTCCTGACTTTCTACATCAAAGCGTATTTAAGGTGACTCAAAATAAAACAGCTACAATTCATAAAATAAAAATTACAAATGCTATGCAACAATAAAACAGTAAAAGCAGCTGTTAAAACATAATGGAAAGGCCAAATTAGGACAAGACTCCCCGGAATAAAATAATCTTCGCCACCTGCCAAAATGTGGGTAGCGACAGAGTCAAGTAGTGCTTCTCCTTAGGCAAGCTGTTCCACAATCTGGCATCACAACTGAGAAGGTAACCATGCTGAATCTCAGCCAGTAAGAGGAAGGTATCCATAACAGAGAGGAGTTCTAGGTATGTTTGCTAGAGATGATGTTTCCAAAGGCAATTAGCTTAAGATGCAACCAAGTAAAAATAAAGCATAGAGCAAAGCCAGAAATTTGAACTGAGCTCTGAAATAAATTCATAACCAGTACAGGTGGTTAAAGATCATAGTAATATGATCCAATCTTCTAGTCTTTGCCATAACTCTGGCAACCACATTCTGGATCAAACTGAAATTCCCATGCTTTCTTCAAAGACAGCCCCAAATGGAGTGTGTTACAGTAATCTAACCTGGAAGTAACTAGATGCTGGGTTTGGCTTTTTAAGGTAAGAATGCAGGTGCAATAGCAGTTAAGGTGATTCAATGGCACTCTGGGTCACCAATCACACTTGAGCATCCAGTAGAAGTGCTGGACCCAGGAGCCCCCTTAAGCTGCAAACTTGCTTCTTCAGTGGGAGTTTCCATGTATCATCAGGTCCTCAAGGAATTACACCCCTGTCTGGTCCTGATTAAGATTCAGTTTTTATAGCCTTATCCAATCCTAAACACTTACATATCTCCTACGTATCTCTTCCATAGTGCTTCAATATATCGCTGTGGGGTATAAAGATTCCCCCCTCAGATATTGCATCAAATGTTTAAAAAATGAATGGAAAAGTTATTTGCAGCCAGACTGGCTCTGCTTTTTACATAACTTTTGCATTGGCTCTTGTTAGTGCCACAATCAAATGTTCATAGCATTCCCAGATCAGGAATACATAATGGACAGGAAAGGAGAAACATACAATTCTATTTGTAATCTGCAGTGATGAGGGGCGGGGAAGCAAAATTAACTGTAAAGCAGATTGAAATGTGAAGTGAAAATGCTAGTTCCAAGACAAGATCTGAAATACTTTATCTATCCATTAAGCCAATATTATACACAATATTACATAATACAGTGGTACCTCGGGTTAAGTATTTAATTCGTTCCGGAGGTCATTCTTAACCTGAAACTGTTCTTAATCTGAAGCACCACTTTAGCTAATGGGGCCTCCCGCTACTGCACCACCGCCGCACGATTTCTGTTCTCATCCTGAAGCAAAGTTCTTAACCCAAGGCACTATTTCTGGGTTAGCGAAGTCTATAACCTGAAGTGTATGTAACCCGAGGTACCACTGTATTAGGAATATTTATCTAATTTGAAATAGTTTTTTGGCTTGTGGTATGACTGCAGCACATTGTGATACAAATGTGTGATGCAAATTACAAATGACTACATTTTAACACTTGGGAAAGAAAGATTTTTAATTCCCAGAGCTTCCACTTTAGCAGACCGCTGGCAAACATCACCAAGAATAAATTCCATGGAATAACAACTATATAATGTAGATTATGCAGACATCTTGAAAATAGCCAACTTTAAATGTAATGATGGATGGATGCAACTGTAGGCGAGTTTGGTATCCAAAACGAAAGTTAGTTTCTGGCAGCTTTCAGCTCCATTCATCATAAGTAAGAAACATAATTCTGCAGTTGCCTGATACCCATGATGAGTAGTGCTGGACAAGCTTCCCTCTGTACTGCTTATAAATTCCCATATCTCTCAAATTTGTAAGTCCCTGCAATACAGAAATCAGGTTCAGAGTGTGCATCTCCCAAATTCTGGAGATGAAACCCAGCAGTCTCCTTGACCCACCCTCTGTCAACTGTATTTGGCAACAACACCAAAGCAAGATGGATGGATGCAATTCAGTGTTTGAAGGCCTTGTTCACAGGCAGTTGTAAAGCTGCTGGTGAAGAAAAGTTTTAGCACAGCAGGATTCTTCAATAACCCAGCTACAATCTAGCTCATAATAAGGGGATAGATACAGTTTTGGCAAGTTGTGGTTTTAGTAGTAATGTTAAAAGGTTTGCCTGTAGGTTTTTTTAATGCCTGAAGGCAAGAAAATAGCCAGGCATTTGTTAATGAAGACTGAAGCTGATCAATGACATAACGTAGTCTCCATTCACAACTCCCACCTGAATCCTAGCAGCTGTATTCTGGACCAATTGCAATTTCCCATTTTTTAAAGTATCCCAGTGTTGTTGTGGTGGTTGACAATAAGGTTGATGGCATCATCAGTTGATCTGTATGTCACTTTTCCATGAGAAACAATGCCCAAAGTAGTTCATGCATCATACTAGAAAAACTGAATAAAATAAAACATTTACAGAAAACTTATTAACAATTACAAGACAAACCGGCAACATTTAAATAGTCATAGGAACAGCATATCAACAGGCCAATCAAAACATATAATGTTAATTTAATACAACACTAAGATTAAACAAACCATTCCTTTTTGTATAGGGGTACTCAAAGTACTGGCACCTTTTTTTCTTTTAAAAAAATGCAATGAAACAAACCATATTTCAAATCAGGAAGTGTCAAGTTTAAATGTCACCTCTGCCATGACGTCACTCAGGTCTTGCCCATACTTCCTCTTGTCCCACTGTTTCCAACAGGGGAAAACTGCTCTTTAGCATTCATTCGGTGCAAATGGCAATTTAGGTTTTCCTTAGATTGCCATTTGTTCAAAACTATCTCTAAAGAGCAGTTTTTCCCTTGGAAAGGAGTGGGGCCTAGAAAGTGCAGATCAAGCAGAAAACCACTTAGACTCGTGCTTTCTAGGCACAGCAGAAGCAGTAGTGTGGATGAGACCTCCGTCTCAGCCTCAGCCCCCCCCCACCACCACCACCCCAGCTGCAATATGGGGGATAATAACACAGACTTACCTTACAAATTTGTCATAAGGATTTCAGCTAGATAATATGTGTGACACATTTTGATCACCTGAAAATACTATCCAAGTGTTAACTATTATCATTATTATTAGCGATGAAAAACAGCGGGCAATGACAAATAGTAGCAAAAATGATGGCTAAAATCCAATAGTGTCCATTAGAGAGGAGAAGGGAACACAACTCCACCTTCCTCTCCTTTCCACTTGGGGCTCCCAAAATCTGCTGGTAGTAGGGGTAGTAGTAGGGTGGTATGGGGATCCTCTGAAACAGCTTGGGACAAAAAAGAGGAAGCAGGGATGCATTTGCACGCCATTATGTTTTTAATAAGACATATTGGGCAAAGTCTTATTCAAAGCTGCCCCCTAAACAAGACCACCACTGTCATTGGAATGGGCCAGCAGAGAAGCAGGGAACCAGACCTTACAAAACTCACAGCAAAGTGCATAACTGGGGTGGGCGAATCAGTTTCCTTTGAGTCTAGTTCATTTTCTCATATCTTTACCCAACATTCTGTTGACTTGCAATGTGAGTCCATGGTTAGCTTGAAAGAGGTCCCATGTTCAGTTCCTGGCACTGCAGGGAGGGCTGGGAAAGCCCTGCCTGAAACCACAGAAAGCCACTGTGAGTCAATATAGGAATACAAAGCTAGTTGGACCCTTCAGTTTGATTTTTGTGTAAGTTGGCTTCTTGTGTACTTTTCTGTTTTGTTACAGAGTTGTTTTGTGTAATATTGTGTTTAAATTACAGATAGGTAGCCGTGTTGGTCTGCCATAGTCAAAACAAAAAAAATTCCTTCCAGTAGCACCTTAAAGACAGACTAAGTTAGTTCTTGGTATGAGCTTTCGTGTGCATGCACACGAAAGCTCATACCAAGAACTAACTTAGTTGGTCTTTAAGGTGCTACTGGAAGGAATTTTTTTTGTTTTGATTGTGTTTAAAGTTTTTGTGTGGGTTTTTCATCTTGTTTTGCATGCATTCACGTATATATGCATAACTGAGTGATTGTATTCCATTTCCCTTTCACTCTTAATCTTCTTAAGCAACCCACAGGATTTCTCTCTTGGTACTGAGAATGCAGTTCGGGCTGCATCCTGCTGCTTTGTCTCTGCAAGTGTTTTCCCATCATTATGCTCTGTACCTATCACAACAGTACCTTTTGTATCCATATATCTCCTTACCTACCTGCCCCTCAACCTATGCATGCTGTCGGGTTTTTCTCTTTTGATGTTTATTTTTTATTTTATTTGGCTTTTTCTCCCATACTGCAGCACAGTCCACAGGACTCATCGGTACATCACCTTTTCCTTTCTGCTTTTTGTCTCCTCAAAGAAACATCACTTTGCATTTGAAAGCCTATGTTGCTTTGTCGAAACATGCTAGTGGTGAAATTATTCCCTTCCTAGCTGAACTGGTTGTCCAGATGAGATGAGAAAGGATATACCCTTACGTCTAAATAAGCGTGGTTTTATATGTAAGAGAGACACAAGCATATATATATATTTAAAAAAAGATTGAAAACCCATATTTTTACAAGAGATGAGAACTGTTACTGCAAAAGCCAGCAGACAACAAAATTTTGATCGGTAAGCCTCAGTAAGCAGGGAATGGACTGCATAGTTTTGACAAGTAATTCATACAATTCAAATTCCTAAAGCAGCCCTAAATCTATCTTAGAGGCGATAAGAGCATGAATGACAGGCCAGGTCTGATCTTTCTAGGAAAGGGCAGAGTTGGCATATTAGAGTTGTTTTTAAGCACACACACACTCCTAACCACTGCCATCACCAGAGCATCGATAGTACTTCCACTGTGAACCCTTTGCTTTAAGAGACCTGCAACCCCATTCAAATCAGGCTGAGTACAACAGTTCCCTCAATCAATAGCCCTTCTATCTTGTTTGCATTAAGCTTCAGCTTGCTTACCCTAAGCCAATTCAACATTGCTATCATACACTGATTCAAAATGTCCATAGAATGCCTGGGATCAAAAGGTGGAAATGCAAGATATTTCTGAGTATAATACACATACAGATAATATCCCAGCCCAAATCTCTTGATGATCTCTTCCAGTAGTTTCAAGTACAGTGGTACCTCGGGTTACAGACACTTCAGGTTACAGACTCTGCTAACCCAGAAATAGTACCTCGGGTTAAGAACTTTGCTTCAGGATGAGAACAGAAATCATGCTCTAGCGGTGCAGCAGCAACGGGAGGCCCCATTAGCTACAGTGGTACCTCAGGTTAAGAACAGTTTCAGGTTAAGAATGGACCTCCAGAACGAATTGAGTTCTTAACCTGAGGTACACTGTAAATGCACCACTTAATAAACCAATAGCTACTGGGTGAAGCAATAGTCTTCCAGTTCCAATAACGAGGACCTACCTCCAAGTAGGACTTGAGCTGTTTCAAAACAGTATATACACATATCGCAATCCTGTCCCACAGAGATGGTTCAAAGTAGATTGTATGAAAGCTACTAAGAGATCTAGGAATATCAACATGGTTTCACTCTTTTTCTCTGGCAAAAGTTATCCCCAGGGTGATCAAAGCAGTTTCTGTTCTGAACCAAGATGGAAATGCCGTATTTTTCCGTTTATAAGATGCCCCCATGTATAAGACACCCCCTATTTGGAGGGACTCAGATTTAAAAAAAATAGGGGAGATGTATCAATGTATAAGACACGCCCTAATTTTTCATATTATTTTTAGGGGGGAAACCTAGTCTTATACATGGAAAAATACGGTAATTAGTTTCAGCCAAGAACATGGAGCTGTTTTTCCACTTCACGCTTTATTGCCTTACCCAGAAAAGGCAAATTTGATACTGGGTGATTGTTATATAACCAACCAGATCATGTCATTTTTTTTTCTTTTTCAGGACACGTTTTATTATAGCCTCCTTCAGGACTATTGGAACCTCACCCTCCCACAGTGAGAAATGTATCATTTCTGTGACCCAGCTGGTAATAAATGCTTAACTGTGGGAGGGGAAATTCCAATAGCCCTTGCAGCAATTTGTAAATGCTGTAATTTCCATTTTTAATATTAGGAATAATAATGAATATTATTTACATTTTATGCTGTTATGCCGGATTGCATGCCATGTTGACGGTTCTCTTCTTCAGATCATCTCCTTTTAGCTGTACTTGACTAGAGCCTGTGGCAATTAGCTTTATATGTTTACATGTTACCTTATGATCACCACCATCTGTGTAGAAAATGAGACACCTGTTAAATTTAGATGTACATGTACATTTCTAGGATAATGTGAAAATACCTTGAGGAGACAAGGGAAGTATGCAAATCTTTGTACTTCTGAAGATTACATTCTGACTGTGGTTTCTTTCAAGTCTGTTCCATAGCTGTTCTCGATTCAGTATTATTAGTTTTTTCTTGCTTTACTTGGTCATGTTAATATATTTTAGAATGTTGAAGCCCACTTTTGGCCAGAGTTGCTTCATATCAGCATATTACTCTGGTTCTGAAAGCTACACACTAGCTGCCAACATATTCTGGAGCTGAGTTGAAGGCATAATCGTTAGTACAGGCAGAGGCAAACTCAGCCCTCCAGATGTTTTGGGACTACAACTCCCATCATACCTAGCTATCTGGAGCAGTGGTCAGGGATGATGGGAATTGTAGTCCCAAAACATCTGGAGGGCCATGTTTGCCTATGCCTGGGTTAGTATAGAAAGCCCTAGAGAGCCTAAGTCCAGGTTATCTAAAGGACCACCTTGTCCCTTATATCCTGGCAGGATATAATGAATGTAAACCGATTCTTTTTAAATTATTGGAGCAGTTTCTGTTGACAAGGTATTGTACCTAACTACTACCTATCTTAAGTAGGTCTACTCTGAGTAGGACTAGCATTGGTTACAACTGCCCAGGTTTGGGGCAGTTAAGCATTTTGAAATGGATACCAGTAACAATATATGCATATACAGTGCAATAGATAGAATAACTACAGTCATTTTGTGATCCTAGTTTTAAAAACTTGACATACTGCTGTCGGGGGGGGGGGGGGATCCACTTTTATTTTTAACTGAAGTGCAACTTGTATATTTTTCTTCCTTTAGTTCACACATGCACACACAACTTGTATAATTACACACATCCAAGAAATATATTGCTAATGAAAGCAACTTCCAGGTACTTTAAGAAGCTACTCTTTGAATCAAAAAATAAAAATAATAACATAACCTTGTACATGCCCCCAAGTTACTGGCAATAGGAATGTGGCCTAAATCATGATAAATTATCAGCATAATTGTGCCAGCTTCCCTTTTGCTGCTACACACAGAGTTGCTTTAATTAATTTTCCATTTTGAGCTAAAGCCATGACTATTTTATGTTAATATTATGTACAAGTATGACAATACAGTGTTATATGACTCTGTTAAATGTTCTTTCCATTTGCCTTGTCAATGTGATAAGGAATTCTACCCCTTTTCTTTGTACCAGATTTCAACTGTCTGTAACAGCATAGTAGCCTAAAGTTACATTGTGTTCATTGTCTCTGAAAAAATAAGCGTTAGAATAGAGCTCATCAAAAGGATACATAATACTGTATATCAAACCCTCTGAAACATTTCCCGTCTACACTAACGTGAACAGTTATCATTCTGAATCTGAACCCAGCAAGCTAACAATCAAATTTGCACAGAGGCCAGTGTTCACTGATTGTTTTGCACAACATTAGTGGGGGGTTTTATCTTGCAAATAAGGAACATATCTATTTGTAATTTTTTATGGGCACTTTCAGAAAACTGATATGGAAATGTGCATGAAGAATAGTTATATTGTTCTTACTACTTAAATCCATAAAGGTAAAGGGGCCCCTGACCATTAGGTCCAGTTGCGGACGACTCTGGGGTTGCGACGCTCATATCACTTTATTGGTCGAGGGAGCCGGCATACAGCTTCTGGATCATGTGGCCAGCATGACTAAGCCATTTCTGGCGAACCAGAGCAGTGCACGGAAATGCCGTTTATCTACTTATTTATCTACTTGCACTTTGATGTGCTTTCGAACTGCTAGGTTGGCAGGAGCAGGGACCAAGCAATGGGCGCTCACCCCATCGCGGGGATTCAAACCGCCAACCTTCTGATCGGCAAGCCCTAGGCTCTGTGGTTTAACCCACAGTGCCACCTGCGTCCCACTTAAATCCATACTGATAACCTAAACATGATTGCCCCGTATCTAAAGTTAAAGTCAGTACCAAATTTGGTCACAATATTTCAGCTTTAGCAGAATTATCCAAGGCCTTTGGGTTTATGCTGATGTTTTTGGAAGGAAGGTAAACTAGTTCTGATACAGTTATTCAAATATTAGGTCCTACACTTATTCTACATGGCAGGTAAAAAAGAATCAAGGTGAATTTTCCGGATACTGATTTTATAAAGCAATTTAGAAGAAAATTTAAATGAGGAGATATAAAGTCAAGCAAATTTCTCAAAACAGTGAAGGTGGGAATAGTCTACATCCCTATTCAATTTTAGCAGAAAAATAGTATTTGATCATTAATAATTTTGAACAAATATTTGAACAACAAATAATTTTTGTTGTTACTAAACCAAAGGAAGTTTTATTAAGCTACTAAAATGCACTTTCCTTTTGCACAACTGATTCTGTATATGGTCTGGTTCGAAAGGGATTTCATGACCATGTTTGGTCTGGGCACCTTTAGAAATTAATGTGGATCATTCCTCATTTATAAGTGTGAGAGAATGTCAGTGTGGGAGAAGGCAAGGTATTGGGCAGTACAACACAGAGCCACATGTTTAACTGTATCTGCAATTCACATAGAAGGTGGGAAGAGAGGTTGAATTGGATTTCAAGAGCAAATGTGGCATACCAGTAATGGTGCTGAACCTTTCCTCCTATCAGCAGATCCTCAGACCTATCCTTTATGCGATTGGGAAATATTTCAGTTCAGATACACAGATGTGCTGTAGTTTAGTTTGTTGTCATCTTAGAGCAAAAAGGCCATAAAATTCTTCTAAGTCAGTTAAAGTGTAGAGCAGGATTCACTTAACCAGCCCTGTCAGAATAAACCCTGTGCAAGGACTTCCTTTTGCACAATGGGTTCCCCGCCTTCCCCTTATAGACCCCCAAAATTCATTCTTGGGGGGGTCAGGAGAACCCCTAGAACAGTGCTTGGGCGGAGGACATTGAGGGTCGTTCCATATGGCAAGCTGAAGGGATGTAAGACAACAAGATTGGATTCCACTCACCATGTCTGACATCTAGAAAATAATGAACCATCTCATGATTTCCTCCCATTACATAGCCAGATAACTTTATAACAGTATTATTTTAAAGGTGTAAAGTGTGATCTGGAAACAAGGCCTTCTTCATTAAGACTATTTAGGACTGAAATACAGAATTTGTCTGGAGAAAGTACTGGTTGCAGGCACATGAATCAGTCAAACAACCATTGCTCACTTGTTGCTGAAAATCACTAGTTAAAAAGGGCATATTTATGTAGTCAATGAATATATTGAAATGTTTACAAATAAATCTGCTTCAGAATAACTGCAGTTGTGGGAATGAGGAACTGATAATATTTTTGTCTTACATAAATAATAATAATCCACAATGCTTCTGTTACTGATATAAAACCATAATGCAACAGAAGGCAATTTTTAAAACAAGAAGTCCGACAGGGATGAGCATGCTAGCTCTCCACCTCCTTGTTGTCATCCACATTGCCCTCTGACAGGTGGAGGGCAGTTGTGCTCTCCATGTGTTTTAAAGACCTGTGTTTCCAGCATCACCAGAAGCAGTGATGGGTGGAATGTCGGCCAGTTAATTGAAGGTGAATTCTGATAAGACAGAGGAGTTATATGTTATTGGTTTTGAGAGGTGGGGAGGTGGGCTAATCTAGATAGGGTTGCATTCCCATGAAGATGACTTGGAAACATCTACTGGTACAAAGGCAGCAGCCAGATTGCTGGCTGGGGTTCTATTTAGAACTCACATAACAACTATTCCAAAACAGTGCACTGGCTGCCAGTTTGTTTCTGGATCTGGTTCAAGATGCTCAAACAATTGTTTAGCGTGCAAAATGATTTGAACCCATATTTCTGAAAGATTGCATCCTTTCCTACAGAATCACCTGGATATTAAGACTGGCAGCAGGGGCCCTCTAGAGGTTTGGAAAGTGGCAGCTCAGGAAAGGGCCATCTCTAAATTGTAGAAGGTGTAACTGGCACCTTCATGATATGTCTTTCATTATATGCTGAAGACATACCATTTCACTGTGACCTTTGATACGTTTGTATATTGTTCTAACCTGACCTAGGACCTTTTGGTGGAGGTAAGAAAACAATGACTACAGCAGCCACCATCACCACCTTTAATTTGACATATTAAATGAAATAATGGACATGTGAAGAGGTACAAGGGAATATCTACATAAGCAGAGATATAGACTGGATATATTTAATTCATTTATAATATACCCTACACTTTAGGTTTACAGGACAGAGAAAACATATATACTAAAACCACAAGTTAACAGTAAAAAAACAAAAACTAAACAGAATATATACATAATATCAGTAAAAATTTAGAATATAAATCACTGCAAAATCATAACAGCCCAACTAAAAGGCAGAGGCAGAAAGGAAAGACCATTCTCAGTTCTCCTGCACCACCCACACCTGCTGACAAAATGAGGATATTATGTGCATATTTATGGACTCAAAACATTAAAATGTTATTGTCTTTGTTGTCCTCATCTATAATATTTTCCTTTGCCTTTTTCTTTACAAAGTGAAGAAAACATTGGATAATGAAAACAATCTTTGACTACAAACATCTTAGATGTAGCTTCTCTCCCCATCTTTTAAAAATCTTGCTCAGAGCTCAGACTCAACTGAAAGACTTAGATGGTAATTGCTAGACTCTTGGATGTTAATGTTCAAAGCTTTTGTATCTTTTCGGCATTTGAAGACACAAGTCACTAGGTACAATACAGCAGATGACATGCAAGGGTGTTAGAAAAAGCATTTCTATAAATTAATTACCATTACTAGCTTTCATATTCTTTATTAATCTAGGAAAAAACAAACATCAGAATAAATAAAAAGTTAAGTTATACTATGACATTACATTAATTTAATTTAAAGGGTAGCCCCATTACTTAAGATAGGTAGGTTTAAAAATACTTTGGTGTATCAGTTTGGACAGACTTAATAAATTCAACACCTTCACTGAAGATTGAAATCATCTTCACTTTATATGATTAATTTTGCAATTATTTTGCTTATTAATTTCACTTTCTGTGTTTCAGATCCAATGGCATGAAGGCTTTCATTGTGATTTCTTGTCTCTGTGGAGGACTTCCACTATTAAGATATGTGGGAAATTTTGCCCACTTACGCACTTTTCGTTTTACTTCTAGGTGTATGATCCTACCTTTTATTTATAAAACCTAGTATTTAATTGGATATAAACCCTCAATACAGTTTAAATATTTTTTACCAGTTTTTCCTAATCCATTTAATTGAACTCCACCTCATGAAATCACTAATGTCAGTCTGATGGACTTCCTCCGGCTTTTCTCTGAAGTCTTCCTTCTAGTCAGGTGCTTGAAGACCAGTACAGGGTCACAAAGATATCACAGTTGCCTCCTCTGGGAAATCTTCCTGCTTCCCAAGGTCAATGTCATCCTGCCACTGTGGCCTCAAGCTATCCTGGAAAACTGTCTCCAAAGTCTTCCTGTCTCAGCTCCTGTCTTCAATGGTTTTCAACTTGCCTTCTGCCTTTTCTTACAATCTTCAGTTCCTTCTCCTCTGGACTGTCCTCCCATTACATTCTCTCCTTTCAAAAACCATCAGACTTTCACTGAAATTCCAAACCCTTATTGCTCTATGACTAAGGACCAATGATTCTGAGTAAAATGTCCACTAAAGGGCCTATTACTATCCAATCCTTTTCAATTCTGGTACAATTAAAAACAAGATTCTGCTGTTAAGTATCATAATGGGAAACTTCACAAGCATGTAACCACCTCTTTTGAGACTGTTTCAGCCTTGTTTCTTCTTGGCAGGCTGCCAACTGAGCACCCACCCCTACCAACCTGTATCAATTCAGAAGTGAATTGCCAGTTTCTCCTCACTCTTTACAAAACAATCAGTCTTTATAACAAAACAACACTGGTGTTTTTAAATTTTCCCTCACAATATAACCATTTCCTCATACAACATTTGTCTTTGCTGTTACAGCAATATAGTTATATTTATCCCAAAACAAAAACTTGAAAACCTAAACTTAAACAGATGAAGTATTCCACTTGCATGTGAGCTAGAAAAAGTGGTTGATTTGTATAGAGCTACCCTTCAACGATTCAAGTAGTGTGTGTGTGTGTGTGTGTGTGTGTGTGTGTGTGTGTGTGTGCTAACTATGTTGAGTCACTTCTGTGTTTGGCACAGAGTTGGTGAATACAATTAATTTTTTAAGAAAGCAGTATCTACAAGAGAACCTGAATATTTAACACTGTCTTGTTTAGGATGCTTAAATGCCAAGATGGTCGTTGTTTCCTTAAAACCTATTCTCATGTACTTTCCTCTTAAAAATAAATTGATTTTGGATTTTTTTTAACGTAGGAATTGGCTCTCAAGTGCCCAATAAAAATGTTCTCTTTAAAAAGCCTTAAACACCCGCATTGCCTTATTTTGCTTATTCAGTGGATCTAATAAAATCTGGATGCTTTGAAGTATTGATTGGTGTAAAAGTGGTTTAGTGGCAGAATCATTACTTTTTTAATCTTGGGACTGCCAACCCTTACTCTTTTCAACCTTAGTTCAGGTTCTTCTATTAAGGACTGCCATTACTAATTGTTTTTACACATTGCTGGGACATTTCTAGTTCAAAAAGTTTTAAGTTCTTCAACAATATCTTAGTGTCTGCGTTCTTGAGACAATCCTTTAAAAAAAAACTTGATATATGGTGGCATGGATAAACAGAATGTAAGAAAAGTAGCAGGTAAAGATAAAATATAAATATGGACTTTCTGGTTAAATTTTTAACTATTAATCCTTGTTGCAAGTTGCTTTTTGTCTCATACCTGGAACTGGTGTTACTATTCCATCTTCCTTGTCACAATGAAAACATAGTCCATGTTTGAGCTTCCATGACTACAGTTACACGAATTCACCAGAATTCTGAAGAAAAGGTCATAGAGGGATGATACGTCAAAAAGAATATAATTAACAGTCAGAAAGATTAATATCAATGGTATTTAGTGAAATTGCCTTTTAGAGGAACACTCATCTATTACTTTGGTACTTAACACTTTCTTGCTGCTATAATGTTAGTTCTCTCTAAAAGCTTAAAAATATAGTCTCCTGTGACAGGGTGTCACATAATAAGCAAGCAGAAATCGGGGTTGTTAAGATAGTCAGTCACATTTGTCATAATATATGTAGTCCTTATCACCACCCAAGTGCAGACATGATGGAGTGATTTAAGGCTTAAGCCTGGTGCAGTAAGGCACCAGGCTCCGCCTCCATTGCAGGGTATTCTGGAAGCCTTTACAGTCCACAATGGCCACCACAAGCAGAAGCAGCTTGCCTGGTGGGATGGAGCTGCAAGGCTAAATTCCTGGCAGTGGTGTAACTGCCACTTGCTGGAAACGAGAGGAGGAGAGGTGAGGTGGTAGCAAGGTTGGAGTGATGCAGGCACAGTGGATTGGCTACCTCAGTGTGCCAATGCTACATGAACCTTCCTGCCATCTCCCTTCCAGTAAGCAACAACAACCCCAGTCAGGAAGCAAATGTTGTGGTTCCTCCCGATGGGGCAAGCTGCTTCTGGATATAAGGGTGCATAACGTAAGGTAGAGGCTAGGGTTTTTCTTTAAGATTTTTGGCTCTAGCACATAACTCTCAAGGGCAGCCTGTGGTCAAGGATGGTGGGAATGGTAGTTAAATTATTGAGAATTCTCTGTTACTAACAAGCAGCCCCAATGGGAGATGCTTTCAAGCCAAAATGTGATCCTCAGTTTTGCTATTAATCACATTTACTGAATAACAAAACTGACAAGATCATTCTTGCAGTATGAGGTGCTAATTTTAAATCACAACTGTTTTACTTTTCTTTACTTCAAAAATCCTTACTGGAACTATGTGCTCACGCACAGTGACAGAGTTCAAGGTGGAAAATAAGAAAGCAAGAAAAGTATTCAGTGATACAGTGGAAAGGGAAGTAAAGACTGTATGGAAAAATAGAAGAGACTGCGGGGGAAGGAATATGTCAACTGAAAACAAGTTATGGTGTAGAATAATTCTTCTCTTACAAATATACTCATCACCTGAAAATCCTTAGCTATAGGGCTCTTATGCTATTAGTTTGACACTTAAAGAACATGAACAAATTTTGTACAAAATAATGCTAAGTGGAGGTCTAAATAACTCCGCCTGCTAGTTAGATTGAAACACGTGGCTGCTGCAAAATTTTATTGTGATTGAGGGCCACTGAGAGCTGGATAGACCTTTCAAATTAAAAGAAAGAAAACTTTTTGTTTTGGAAGCATAGCTATATGTTGCTTCAGAATGGTGAATCCTCCTAAAAATAAAAAGGCCAACAGTATCCAACAAAAAACTTATATTCAGTTCTAAGGGTGATGATTTGATTTCAAGCAAGGTTTCTCTGATTAAAAGTCACAACACTTCAGTCTTTTAAAAATTCAAATAAAATCATTTGAGAAGTCAGGTTTGTAGGAAATAAAAGGTTGAAAAACACTGACTTAACTTCTTTATAAAGAAGAGGGAGAACTAGGAACTTGAGACTTTATCTGCCCTTTGACAATCGTTTTAAAAAGAGCACTCCTTATGTTTTTCCCGTTCTCCCCCCCCAGCCCCCGCAGCCTTCTATATGCCTTATCAATGTTATAGGGGGAAAGTGTATGCCATAAATCCTGAACTGTGTGCATGTGTGTGTGCATGAGAGAGAGAGAGAAACAATTCACAACAGAGGGTTCCCATCTCAGTCAAGATTTCTTTTATTTTTGAGGGGTGAAGAAGGAAAAAAGCTTTCCAAAAAATGTATAGCATCCTATCCATCCTTAAATATATTTATTAACTGATAAGATCCAATAGAAAATTAAATTGTACTATGCAGGGATACTATAAAGAAATACTATACAGGAGTTTTCCTTTTAAATATGTGGCTGTAATTTAGAATGCTGCATCTTACAAACCTGAAATTACAACTAACTCTCTCTCTCTCTCTCTCTCTCTCTCTCTACACACACACACACACACACACACACACATATGGTCTTTTCTAATAACTGTCTTTGCTAAGATGTGTGTTCCCATGAGAATACTACTGCTTCAGCTTCTTTGCTGGACAGAAATTGCAGCTGGATATTCATTTCACAAAAGGAAACAGTAAATGAGCCATGTAAATGCTGCTGGTATATTATGTGCTTTCTCTCCCTCCTGCTGTTGACTCCAGTTCCTCCTGAGCCCTGAAACTACACAAATCACCTTTGTGTTCACAAAGTGGTCCTTCAAGGATAGTCTAAAAATTGAAGAATAGGATGCATACACACAAACAAACAAACAAACAGACAAAATGTAGAAAGGGGTTCTGGTCACTTCACTGAATGTAAAATCAAATGGGAACAGCAGCCAACCATAGCTCCCTGGAGAAGGTGCTTATATGATGCACATGCGTATCGTAGTTAAATTTCGCATTTTCCAGTGTGCACTTAAACTGTCATAAGTGTACATGCAAAATATATTCTATGAAGTGACTGTAATAAAGTATCCTATACTCGTGGCTCTATTAGGGGTGTGCATTATCCTATATGCAATTATAAAGACAGTTAACAATGCAATCATGAATATAGCGGAATGGAGCTTGTATTCGTATATAATAATTAGAAGCATAGATGTAAAGTAATTAGGAGAATGAAAATCACTATGGGTTGTTCACTGCTGAACTAATGGGTAGACGTAACAGCATATCAAGAAGAGTTTGGATTTGATATCCCGCTTTATCACTACCTGAAGGAGTCTCAAAGTGGCTAACATTCTCCTTTCCCTTCCTCCCCCACATCTAACACTCTGTGAGGTGTGTGGGGCTGAGAGACTTCAGAGAAGTATGACTAGCCCAAGGTCACCCAGCAGCTGCATGTGGAGGAGCGGAGACGCGAACCCGGTTCCCCAGATTACGAGTCCACCACTCTTAACCACTACACCACACTGGCTCTCAAGCCATGGTTCAGGCTTGCCTTTTCAGCCCCTTGCAGTCAAGAAGTGTCATGTCTCTGCATCCAGCTGAAGGGCACTTTGTTAATTTTGCCCAGCCAGAGGTGCTCCAATATCCATGAGACTCTGGCTGGATCTACACTGATCTGTAAAAATGGTTTTTTTAAAAAAAAATCCCCGTAATATGGCTCTGAATGCAATTTTCCATTGATGAGGGATCGCTGCTCTACAGCGCCCTCTGGTATCAGATTTTTACACATTCTAAACATTCAAACTGATCAGTGTAGATTAGTCCTCTGTAATGGCTCAGTCTTAAAACAAAGCTTAATTCAGACAAAAACAAAAGTTCTTTTGTTATGTTACTCAGGGTTGGTTTTACAGCCATGACAAATAGACATCATGGAATTCAGTGCAAGGAAGGTTAAAAAGACACAGCCTACTCCTGTGAAAATTATTTATGTCGTTCTTCATATCTACATTGGTTAATACAGAAGAAGCAGCTTAGTTTTGTTTCTGTCTCTCAGCCAGGCTAATCATCATACTTTAAAATCTTGGGTCTGATTTCACTATATTAAAGTCATATTTTAACTATAATGGGATTTGTATCTGTCCCCTGGAAATTATTTCCAGTGCTTCAGATTGCAAGTGTTTTGAGGGTTGTTCTGCTCTTTGGTGTAAGAAGAATGGAGTGTTTTTTCAGGAATATTAAATTATCTGCATATATCTCCTCCAATCATATATTTCCTTCATATATTTCCTCCAATTCTTGACAATCAATTTTAAGTCTCATCTATTGGCCAAATTTAAGATGAATAAAGTTTCTGCCATTCCTACTAGGTTATCTGTTCTCTGAAATGCAAGCCAAGTGTAAGCCTTACAGTATGATGTTTACTCTAGCTCTGGTTTAAAGCATTAAATTCTCATGCTACTCCTATTAAACCACCATGCTTGTACAGCTCTTAATAAAACAGCAGAGGTTGGCACAATCCATCTCCTAAAATAGATCACTAAAATGATCTCTGAAAGTATATAAGTACTGCACACTACTATGCCAAATATTGACTTCCCTAGCTAACTCTCCATCACATAAAACTTATGAAGGCAATGTAAGTAAAGTTCAGCTGAAAGTAAAATATTGCAAAATGAATGGAGGGCATTTGTCAAAATGCTAAATTGGGAAGTTAAATAAGCACTGCAGTTGATCAATATTTCACAATGACTCACTCGTTTTCATGAAACTAGCAGGAGTGGAAACATAGAAACGTTTTCTATGCCAAATCAAACCTCATTACCTGATACAAGAGTCCTATGTACTGGCATGGCAACTTAGAGGAACTGGTCTTAAGTATCACAGCCAAACTGCTGGAACATCAATAGTCACTGGTGCTGCTCCAACTTGCCTCCTACCTCATGCAAGTACAGCAAAAGCAAGCATGGAAGGAAGCAGGAAAGATAAAGTTCTTTAATAGTAGGCATAGAACCCATTTGTTAGAGCCATCTGTACATTTATGTTCACAACAGAGCACTTTTTGTTTGTTTGTTTCATTTTCCTTGAGTTAGTTTTCCATTTATAACCTTGCATTTTAAGTACAGTGGTACCTCGGGTTAAGTACTTAATTCGTTCCGGAGGTCCGTTCTTAACCTGAAACTGTTCTTAACCCAAAGCACCACTTTAGCTAATGGGGCCTCCCGCTCCCTCTGCGCCGCCACTGCATGATTTCTGTTCTCATCCTGAAGCAAAGTTCTTAACCTGAGATAATATTTCTGGGTTAGCGGATCTGTAACCTGAAGCGTATGTAACCTGAAGTGTTTGTAACCCAAGGTACCACTGTAGAGGAGTAGTGAAGTGCTCAGAAATATCATGTAAGAAGAACCTTGCTGGATCAGGCCAGGCCCATGTAGTCCAACATCCTGTTCTCATAGTGGCCAACAAGATGCCTATCAGAAGCCCATAGCACTCTCCCCATTGCCTTTCCCAGCAGCTAGTATACAGAAGCATATACCAGTCCAACAGTTGATGCAGAACATAGTCATTATGGCCAGTAGTAGCCCTTGAGGAATACTCATAGGAATTCCATAAACATCTCCAGTTTTATCAAAAACAAGAGAACATCTCACAGTTCTGCTAGATTTTTGTCTAGCTCCCACAGATCTGGCTGGTGGGAAGGAACATCTTCCCTTCATTGATGAAGTTGTTGCCAGTGGCAGCAGCACCAGTTCCCAGACCTGTTGATCCATGACTGACATGGTTGTTGCTTCAGCTGCTGAGGTACAAAATCACTATCTGTATTTCAGTGGAAGGGCCATAAGATGTGGTTGCTTATCTGCCATACCTTCTCTTGAGAACTAAGAAGTTGAACTCATCCCTGAGTGTTCAGTACAGGACATAAGATAGGTGAAAATGATTACACTACAAGTGTTGATGGAAGAAGATAATTACACTACAAGTGAATGTGAAAATGAATTCCTTATAATAATTTGACAGCAAAATTGACTCAAATATAATGGAAATAATATTAACAGCAAAATCTTGTACAGTCCATGTTTTAAAATTATTTGATAATATATGGTCTACAAAAGTAGTTTTAAATCACAGAGTAGATGGGTTTTGAGGGGTTTTTTCCCTCTAAAAGTTAAGCTTATAAAAATCCTCTCCTGTGCATAATGAAAAATCTGTAGCTATAGTGTAGCTAATTGACTGAAATGTAAGTTTTTGGATGGAAGGGATCTTCATATGTTGTAAAACAGGCAGATATTTCTCTTTAGCTTTGAATATATTGTGTAACATAATTGAATTTTTAAAAATGATTGCTGAAGGAGGGTGAAGTCAGATCAGGTCTTTTAATCCTCAAGCTCATTCACAGCTGCAGACCAATGTACATAGAACTATGTTATTGCAATTCAGTCATGCAGGACCTCTTAGGGCATGAAAATTTCTGCTTGCTTTCTGTGCCTTTGTAAGTAAGAGCATCTTAAGTCACATTTTGCAGCTCTTAATAGAATTGTCATGCTCTTTTCCATGACAGGACTGAGCACACTTTTTCTGCTCTCACGTTTGGTGTTATCTTTAGTCTATCAATCAGAATTGAGTCTGGAAGGAAAGGGTCATGGCAGGGTGTGTTGGTGTGCATGTGCTGGCCTTGCTTTTGGCAGAGTGCTGTCTACTGTGATTCGTACATACACTGTACTTACAAAAAACAAGGCTGTGACTAGTTTCCACAGACCCAGCTATTTGCTTAGTACATTTGAGGATGTTCTTTGTTTCTAAAGAACTATAATAAAACAATGTGTTCTTGGTGTAATTCACTTACATCAAAGGGCAGGGTGTGAAAGATTCTCATAAATTTGAATACTTCCCACCTATGCATGTGCAAACAGCATGAGCATCATATATTAGAATATATTGGTCTTCATTGGGCCCAAATGAGTATATACTTTTTATTCAACCCAATGTCCCATTTCTGCCCTTGCACACACACTCAGCTGGTTGCAAGCAGTATCTTCTACACCAGGCACATAGAAGCTTTTCCAGGAGCCACATTACCTTTGAGCAACCCTCTGAGGGCCACACTCTAGTAGTGGATGGGGGCAGAAGCAAAAGTAGGTGGTTTAGCTGGACAATCAAAGCCATTTCCCTGGGTGTGGCCGCTGTGCATGCTGACAGCTTCAAGGACCCACAGGTGAGAGGTGGTTGCAGGGTGGGGACCAAAAGTGGGCAAACTACCCCAGAACTAGCACAATGTGTCCCCCACCAGAGGTACTACCCCTCCCCTCATACACCCCATTCAATTCAATTGAATCAAATTCCATCCAGTGATTCTAGAAATTTTAGTGTACAGAATGAATTAATCTATTTTAATCAAAACAAAGGAAATACATATTGGAAATACTCGAATGTCATATCAAGCCATAAAGAGAGCAATTTAGGAGGGGTTTATACAAAGAGATAATAATGGGGAAAATGCATGGGAAGAATAGGTCACAGCCTGAAAAATGCAAGATGAAGCGATAAAAATACGAGCAACACAAGATTGCATCGCTCTTTTGAATCTCCTTATGGCCGTACCGGGCCTGCCTTCCAAATCTTGGCACCCTTCTGCCTAATTTACTTTATTCTGATACAGAATGACCTTGGACCAGCTATTACTCACGGAGGAAAAGGCAGTGTAGGGATTTAACATTGAAGGCAAAACAAAGAAAAAGAAGAAAACAAGGGGCAGCACTAGAAGGTAAAAAAATACAAAGAGAAATAAGAAAGTCTCAAAATAGTTTGAAATAAGATTTATTCCTGAAAGCACAACATGTTTCATCAAATATCTTCCTCTGGGCATGTGTAAAAGAGGTGTAGAACAGCATAAATCACCTGAATGAATCAATAGTAAAGAATATGCATAATGAAATACTATACTAGCAGTGTACATTGTATTTATTATATGGTTTATATAATACATTGCTATATATTCTGCAACATTCTTAATCAAAGAATGAAAGAGATCATTGATTAATTTAAACTGACACTATTTTTTAAAACCATACTTTCTACATCTCTAGTTACTATAATGACACTTGTACCAGGAATTTTATTCTCAGAGGGAAACTGAAACACTACAAAATTCAGCTTTTTGTCCTGTAGCCCTGTGGATCAGAAACTACTAGTTCTTGGTGCCTGGACAGATTCATACCATACATTTAAATGCCATGATTTCACCTAAAGAATCTTGGGAACTGTAGTTTCCCCTCACAGGGATACAGTTCCTAGCATCTTGATCAAACCACAGTTCCCAGGATTCTTTGGGAAATCCCATGTTCTTGGGATGTCAGATGACATCAGAGGGCAAATGCAATGTGACTCTCTGATTTAATGTTCAATGGGGTGGGTAGAAGGTCATTCTCTGCATTGCCTGCCTACTATTCCTCTTACTTTTACATACACATCTGACATGTTCCTTACTAGTGTCTGCCTATGTCCCCAAGGTGGTTTACTGGTTCTGGTCTTGATCACCTTACACTTCCCCATTTTCACTTCAGAAATGCTGCTTCAAACTCTTGCCATCTCTTGCTCTGATAACACAATGTTCTTCACTCCTTGAGGTATATATTAAGCCAACCAATATACCACTTGTGAAGTGTATGGCGTGTTAGAAGAGGGTAGTAATTATAATATTATAATATAATTAATATAATATAATTTTATTATTTATACCCCTCCCATCTGGCTGGGTTTCCCCAGCCACTCTGGGCAGCTTCCCACAAAATATTAAAATACAGTAATGCATCAAACATTAAAAGCTTCCCTAAACAGGGCTGCCTTCAGATGTCTTCAAAAAGTCTGGTAGTTGTTGTTCTCTTTGACATCTGGTGGGAGGGCATTCCACAGGGCGGGTGCCACTACCGAGAAGGCCCTCTGCCTGGTTCCTTGTAACTTGGCTTCTTGCAGTGAGGGAACCACCAGAAGGCCCTCGGTGCTGGACCTCAGTGTCCGGGTAGAACGATGTGGGTGGAGACGCTCCTTCAGATATACTGGACCGAGGCCATTTAGGGCTTTAAAGGTCAGCACCAACACTTTGTGCTCAGAAACGTACTGTAGTGGGGGGCACATCATGCTTCTTCTAGGACAGTTTGTCCACCTTTGTTTCCCACCCTACACTCAGCAGACTGGCTCCTAATAATAATTAATAATTTTATTATTTGTACCCCACCCATCTGACTGGCTTGCCTAGAAGCTTTCAGCATGTGTCACACCCTGGGAATGGCTTCAACCTGCTCACAAGAAAAAATATGGTATGGGAATTATGTTAACACCTAGGGATGATTGAGAAATCTTTGCAATCTTTATGATACAAATTGACACAGTCCACACCCAACCCTACCACCCAGACTAATGCACAGATTGGAACATAGCAAACCATCAGAGTTCACACTTCTCTGCATGTTGCAACATAGTTCTCAACTCAGACATCATGTTGCCATGTATTTTAAAATGTATAATTTGAGATAACAGAGATATATTTAGAAATGTGCTTTTTAAGAGCAAGTACATTCAAAAATACATATTTATATATGAATTTTCACACATTTTTGTGAGGGGGCTGAGTTCCTTTCAGGGAAAAGGTTTATGAGTGAGCACGTGCAAAAGGGGGATGGTCTAGAAATTGGCTGATCACTCCATCCCTGTTGGCATCATTACTCCTGCAGGCATGCAGATTTCCATGCATACAATGCTTGCAGAGCAATCAAGTCTGCTTCCTTCCCCCATAGTTACTGATGCAGACAGCTGGAGCAGAACAGACTGTACTGTAGGGGAGCAGAACTATATCTGGTTGTTCTGGGTGTTCAGCTCTTATTTTAATATCATACATATTGGTCCCACTCAATATAGGAATATAAATTGAAGAGCAAAAGATTTTTAAATTTCTCTGTGTTTCACAGAATTAAATTGAACAAGTGAGGGCTGATTGATGTGGCAGTTGCAACAGCAGGAAAATCCTACCTCATGCTGACTTACAAATGGCTCCAGCAATACACCACCAGAAACCAAATTCAGCACAGACTTTACTTTTGACACACTAAGGTTAAGTAGAGCTATGCTGAAACTAGGCACTGTTTGTCATGAAATCTACTCTTTGGTGATTTTTCAAGGCCCCTTCTAAAGAATTTAGCCAGTCTTTTACAGAGTGCACACTCTCAGTTACATTCATGCCATTAGTGATGACATCTGTGAATGGCTACATAAATGTTGTAACATCATATGATCCCTTACTGGGTGGAATTCACCTTGAGACTAATTGTGAAGGAACAGAAGCAGCAAAAGCAGCCAGAGAAAAGGAAGTGTCACTGAAGCAGCATTAGCCAAGACAAACAATGGCATTGACAGGCACGAAAATGGTGAATATGGTTGCATGACTTTCAATAATAATAATAATAATAATAATAAATAATAAAATAATAATAATATATTGTTTATATCCCACCCATCTGGCTGGGTTTCCCCGGCCACTCTGGGTGGCTCCCAACTGAACATTAAAACACAATACACTCATACCTCATGTTGTGTCCGCTTTAGGTTGCGTGTTTTAGTCTTGCGTCCCACGGCAACCCAGAAGTACCGGAATGGGTACTTCTGTGCAGGAGCACCAAATCATGCTGCGCACCCGCGCAGACGTAGCACTTCAAGTTGCAGGCTTTTCATGTTACGGACGGGCCTCCAGAACGGATCCTGTCCATAACACGAGGTACCACCGTACAGCATACATAATTCATACACCACCAAAATACACGTTTGCTCAAGACTCAGGTATACAGCATAGGAGAACAGAAATAGGGGGGGGGATGTTACTGAACAGCTTCAGTAAGAGTTTGAGGGCAAGACAAGACATTATGACTACCAAAAATAAATAAATACTTGAGCACTTTCTGCAGCAAATGTGCATAGTATGCAAATAAAGCACCTGGACACAAGCATGTCAGTGACGTGATCAGGCCAGATTTCCTAACTACATGTAAATCTGTGTTTAAAGCTGCACCAAAATGCATATTTTACTTCCATGTTTATGTATTCAATGTCTAAAACATCAGTTTCACACTGGTATTTCAGCAATAATAGTTGCATTAGGTTGGCCTTGAATGATAGACTCTCCAAGTGTCCCTATTTTCCAGGGAATGTCCCTGATTTAGAGATGCCATCCCGGTTTTTTATTTGATCCTGGAATGTCCCACTTTTCCTTAGGATGTCCCTATTTTCATTGGAGAAATGTTGGAGCGTATGGAGTTATCCGACCCCTGAGCCGTCTGAAGGCAATCCTGTATAGGGAAGGTGCTTTTTAAATGTTTTATTATGTTTTTATATATATGTTGCAAGCTGCCCAAAGTGCTGGGGCAACCCAATGAGTTGTGTGGGGTATAAATAGCAAAATTATAATTATGGAATGAGACTTCTCTATTTTTCATCAAAGAAATGTTGGAGGGTGTGGAATTAGAAGAGAGGCAATCGTATTTTAATAGGCCTAAAGGCATTTTCCTATTTAAACTGAGTCTGCATAGGGATACTGAGCAGTGAGATGAAGAACACAGCAAGAAAAGAAGGGCAAGGGAAGCTCTGGAATGCCCTCACAGGGGTGGGTCTTTTAGGAGCTCTCATTTAGGAGATAGGTAAAGATGCATCACTTCTGCCAGGCTTTTAGTAGAGAGCAAGTTTGATAAGAAGCATAGCTTTTGGGAAATTATGCAATGGCTAGAATTGCTGTGGGTTTGCTGATATTGGGTTGTTTAAAATAAATACATAATATAATACAATGAAGACAACAAACTAAATAATAACTCTTAGTTATAGCCATGGAATTAATTCCATTAGCACAAGGGCTTCTGATTGTGCAACAGGACGCTCTGTGCCTCTCCTTGGCCTGTGCCCCCCCCATGTGTTCTGGGGTTTCTCCAACTCTCTAGAGCAGATTTGGAAGGTATGGAAAGAGGAGAGCGAGAGGAAGTCCTGATGCACACATGGAACTCCTTTCGCTAACTGGATGGCTTCACTGGATGCAACCCTCAACTGTTATTATATAGTTTACTGTCTTCATTGTTTTAGATTATGCATTTGCATAATTTTAAATTTGTAAACCACCTGGTGGCAATGGGCAGCATTGAAATCCATAACTAACTATCTAACTAACTATTAAGAAATACAATAATGAATATTATGTTCAATCTAGGATTACTACTGGCAAAACTGGAGAAGAAAACTGATTATATCTATTAGTTTAAAAATAGATTTTTCAAAAAATCACAGGAATCAGCCCTCCTAAGGTAGAGAGGAGGATTTGTAGCAGTATATCCACATACACACAACTGGCTTATGCTTTGTTCATTATCTTCAAAGGCACAGAGTGAATGAATCCAAAATGCACGGTGGCATGGAGAGATGAGAACTCTAGGAACTGAGAGCACAAAGTCACTTTGTAGCTTGGGATAGTCCCTCCTTGTATTCGCAAAACCACTTGCTTTGGATCCGAATTAATGCATTCCTGAACCATGCTGCACTCTGGAGAGCTGCTGAAAGTAGATGCCCTGTTGCCTCCACCTTTCTTCACAGAATCACAAAGTATACCGTACATCCTCTTTTCACAGTTTCCAGGAGTGCTTGCATATGTGAGAGTGAGACAGTGGGAAATTGTAATGGTGGGAGAAGGATCAAGACAAACGCCTTTTAATGACACGAACCTATCCTGCTTTGTTGCCTGTTCTTGATTTTTGTTGTTGTTGTTGTTTAAAAAACATTATTTTGCTTTCCTCTCATCATAACATTGACCAAAGTTATCTAATATTAATTCTGGAATTTCCATTTTGAGTCTTGATGCCTCGTTTATCTGGAACTGATCACAATTAACATCTGTTTTGAGCCAAAAGTACAGGCAGCACGTCAACTCAATGTTGTATGATATACATTTAGGCAGGTATAGATCTGATGAATTTCTAGATGGGGAAATAATGGGAGTGTGATTAATTGTGCCAAATGCCGTTTTTCCAACAGTGCATGAAAATTCACTGAAGAGACAGTAAACATTTATGTTGCAATCTACAGGGATGCACAAGCAAAAGGAGGCCAGAATTTCTTGGTTCCAGAGGCAAAGGTACCATGAAGGTGTGGGTTCAGTCAAGGGCTTGCCGATCAGAAGGTCAGCAGTGAGCTCCCATTGTTTGGTCCCAGCTCCTGCCCACCTGGCAGTTCAAAAGCACGTCAAAGTGCAAGTAGATAAATAAGTACTGCTCCAGCAGGAAGGTAAATGACATTTCCATGCACTCCTCTGGTTCGCCAGAAGCGGCTTTGTCATGCTGGCCACATGACCCGGAAGATGTCTGCAGACAAATGCCAGCTCCCTCAGCTTATAGAGCGAGATGAGCGCCGCAACCCCAGAGTCGTCTGCAACTGGACCTAACGGACCTTTACCTTTACCTAGATTGTTTTTGACTGAAGGCCTCAACCCCTGAGTGCTGACCCCTGGCCACTTAAAGGGTCAGTGCCTTCTGCTGTAACCATTGGTTCCTTCAGGGTAAAGGGGTTTCTACCTGTGAAGTTCTCTCCTTGGGGTTCTCTTGATCTCCTAAGGAGTCTGTAGATCAACCATTCAAGTCTGGTGGCAGAAGCATCTTTTTGGGACTCAGGAAAAGCTCTAGTGTTTGTGCAGCCACATAGGATTCACTAGTAAATGGCATTTATCTCTTCCTTGGAGCTGCAGTTGCCACAGGCCTGGATCCTGCTCCTAGGTCATTACAATTTCTAGAGCTAGGGATTTATATATAGTCTTGATCCTGTTACTCACAATACCCATATTCCACAAATTCCTCTGGTGATGATTATTCAATTTTATATTCCATTTTGGAATAAAGAAGCAAAATCATAGCAGAAATGAAGCAGTATTAGTGGTGGTGTCAGGAAGTACATGTAAGTATAGGTATATTTCACATATATTAATTGTTAAGAAGACCAGTTTAATGTTTTATGAGTCTTGGAAAAGAACACATAATCCGCTCTCTTCCAAATACATTGTTCAGATCCTTAAAAAGAATTTTAAAACAAAAAGTGACAGTTTAAAAATGCAAAGGGCTGGATGTAGTTGACATAAAGAAAAAATATGAACTGTTTTTTAAACATATATAATGCTGATTATAGAGTACATATCTACTCAGCTAATAAATTTATTTGTCAAACATTCCCTATACAATTAGGCAGCCATTGTGCAGAAAATTCTCCATCATACAAGAATTTACCTCCCTGTATGTGTCGCTATTTGGTGGCTCATTACATTTTTGTTTCTGTTAAGGGCAGATCCTCTCACTTTCTCTCCTTGAGCACATCTGTTAGTTGCAAAGAAAGTGAAGTGTTTGAGAAGTACTATTTCTAAGATTAAGCATTGCAAGATTATTGGAAGGATATGTGTCTTATCTGACATTACTGGAGAAGGAGTGCTATTTCTATAAAAGAAAGCAATGTGGTTCCTGTATATTGTGACTCAACATATTGACCAAATTTGGACATGATTTCATAACTGCAGTTTATGAAGCTATGGGAAAACTCTGTGGCCATATGCTGCTCCTTTCCCTCATGGTCTGACTTCAGCACATAGATCCTGGCTTCTATTAAGATAGATTTCCCCATTGCATTCTACCTGGAGAATTCGGGCTTAATATCAATTAATAAATTGGGAGGATCTTAATCAACATTAAGCCAGAATTCTTTGGTGAATGGGAAACTCTGGCTTAATGTAGGGCAGACTCTCCATGCCAATGGCATAGTTCAGTTGGTTAGAGTGGTGCTAATGATGTCAGGGTTGCAGGTTGCAGGTTCAATCCCCATATGGAAGAGCTGCACATTCCTGCATTGGACTACATGATCCTCAGGGTCCCTTCCAACTCTGCAATTTTATGATTCGAAGTAGAGGAGGGCGTAGTACATAGGCACAACTTCATTATAAAGCATGAGGTTGTGTAAAATCACAGCTATTGAATGAGAGCACAGGAAAATTAATTCAGATTTCTGCGAGACTTAAGAAATTCATACCAAAAAAGATCTACAGTAAAAATTGGTCATTACTGTGAATGTTCATATTTACTGATGATTGCAGCAGAAGTCCTCGTGCTTTGGCCTATATTATTGCCCCCACTAATCAACTGAGCTTCAATCTGCATTCAACTTTGAGTACCCTTCTTCTGTGCTAAGACTGCTAAGCATGCATAACATCTTCACAAAATGCCACTGCCTCAAATAATCAAACCATCCTGTGTTGGATTTCGGCAGCTAGCACCAATCCCCGCACTGGATCAAGTCTGGCATAACTGCATGTAAACATAACCAGGCTGGAAGCTGTGCTGAATAGCAATGGCTGATGACATGAGACACTTCCATCTTCCTCAGCAGCATATTAGAGGGGGAAAGCTGGCTGGGTCAAGGAGAATAGCATGTCAAAGTAGGGGAAATACCTTTGCCACAGCATGGGCAGCACAAGAGACATATTTGCTGGTGCAAAGCCTACATGGAACAGAGCCTTCCTGACATTGGGCACCAGAAGACAGAACTGAAATGCTGATAATGGGGAACTAGGTGGGAGAAGGAAACATTGGAATAAAGAGAGTACGCATGGAAAAGGGGAAGCCTGGTGAACTAAGTCCCAGGATTCCTACTTAAACATGGAACTAAACAAGGCTCTTCAAAAGACCTGAAAAAGTTTTGGGCTCTGATGGTATTCCAGGCTTGCCCTCCCCCATCTCCCACCCAATTAGACAGATAGAAATCATTACATATCCATTTCAAGCTCTGAATTTTGATGTAAAAATCTGTAGCATCATTCAGTTGGTTATGTTTGTCATTGTTACCAACTTTATTTGCTACACAGGATTTTACCCCCACCCCCTTTGTGTGTGTTTTAAGTTCACAGTCTTGTAATCAATTGCAGGTTTTTCTACAATAAGCATAGTGCCCTGCGGGAAGGAGGTATTAGAAAAAGTGATTTGTTTAGTAAACCACGTGTTTAAGATATTCTGTTATAAGTGCTGAGAGAGATTGGAAAGCTACATATGATTGAAATACTATTACTACAGGTTTCTGCTGTAGATGACTCTGTGATCTTCAGAGGAAGCGCGGTTTAGAAATTTAAATAATAATACAGGAAATAGATGTTGTCAGCTGGAAGTGATGGCCATATTAAATTCTGTAGTGGGATAGCTCTATTTCAGTTTGAAGCTTTACAACAAATACTTTATCTCATCATTTTACTGGACTGCCTAGAAAGTTCAAATCTTGGAGAAATGGATCTAGTGACACTTGGAAGATTCAGGAGGATGCCTTTCATACATTACTGCATCTGTGTAAGAGCTAGGAATGGGGGGAAATTCAGTTTTAAATTCTGTATTTACACTTTGCAAAACAATATGCAAAGCAAAACACCATCATCCATTGAAGTTTGCATTGCTCTGAATTTTGCAATGCATTTCTCTAGCCATGTAAAGTATAGAAAAAAGTGTATACTGGGGTAAAGTGTGCACAGAAATGCATATAAAGGTAAAATAACAGAATAATGCATTATATTAGGGTATTGTGCCTTGTAAAATGTGTATACTGTTTTGGGCAAAATTGCATCGAAAAATGTGAATGTTGGGAGAAATTCCTCCTAAAACGCTGGGAGTTTTTCATTAGGATTTTTTAAAAAAAATGCAAACTGATGTGGAAATGTGGGTAACTGAACTTAAGACTAGAAAAAAAAGAGAAACTTGGAGAAACTAAAATTGACAAATTCACTCATCCTTAGCAGGAGCCACTTCCCCATTGTATAGTGACTGTAAGAACAGGACTAGTCTTGTTGGCCAATGATCAATACTATAATATTGGGAGGGGCCATAGGCACTGCTGTGATACTATATGGAGAAGGCTACAGAAAATACAGCCCTGCTGCTCTCCTTCTTCTGTGAGCTTGACATTCTCATGGTAAAAAGATTTGAGTGTGTGTACAAAGGAGTGGAAGAATGAAAAGAGCCCTGCTGAATCAGACCAAAGGCCAATCTAGTCCAGTATCCTGTTTCCACAGTGGCTGCTTAGATGCCTCTGGGAAGCCCACAAGCAGGATATCAGGGTAATAGTACTCTCCTGCTGTTGTTCTTCAGTGGCTAGTATTCAGAGGCATGATTCCTCTGATCTTGAATATAGTATACAGCCAGCATGGTGTTGATAGCTTTATCCGTCACAAGAATAAATGAACTCTGTCTGCTGTTCCTTTCACCTACACTACACACCATAGTTGAGGAATAGAAACCTTACCTCCGATTCTCATTCATAACCATGACATTTTAATGATATGAGTCTCATATGGGGGGGGGGCGTATTCTGAGTTTATCATTAACAGTTTAGTATTATGCTTCAGCTACCTGACACACATTATTACACAAATAAAGGAATCATTCTGGATGTGTGTAAACCTATCAAAATAGATCTGTCTTTGACTATGGTCCACCAGACATCAGAACACTCTGCATTCTTATCTATATTTACAATAGGGCAAAAAACCTACATATTTTTTATTCTTTTGGGGGAGCGATTTCATCATGTCATGCAATAAAGAACAAGCTGTGGTCAGCTGAGCTTATTGCAGGATACCCATGCAGCCTCCACACGCGAAGACACCTGCATGCTTAGATCTGTGGACAGGAGAAACATGTGCAGCAGCCCCTCCACTGCTAAACAGTGATACACAACAACATCCTCCAAGTTCCAAGATCCATGCCTTTTGTCTAATTAAAGCTCCTCAATAATTACTGCAATAGTTTGTTACAGAAGAGCCCCATTCGTTTAATATTTCCCAAATTACTTTAAAATAAAGCAAAAACATTATCTAGCTTTCAAACTTTTTGAATCCTTCCAGCTGAGATTTCAGTTTAAGCAAATGCAGCATTGAAAAGTAAAATGGGTTTTCTCGCACCCACCCTCCTCCAACTGAAGCAATCACAGAGTTTCCAAGCAAGTAAAGCTCATCATTTTAGACTCACTTCTAACTACCTCCTGTGTCTGCAAAAGTATGGGTTTCTTAAAGATTCAGCCGTTAGCCCCTTTGAATTACTTAAGTCCACGCTGTTTGAGATCAGTTGCAACAGCTGCTTAATTTACTAGTTGTGCCTCTTAACTCTTTCTCAGCTCTGCTTTTCATTATTGCAACAAAGGTAAGTGTAGAGTAAATCAAAGAATGGCAAGTATTTCAATCACCTGTGAAGCCATGTCTGCCTTTATAAGCCGCAGATATGAAAGCTGCTTCTCTGGTCTATGTGGACACAGAGCACAATAATAGGGGGACAAGAGGCAGCTGTGCTTTAGACCACATGAGGCAATTTGCAGACACATTTTAATTGCCTTTTAGAGAGCATGAAGGAGTTCCAAATAGTCTAATGAGCTTCAGCAGACACCTGTGAAATGATTTTAAAAGGCTATGTAAAACCCAAACGAAGTATGAAATACACAACAAAACCAGCTTGCATACTATTCACCAAGAGAATGTGGGAATGAACAGTTCAATTTATGTGCTCACATTCCCACCTCTGAATAATAATGGAATCTATATGGACATTTTCCTGTAAATTTTCTTTCGGTCTTCTGATTTAATTAATAGCTGAATAGCAAAAAAGTGCCAAACTTTTAAACTTGGCTATGAGGAAAAAATGTAATCTAAAATTGTCACTCACATCTATAAAAGGTAAACTATTGACTGGTCTTGCCAATAGGTTTCTGGGTGACTAGGAATTGTGAGAGATTGATTTCTTGGGCAGTGAGCCTAAAACTTTTAAAATGGAAACAAGCCCCATTGATTCCAATGGAACTCCCCAAGCAGATATACTTAGCACAACAACTTTTACATTTGCTGGTGTAATTATTGGGAACTGTCTTCCTTTTATCTTGAAACATAAACAAGAAAGCAGCATGAATGGTCACTGTCCCGCTGGGTGTACTATGAAAACATTGTCAGGTTATACGCATTCAGTACTAGCTGAATGTCTTGTCCTGGCTGCTGCACTGAGGAAAAACAAAGTTATTGGAAATATAATGGATTTAATGTAAACCCTTCACCAGGGGAAGCACTATCACTCAGTTGCAGAGCATATGCTTTGTACACAGAAGAGCCCAGGCACCAGCATCTCCAGGTAGGGCTGTCTAAAACTCCAGGGAATCACTGCCTGTCAGAACAGACAATACTGAGGCAGAAGAACAATTATCTGACTTGGTGTAAGGCAGCTTCCGATGTCCACCATCTGTATCTTACAGAAGAAATCAGAAAAATAACCTGTTATCATCACAGTACTTTGAAGTGCTAGGTAGAGATATTCTGGTGCAGAAGCAAAGTTTTATTAAGATTTCAGTTTTCAGAGTTGTCTTGAAGAATTGGATCAAAAATCAACTGTTAAAATATTCAGGAGGGTTTTTACATGAAAATAATGTATACTATATATACTAAAAACAAAGTTTCTTGCTAAATTAGCATCATTGACTTTCTTGCTAAATTAGCATTTCAGTGACTTGTGGTCTTTGTTTTGTCCTTTTTTTAGTGGGGGCAGCAGGGGGAAGGAAGTGCTAAATACTTTTCACAAAAAGTGGCAGTGGAAGACACATACACACTCTTTCTCTTACATTACACATACAGCTGAAGAATATCATTTTGACAGGCAAAAGTATATATTTGACACTTTGCATTTCATCATTTGAACTCCCAAGATTGATTTGTGGCATGCAATAATGTTGTTGAAGGCCCTCTTGGAAACGTTATAGCTCTGAAATGAAGAGGATACCAAATGTTTTGCTTTACTGAAAGGAGAAAGGGGGAATTTGTTGTTTGAGTGACATGAATGAAATGACAGTTCATCTCTCGAATACAACATTGTGCTGTGAAGTTGCTATATCATTACTTCCTTTAGCAATGAAAAATTCCATTAAAACCACCCCTATCAGTCACATAGTCGCCGTATTGTACAACTGAGGTGGATAGAAAGGACAAAGCTAACATTGGGAGTGAGATTCAGCACTATCCTAAGGTACAGATTTGCTTAAAATAAATACTTGAGCTTTAAGGGAAACGTACACAGTCCCATCCCCACATCCTGCTTAATTTTTGTAAGGTTATCTTTTTGAATGCTTCTAAACAATCTAGACATGGTCAGGAAAGAAAGTTAGCTGTTTCATTTGTCAACACTCAAAATAGTGAAGGCAGAAGACTCTTGATGAAATGAATCTTCCAAACATAACTTATACTAAATATGGCATTTGGTCTCTATTTCTGTTCCAGACAGCTCTCTTTACAGTACTGAAGGGGTAAACAGCAGAAAGCGGTAACACAGGATCAGAGTGCCATTATAACAGTCAGCATGCCTGAGACTTGGCAGCACAGTGTCAATAACTGCAAAAATAATGTGACACAGTAGTCAAAAAGGCTCAGGATGACAAAGCAGCATGTGGTAACGTTAGAATTTAATTCAGGACATTAAGTAGTAACTACTGAATGTGCAAAGCAATTAAAACAGCAGTGGAACAAAGATTCGTAGTGAGAACATGAGTAATTCCTCAGAAGGAAATGGATATGAAGGCGGGCCACTGCTCCTGCATTATCCACACTCGGATAATTCTCTTGAAACCTGATGATGAGGATGGTGATGGTGATTGTTGTCCCTTGGCAATGCCATAGAGGGTTCACATCAACAATGCCTTTCAGGTTAGGGGTAGTGTTTACTATAAATCAGGAGTAGAACAAAACATTTCTTCCTAATTTTCTCAACTGTTCATGCACAGGTCTTATAAGTCCCTCGAAGGAGCTGTAAACTGAGGCAAACTCTGCATGTTCCAATTCCAGAATTAGTTTTAGTAAATTTTATTTAGCCCTATGCAGGCGTTCTTTCTCCTTGTATGATTAGAGCCAAGAGAGTGAGGATATGCTAGCTAACTCCACCCTCTCTGTCTGATCAGAATTAGACCCAATGCTCTCCACTTACTGGAGAGGGAACGTCTGTCTCATGGGGTCCTGCTATACTCATGTAAGGTCTCTGTGTTATTTAGGACCTGAATTATGCAAACCACTTTTACAACAGTCTCATTTGAATCCAGTTGATTTCCTAAGATAATAAGTTAGGTCATGTATGTTTCACATCATACAAGATCAAGCACTTTAATTTGTTAAATGGAAGCTAGTAATCGTTGTTCAAGGAGAGACACAAAGAGTTTTTTTCAAGTTACAGATCTCGGCTCTATGTGGGAATCCCACTTTGTGCCTCCTGCAAGATGTCGGGGGGAGCCAGCCCAATGCCTGAGTGAGGACCGCTGGCATGCTGACATCACTCTTGGCCAACCACACCATAGACTGGACCCGCCCTTTACTGAAAATCGGTCAGCAACATTGATTGGCTCTTGGGAGCAAGATCTAATGGGCAAACTGGAGAAAGAGCTTGCTTTCTCCTGTCCATTCCAGAATTATAAATCCAGGCCATGGCTTTGTCATTGTTGTCACTGCCTTCCCCCACCCACACTGCTTATATTAATAGATGATTTTGCTGTATAAAGGCAAGCCACAGGTACAACTGGGGTTTGGTGCAGTAAGGTTTTCACTTATGAATAACAGCAGCTATATATATATATAGTGGCAACTGAGGGTTTTTCTCCTCCCCCCAACTTTCTTTGTCGGCAGTGAGCCATTGGGCAGGATCCACAGCTGGGGTCTTGGGGGTTTCACACTATGGCCTCAGGTGTAGCTCAGTTGGAGACTGGATTTAGCTACCACACATCCAAGTTGCTGGTGGGGCCCATGCCATTATGGACCTAAGTGTTCCCCAGCTTGTAGACAAGCTTCCCAAGGTTTAAGCCGTGCTGAACCCTGGTATGTTGTATAACTAATAAAGTTGTGGTCATCTTTAACCCACATCAATCTCTGCACACTTCTTGTTCATGAACAACTTACTTTGCTATATGCGTGTGGTGCACAGCATGCATATTGACATCTTTTCTTTTCTTTTGCTATTTTAAAATCAAGCCAGTAGTGATAGTGATTTGGCTCACAGAAAAAGCAAACAAGGATAAAGGTATTAACAGGATTATTTAAAGGTCTGAGATCTTGTCACTTGGTGTGTAGTTGTGATATAAAATCTTAAGAGCTTCTGATGATGCTGTATTCTCCAGTACATTAGCCCAAGTGTTTTCTTCCCTAGATGACGTTACACCTGTATTGTTTGTTTCATTGTCAAACTGTATCTTCTGACAGTTGAATCCCAACACTGTGCGCTCCATTGATGTGATCAAACTTTCAAGTATAATTTAAGTGTTTCCCGGAAGTTTGGAAGCATTTGAATACTATCAGGATTTCTTTTCTTTGAACTATATATTATCAGAAAATCCTCTTTGTGTACCATGACTTTTAATTCTTTGAGCTACCCACACTGAATCACTGGGCATCTATACATAATTTTAACAGCTTTGGACTTAACACTGGATGGTGACTCCCAATAGAGTTGAGAAAAGCGTAGGAATCTGAAACTGAAAGCAAGAGGGTAAAGGTAAAGGTAAAGGTACCCCTGCCCGTACGGGCCAGTCTTGCCAGACTCTGGGGTTGTGCGCCCATCTCACTCAAGAGGCCAGGGGCCAGCGCTGTCCGAAGACACTTCCGGGTCACGTGGCCAGTGTGACATCGCTGCTCTGGCGAGCCAGAGCTGCACACGGAAACGCCGTGTGCACACGGAAACGCCGTTTACCTTCCCGCTAGAAAGCGGTCCCTATTTATCTACTTGCACCCAAGGGTGCTTTCGAACTGCTAGGTTGGCAGGCGCTGGGACCGAGCAACGGGAGCGCACCCCGCCGCGGGGATTCAAACCGCCGACCTTTCGATCGGCAAGCCCTAGGCGCTGAGGCTTTTACCCACAGCACCACGCGCAAGAGGGAGCCCAGCTCAATAACCAGGCAGACCCTGTCCTTGTCTGCCTTCCTGGCCACCCAGATGCAGAAATGAAAATGGCACTTCTTCTGCCACAAAATTCCCTTCCACTGTCAAGCAAAGAGTTTGTTTTGTTTCTCCTTGTCTTTGCTTTGAAGGGGGAGGGCTGTCAGGGTTTTCAAAACGTTTATTTGGTAAGTGCTTGCAAAACTCTTGACGCTTGCTAAGTATTCTCAAAGAATGCTCACAAATCCCCCAGTGGTTTTTGAGGCAAACAGATGAGTATTTGCCAATCAATAATAGACGCCACCCTTGTGTCAACATTTGTTTTAATACAGCTACTGTGCCCGTATCTGTCACATTTGGTGAGAAGAGCTATTGCAGTTCAGGCCCTTAATAATGTTGAGAGTCCCTGGCCTCTTGACTTCCCTTGGCACTTTCATCATTCTGTGTCAGTTTCATCAGAGCTTGGTGCTTAATTACACATGGGTGTTGGTGGTACTAGTCAATTTCTCTGCTGTTGCACCATGAGAGCCAATATGGTGTAGGGCTAGTATTGGACAATCCCAAAATCCATACACCAGAAAACTTACTTAGTGATTTGAGGAACTGTCACTGTGGATTTTGCAAAGTAGCCTTGTCCCATAAATAAATAAACAAACAAACAAAAAACCTGTGTTTAGTGAATGTGTGATAAAGTGGGATCATGACCTTTGACCAGTCCCACTGATGATGACATCCAGTTGCCAGACCCTCCAGGAACTGTGCATTCAGAAGTAGTTGAAAGGGCCCTGACATTGACAAAATGAATGTTTTGCAGCAGTTTGGAGACAAACCTCATTTAGATAGAATGAACCACCACATGTGAATGGCTTGATGTGTGATGCTACTGACATGCAAATGTGGGCTTGAGTGCCTTTCTCATTGTAGCTGTTTCATGTGAAGCAAGCCTACAGAATACTGAAATATGTGACAAAGCAGCATGAATTCCATTTATTAGGAAAATGTGGCAACTCTGATCTTTCCAAATAGATGTATAATGTTTCAATAAGCGTGTGGAAATTGAACACTACAATACTAGTGAAATTCCTAGTCCTAGGTATCAGTCAAGAATTTCTGCAGGAATCAGACATGGCAAAGCCAAGTCTTTCCTCATTATTATACATTATGTCATATGAGAAGCTGAGCAGCTTTTATATGTATAGAGTGAGTTGCCCACAAACAATCCTGTATCCATCATTGATTACCTAATTACACAGTCACTCTATCAGTAAATCAGCACAACATCTGTGACCCTTTATGTCACTGTTACAACCCCCTCCTCCTATCCCTCAGGAGTCTCACTGAGGCGATTCTGCTGACATAATATATTCATTATCCATTAGATCTGGCACATGCTCTGCAGTGCTCAATTACGATACAATCGAGCGAAGGGCCCAGTGTCAGCTGATGTAATGACTTTCTGATTATCTGTCTTTAAATGATGAATGAAATGAAAATGTACTACTCAAACCAAATATAACATTGTTAAAAAGACACCAAATGGCAAGTCTACGTGTGCCCGTTATGGTGTAATAGGGAGTAGATGAATGCTGTGCCTACGTTTCTTTTTTCTAATGCTTCAGAGCAACTAGAGAATCATCACATTGAAATCATGAATTTGTCACCTTTATATAGCACTGAAAATGTTCCTCAGGCTAGGGAATCTATCATAACATATTTGGATATATTTTTTAACACAGTGTAAATGTTTGAAGGGAAACCATGGCATTGATTACAAGTTATTCATGGCTCTTAAATTCATTATAATTTTATATTTCTATTTTTAAAAAGAAAAATTGTTTACAGGTATGAATGCATCTTTTTTTTGCTTTAAATAACTGAATTATTAGGTTATTATATTTATAGTGAGTGGTTATCAGATTTTTTTCCTTTCATTTCTGTAATGCAGAGGAAGGGGGAATAGACGCATTACAAAAACCAATATCTGCAAACATAATTACACGTACACACCCTTTCAGTTCCAATCACTGCTACGTGTGTGAGCTTGCATGAATGCATATCTGCCATTTACTTGCTGTCTTGTCCCTTTCAGCTACAGCTTTGACACAATTCTCTGAGTAACCCAGGTGGAAAAAAGGCTGCATTCTGTAATCTCAATTACATTTATCTCAGTTAAAAGCAACATGAAACAGCATGGGGACATCAGCACGGTGCATCCATGTTGCACATCCATGCATTTTTATGGGACTGGAAGGGTTCCTTTTTCCCTGTGGTAGTTTTTTAATTGTTGCAGGTAGTTTCCTCATTTCCTGTTCCCTATTAGGAGAACTTCGCTTGAGCTGTCCTAAGAGAAACTATCCAGGGCAAAACCAATAGTTGATAATGTAATATGCTGAATGCAACCTATTTAGCAAACAGAATCAGCCTAGGAGGATCAATTCAAGTTGACAGCTTCCGGGATCAATTATGCAACATGTAGACTGGCAAACAAACAAACATGTGCAAAATGGCAATCAGGGACTTGACGAGTGAACTCTGGAACACTGAAACGTAACTTCGACCAACTGCCCACCAGTGGCTCATCAGAAAATTGGCCCAGCAGCCACTGTTCTGGAGTTGTTTTGTCACTCATGTAACTGCTCCAAGCTTTTCTTATTGACTTTTTGAATATTAAATGCACAGCAGCAGTAGAGCTTACAGCTTTATGAACATTTGAACTAGGAAAGCTTCTAGGGACTTCAATAACACAGGCTCCAGTTCTTTGTGGGTAAATGTATTGTATGGGCCACCAGAGATTGAGCAATGTTTTCAAAAGGATATTTTAATATTGATAATATCTGTTTAAACAAGAATATAACAAAATGAGACATTTAATATCATGCCAGGATTATAAATAGGTGGGAGACTCAAACACATTTTGTTGCTCAAATAATTATGAAGCAGGTGTTCTACAGTGCAGTCAATTCTGCTCCTGTTTATAACTTTAGTTATTATTCCATTAATTATAATTGAAAATCCCATAAAGCTGCCTATTATTGTTCTCACTGAGTCCAACTTTAAATTAAAGCTTTCCATTTTAAACACACACACATGCACATTCCAAATAGCACTTTTGGGCTTCTGGTTGTTAGATCATTTGAGTGATCCAATTCATTCAGTCTTTCAAACCCGTTCAACCACTGCACTCCCAAGGGCAGGGACCTGCCACTTTGATTGCATGTAAACCAACAGGCACACCTACCAAGGGGAGCTTTATAAATAATAAATAGTAATGAAATATCTGAGTCTTTGAGAAACAAGAAAAATAAAATTTCTGTGTCACTTAGAAAGAATTCCAGCACAGTCTTATAATCTGTCACTATGTAACTTGTTTAGAGATTTAAAAAAAAGAAAACATTAGGTTTGAACAGAAGCAAAGAGTCTTCTCAAGTATCTTGAGTGCCAGAATGTTCTATGCAAGGTATTCTTGATTTTAAGCAGCAATCAGCCCTTTCCCATCTTTTTCCTCATTAGCAATCAGATAAAGAAGGAGATGTTGACCTGCCTCCCCCACAGTCCATGCGTTAGGGAAAAAGTCTGAAATAGGAAGACAGATCCACATGCATAGACTCCCCACACAATTTAGAACCCAGACTCCACAAGGTTCTAAACTCTGCAAAGGTTCTGGACATGGCTGGCAGGGAGAATGCAGTGTAGAAACAACAAACGCAGCAGGTTAGGATTCACAGCCAGAATGTTAATACCAAAAAATAGTAGCACGAAACAGGAAATGCAGTGCATGCTTAACTTTAAGCAGCATGGGGAATCCTATCCACATTATACCAGTTTTTAATGGTATAAACGTTTTTTTTAAAAATAGTTTATTCTATTAAGGAACATACAATATTAAAATTAAAGCTCATATCTAATTTCATAGAGCAGGAGCAACCAAATGTATGCTGGTTGAGCATGATGGCAGTTATAGTCCAAAAACATATGGAAGGCACCACATTCCTTAATGCTGCCACTGGGTATCTTACAATACTATACCTTGTGTGGTGGGGGGTGTTTTTTACATTGCTTTTCAGATTTCCCATTTAGCATCAGAGAATCTAAACAAGTACCACAGAGTTTTCTAGCAATGCCAACTTCAAATTTTAAGGGCCCTCAACATGGGCGTAGCCAGGATTTTTCTAGGGGGACAGGTTTTTGTTAGGGGGCAGAACATCAGATTCGTTTTAATTTTGATTGATTTAGGAGGGCAGCTGCCCCCCGGCTAAGCCCATGGCCCTCAAGCAAGATGACATCAGTAGGTCTCCTAAAAGTATGAGAGGTGGACACTAGGCCCAACAACTGATAGCAGGAGAAGGAGTACTTTAGGCAATTCATCGTATTCATTGTTAGTAGAGATGGGCAAGAGCTCTGAGACTGTATGATTGATTCATGATTTTACCAAGCCCTTCCCTGAAAGAAAACTGGGATGAAATCAAGAAAGTCCTGAGCTAATCTGAGCAGCTCAGAAGCTTAGTTATTGCACAAAGCCTCTCTCAGTTCTCCAAACACTTTCCTTACCTGGGCAGAAGCAATGGCAGCTACTGCAAAAGATAGGAGAAAGAACTGTCTGTCTCTCCCTCTCTCCCCCCCCTCTCCCTCCCTCCCTCCACAAGCTGTTAGTCAAACATATTACAGTGGTACCTCGGGTTAAGTACTTAATTCGTTCTGGAGGTCCGTTCTTAACCTGAAACTGTTCTCAGCCTGAAGCACCACTTTAGCTAATGGGGCCTCCTGCTACCACCACGCCGCCGGAGCCCAATTTCTGTTCTTATCCTGAAGCAAAGTTCTTAACCTGAAGCACTATTTCTAGCGGAGTCTGTAACCTGTAGCGTATATAACCTGCGGTACCACTGTAAATTCTTACATATCATGAGGATACGGCAGTCAGAATGTTGCTGTGTTTGATTTCACTGCCAGGTTAAAGTAAGGGAGAGGGGAAGCTTAACTCCCCTCCCACTGCCCGTTTGGTCCCTGTCCTCTCAAAAAAGCAAATGTTTTATCACATGGTATAAACTTGGAGGGAAAAGTTTAGTTTATTCATTACATGTTATATAAGGAAGGTTAAGTGTCCCTTCTTGTATAAAAAGAAAAAAAGATATTCAGAGCCCCTGACCCCTTTCTATTTGTGTTAAGAGACTGATTATACCTTGTGAGCTTTCCATGTTATTGCAGAAGGTTAGCTGACTGCATTGTGTCTCCCACTTAATGCAACAAGGTACTGCAACAACAAATATAAAACATTAGATATAATGTTGATCCTAAGATGTTCCAGAGGGATGGACACCTCTGAACTGAATATAATACTCTCTTTCATTGAACTGAGAATTATTTGCAAGAGGAAATGACAGTACATAAAAGGTGAGAATTCAAGGAGGAAGTCCTTTTAGATACATAATGTGTATTGAAGAAAGTGAGTGTTCCTTCAGTAATTATTATTAAACAGCAGCTACCCTTGTGCTTCTCAGTCTTGTTTTTACAAAACTGGAACTTCTTCACCTTCTGGATTTTATTTCAGAAAGCCCAGCAAGCCTGGCAAGGGGTAAAAAGGGTAAATGGACCCCTGACCGTTAGGTCCAGTCGTGGCCGACTCTGGGGTTGCAGCGCTCATCTCGCTTTATTGGCGAGGGAGCCGGTGTACAGCTTCCGGGTCATGTGGCCAGCATGACTAAGACGCTTCTGGTGAACCAGAGCAGCATATGGAAACGCCGTTTACCTTCCCACCAGAGCGGTACCTATTTATCTACTTGCACTTTGACGTGCTTTCGAACTGCTAGGTTGGCAGGAGCAGGGACCGAGCAACGGGAGCTCACCCCGTCACGGGGATTCGAACCGCCGACCTTCTGATCGGCAAGCCCTAGGCTCTGTGGTTTAACCCAGAGCGCCACCTGCGTCTCTTCTCAAGGGGTAGGTAGTAGCTAAGTGGCCGAGCACGAGCTTTGTATGCAAAAGCATCCAGGTTCAGTCCCTGGTGTTTCCAGCTTGGTCTGGGAAAGACTTACACCTTAACCCTCGAGTCAGTGTTAACAATACTGTATGGAGCTAGATGGTTCAATGGTCTAATATTGTATGAGAGCTTCCTATGTTCCTCCTGATGGAGACTCAGTTTAACATTGTGTTACAGGGTTACAGAAGCAGGAAATGCCCAAATGAATGAATGAATGCTTAAATGAATACTCCAAGTACACATATACGGTTGTCTCCAACTAAATTCTACTCAATGTAGACAAGTTATAATGAAGCCTAAGTTACGCAGGGTGTTAAGGGAGGGGCATACCTGAGGGGGACACACACATCATAGTCCTTCTGGGGTAGTTTGTTCACCTTTGGTTCCCACTCTGCACTCAGATCTCACCGGTGGCTCCTAGAAGCTGCCAGAATGGCATAGTGACCACACTCCGGTAAACGGCTTCAACTGACTGACTACATCTGGATCCAGCCCAATATCTTCCCTTCTGAAACTTGCCTGCTTTTAATGGATTTTCCTTGCAGAAGAGAAGGAAGAATGGCCATTCCAATACACTTTTGATACTTAAGTCCTAACATGTTGCCTAATAAGTTTTACTTGTTGCCAGTGTTACTGTTACTGCTTAGAATAACTAAAAACAACAGGAAGCATAAATAGGTTAACCTTAATTTATGTGAGTGGCACCTTCCTAATGACCTACAAAGCTGTTGTGAAAGATTGGCCATGATCCAGTAAGCCTACTGTCCTCTTGCAAACAGAATTGCCCTATTGCCTGCTATGAAAGAGAAAACAACATAGACAGAACTTTGGGTCACGGCCATTGTCACAAAAATTTGAAAACTGATGATCCAGAAGAATCAGTAAACTGTTTTAAAATCAGCTTTGCCTACATTATACATTGCTCAGTTATGCCAAGATATAATAGATGCCCAATATAATCAACACAACAGCTTCCTGATTATCTGCCTGTAAATGAAGAATGAATTGAATAAGTGACACTCTTCTTTAATATAGCATAGTTAGGATGTGAAGCAAAATCCTGATTTCATGTTCTTTCCACCCAAACATGTATTTTATTTTAATTCACTCCTGCAGTTGGTCTGCTGCTTGTTTTCCCTTCATCAAGATAAGCACTGATTGAACTACCTAAAACAGCATTCATCTTCATTTCTGCTTCCAAACAGCTCTAAAGGTGTTAAACATTGTTTAAATTGTTCTGTTTTCCCTTTCTGTGTTGCCTTGTTGATAAAAAAGAAACTTTCATTTATAAGAGATAGTGTTGGCAATAACTCAGTTTGCACTGGCACAGCATCAAGTCTAGTGTGAGTAATGTGCTGCAAAGGAAGGAACATTAAGGATGGAATACATTATTTATTGGCAATATTGCTATTATCTTTTTCATTTGCCAACTGAGATAATACAATTGTGCAATCAATAGCCTATTGGAAAGTCACAGTTGCCTTCATCCACCTCTACAAAAGCCTCAGTATGGGCCAAAACCACATAATGTGAGGGCCATAGATAGATAGATGATAGATAGATATAGATAGATAGATAGATAGATGATAGATAGATAGATAGATGATAGATGATATAGATAGAAGATAGATAGATAGATAGATATAGATAGATAGATAGATAGATAGATAGATAGATAGATGATAGATAGATAGATAGATAGATAGATAGATAGATAGATAGATAGATAGATGATAGATAGATAGATAGATAGATAGATAGATAGATAGATGATAGATGATAGATAGATAGATGATAGATGATAGAGATAGATAGATAGATAGATAGATAGATAGATAGATAGATAGATGATAGATAGATATAGATAGATGATAGATGATAGATGATAGATAGATGATAGATGATAGATAGATAGATAGATAGATAGATGATAGATAGATAGATAGATAGATAGATATAGATGATAGATATAGATAGATAGATAGATAGATAGATAGATAGATAGATGATAGATAGATTAGATAGATAGATAGATAGATAGATAGATAGATAGATAGATAGATAGATAGATGATGATAGATAGATAGATGTGATAAACTTAAATGACTTCATAAGGTGGTAGATCACTGCCAGTTTTTGATACTGGATAGTATATCACAGCCTACTTGAAGTTGGACATGCCTGCCCTATTTGAAATCCAGGAGAGCCCCTGTAAGTCAGTATAAGCACAACATCACTAAATGGACCAATAGTCTGTCTGTCTTGGGAACATGTGAATCTGCCTTGTACTATGTAGTAGTGTGAAGAAAGGTAGTATCTATCAAGGGAGTTTCTATCAAGTTACACAGTCAACTGGGCATTGCTGCTTCTTTTCCAGTGCTGCCTCACAACTGAAGAAAGGAATGATTTTTTTAAAATAAATAAACCCCCAGCCAAAAATAAAGTTATATATTTCTCAGATAATGAACTTTAATTTTGTGTTCTGAGTTTTGTGACTTTCTGATGAGAATATCTTTCTTTAAAAAAATACTTCCTACATTCTACTTGTTGAGTCCAGTTTTGCATTGAGCAGTGATCAGCACCACTGATGAAGCTATGGCTGGTAGGTTTCTTTGACATTCATCACTGTTTTAGAAAAAGAGATCCAATTAATTTTGAAAATTAATCAAAATATTACACACAACAGGAAGAAAGTCAATTTTAGAATTGTTGTTCACAATGTAGTGCTGCCTGGACAGTTTATACCAAGAATGAGCAGACTTTAGGCCTGTGGTATTAGATTGATTGATTGATTGATTGATTGATTGATTGATTTGTTTATTTATTTATTTATTTATTTCTAAACTCCTGAGATTTGCCAACTTGAGTCAGATGCAAAAGCCAAATACTTAGAATTAAAGAATTCTGACCCCAGAAATTTGTTATACCAGACTTCCACAACCTCGGCCCTCCAGATGAGACTACAATTCCCATCATCGCTGACAACTGGTCCTGAAAGCTAGGGATCATGGGAGTTGTAGGCCAAAAACATCTTGAGGTTGACAAAGCCTGTGTTACACAATCAAGAAATGAACTGAGTTCCATGCAAAATTCCACTTTGCTGAGTGTTACCACCCACCTTTCTCCATTTCAGGATCAATATTTTTAATGGAGTGTAGATTATTTTGTTATTACCATTGTTAAACAATCATGAGGCACAAACTGTTGCTGATCTATTTCAAATCATCCAGAGATCTACCAGAAATATAGACTACAGAATTAAAAATAGATTCTTTGTCAGCCTACATGTTTTCCTAGAATTTGCTCCATCACATTGATGGCCTGCACACACAAATCTTGCTCAACTGAATGCTCACTTTGGCTGTACAGCTAGTGCCTCTTGGCACCTGCTGACTCTTTGATTTATTAACCTGAGGCAGCCTAAAACTGGCCTAACCTGGCAAGATATATGCCTATGGTAGCCTGGAGGCAGTTGGATGTGATGAACACAGTCCTTTATATCACATCGTTTCTGCAAATGCAAAAGAACAGGCCAGAATCTCATGCCAGTTTTCTTCTGCAGCATGCTACCCAACAGTACATGAAGAAATAATTACAGTGTGCCCTAAGGATAATGATTATGTATTTCCATCTTTTGGTGGACAATGTGCTTTACATTTCATTTATCTTTGCAGTACCCCTATTGTGTATAGACGGTTGAGGTTGAGAAGATGGTAAATTTGATCCTCTAAGATCATGCAGGAAGCTTTATGGCTAAAAGGGAATTTGAACCTGGATTTTTGCATCCAACCCCAGCATATCTTCTCCTGTTGTATGCTCCCTGAAACATGTTTTCTGACCATATTCTTTCCTTTCCTTTAAGCTACAGAGTTTAAATAAATGAGAGCCTAATTGCTCCAAAGGAAAAGGGCTTGATTAAAGAAATGTACCAAACCCCTTACATAGCTTAAACCTAGGGATTAGATGATACTATAGATCAAGCTGCTTTGCTAGATTACTATATGCATTAAATTGCCAAAATGGGTTAACTGTATTTATTACGTTGTCTTGTTCCTTTGTCCACTTAAAATTACATTCTAAATCCATTTAATTTTTATACAGCTTAGGTGAACACTCATAGTGGTACTGGTACCTGTGAGCAGTTGTTTCCATTAAATGTGGAGGATGTAAAACAAAGAAATAGAAAATTGGGAAAGTGGGTGATCAGGACATGTCAGATTTATTCTATGTTTTGTTCTTGTTGATTTGTATCCCCCCAAAGTATTCAGGTTGAAATCTGTGACCCATCACATTGAAAGGTATATTTAAATAAATAAGAATGAGATCTAACCCTAGGACAAGAGTATGTTAACAGTGTCCACTCAGGGTGCAGTGCTGCTGCTAGCTGCATGTTTCTACACTAACACTGTATTCCTCCCAAGGAACATGTGGGTGAAGTTGCACCTAGCAGGACTGAGCCCTCCAGCTCCCTGGAGTGTGGTTGGTACTAAGGGGTAGGAGCCACAGCATCTCCCCACTCCTCCATCACAAATCTATAGCATTTAATTAAAAAAATTAAAACCAAACTTTTGAAATTAAACTCCCTGAATTGATTCAAGGCCAGATGCTGCTTGGGTGTTCTCCAGATTGGCTTGGGTCATGTCAGGGTGTGTACATGTTCAGAGCCCTAGAAACTAACAAAATGCATTATCTATTTATAATTCCCAGTGTTTTTGTTTTCTTAGAATTCCTGAGCAATGTGGGTTACTTTCAGCTTGTGTGTATGTGTACATACACACATATGTGTCTATTTCAGACCATTAATATATCTAGCTCAGTATTGTCAACTGGCAGTGGTATTCCAGGGTTTCAATCAGAGGCGTCTTCCAGCCCTAATTGGATATGCTACAAACTAGGACCTTCTTCATGCATGCAAGGCATGTGTGCTATCACTAAGTCATGACCTTTCCACAGTTAAAACATCGCTGAGGATAAGTATTGCTTTCTGAACAGGTTGCACAGCTGAATCTACCCAATCAAATCACCCATTGTCTTACTTCAACATTGCTGAACACTTTTTAGACACTGTTCTAAACCATCACCAAAATAGGTACTGCTTTAAACAAAAGCTTTAAAACAGTTTTGTTTATTTTGAAAACATGGCATCTGTGAGCTACCTATTCTGATTATTGTTGTCTCATTTCTGTTAATTATATTTTCATATATGGTGTGAGTTCATCAACTCTGCACACACATATATACGTTGGAAGGATAAATTTAATGACCATAACCCTCAACCACCACTGTATAACCAAAGAGCAAGATGACTAAAACATGTTAGGTAAAATGATTTCCATTTTATATCATAACTCCCAAAGTGTTAATTAAAAAATTGTTCTGGATCAGACTGAAATATAAGATGCTATTTCCATCCTACAGAAGAGAAAAATACCTTAAACTGGATGCCATTCATGAACAAGTGCAGTCCCTGTAGTTATTTCAAAAGTGACTTCCTTTAACTTTCAGACTTCACTTTACCGGAGTACCTGCAACTTGTGCACAGTGATTGATTATTCAGCACTGAAAGTCAGAAATCTCTGTCTGTTGCATGACAGAATCCATTTTGAATATCAGGATGGGGGGTGGGGAGTAGCAGAGCTTGTGTCTGTGTACTGAAGACTTTCTGGATAAATCAAAGTAAGCCCAGTAAAGCTAAATGCAAATTTTGCCTTGTAGACATTTCTTGTGTGAGGAAGATGCTATGCTTGGCTACTCTATAGTACCTGCTGCTAAGTGAAAACAAGTTAATACTATTTGGAAGCATGTGTAGAATCACTGAAAAGGGCAGCAAGCATTATAAATTCAGTATCAAAACAGCTCAAACGGCACAAAAAAATAGTGTACTTTGCGCAGCCTTATCCAGCCGGTGCCTTCCAGATGTTTTGGTATACAACTCTCATCAGCTCCCGCTGGGGCTGATAGGAGTTGTAGTCCCAAACATGTGATGGGCACCAGGTTGGAACAGGTTTTGGAACTGATAATTTGAGGACAAAGCTGACAAAATGTAAGTAGCACAGTTGTCCAGGTCTTTTAAAGCCAGAACATTTAGGATGTCTGCTCCTTATCCTAGGCATTGTGTTTCTTGGCTCATAATTTGAATACATGTAGAATATTCAAGAGAGTACTCTTCTCCTTGTTGGTGTTAATTGATATAATCCTGACTGACTCCACCAAAGCTCAGGGAAATGATTCAAATAAAATATGCATATGCAAACTAGCCACACTTAAGGTATGTTCTTTTCTTCTCCCTCTTCTTTTTGACAGCCAACAGGATCAGTGCCGTGGCTATATCCAAGGGGATCTCTGCTTTTGTCTGCAAGGCTTTTAAAAGCAGTGGGCAGAAGAGTATTGGCTGCTTTCTGGGCACACTTGAGAAGTGACAAATTGCTTCAGATATTATCCTCCTGGTTGCCTGAGATAGTGTTCCAAACATAGTGAAGCCTTTTATTGACTGTAAAGTGTGATACTAATTATCACTTAACACCTGTATAGTGCTTTTCATCTTCAAAGCATTTTACAAACAGTGACTAATTAATCCTTGCTGCATCCCTAGGAGGTGTGTGTTATTATCCCCATTATACGGATGAAGGAACTGAAGCAAAGCAGATTAGTGCCTCTCTTAAGACCACCAAGAGTGTCAGTGATGGAAGGGAAGTTCCTCAGGAGTTACTCACTGCCAATCTTTCACTCAGACCTCTGGGCCACAGCTCTGTGGGTAATTGATCTATCCACAGCAGCAGCTTAAGTTAGAAACTAACCAGCCATTTTAAGAATACTGCTCTTGATACATCTAATCCTCAGCCAGATGCACAAATGAGGTTCCCTGGAAACCATGTCGCAAGCATATAGTAACAAGGAGAACTGCCACACTCCGTGCTGCAAATAAAATGGGTGGAAATCAAGCAAGGATTTAAACATTGAGTGCTGCTGACTGAAAAGACCCTTAACTTTTTGCTCTCAGCATGAAACTATTGGGTCAAGGAAAACATACATTCTATTCCATAGCCAGTGCGTCAGTGTGTTGTGTGTGAAGGACAGGATGTTAAATCCACTACAACAACAAGGCTTATGAAAAGAAAAATAATTGTAGCGTTTAAAGCCTACATCTCTTAAGAATGAATCTGCCTGAGCAACTTGGTAAGCAACGTTGGTGCAACTGTGCCTGGGAAGAGGCCTTGATACCACAGCTCAATGCAAGGGTGAGGCAGTATTGTGTGCTAGGCCAGTAACACTCTCACATTGCCAACCAGTTTCTGTCTTTCCTCAGTGCTTAACACAGCAGTATTCTCTGTGAGTGGCTCTCCTCACAGCTTTAGGTTCAGGCACCTCAGGCTGAGCTCTGGTTGTGATGTCTGACAACAGACACTTGTTTCTTTTTGAAGTATTATCTCCGCATATTTGATTTTAAGTCTTTGTGATTCCTCAGCTGTTTTAAAGTCTACTCTTCCACACTATGCAGAATTTTTGAGATGTGCAGTGACTCCATCAGAGAAACTTGGGAGGGGCAGGTTGTATAACATAAGGTACCTTCAAAGTATTATGGTTCAGCCCAACTTCTTGCCTGCTGTGGTGTATAGAGCAACTTGCAGAAAGCTTCTGGCCCCATTATCAAACTAAGGTTAGCTGCCCGGGTCTAATCCAGGTCTACCAATGTATGGCTTATATAGCCTTTTGAAGCTCCATAATCACACACATTTTATGACATTCCCTCTAATAGCAAACTCAAGTGGTGATGCCAATCAGACAAACAGAACCATTACTACTACTGCTATTTAAATTTCTTACCTGTCCTCAGTGGCGTAGGGTGGGTTGTCAGCACCCAGGGCAAGGCAAGTAATTTGCACCCCCTAACCCGTGGATTTTAGTAGGTGCAGAGAGCTGCGAGTGCGAGCGCGCGCCCCCCCCAGATGTTGCGCCCGGTGTGGCCGGCCCCCCCTGCACCCCCCCACGCTACACCACTGCCTGTCCTTCACTATGAGGTCCCAGGTCAGGCTACAATTTTAAAATATAATAGTAAAAACATTTTTTTAAAAAAAATACAGTCAAAAGAATAGGGTGGGCCCTAAAATATGTATCTCTTCATAGGTATGTCCATCAGCCATGCTGAAGGCATTTTGACTGTCTAGTGACTTGGTTATTTTGTGTATCGAGTGTGAACTTGTAAAATAAATTAACTTTGATGAGATAATTAATGATTTTGCAATGTGATCTGCCAGGGAATTTTTTTTTTTAAAAAAAAGGTTACATAGCATTGGTCTAAACAAAAAAAAAATCCTTCCTGTAGCACCTTAAAGACCAACTAAGTTAGTTTGTACTGGACCCAAAACATTATGGCTACCCCCTGGGGGTTGGATTGAAGGTATGACTAGCTGATTGGAACCCTTAACAGCACTCATAATTGAAGGTGAGGGTTCACTGAAATGTTTTATTCCAGATATACATCTAAACCCATAAATCCCCAAATATTAGAAAATGCAAGGCAATTCTCTCCTCCAGCCTTTACACTTTTCCCCATACATTTTTCACCCTTCTTAACATGGTTCTCATAGTTGTTATACTTCCCATCTGCATAGACATCTTCCTCAGACAGCAGAACTTAATACAGATACTGCATCCCTCACTCAAAATTGACAGAATAATAAAGAGCTTTTATCCACCTGCACTATTTCTTTGTACACCAAGGTGTTCAAAGATCTCTAGACAACCTGGTTTTTAAATAATAAAAAAAGGAAGAAGAAGAAAATTAATATTTAACCAGATGATTATATTCTGTCTGCTTCATTAATTTTTTATTAATCTTGTGAAAACATTGTTGATGGAAAGGATATTGACAGTTGCAAAAAATCTTCTGTTAAATGGAGTCTTATTATTCTAAGCAGTAGAATCTAAGCAGCATGAAGCATCTTCACGACGTTGTTGGACAAATCCTGCACTTGGTTTCTAAATGGCATCAACAGTAATGGGCACTATTACTGCACAACTCAAATTTATTTCATAGGATGTTTATCTAGGTAATACAAAATTACAATAAAGATGAAGAAATTTTAGAGCAGCATCATGTAAACAATATCTAGGGTTGCCATATGTTCAGGAAAACCCGAACATGTCCTGGGGGGGGGGGCGCAACATGCCCACCCATGCAGATTTTTACATTTTAAAGGAAATGTCTGGAGTTGGGTGGGGGTGTTGGGCTTGGGCTTGGGCTAGGGCTGCTCTCCCTGGCTCGGGATGGCCATGGCTGCAGCTTGCAGAGCAGCCCAAGCCCAACCAACCTGCCCGCATGCCTCTTTTCCTGGCTCAGGCTGGCAGCAGCTAGAACTGTCCTCTTTTTTGCTCTTCAAGATATGGCAACCCTACGTGAACAATATGCTTCAAAACATCCAACCTTCAGCCAAGTATCTGTAAAGGTTTGCAAACTTATGTAGCTGGGCCCCATCAGCAGAACTGACTGCACAGTAATAAAAGTTTTGCTCAGGACTTTCTGCTAGGGATAGGCAAAATATGGCCTCCCAGAACTGAAGCTGCTAAAATTGGGGTCTGAAGTGGGGTTGGGGGGATGAAATTGTCCAATAGTCTAGAATAATGGCTAAACAGGAAAATTCTCTTTTCATTCATTTTGGCTCAGTTAATCTTAAATGAGACTATTTAATAGTTCATACTTGTGGATGAAGGAAGCAGTGGACCAAGAGAGGAGGACAGGAAGCAGTAGGCTCAGGGCTATTGCTTCCTTCAACAATATTAAAATAATACTAAACAATAATTAAAACTAGTCCAGAGCCATGTCACTTTATTCATGAGTAGAGAGGTTGAGAGCCATTTCACAGAATATTTATATCTTTGCACCTATAGGGTTCAACAATAGAGTTAACTGATCTTGCAAAATGCTGAACACAATACGTACCATCCACACAACTAAAAGACTTAGAAAAGTACAACTTTTTCAAAGTATTATAACAAACATATATGGAATTAGGGTATTGAGTTTTAATTATACAAAAGCTCCAACTTTGTTTCTAATTAGAAAGCACCATAAAGGGCAGATTTAAACTCTAGTATTAGTTATTGGAACCAGCTGTAATCTGCCAACATCTATTTTATGAGCGGTGCAATGTGTGTTTCTTTCTTTTAGCTTCTACTGACAAGATTAAACCTGACACCATAATGCAGGAACAAGACTAGTCCAATACTGCAAACAATTTTATGTTTTATTATCTGTAATATTTGCATACTGCAGCAAGCAATTACACCACAATTGTGCAGAGTCCAATCTCCGCAGTATAATGACTTCTTGATTATCTGTCTTTAGATGATGAATGCAAAGTCTCCTCAGCTTTTGAGCAATGGATGAGATGCTGCTTGTTACCACCTGAATCTCATCCCATTTTTAACATGTAAAAGATAGACTGAAAGTGTAAGCGTTCCTCCTGTCATTTCATCATCTTTCCACCCTTGGCTACAGGTGTTGAAATATGTGGCTATGTGTTGTGAATTTTGTTTCCATCTTAATTAGAGCTCATTTTAAGGGGAGGGGAGTCTCATTTTAAGGGAAGGGGGACAGGAACATTGGGTTAGTGTTATAGTTTCAGTACTGTGTTATAGCCAAATCTCTACAGACTGGTAATCTATATGTTCTGTGTTCATGGAAGTCCTCCCAGCACCCTCTCTAAAAATGCAGAGATCTGTCACTTCTAAGGTATATCAAATCTCTGCCCTTGGCACATCTACTGTTTGGTGGACAGACATCTTGTTTTAATATTGTTCATCACTAGCCCTTCATAGCTGCCTTTTGTATCACAAGCTGATAGTTTTAACTAGTGATTTTCTGTTTTCTAGACTCAAGGAAGACATCAAATCACTTCTGTGAAATGTTTTTGGAGTGTAACCTCTGCTGAAGCTCCTGTAAGATAATTGTTATGAATGACAGCAAGTGTGTCATGAATGAAATTGCTGAAAACTGTTTCTCATTCAGCCAAACAGCTTGTCAACTGACTATCCATGTGTTATAGCAACCCCACCAAAACAGTGCCATCTTCCTTCATTCTTGGTGATAAATTAATCTCTGAAGCTACAATCCTATCCATAGTTAGATAAGAGCAATTGTTATTGAATAGAGTAGAACTTACATCTGAGTAAACATGCATAGGAATCAACTTCTTGAATGATAAACCTTTTTTAATAATAATAATATTAATAATAATAATAATTTTTTATTTATACCCCGCCCTGCCCAGCCAAGACCGGGCTCAGGGCAGCTAACAACCAATAATAAAAACAAGTTGATTAAAATACAATTTAAAAAAGATTAGAATACAACATTAAAACATTAGGATGCAGCCTCTTCACAGGAGGAGAAAGGAAAAAGAAAGAGGGGGAGGGACTCAAACTGATTCTAAGCCAAAGGCCAGGTTGAACAACTCTGTCTTACAGGCCCTATGGAAAGAAATCAGATCCCGCAGGGCCCTGGTCTCATGAGACAGAGCGTTCCACCAGGCTGGAGCCAGTGTTGAGATGGCCCTGGCTCTGGTTGAGGCTAATCTAACTTCCTTAGGGCCCGGGACCTCTAGGGTGTTGCTGTATATGGATCTTAAGGTTCTCCGTGAGGCATACCAGGAGAGGCAGTCCCATAGGTACGAGGGTCCTAGGCTGTGAAACATTTTATAAAGCGTTTTCTCATAAAGCATTTTCCATGAAATTCTTAGTGGCCACCATTATAGCTTCTTTGCCTTAAATCAGACAAACTATAACCTTCCAGGTGTGTTGGGGTACAATTCCCATCAGCCTCAACTAGCATGGCTATTTTGGGCAGCAATGATGGAAATTGTAGTCCAACATTATATGGAGGGCCACAGATTTCTCTCCCCTGCCTCTAATAACTGTATGGGAGGGAAGCTTTTCTGGTGTGGGAATGCTAGAAGAAAAGGTTCATCTTTAAATATCTGCCAAGTAAGTATTTTGTTTTGTTTTTGATGGGAAGTGGGGAGAGAACTTGTCAGAGAATTGTGGATAAACCAACCTGTAGAAGTATTTAACTCATCTCAATTGCTCAGAGAAGGGGACTGTACAGCAGATCTGTTATAGAAGTATGTTATTCCTCAAGACAATCTGGGGATCTAGCGACTGAGCCGATGTAAGCTTGGGGTGTTGTCGAGCGTGCTTTACTGTACAAAGTATACAAAAGTGCCATTTGCAATCATTTTGAGTTTACGAAAAGGATATGTCAGATAGATCTCCAAAAACCTACTGTTTTCTTAGGTGGTCACAGACAGATGTGAAAATATAAGTACAATTCTACACAGCTTTATAGAAATAAGTATTATAAATGCACGTCTGTTCTTTTCAGAGTTGCACAACCCCCATTCATTTAAATATCAAGTGCTTCCTGATGCTAGGTAGCTGCTGGACATGCAGGAGTTAAAACTGGCAGGTTTAAAACTGATGAATAAACAGCTGGAGCTTGGCAAGTTATCACCTTGATCTCCATACAACAGCTCTCCAGCCTGTATTCCCACCTTCTGCCCATGTATTATTAAAACCATAGGGAGCAAAATGTAACTTGCCCTCATGGTTGGAATAAGTTTCCAGAGGTTACTGTATTCTTAGAGCTCTGGAGGAGAGAAAATCAATATTGTGATCCATCAAGGGATTATGCTTTTGCTTGGCTGACACTGTTAATTCCTATGTTCCCTTTGAAGTAGAGATGTGGAGTTTGGTACAATCATTCACTGTGTGCCACCTAAAGTAGGAACAAAGACTCCAAATTTAGTGTTTGACCTTTCCCATCAACAACAGCAAAAAATGCTCTTGTTTAGGCTTTGGCAGACTCTTAAATACAGCAAAATGTGAAGAGGGGCAATGATTTGAAGTTAGCATTTTGCTATGTTAGTCAATGCTATTAATCATTATCATATGAAAGTGGCTAAATTGAAAAATGTCAACAAAATAAACATGTATTGGGGGAGGGATAATTTTCCATTTTGTTTTTCCATACCTCTGCAGTAGGATATACAGGAAGTAATTACTTCCTATTATTGTAATCATCATCAACATTTGTTAAATTTCTATACTGCATTTCATCTGAAGACCACAGGGTGATTTACAATCCAGCAAGCCTGCAACTTACACACATTTAACTTGTGTGTATTCGGCATTAAGCGAGTGACAAATAAAAAATGCAAAAAATAAAAAGTAGGTGAGCACTGAAATTGAAATGGATAGCAATCACTACAACCTAAGTTTGTCCATATTTCTGCCCAGATGTTCTGTCTTCTATAGAGCTCTACCCATTTATGAAGCAAGATATGTGTGCCCTTTGGCATGCTACTCTCTCTCAGCTGAATTTATCTGCCAACGTATTGGTATGAGAATAAGATAAAATAAGAAATAAAGAAATCTAATTAATGAAAATTACTGAAGGCTAGTGAAAATATCCTTAAATGCTTCCATCAACCCTTTCCCCTCATCATGTGCCTCTCCAGGCTATATAATTGCATTTTAAGACTCTCTCCTCTGTGACCTGCTCTTTGTCTAAGAAAATATCTGATTTTTACTTGACTTCTACCACCCACACCACCTCTTGAGTCATGCATCCTGCTGAAGTTATTTGGATGGGAATTCTTCACAGCAAGCTACTAATATTTATAACCTTGAGGTTGTCTTTGATCCTAAATCATCTTTTAATTACCATTTTAGTTACACTAGAAAAAAATTATTCTATTACTTCCAGAACACAGCAAGGATAGAGCTGTTGCTGTCTCAAGAGGACACAGTTATTTTAAGGACTTTATTACTAATTATAGAAGGCTTATTACAGATTTGTTGTTCTTCAGCTGTCCAGAACATTTGTTTACTCAGAGTGCCTCGGATATGCTCCAGCAAACTTGTAGATTCATTGTCAGTTCTCTTCATACAAGAGAAAAATGGCATTTAAGCTACGAATTTTTGTTTGTCTGTATCACCAGCAGTTGTTGTATTGAATCCTTGATCTAGCCTTTCATATAGCAAGGGAACTAGCTAAGGCTGCAGCCCCACAATGCCATGTGTACATGCCAGGAAAAGCAACATATAGCAATCCTGGGGTGACATTTCTACTGCAACTTCAGACACGGCTAAACAGAGGGAAGCTGCTTTTCATTTTAAAATTAGCTTGCTTTGTCAGTCATGTGAGAAGTAGCGCATTATTAGAATTCTTCCTGCTTATCATTCTTCCTGCTTGTGTGCATATCGTTTTCTAGGATTACGAGCAGGTTTCTTAGGCATTGAATAGAAATAACTTCAAGCACAGATTAAGGTGGGGAAAATGTAGCCTACCAAATGTTTGGTAGCAGAAAGACCACAAACATATTGTGAAGAAGAAAGAATGGGGGGGGGGATTTGAGATTCTGGGGAAGTTTGACTGAGTGTGCTTGCAGGTGGGCTGTAAGTTTGCACAATATTTTGTAGTTACCTTGCACTTTCTAGTGGAATTATCCCATCATCTTTTTGACCACAAAAAGTCCTATAAGAAAAGTGACAGAAAAATTGCATTGCAAAGTGTTGCAACCAAATACTGGCAATGCGGTAACACCTCTCTGCAAACACATGAGCAGGAATTTTCAGTAAACATGTAATATCACATAGCCTTTATCGGGGCTTTTTTTCCAGCCAGAACTCGCCAGAACTCAGTTCCGGCCCTCTCAGGTGGGCGCCATTGCCATTCTAAGAGAATGAGGGTGGTATTCATGGCGAGTTCCAGCACCTCTCTTTCTAGAAAAATAGCGCTGGCCTCTATTCATGTTTTGTGCAAACATATCAGAATGAATACTCAATAAATAACTCATCAGCAAGGTCCCTTGGTGATCTAATTCCAAATACATACCTTTTCCTCCCTTCTACGGAATCACAGCATACTCACAGATCCCACTCCCACTATTGCTTGATTATAAAGGCTGCACCCAGCTCATCCCAGTTAGGTTCCAGTCCACATAGTTGGAAATACAGTATGGTATTAACCTCACATGGGTTGGTAGAGAACCAATGGCGGACATCCATTTCCTGTCACACGGCAATATTTATTACAGTCATATCTCTTGTTAGGTTCGGTTAAGGTTATGTCTTTTCAGGTTGCGCCCCGTGGCGACCTGGAAGTACCGGAAAGGGTTACTTCTGTGTTTCGCCGCATGCGCAAAAGCGGCAAATTGCAACCCATGCATGCACAGACGCGGGTTACGTTCTGCTCATGTTGCGAACAGGGCTCCGGAACAGATCCCCATTTGCAACCGGAGGCACCACTGTACTATATTTTGAAAGTGATCTCTATCCCACCTTTCTATCGCCTCTGTACTACAATGCCTTTCTGCTTGTTCCATTCACCTGCATAGTCATGGGTATGATTAGATCCAAAGATTTTAAACAGCCTCAGCAAGAAAGACCCCAAGAGGCAGTTTGTCACTAGACAAAACTGTAAAAGCCATTACAGGGGGTTGGACTAGACGAGCCTCAGGGCCCCTTATGATTCATTCTCAGCTTCATACTGGAAAGGAGAATGGGTAGTTATAAATAAAAACATTTGCATCGTGATGTATACAAAAGAATTTTAGTGGCTGTTATGGAAGGGTGAGGATTTTACTGTTGCATTGATATTCTGTGTGGTAGTCCACTGACTGGCATTTATCAATCTTATTTCAATTTACAGGTTTAACTATTTTTTTAAAAAATGCATGTTCTCTGATGTAGCTTCCAAAATACTCCTAGTTTTAGTCTGGAGGTATAAACGAAAATAATATAATGATGTAATAAAACCTGGAGTAAAGCAGTAACTCTGATGATGTACCCTGCAGCCCACAGAGATTGCTTACAGAATAATTGATTCCATCTTTTACACAGATTTTGTTTCCTTCTTTGTGCAGATCTTATTGATGAGTTTTTCCGACTCTCATGGTGTTACTAATGCAGCAAAGACTGCATTTGATAGATATCCTTCAGATAATTTTAAATATATCTTTGTACCTGTGAAAGTTCACTGTCAAATGAATTTCTTACACTTAGTACAGAGTGACATTTAATTTAGATGTTCAAAAATATAGATTATTGGATCTGGAGAGTTATACCTTGGTCATTAATGAGTGCAGAAGTGACATATGGTTGATGTTATTGTTTGCAGAATATCATACTGCCAGTGAAAATAACTATTAGAGGCAATCAAATACCTCCCAAAGGCATAAAGAAATCATTGCTTTTTTGTGGCAATCTTGTGATTTATCCAAAAGGCACTGTGTTATGGAACACCAGGGAATTTGAGAGACAGCACACCATAATCTGCAGGGTCATGACCTCATAGATTAACAAAATGATGACTTTGTGTTGTCAGGGTAATATTGTTCTTAAGACACACTATTGGCAAAGTGGGCTAGGCTGCTGGGATTAAAACTATGAGTTGATTTACATCCAAGGCAAAAATCTGAGCATAAGGGTCTCTCTATCAAGCAAATGACAGAGTTATAAAAGATTTTGCTTTGTGTTGAGCAAGTTCATTTAATGCAAGAACAAAGCATCAAAAACACAAACTCTATTAATAATCTCAGCTCTCTTCATTTGTTTTCTCAAAAGCAACATCTGTTTGCCTATCTGTTGTGTTTCTCTCAGCTTGTGGCTTTTCCAAGGAGTCAGGTGGCAACAGGCCTTTCACCTTTTCCCTCTTGTGCTTTTTTTAAATAAATTACCGTGATCTGAAGTGGTGCATGCTATTCAATTCAATTTCAACAGCTGATGAGATGGGGAAAGAAGACAGGATTTTACTGGATATTTTTAAAAATTGGAGTACTGCACGTTGAACTATTGACTGGTGATACTTTCTAAGATAAAGGGACTTCCAGGATATGCTGAGGGGATATTTTCTTTAAAAAAGTGGTGCTCACCCTGAAAGAACTCCTGCTGAAAAATAGGGGGGGCGTGTAGTCTTGTGCTTCAAATTGTCAAACTGAAAATGTGGCACACTAAGCAGGTTAGGTTTTGATAATCCAAAATGCATTTTATCTATTATGTATCTATTTTGTTTCAGAAATCAATTGTAGGTGTTCATCTCCCACCCATCTATTTGCCAAGCATCAAAATCCATCAGTGAGATGGAATAAAGCTACTTAATTAGCATTTGATATACAGCTTAATTAGGTCTTAATAAGGGGTAGTGCATCCTAAAATCAATTATCTTACTCTACTTAATAAGAACAGCTAATTAGCGGGTAAATCGCCACAGTTCCTCATCTATCCTACAGTTTTCAAGAGCCGTGCAAAGGAGATTATGCGGCGCAAATCCTCCACCCACCCACCCTATCCAGCTGGACTAGATTTACAAAGCATCTCGAAGGTGCTTTGCAAAGCAAGCTATTCTGCATTTAAAAAGAAGAATGGAGTGTAATTTATAGAAACCAAAGGCTTTACTTATGCAGAACTATGCATGAATTGATGGTGTCAGGTCACACAAATGACAAAAGCAAGCAGGGCCTATCTGTTCTGTTGCCTGGAGTAGTACTGCTGTATGCAATAAATATCTGTCCTTCAAATCATTTCTCTGTCTTACATGTTATGTAGAGCTCTGCTAAACTGACATGTCCGTTCTCTCTATCCAAGCTTATGTTTTGGGAAAGGCCTATCGAAGTGCTCCTTTTCTGTGCTAAGCCTACTTTTCTACTTGGAAAAGAGTAAAAGCAAAGCTTATATTAGGAATCAGGTGAAAGTGGAATTATTGCTGCCGCATGGACATAAACATGCATGTTTTTGCAACGTTTTGCCTCCCAAGGACTTGCAATCGTAAAAAGAAATCCAAAGCAGGGGGCAAGGAAGCTGGAAAGAAAGATTACATAGTAAGACTGCAAATGAATGAAGTGCCCAGCCCATGATATTTGGAAGGAAGGCAAAGAAGCAAATATTAGTACAAAAGGGCCATTGGACCAGTTACATCATATGTAGTTGGGTAAGTGGCATGGCAGGTCCAAGACGAAGGTGGTTAAACCCAGTAGTGGCTGGATGGGCAGATCAAAAGTGGGACAACCTTGTTATCTGGCTTCCCAGTGTAGCGGAAGTCAGGAACGAAGAGGAGGAGAGGCAAGCTAGCAGGTTGGTCAGTGTGCTACAGGTGCTGTGGCAAAGCCAATCCAACATGATACTCTTTTCATATCTATATACTAATGCTGATCTGAGCCTTCCAAAAGTCTATGTTTATTGTAGCCAACAAATGAGAAGGAGGCATTGGCAGACTTCAAGTATGTACAAGTGCATAAAAGGGGAACCAGTCCCATAAAAACTCAATGAAACTGAATACTGAGAGGATGACATTCTAATAATATGCAAACATAGACTCCAGTGGGTGGGTAAGCCCTGCACCTTCCACCACACTACTATTACCACTTTTAGAGCCATCCTTGTGTTTGAGGGCAAAGGTCTGAGGCAGAGAGCCTCCTCTACTACCAGAGGCTCTCTGTGGTTTAGAATCCTACACATTCAGTGTACATGAATCTCCCTCCTTCAGACCTTCACTCTCACCCTCATGGAGAGATCTAAATGCAGTGATGGTGACATGTAGAGGGGCTGGGCAGTGCCATCCCGATCCTGCTAGCATGTTTGTTTACACACAATAAGAACAAAAGGTCTAGCAGGCTTTGAATAGGATGAAATGTCAATCATATGTGATTGAGAATGAAACTGAGCAGCTTAACAGTAAAGCGGGAAGAACAGAGACATGGATATAAAATGAGTAGAACAAACCATCTCATTCCTTCCAGTAGCACCTTAAAGACCAACTAAGTCAGTTCTTGGTATGAGCTTTCGTGTGCATGCACACTTCTTCAGATACACAGTGTATCTGAAGAAGTGTGCATGCACACTAAAGCTCATACCAAGAACTGACTTAGTTGGTCTTTAAGGTGCTACTGGGAGGAATTTTTTTTGTTTTGACTATGGCAGACCAACACGGCTACCTATCTGTAACTGAAACCATCTCATTGTTTGGGTAGCCCACTTCCTGGTTCACACTGGTTCATTCTTTTAAAATGTCAGGAATGAAAGACAGTTTCACACAGGCATGAATGGAGAGATCCAAGATTTGAAGGTATCTGTGATTGGGCAAGAGTGTGTCCAGAGTGACTACCCCTTCAAAAATGTCCAAAATTCAGAGAGGGGATGAACCACCACCCACACAGCTCAATGAGGACTGAATTATGATTGACTATAGGAGGCGGGAAGGAAACAGGGTAGGATGGCATGGAATGGAGTGGACTGGACTGGGAAGGAATAGAATGGAATGGCATAGCTGGAAACGTGAACAGAAGCATTTAACTCTACAACATTTTGTTGCAAGGCTAATATTGTATCCTCCTAATCGTCATCTGGTTCATGGTTTAACATTTTATTGAGCAGCACTGCATAGCTATGAAATGAAAGATAATGATTTCCTTGTTTATATTCTGAGTGGGTTCAGTCAGATTTCTTTCAGTTTGTGGCATTGATCCCTTGATCATGATATTGTTCAGCCCACTCCTCACACTTCAAACTGTGAATAGATAAGCTTTGCGTAGGAAGATGCCTCAGCAATAAAACAGGAAGTTTTTCCAGTTTTTCTCACAATAAAAGATATGCGGTACAGTTCTATCCATATTTACCCTAAGTAAATCTCACTGTGCTAATGGAGACTTACTCTCAAGTAAGTGTCTGTAAGATTGCAGCAGCAGTAGTATCACTAATCTGCTGGTACCAAAATAACACAAATAAATGTATGAAACCCTGCACTTAATCCAGCCTGGAATCAACCTAATTCAAACATATACTCGGTGACATTCTGGATGCCAAGCAATTTATGTTGCATGTGGACTGTTTCACATGTTGGTCTACAATATTGTGTCTAGGTCAGCAGTAAGAAGCCCACGTCCCTGTAAATGGCAGTGGACTCCAGCTCCCATCAGCCCCAGCTAGCATGGCCAATGATCAAGGATGATGGGAGTTGGAAAGCCACAGGTTTCCATGTCTGCTGCCAACCCTCCAAGATAGATGCAGCACTGGAATGCATATTTCCCATGTGGTCTGAGAGATTCATATGTGGGAATTTCTAATATTCTCATGTATTGATAAGAGTTCCATCCATATTTCAGGGATTCTTCCATACACTAAAAATGGATCAGCTGGTCACACAAAATTTCACATCACCATAAAAGACTGCATTGCATAAACATAGTATATAAATGCCTTCTTAGTCCTGGTTATGTCATATTTCAGATTTGGAAGTTAAACAAGTGTGAACTTTCTGTCCTTTTCAAGCCATCATTTTATTGTCAGTGAGATCCACTTATTAAAAAGCAAAGATTAAGATGAAAAATGAGAGCTTGTACTAGTGTGAATTTTACCATTCTTTTTCTTGTCCTCATCTCAAGGTATCAGCCTCTGTGATAGGACTTTAGGAAAAGCAAAAATATCAAGAGTAACCCCATAAATTATACAATTCATCTGCATGTCCTAGTTAATTTGAAATAATCTAATTTTTCCTTCTTCAAACATAATACATTTTTATATTTTGTTTTCTGTATGTGTTGCTTAACTGCTTGACCTCTTTCATCTCTCTCTTCATTCTGAATCACAGTGTGAAAGGAAATAGGATAGAACTCTGTGTACTTACAGTCATTTTTGAGGTTGTTTAGCACATTCCAGTGGTTTTCTTATCTTTTTAAAAAAATAAACTTGCCAGGTAGGCCACAGATATATCTAATCTGCAAGTACATAATGCCTATAGAACTTTCCAGGGGACATTATTTGTTTGCTTCCAGCAGCCATTCTGTTCTCAGTATGGCTCACACAATAACTGGGAAATAAGTCATGGCTAACAACTGTGTTGCATATGAATTATAGTCCGTGACAGAGGGCAGAGGTGTTCATTCACAATACATAACAATACTGAAGTGAGTGCAGTTTTTCATTCATATCCAGATGTGCTATTCCATTTTAAAATAGAATGTGGATCAGAATGTGGATCCACATGCAAACTGCATACAGTTTTTTATATGTCTGCTCCCACTAGCCATGCAATGCTGCTTCTTGGAATGTTGTTGCGGACACTCTGGTATGAGAAAGTAGAGGTTGATTGGCATTTATGCACATGCACATTTGCTGGCACAAGCATTGAATGGGGGACATAATCAAATACTTTATGAGCCTTGACCATGCCTTTAAGGGTCTCTTAGGGCTTCAGGGCTGAATATAATTCTTTTGCCTGCTTGCACATTGGGCAAACAGATTTTTCTTCTGATCTGTACTGAATTCAGAGGTTGCTTAGGGGTAGGTGCTTTTAAATAGGTTGATTTGCTTAATTTGGTTGCATGGTTAAGTTGCTCACATTGTTGGCAGGGAGTTGTGAGAAAGGTTATGGTTAGATAGGGTAACAGGTGAGCACCCTTAGGCGCCTTTGAAGGTGAAGAGCATTTCTGGAGGTCAGCTTCTCTGGGTTATGAGGCCCTTAGCCTCGATATGGAACATTCTGGAGCCTCACCTGCCATATCTGCCTGTAGTTGTGGAACCCAGGAATGGGTAGGAAAGGAAGGCTACCCTACTCACAATAAGGTGGAGCCCAGTGTTTGAGGATATGCCTTGCCATGCCCCTTGGAATGAGCAAGGTGTGGCTTTCTCAAGATAGAAATCAAGTTAGTTCATGCTCTTCATATGTGCAGATATTTTTTAAATATGTGGCCCAAGTTCAACCCTTCACTTGTGCCTCACCCCTTTATTCCTGGGTCTGGTTGCAACAGTGTATAGAAATCTGCTTTCTCAATATATCAGTTGTCTTCCTTCAGTGGTTGTGTGACCACTGAGCTTCCTTGTGTACAAGCTTTCTTGCACAGCTAGCACAGTACTTTCTATTGAAGAATTATGTTAGAGACAATAAGGATTTCGCCCTATTTTTTTAACCATTTCTTTAACCAGCAAAGACACGATGCCTCATAATATAATCTCAAGTCCGATAGGGTTTGTAGCAACATTTAAACTATGGTTTCTGGAAACTAACTCAAGATCAAACCATAATTTTTTATCCTGGCTGGTTCCAATAAACTATGGTTTAAACTAACTACAGTCTTGGTTCATATGTAGCAACAAATTGCAATTAAACTAAATCAGAAAGCAGATGTTTCCAATTTCCTCCTCTTGTGCATGCTAGAGGGAAGTTTTTAATGACTGATGTTTTAATGTATTTTTAATCTTTTGTTGGAAGCTGCCCAGAGTGGCTGGGGAAACCCAGCCAGATGGGTGGGGTATAAATAAATTATTATTATTATTATTATTATTATTATTATTATTATTATTATTATTAAGGCCAAGGGGGGAATATGAAAGCCCAAGGTTGGATACCAAAACTTGCCTAAAATATGATTTAGAATTACTTCCAAACTGGGCCGGAGTTGCAAAGTTGTAGAATATTTGGGGTTTTTTTAATAAGCAGAAAGTCTTCTGTTATCATGGTGTATATGGAAGTGTTTCTGTAATATTGGACTTTTGGAAACTATTGTATTCCAGTTGGTTGCAAGAGGGCTTTCCCTGCTCAGTATTTCTGTCTGTGTTTATTGGAAGAAAACAGGTCACATTTGTGCTTTTTTCCTAACAAAAAGTAGTTCTACACATTAGTATATGTGGAGGTGCATTATGTTTGGGGTTTATTAACGGATTTCATTCTGCATCTGAGGAAATCTTAACAGTAAGAAATAATGTAGATTGCTTTAAAAATAATAATAACGAAGCCTGAAAACTGGCTAGGATACAGTAAACAATTATAGCATGATTATAAATAACTAGGAAATGCATGTGATAAGCTCTGGTAGATTTCCTTGCTCTTTGCTATAGGGATGAGCCACAGCTCAGTAACTCTGGGCCAAACACATGCTTTGTGTGTCAAAGAGTCCAGGTTTAATCCCTGGCAGTTCTGGATACAGAAAGGAAGACTTGTGGTTGAAACCCTGGACATCCACTGCCAATCAGTGTAGGCAATACTGAGCTAGATGGAGCAAATGTCTGACTTGGAATAAGGAAGCTTCCTATTTTCCAGTCCGGCTGAATAACACACAAGCATTGCTTGCATGGACAGAGTGGCAAAACCCATTTTCAGAAGTGAAAATTCTACAACGAGACAAGGAGAGATTGGGAACATAAGCAGTAAATAACAACATGCTACTCATCTGGGGAAATACAGGCTAATGCTGCTGCAGGAAATTATTGGGAAGTAAAAATCGAGAAAGTGATAATGCTGAGAAAGACTTCAAGAGTGATAGTAGAAAGCAAATTAAATATGAGTCTGCAAGGTGAAATGCTTGCTAAAAGAGCCAATGATGATCTGAGCTGCATGCACAAGAGCAACTCATTCCGAGAGAGGGATCTAATACTTCTCTTTCTGTAAGATTGTGCATCAACCACATGGGAAATGCAGTAATACTATATTCTGATCAGGGCACCTCACTGCAGAAAGATACTAATACAAATCAGAGAGGATGGAGAAGAAAGCACCAGAGAAAAACAGCAAGCTGAAGGGATTGTTGTGTGAGTTGACTGTGAGGCTCAAAAAATCCTAAGCATATTCATTTACTGAGTAATTTGATAGGAAATATTGTAAGCATCCCACAGGACTTCTAAAATCAATGCTTACACTCACTGAGTTCCTTGCAAAGCTTCTAATTAGATTCAAAAATACAAACAACCCCCATTTTCTTTTCAGCAGTAATGATTCTGCCCCCGCAAAAAAAATAAAAATCACCTGGTTTATGGGAAATGCATTAATAAATACTCTTTTAAAAAGAGTTTCCTTTATATTTCCCCCATATTTATTCTATATACAAGACCAAAGATGTAAACATGAGCCTCCTTTACATATGAATCCTGTGAAGGGATCAGCATACTATTATCAGGACTGGAGCAGGGCCACAATACAGGCCCTAGCCTAGCACTGGGCACAATGCTAGCCCTGTTCCAAGATGTCCACACAATGATGTAGTCCAGGGCTAGGCAACGTGGCACTGAACAAGACCCATCATCCCTTACCATTGGTCATGCTGGCTGAAGCTGATAGTTTTTGTCCAATAACCTCTGAAGAGCACCCCGTTGGCTACCCCTGTCACTGCACTGACTCAGCTGCTCCTGTGTAGGCTTGTTCACATCACATGTCCATGCCAATGCATGGACATCCTGGGCTGGGGCCCATAGCTTGATGCTGCTCCTGGTCATCACATGAAGTTCCCATTGCATAATTTAAGAAGAGGACCACAGTCAATAGGCACACTCTAGGAATAAACTAGGGATACTCCCCTACCTCAGATCACCGAAACCCAGAACCAATGAGGGCTCTTTCGAAGTAATTTGGGCTTCCCTGAAGTGGCTTAAAGTCAGTTTGGTGCACCTTGGAGATTTAGGGCTCATCCAGATTTCCTTTTGTGTCACGATTCACAGGCACAGGTTTGTGCTTTTTTCAGGTCCAGGTCCTAGACGTGTGTTTGTTTGTCCCGCTGCTTTCCCCAGGAAAACCCACTCTTTACCACTGAATTGCAACGAACTATTTTCTGCGGATTGTCATTTGTTCTGATTTGGTGGCAAACAGCAGGTTTTCCCAAGGAAAGCAGCAGAACCACAAAGCCCCACTCTGCCAGAACCCTACAGAGCACAGACCTGGAAAGTGTGGCACAACAGGAAGTCTGGATGATCCCTTAGAGGATGCATACAGTGTCAGCGTGTCAGGCTGATTATTTAAAAAGTGACATCCTTTCCATGCTCTCCATAAAAGGAAAATGCCAGGCAGGAAGAAGGCAAGTAGGGGTTGTTGTTTTGTGACTAATAGCTCTTAGTTTCAACCAGGGAATAATTTTACCAGAGCTCTTCTTCTTTCTTCCAGTCATAACGCTTTGGGGCATGATATAGAAGGAATAAGTTGTCTGTGTCAACTGAGCAGAAAACAAGAACACAAACTCAAGCTGTTTTTCATTCATCATAACTCCATAACCGTGTGTTTGCTCTGGAATGTGGACAAACACACACAGCAATTCCTCAAGCATCCCTAAGTATAGGTTTACTAAGGTTTCGCCCTTGCACTCCATCCTTCTTAACATTGCTGCTGAGTGAGCGGATTTAGAATGAGATTTGGTAGCCCTGATTGAACATGTTTTATATGTGTGATGCCTTTGCAGTTTTTCAACATTTGTTTTAATGTTGTATGAAATCTACTATGGAAATGCATTATGCTAGGTTTTGGTAAGTGGCAATACCAAGATCGGGACGCAGGTGGTGCTGTGGGTTAAAGCCTCAGCGCCTAGGACTTGCCGATCGAAAGGTCGGCGGTTCGAATCCCTGCGGCGGGGTGCGCTCCCGCTGCTTGGTCCCAGCGCCTGCCAACCTAGCAGTTCGAAAGCACCTCCGGGTGCAAGTAGATAAATAGGGACCGCTTACCAGCGGGAAGGTAAACGGCGTTTCCGTGTGCGGCTCTGGCTCGCCAGATGCAGCTTTGTCACGCTGGCCACGTGACCCGGAAGTGTCTCCGGACAGCGCTGGCCCCTGGCCTCTTAAGTGAGATGGGCGCACAACCCCAGAGTCTGTCAAGACTGGCCCGTACGGGCAGGGGTACCTTTACCTTTACCTTTTAATACCAAGATCAAGGCAAGTGTAGACTCCTTTGTACACCTGTTTATTGAGCAATCATTCTGATTTCACTTGCATAAAGCTTACACAGAGGTTAGACTATGTCTTATCAAGAATTCGTTCTGATTGATTGGGAGGCACCTTAATGTTTTCAGCGCTTAAGGCCTCTAAAGGTCTGCTCCAGCTCTGCTCCATGCAAACGAATCAGAATGAATGCTCAATAAGACCAGGTACAATCTAACCTTTGTATAAGCTTGGCAGGGGAATCAGGATAAATGCTCAGTAAACAGATCATCTAGAAGAGCCTTAAATTTCCACTATGCTCTTGAATATTTCCCACAAAACAGTATCAGTCTGGGGGCACCCTACATCATTTCAGAACATGTTAGAAGGGGGATGCTTTTACTATAGCAGCTGGAACAGTTGGGTTACTCTCTTCTTGGCTATTTTCTATCTTTGTACTCTGTTTCTTGTTTTGAAGATCACAGATATGCCCATCTCCTGTTCTTTTAAGCTTCAAGCCCAAATATTTTAGCTAACATGCCAAGCATTCCTCTCGTTGTAAAAAAACACACAATTGCAACTGAAATAAAAAGCATAATGAAGAAAACATTAATATTATATCCTATGGGTAGATTTTCTGCATGGTGTGTGGGGAATTAGGTGCACAAATCCCATTTATGCTAATAGGCCTTGCGTGTCTAATTCCTTATGCATCGCATTGCAAATTTACCCCCTAGTGTCTTTGATGATACAGAGGACCAGCTTGGATGGGGAGGGGGGGAGAAATGAGTGATTTATTTTATGATCCTGTCAATCATATTGGCAACCAGAGAAAACTGCAAAGCCAATTTTAACCTCTGTAGGAACAGCTATTTAGACCATATGTTTTCTCCTTGCCAGATGTCGTCATTCATCAATTTCTCATTAAGAAAACAGTATGTGTGTACAAAAGCAAAAACAAAACCAGAAAACCCCAAAACAGACAAATGTTTCCTTATTCTGTAAAAATTGCAGAAAATTGTATCACTTATTTCAGAGCCTCTTTTTTACAGTCTGGAGTCAAGTTGACAACATTCTCAAAAGATGTGGTCATTTGATGATGTTGCACCTGAACCAGTCACATATGAGCCAAATATTGTTCCAGAAAGAAGATAAAAATAAACAATTAGGGGGTTTTTTTAGTGAAAGAGCTTCTACACACTATCATCATCATCATCATCATTATTATTACATTAACTCTGACAGAAATTTATTTTAAAGTCAAGCTTTGGGAAACAAGATTAAAAAAATAATTCATTGGAATGTGTAAAATAAAGCAAGAGCTGCCAAATAGTAGCAGCTGGTTAATAGTATGGACACATCATATAATTAAGAAGGCCACCATTCTGGCAATGTTTTCATTTGCTTCGAAAGCTGCTGAAATGTGGCATTTGGCAATCTAGTTATCTTCTTTGGTAATAATAACAATGGTGTTGGTGTGCCCAAACAATTATTGGGGATTGGCACAGCGTGTTCAGTAATTCCCAGAGTAGGGCGCAGCAGAGCTGAGCCAAAACTACTTAGTTATTTGTCAGTATTTTTTTGTTGTCAAAAGCCATGCCCCACTTTTCAGTTATATTAGTTACTTCTTCAACAAGATTTGCCTATTGATATTGTCATGAGTGTTGACTTTCAGTGTCAAATGGCTACACCTGCCTGTGATCATGGCATCACATAGTCAAATATGATTGATTGGCTCTGCAGCATTGTGATATCACCCCCATTTATTATCTTTTACGGCTGGAACTAGAAACATTACTCACACTAAGGTGGAACTCAATGTGGCTTATGTGTGCACAGAACTAGGTCTGCTCACCCAGCAATACTTTGTCCCTCTCACACACTCCCCGGCATGTCCTCCACATGCCCCAAAACCTGTTCTAAGTCTCCCCCCACCCCAACCCTCCAGAACAGATCTGGGGGATCACTGGAACAGGAGAGGAAGGAAGTCCCTTGGTGAGCGCCAGCCAGGTGAGCTGGAGGCAGAGGGCAACGCCCCCTGCTGGGTGGTGCTCGGGCTCCCGCCCACAACCACTCCCCTCTCTTTCAGGGAGGAGAGTCTTAGTCTGACACTTATCCTAGGCCAGGGGTCTGCAACCTTTAAGACAAAAAGAGCCACTTGGACCCGTTTCTGAAGGGAAAAAAAACTGGGAGCCGCAAAACTCATCATTATAAAAATAACTTTTCTGTCCCTTTTTTATTATTTCTTTGTTTGACCCATCAGAATTACTCCTCCTCATAGAAATAAACGTTAAATTAACAAGTTACCTTTTTGTGTGTGAGTGTTCTTCACTCCCCTTCAAAACAGTGACCAGCGTACATGCCCCCTTTCAATGCAGTGACCAGCGTACATGCCCCTTACAATGTAGTGGGCGGGCGGGCGGGAAGGTGACGTCGGGACGGTGCATGACTAACGCACGCACCGCCCCCATGCGACGTCACAGCCAGTACAGCGCCCACAACAGTGGGGAGTGTCGGGGCGCATAATGCGCCTCCTCCCCTCGCTAGTATCCGCCCCGGAGCCGTGGCAAAGGTGTAAAAGAGCCACATGCGGTTCCAGAGCCGCAGGTTGCCGACCCCTGTCCTAGGTAATAAAAGAGCCAATAAGACATAAGCACACAAGCCTTACCTTATATTATAATGATAAAGACAGGAGATATATCTTATTTCGCAGCTTAAATGAGGAATGTAACCCAACTGCAATCAGTGGGGCTCACTTCCAAGTTTTTCTTCAAAATCAGTCTATGAATTGTATGTTTCAGACATGTTTCAGGACCATCAATATATGCCTGGATTACTGTGTTTCTTAAAAAGCAATCCGCTGAAAGGCAGACAAATACATTAATGACAGAATAAGCAGCTTTAGTCAGTATTTGTTTAGCTGAAGGCTGTCAAAGCACATAGGAATGTTAGTTTCATCCCTACAGTAGCAACTTTTAAATGTAGCTAAATAATGTACCTTCTGTTTTTATCAGAGCTTTTAATGTCTCCTAGAAAACAACAGGACATCATCCGCCCTCCTCAAATATAATGAAACTTCTTTGCTTTTATAAATACCATCAACATGTTGTAAATGTTTTGTAGGATGCTATTAAACAGCTGTTTTGTTATTAATATTTTAGTGCCCTGCATTTTTCCAGGAGGTATTGATGCTTGCTATTATTTCAAATGCTGCTTTTCATGGAGTTTTTTAATGGTTTGTGTATATCTCCAGACAGTTTCAAGTACTTCAGGCTGTCACAACATGTTAAGTAGGCAAATCCACCGACAGAGTAGTTTCAAGAAAGATAATTTTCTTTGCACAGCTTCTGCATTGCTTTGCCTGACTTATTAAGCAGGAACTGACTCACTGAAAAACAAGGCAAATAATTTAGAGAGCAGAAGATGTGCTGATGGTTAGGGGTGAACTCCTCAGAATTCTGAATTCTCTGCAGATGCTAGCCATTCTGAATCTTGCTTCTTTATTGTGTATTGTTTAAGAACTTTGGGGGGGGGTATTGTTGTTTTATCCCGTAATGTTAGTTATGGAATCCTATTATATCTGATGACACAGTATTTTGAAAGCCAAATTTGTAAAGAGCAGGAATAAAAATAGTACAGCTTCCCTACATTATATCTTTTGTGCCTTTTCATTATCTGGCCTCAACCCTGAAATGCCTGGGTATGCAGAAAGCCAAGGAAATTGTAATAAAAGTTATCTCAGCCTATTCAAATCCTAAATCTCTGTATTTATAGACTGGATATCAGTTCCCTTTCTTACATGATGAACTATTATTGTCCTTTGCTCCTTGTTGTGTATTGGATGGATTGTGATGCTGGGACCTGGGTTCTAATGTGTACTCAGACACGAAAACCCCTGGGTGGCATTAGACAAGTCATTTAGCTCAAATATTAACCCATCTCACAGGTTTGTAGCAAGGATAAAACTGGTCTTACCGATTTATGATCCCGCTCTTCTTGAAGGGAACATGGGATACAAATATAATTGTTGTTGTTGTTAACAATTCCTATTTATTAAATTTATTAAATAAAACTTTGTTTAGCCCCTTTGAGATCTATAATGACATCACAGTATAGACTGGTATAAATTGCACTATCATTCATGATATTGTTATGAGTTTGCTTTCAGATTTCTTGTTTTCTGTGAATAGGACCATCATTCTGGGTTATCTAGAAACAATACCTGGCCAGAGTCTTAGTGATATATTTCCATGAGAACTAAGACTTAAGGACAATTCCTCTAAGTCTTCTAAATGGAGAAAAAGCAAACCTCCCTACTACTTCTGCTAATGTCTCTGTGTGAAACAAGACAGTACAAACCTACAGTTTGGGAAAGAGATGAGGCCAGATTAAGAAAGGCACAGAGAATGCTAGTTTAGGCCTCTGTATATTTAACAGTGTTTTAGGATTCTGCCTGACTCTCTTTGAAGATCTGGTCTGGAGAAAAGGCCTGTTTAAGCTGGTCTTCACATATGCTCAACGTGTATATCTATTTAAAAAAAACAACTTCAAATATTACAAAATGTCATAAGCTCCAGCAACCTCCTTCCAAAGGAAACTAAACCTGCCGCACTGGAACTTCTCAGCACTTTAAATAGAGCAATAATAAAAAATGAAATACTTTGCACCAATGTTAGTTTAAGCATTTGTGTAACAGAAACCCAATTAATCTGTACCTAAAAAACTAATGTTTTAATAATGTATTGAAATTGTTCCTTACCACATCTTATTTCCCCATATATTTCTGATCATGCTCAAGTGCCGTGGAACCCACTATGTACTGCAAAATGAATACTTGCACCACTTCCCTGCTCCCACTTTCTGACAGATTTCATTATTCCATCTAAAAGTTGGACAAAATAAATCTAACTCTTATAAAAGAGGATCAGATTCTGTTCCATGTGTTGTTCAGCACCCAAATAAGTCTGAAATACAAAGAAATACTATATTTATTAAGGGAAATCTTCAGTGGTGCAAAAGATGCAGATCTGGGAAGGAAAAAGTACCGTAATCTAAAAACAAACTTTTTTTACAGCATTTGGCAAGCATAGATATGAACTAACTTCTACTATAGCAACTATACCTCTACAGCACATATCAAGTCCCAAACTAAGTAATAATTAATCCTCATATGCATAGGCGCCGACTCCATGGGGCCTGAGGGGGCCCGAGCCCCCTCAAAAATTCGTTTGGGGGGGCTCTGCCCCCCCAATAATTTAAGAAAATAAGCGGCGGCTCAGCTTGTCGGCCAGCTCGTCGGTGGCCATCGCGAACGAGAGGCGAGCAGCAGACGAGCTGATCCGGCCCGAGCGCGCCTCCTCCCGCTCGCTCGCCCGCCGCCGGTTCCGCCCCGACCCGCTGACTGGGCGCTCCGCGGCGCGGATGGGCGGCCGCCGGACGATGCCTGCGCAGGAGACGCCCAGACAGGCTGGTACGGCAGCAGCAGCAACAGGAGGAGGGGGTTTCAGTGGGAGGAGGGGACGCCTGACTCGGAAGGAAACCCCCCCCCCGCCCGCGTGCATCTGCCGTGTGGCCAGCCCGAATCCGAGCTGTCCCTACCCCGCGCCTCCATGGCTCTCTGCACAAGGCTGGGAAGCCAGCCTCACCGAGTCTCTCCCAGGAGAAGCGCGCAGGCGACGGCAGCACCTCCCGCCCCACAGGGGGCGACGTGCCTCTTTCTGCCCCGGGCCCGAGCAAGAATCCCCGATCGCCGCGGGAGAGGGTGGGCGCGCGCACCTAGCAGCAAAGGGAGCAGACGCCAGTTCCTTTTGCAGCAGCTGCAGATCGACTTCCACGTGGGGTCTCAGCTTGCTCCTAATGTTGATCATATGACTCTAAAATACTTTTAAAAAACTTTAAAACTCACTAATTTTCATCTAAAATTTAGAAAACTTCCCGGGGCAGGACCCCGGTATGGGCCCCCCCCCAATATTTTTTATAAGTCGGCGCCCCTGCTCATATGCACCCCAACCCCAAATGCCAACCTACAGCCAACCTACAGCCCATTCTCAAAACTGGTAGAACATTCCCTTCTTCCTCACCACTCCTCAGGCAAGTTCAGTAACAACCCCTTCATAAGCATGATAATCACCTAACTGTTCCTGTTTGGGGATAAATATTACTTTTCTGTGTAGCAGTATGGGCAAGCCAGGGAGTTGGGGCACCAACTATAAAGGGAGAGGCTGAGCATGTTCTTTTCATGCCAACTCTTCAGCTCTTCTGTTCCACGGCATATTTTCCATAATAAACACAACTGTAATCTTTCCCTCTTCCTATATTATACTTATTTAGTTATTATTATACTTACTAACTAACACAGAGAAGAGAACATGATCCACTTTTTTGATGTCTCTTGCCCACCTTTTGAACAGTAATTCATTTTGTACTGCTGAATGTGCTCCACTGCATTTGAGCACAATCAAGGGTATATGTTAAAGAGATCTGATGGGGTAAGGGGCACTGTTGTCACAATGGCACTGGAGCCTATCAGGAGCACAGATCAGCTCCTTTGCTAATCTCCAGGTAATTAGCTGTTTATCTTTAGTCTATCAAGCACATATCTAAGCATTACACAATCTGAGTGTTAAGTCAGTTCACATTCAGCCATATATAATAATTTTATATTCAGTTCAGCAATCATTACAATGTTATTTTCAAGTAATTTTCAAGTAATATCTGCAACTTGTCTTACTTAAAACCACCAGAGACCTTCTCCAGGCCCATATGGTTTCCATTAACAGTTTTCATTACAGGAAAAATAGGATGTCTATTGCATTTTTGGTTGGCGAGCACTTTCTGAGTTCAAATAATTACTTAATTAGCTAAGGCACTGAAACTGAGGTAGTTTATTCCAAGTAATTCAAGCATTTACTAGACTTCTAATAAACAAATTATGGAAATGACAAGTTGGTTCAGTAGAATCATGCCATAGTCTGTTATTTCCCATGTTCTTATGCAGTCTAGCCTAGTATTTGGTGTGCAGGTCAGTGCTTTGTTCTGATGTTAAGGATCTTGAGAGGTGTGTTTCTGAATTCTTATTTACTTCTTGGGAGAAAGGGAAAGTTGGGGGAGGGGTGGAAGTAGAGTGTAACATTCCCAGTGCTATTAAGAGAACCTGGTTAGTTTGCTGGTTGAAATCAACAGCACGGGGGGGGGGGATTAATTGGGCTTCTGTAAGCCATTTTTTGCATACAGGAGACTTTTTTGAACATCTGATTAAATCAGCTAATTAAAGCAGCTGACGCACACAACAATATTATGGAACTACTCTGGTAAATTTTATTCAAAGAGGAAATTTGATCTCTATAATAAATAAGCCACATTGTGTAGGTTCATGTCATGGGCCCCACAACCCTGACTGGCTCAGGGCTGGTGTGGCAATTAGTTTTGTCAAAGATAGTGTTGTTAGATAAGTTGTCAAAGGAATAAGAGGAAGAGGGTGCAGAGAATGCTCTCAGCAGGGAGTAGCCCAAAACTCAAGGACAGAGACCCCTTTGCCCTTTGCCTCTTTAGGCTTAGGTAGAGGACACAGTCCTGCATGCTCCATGGCTGGCCCATCTATGGAGTGAAGATATTCCCTAGGGTATATGCCAGTAGGGTTGGCTAGACAGCTGGAGGAAGAGGAGCCCACGGGGCTGACCTCCATCCCATCCCCAAGAATGTATTATCTCCATCACAGGGAACAGACCCATGTCCCCCCAAGAAGACCTGTGCCTCCAAGTGAGCCAGTCTCATAGGGAGAGTCTGGTGAGGGAAGGAACGAGTTGGTGAGAGGGGTGCGGCTATTTGTTGAGAATACCTTTGGCACTCGCTACCTGTATGTAGCCTGACCTGTAGAGTTTATAGTCTTAAATTAAGGTTTTCTTCCTACTTGTACATAAGAACCTCAGTTGTGGGGTTTTGACCAGGAGCCAGGGCAGTGTGAAGGACAGCTTGGCTTAAATATTGTTACTTTATTTTGACATCCCATTCATTCAATTTAGAATTCTCTTTCCCCTCACATAGGACTGAAATCAGAATCAATACACTGCGAGCAGAAGAGGCCTTTTCATCTTTTCTCCCAACTTTTTATTTATTTATTTAACGTCATTTCCAGAGCAACATTTTCTGAAACTGTACTTTTTAAAAATCTACAGAGACTGTTTTCTGAACTTCACTGTTCTTGGGAGGTTCTGAATAGTATAAAATGAAACACCATTCTGCAGAGTTAGAGACATGGATACTAAAGTCAACTTTTCTTTTCTTTTCTTTTCTACTTGGGACATCAAAATTACCCAGTTTACCATTTTCAGTGAATATATGAAAGCTTTGAACAGTACACAGTACTTTTTGTGGTGGGAGGTTTCTTTACTATTCTCAAGGTGTGATATGAATTACTGATAACAAAGGTTGAGTTCAACAACTTCATTCAATCTGAGATGACATGTCCAGATTCTTGGAACAAGAAAATGTTCTTTTCCAGCAAACATTATATTTATTTTATTTACTCCTCTCCTCTATGATAATCTGAAAACACAGGTGATTCAATCAGAAGTTTCAGGGACAGATGAGAAATAAACAAATCATTCTCTGGGCTATTCCACAACTAGCCTTGTGGCATTGAAATTGCTGTTGTCACCATCTTGTATCTTGCAGTTCCATCGACACTGATCCCTTGTATTGCTACCAGTCTTCTAGACACATTCATCTTCCCAAATAGCAGTGTTTTATCAAAAGGCATTGTTGATAGGGGTCCATAGCCAGTTCTATTGGAGCTCACGTTCCCCAACAGATCCCTTTTGCCCACCAGGGCACAGGATTGCCCCACAATAATTATAAGCATAGATAGATGTTCACACATTAAAAATAGCTGATGGGGAAAATCTACTATTGTAGGCATTATGTACAATAAATAAGCCTCTTCTGGTTGCTCCATATTTTATGTTCTAGGTCATTCACTATTTTAATTCACAAAACAGTGTCAAGGACAGGAGATCAGAATAGTTTGATCAAATAAATTGTACAGAAGATAAAACTATAAAAGCACAATAAATAAATCAGTAAAGCTGCTTTAGTTTGATTTTTTTTAAGCTTCTGATTGGAAATGAAGGATTATTAGAAGAAGGATTTTTAAAAGAAGAGGCACCCAGTGTAATTTTATATTTTCGGATTATATGATAAAAACGCCATGGAAATTCATCTAAAATTTGCTTACATAAGATGATTCAATAGTACCACATAATCCTTTCCAACTAACATAACTGAAGTGCATTACAAATTAAAGTACACACCATTTGTGGGGTGCTGTGTGTACTTTATGGCATAGGTGAATGAAATAATAGATAGAACCATCCCTAATACATCAATAATGTAATTAAAAATCATAATTCAAGATAGCATAATATTAAGAAATCATTTATTCTTTTTTGAAAAAAATTTCACGTTTCTTACTAGTGCATCATGAATGCTGTTTAACTTTCCTTTGCTTTCATGTGTAGAATATTTAAGTATGTGCCTGGTGGAAATGTGTATCCTAATTTAAACCATGAGTACTTTAATACAAAATCAGAGTTCATGAACACTTGGCAGCAAAAAATATATAATGTATGTTTACACATAGACCCCTATAGATTATTACAGGAAAGTGAGCTCACCGTGTTCTTCACTAGTACTCCTATCCATTAATTTAAAGTGTCAGCTAGTGATGACCAGACCCAACCCTTCTCTGTCCAATTTGGGAAAATTCTAATTAAATGGGGAAACGTGAATGTTTGATGTTCAGAATTAATCCAGATATAAATAAGACCCAGTCAGGGGTCCTGCCATGCTTCTGATGACATGAGAGGTAACATGACACAGGTTAAAGGCCTTCTCTCCCCAACCCCAAAGACCAAGGGGGCTTCTGCCTTGTCTTCCCCATCCACTGGTTGTAGTGTAGACAGGGCACCCCTTTTACACCTCACCACAGTCTAGATTTAAGTCCCACCACAGATGTAACTTGCCACCACAGTCCCTACCACCACAGTTCCTGTTTGGTAATAATATAAAAGGGAAGGGTTTTCTTCCTCTTTTGCATCTACCTATATGGAGGTGAAGTATTGTAGGAAGTATAGAAGTTATTTTCTTCGAATCCTGTGATTTACTGAATTCCAGCTGCTTTTATTAAATGCTTTTTCTGATTAACATCACTTACATTGTGTAAATGTATTATGCAAAATAGGTTTTTCATTTACTCTTTGGTTCCTCCAATTAAGGTTTTTTTTAAAAAAAAAGCAATAGAGAGCGAACATTTCAAAAGTGCTATTAAAAATCAATGCAAGTTTGATTAATGACCTATTTTCATATGCTTCTATTTCTGGCATAATGAAATTGGTAATTGATCTGCCTGTTTCATTTATCACTATAGTTACTCCCCATTTTGCCCCGCCTGTGCTACCTAACTAGTATCAATTGGACCAAAGCCTGTGATTCCACAGTATATTCAACGTTGCATCTCTGCATATTTGACTTCCAACCTGAAGGATCTGCACACACTTTCTTTAAGCACAATCTATTTTGTTTGCTCTACAGCATTTTAAACTACAAATTGCTTTTTAAAATCCCAATGCACACATTATTTCCCTGAATTCCTGTTTGAGGAAAGCTCTTGTGCCTGGCATCCAAACTGCCTTTGAAGTCCAGTGTTTGGTGAATAGTAATTTCAGTCAAGGTTCCAAGAGAGACTACTCTCCTTGGAGAATAGATACTGGGGATGGGGGAGAGGAGACTCAAACAAACCAGAGGCTCGTGCTCAGCATATACACATGTGTCCCTCAATATTATGTCACTATCCAATCCAGCAGAAGTAGAAACCAATATAGTTTCATAGTTGCCTCTAGTATTATGGTAGATCACAAAATGTTTGGAGGCCAATGGATTTCTGGGGTTCATCTTGACCCATATTTTCCATAACCTGAGCTGCTTTCGTCAACTTATTTCCCAAACTTACTGAGACAACAGGGATTGATGCAAAGGGATCACAGCAACCATGGGGCTGAATGGAGAAGCCCAGATGGCATCCGTAACCAGCTTAGGCTGCTACATCAACTACATCCTTCTCTGGAGAGGGTTGATCCTGATACAGTGATCCATGCCCTGTTCACATCCAGACTAGATATTATCTAGTCCTGTAAGGACTGCCTTTTAAGACAGTTCAAAAATTTCAGCGGGTTCCAAGTACATTTGCCAGTGTCCTGTTAGGGTAAAAGGCAGTCAGCATCAGCCACACATTTCCTATTCCAGTTGCTCTGGTTGCTGGTCCATTTCTGGGCTTAATTTGGGCCCATGCTATTTGTTGCAGCTAGTGCCATCTGCCCAAATGTTGAAATGTACTTCAGAGAGCCTCCTGGGGTGACCACCATTTAGGGCAGTCATTTGGGTGGCTACAAAAGAAAGGAACTTCTCTGCATTGTCCCCTCAGCTTTAGAATTCCCATCCTTCAGAGATACATTGGGTCACCACATTGCAGGGTCATGAAGATCTATCCTTATAGAAGTGACATTTAATTGCTGGACTGCAAATATGCTTAATTATACTTTCAGTCAACTTACTTCATATGTACTGTCATTTTTAGTAAAAACAATGTACTTGCTTATTTAAGGACTTCCCTTCCCTGGCACTCAAGCCTTCCCTGATGCTGCACTGAGTACCTAAGTGGTCACAGCTGAATGAGACCAACAGCACCCTGCTCTTTCACCCAGGTTCAGTGATACAGACCAGATTGGTCTCCTCATCCACAATCAGATCATGGATGAGAGAGGTCTTATTCAGAGCTGACCTGGCATCCAACAGCAGCAGCAGTAGGAACAGCAGCAGGAACAACAGCAGCAGCAGTCCTGAGGGCTGGCTGATAAGACAACCACAGTTGGTCTGGTGCCAGATCTGACCATGGACATAGCCAGGGGGGCAGTGGGCAGCTGCCCTCCCATCAAGTAAATCAATAAAAATGCTTAACTGAGGTACTCCACCCCCCACAAACAAAATTTCTGGCTATGCCCCCACAGCAGCCCCACTTTTATTCCACCAGCCAAGCTAGATGATGTTCAGCTGGGGGTGGAGTGGCAGTTGTTGCTGGGAGCTTCTGGGTCAGGGTTTTTGGCCTGTGAGGAAGCACATACACCCAGGAGTCCCACTGGGAAGCAGGCAACCACAGGTAGCTCTCGTAGGGGTGCTGTGCAAAGCAATGCAAGGCAATTTATGAAAAGATCCATTCTGAATGGGTGCCCCATGAGGTTGAGCATTAATAGGTTTTGCCTAGTATTAAGGTCTCCTATAGGCGCTGTGGTCTAAACCACAGAAGGTCAGAGGTTCGAATCCCCATGACGGGGTGAGCTCCCGTTGTTTGGTCCCAGCTCCTGCCCACCTAGCAGTTCAAATGCACATCAAAGTACAAGTAGATAAACAGGTACCGCTCTGGCGGGAAGGTAAACAGCGTTTGCATGCACTGCTCTGGTTCGCCAGAAGTGGCTTAGTCATGCTGGCCACATGACTCAGAAGCTGTCTGCAGACAAACGCCGGCTCCCTCGGTTTATAGAGTGAAAGGAGCGCGCAGCCCCAGAGTCGTCTGCGACTGGACCTAATGGTCAGGGGTACCTTTATTTTTACCTTTAACGCCTCCTGTAAGGACAGTGTTTCCCAGTTTGGTGCCCTCCAGACATTTTGGACTACAGCTCACATCATCTCTGACCATTGGTCATGCTGGCTAGAGATGATGGGAGTTGTAGGTCAAAACACCTGGGAGGAGGATAACCAGGATGCAATAGTAGTTCCTGGAAGTTGTTGGCTGTTCAGTAGCCAGCAAAAGTTCCTGTTTAAGATTAGCTAGATATGACGCTAGCACCTATATGTCCTCTACATCTCTTTAACTTTTGTGAACTAATTCACAATCCCTTTATGCTTTCTCATTTGCTTTCTCCGTTCAGCATATTGCTACTGAAAGGTCCTTTGGGTCTACTGAATCAAATAGCTGCATCTTACATTGGAAGGGTAGAGGATTCATAATCTCTCTCTCTCCCACCAAATTAGCAAAACTGTCCATCAAAACGATGGCCTTCATTTCATTTTCATTTTTACTCTGCACTTTGCAGTCTACAGCATGCTTGTTAATTAGCCATCACTGCACCTATACTGTGGTTTCTAAGAGTGCAGTGAAAGTTGAAAAGCATTAGGATAATAAGCAAGGCAGTAGGAAGATTACCAAGGATATACAATGTGGCTTCTTTTCCTATATTCTGTTTCATATCAGAATTAATCACTTCAATTTTGCCCACAACAGGTTTGCATTATAATGATGTTTAAACCTCCTAGTCTAATTAAGCTTGTGCTTTCATCTGTTAGATATGTGAGGTTTAGGTATGGTATCTAGCATTTCTGCTGTTCTGTTGGAGCTAAAACAAACAGAAAGAACTACTAACGTGAATGGAGGAATTGAGAACTTATCATAAGAGACAAGGTTAAAGAAGCTCATCCGGTTTAGCCAGGCAAAAAGGAAAGCTGACAGGAGTCATGATTATACTCTAGAAATAGCTCAGTGGGATTCGCAAAGAAACAGGGGAGAATCATACAAGCTGAATGTTTTAGAAATGATTTAGTACAAATAGGAATAAACAGGTCATGAATATATGTTATGCAGAGAATTAGAAATAGGAAGCTAGCAATTCTGGGAGAAGAGAATCTTTGTGATAGCCTCAGTGAAGGCTGTGTCAAACTACTTCCTCTGATTCAGATATTAATCACACATTGCAAAGTGGTCCTGAGCCATCTGAGAACATGGGGAACTGTGGCTAAATCCAGTGTATATGAATTCTTTATCTTATGTTTTGCAGTTATAAAATCTTAGAACAGGTTTTCTGCCAAGCTGAAGTACTCTGTTGCACTCTGAAATTTTAGCAATGTTTGGGAATTGAGATGGGAAATTGATGAAGAGTTCAGTGATCACGTGCTACAGAAAAATTTATCTGTGATGTTTATCTGGTGGGTTTTACCTCTAGACTCTACACAGTTCTGACCACATGGTGCATGATTGGGTTCCAGTAGGATACTCCTCTTTTAATAGCAAGATACATATAATCATAGAATTGTAGAGTTGGAAGTGACCCCAAGGATCATCTAGTCAACTAATCCAACCCCCTGCTATGTCTTTCTGTAGAAGGGACCTGGATTTGCTTGTCTAAGTTACAGCTATATATCTCCTTGACTAAGGCATTGCAAACATCTGTCAGATTTTGTTGCCAGCCATATGCCACATGGTGGTGCACTGTAGGGTTGTGTTCTGAATATCTTATGATTTCTATTCTATATTCAGATTTAGAAAATGTTATGCAGGTTGATATAATTTGATTTGGTGATCTTTCTTATATGCAATCAAACTAGATGTCACTTAGCATTGATAATATGATTACACTTTATAAGATGTTGATGGTAGAAGGTGGCAGTGTCACTGCAGATGTGTGAGATAAATGGAATAGTCAGATGAGTTTCCTCATCCTGCTCTTATGGTTATTTATTTATCCCTGTTAATATATGGTTATTAATCTGTGTTTTTATGCTTTCAAAATGAATATAATTTCATTGCCTTAAATGACCGCCCACATGTACTCTGTTTAAAAAAACTCTGCATTACAGATATCTCCTCTGATAACTATTCTTTTTCTAAGTATTTTGGGACATTTGCACATTAATTATTTGCTTAAGATATATCAAATCATAGTTGAATCAGCTTGCTAACTCTAGAAGATAAGATACCTCCAGTTTGAGAAGCCCTGTAAGATCAATGTATTTCTCTAGGTTATGGAATAAGGTTTTTGTTAAAACAATTGATGTTGGTTTTTTGGTTTTTGGTTTTGTTTTTTCCTTTGTTTTGTTTTATTTCTCCTGTTTTGTTTTTCTTGTTTTTCTTCCAGAAGTATTCAATGCAGTTTATCTTGGACTAGATGGATTTTTATTTTTATTTTCTATAACACTGGTCAACAACAAATTTGTTGTCTGCATTTTTTCAGCTGATATAGGACGAATCTGATGCGCTGAATCCAAAAATCACATTGGTTTTGCTCAATCAGGTCAAGTTTTTGAGTTATGGCCACATGTCATTTTTTTACATTTTTGTTCACATGTGCGCTTGTGTGGAGCATTTTAGAAGAAGTTGGCGGTGGTAAAATGCCATGTCGAATAATTGTTTTGGAAATGATTATTTTAATGACAAGAAGTATTCAGGTTCGATAGTTCTGGGTGATTATGTCAAAAAGGGACCAGTTTGAAGTCATGAAATCTTCCATAAATTGGAAGCGGCAAAGCATAAAGTTGGGGGATCAAAACCCCTGGCTCACTCAAGTACAGTGAAGGAAACTATGAAGGGGTGAAGTATGTGCTGGAGAAAATTGGTTATGATCAGCATAAGTGGTTTATTTGTGTTGACCTGAAGATGGTGAACTTTTTGTTGGGACAACAGTCTGGCTTCACCAAGTACCCATGTTTTCTGTGCATGTGGGATAGTAGGGACCGTGCTCAGCATTACACGAAGAAGGACAGGCCTGTGCGGGAGGAATTGGTGCCTTGAAGAAAAAGGAACGTCATCAACGACCCTCTGGTTTTTCCAGGATTTACCATGGAGAAGTTGAAAGCTGGCATCTTTGACAGTCCTCAGATCCGTCAGCTCATCAGAGATCCAGAGTTCAGAAACTCAATGAACGAAGTGGAACTGGAAGCGTGGAAGGCATTTGTTCTGGTAGTGAAGAACTTTCTTGGCAACAATAAGGCCAGAAACTACGCAGAACTTGTCAACAACATGCTGACTGCTTTCAGAAACCTGGGCTGCAACATGAGCGTCAAGATACACTACCTATTTTCACATATGGACCGGTTTCCTGAGAACCTGGGTTCAAAGAGTGACGAGCAAGGGGAGAGATTCCATCAGGACATGAAAGAGATGGAGACCAGGTATCAGGGTCGCTGGGACGCAGTCATGATGGCTGACTACTGTTGGACTCTGAAGAGAGACCTCCCTGTCGCTGAGCATTCCAGGAGTTCCAAGAAACGGAAGTTCAAGCCCTGAAGTTTGAAAAATGGTGAAGCAACATGCAATTTACGTGTACTTACCTTTATCAATGCCCACCATTCAGTTTACAGTAATCAATCTTTCTATCAGGTAATCAATATGTGTTGTTGGAAAAACATTTTTTTCTCTTAAAAACATATTTAGGATGATAAGTGTTGACAAAAATCAGCTGATATTGGCACAAAAATGTAATCGATTTTGTCACAAGATCTGATTTTTTTCAAATCAACATAGCACAAAAACCTGACCTGATGGAGAGAAACATATGCCATTTCCTGATTCAGCAGCGCAAAAATACCCTAAATCAGTTGTAGAAATCTAGACAACATTCAAAAAGTAAAAAATTGTTGCCCAGTGTAATATACCCAACTCTATATATGTGTGCAACTATATATGTTTGTCTGCAAAATGACCTATGGCAGGCAGAATTATTCTAAGTAGGATTACCAGTTGTGCTGTGGGTTAAACCACAGAGCCTAGAACTTGCCGATCAGAAGGTCGATGGTTCGGATCTCCGCGACGGGGTGAGCTCCCGTTGCTCCCTGCTCCTGCCAACCTATCAGTTCGAAAGCACGTCAAAGTGCAAGTAGATAAATAGGTACCGCTCCGGCGGGAAGGTATACGGCGTTTCCGTGCGCTGCTCTGGTTCTCCAGAGTCATGCTGGCCACATGACCCAAAAGCTGTATGCCGGATCCCTCGGCCAATAAAGCGAGATGAGCACCGCAACCCCAGAGTCATCAACGGCTGGACCTAATGGTCAGGGGTCCCTTTACCTTTAGGATTACCAGTGGGCAGAAGAATGAAGATTTACTCATCTAACCTGGTATCTTTATGCCATTGCTGCTGTTACCTTTGCCCTAGCCTCCAAAGTTCACTGTTCCCCTAACTCTTTGCTCTTTGCTCTTCCTTCCTTTCATCATTCCCCCAAGTCCTTAAGACACAAACTTAAATTCTTTGAAAAGTTAAAGTTCAAATGCAGGGTAAATAATATAAAAACAAAGAAGAAAAATATTGATTTGAATATTTTAATCAGGTAATTGTATGTTGAGAATACAATTCATATTATATTGGTGAAGATTTAAACTTGTTTTGAAAGGGGTGCAGATTACACACCACCTTGTTTATCTAATGTTTATGCAATGTGATTTTGAATATCACACAATTGTAATGATAGTAAAATCATAAAAGAATGGTAAAATGGCAAAATAATACAATTGAGAGATATGCAAGAGTAATATCTTATGCTTTCATCATATCTAATTTGTACTAGAGTTAGATATGGAAGGTTAAATGTTTTTGTAATAACCTGGTCCCAGATTAGCATTGAGTACAAATAGTCCAGTAGTAAACAGCGGTGGCACATGAGGAGCAATGAGGTGGCAGTGGTGCTGCTGGGTTGGGATAGGTTGGGAGCAAAGTTGAGGAAGTTCCAGGTTGGCAGTGATGATAATGCAACAGGTTTGCCTGCTATACTGAGTCCATCCAGACCACTAATGTCTACACTGAATGGCAGCAGTTTTCCAGGGTCTCAGACAAGGGGTCTTTCGCAGCCCTAGATGCCATGGATTGAAACAGGTTTTCTAGTTCCATACAAGGAAAATACTCTGCCCCAGGCATATGGGGAGTTTGATTAAGAACAAGGTCAGGTATGGATGAAAAACAGGTTTCCTGATTACACAGAACCCTATTCACAAGCAGGAACTTATGTGTTTGGGCTTTCTTTTTTACAGAACAAAATACTTGCCGTTGGGTTAGGGCTAAATGTGTGCCTCCCCTTCTCACTGTACACACTTAAGTCCTACATGCAAATGACAGTTCCATGTACGTGTGTGAGAGAAGAAGATATAATGAACTGTTTTGCATCTGTGCAGCAGTGGGGAGTATCAATTCTAGGTATATAAGATGCCTTACATTGACTTAAACCATTGGTCTGTATTGTCTACGGTATCGGGCTGCATGTTTCCAGGCTTTCAGGCATGGGACATCCTTAGCCCTACCTGGAGATGCCATGGGTTTAACCTGGGTCCTTCTCTGTGCTTTACCACTAAGCTATGGTCCTTCCCAAATTCTAGAACCTCTATGCCTTCATCCTCCTGACTGGGGAACAGTAATTTAAAAGCTGGCAGTGTGCATCATTTGTTTGGTGAGTAGATTTTTAGATGCTGCAATTATTTCTATATCACAGTGTTTTACTGCCGAGCAGAACTCAATGGGCTAATTGAATACCAAGTTTTGGCTGCTGTCCTTCAACTGCACTTCCCAGCCTTGTCCTTGTGGTTTGAGGAATGCAGACTGCATTGTTTCTGAAGTCTAAACAATAGCCAGTGACAAGCAACAGCAAAGCATCAAACAGAATCCATCCATTCCCCAATGACACAGATCCCCAGGCACTAAAAGTACAACAAGATTCCACAAGGAATGGTGCGTTCTAGAGAAATAAAGGCTCTGCCTGCATAAACTCTAATTGCATGTCATATGCTTTAAAAACCACCCACAAAAATACCACACTAGAATTACAAAGGAAGAGGCATCATTATCTTGTTCTTGTAGAATTAAAGAAATACCAATTAGCACTGCAATTTACCATTTTATAAGTATTATGAACACATAGGAAAACAAGCTTTGCTGCACTGCCAGATTTGTAAAACTAAGTTTTAAAAATCCTTGTGTGTTTTATATATCCTGGACTTTGGCTCAGAATAGTTTTGCTGAATTATATTTATGTTTCAAAAATTAAATCTGGGGCTATATTATTATACTATGAAATGCAAACAAAAATCAGGTAGGACTTCACAAGGAACAGTGTATTCATGCAACAAATGACATCAGAAAAAAGTTTAAGAGACCTTATAAAAAATGAAATTATTCTTATTTTGATTATACTATTTCTATAAAATTAAATGATGCCCATATTTAAAAAATAATAATGAAAGAATGAAAGCACAGAATTATTTTTGGAGTAGATGTGTTTTCCTGAATAAGGACTCAAGTATCTTTTTGATAAAATCTAGGCATATGAGGCTCTGAAGACCATTCATTTTCTACAGTAATAAAGCCAATGTTAATATTATTGCCAAACTTCCAGACAGTTAAGAAATACATACCATTCACAACTTCAGTTATTTGAAAATTATCTTTGCCTTTATAATTATGCATATTCAGTGAGACGTTCTTAAGGAAGTCCACATCATTGTAATTCTTTACAAATATTATTCATTTTTATGTGGATGTTTGGTGTGGTGTGGTTTTGACCAATTCATCCAGTTTGATTCAATTCATCCAGCTGATCTCCAGATAAATTAGATTAGAAGATTCTTACCTCTTTTAAATGCTTACCTGAAACTATATTCAAATCACTTAAGAGTAATTCTCAGTGCTTGAGCTCATTGTTTTGTATGCAGAGGTTCTCAGTCTCCAATTAAATCAATATAGATTTAATATAAAGCAGACACAACTTATCAGGTAACACATCACATTTTTAAAACTTATATCAACATTCTGTTTGTGAACATTATCTCACATCTTTCTGAAATGATCTAAAAGTGCCTCAGTTAGCAAAATATACAGTGTATACATTTCTGATTTCTGCCTTTCATCATGCTCCTTTTTAGTTTTTCTTTATTTTTTTCAATAATAAACAAAGCAAGAGAGTAAAGTCATCACCGACAGACTATTTAGGACTATTTAGATACAATGAATAATTTCAGTTGAGCATTTTTAGAACTAATGAAAGTTATCAGTGTATTACACAGCTGCATTTCAGTTTCTTTACTGGAGCCTGAAGAGAATAGAATTTATAAATAGATTAATGACCACTATTATATATGTGCACAGTAGTCAGTTCATTTTAAGATATTGTTTCCAAATATTTTAAATTCAGTGGGAGGGATTCACTTAATAAACCCCATCAGCAGAAGGCCTGCACAAAGGCTTCTGCTTGTGTAATGGGGCTTTCCCCCTTCTCCACACCATGTGAACCCTGTGTACCCCTTGAAATTGGCTTTCAGGGTCAGGAGAACCCCCAGAACAGCTCACAGTGGAAGAGGAAGCTGATTTTCTTGCACATATGGAACATTCATTGTAGTGCAGTATTTTGTAGTGCAGTGTATTTTGAATTCTACCCAATATCTGCTAATTAGAAAAGAGTATATTGTCATTGGAGCAGTGTGGGTCAGTTTTTAATTGACGGTTCATAAGAAATGTGATTGGAATTGGAATTGAATGGTTCAATAATAAAGTAAGCAGGGTGCTGGGATGAGATGAGGTTTGCTAAAAATCACCGGTAATCAGTTTGATCATTTTATGAGCAGAGGGCAGGCAATGACGCTTCTACTCAGCTGATTTGCATGGATCATCTGAAATGAGAGGACTCTGTGCCAGTGTGTGTCTGCCTCCATGTGGCTACTGAATGTGTCATGCCAGAGGGCTGACCAAGGGTAAATGTAACCCTTGGGCCAAAAAGGGCTGTTTATTTTTATTTTATTTTATTTTATTTATTTCTGGAGTCTCTCATCTGTCCTTCATCCTAAGGTCCCAAGATAGAAGATCCCAGGACATAAATTAATAATACTGATACAATACATAATGATCATCTAGTAAACCAAAAAGGAGCAACAATAAAAGAATAAGGCATGTAACAACTACTAATCCCATTTGCAAGGAGGACAACTTAAAAGAAACCCATTTCACTTCCAAATGTCAGAGTAAGCAGTAACTGGCAGAAGGTGTAAAGCAGGGATAGAGAACCTCTTAGCCTCCAGACATTTGTTATCCCATCTTCTGTGAGCTGCAGCCAGCATGGCCATTGGTTGAGGGTGATACTGGAAAGACAATCTTACTGCTTCTATACCCATTCAGTCACTGCACTCTGAAAGTGAGGGCCATCTGTAGATGCCGTCTTATCAGGAGATCCATTCTGCACAATATAGGAATCGACCTTTTAGTGTTGTGGCACATACCCTTTAGAATCCTATCACCTGGAATGTTGGACAAGTGCCATCTCTGTTGTCTTTTGGGTTCCTACTGAAGTGATTTCTTTTCCAGCAGACTTGTAAGTTGAGATGTTTCCAACATCTATACTGGAAATGTTTTCAAGATGTTTTTATTGTTTTATTTCTTGTTGTTTGACACCCTGGGCTCCTTTGGGAGGAAGGCAGGATATAAATTTTAAAAATGATGGTGGTGGTGGTGGGCACAGTATGTAGAGGGATTTCCGGTTAATCATCTCTGCACTACAATATAGTTATGGGGTTGAATGGGTGAACCACGGGCAATTAGTCCTCTATCTTACCACCATCCTATCACCCAGGCAAGCAGAATACATGGTCAGAGCTTTGGACCACATTCAGCTTAGGCAAAAGTAGAGTGAAGAGCAGAGCTGGTGAAGGCTGTGGCCTGGGGAAAGTCCCAGAGGCAAGATATGAAGGTCTTCTGGGTCACATTTCCTTACCTGTGCAATATGGTCTTCCAATGCATAGATCCTCCCCTTCAAGAAAAAAAGAAATACTATTTTTAGATTCCTCTTTGAGACATTACTAAAGAAACTTAAAATTATGGGAAGATGTAGAAGGGTAGAATAGACCATTGTAATAGACCTGTAAGCTGGACAAAGGTTGTAATTGGTGCTGATTTCTTCTGCTGTAGCACTTACTCTAATGCCACGTCATACTAGTCCGATATTAGAAAGTGCAACTGGATATGAGATTGAGACAATTCCATTTAAAATTAATGAAATATTGCTAGAGGTCAGTGTTATTCCATTTTATTGTTTCAAGAGCCTGTGTGTGTGTTTATATAGCCAAAGAATCTAACTTCTGTGGGCTGGGTTGGTGAGGGTTGTTGTGTTTCGTTTTTTGTCTTCTTTTACTGGACCTCTTTGTAAAGTAATCACCATCATTGTGTTCTTTAAAAACATCTTGCGCTCAACAAAGCAGCAGAATGTTGACCTCCATAAGCTTGGAGTGAAAGCATGTATCAGTGCCAGCCCATGCTTTGATTGAATCTTGGCTTGCTCCAAATAACTCTGTGCAGGCAGTTTTAACAGAAGGTGGCTTGTAAAATTACAGCTTGCTCAAAATTTAGCTGCCAGAATATTAACTCGAATAAAATATTCACAGCACATTTCCCCACTCCCAACTTCGACCTCTTGCTGAGCTTTTCAGTCTAGTGATGAAGTCTCCCATGTGTTCCTTTCCCTGATTAAATTGTAAAACCTTTGGTACAGGCCAACTTTTAGGGGGTGGGCAGTTTGGACAATCAGAGTTCCAAAATCTAGGATTATGTCAGGCTTTTAGGACTACACTGTCACAGCTTTAATAATAGCATCTTTAGCTAATTACAGGCCCGGACTAGCCATAGATACTTTTGATGCTTTGACATTGTGGTTGTGTGGGGTTGATGAGCCCCAATAATACCCCTTTTTGTTTCCCTTTCCTGTAGTCACGCCTTTGGAATCTCTAGTTACCCTTTTGTCCCACATTTCTCAGAGAGATTTCTCACACTGTGTTTTGTATTCAAGAATACAAAATACAGAATCAGTTATTAAGGGTGTGCATGTGTGTTATTCACCACTTGGCCTTTTAGGTACATTGAAGCAAGGCCTAAATCATTTCCTATGCACTGGTTCCATGTATTTTAAAGGGAAATGCAATAAGATGAATCTTCTAAAACAAAAGTAGTCAATGTGGTGCACTCCAGTTGTTGTAGACTGGCTACAGACTTGACAAAAAGCTATGGCTCAACATTAGAGTACATGCTTTGCACTCAAAGAGTTCCAGGTTCAGTCTCAGGCATCTCCAGGTACAGTTGGGAGACATCTCTGTCTGAAGCCCCATAGAACCCACATGCAGTCAGTGTAGCCAGTGTCTGATTCATTATAAAGCAGCTTGAGTCATTGAGAAAACCCTGAAAATCCATTCCTTCTCTCTTTGAAATGGTAACTTTTATTTACCAAACGGAGGGTCCTCCACGATCATGAGTGTTTTTTCAAGGCTGTATGTACCAATCAGAGACTGATAGGGATTATCTCAACAAACTATTGAATGCTTTTAGATATACAATACCCAGAACCGGGGAGGCCTGAGAACTGCTTGGGAAGGAGGCCTTAATATTAGTTTCACTAATTCAGAACGGGAAGCTCTTTGTACCAAGTAACACTTAAAATCCACCTCTGTAAAGATAAGGGAAGCACATTTAAAGCTAATTCACAGGTGGCCCTGGGCCCCTGTTCAGCTAAACCACATAATTCTGCCATATCCCCTTTGTGCTGGAAACATTATCCTCTGAAAGTCACCCTTTATCGATTAGGATGGTCCTGTGAAAAAGCAGTATTTACAACTGTAAGCAAAATTACACAATCTGTAGTACCTGACCGCACTGCTCTCCATATTCAGATAGGAGGTACACGATTTCCTGATGAATAAGATCTGATCCAAAATAGTCTTGAACTAAGCTCCAGCTGGAAAGACCTCAGCAGCTTCTCCATAAATTGATGGCATTCTAGGATCTGGCAGTTAGCTCCAGATGAAAAGCTGATGCAGCACTGGTTTCCATTTGTTATGTATGCAAATACAAAAGACAAAATCTTTCTCCCATCCCATCATCTATCAGTTCTCTATTTCCTGTATTGGCATATTCTTCGTAAACCATGACATTGTTTTACATTTGTTCTTTTGTGTTGTTCTTTTTGATTTTTAAAAAATATATCTTAAAAAGAAAAATGAAACAGGTAACTAGTAGTATTGCAATTCTTCCAGATGGACAGTGATTCTTAGTGGTTGCCACTAAGCAGTGGAATTCTCTTTCCCTGCAGGTTTACTAAAGGCCATTTTTTCATAGTGTCTTCAGGAAACCATGTAAGAGCTTTCCAACTTTGGTGATCTTGAACTTATTGACATGGGATTGCATATATTCATAACTTATCCCTACAAATCCTTTAATCCTTTAATAAATTATAGGATTAGCAGATATAGGATTGGGCTACTCCAATACCACATTGGGGGCTACCGACTCCCTTCTTTCATTATTTAATCAGAATCATAGTGCCTATATATTCACTAAAATGCTGTATGTTCAAATTCTTAATTGGTTATGTTGGCATTAGTTTTCAGTCCAGTGAAGTATATGCAGACTATTGTTCAGCAAACGCAGTTTGGCATAGTGGTCATAGTAAACCAGCTTTTACTCAGAGTAGACCCACTGAACTCAATGTACCAATTTAGTCATATTCATTAATTCTAATGAGACTAATCTGAATATAACTTAATTGAATACCACCCAGTGTCATTTCCAGATATTGGCAGCTGAGATGTATCTCTATTCATGAAGATGCTTTTATTAACAAAACTTAAAATGGGGTGGTCTGCTGCTAAAAGTTTAACAGGTCAAAAATCCTTTTTAATATGAACCCAAAGTAGCTCTTTGATCCCTGGCCAGAGGCCACAAATCTCAGGGAAAAAGAAATGGAGAGTAAACAGGCTCTCTCAGAGGACCTCTCATGTCAGGACTACTTAAATACATTCTCAGCAGTTTGATCAATATGCTTTCATGAAGGAGATAGCTGTGAAAATCCTAATTTTGAGAATTAAATTAAACATAAACTTGAAGACTTAATTTCTTGGTTGTCCAGCTGCTGAGAGTAACATCAACAGGGATTCTCTTTCCTAGCATTCTGTGAATCTGAACATGCAGTTGTTAAGACTCTGTGCTATTCATCTTAACTAAAGCACACAGAGAAATCCATTACATGTCAATATCTGAGGCACTGAAAAATTTAAAGAGTCTCAAATCTAGTTTACAAAATAACTCTTGGAGTTAATAACAGGGTAGGAAAAGAACATCTAATATGCAGCATTACAGCTCCTAGAATAATTTATCATTTATCATTCTAGACATTGCTGCATGGAAACATAAGACCTTCAGGTCACTGTTTGGCTCCAAGACCCAACCTGCTCATAGCTTAAGGGAAAAGATGAGGCTGATAGAAGTCACGATCACATTCTTCAAGCCACTTAAGCAAAATCACACTGAAGTAAATGGGACGACTCTGGAGAGACTAGCTTGAAGATAGAAGCCTTCTGTGTTTAAGTAGTATCATCCTTCAAATTGCCAAGCAATCATTAAAGCAGGGGAAAAAATCCACTGGTAATTCATAAGAGAGTTAATCCAAAAGCCACAATATACCAGCCTTACAAAAAGGATACACACATTGACATTCTTGTTTGGGTCAGTTGAAACAAAGAGCTTTGTAAAAGTTGGGGCCATTGGGTTGTATCCTAAACTGTTGTTGCACAAGTGAAACAAACTTCTACTAACAGGGCTGGAACATATTTTGAGGGGTGCACAAAGGGGTGAACAGTGGAGGAGAGGAAGGGGAAATCTCATTGCACAAGTGGAAATACACTCACACGTTTATGGGTACAACCCATAAATAAGAAAGTATATCAGAATGCCACATTTAAGCTACATTCCAGTAGATACAACACTTACCCCACCACCACCCAGTTACCTAATCAGCTATACCATGAGAAAAATTATCTCTTTTTCTCACTTTCTCTCATGCATCAGCTTCTTGTCCATCTTCTTTTATTATCTGTCACTCCTTGTGGTAGGCCTCTCCTTCTCTGTCTCTTTCTCCCTCCTTTTTGCCCATCTTTTCCTTCTCCAGCTATATTCTCATTCTCTCTCTCTCTCTCTCTCTCTCTCACACACACACACACACACACACAATCCATCTGTCTCACTTCCCCCATCTTCTCTCCCTTATCTCTCAGCTCCTTCTTGACACATGCTTTACCACCAACACAAGTACATTGTAGAATATTTTATATTTTCCTTTGTATAGTGCAAGATTCCTGGCTTAATGAAAGCTTCCCACACACCTAACAAGTATTTTTGTTGGAAATGTTAGTCATGTGCGTATTTTGAGAACAATGCCATCAGGTAATTTTTTTCCTTGTTTCCATTCTTGAGTCATTTTGAAAAATATCAGGGTTTTTTCTGATGAGCTATTACACTTCAAACATGCTAACTTGATCTGTCTGTCAGAAAACAAGAATGCTTATATACATCTGTTCCTGGCCCCATTCAATCATTTCCTCTGTGTGTAAATTAAACATGTGGATGAGGGCAAGAAGCTGCACCTGCTGGCCCTGCCTCTGCTTTTCAGCAGGTTGCAAACAATGCCTGCTGCACATAAAGCTGTATGAACATAGGCACTCCTTTTCAGATGTCCCACCCATTGGGCAGACAATAGGTATAGGGCTTCCAGATGTCATCCTGCTGCCCTCCACGGTTTTAGTCAACACATAGATGAAGCACTTGAATGAAGCTCCAATCAATGGCTTTTCCCATTAACCTAGCTCACTATATGATTTAATGTGTTGGTTTGCTTTCTTCCCTGATAAGATTCTTGTTTGATTTCTATTCTTCCTGACATTCGTTATGATAAACGAGAGACCTCAGCATCCAAAAAAATCACCTAACATATTTTCATAGCAGTTTTGTATATCCAGTTAGCAACTGCAAGAAATTAAATGTTGTATATAAATGCTATCAATAGTCATACATTTAATTCAGCCATTAGCAACCCCCGAATTAATCACAAGGAAATTTAAAAGGTTATAAAAATTATAATTATGGCCACTTCTTTAAAACCTATAAAACATATGTTTTCCTAAAATATCCTCATATTGAAAAATAAAACTTGGAGCCAAAAATAGGACCACCTAAAAGGGGAATCTTGTTTTCTTTCTTTCATCTGGTTCCCATTTCCCTGCTAATATGCATCTCAGTGCAGAACCAAGCAAGTTCCTTTAAACGGAGGTAAACACATATTCATCTCATTATTAATATTCTCTCTTTCTTGTGTTTGTATCAAAATATATATAACATACATTTTTGACTTTTCTAAATAGTGATCTGTTAGCTATGGAAGCATGGGATGGAAAAGTTTTGTTTTAATTCCACTACAACAATAATGAAAAATAGTAGTCCAATCACATCACATAATTATGCTGCATTTTTTAGTTAGAGAAATGGCTTGAACTGTCCCAAAGTGAATTGGCCAGAGAAAATAATTTGTAGCCCATTTAAGGATAAAGTGGTAAAGGGGCCTCAAGACATATGGTCTTTTTTATATTTAAAAAATGCAGGTATTAAATTGTCCACATTAAACTTGATAGATGATGATAGATAGGTAGATAGGTACATAGGTAGATAGATAGATGATTAGATAGATAGATAGATAGATAGATAGATAGATAGATAGATAGATAGATAGATAGATAGATAGATGATAGATAGATAGATGATAGATAGATAGATGATAGATAGATAGATAGATAGATAGATAGATAGATAGATAGATAGATAGATAGAGATATAAACTTACTTCGTTTTCAAATATTCCACCTTTTAATGAAATGGTAATTACCCAGTTTCAGTATCCTTACTATAGGATTGGATAGAAGCTAATAGTGGATGTCTTTTTCAAAAGCTGTAAAATAAATAATATCTGATAGATTGTTGGAAACTTGTTAAAGCCAAACAGAATAAAACAAATATATATATGCAAAGAATATAGTTTGGCTACACTGACCGGTTATTATATGTTATACAAAATATTGTTTATTTTAGAATTTCATGCTGTTCACTGTCCTGGAATCTATTGGATTTTAATATTTTAAATAAATGAATACATTAGATAAGACTTCCTGCATAGCATAGGTGTAGAAATCTGAGTATGTTATCCAAAACAGGTTGCTGCTGTTGTGCATTCATGACACTAACAAGGTGGGCTTCCATTTAACCCCATAAGCCAGTCCATTAATTTTTATTATACCTAGGACAAGTGGTGTAGATGTGCATTTCCTACCCAAGATATATTGGTACTGAGAGAATTGATAGCTGGTTCCTGGGAAAATAGGCAATTAAAGTGGTAGTCCTAATATTCTTTCAGATGTGTGAATCTTGAATAAAGGGAAAGTCTAGGCATACGCTAGTGTAATTTGTAGAGTTGGAAGCAAGGAGCAATACACTTTATCTGCTTTTGTGAGAAATAAATCATATTACATGTATTTGCTCTAATTACATAATTAGCCATTCAAATTACAGTATGTAAATACATAGTAATCAGCTAAATTTTGCTTAGAAAAACAAGGTAATTCCCACAACAGCAGCTACCTTTAAAGAATGTTAAGTTTAGGAAAATCTCAGGAAGTACAAGGAGAAAATTAACAGGGTGTAATTAAACCTCCAGTTAACTATGCAAATTGGCATCAAATGTGGATGCCAATTTACCATTGCCTGCTGTGTCCAGCATATGTCTGAAGTGTAGTGTATTATGGGCTGCATAGTGCACATCTAGAGTTACTATTCATTGTGAGAAGAAAATGCGGTCCGGATCTGAGATTCCCCTGTTGATTAAGAAGCTCTATATTTAAAAGTATGATTCTAAAAGTAAATCATTTTTTAATGCACTTTTCATAATAACATGTAAGTAGATTTTATATATTTTATAGGTCCACTTACTGATTACATCTGCTATCCATTAGGTCAGTAAGCTACTTTCACTGAAGTTTGTTTCGCATCAACACATTCTCATGTTTGTAACTTGCTCTGAGTCATTTTTTCTAGGAAAGCTACTAACCGTCTTCATCATCCAGGCCTCCAGACCCCAATGCTAGGACTTAGCAGCCACTGCTTGGCTAATTAATCTGTCATACAAAGGGCCTTCTTCAATCCTCTCACGTTTGCATATCATATTTCAGCTGATAAGTTTCATTAACAATCCAGAATTTTGGGGTCACTCTTAATGAAGCTCAGCTGAGTGGTGCTTGTGTCCGGTGACAAGACATTGTTCCTTTAACAAATGCTTTGAATTGGCTGCAGTCCCAAAGATAGCCAAAAACACAACAAATAAGCAAAAAAAAAGGTCAATCCCCACACCTCACTCCCCCCAAGGAAGGTGCCAATGGAATATTAATGAATATAATTGGACTGCAGAATGCATTTCAGCCAATTTCTTCATTTAAGTGTGCAGAAAAGGTATTTGCTTTCTGAGCTAAAGTACTTGGGAAGAAGCTTTTTGATATGGAAGAAGCTGATGAAGGATGTCTGGTCGTTCTTTAGCTTGAATACTAAGGTCCTGTTGCACATTTCTGATTATGCTGGGGGATCCTTGCTTTTCACTGATCCCCTTTTTCTCATGGTGTTTCCTAGGATAGCTATATCCCACATCATTCCAGACATATTTCCAAATCTCAGCAACTTTTCAGAGATGAGGGACAGCGCTCAGTCGGTAAAGCTTGAGACCCTTAATTTCAGGGTTATTGAAGTAGGAAGGGGAAGAGGAAAACAGCAGTTCTGTGAGCAGAAAATTACATGCACAATTTAGTTTCCAAAACATTGTTTTAACAAATTATTTTCCTGTACTTTTTTTGAAAGTTCACCTCTCTTATTGATGACCTTTGATGCTGTCCACACTCACCCCTGCTCACCTTTTTGGTGAAGCTAGTTTAGGGCACTTTCTTGAAGATACTTCAGCTAAATAAACATGCTGAAATGTATTTTAAGTATTCCTAAAGGTAAAGGTAAAGGTACCCCTGCCCGTACGGGCCAGTCTTGACAGATTCTGGGGTTGTGCGCCCATCTCACTCAAGAGGCCAGGGGCCAGCGCTGTCCGGAGACACTTCCGGGTCACATGGCCAGCGTGACAAAGCTGCATCTGGTGAGCCAGAGCCGCACACGGAAACGCCGTTTACCTTCCCGCTGGTAAGCGGTCCCTATTTATCTACTTGCACCCGGAGGTGCTTTCGAACTGCTAGGTTGGCAGGCGCTGGGACCGAGCAGCGGGAGCGCACCCCGCCACAGGGATTCGAACCGCCGACCTTTCAATCAGCAAGTCCTAGGCGCTGAGGCTTTAACCCACAGCGCCACCAAGACTGTACTATTCTGTCTTGGAACCAGATATACAAAGCAGCTCCTTAACAAATGGTCAGAATATCTGTTGCAGCTCTTTTCGTTAAAATCTTTCTGTTTTCTGTTGTACTTGTGATTAGGTAAATAAAAACATTATTCCCCATGGAATATCCATCCTCTGGTTTTAAATAATTGAATATAATTTCTGTAAATTGGTGGCTGTTGTATATGACTGGCATGTTTACCCAGATACAGTAAGAATTATTCTGAAAGCAATCTACTTAGCGTCTAGATGACATAAACACTTTTTTATAAGTCCCAGTGCATACTTTAATAGCCTCTGTTTTTCTCTTTTAAGCTTGTAACAAATCATTTAATGTCCCTAGTTTTTCTTCATTTGATCAGTTATACTTACATATTTATAGGCTCCATCAGGTACCACAAAAATACCACCAGAACACTATCAGAATTTCTTTTCTGATTAAGCATCAGAAATGATGTTACCTATCTTTCTTTCCAAGGAAGGGAAGACTCTAAATTGACAGAAGCAATACAAGAGGCATTATTTTGCTGAAAACCTATCAAAATTTGCAAATGCTTCTATCCAGAAAGCATGGTACACAGTAAAGTGACTTCATTAACAGTGCTTATGGCCCACAGCCGAGAGAATCCTACATTTGTCATTACCCAGATAGTTTACCACATTGTTTGTATATGATGAGGTAGTATCTAAAACAGTCTTCTTCATGCTACAAAGCCTTCAGAGTGGTTGCTTCGAAGGTATGGAATGAAGTTCCTGTGGAAATTCAGAAATTCACTCTGCTCACTGGTGTTAAAAAATCAGTACAAATGCAACCTATTTCATGAGCCTTTTGAGGATGGGTAATTGGGCTTGTTTCATTATCCTTCCAAACTTGTGATAGATTTGAGTAGCACAGAATATTGTTTTTAAATATTTATGTAATGTGTTTATGCCATAAATTTAAAGTTTTTACAACTGCATGTAACAAAATACAGGGACAAATGAAGTATAAAGCAGGAAAATTAAGCATCTTGGGTGGTATTGAACTAAGATTTATGCAGAGTAAAATTTAGTTGAATACCACCCCTTCTTCCAGTGATTTAAAACATTTAGATTATTAATTGACCCTCATCTAGATCTGATCAAATATGATAGTTGACTTACGTTAACAATCCTGCTGCCGCCATATCTGAAATGACTGCTGCAGCAGTGGCCGCTTAAGTAAGGGAAGCCAGGCAGTTGGCTTCAGACTACGCCAATGCATTGGGGAGGGGGACTATTTATACCAGCCCTGCTTTTCCTTTGGCCTATTGCCTACTTATTTCCCTGTGGGGTCGCAATGGTTTGGATCCCAATAACTACAAATGAAACTGCACTCTGGCAATGATACTTTCCTCCCGCTCCCCTGATTGCAGCTCCCTCTGCTCTCCAGCAGAAGCTTCTGAGAGCCACAGAGCACATTCACTCACACGGCATCATCTTTTGCTTTCAGGGCAGTGGCAATACAGGAGGGACTCATAGCTACAGTGCTAGTGGTAGTGTAGCAGGGTCCCTCAGGAACAATGGGAAAGAAAAATACAATGGCATTCTTTACAAAGGTTGAAAGACATGCCAAAACTAAACATAATGAGCAAGGACAGGGAGATTCCCCTTTCCCATCATGTTGGTCTGTACAAAAATGTTGAAACCTCTCTGCTCGAGCCACCAGTTGTTGGGGGGAGGGGAAGAATTAATTCCAACACCAAAATACCAAAAATAAATATATAAATAATTTAAAAATGGAATAAAAAAATGACATAGCATCCAAATGGTTGGGGAACTTCAGCTGCCACCCAAAAAAAAATCACTTGAGAGACTGAATATAACCCTCAGGCTATGGATTAGGCAACCCTGATTTAGAGCAAATTAATAATAGTAAAGTATCACTGAGATCAATGAAAGTTGAGTGCATATGTCCCATTTCTTCCTCTTAATTGCCCCCTCTGCAGCCCTTGAGTAGGAGGGTACATTAACCACAGAAATGAATAAAGTGGAGTGAGGGCATCTTCTTACAAGTTGTTGTCACCTACTGGGATTTGAAAAGAGAAACAACTAAGACCATGGACTCATTAATATAAGCCAGTGGCAGATGTGGCTTTTGTCTGTTTGTACTGACATTCAGCTGCACTGCCACAGGCTGCGCCAGTTGCGTTTCAGTCAACATTGACTGCAAAAATGAAGCTTTGACACTCAAAAAGCTGACGTTACCGTGCCAAAAGCCTTTCCATCCCAACTTCTGTGTGTGTAGTCACAAACATCGCAAGCTGAAGGTCAGCAGAGGAAAAGCTATGCCTGCCGCTGACTAAAAAGATCATACGAATACTAGACCAAAATTGGATTAAACATGTTTCTAGAAGACAATGAGTTATACATTCCTTTGGAACTGTTGTCAGGGTAGATGTGGTTATATCTATGCTCTTGACAAGGCATCTGTCTCTGCAAAGCAAATGCTCAACTCACAATTCCAGAAGTGTTTCAAAATCAAATTATTTATAATAAACCACACAGCTGTATTTTATATAGTGTGAATGTTGCAGGAAATATTTTCTTCTCCCCACATGTGATACTGTGTCCCTCTCTTCCGCCACCTTGTCCCTCTTTCTTTTCCAGGCATAGCTAATGTGGTACCATCCAAAAGTTAAGGACTACAACTCCCATCAGTGCCAGGCAACATGACCAATGATCAGGGATCGTGGAAATTGCAGCCCCTAACATCTGGATATTGCCACATTGGCTACCTGTCTTCTCCTCCACTGTGTCCACGTGTTCTTGGTCTCACATTACATTTCTTTCAAAACAACAACAACAACAATTTTATTATTTATACCCCGCCCAGCTGGCTGGGTTTCCCTAGCCACTCTAACCTGGAAGGGGGGGTCATTTTACTTCTATACTTTCAGTGCCGTTCAACCCTGTGCAAGTACTAGGAAGAAAGTAAGGTAAAGGTAAAGGGACCCCTGACCATTAGGTCCAGTCGTGACCGACTCTGGGGTTGCCGTGCTCATCTTGCTTTATTGGCCGAGGGAGCCGGAGTACAGCTTCCGGGTCATGTGGCCAGCATGACTAAGCCACTTCGGCGAACCAGAGCAGCGCACGGAAACGCCATTTATCTTCCTGCCGGAGCAGTACCTATTTATCTACTTGCACTTTGAAGTGCTTTCAAACTGCTAGGTTGGCAGGAGCAGGGACCGAGCAACGGGAGCTCACCCCGTCTCGGGGTTTCAAACCGCCGACCTTCTGATTGCCAAGTCCTAGGCTCTGTGGTTTAACCCACAATGCCACCCACGTCCCAGAAAGAAAGTACCATCCAGTAATTAAGGGCCGAAGGGCCCCTCCAGGTGCCCTTTTTATTGCAAGAGCAAATGTTTATTCTGAAAGTGTGGCCCAGAGGAAAAATGTTAAAGTACCACTGGCATAGCGAACGAAATTGAACCCCGAGGAACACCAAATTGAAGGCTCCACAGGGCCAAAAATAGCTCCCCAATCATCACTCTCTGGAAACAACCATCCAAGTTGGACCATAACCACCCACACCTAATTCTCTGCAGACCACAGCAACTCCCCCTCCCCGACCTTCAAGTCTGCCTTGATGTTGCACTGAGTACCCAGGTGGTACTCCACCCTGCTCACCACTGATACAGACCAGATCAGCCTCCTCATCCATAATCAGATCATGAATGAGGGAGATCTTACTCAGAGCTGACCCAGCATTCAGCAGCAGCAACAAAGGAGCTGGCTGATAAGACAACTGCAATTCTGCAGGTTGAAGGAGAGGCTAACTGCCTGTGCTGTGCACCCCTTATCCAGCCTGTCCCACCCTGCACTCCATACCTCTCCTTGCCCAGAACCACTGTGACTGGGGTCACCCCTGCTCTCCCCAGCTCTCCTCTTCCCAAGCACATCTTGCATCCCTTAAGTTTAAAAACACAAAACCCACAAAATTTACAAACACATGAGTTTAAAAGCTGGTAAAACCAATTTAAAGTATTTTGAACAATTAGGGCAATAATAACAGCCACAGAACTCTGCAAGCAAACCCTCTAAACAATACCCCAACCCAAGAGCCTGTTGGGTCACCTCAGCCTTTGTAACTGGAGTCAATCAGAGCCCTGCCCTCCCAGGTCAGGTGGGAAAGGCCTGCAAGGCAGGGAGCAGGTCTGACAGGACTCACAGCCAAGATGGTCGCATAAGGACCATAAGGATGGCATCATAAGATGGTGTCATAAGGACATAAGGACCAACAGATACTGGCTCAGTATAAAGGCTGAAATTACTACTGAGTGATTAGTTCCAAGAAAGCATTGGTATTTAAACCAACAAAAGCTTTCCAAACATTTGAAGTTGGCAGCATTGTCTCATTAGATATTAGCTGTGCAGGGAAAATACAGTTTTTAATGAAAAATGCTATTGTTCTGTCAAAAAAGAAAACACTAAATAGTTATATCAACAGTGAGAAACTTATCCCTTAAAATAAACAACATGTTTGCATAACATAGCATCTTTATAGCTTAATAGTGAGAGCATTGCTCAGTTATAAAAGGGAAAGGTTTGAACTGGATAAGTTGATATGTTTGTTTCTCAGTGTAGCTCCACCAATACTGAACGTGAGGGACTCCCAATGGACACATAAATGTGGGATCCCACTGAGATTGTCTGGAAACTACTATTCAACCCTGCAGTCACTATGGCAGTGGCTTCAAACAGATGGTCTTCATCCTAAGATGGGGAATGATTCCCATGATGACAGCAGCAAGCCAGTTGGAGGCAATTAGATTATTTGATCTGAGGAAAAAAGAGCATATTTGAACATACTGTAGGCACCAACCTAGGTAACAGAAAAGAGACTTTACATATGACTTTTAAAAGGCACATCAAGCCTGCACAGCATGTGAAAGAATCGCCAAGTGGACATGTATCTCAGCTTTTCTTCCTTGGCCAGAACCTGAATATTTAAATTTTTCAGACTCTTGAGGCATGCATGGAACAATTGCTTCCATACTGCAAAACACTCTTTAAAGGCATCTTATTTATGCTCTTTTTATATTAAAAAAAAAATCTCATGCACATTAAATTGTCAGCCAGGATCCTTCTCCTTCGCAGTGTTTTTACAGCGAGGCTTTAAAAGCATTTTAGGCTAGCTGTTATTGATTTCATCTATCATAACAAGTGGCTGATAAGTTGTAGGGCTTTCCCCCTTCCTTGCAAAAACAAATGTCTGATGTAAGTACTTGATAAGCTTTGTGCGGCCTATTATGCCTCCTTCTCCTAAAAATCTTCTAATAATATCGTTTTAAGGGGTAGAGGGTGAATTTTATTAATAAAAAGACATACATATTAATCAGAAAATTTTCCTACGGATTTTATTTCACCCGCCTTTGATTCCCAAGATAATAATATAGTTTTATATTTTCAGTAAATCTCAAATATTTTGGTAACACACACATATCTTGGGGTAGGCTGTGTGTCAATTTCTGTAGAGAGAAACAGGATTCTGAAGCAAGTGATGATTTCCTCCTCCATCAGCCCAGATATAGGGAGATACCTAAATGTTCCTGGCTGTGGGCCTTCACCGACCCACACTGGATTTGTGGGTGCAACTATACTACATACCTTACTGTACCCATTGCTTATTAATTTTATTTTTAAGATTATTTATAAGATTTCTTACCTGCCTTTCACTATAAGGTACCAGGATTGGTTAAAACAATATAATATATAGCTGGAAAACCCCAGAACAAATAAAACCATTACAATTATAAAAACAAGTAAAACTGTTCCAAGTGGAACAGAACAGTATAAATTCTACCAAAGTACCTACCAGTATAGGTCCTACCAAAGTACCTTAAAGGCCAAAGGCCAGGATAGAGGTGTGTGTCCTCAGCACTTGGCAAAAGCTGTACAATGAAAATCCAAGACACAGCTCAATGAGGAGGGAGTCCCACTATTTAGTGCCTGCATCAGAGAATGACCACTATTCCCCATACTTCTGAGCATAGTGAAAATACCAAGAGAGCCCCCTCTGCAGAGCTTAATACTTGAAAAGGTTTTGGCAAGTGTGCATGCACACGAAACAAACTTAGTTGGTTTCTAAGGTGCTACTGGAAGGATTTTTTTTAAATTTTGTTTCAAAGAGGAGAACAGTGCACCATATCTTTAGAACCTTTCCAAAGACACAGGGAAACATGAGCACTAGCTTTCATGGACTCTTTCCCAAAATATATTGCAATGATGAACATCAATATGCACCATGTCTTAAAAGGTAAAGGTAAAGGGACCCCTGACCATTAGGTCCAGTCGTGACCAACGCGGGTTGCGGTGCTTATCTCGCTTTATTGGCCGAGGGAGCTGGCGTACAGCTTCCGGGTCATGTGGCCAGCATGACTAAGCTGCTTCTGGAGAACCAGAGCAGCACATGGAAACGCCATTACCTTCCCGCCGGAGCAGTACCTATTTATCTACTTGCACTTTGATGTGCTTTCGAACTGCTAGGTTGGCAGGAGCAGGGACCGAGCAACGGGAGCTCACCCCATCGCGGGGTTTCAAACCGCCGACCTTCTGATTGGCAAGTCCTAGGCTCTGTGGTTTAACCCACAGCACCACCCACGTCTTAAAAGGTACAGTGTATTAATTTCCAACAGGCAAATGCAATGCAGAGCACAAATGCATACATGTCTTCTTAGAAGTACATCCTACTGTTCCATTAAGTGGACAATGGCTTGTAGCTTCAGAGATTACATCCTTTATGTATTCATATTATATTCATATATTTATATTAGATGTATGTTGATTAGATAAGCATGGCTTCTCCATCTCCCATAAAACTAAAACTGAGATCACTCAAAGAAATTAATTGGCAGTAGATAAAGGATGATGGCCAGTAACTTGGATGGCTTTGAAGTATTAGACGACTTAATGTGGGATTGGGTTGCTAAAGGTTAGCCATGGTGGCTAAATGGAACCTCCGAATTCAGAGGTAGTATGCTAATGAATATCAGTTGCTGAGTGGCAAAGGGCCAACAGACACTGTTTGTGAACTTCCTGTAAGTATCTGGTTGGCTACTGTATAAAACAGCATGTTGGACAAGATTAGGAGTGGGGAACCTTAAGACTAGGCCCTCTAGGCCTCTCTGTCTGGCCTTTGGAACTCTAGCCATCCTCTCCCCAGGCCCTCCTCACTGATCCTGTTTCACACACCCCAGTGGTTTTGGTTGGCTAGGATGTGTCCTTGAACTCTAGTGATACTTCTTGCTCATCTGGACATGGAACAGAGTGGGGTGCATGAGAGTGTGTGTAGCAACTAACCTTTTGTGAACTGCCCTGAGATCTTCAGATGAAGGGCAGTATACCATTTTTTTAAATAATAATATTACTATACAAAAATAAAATTTGCCTTTGTTCCGCCATCTGCCTTTGCTTCCAGCTGATAGATGTGAATGTGGCCATCAGTCTGAAAAAGTTCACCATCCTTGGATTAGAAGGACCTTCCCAATGTACTTAACATTGTGTTAGTTAGGTCTCATTTCTAATTCCATACATTTCCAACACAAAGAATTTATTTAGAGATCCTGCTGTCACTTCCATTTTCTCATCTCCTATTTCCCCTTGTTGCAAGATATCCTCTTGCTTCTTGCAGAAGACTTGATTTGAATCAATAGGTTATTGGGAAGAGCGCAATTAGCACTCTTTCATTCCTAATAGCACTGTCTGTTCAGCCACTTGTATGTTAATCACAAGAGTGTTGCATGAATCTCTTTTTCAATTACAAAGAGATTAAGAAACAAAGATAACTGTGGGCCTTTTATCTACCTGTTTTGGTGGTTTCCTTGTGCAGTCACATGCCATTTGTTCTTGTCTGCACTTTTGGTATCTCTATCTGCACATATTTGTCCTTCAGAATTGGGATACCCTCGTTTCCTAATGAATCATGCCTCGTGAAACTACAGGTTTTCAGGTGCCCACATCTGGTGGTTTTAGGTCAAGGGTGTTTAGACTGATACTGCAAAAAATCAAGATGGTAGTAAGCAAACTGTTTTTGATACAAATCTACTTGATTGTGATGCACAGGTTTCATTGTAATCTATACAATGGATGCATAATATTGTTACATGCACACCAGCTCTCTGAACAGTGAGAACCCCAGGTTCTGTTTCATTGGAATGAAGACACCTGATCTTACTGGCATTTTGTGGTATATGCTTTATTGTACACAGGTTGAGCACAGGGGAAGTTATAGCTTAACTCTAGCTGTCTCAAATTCACTGCTCCCATCAGATTTCTAGGGGAATTGCCAGCACAATCAAATTTCTTAAAGAGATAAATTCAACCCTCTGTCCTTCTCTCAGCCTTACTCAGGGTGATGCTTGTCTTTGACACAGAAATAGAATTGCGTGGACAGGCGGAGTCCCCAGATCCTGCGCGGTCCCCCCATCATGTGGAATAATGACTCAAGACAACGTGCTATGGGATTAAATTGGCCACAACTTTATCAAATTTCAAATGTGGGTAGACCTTGGCTCAGGCATTGGGCGTTCTCCCTCCCCAGTCCCCAGCCGGGGACCTAGGGAGCATCAAGGTTATCCAGTGGGGGGGGGATGGGCCGGCTCTGGAGAACATATGTTCAAGCAGAGATAGCCACCCCCGTAATGCCGCCGCTGCAGGGGAGAGCAATGACGACCTTTCGGCGTACGGTCAAAGCCTCCCTTCAGAAGACCCCTTTAACGGGGAACCCTGGTATCGCCGCCGCAAAAAGGAAGATGGACAAAAGGATTCCGCCCAAGGCCTGATACCGCCAAAGTTGTGACGTTTTGCAACGGGAAAGGCGAAACCTGCCAATGCAGGGAAATTCCTTTCCGGCCCTTTAACAGCGACCTTAACGTAGCAGCGCCCGCATACCTGTGAAGAAAAGTTAACCTGCAAAACCTGTGAGGAAAATTAACCTGCAAAATAAGACATTGACTGAGGGTGGGTAGGGTGAGAGAAGCTCTGGAGCCAAGTGAGACTTCCCAGGTAAGATCCTCCCTCCTTTGTGTGGGCAGGTAATCCCTCTCCTACCTGGCCTGGTCTCCTTCGCAACTCTTCCCCCAGGTGGGATTGGACAACTGACTGAGGTAGGCGGAGACCTCGAGGTATCCCACCTGAGGGAAGGCAAAGCCAAGCCTATGCTGTTGGAGCTGCTCCAGATCTAGGGGCTGCACGCGTCCACGCAAAGGGCGCCCCCCGTTTTAAGCGGGGAGCGGTCATTAGCACATTCCACAGCTGAGAGGAAGAAGGTCCTCTTCCCCGAGAGCCTGCTTTCTTCCAGAAGGTTCTCTATCCATAAAGCCCTATGGCAACAAATTGCCTGTACCTGACCAGCTATTTTACACAACAGAGCCAGACAGGCTTGGCAGGGTTGACCTCTTAGGCAGTCCTTTTACTGCAACCATAAAATCATTAAATTGGAACAGTTCTTTAGCTCAAACCTCAGGCTCACTGCAATCTTAGTAAATAAATATATTATTAAAATATTAAAATATATTTATTAAAATATACATTAAAATGCAATCTAATTATCATTTTAAATAATGAAATGTATATAGTTCTTGCCATTTAGTAGCTAGTAAGTAGTACAGCTGGTGAGCAACACTGTTCATTCTACCGTAAAACAGCAGCAATGAGATACTTGTTTAATGTGGCATATGATAGGTATAGAATGGTGTTTATAGACCTGGACTTCAAAATAATTTCCCCCTTGCAGTTATGCATGAAATATATATTTTTAGCAAAATATATCCCGAAAACACATTTCTTGACATTTGAATGAAAAGTGAAAGGCTTGCCTTAAAGTATTCAAAACAGTTTTTAAGTGGTTTGAGCAATGTTGACACCTGCTGATTTTATTGCAATCCTATATATGCTCCCAGTTGGCTGCATCACATGCATTTGTCTCTCACTCTGACCTTCATCCTCTTTCCAACTGTGTTTCTTCTTCACATTTTGCATCTTTCGTGCTTCATTGTTCTCTTGTTGAAGAATAGCGCACATGTATTGTTATCAAAATTCATTTCAACTTTATCACAGTGTTGTTTTTCACTTAGCCACATTCCAGCTTGTTTGTGTGAATTAGCCTATCTGTTTAATATCCAGTTTCTGTGGGACTTCTCCACAGGAGCAGTTATTTTTATGCAACACCTATCACATGAATTTTCAGGTACCACCATAAACTGCCAAAGATTTGTTTGTGGTACTGATTCTAGAGTCACTGTGGCCTCATCTGCACTATAAATTTAAAGCATTCTCATACCACTTTAAGCAGTTGTGGCTTCCCCCAAAGTATCCTGGGAAGTATTGTTTGTTAAAGGTGCTTAGAGTTGTTTAAAGGTAAAGGTACCCCTGCCCGTACGGGCCAGTCTTGACAGACTCTGGGGTTGTGCGCCCATCTCACTTAAGAGGCCAGGGGCCAGCACTGTCCGAAGACACTTCCGGGTCACGTGGCCAGTGTGACAAAGCTGCATCTGGCGAGCCAGAGCTGCACACGGAAACGCCGTTTACCTTCCCGCTGGTAAGCGGTCCCTATTTATCTACTTGCACCCGGAGGTGCTTTCGAACTGCTAGGTTGGCAGGCGCTGGGACCGAGCAGCGGGAGCGCACCCCGCCGCAGGGATTCGAACTGCCGACCTTTCGATCGGCAAGTCCTAGGCGCTGAGGCTTTAACCCACAGCGCCACCTGTGTCCCTTAGAAGACTCCTATTCCCCACACAGAGCTAATGACCAGAGTTCCCTGGCAATAGGGGTTGATTTTTAAACTACTCTAGAATTGTACCTCTGTGAGGGGAACAGAGGTCTCATAACAACACTCAGCAGCCTTAACAAACTACACTTCCCAAGATTTTAAAATAAATGGGAGCCATGATTGTTTAAAGCAATCTTACATAGCTTTAAATCTATAGTGCAGATAGGGCTATGTCATGTCTTGTACAAGAGACATTGACATAATTGTCACAAAAATGAACATCATATATTTACACCCTTGCTTTTGTCTTGTGGTCCCAGCTAGCTATCCCTGTGACTGTTAGCTATCTTCTTTTTTTCTTTTGCTTCCTTTCTTGGCACTCTCTCTTTGCCGTAGTTGTTTATCCATCTTTAAAGTTGCTCTCTAACTTCCCTGTTCTGAATCCATTTGTCTTCAATATGTGTTCTTTAGTACTGTCAAAACTTTCAGGTATCATCTTTAAATATGTCAGTGACTCTTGACTCATAGTAACATGCAGAATTAAAAGTGTGTGCTCTTTTCTTCTTTTATCATAGTTCAATCCCATTGGCTTGTAGAGCGATGATTGAGCTGTCATTCAAACCTTCACCTTAGCCTAGTAATGCTATTACAATACAGAGCTCAAACCATGTGTACTCCAGTTTTGTCAGGGAAAATGCAACCTAGTAATTTACAAGGTAGTTCTAGTTTTCTTAACATGTTATCTGCTGAGACTTATCATGAATTCACAAAAAATACTTTGGGGGTTTATTAATGAAGCCAAATATATCAATGCCACAACATTACCCAGTCTTCTGTCCCTTGAGATGAATAAACGATAGCTATAAACTTATGATCACTCTCCACTGAGTGACATTTTCACATTCTCTAGCTTTGTATGTCTTAAGGCCCCACCCAACTAGGGGGCTTTTTTCCAAGTGTATTCTGCAATGTGTCATTGACACAAGAATAGTGGATTTATAATGGACTGCTCACACATCAACCTGCTTTATTAGTTCTGTGATGATTCCCCAATGTACACTTGTGCTATGGTTCACAAAAGTGAGACTAAAACACACACACACACCAGAACATTTGTAGTATGAAAAGTTGAATGATTTCTGCAGGAAGTTATGGGAAATGCACAAATTGGAGAGGAAGCAATATGACCACACCAATATTTTTGTAAGGGCAAACAGGATTAAAAGTGGGATGCTGGCATATAATCACCCTGATACCATCATGAACACAAATAATCATGAATGCACAGTAAGAAGGATGTCTGGAGGGGCTACTGGTGGCAATCATTTTATTCTTGTACTAGTGTTTGAGTATTCTGAGATTTGTTTTTCTCTGGATTTATAAAACTTCTATTAACCTTTTTCTGATTGCCGGCGTCTTCTCAGTAAAATTACTTTGGCATGTCCAGTTAAGGATTTTGAAGTGGCTTCAGATATATTAAAAGTACAAAGATATAATTCATAAGCTACTAGGAATCTTGTAAGCTATTAGGAATTTTCCGGGAGGGATCTAAAGATTGTGGAATAAGTATTTGTCTATACTATTTGTCTGGCAACTTTCAACCCTTATGTGACTGTTCCATCCTGAGAACGAAATGAGAAATTTTGTGGACTACTGAACACTGATTTTTCACAGCAGAACGGTGCAGTTAGTTAACCTCAGCGTCTCTCTAGTTGTGTTTCATTGGGGAACTAATCAGCAGTTGATGACTAAGGCTGCAGTCCTCAGCATACTTATGGGAGTACTATGGAAATCAATGGGAGCTATTTTTGAATCAACAGGTTAAAGTGCAGTGTGTGCCTGCATTCATGTCTGCACTTGCATATAGTATAAATGTGTACTTCTCATTAACTTCAGCTCTTTATCAATACAATGATTTGAGCTGCATGATGGGTATGTCCTGAAGTGAAAGAAAATTTGAAGCGGGATTAAAACAAGCATATCAAGGAATTATGCTTTTGTTTCATAAATATATTCTTTAATTCTGTATTGTAAATGAAGGCCCTCATGAATGCATGCATGCATTGGTGTTCACTGTCATTCCCAAACTTACTTACTTTTGCATTATATTGGAATTTGCTTTTTGAACACAACACCATGTTTTCATTTTCTTCCATTCTGTTTTGAAACTGTTAGAAGCACCATAAGTTGGGGAAACAATTTATGAATGGCAACAAACAGTGCCGCTGTGAGTGTAGCTGAGTGCCCTGGCAGCATTGCTTGGAGGTGTTATTTCTAAACTGTTTGGCTAGCCACCCTTCACCTTTCGCAGCACTGGAAAAAAGAATGACCCTGTGGTCCCTGTATCATCAAAGAAGCTTCCTGGACATCCTTTCTTTCAGTGTTGGGAAGGCCGTAGGACAGCCAACTCAAATGCAGCACATCATTCTGAAAGCAATGTCAGTTAACTGAACAAAGCATGCCTTGACTCATGCACTGTTCTTGAACCAGCTGGCTCAACCTTTTCAGATCTGAAAGTGAGATGCTCCAGGTGACAATGTGATGACAATGTGATGTAGATGCTTCTGGACTTTTTCTGCACCTCACTCCCAGATGGTATACCATGTTTCTGGGAGAAAGGCTGACACCAGTGCTAATAATAATAATAATAATAATAATAATAATAATAATAATAATAATAATAATAATTATTATGTACCCCGCCCATCTGGCTGGGTTTCCCCAGCCACTCTGGGTGGCTTCCAACAAAGATGAAAAATACACTAAAATGTCACATATTAAAAACTTCCCTGAACAGGGCTGCCTTCAGGTGTCTTCTGAATGTCAGGTAGTTGTTTATCGCTTTGACATCTGATGGGAGGGCGTTCCACAGGGCGGGCGCCACTACCGAGAAGGCCCTCTGCCTGGTTCCCTGTAACTTGGCCTCTCGCAGTGAGGGAACTGCCAGAAGGCCCTCAGAGCTGGACCTCAGTGTCCAGGCAGAATGATGGGGGTGGAGACGCTCCTTCATATATACTGGACCTAGTCAGATCTGTTCTCAGGTTTCCCTCCCAGATCATTACATTCCTCTCAGCACTGAGGGTGAGAAGCTAGTACTTGCCCTTTAGTATTGGGAACATTAGTCAGCAAGGCAGTGGGTCACAGGCTGTCTCCAGAACATTGTGACCTGGGTACCAGGTCTCCGAGAGGCTTAGGGTGGTATAGTGGTTAAGAGCAGTAGACTTGTAATCTGGTGAACTGGGTTCGCGTCTCTGCTCCTCCACATGCAGCTGCTGGGTGACCTTGGGCCAGTCACACTTCTCTGAAGTCTCCTAGCCCCACACACCTCACAGAGTGTTTGTTTGTGGGAGAGTAGAAGAAGGGAAAGGAAAATATTAGCCGCTTTGAGACTCCTTCGGGTAGTGATAAAGTGGGATATCAGATCCAAACTCCTCCTCCTCCTCCTCTTCTTCTTCTTCTTAGTTGCAACCATCTGTCCTCCCTGGCTGAAGAGGTTGGCCATCCATGCTCTATACTATGGCTTCTGACATCCACTATTAGTAGAATAAGTGACTAATAATTACAGTACCCCTCTAGTTACTGGGCTTCATGGCTCATAAAAACGTGACCTCATATTTCTTACTATCAGCATATTAGGTGACTTTGTGTGGATGCATATTGTTGACAGTGGATGATTATACTTGCACCATAGACTGAGCCAAAGCGTTCAGTGCAAGATGCAGGACTGAAGAGTATCCAACTGCCAAAGAATCAGTCCATGTTGGTGAATGAATAAAGATGCATATTCAGGAGTTTTGCATCCATTCATTTTTGCTGTGTGTTATATTTTGCAGCATGTTCTACATGCTCCAGTTAACAACTTGCTTTTATTAACTATAAGGTATGTATCCTTATTATGGCAATTATACCCCGCCTCTGCTGCAAACCCCCCCCCCCCCACGTTTCCAGATCACATTAGTCCACTAGCAAACAAGGCAAAATTAATGTACAGTTCTGGGAATGGAACTACAATTGAGAGAAAAGAAACACTGCCCTGTCAATCTATTTCTTTAGTGCCAACTCCTGCCAAAAGGCAGCCATCCCAGAATAAGACAGGAGGATGTTATGGATTAGCTAGATTAAGAAAGATAACATAAAAACTAGGCTAATTGTCTGATCCGCAGCCCAGTTATTTTGATTAAGAGCTGATAATAGCACAATTGATTTCACTGATGTTAAATCACTTAAATCAAATTATTGAGGGCTGACTTAATTGTGGATTCAGACTCTTAATACTTCATAGTAAACTGTTATACAGAAATTCCAACTTTTTTAAAAAAATGGATTTAACATTATTGTAATTGCACATGTGACATGGACAGTGTGATGGCTACTCATGTTTGGGATCATGGGCAAGAGCTGTTTCCTCCTAGCTCTTTAGGATAAGACCTATTTAATAATGGAACTGATATACCTGGATGCATTCAGTGCTGCAGGAGGTGGGTGAGAAATCTACACAGAACCCTTTGCCCAGCAGTGCGGATATAATTCACATATGTGCCCCATTAACACATATAGTGCACATATCAAATTTTCAGTCAACTTTAAATCACAGACTTAACTGCTGCCTTCCTCCATCTTGCTTTGAGAGATTCCCACCTGCCCACCCTCAAGTTAGAGCCTTCACTGAGCATTTTTTTTCTCTCAACCTGATTGGCACAACCTGGTTGGTTTTTTTGTTTTTTTTGCCTTTCCCCTCAGTGAAATTATGGCTTTCATTTGTTAGGCTGAAGAACATAGTTTGTATGAGGGAAGAAATGGCATTGATCAGGATCAACATAGTATGGGGGAGCATAAGGGGCCAGAGGGGAGGATTGACCATGGCAAACCTAAGCATGGGTTCAGTAGCTGCCTGGTTGGAATCTGCACCCTGGTCTCCCAGTGAGACCTGGCTTGCTTCACATGCACCACAGCAAGGTTCAACACAGGCCAACTCCTGTTGTACAGCTTTGGAGCGATCCAAATGCAGCAGATCCATTCCATCAACATGGGGCTTCTGGAATGATGAACTTATCCAGGGACCCAATGCCATGCCAACCCTTGCCCTGCCTGCTGCTGTCAATAAATATTTGGTTACGTTGCTGCTTTCATGGGTCTCATAATGTGCCTGCCTGTGCAAAAAACTGTTGAAAACAATTAAGAGCATTTAAAGGTAATTACAATTAACAGCAAAAAGGATTAAAATATGTCAGCATCTGTGTGTCTGGATATGTTTGCCTGAACAAAAATGCTTTAAGCATTTACTATAATAACTGTGAAAGCAAGATCACTAAGAGCACAATTCTGTTCAGAAGTCAGTCTCATTGAGTCCAGTGAAGCTTAGACTGTGTGCGCTATACATGTATGTAAACTAACATAATAAAAAGGACAAATGTTGCTAGATAACTGAAGCATGATAAGAGGGGTTTGTGGTCCTTTAAGAAACACTTTATAAGAAAAGTGAACTTATTTACATGTTAGGCAATATCCAACTCTGGCATCCTGCTTGTACAACAGACCTCTGCTTGCACAAATGCCCTTCCTCTACTTCCCTTGAATGGGAGTTTGGGGGTGGCTGCTGTATCATTTTTTTCCCATTCAAGTTAATTTTGAAAAGTTTGACAGTTTACCTTTTCCAGTGCTTTCTTCTCCTACAGAACCTCACAGACTTTTAAGAATGAAGTAATTAACAATGCAATTATTTATGACTTGGCTTCTGAACCCCTGACTTATCTGGCAGCAAATCAGTATATCAAGTCCAAAGTTCAAAGACCAGGGGTCAGTCCATGGAAATAATAATAATAATAATAATAATAATAATAATAATAATAATAATAATTTTTATTTATATCCCGCCCTCCCCAGCCGAAGCTGGGCTCAGGGCGGCTAACAACACTCAAAATAATCCAACATTCTAAAAACATTCATTATAAAATTGATTAAAATCAAATTGATGGCAACCATTAAGCAAAACAAAGTCCAAAGGTCAGGAAATGTAGTCCAAGTAAGCAAAGTATGAAGTCTAGCAGTCAGGATACAGTCCAGAGTCAAACTCAAAGCATAGTCCCATAGAGGTCCAGGAGCAACAAAGCAAAGCTCTATCAATCTGGGTAGTTGAGCAGACATAGCACCACAGCTGTGCTTCCCTTTGGTAGTTTGCATTTCTGATTGCAGCATCTGGGCTTGATGAGGCATATGACCCTCACCTGTTCTAAGTGTACTTCAGCTGAAGAATCACACACCTCCTCCCAGAACTAGCAAGTCCCACCTAGCCAGCTAGTGAGCTGGACTATGGGTCCTTGCCTGCTTCAGCCTCCTGGAGCACCCCTGCAGCTGCTCCCTATACCTCAAATCCTGCTGTGTTTGTGGAGATAGGGGCCCCTCTGGCTCTGGTGATGGTTCCTGCTGCTCTGGTTCCTGTGCACTGACCACCATCTTCCATCACCCTGTGAGTACTTCCTCCCTCATCCCTTGCTTGCTACACCCCTCGCTGGGATCCTCTTCCTCCTCCCTGTTGTCCTGCCAGCTCATGAAACTTGGTTCACCCATTCTATATTTTGTTCTTATCGTTAGTAAACCAATAAGCACTGTCTCTTTCCATTTCTAAATACACCCTTTTGCACTTTTACTCGTGGGGGACAGATATGCTGCTGTAGTGAATTTCTTGCATTGGCAGGAGGTTGGGCTAGATGACCTTTGATGTCCCTTCCAACTATTTATGCCTGGCAAATGTTTGTTTGTCTGAAACATTTGACATAATAATAATAAAATTTTATTTATATCCCACCCTCCCCAGCCGAAGCTGGGCTCAGAGCGGCTAACAACAGTAAAGTAATACAGCATTCTAAAACCAATTCATTCTAAAATCAGTTCAAAATCAAATCAATGGCAACCATTAGGCCAGAGTTCTGTGAGGATTACCAAAGGAGGGGGTCAGGCTGTGCCTTGGCCAAAGGCCTGGTGGAACAGCTATGTCTTGCAGGCCCTGCAGAAAGATGTCAAGTCCCACAGGGCCCTAGTCTCTTGTGACAGAGCATCCCACCAGATCAGAGCCACAGCCAAAAAAGCCCTGGCTCTAGTTGAGGCCAGCCTAACCTCTCTGTGGCCTGGGACCTTCAAGATGTTTTGTTTGAAGACCTTTTCAACCTTCACTTTCCTTCACTTTCCAAGACACCACTGTTCACAGTATACAGTATTAAAATCATTAAATAATAATAACAAATGCAGAAACATGGCAGCAGATCAAGAATTAAAACTACCAGTAAACACAAGCATGTTAACCCAATAAAACCTCAAACAGCAAAACAGTTTTTATTTAGTGCATAAAGACCATCAAATTTGGCGCCAAGTCAATACAGTACATAAGGGGAGAAATGTTCCGCAAGAGAAGTTTTAGCACTTAACGCCTAGTAGCCATCCATCTCGCCTCTAAGAGCAGGAACACCAGAAGCAGGGCCTCCAACAAAAAGATTAACAAGCAGGTAGGTTCTTAAGTGAGCAGACAATAACCTGGTACTAGCCCAGAAGTGGGGAACTTTGGGCCCTTCAGATGCAATTTCCATCAGCCCCAGGAAGTATGGCTAATTGCTAAGGGTGATGGAAGTTGTAGTTCAGCAACATCTGGAGGGCCAAAGGTCCACCACACCTGTTCTAGTTCATTGAGGACTTTAAAATGGTAAACCAGTGAGTTGAGCTGAGCCTGCAAACAAACTGGCAGCCTGCAAAAATCTGTAGGTACTGGTGAGATGTACTTGTCTTTGAATATGCTCTTTTCTATATAGTCCAGTGATCCTTATCCTTGTGAGTTTAAGCCAGTAGATGTTTCCAAATAGTCTTGAAAGATAGTCCCACTTAAAACTTTGATATTTCTATGGTGATTGTGAATTATCAGGCCACTTTTTCTAAGAATGGTGATAAATGAACTGTGCATAACAACTGAGACTACTTAAAGGGGAGTGAATAAATCCCAATGAATGTGTCTAATAATAGACAGCACTATCTTTATAACTGTAGCCGCACACATTTGTATAATTAAATAATAATAATAGGGCCAGGCCAGGACATTTTATTCTCTGTGGTGAAGCACTAGGTGGTGTCTCTCCCACCACCAGTAGCCCATTCCGAGTGCAAAAGACTGCAGGTTCAATCTTACTCTGACACTGGCACAGCATGCTTTATTGCACCTAAGGCCATAAGCGAGTTTAAGACGTTCAAGGTAGATCATGTGACAAATACAGCTCTGTCCACTCTATGCCCCTCAGCAACTACCACCTGAGGAAGTTGCCTTACTCTGCCTAATGGTAGGATCAGCCCTCATTTAGAAGAAAGTTAAACGGAATTGCAGAGAAATGGGATATTCTGTACTCCATAGCACAATATGTAATGCAGGTCAATGTCCTCAGTTGTATCGTTACTATTTTTTTAAAAGTGGAAAACAGAATCTGAGAAATTGAGAAAATGAGGTTTTCAAACTGTAATCTAGAGTGAACATTAATTGCTGGCACTTTAATAAAAATAAACATATTCTGAAGCTCGCTGTACAGCCAGGCATTGTAGGAAGAAATTGTCAGCAAAGGAAGAGAATGTTACAGTCCAAACGACTTGTACAGTTGGGTTACAGCACTGGTTGGAAATCATACCTTTAAAGTATTTTTGTTGCAATCTTAGATATATTAGTGATTCACAGGAGCAAGCTCTTCCAACCTATAACTCTGTATATCTGATTCCAGGCACTACCTATAAGTGCAAAATATAAAATAAAATAGAAATCGTGAGACGCATCCATGTTCTCAGTTCTGGGTCCCATTTGTTCTCCTGTGATCAAGAAACCCTATGCTACACAAGCCTTTTGAACAGTCCTTTTGATCGCTTCCTCTCTATATACCCTTTCAACAATTACATAGTGAGATCTCATTATAATTCATAAATAATGTGGTGTGTTAGGTCACATCAGTGTAGAACTTTAAGTAAAGAAACTGGGACATGGCAACCTTCAAGGTAGAGCTCCTGCAGAGGCACAGTAGCACATTAATCTCTGGTGCTTTTTATTATTTCTTTTTCACCTCCCCATACAATTGGCATACCTACAGTCAGAAAGAACCTGAGAATGTAAGTAAAAATTCAGCAACCCTCACTATTCTTACAGGGTTCAATTTCTCTCACACCTCTTTGTGTAAGAATGGGCCAATCAAAATGACATTGTAAAGGGAAGTAAGCAGGATTGAAAAGCGTGTTAATTCATCTTCTGTCACCAACGAGAGCAGAGTTCAAACCAATCCAGAGAGACAAAAAAGGGCTTTCTGTGTGCGTGCTAAATGTGTAAAGTTGTCAAGAAAGAATTAGTTCAAACAAGCCTGGCCTATTTCCAGGCTATAAATGTACTCCTCTCGTAACTGCATGGCCTTTTCATTTTTAAATGAAGAGCACATGTATTGTAAGAAACAGAGATGGTTAGGATGTCATTAGTAGAGCTGAAAAGATGTCGAAGAAAAGATAAGAGCTCCTCCCCCCCCCCAAATACAAACCACTATATTGGACAGAAAGTACAATTGTATGAATAGGCACTTTCACGTGAAATAACTGTCCCAGAGTTTGATGAGGACCTTTTAGCCATTCTCTTTCTATGTGTTTGTTTTAAACCCCATCCCCTACAAGCAGATTTTTCTCTAGTCGTTAGAAGAAGATTGATGTTGGGAAGAAAGAATCAAGCCAATACTGTGTGCTGCTTTCAATTCCCTGCTACATTGTTTAGGTTACCCTTAAAATTATATTTCACCATTTATCTTGGTTTAGCAATATCTAAGCTCATAGATTTGTGACTGCTATTGCAATTACTTTTTTCCCCAATACACACAATTCTACATACTCTGCAAGCTACATTTGTTTCAGAGGAGTCAAATGCAAATGCTTACATGTTTTCTCGTCCACAGTCCAGCTACTCACACCCAGCCTTTCCTAGTCCTTACCCTACAGGTTTATTTATTTGATTTATATTCTGCTCTTCCTCCCAAAGGAGCCCAGGGTAGCAGATACAGCAATGATAAAACAATGAGAATATAACAACTAAAAACAGTTTAAAACATAGTTTTAAAAAGCATTTGACACATTCTCAACCTGTGATTACAGGGTTGCCAGGAAGAATGTCTGTCAGCCATCAAATAACTAGGTGACTATGAATGCTTTTAAATGTCTCATGAAAGCCAATAAAAAGGAAGACAGATGCCCCTCACCAGGGACAGCACACCACAAATGGGGAACTACCACTGACAAGGCCCTGTCACTGCCAGTCAGGTAGCCCCAGGCAGGTTTAGTTCCAGCAGGGATTGCAGCTCCCTCAAAATGTACATTGGGCATTTGTTGAGATCTGTTACAATTAGGCTATGTAAAGGAAACTATGTATGCCAACTACCAAATTTAATTCAATGCATGGGTATGTATTAGGCCAGGAACTGAGGTTAAAACCTAGGAAGAAATAAAATGTTTGATCTTCCCCACCACTTTAATTTTTATTCCCTTAATTCTGTGTTTGTTTGTTTTTTAATGCTGAAAAATGTTTCTTAATTTTTTGCAAATATTTCTTTCATGTTTTTGAGCTACAAAGCTTGGATTCATCCTGCTCTATTAAGAGTGAGGCAGTACCTTAGGGCGTTTGTGAGTAGGGAGTCTTCTGATCAGGGTAAGGCACCAGCTATGTGCTCCAGGCTCTGAAATGTGGGCAGCCTGCTAATGCTCTCCCTGGCATAGTTTATAGTTGTATTAACTGCACTGTGTGGGAAACCGCTTGTGAAAGTAGCAGCCCACACTCTACCTGTCTGCAACTGCTATACAGTATCTGCCTCCTCATTTTCAAGGGTATTAAAATTTTATCACAAACATTTAAAGAGGAAAAATACATTGACTTTTTCTGAAAGCAATTTGTTAATTAACATCAAAGGGATGAAATTTGACTTGCATTGCCTGGTGAGTGGCATTCTTCCATAGTCCTGGTTGCTATGGTGATGAAGGAAACTCGTTTGTTCCGGGTCATTCCTAAATTTGCACATGAAAGCATTAGAGATTACTGCTGTCTAATCAAGTTATATGGAAAAGTTTAAAGGGTGGTACCATGTTTTACAGCCATCAGCCCCCAACAGAATAAAATACAATTGCTGAAAAGAGGATTATCTCCTCCTTTTAAAAACATACTAGGAAAGTTCAAAATGCTTTAAAAGCCTATTTTTACCACACATCTTGATTTGTATGATACTTTTTAAACAGAAAGGATCAAATCCTGTTTCTAATAGGGCATTAATGTATGTATTGCCAAACCTGACAGCAGATTTTGCCTAATAGCTAAGAAATATGGATTGCATTATATTTTAAAAATATGGATCCCACTTTATATTAGGACTTCCACATCGGCATAAATACCTAGACAATGTTCTTTCATTGAGTAAAAAATAGAGCTACAGTTGCAAAGTAATACAGTACTAATTCAATGTTTCCATCTGGAGGATCTTGGACATGGGTGGCACTGTGGTCTAAACCACTGAGCCTCTTGCGCTTGCCAATCGGTAGGTCAGCAGTTCAAATCTGCACGACAGGGTGAGCCTGTTGCTCTGTACCAGCTTCTGCCAACCTAGCAGTGCAAAAGCATACCAGTGCAAGTAGATAAATAGGTACTGCTCCTTCCAGTAGCACCTTAGAGACCAGCTAAGTTAGTTATTGGTATGAGCTTTCGTGTGTATGCACACTTCTTCAGATACACTGAAACAGAAGTCTCCAGACCCTTATATATAGTGAGAGGGTGGGGAGGGGTATTACTCAGAAGGGTGGTGGAAATGGGTGATTGGTTGTTAGGTGTGGTAAACTTGTTGACGACTGTTAACAACTGCAATTGGTCTTACAGGAAAAAGCAAGGGGTAAGATGGCTAAAAATATATATTTATCAGGTCAACTGTGTTTCCATGCACTTTGGCACTCGTCACGGTCCTCCGTGTGCCAGTAGCAATTTAGTCATGTTGGCCACATGACCCAGAAAGCTGTCTGTGGACAAACGCCAGCTCCCTCAGCCTGAAAAGTCACCTTTGTCTGGACTTAGCCGTCCAGTGGTCCTTTACCTTACCTTTTACCTTACTTGGAGGATCCATGGAGTACTAATCTTGTTATTCAGGGTCAATTCAAGCAATATTCACTCATGCCCATCCTTTGCTCTGGGGCCACAGATTGCAGCTATAACCATGCCCAGGACTGGGAAAGTAGTTTATCCCTCTTTCATTAAGGGAGTTTTCTGCTCAAGAGTACATTTTGTTTGGTTTGTTATTTAATTGGTTGACTTTCAGATCTTCTTTCATTATTATATTTTGGATAAATATAACCAATTTTCCCCCATAGTATGGTTCACAAGTCTTCTTCCAGGGTGTGTTGGCATTTATCTACTTGCACTGGTATGCTTATCATTCCTCTTGAAGGTTCTAAAAACTTATCACCTTGCCCTGGTTCCGTAAGCCTTACTTAGTTCATCTTACCAGACCAAATGGATTTTTCTGTATACACTGGTACCTCAGGTTACATACGCTTCAGGTTACAGACTCCACTAACCCAGAAATAGTGCTTCAGGTTAAGAACTTTGCTTCAGGATGAGAACAGAAATCGTGCTTTGGCGGCACAACGGTAGCAGGAGTCCCCATTAGCTAAAGTGGTGCTTCAGGTTAAGAACAGTTTCAGGTTAAGTATGGACATCCGGAACGAATTAAGTACTTAACCTGAGGTACCACTGTACTTAGAATGGCACTAAGGCTGAGCTCCTCAGCTAAAATTAACTTCTATGATGAATATGTATATTCATTCATATTTATTTTAGTTAATATATTATAATTGTTAAAGTATGAAAAAGCAATTGTCATGTAAGCAATCAAGGAAGGGCCTTTTCTATAAAAAACAATTCTTATAGTTCATCTTCTTTTGAAATTTGTTAATGATATGCATGAATCTTTTTCACATAGGGTATGAAATATATATGACTCGGGCCATGAAAAATACAAGTGGTCCATATGTTATGGGACGGCAGCTGGATTTAGCACAATGAGTAAATCTAGCAAATCTGGAGTTTTTAGGAGCCTAGTTCTTGGTCCTCATTCTTATGATATATAAAAGGTGGATTTTCCGTTATCAGCCCATGAGCTCTTCTAGAATATGTTTCAGGACTTCTCAGAAAGATAGGATATGTTTATAAACAAGGTTTTCAAAGGGCCTATTCCTAGTACGGATGAACAAAGTCCTGTTATTATTTCACACTTTTGTTCTGCCTTTCATTCTGCTCTACTTTCTCCCAGCAAGAAAATAATAATAATGTTGGTAATGCAACCCTCTTTTGTGTGTGTGTGTGTGTGTGTGTGTGTGTGTGTTGACTATGTGCACATTAAAAAATAAGTTTTAGGCTTGAGCAAATTTTGAGATGTGTACTTAAAGTCTATATTATTGCCACTTCTCCAGAAGATTAGAGAGTTTAGATTGAGGTTTATTTATGTCTTTCTTTCTTTCTTTATTTATTTACTAAGTTACTTTTTTTTTAATGGCCACAGGATGTAAATTATTCTTCTTGACACTTATTCCTAATGAATTTGGACATTATTATGGATCGGGAACTAGCTGTTGAAATAATAGGAAAGGTCATCATGCTTGGATTGTTTTGAGTGCTGGATTTTGTCTGAGGTCTTCGATAGTATACTGTGAAAAATGCAGCATGAAAGAATGAATTGACTATAAAAGTCATGGCACAAATGCAACAGAGTACAATGAATCAGAGCACTACATTTCTGTTGCTAGTGGTACCACTTTTGTACTGTATTTGTATAATGTATCCGTATTCCAACTGGAGTTGTTTTAAATGCTCTAAATGCAGCATGTGAGGGCAATTAATTCAAATTGCAAATTACCTTTTGATTCAGTTCAGTTCTTCGCTCTGATTGCCGCTACACATAACTGTGATTTTGCCAGAAGAACAACTGCATTTCAGGCAAGTACAAAAGCTGTATGAAGCCAGCATTTCCATATATGAGATGCGTTGCTTAGTTTGAATTATGTCTTTTTGGCAGAGGATTTCTGGTGACCAGCTACAGCAGCCACTGAGTAACAAAGTGTGAAATGAATACTTGAAATTATACTTGGAGGCTGAAATTTATTATCCTAAAATGTCTCACAATTATGAACAAATTCAGATAAATCAGTCTGGTAAAGAATTGCTGAATACTAAATAGGATTAAATATTTGATAAATATTATTTTCAGTGATTAATCCAACCAGCTTTAATCACAGTGTTTCATTTCAATTTATTGGCCCTCCTATTTTATTAAGTTCTATGTTGATCCAAGATGACAGTGTTAATTTCTTTCATTATGCTCACAATTTTACATTTTATAAACCATATAGTCACTAATTTGGATTTGTTCATTCTTACAGATATTCTGCCCTGTTTCTTGAACAAAAAGAAGTATCAGTGGAGAGGCTGCATTAAAGAGGCAGTCATTTTAGAGGGAAAACGATTTTTCATAAGGCTAGAAACCAGGGTTATCTAAAGAAGCTGGACAGTAGGAGATGCAAGGGAGACAAAAGAAATACCCCCCCCCCCAAAAAAAAACAACCACTGCATAGTTAAACTAGAGAATACTCAAATCACAAGACATTGTGACAGTGGCCAGCAACTTGTACAGAGGTTTAAACAAGCATTGTTTGTTGTTGTTGGTTGGTTGGTTGGTTGGTTGTTTGGTTGTTGTTGTTGTTTAGTCGTTTAGTCATGTCTGACTCTTCGTGACCCCATGGACCAGAGTGCGCCAGGCACTTCTGTCTTCCACTGCCTCCCACAGTTTAGTCAAACTCATGCTGGTAGCTTCGAGAACACTGTTGTTAGCCGCCCTGAGCCGAAGCTGGGCTCAGGGTGGCTAACAACAATCAGAATAATCCAACATTCTAAAAACATTCATTATAAAATTAATTAAAATCAAATTGATGGCAACCATTAAAAGCAAAATTCTGTGCAGATTGCCAGAGGAGGGGGTCAGGCTGCACCCTGACCAAAGACCTGGTGGAACAGCTCTGTCTTGCAGGTCCTGCAGAAAGATGTCAGATCCCGCAGGGCCTGAGTCTCTTGTGACAGAGCGTTCCACCAGATTGGAGCCGTGGCTGAGAAAGCCCTGGCTCTAGTTGAAGCCAGCCTAAACTCTCTGTGGCCTGTGATCTTCAGGATGTTTTTATTGCAGACCGTAAATTTCTCTGTGGGACATACTAGGAGAGGCGGTCCCGTAGGGAATGTTTAGTCATTTAGTAGTGTCCAACTCTTTGTGACCCCATGGACCAGAGCACACCAGGCACTCCTGTCTTCTACTGCCTCCTGCAGTTTGGTCAAACTCATGTTGGTAGCTTCGAGAACACTGTCCAACCATCTCGTCCTCTGTCGTCCCCTTCTCCTTGTGCCCTCCATCTTTCCCAACATCAGGGTCTTTTCCAGGGAGTCTTCTCTTCTCATGAGGTGGCCAAAGTATTGGAGCCTCAGCTTCACGATCTGTCCTTCCAGTGAGCACTCAGGGCTGATTTCCTTTAGAATGGATAGGTTTGATCTTCTTGCAGTCCATGGGACTCTCAAGAGTCTCCTGCAGCACCATAATTCAAAAGCATCAATTCTTTGGCGATCAGCCTTCTTTATGGTCCAGCTCTCACTTCCATACATCACTACTGGGAAAACCTTAGCTTTAACTATATGGACCTTTGTTGGCAAGGTGATGTCCCAACTTTTTCTAACCAAAATCCAGGACAACCCACCACCTCCATGCTGCTGCCCCCCTCCCTTTTGGGACTTCCTGTAGGTTGACCTTTGTTCAGAACAAACATCACAGTTCTGATGCAGCAGCACTGTGCTTGGTGTGTGGGTGTGTGTGGGTGTGTGGGTGTGTGTGAGAGAGAGAGAATGTGTAAATAAACTACAATTCAACAGATGGAAGCTTCTGTTACTACAAATGTAATAAATGCACTAAAACCTACTTTTAAAAAAGTAAACCAAAAATATAAACCAACTAATGTTTTAAATTAAAACAACAGTTACTATGCTACATACGCAGAGTTTCTACATAGGAAGCCTTTTTTGAATTACAGCTTGGAATTTTATCTTAATCACAGCATGACACATAAATATATCTCACAGTTCTGACTGAATTATTTGTAATTTCCTATTCACCCTGGCAAGTATTTCAAGTGATGCTGCTGGATTCCAGAAAGGAGGGTTCAGGGCGAAATTTCTTATTACCCATGCCGAAACCCTGTTGAGCTTTACCTAAGCTCATAAACCAGGTTCAACATATTGTGGGTTTCCTCTGCCATTTTCTGCAGCAGCACCGGCAGGGTGTGGAGGGCCATTTCTGGTGCCATCACTAAGCCCCAAAGCCTCACTAACCGGAAGTTGCCAATGAAAAGCCTAAGTATATTACCTTGCGAGAGCTTCTGAGACCTAAGTTATGGGAAACAAACATTATCAGAGATATTTTTACTGGGAATTAACTACTGGTACAGCTGTAATTGGGACACGGGTGGCGCTGTGGTCTAAACCACTAAGTCTAGGGCTTGCTGATCGGAAGGTCGGCGGTTCGAATCCCCTGCTCCTGCCAACCTAGCAGTTTGAAAGCATGTCAAAGGCAGCTAGATTAGTTATATAGTCTTTTTATCACTATGCTCATCAGATCTTTCCTAGAAAGATTATTTGTTTACATATTTTTAAAAATTATACCCTATATCTCAAAGTAAAGAAAATTTAAAACACAAACTAAAACATCAGAGAGTAGAACATTAGAATAACATTCATGGTGCAAAGCATACCTGAAATAAAAACCATTCTAACCTGGCTTCTGAAACTTAGTGCAACGGTGCCTGCCTGATATTTAATAGGAAGGAGTTCCATAATTAGTTAAAATATATTGCAAAGAACTGTGTATGTGAGCAATAAGTATGTCCATCCTACGCTCACAGTCCGTGGACATATTTATATTTCAGTAGGTTATTCTCAACTAACTTTTTTCTTCATTGTCTACTGTCTGTTGCAAATGTGTCTTGATCAGACAGTAAACATATAATACCGACTTGTTTTTTGCCTCCCTTAGGGTTCACCCTCCCAAATATTGTAGTTTTGCAAACCTTGAGGCTTGCCCCACAACTTCTGACACCTCTCTTGTGTATAGAAGGTGCTGTTTTCATTATACAGGGATCAGCAATCACCCATGAACTTTGCAAGTGGAGGGAATAATAATGTTACACACCACCCCCAATCTCCAGGGAGGTCCATGGTGCTTACCCAGTGTTGTGGTTTTCTTTGGAATTGTGGCACAGTGGAGACTGTGGTGTCTTTATGATATATGGTTTTATTTACATACATATATGCAACCTGAGCCTACTGTGGAGGGTTTCCAGCTGCCATGTTGGATCCAAAACTGAAATCAGCCGTTTCTCTGTCTCCTGCTCTCTGCCTGCCACATAACACAGCTTCAGGCCCATATTGCTCTGACCCCTTTCCTGTCTGCTTCCTTTAACAGAGCCCAATGAGATTTCCCTCACTTACACCATCCACCTTGAAATCCTAAACCTAGTCTGGCTCTGCTCACCATCGCATCATAGGAGGAGGAGAGCACAGAGTAATTATTTTGTTAATTGCCCATTGCCTTCTTTTGTAATACATTATGACTGTTCTCTCCAGGCAATTTCCTGGTCAAAATAGACTGGTTTAGCCTGCACTTTAACACTGCTAAATCCAACACTTGGCACCCAGATTAAGACTCTGAGCATTTATTAATTTCTAACGTTTACCAGATCTGTTGTTTTGAGTGACTTACACCCACAAACTCTGACACCCAAAACATAATGACAAAATTATTCTACTGTGAAGGCACCACAAATACAAAGGTGCTATTCTCCTGGGTTTTTATGATAACTGGGTCTCCAGATCATATTTAAATAATATCTGGTAATTGTGTCGTACATCCAAAAACAGGTCAGGAGAAGTAGACGTTTCATAGAACATTTTTACTTTTTAGTGACATTTATAATGTCAAATACCTTTCAAGTGTCCATCTAAAACTTCCACTTACTTTAGACTACCTCAACTCTTTCAAGGCCACATTCTCAGGGTCCGTTAATCTCCTCCCACACTTGCCAGTCAGCATGATGTTGATTACAGTCATTCTGCAACTGTTAGTAACTCTACTTCCAAAAATACATATGAAAGGTTTTCTTTAGGGCTATTCAGCAGAAAACATCCACAGCACGGGAGCAACAGAGAGCTGGGCATCTTGCTTCTGTGTCTCCTTACATTAAACAGCAGAGAGCTCTCTCTGGCTGCAAAACAGTGTCTGGTGAGTTGTAGGAGCACCTCCCATGGTGAACCATAATGAGTGCTTCACCTCCCATAAACCTTTCCATCTGATTCATAGAAATTGGCTCCATGTAAACTCAAACTGTATTTTATGAGCTGACGATTAACTTAGCCAAAAATTAGATTAACTACTCTTTCAACAACTGCTGACTTTCTGCCAGGTATTCTTCTAGAAGACAAAAATACAGCATTTTCTGTGTTTAAGTGCCTGGCTTCTAAGACATGTTGATATTCTCAACCACCTTTTATCATATTTAATGTTATCCTGCTAAGTCTTTGCATCACTTATTAACAACCAGTTTCTTGCCAGCCTGGCATGAAGGACTTTCCTCCTACTCTCCCATCAAGCCTTCCGGCTGCTACAGATTGCTTATAAATATCTTTACTCCGGCAGGGAATGTTGATCTGTATGGCTCTCCAGTTGTGAGAGGTGGAACCTGGTCATTCATTAAACTGTTTAAAGGTCAATTTTCTTTCTCTAAAGGGCAATTTTATGTTCCCCAAATTTGGATTAAATAGGGTAGCCAATAAGGGATGGCTTAAACATGCAACTTTTTCTCGCTAGTATTCTTTATATGCCTGAGTTACATGAAGTTTTCATTTATTCTAGATGGTGTTCATGACATTCAGGGAAATCCTGCATTTAAGAGGTGCTTTTAATTAGAAAACAAAGAGCTCCTTGGTAGGAGAAAACTGCTGGACAACGAGATTATCATATCAATTGAAGAGTTTTCTCCTTAAGAGCCCTTTCTTATCCACAGCAGTGGCAAAGCAGCAGAAAATGGAAGTAGGAGCTGAACTCCAAATGGCAGTTCACTGAAGGGCTTTCCTTTTGCTGCTGTAAGGATCAGTGACATGAAGAAATATGGGACAAGGGGGTCAGCCTCTTTTCTTTGGCCTTAGCCCCACCACCAGCCGACTGTCCATTGTTCTCCCTGGCCGAGGGTGGGTCAAAGGCCAGCCCAAGCAGGTGGGTGGCACCCGCCCAGGTAAGCCCGCTTGGTGCTGCAAACCCCGCCCACCTGTGGGGAAGGGAGGGCGGAAATTGCTGCTGTAAAGATCAGTGACATGAAGAAATCTGAACAAAAAGCACTTGTTCCCATACCTGGCACTGGCATTCCTTGACTAGCTAATTTGGTAATTAACCCTGCCAATTAAAAAATGACCAACTTTATTTAGTTTGATTACAAGTTCTATTTTTTAAAACAATGAATTTAATGCTTATAGGAATACACTACTTCAAGAGTGTGTTTTTATAGGACAACCTGGTTGTACCAAATAGTAGAAATCATCGCTGGTGAATGGATTAAATTCCTGGCATAGCCAGACTAGCTTCCTGGTGAGGTAATGGCTCTCTAAGTATGGGCCATTAAGGTAACAATGGAAGTAACTCTGTGCCAGATGGCAAATGGGTGGGACTCAACTCACTGGTAGTCAGAAAGACAAAGGGCAGATGGGAGAGTTGTATGTGTGTAAGCTGGCAGCTGGGCAGCTGGGAGACAGCACCATGCCTGAATTCTATTGGAATACAAGGCTATACAGCTATGAGATAAGTATGACCCGTTGGGAGTCATAGAATCATAGAATCATTGAATCATAGAGTTGGAAGAAACCACAAGGGCCATCGAGTCCAACCCCCTGCCAAGCAGGAAACACCATCAGAGCACTCCTGACATATGGTTGTCAAGCCTCTGCTTAAAGACCTCCAAAGAAGGAGACTCCACCACACTCCTTGGCAGCAAATTCCACTGTCGAACAGCTCTTACTGTCAGGAAGTTCTTCCTAATGTTTAGGTGGAATCTTCTTTCTTGTAGTTTGGATCCATTGCTCCGTGTCCGCTTCTCTGGAGCAGCAGAAAACAACCTTTCTCCCTCCTCAATGCAGAATCATAACAAAAATTACAAACATTGAATCCAAAATAATATTATACAAACAAAAAAACCCGGAACATACAAAAAAAACAGAAAAGAAAAGGGGGAAAAAACAAAGGAAACAGAACTAAACAAAACAAAAAAGCACACATCTACAGAAAAAAACCCATATCATTACGTACATAAACACAAATTGACTTATTGAACAAAATAGGACTTACTTTTGAGAACGCATGTATAGGATTGCTTTATAAGGCTAAAATCCTGAACCACTTACCTGGGAGGAAGCCCTATTAAAATAAGTGGAGCTTTTCTGAGTAGACATGTGTAGGATTGTACTATAAAGATCCAAAGTTTCAATTCTGATATGAGTAAAATAGTTGTACAATTGTTACATTGTCCAAACCTGTAAGAAAAAGAAATTTTGTTTATTTTAATTTCCATTGCATTTTTTTAATAGGTACCTTGTTGCCTTACAAAAGTTGTAGTACAACAGGGAAAGCATATAAAGTATTAACTGGTGGGGGGAAACCCTAGAAGAAAAAACATTTCTGTCACAAAGTATCCACTTTTAAGTAATCTTTGAAGTTTGTCAAATGACTTCACATACAAAAATGTCCCTGCTTTGTTTCTTCTTTAAATAAAGCATTTGAACATTTTGGGGAGGCCTCAAATGTTAACTGGGTGATTACTTAATCACTGAGGTACTGCTAAAAATCTCATGAGACTACATATTCACTGTCTTAACCTTTTCATGTTTTATTTTGACAAATCATCCATTCAAATTTTTCATTTAATGTGTTCTCAAACACTTTTGCCAGTATATTATCCAGAATATTATCAAAGTATCAAGCTATTTGATAGGAATAATTTAACATGCCAAATTGGTTTCTGTAGCCTTGTCTGCATACACATATTCAGTGATACAGAACTACATGCACAAAGTGATAGGTGAATGGCCCATTTCCTTCACCCTTCCTATACAATCTGAGTTTAATCAGAATGAAGCAGACAGAAATACTCAGCCTGTTTAAATATGTAGGAAATAGAAAACAAAATGGTGGCCTACATGCAAGCTGTTGCATGTCTCTCTACAAAGTTTCTCCTAGGTTCATCACTGCTTTTTACATGCTTTGCATATAGTTTCCCCAATTAAGTAAAATTTTGAGCGTTATCTTTGCTGTAAGAACAGCAGTGAAGCTGATAATGCTGAGTTGAAAGAACTCCATTGTAGATGTGAAATTGACAAGTAATTTCAATCCCTACTTAATGTCACCTTCATAGTAAGGGAATTCTCTGCCCTCACAGAAGAGGTGATGGTAGTGATGGTAAGGGAAAGCTTGTTAATGTCATAACATTTATTTTAAGCATTTGTATACCAATCTCTGAGCTTTTTCTATATCTGATTTTAAAAAATCATTATTCTCAAGGGTTTAGTTTTTCTGGTGGAAGTTAAGTTGCATAGGGAAGTTAAGTTAATTGGGGAGGTCTGGGATTCTTGTCTACAATATCCATGTCATAAATTAAACCTGGCAGGTTATCATTGCATCCCTATTTTTAAGGTGTTTATAGTTCCATTTGCTGTCATTCCAGAATACCTACTTTATAAAGTACATATAATCTTATTTTAGACTCAAAGAGAGGCTATCACAAGTATGCTTAAAGAGGGACTAATGCTTATTCATGAGTAAGATTTAAACTAAGTGTCTGTGCCAGTGAGTGCATGGAATATATTCAAAAACCGTATACATAAAATGGCACAGCACACACAACACAAGCTGATTATGATAATGTATTAGTGCAAAGTTTTGAAAATCAGATCCTGTAAACATATACCATTAACTTTATGTTAATAAAATATTTTGCTCAATATGTTTTAAATTATTCATTTGTAGCAAGTCTAAAAATATAAAAGTTTTCTTATTATCATTCAATTTACATGATTACTTTACTTTCACATTTCTTTTCCTTTACCATAAACAGAGTATAAAATTCCCAATGAGCTTTTGGATATTTAAAATGTGTAATTTTTATGCACAAATTGAGGCAGTTAGGATTTTAACTTTGTGATTACTGTAAGGATAATTTCGGCTTCTGATTTTCAACTCTCTTACAGCTCAGTGAAATTGCTGTGTTTTCTGATTTGAGTCATTATTCTTCTTCTCATTAGGCACATGCTCCTCTTAAAAAACAGCAACAGAGTTTTACTACTCAGAAAGAGCAGATTTAATAGTGTTGCCCGCAACCCCAATTTCCGAAAAGTGAGAGATTCCAGGGGTACCAGGTGCTTATCCAAGGTTTGTGTTTACTTTTGGAAAATGAGGCATAATGGAGACTGTGGTGTCTTTATGATACATGGTATATATATATATATATATATATATATATATATATATATATGCAGGTTTTGGTGTCCTCGGGTGTCTTCCCGTGTAAAAGTTGGGGTGTCTAGGCGACGTTTCGACGAGGTCTCACTCGTCATCTTCAGGCTGGTGCTTTCGGCTTCTTGTTACTGGAACAGAGCAGTAACAAGAAGCCGAAAGCACCAGCCTGAAGATGACGAGTGAGACCTCGTCGAAACGTCGCCTAGACACCCCAACTTTTACACGGGAAGACACCCGAGGACACCAAAACCTGCATTCCTGTACCCGTGAAAATCTACGAAAGCATATATATATATATATACACAACCTGAGCCTATGATGGAAGTGTTCACAGCATTAACACCCAGAAAGGGTGTTTCTCCTATAAGTGTAGCCTTGGATCCAAACAGAAATCAACCATCATGCTCTGACCCTCTCCTTGGCTTGCTGCCTTGACTCCCCTGTAACCCAGTGTTTTTCAACCAGTGTGCAGTGGCACCCCAGGGTGCCTTGAATGATGGTCAGCGGTGCCTCAGGCAACACTGGTCTCTGTCCCCCTTCCTTTCCCTTCTTTCATCTGATGCCCTCTCTGCCTCCCACAGGCTTGCACAACTGTTTGTTGCAGCAGCCCTGGCTACAAGCTCCCCAGGCGAATGGTGCTTCTGGGGCTGGCCAGGGGGTGCTTCCCAGGCCTCTGTGGAGCAGTGTGAGGAGGCACCTCTCTTTGGGACAGGAGGGCAGTTCATAGACCAGGGGCGGCAGCTGCAGCTGCCCAGAGGACTCCCAAGGACAGGGGAGAAGAGAGGATGCTGAGGAAACACTCCACAAAGGAGGGTGTTCAAAAAGGGGTGAGGGGCTGCCGGCTCTGCTGGCAAGGAGTGACTTAGCTGGACTCCTGAGCCCCACAGGGGTGCCACAGAAAGAATGTATTTTGTCAAGGGATTTGTGGACCCAAAAAGGTTGAAAACTCTGCTTTAACCTATTTCCCTAGGTCACATCTCACACACACAATCAGATCTAAAACTCTAATTCAAACTCTGCCTTTATCTTCTAACTAAGTTGAGAGAGCAGCCCCTCCCATTTGTCACCTGGCACAGAGCCCCCTTCTCGTTGGCTTTCTTAATGGCTTATCATCTTCCTTTTGGATTTCTCTTCATTCTTCCTAGGAATGCTTCCAGACATTGTTCCTTGTTGCTGTTGCCAAACAAAATATGATAAGGAAAGTGTCTTTAGGAAGTAGGCATTAAGCAACAAAGGTTTTGGCAGTTATTTTATGCTGCTTTTGTACATTTGGAAGGCCACAGATGCTCATCTTGCAAGTCCATCTGGACTAACAATCACCATGAGGGCCAGCACAGTTCTCATGTGGATTATAGAAGCTTGTGTCTCCATCACTCACAAAACCCTTTGACTGGAAAGTGTCCTGTATGTATGTCATCTTGGTCTTGCTACTGGATCACAAGGCTCACTCTTCTGCTGCAGTACATCTGTAGGATAATATAATATTGGATGGAGAGGTGCTTTGATCCATTGCAACAAGGCATGCTTACTTAAATGGATCAATAGCCTATTTTCTTCCTTGGTTACTGAATCTTGGAAATATCATATTTCTACTCTCAGGTTATTCCCTGCTTTCTTGAAATTTCAGTGCTTTTTATGGGACTTTATTGCACAAGATTTTTGCCTTTCAGTCTTGCATTTCTAAACTATTGGTAAGATCTTATAAAGTATCAAGATGTAAGAAATTATAAGGTGCAAAAGTTTAAACTTCTTATTCCCATCTTTCAGCTTTTATCTATATAAAAACAAAAAAACTAAACATACACACACACATCCCAACCTCCCATTTAGTGGGTGAGCTAAGGTTAGCAACTTAAACTGTTTATTTCAGGAAAGTACAATAAAACCTGCAGCAGTTCAGAATGTTAAAGTACATCTTCCTGGGGAGCAACTGTGAGCAGACACATAACTGCAATTTTTTGTTTTGTTTTTTGCAGTATCTTACCACCTTGCTTCAGTAAAATGACCTTGGTATTCTAAGGTATTCATATAGAAGTCACTTTGCCACTTGAAGTTTAAAACTACTTGCCTTCCAGCCATCAGGCTGGCATTTTTATTCTGCTCAGGCAGCATTTGTTAATGCCATAAATGTCAGAGTTGATCAAGATTCCATCCAGGTTTCCCTTTTCTGTTATTGATTTGCATTTTATCACATTTATTTTTAAAACTTACTATGTCCACTGGATTCATTTACAACAACACTGCCTCCCCCACCAAAGGAGGGCCATGATAAATAGTTTATGTACAAGTTCTTGGAAGTCTATGCACACCCTGGGGATAAAAGAGTAATTCAAACATCAAGCTCATGGGGTTGTCATAAGCGATTGTCTTGTAGAACTGAGGGACAGAGAAATGCATTATCTACACAGAGTCCCAGTCAGATTTTTAAAGCTATTTTCTCTCTTGCATTTTTGCTTCTTTGCATTTTCCAAGTCATGTAAGGGGATCAGAAAATAATTGGATCTGGTCATCTTGCAGTAGAGAGCATTCAACTAGCCAGCCACTTGTCATGTTCAGTCTTAATGTCAAGGCTCCACTCCAAGCATACATTTTGCATCAACTTCACTGGGGCTGAGGGAAGCGAAGATTTGCTTAAAGCAATGTTCACTTTTCAAATAGCCTTGTACACCATGCCCTTTAAGTTATTAAAAGATTATCTAAGCAAATAATGTGGGACTCTAATATCAGCTTCTAGTATATCCATATCTTCTTAATATGTTTTTTTTAAAAAAAATTGGTGATGCCAAATTCATCAGATAATAGGTTAAGGAACACAGTCTAGCATGTGTGTATATGTTCCCTCCACCCCAGCTCCAATCCAGATTCAAAAGATCCCTTCATGTTTACTCAGAGTTAATGCCCGATAAATTAAATGGGGCTTACTTGTACCCTAGTCAATTAGAGCTTTTAAGGCAGTTTCTAGGGAGAAGAGGAACTTCCACCTACATCTTCACATGTTGAAAGGATGTAATCAAATCAGGAGGTGCCACTGTCAGCATGGATACAAATGGTTCCTGCCTGGACAGTTGCCTGGTGTGTGAGCATCAAGAGGCTTGGATATCTGGTCAGCAACCAACCTTGCATGGTTTTTAACATGGTGCTGCTGACTGCATTCACCATCAGCTCCACTTTGGCAGGGAACTCCATCACTGACCACCACTGCCTAAAGTCACAATATTGCTTTAAAAATGAAATGAAATAGAAATCTGACTAGTGTTCTTCCTACAGTCCAAGACTATTACCTTCCTGTTCTACATGACTCATTGAGAATTGTCAACAAACAGTGTTTTTCAGTGTTGACAGGAAACAAAAAAGAGCTCCATCTTTGGTTTTTATTTCCGTTATTTCAAGGATATCACCCTACATTTCACTCATGTGTACATAAAGACCATGTTCAGAGTGATATTGGTACTCACAAGAATCCCAAATAGTTGCAAAAGTATGGCAACCATTATCTGTGCAACCATAAGGTTTACATGTATCAGAGCAGTATTGTAAATAATGTGTATCTGAAGACCCCAGTTCTCACAACAACACTTTCTCATGAGTGCTTCCTATCATAGCTGTCAACGTTTCCCTTTTTAAAAGGGAAATTCCCTTATTCTGAATAGGATTTTCCCTTAAAAAAGGGAAAAGTTGACAGCTATGCTTCCTATATGGGGCAATTGTCCCATAGCCACATAGTTGAGAGATTTCAAAGCGGGCTGCCATTAAATTATTAATAAATGTGAACTAATGTTTGGTGGTTTATGTTGCTTTTCTATGTGGTTTCTTGTGGGTGGGGGAGAGATTCATTATGAGCACTTTCTTCCCAGCTTAAGTAAATAACAATTGTTTGTTTAAAAGCAAAGCTAGATAACTTGGACTATGGAATGAAAAGCTTTATAGCTGCTTCTTATCCATTGCACACCATCTAGCTTGTACACTTCGATAAAGTATCATATGGAAGCTTAATGTAATTTAGCATCTTTATATGAGATTCAGCTTCACAACTACTGAGAACTTGAAGGAATTGATGGCTTTTCAGCAGGAAAGTACAAATTTCAGCATGAAGTACAAACTGACCATAATGTATAGAAAATATTGGAAACCAGCCTGAATGCTAATAAGAAGAAAAATGGCATTTAAAAAAACGTATGAATAAGAATCTTGGTTGCTTTAATTAAGGGTTGCCTACATCAAAGGAGGACATTCAAAGCCATGCATGTGTATTAGTAAAGTATTTGCAAAGGAGCAGAGAAACTGGATACTTCCAAGAACGTCATAGTAAGGATGTTTCAGGAAATAGATTTCTGTGAGTTCTGATGTGAATTGACATGATCTGCACCTTTGGATCAGAACGTAATTATTATTTGGACTTTGGACTTTTCTGAATGTTGTGACAGAGGGCTCAGTTCAGAAAACCTATCCCAATGCATTGAAATGCATATTTTAGCATGAAATATATTTCGGAATGCATACATTTTCACCTTTTTCTTAATGAAAGTCTCAAAAGAAAAATAAAGATATATCTCAAAATTCTCTATAGAGTATTACACCTTTTGGCAAGACAATAGTTGATTTTTCTTTCCATGAAACATATAAATATATTTTAAGTGAACAGTTTAATAAAGTGATACATGGATACTGTGGCAGTAAAAAATAATTCTCATTTCAGATTTCTCTAAGTCATTAGATCCTGGTTACATTGATTTTGTTGGTCCACCCATTATACACTATCCTTCCTATCACAGTGAAAACTGTGTTTATTGTTTTTGTATTTTTCAGGACTGTGTGGATGCTACTTCTTATTATAACAGTCTTTCCAGTCATTTGTCTTTCATGAAGTCAGTAGGGTGGCAAAAGCTGACAATCTATGAAAATGTTGGAGACTTTGACAGTAGATAAAGTATTTGGATAAGAAAATATTCATTAAGCTACTCTTTCCCCAGCCCCCTTCACCACCCTAACTGAGATTACATATTTCTTACCATGGTACTTTTTAGAATAAACACATTTTCATTGCATGTTAAAGTAAACCTTGGTGGTTTCCCTCACTCTTTGCTCCATTTTATGCCAGTGTCAGCTTACTTTCCATTATCAATTTAGCACACAAACAGTTGAAGTTCTCTAGATTGTCCTCTAATTGGGTCAGTGTTGTATTTATGTGTGTCTGAATTTGTATATAAGGTCCAAATAAAATGTTACATGAGAAGTGTGACAAAAATCACCCATTTGTTTTTTACTGAATAGTTTGCTTGGAGGAATGGTAGGGGAAGAGTCTACATTAGCATTTGCACAGCTGTTTGTCTATTCACTTTACAAAGCTATTTTTCTTCCCCTAGGGATATTGATGATCCTCTGTCCCATTGGTTGAAATGGCCACTGAGGAGAATTTTAATTTGACAAATGGCTGTGCACACACACTATACCTCTAAAACACATTCAAAGCACACACCCTCAAAGAATTCTGGGCACTGGAGTTTACCCCTCACAGAGTTTCCATTTCCAGCAACACTTCACCAACTACAGTGCCCAGAATTCTTTGAAAGAGAAACATGTGCTTTGAATGTGCTTTAAATGTGTAGTGCGTATGCAGTCTTACTAACTGCTTTCTCACTCCTGATCACAGGTTCTGATGCCATTTGTCATATACTAAAAACCCCATAAATCATGTTTCTGCTGTGTAGCATATAATTTGACCCTAAGATGATGAAGATGATGTGGATGTGTATTTTCAGTTCTGTGGTGCTATGGACCTGACCCTTTGAGTCTTTAACATGGTGATATTTGCTAGTCTAAGAAGCTTGAAAAGTTGCCACATTGGATGCATCTATCCTTCATCGCTCAGAATAAGGAGGCCCTGTATAGCAACGATTCTTTTTCTATTTATTTATTTATTTATTTATTTATTTTAACAAGATTTATGTTTAAAACAGACCTGTAACTAATTTACATAAAATAATATAAAATATTAATAAGAAAATACCAATAATATCAACACACTTTAAAAAACAGTATATATAAAATGAAAAATATCAAACATTGTTTTTAAGATATTTCTCTTCATACAACTATGATTCCAGGACAGTTTACAGCTCATAGATCATAGAATTGTAGAGTTGGAAGGGACCCTGAGGATCATCTAGTCCAACCCCCTGCAATACAGGAATATGCAGCTATCCCAAATGGGGATCGAACCTGCAACCTTGGCATTATCAGCACCACACTCTAACCAACCGAGCTAGCTGCACACATGCTACTTATAATGCAACCAACATAATGAAATACAATAAAATTCAGCAAAATTCCAACCACAATTTAAAATTTTAACAATAAATTCGGTCCTTACCCAGCAATAAGCACCCGAGTGAGCAGAGAAATCTTTAGCAGGAATTGAAAACTTATCAGAATAAATGCATGCCTTCTTTCATAGAGGAAGGAGATTTCCCATTCTGGGTGCCATGACAGAGAAGACTGCCCAAGTTGCATCAGACCATATGGAAAGTGACACCATCCTGAAGAATGAAGGTAGGAATAAGGACACTGTGATTCTCTGATATAATGACAAACTGTGGAATATCAAGGCAGCTGTTACCTAAAAAGCAGAACTCATCCCTGCCCCTTGATGCAGGATCTATGTAGGGTAAAAGGAGTATATGATGTGGGATTGTGGGATTAAATGGTCTAAATTGCTGTTGAAAAGTCAGTCTTGCCTGTTCTTCTGGGAGCTGGTGCAGCTGATATTAGCAAATCTTTTTAAAAGTAATAGTGAAAAGTGACTTCAATTTTAAACCTGGGGACTGTGAGACTTTTCTCCAAGTATCAGATGTTTGGGAAACAGTGCAACACTGAAATATATGACTACCCCTAGCTATCTTCTTCTTTGGCGGTCGCTCGTAGCCAAGTAAGATTGTCTTCCATAACCACGATTTTAAAAGTGAGTCTATAAGTGACTGTGAGGCCAATTCTGGATCCACACATCCTTCCACAGTGGGGACATTGGGTTTGGGATAGGCTTTTGGAAGATGCCTGTGCGTGAATTTGTTTTATGTGTGTAGAGCAGTGCATGTTGACCAATGCACAGTCTTCACAGTAAGGCTTTATTCCGATGGCATGAGTAATCACGACGACCAGTAGATTCTTATCTGCTGCAGCCTTCATCTGCCTTCATAGCCGTTGTAACATACTGCTTGTTATCTTCTGCCTGTTCTACTATTGAGGAATTTCTTAGTCTAGCTCCTCCCCTTTGACCTTACCGCCTTGGGTGACCCTGCTGGGAGTACAGGACTCCCAATGGCTTCTCTCACAAGGGTCATAGGAACATGCAAGCCCACTCACCATGACAAGGTGATGATCCAGCAAGTGAACATAGGTCTCTATATCTAGGACAGTATATTGCAGTGGAACTCTGGGCAGCATTTGACATTTATTTTGCAGTGTTGACCTCTTAAGTATTAGGACACGAGGAGTTAGCCAGCAAAGTTGTTCGGCTGCACCCAGTTCAGGGGGAGAGCCTCTGGAACACATGGTCACTAGCTGCAAGCAGCTTGCAGGACATTTTGAGGTTTTTAGGTTGAGGTTTTTAATGTTATTGTACATCATTCTGATGTTTTGCAAGAAGGACGAATATAAATAAAATAAATAAATATTACTCATTGCATTCCACTCCCACATCTGACACACATCTGCCAAGACACACAAGCACATTATCTATCTAATCACTTCAATATATCCCACTTAGTCACCAACCACTATCACCAATCACTCATTTCACTATAGTCTTAGTGTTTATACTACTACAATTTTTAATAATAAAACACCTTGTTAATGTGTCATCCCCAAAATTATTATAGACAGAGCACCTCATTCATAGTTCTAGGACAATATATTTGCATATATATATATATATATATATATATATATATATATATATATGAGAATGAAATATGTTTAGGAGTGGGTGGTGCATTTGTTTGTGCTCCAGTAGAATACTGCTTTCTGTTTGCAGTATGCCAGTGTTTTCTTATAAATAAATGAATAAAGAATAAATCTAAACAAGAGAACAGAGAGAACAGCTTGGAAGCCTTGTTGATTTGTTCTCCTGTTGTTGTTTTTTCCCCTCAGCAGAAACTGCAAATTAATTTTGTTTCTTTTTTTCTCTTCCAGTTCTTTAACGGTGCCTGACAAAAACCAGGGGGACCACGAAAAAAACTTGGGAGTAAGTAATTAACATTCAAAGCCTTAGCATTCAGACACCTTTTATACTTTCTCTTGAATCCAACTAGCAAGACATTTCCAAACAAGCCTTTAATTAACAGGTGAGTTTAATTGATATGCGGGTTGTCTTTGACCAGCAAAGACCTTAGTGAGGAGGAGGGAGGACTCCATCATACTTACTCACAATTGAAGGCTATTAATCCATTTGCAGCTGAATCTCTGGTAAGGGGTGGGGGCTGGAATCAATTTACTGTCATGAAGGAAGAAGTCAGAAACCAAAAGGCTACAAAACAGCTTGGGGTTGGAATGAATCACTTTGCAGTAATTTAATGTGCCTTAATCAGAACCCTTTCTGAAGGATGAACACTCATTCTGAAGGACTGGAAGACTTCAAGTTTCCTTAGGATCTATTCAGGCACACACCTATTTTATTAACACCACTGCATACTTGCTTGGACTGTGTTGCATAATTACTTTTAGCACAGCTTATTAGATGAAGTTAATTCAAAATACCCTTTCTTAAAGTCATTCTTTCTGCAGCCTAGATGCATAAAACATAACCACTGATATCTATATGCTACTTATGCAAAATTGGTAATTGAGCCTGCAAATCACCTTAAAGCTAGCGAACCATCTGTTCCAAACTGGTATATGACAGGGTATTTGAATATGAGAGGATAATTATCAAACAACTATAGGCCTTCTTTGCTTGATCAGGTGAAAATATTATAGAGAACAGTGTTGGGTGGGGGTGGGGGTGTCCAATTTATACAACCTAGGGTGGAATTGTACATCTGCTGTCAATCAGGCTGCTATGCCGTGTTGCTGTTTGCTTGCTTTTTGCCTTTAGCGGTGTTAGGAGGGAACAGGAGGACTAAACCTCCCACAAATAAAAAAATGTTATTGGAAGTATTATTCAACACTTCCATCATGATGACAAACTTAACATGCAGCAAGGCAACCAATGCTGCACATGATACATAATATGCTAATGTTTTAGTAAGTATTTACTAAAATCTACATTCTTTTATTTGCATGCAAAATGTCAAATGCTTATGGTGTTCCTAGGTGTTTCATTGTATAGGCCAACCATGCCACTTGAACAGAGCTGCATAAAACTAGACAGTAAAAGCAAGTGGGTTTCAAATATGAATAGTTTTGTTGGAGGCGGTGGATTCTCCATCATTGGAGATTTTTAAGCAGAGGATGGAGGGTCATCTGTCTTGGATGCTTTAGTTGAGATTCCTGCATTGCAGGGGGCTGGACCCTTGAGGTCACGTCTAACTATGATTCTATATTTCACGAATGTTTTTCTTTGGGAAACTTTCAATGTGTGTATTTCACCCATTACATTCATGATATTGATAAAAAGGGGAGGAGGAATGGACAGTAAAATCTTTTAGCACTGTAAGTGCCTAAGCATGCAGCAGAAACAGTACGTAGAATTCCATGTGTCTCATTATGTTTTTGCTCACCAGCTTGTGTAAAGTATGAATGTATTATAATTAAGTTATAATAAACACCTGAAAATAGTTGTATATTCTTGTTTTAATAATATACCAGCTGGCCCATCGAGAATTTCATCCATTCCACATACAAAAATGTAATTGTTCTAAAGTAGTGATATCCCCATTTATCTTCCCTGGAAGACGATGTTTCATCGTCAGGTGGTCCTATCCTAATATATCATTAAAATAACTCAAGTCTTTCTCTATGTATTTTTAGAATCATATCTTTCACTATGGCTATATATAATTCATGCTGGTAAAATATGACATTTATCACATTTGTGAAGGGAGGACAAATAACCCATAGTAGAATGTGTGTAAATTAGGTACACTATTACAAGTTTTATATGCCTTCCTTTTCATTTGTTCTATTTTCTATTTAGGGGGAAATGTCCACATAGAATGTTCTCTTCCAGCTATCAGAAATGTATATTTTTATTGTGATTATAGCTTAGTATAGGTTTGATGTGATTGACTTGGAAGTGACGGATGTCTCTTTGAGGTGTGCCTAGTGTTTTTGCACACATGAGCTTTCAAGCACAGCATCAGAACAGAAGCAAGGGCTGGGTGTGGGATGATTTCCCCACATAGCATGCTCTGTGCACTTAGGACTTGTGGCGAGAGATCCAAAAGGCAGCAATCCATGCATGAGGTTTGTTTCTGTGCACACATCTGGACTGGGGTGTGTTTCAGCAAATCTGTCTTGGGGAAGGTATAGCAAGATTGAAAAAACTGCACAGCATGGACTATTTTAGAAGAGTGGAATGGAGAAGAACCCAAACTGCCCAGTGATTGTGCATATAGCGCAGTATTTTTCTAACAAAAAATAGAGGGAAGTGTCTGCACAAGAGATTAAAGAATGTTTGTCTCATTGTAAGGTTATAATAATAACTGCCCTTCTCTGATCACTAATTGCTTGTACTTGTGCCTCTGAATGTCAGGTTTGAACAGTTGGATAACAGTTAATTGGAGCATAAACTAGGAACACACTCCTTGTTGCTGTCCTGGGTATTATTATTACTTGTATTTTTGTTCCCTATCTTTGGTATATTTTAGATGCTAATTGTACATTAGATCTCTCCTAGTCTTTGAAGTACTACTTTTCATCTCTTCCTTTATCCTCTTTCATGCTTAAGATTTGCTGTTTTGGTGGCAGCACTCATATATTCATTAAGTATCGTGCACGCTTACATTTATTCTGATTTAAATAGCATTGTGTATTTATTTGTGACATGATAAGGAGGAAAGAAACAAAGGTTGGGTGAACTGGGCCACATTTATTAATTTAACATAACGGATTAGCAGGAAGGAACCAAGATATGGAATACTAACTGCACATAGAGCCAACCCTGGCAAGGGGAAGAGACAGCATTTCAGCTGCCTCTTCTTTTAAGCCCCATGCGTTCAGGTGAATAGGGAGGCCTCTGCTTCACTTCTTCCCAGGATCCTACAACTCCAAGAGGGTGTTGCATGTTGGCCTCAGTGGTGTCCTTTCCCAGCTAGCAGGTCCCACAGCCCTGAACGCAAATCTTGGGTCTACACCCTTCTCCTCAGGGTGTCCAAACCTTAATTGCCAGATAGTTTTCCGTATCTGTCTGCCAATTACCTTCTTAGAAAGCAACCAACACACACAAAAAACAGGTAAAAACCCAGCCCACAGGGCCAGTCAGATGGCAGGCAAAAGCTTCCTAGATAAAGGTAAAGGGACCCCTGACCATTTGGTCCAGTCGTGACAGACTCTGGGGTTGCAGCGCTCATCTCACTTTATTGGCCAAGGGAGCTGGCGTACAGCTTCCGGGTCATGTGGCTATCATGACTAAGTCGCTTCTGGTGAACCAGAGCAGCACACGGAAACGCCGTTTACCTTCCCGCCAGAGTGGTACCTATTTATCTATTTGCACTTTGATGTGCTTTCAAACAGCTAGGTTGGCAGGAGCAGGGACCGAGCAATGGGAGCTCACCCCGTCACGGGGATTCGAACCGCCAACCTTCTGATCGGCAAGTCCTAGGCTCTGTGGTTTAACCCACAGTGCCACCCACTTCCTACTCAGCCCCAAAAGGCAATAATTCAGTGCCTGTGGTGAATAAAGAGGAGTGGGGTGTGCCATAAAAGCTGCAGGAGGGTCAAGGGGAAGGCATCAATTACCTAACATCCACCTATCCAGATGGGAACAGTGCATCTTGCATGTGCACACATGAGGCCAGATGCTAGGCTTCCCTTCCCTAAGCAGCCGCAAAGCCTGGCAGCCATGGCAAGTGCTTCTGGTGTGCCAGCAGCATGATTCTACACTTGCCAGCATTGTTCTGCTGAAAAAACATAACTTAAAAATTGCACTGCTTAGTTAAACCAGTGTCCCTCTCTCCTGAATGGGCAAGATACCAAGATTTAAGTCTCCATTGCTGACATGAATCATGATCTATTCAAACAGGGATGATGGACCTGTGGCCCTACAGATGCTGTTGGACTCCAGCTCCCATCAGCCACAGCCAGTGGTCAAGGATGATAAGATCTGTAGTTCAGTAGTACCTGGAGAGTCGCAGGTTATCCATCCCTGTTCTAAAAGTTTTAAATACCGTAAGTTTCAGAAGTGATAGTCATTGCTCTGAGGCCACTGTCTGATGTTCTAACACAGTTGGTTTGTCCCTTTGGTGTTGGTTTCTATGCATATTTTATAGGGCCAGCAATATAACCTTCAACAAAGAAATGGAGGGGATGCAGCAACATTTAAAGTTTATTAAACATTCAGCACTATTACTTTCAGACATTGGGGATTTTCACTAACAGCTACTGCTACCAAAGTGCACAGAGAGCTGATAAAATAAACAGTTTAAAATTAATTCGGGAGCTAAATTGGCAGGATATTAACAAAATGGCTAAAATGAATGCTGGGAGATGAAAGTATTTTCTCCTGTGTTAAGGGATGAGTTCCAAAGAACATACTTACCTTTAAGTTGATGTCTGAGATTAGTCCTGATACTTGTCCTGCACAAGCTTTTTCCTCACAATTTCCTGTTCTAGGAAGAATCGAATTCCGTTTGCACCTCATCCTATATTATAAATATTATAACATATAATATTAGTTCATGAATAGAGCCACTGGTGAAGAATTAATTTTGTATGAATCTTAACAATGAAATGTATTGTATTTTTATGTATTTATATACAGCTTAATACCAAGACAGCTTCTAAGCTGTTACAAACATAAAAACTACAATATATGTATAAAAAAACAGAAAAATAAGCAAAACATAGCACTACATTTTGGAACATTCCACATTTTGAAGCTGATGCTTTATAATGCCACTTCAAAAGAGATATTGCAGCATCTACTCAGGACAGCATCTATTTGTGAGCAGATACTTCACCGTTCTGTTTCAAGTAGGAGGCAAGATTACCCACATTAAGCCCTCTAGATATTGTTGGACTACATTTCCTGTCGATGCTGACCATTCTCCATGAAGGCTAGGGCTGATCGGAGTTGTAGGCCATTATCTGATGGGCACATCCTTCCTTGTACAACTCAGCACATGTGTGTTTATTAACAAGAAAATTTACTTGCTATTCATGGGGTGGATAGTCAACCAAAAGTGTGAAGGACAGCAAAAGCACATTTTCGGACAGTTGGTTGGACCTGCTTGGTTGAGAAGGAAATACACAACTCAACTCTGGTGTGGACACAGTCTTGGGGATTACTATTCAGGTTGTCCAGAGGGATACCTCTTAATTACTTATAGCAATTCTGGTCTCAGTTACCTACCTTTCTATTACATGGCTGAAAGAAGAGAAATCCATGATATATTTTCAGTTCTTGAGGTGCCACCAAATAGCTTATTTGACTTGAAAGAACATATAGGTCTTGGTTCCTTTGCAGTGGGACAATTCATTCAACATAAAGGCCAAAAGCAACACTATGCATGTGTCACATTTCGTGGAACTACACACCTTGCTGGTGGCAACTTCCCTAGGTAAAGGGACCCCTGACCATTAGGTCCAGTTGCGGACGACTCTGGGGTTGTGGCGCTCATCTCGCTTTACTGGCGGAGGGAGCCGGTGTACATCTTCCGGGTCATGTGGCCAGCATGACTAAGCCGCTTCTGGCGAACCAGAGCAGCACACGGAAACGGCGTTTACCTTCCCGCCAGAACAGTACCTATTTATCTACTTGCACTTTGATGTGCTTTTGAACTGCTAGGTTGGCAGGAGCAGGGACCGAGAAACGGGACCTTACCCCGTCGCGGGGATTCGAACTGCCGACCTTCTGATTGGCAAGCCTTAGGCTTTGTGGTTTAGACCACAGCACCACCCGCAACTTCCCTACCCCACTCCTTTTGCCCCAGTCTGCAAAGGTGCATTGCTCACCATTATAAACACAAAAATAACACTATAGCATAAACCTTTATTTAATTTAGTTATTTACCTTTAATTTTTCTTGTGGAGACCACATTCCAAAAGAATTTCACCATCCACTTTGTCCTCTTTGATGAAAGCTCCATTCAAGTATTTATAAAGAATTGTTAAGAAAGCTTACATGGGGAATTGTAGTTTGAAAGTTGAAAGACTTTGCATATATATATAAAAAAACCTCACAGCCATCCTTGTTAGTTAACTGGTCTTTCACCAGATCAGAGCCTCTTTCCTTTGTGTGGCTAGACATGTGACTAAACCAATTTGCCCTCTAATCCACAGAGCATGCTGTCAACTCTGGGTGACGGTCTTTAGCAGTAGTGCTTACTTGACTACGACTACAATTGGGGAAAACTGAATAAAAACAGATCAATTGCTTATGTTTGATATTGCGTTTTTAGATGTTTCATTCTATTTCCATATATACATTTGACGAAATTGGTCTTTAAAATTACTTTTTACTTATCTTCCAGACTCTAGACTTTGAAGTAATACTTCAATGACAGCCGAACTGAGACATTTAACAGCTTCCTGAACAGACCTTTCTGTATTCTGTGCCATACTAAAGAACTCCTTTGCTCTTGAAAGTTTTCTCATGTAGGAGGCTATTAAAGTTATGAGGATGGGGTGAAAAATGTATAAATCCTGAGACTTAGCAATGATGTCATTATACCGGTCAATAAGATACATAGAAGCAAGGACTTTTCATGCTATCAAGATCAGCTAACCAAATCAGGATACACGAGCAATTAACTCTTTAATTAAGATGAATGGGAGACATTAGCCCTCCTTAAACCCTGCTCATCAGTACTCACAAATAGAAAAAGATGGATGTCTTCTTCCCAAGAATTGTAAGCTTTTATTTTTCATTTGTTGACAGCATCTCATTCTTTCTACTCTGTAAATAAATCCACTGAAGAACATTCTCAACCAGAGAATTAAAGCAGGCACAACCAATCAATGCAATCTTTCTTTGCTTAAAGGAACCATACATGAATTTAATTTAACCTTAAATGAAGTTACAATCAATGTACACTTTTAATTGAGAAAAATGAAGCGCTTTTTCTGCCCAAATGCCTGAGATCATATAAACTAATTTTACTGTGACACTTTAGAGGCCTGTTAAATACTGCAGATCCCTCACCCCTTTCTATGATGAGTCATCAGTACAAATTGTTGTGTTTGTAAATTGAGTGAATAATTCACTTAACCCAACAACTTTACACAGAGAAATCTTCTACTTACGTATGGATGAAAACTGATAATTGGTGTTTACAGTAATATGGTGCAGCAAGGAACAGATTTTCAATCAGATATACAACATGCAATTTAAAGTCTGGTACCTTTCTTATTAATATGATTATTGCTTTTAATAATCAGAGATTTGGATCCAGAGATGTCTTCTACAAGCAGAAAGTCAGCTGCAGTTGTGTAAAGCAGCCCCACTGATATTAGAAGCATGAAAATAAAATTTATATTATGAACATAAATTACAAAATAAATAACAAATGTGCACTTAGGGAATAGAAAACAGAAAATTTTGCATTGTGTGGCTTTTTCTTAACTACACCCAAGTAATATTTGGGCAGGCATAGGAACCAGGTGTAACTCCTTCAAAGGCATCTTTTGAAAGCTGCCGCCACTCCAGTATTTATACCAAAATATCTCAGATTTAGTAGGGCTCTGTGCTATGCATCCTCTACGAAAGACTATGTACAGTTACGGCCCTAACAGTAAAATAACAATCTCAGCCTGTTCCCCCCAAATTATCTCTTTTCTCCCGCAAGTCTTTCATGTTACTGCTTATGAGTGTTCCTGCAGGAAACAGAGAAACAGCACAACACAGGACTGGAAATCCTTTTGCGCAGATGAGGATCTGAACCTGTGCAGTGGTGGCTTCTTCTTTGTGGGTGGCTTCACTTGCACGCAGGGAATCAGCTCATGGAGGAGCAGCGGCCAGCACCATGCAGGGTGGATCCTCCCACTCAATAGTCATTAAATGGGAGGATCAAATCCAGTGTGGTGCCATGACCCCCCCAACCTTTAAAAAGGGATTTGGAGGTTTAAAAAACCTCATAAAACCCCTTAGCCCCACCCTCAGATTATTTCAGGGAGAGATCCAGAGTGGGGTGCGTAGCCCCCGGCCTGGCCAGAGCAAATGACTGTGATCCAGGGGCCAGAAATCAAGGCCACAGGGCAGATTGGGGATGTCCCTGAACCGCTCTGTTTGGTGGGTGGGTATCCAAAACAGACAATTTTGGCAAAACTGAAATAGTCATGTAAATAATAGAGAAGGTGTAGCACCCTGCTTGTGGTTAACGCTTAGCTGGAATGAAATATTCAACGCAGCAACAGAGAAATTAAAATAATAATTTATTTGTCAGACAAATAAATGAGAGGCACAGTGGTATATGGTTACCAAGCTCTGGCCTGCCTCCTGCCATTATGGCCAGCACTTATATTCCCTTAATCCAGCCCCCTTTGCTCCTCCTGGGGCTGCCTCTGTTCAATCAGCCTGGTTGGATTTCCTATTGGCTGATTGCTATAACTAATCACAAAAAGATACACCCATTTCCTTCTATCCTTATAAGGGAGACAAAGAGCTATATATATGACATATAAGTAATAATATATCTTACATGGAATCTTAATTACCAGCTCACCTCTTGCCCTATTGCCTTCTAAAACAAATGGTTAATCTTACATTTTTATCTTCAAGGATCTTGAGTTAATCATCATTGAAAGATCTCCTTCATTTGAGGGTCTTTTAAACAAATGCCTGACAACTATATATCAGAAGTGTTCGATGGCGTCTCCTGTCTGGCAAGGGGGGCTAGGCTCATTTGCCCCTCTGGTCTCCTATTGCAATATGACTCTATGAATCTAGCATTTCTTAAATCCTTTGCATAATTACATTTAAGCCAATATATTTAAGCTAATATATTTCATACATTATCATAGGTAGCCTTTTAAAAGAATAAAGCTTCTCAAAGTAAAAAGGAAGGAACTCAGTAAAAAACAGCTTTTAAAAGAAGCCTCTTTAGTTTACACTCCTCCTTTCACCCCCCTTTCCAGCCTAAAAATAAAGTAAAAAGAAGCTTCTTCTCCAGCCAAGTCAGTTGTCTTTTTCACTGCTCTTGGCCTTTCAACCTTAGGAAGAAGATATGGCTCATTTTACTGGGAGGCACATTGGTATTATTTTACTATTTACCCATTCTTAATAGTGTTTTTTCAGCCTTGGGGCAGCATATGTAATTCTCCCTTTTTATGACTTTGAGAATTGTTTTTTCTACCATAAATCAATGGGGCCCTCTTGTCTTAGGAGAAAACCTCTTGCCAAGGTTTTTTCTGCCTGGCATGAAACCTTTGAAAATCTAAGCCCATTTAATTTAGGAACCTGATCAAGATATAAGCCAATATAAGTCTTGATTAAAAATGCAGTCTATATTCAGATGCCACATTCCCCCCTTTCAAGCTCAAGGACCTTGCTTACCAAGCGTCCTTGATAGCTTGATCTTCATCATATTCCTGAGGTAAAGCTCTGTATAGGGCCATGATATGAGGTAGAGTTTCATTCGAAATCATCTTGCTAATTGTACTTCTAAAACATGAGATGATACATGGCACCATACATAAAACCATTATTACTACCGTCAAGAAAAACAAGCAAGACAATAATATCCCTTTGAGTCCCGCAACATTAGGTAACCAATTGGTGAGCCATCCCATATCCCATCCTTCCCATGTTTATACTTGGACATGTGCTATATTCTCCATCTTTGTAGCCAACACACGGATTGCCTCACCATTATCAGAAATGTTAAAGCAACAGGCATTCCCTGTCAAGTTCAAGACTCCACATAGGCCTCCCTGCCTGGCAAGTACATAATCCATTCCCATTTTCAGCTGCAAAATGGCGGCTCTACTTTCATCCAACTGTTGTGCAATAAGTCTCAAACTCTGGGCCGTTGCATTGGTTACAAGTTCCACTACTGCTTGCAATCGAATTATTCTGTTTAGATTATAAATAGGATCCCGTGCCCCTTGTATGAGCTCACCAGGATTCCAGGAGGCAGGATCATAATAGGCTATAATGCACTCTGGCGGCCAATCATCAGTACCGCTCCAACTTTGGGTACTTCCTCCTGCTATACGAGAAATATCAGCATTCCTTCGTGTTCGCTTAGCTGAACTAGTGGGCATAATCCACATTGGTGGTAATACCCATCCCAGGAAACAAGTCCCACTCCATTTGGAAGGGAGTTTCTTGTATGCCCATTCTCCACATATCCACCACAACCATCGGGTCTGAGGTTTTTGGTACGTGGAGTACAGAAGGCGAAAATATCAAAAGAGGTAGAGAGTTCACAGTGCAGTATGTTAGATTGCCTTTTTCTGTCACAGTTATGTTCCACACCACTTTCCATGCATAAATAAAAGGAGGTGCACAGGGCAAGGTATTCCGAGTTCGATACGTAGTACCGTTTGCCCAGGTTTGACTATTCTTAATATAATCCCAAGTATAGTGGCAATGAGAAGAGCCTATCATGGTAGGGTCAGCTGCATCTGATGATTTATGCACACAGATTTCCCCTTGCACAGGTATAACTCGTATTGGTTTAGTTGAGTTCCAACCGGGGAAATTCTGTACTTCTGTTTGGTGTGGCATTTCGCTTACCATACCAATGGCACTTAATGGTATTGGTAATAAGGGCATACCTCCCTCTGAATCATCTGGCCCAAGAGAGCAAACAAGGCAATTAGTCCTATTTGCAACATTGGCTATCATCTCAGCTAAGCCTACCCACATATTGTGGTCATGGCGGAATCCATATTTAGCAAATTTGGTCAGATTCATGGACCCTTCCCCTTCCCAAGGGATCAGGATTAATAATAAAATCATGTTGATGTCTAGCATATGCATTCCTTCCACAAAAGATTACCTTATTGTGATAGCAAATAATTATTAGTCCCAATATAATTCCCCCAGTGACAGAAATGGGGAACCACCAAGACCAAAACATATATCCCGAGGATCCCCAATGTGTAATATCACTTATAATTGTTCCACAAGGGGGCAGTCAATCAATTGTATAAGAGAATCTTCCCGTTCACAATTGCTGGTTTAGACGCTCCTCAAGCTTCAGGCGTGCGCAGGTCAGCCAGCTTCCAGGTTGTGGCTGCAGCAGGCCGGTCGTCAAATGTTGCCCGTGACCTAACCCGCTCCCGGTAGGGCTAGATACAGGGGTTTTTGGAGAGAGTCAGTTTTAAAGGATTAGAGGGGTCACCTTTGCATGTCCAACTGCCTTCAGACTTCTTTCAAACGAGAGTGATGAATCCAGGGGGTCACCTCAGCTACCTTCACCGCTGTTAGAATAGAGAGCAGGACGGTGTAAGGTCCACGCCACTTAGGTGCAAGTGGATCACGTTTCCACTCTTTCACCCATATGCTATGCCAGTCTGGAGCTGATGAATCGGCTTGGCAATGCTGCACGGCGTGTGCTTGAGGGCCCACCTGTTAAGATAAAAAAACAAACAAACACGGGAGAGAGACAAAAACACGGGAGAGATTGCACTTGTCCCTGTGTCACATGGTCTCCTATTTGTTTGAGGTCAGTTGGAATATCCTGAACAAAGGAGGGCGGCCTCCCATACAGGAGCTCAAAAGGTGACAACTTAAGTCTTTTTGTGGGTGCGCACCGAACACGAAACAGTGTTATGGGTCAGCAAGCACATGGGGATATTAAAGCAGCCTGTGCTTTTCCTTTGCAGGCTTGGCACAGCCCGGCCTGGTCCCTGGGGTGCAGGGCCGTAAGAGATGGAGGCAGGCTGGGCCCTCTCCCTCCTGGGTGAAGCACCTGCCGGAAGCCTCGTGGCAATCATCCCCCCCCCCCGGGGGCACACGCAACAGACACTGGGGCCAACGGAGCGTGGTGGGTTAGGGTGGCAAATGCCTCTCTGAGCTCCGCAGAAAAGCTGAACTTGCACCAGAGCCGCCTCTGACCCACATAATGGGCTATTGCCAGCTTGTATTTTAGGGAGCTGGTTTCTTGTTTTCAGCCTTGCAGCAGCAGTACCCGACTGCACACACTTAATGTGATCTCACAACAATCCTAGGAGGTAGGCCATGGTTATTCCCATTGTAGAAGAGAGGAGAAACGGAGTGATATAATGCCAGCAGTAGTATAAATATGTCCCCATACATGCACCATACAAATAAAGAGTGGACACATAGTCCTACAGATACAACCGACCCTTTGAGGGTGACCAAACTGTTGATGCGGCCCCCCGATGAATTTGAGTTTGACACCCCTGCTTTAGACATATTAGTGGGCTTCTGGCATGCCCTGCAGATGCCTTGCACAAGCGTCTGGCGGTAGGTAGTAAGCCTGGCCAGGTGATTTGCATTGTTTGGATCCCAATTAGGATCTTCCAAGGGAAAGTTGTCCTGGAGATGATGGTCAATATTATAAATATTTCCCACTCTGGCCTGCTCACGCAAATATATCTGTGCCTTTTCAATTATGTCTCTCCTTTCTTCAGTGGTGAAAAGAGTATTCAGGAGCTGGCGACAATCTGTCCAAATAGGACTATTACTATTGAGGTCACCAAGTCCATCATAGCCTGAGGTTTTTCTGCGAAAGATGGGGTGTTTTCCAATTCATCAGATCTGTAGTTGTGAATGGAATACATTGCAGGGTCGAAGTTCGAGGTGGCCGTGGTCCAGGTTGCCCATTAACCAGCACAGGCTCCTCAAGTGCATCAAATACTCTTCTAAGAGGGGCTACTACGTGACCTTTTTCTTCACTTTGCTCTAGGGGCCTCAAATCATAGGGGATGGTATTTGTCCCAAGGCGTTCTTTTAGCAGCTTTATACGCCTGGCTGTATTGCTTGCTGACCGATTAAGGTCTCCCTGTAACTTCTGTAATAATTCTCTAGGACTTGGATGTACAGGGGTTTGGGGTAGGCAATCAGTTGTTCCACTAAAAGAGACTGTAGATGGAGTTCTACTGGGACTCACAGGTGGAATAACCACTTCTGCTTGGGCTTCATTATAGGACTCCAATGCCTCCTGAAGATATTTATCATAATCTATCAAGGAATCAAGCTCTGTGACTCCACTCCCATTATTCATTCCAGTTTCTTGCCTTGGGGTTACAACTGGTGGAGGGTTTGAATTAGGCTCCCTTCGATGTGGAGCATAGGGGGGAGGTGGAAGCACCTCTTCCTCTGGTCCCTCAAAAATGGGTTTAAGTTTATTTGGCAAGATTCCTTTCCTAGCTTCGGCTTTTACAGCCAATAATTTGCATCGTTGGACTTTGCATTCCCTTATCCATGGAGGATTTTTTTTTTTTTTTTTTTTAATGTGCTCAGCCAGGAATCTATATATGAAAATTGTTCTGGGCACCCTCCAGTTTCTTTGGTGATGTTAAACCAAAGTTTGCTTACTAAATTTATATCAAAGGTTCCCTGGGATGGCCATCCAGTACTTTGTTTTGGCTACCCTAATTCACATAACGTTCTCAAGCGCTCTGGCGTCATTTTGACTCCATATGCCCCTGAGAAGGCTTTCTTAAAATTATTTAACATACATTCAAGAGGTGTATTTCCCCCTTTGAACCCCCAACTCCCATTGTATGGCCCTGTGAAGTATCCACTCAGTCACTCACACACACGCCTTACTGGGAAACGAAGTAGTACTCACTCCACACTTAGGTCAGCTACACATTGTACTTTCTCACACATGCAATGCACTAGATACTTCAACCACACTCTACCTCCCAATCTTCCCTTTTCCCTACACCAGATCACCATCTGATGTACCCAGCCACCTAGCGTACTCAGTTCCCCTTTACTGAGACGCAGAAGTTTGATCAGGACTTCTCTTCCTCCCAATTAATTGGAGGGCCAAAACCCCTTAGTGCACTTACCCTTAGCTGGTTGCCTGTTTATTTCTCTGGTCCCCCCCGGTCCGTCGCCGTCAGTGGACAGGGTATCAGACAGACGAGACTTCTGCGTTCCCCCTGGAAAAATTTACCAGTGCGCGCTGGGAAGCAGTTTAGAGATCCTCTCTCTTGTACCCTGTCCAATAGGGCGAAGGGGCTGCGTTCCAGCAGACCACTTATCCGAGTCGCAGGCACCATAAAATGTAGCACCCTGCTTGTGGTTAACGCTTAGCTGGAATGAAATATTCAACGCAGCAACAGAGAAATTAAAATAATAATTTATTTGTCAGACAAATAAATGAGAGGCACAGTGGTATATGGTTACCAAGCTCTGGCCTGCCTCCTGCCATTATGGCCAGCACTTATATTCCCTTAATCCAGCCCCCTTTGCTCCTCCTGGGGCTGCCTCTGTTCAATCAGCCTGGTTGGATTTCCTATTGGCTGATTGCTATAACTAATCACAAAAAGATACACCCATTTCCTTCTATCCTTATAAGGGAGACAAAGAGCTATATATATGACATATAAGTAATAATATATCTTACATGGAATCTTAATTACCAGCTCACCTCTTGCCCTATTGCCTTCTAAAACAAATGGTTAATCTTACATTTTTATCTTCAAGGATCTTGAGTTAATCATCATTGAAAGATCTCCTTCATTTGAGGGTCTTTTAAACAAATGCCTGACAACTATATATCAGAAGTGTTCGATGGCGTCTCCTGTCTGGCAAGGGGGGCTAGGCTCATTTGCCCCTCTGGTCTCCTATTGCAATATGACTCTATGAATCTAGCATTTCTTAAATCCTTTGCATAATTACATTTAAGCCAATATATTTAAGCTAATATATTTCATACATTATCATAGGTAGCCTTTTAAAAGAATAAAGCTTCTCAAAGTAAAAAGGAAGGAACTCAGTAAAAAACAGCTTTTAAAAGAAGCCTCTTTAGTTTACACTCCTCCTTTCACCCCCCTTTCCAGCCTAAAAATAAAGTAAAAAGAAGCTTCTTCTCCAGCCAAGTCAGTTGTCTTTTTCACTGCTCTTGGCCTTTCAACCTTAGGAAGAAGATATGGCTCATTTTACTGGGAGGCACATTGGTATTATTTTACTATTTACCCATTCTTAATAGTGTTTTTTCAGCCTTGGGGCAGCATATGTAATTCTCCCTTTTTATGACTTTGAGAATTGTTTTTTCTACCATAAATCAATGGGGCCCTCTTGTCTTAGGAGAAAACCTCTTGCCAAGGTTTTTTCTGCCTGGCATGAAACCTTTGAAAATCTAAGCCCATTTAATTTAGGAACCTGATCAAGATATAAGCCAATATAAGTCTTGATTAAAAATGCAGTCTATATTCAGATGCCACAAAGGCTTCACAGATTCCTACTGCTAAATCTTTTCTGGTGTTAATTTTGAACATTTGCCAACTCACAAAAAAGTATTTTCCAAGCTGGCCTATGTTTCCCAGCATATAATTTAATTCTGAGTCTGTGCAAGGAATACAGGGAGTGATTAACTAAAAACATCGAACATGGTTATTAAATAATTAAACCACCCTGAGATCTTTGGATGAAGGGTGATATACAAATTTAATTTTTAAAAGTGGTATTTATTTATAATATTAAATGTCTATCAACTATGATGCAGTTTTGAATGACACTACTGGCTCTTTCTGTATTAAATCTATCTGTCTGGGGTAGCTTTAAAGACACATTGGCCTGTGAGTGGTATCCCAGCATTTGCACCATAGAAGGTGCTTTTCCTATGTGAGACACCAGAGATAGACCAGGGAGTTGCATTCAGCAGCCATGAGCTGGATTCATTACTATCATAGCAAACCTGCTGGGAAAAGCTGGGCCCTTAGATGTACAATGATCACTACTGGAATGATCATTATACCTCTACAGAATCTATAGTAGTTCAGCCCCTGCTCAAAAAGTCATACCTTGGCACAGATTCCCCAGCCAGTTTTCCATTCCTTTCCCTCTCTTTCTAGGAACACTTGCTAAACCTATAAGCAATAATTCATTGGGAAAGTATGAGTTATTTAGACCTGTCTCCATTTGGCTTTCATGCCATGATACTTCAACACGAGTGATGATCTTCATCTAGAGAACAATTAAGGAAATTATAGCCCATTGTTGGCTGCTATTAGATCTTCCTGTGGACTTTTGATACTTTTCTCTTGAGACACTGGTGATTGCAGGCTATGCTTAATGTTCAAAAATATGTTGTCAGGTGTTACTACTCACTCAGAAGTCAGTGCTTGGTGGAGCCAAAGGTAAAAGTAGACTTTACCTTTGTGCTATGGACTAATTTTTACACAAACTCACACACTTCTCTCCACCCAGGCAAGCAAGAGTAAATATCAGAGTTCTAAGGCACACTCCAGTCAGGCAAAAACACTCAAGGACAGTACACAACAAGGATAGTGAGGGGTATGGCTTAGGAAGGCAATGTGGAGGGAAACTCTAAAGTGCCAAAGAGAGAGACCTGGAGGAAAACTCCTGACATAGAATGAAGTGGGAGATAGGCCACCATATGCATACTATTCTAATATCTTTATTTCTCCAGCCCTGTATCTTATCAGTGCCATTCTACTTCTATATACTGTACAGGGGTGGACTCCCTCACCTGGGAAGCCAAAGAGGCAGTGAGCACCCTTCTGTCTCTGCCGCCTGCGCCACCAGAAAAGGCTTCCAGTGGTACTTTGCCATTGATGGAAACAGCAGGGTGGGTGGGGTGCCTGTCCCTCAAAGCAACTGCTTCACCCCCTTTCATGGCTAGGCTGGCCCTGCTACTATGGTCCATTCAGGGAGCAATGGCAGTATAGTTCTCAGTACCTGTAACTAAAAAAATGCCTTCTGGAGGCTCATCAAATGCTATGCTTAATAACCAGAAACATTACAGTAACATTTTATTTGGGTTTTGATTGGAATTGGATTTAAAGTTCTTTCCCACTCCAGACAGTTCCTTTAAAGGTATAAGATTGAAGTTTAAGTAAATTAAATATATAAAGACCATTCTTTCTTTGACACACTCTGTTTGGGAATAAGTTCAGCTACTGGGCCCATATCAGTTCACACCAATGAGGTGAAGGGAGAGGAATTATTATTCAAGAACAAATATCACCAGTAATATATTTGCTGGTTTTCATGCTAATGCAAAAAGCTAAGATTTCGCCTAGTTAAGTGTACTCATCAAAGATTTAAAAAATATAAATATAAAAGGCAGCAGGGCAGGGATTTAATTCTCTAGTTTGTGCTTTTTAAAATCTCTCCTCTCCTGCTTCATTGGACTGGTTATTCACTGCCAGTGTTGCTCATGGTGTAATGTTAAATTATACAGGTAGCTTTTCTAGACTGTCAAGAATTTTGACTGTTCCAGCTCCCTGTTGTTCAGTCAGTGATCTGTTTACCAGCAGTTCTGTATATAGTGCAGGGGTTTGTTTTGTGTTTTTATGAGAAGCTCTGACAAAAGTGTCAAGGTTGCTTTTATTCAAGAATAAATGGAAACATTTGTTGCCATAGTCTCATAGGCTTAGATGCATGAACAATGTGGGTAGTAGTAGAATGTGATTAAGGCCAGGAAAAATGATGCCCTGATTTATTAATCACCATCCAATCTCATGCATACATTCCAGGAACAATGATGTGGCACAGGGCATTGCAGAATAAGAAATGCTAAATAATATAAATAGCATATTTGGGGAGATGGGGGAGCTCTTCTCTAGGAAACCCAGAATTATGAAGTATTACTAACTGATTCTTTAAAAATTAATGAAGCAGGCTTTCTTTTGAAAGAATTTTTTCAAGTACTATATTAAAAACAAAGATAGGTTTTATTTGCATTATATATATTGCAATGCTCTATAGAGCAGTGAAAGAGGAAGAAGCCACGGGGAAGATTCTAAAAATCTAAGCTCTGATGAAGAATGGATGAAGAATGGCTAAACTAGAGGTCGTGTTAATCAAATAATAATTTTATTTATATCCCGCCCTCCCCAGCCGAAGCTGGGCTCAGGGCGGCTAACAACAATCAGAATAATCCAACATTCTAAAAACATTCATTATAAAATTAATTAAAATCAAATGGATGGCAACCATTAAGCAAAATTCTGTGCAGATTGCCAGAGGAGGGGGTCAGGCTGCACCCTGACCAAAGGCCTGGTGGAACAGCTCTGTCTTGCAGGCCCTGCAGAAAGATGTCAGGTCCCGCAGGGCCTGAGTCTCTTGTGACAGAGCGTTCCACCAGATTGGAGCCGTGGCTTTGAAAGCCCTGGCTCTAGTTGAGGCCAGCCTAACCTCTCTGTGGCCTGTGATCTTCAGGATGTTTTTATTTGCAGACCGTAAATTTCTCTGTGGGACATACTAGGAGAGGCGGTCCCGTAGGGAATGTTTAGTCATTTAGTAGTGTCCAACTCTTTGTGACCCCATGGACCAGAGCACACCAGGCACTCCTGTCTTCTACTGCCTCCTGCAGTTTGGTCAAACTCATGTTGGTAGCTTCGAGAACACTGTCCAACCATCTCGTCCTCTGTCATCCCCTTCTCCTTGTGCCCTCCATCTTTCCCAACATCAGGGACTTTTCCAGGGAGTCTTCTCTTCTCATGAGGTGGCCAAAGTATTGGAGCCTCAGCTTAACGATCTGTCCTTCCAGTGAGCACTCTGGGCTGATTTCCTTAAGAATGGATAGGTTTGATCTTCTTGCAGTCCATGGGACTCTCAAGAGTCTCCTCCAGCACCATAATTCAAAAGCATCAATTCTTTGGCAATCAGCCTTCTTTATGGTCCAGCTCTCACTTCCATACATCACTACTGGGAAAACCATAGCTTTAACTATACAGACCTTTGTTGGCAAGGTGATGTCTCTGCTTTCTAAGATGCTGTCTAGGTTTGTCATTGCTTTTCTCCCAAGAAGCAGGCATCTTTTAATTTTGTGACTGCTATCACCATCTGTAGTGATCATGGAACCCAAGACAGTAAAATCTCTCACTGCCTCCATTTCTTCCCCTTCTATTTGCCAGGAGGTGATGGGAGCAGTGGCCATGATCTTTGTTTTTTTGATGTTGAGCTTCAGACCATTTTTTGCGCTCTCCTCTTTCACCCTCAATAAAAGGTTCTTTAATTCCTCCTCACTTTCTGCCATCTAGGTCGTGTCATCTGCATATCTGAGGTTGTTGATATTTCCATATGTCCATCTTGGGTGGCCCTGCATGGCATAGCTCATAGCTTCTCTGAGTTGTTCAAGCCCCTTCGCCAAGGCGTGATCCACGAAGGAGAATCACTTAAATAGCCATTGGCTAATTAATGGATGCAGGAGGGATGAACTGATGTGGGAGAAGGAGGCTTTAACCTACTTACCATGCAATTCCAAACCATGGAAATCCAATTCCAATACCATGCCTGCTGTTTGTCCTGGGGTGCTAATGGAAGTTTTCCTCCTGGGTGGGACAAATGGCATTGGGAGGAGAGGCTCAATTCATACTATGGTCGGGTTCCCACTGCACCATGGTCCTGATCCAGTTCAGCACCTCTACCCATTGTTATTTATTTATATAAATCATGAAAAGGGCTAATGATTCCATCAAATTTGTCCCGATAGATAGATGGATAGATGATAGAGGGTGTGTGTGTGTGCGTGTGTGTGTGTATACACAACTGTATAGACATGTCAGTCATTTCTGTTTGGAATCCGAGCACCATGCACTTTTCGGCATATTCTTTCCCATGTGTCATACATGAATCTAACCCACCTCCACTATTTCCATCAGCTGCCACAACTCTTCTCACTGGGAGAAAGTTTGAACAAACCAACGAAATGAAGCTATTGTCTATAAATGACATCACCACCTATAATAGAGAGCAAGAATAGTATTCCAATACATAAATATTATTGGCTGGAATTTTAGCAGACAAAGGCATGTCACCAACTATGGAAGATTTTTTATGTGAAGTGTGTGACTAAGGAAAAAAAGAGGCAGGTGTCTGGAAGTGCCCCTGGTGGGATCTCTTGTAGCAGCAGCTTACAGAAAGCTCCCAAACAATTCCACTGGATCCCAAGCTAATCCCACTGCTGTCATATGCTAGCATTAGGCCTACTACCTGTGCCAGTTCCAGGATGATGCAGTGATCTGCCTGCCTCCTACTGCCTTCCTCCCTGGCCCGTGTGAGTGGCAGAGTGACAGATGCAGTGGTGACCCACCTCTATATTAAGCCCCACTACTCTTCATCTGGATTATCACTGCTGCCTAAACTACCTTGTATTAGACACTTTTGTTCAGATAATGAGAGCAAAGTAGCATAAATGTTTCAAATCAATTCCCATGACTCCAGCCTCTCATAATCAGGACAATTGTTTGTAGGTCCATCCATGCATATACATTTTAGTTCTCAGCTGTGCAATTTAGCACTATTGGCCTTTTTCAGTATGGTAAACTGATATAATATGCATCTGACAGGTCCCTTCTACCCACTTTCACATCTCATAGTCAGATGGGGAGAATGGAAGTGGAAGAGCAGACGAGAATGATTTTCAGACGGGAGAACTGTACCAGAAATAACAAAAGGTATTTCAATAGGAACAAATGTAAGGTTCTACACTTAGGCAAGAATAACCAACTGAACAAATATAAGATGGGGGACACCTGGCTTGCCAGTAGCATATGGGTACCTCTGGTTTAGAACTTAATTCGTTCTGGAGGTACCACTTTAGCTAATGGGGCCTCCAGCTGCCGCTGCACCGCCGCAGTGCGATTTCTGTTCTCATCCTGAAGTAAAGTTCTTAACCTGAGATACTACTTCCAGGCTAACTGAGTCTGTAACCTGAAGTGTTTGTAACCCGAGGTACCACTGTAGTCATCTGCAAATATCTAAAGAGCTGTCACATAGAAAATGAAGCAAGCTTGTTTTATCCTGCTCTGGAGGGTAGGTCCTAAACCAATGGCTTCAGTGGCCTGGAGGTATTTAGATGGCCAGCTACAGGGAATCAGGCAGAGGGCCTTCTCAGTAGTGGTGCCTGCCCTGTGGAATGCCACCCCATCAGATGTCAAAAAGATAAACAACTACCTGACATTTAGAACACATGTGAAGGCAGCCCTGTTTAGGGGAATTTTTATTGTGTGACGTTTTAATGTATTTTTAATCTTTGTTGGAAGCCGCCCAGAGTAGCTGGGAAAACACAGCCAGATGAGCGGGGTACAAATAAATTATCATCATCATCATCTGTCATGGATGCTTTAGTTGCGATTTCTACATTTTAGGAAGTTGGACTAGATGACCCTTGGAGTCCCTTCCAGCTCTACAATTCTGTGATTCTATTGTTCATCCTGTGTTGCATTTGAGGAAGCAAAAACCTTGAAGCCTGCATTCAGAGTACTATGAATGCCAGGGATCTTACACAATGGCAGCACTTTACAATAGAGAGAGTGTGTGTGTGTAAAAATAATACACACCACACCTTGACCAGGGAAGAAGGCAATAACAGAATCCAAAGCATAAAATGTCAATAATGGAAATGTACAATGAAGCTATAATCAGAATGAATGCTAATCACTTCATTGCACAAACGACAATTCAGTAAAGTTCCTGTTTAATATTATGTGCAAACCAAGCTGCCAGGTTTTATTTGTCATTTGATATCAAACCAGCTCTAGTTCAGAATACTGGAAAACCCTCTCTTGTTCAGCTTTACCTCTTTAACCTCAAATGAAAACTGGCATTCCATCTGGATGATGTCCAAAGTGTCACATTTTGGTAGTCATCAACCACCTCGCCTTAGAAATCAGGAGTACTGATTAAACAATCAAGATATTTGAAATGTGGTGAGGGAGATGTACGTTCTTTGCATCCATAATTAGAATTCAGTGGTATTGCTAAAATGGATATATAGATTCCACATCTCAACCTGACTTTCATAAATTGGCTATATTAGAATAACGTCCACTTTTCACATTTGTATCTTGAAGCAACTCAAATTAAACATTTTGCAACAGTTCTTTTGTTATCACATTATTTTTAAACTTACCCTTGCAAAATGCATAGGATTGCAGATGCACATTCTCCCCTTTTGATGATATATGCCACTTGAAATTAAGCAAGCACACTTTACAAACACTTCAGTGACTATTGACATAAAAATCAAAGCTTGAGTCTGAAATTGTTTTTCACAAAAAGCAAATTCTGAACACAGCCATAAAACTTTGTCCATAAATTTCTTAGGAATGTAAGATTTATTTTAGAAATAATAATAATAAAAAACTTAACATGAAACTCACATGTTTGGTGAAACATTGTTCAACCAGAGTTATGCAATGGAATTTATCCTGCCTCTCCTTCCCCCTGCAGACCTTGGCTGGCCAAATGTGCTTTGGGAAGTCCACTAGGCTTCCACAGCAGATTGGGAGGCTGTGTGGAGGCTGCATGAGGGAAAAGAGGAAGGAGAAGCCCTCACCAAGACAGAGGTGCTGAGGGTGAATGGTCCCAATGGTTAAAAAAAATGGCAAGTTCTCTGTCTTGTGTGCAGCTGTACTCCCCAGAGCAGGTACCAAGTGTGGAGGTACTTTTGCATCCCGCTTTGTCACTGGAGGCTCTAGTATCCTTGGTGGTTAGGAGCACCTTTCGTCAGCTTTGGCTGGTACAACAGCTGCAGAAATTCCTGGACTGGGATAACGTGACCACATTGGTCTAGACATTTGTGACTGCAAGATTAGATAACTGCAGTGTGGGACTTCCCTTGATTTTAGTCCAGGAACGACAGCTAGTAGAGGGTGCTCCAGCACAGTTGCTGACGGGAGTGAGATGCTATCAGGATATTACACCCCGATCAGAGACCTGCGCTATTTGCTGACTTGTTACTGAACCAAATTCAAGGTGTTGCTATTAGCATATAAAACACTTAACAGCTTGGGAACAGTTTACTTAAAGTATCACCTTCCTCTATATGTGCCCATTGGATCAATTCAACCTGCAGAACTTTTGCAAGTGCCACATAATGTTCATTCTGCAGTTGCAAGGAATCAGCCTTTCACTGTAGCAGCGCCTACACTCTATAACTCTCTGCCTTCACTGTATTGTTTTCTGCACCTGGTAAATATTTCTGTTTAGTCAAGCCAACCCAAATATGTATACTTGACCTGTACTTTAACATGTAATTTCATTTTACAACCTTGTGGGGGTTTTTACCTGCTGATTTTATTTATATTTTGAAAATGTTTAGATCAACTTGCTTTTAACATTTAATGTTATTGGTATTTGCAACATACATTTTTAATTTTTTGTTAACCACTTAGAGGTCTTGATGAATAAGCAGTGTATAAATCCTGTTAAGTACAATTAAAAATTTAAAAAAATATTTTGGCAGAAGTCCATTCTCCTCATGGATGGACACATTAGGACTGTAACCCTTGCTTTTCACAGTACCAAGTATCCAAACCTGACAGACAATTCAAAGTTAAGATGAAGTTAAGCATCCATTTTTTTCAATGGGAAAGCTAAGCATACTCTCTCCCATTCAGAGCAAAGGCACCAGGGTCTTAACTTGGACTGAATCATGCCCCTAGCTTTAAACACCCCAAAAGCTTATGGGGTATCAAAAGCCAACATTGTGCTTATGTAATTTGCCCATTTTGTGCTGGGATGACCTATATATAGCACAATGTCTTTCACCGGAATACATGGGATCAGTAAATATTACTTAGCAAGCATATCAAATTAAGTGTTTTCTTATGATGAATGCAATGCCAATTAAGTAACTTGGTCAACTAAGTGCTTTGTGACTGGTGAAAAGCAATTTCTGTCTGGCAGGAGTATACACTTTTCCCCCAAATGGTTATTATCCTTGTATTTTGTTTTATGATTAATGATAATGTGGCTTATATTAATGGTCTCTTGACATTCTACTGGCATTATGCACTAAATGCATATGAAAGTAACATGAATTTCTCATTTGATGTACGATAGATAACTCTTGTGGTTTACACAAGTATGTATTAGGCATTTGGCGAGAATCCCTTATTTAGTGTTTGCAGGTGTGTGGTACATCATCCATTTCTAGAAGGCAATGATCCAAAAAGCCATGCGGCATATCATACAACAGTGTAAATTTAGATTATATGTCAGTGTTTTGGTGTCTCTTCAATTATTGTACCAATTAAATTAAGCAAAAGAAGGGTAAATCAGATTGATCTATAGCCAGTCTCTAATCTTCCATTCTTGGGCAAGGTGATTGAGTGGGTGGTTGTTGAACAACTCCAAGCACGCCTGGAGGATGCGGACCATTTGGATCCCTTCCTATCGGGATTCAGGCCTCACCATGGGACTGAAACTGCCTTGATCGCGCTGGTCGATGATCTCCGGCGAGCTAGGGACAGAGGTGAGAGCTGTTTCCTAGTTCTGCTGGATCTCTCAGCGGCTTTTGATACCTTTGACCATAACATCCTTCTGGACCATCTAGAGGGGCTGGGAGCTGGGGCACTGTTACACAGTGGTTCCACTCCTTTCTCCTGGGCTGTGTCCAGAAAGTGGTGTTGGGGAATGAGTGTTCAGACCCCTGGGCTCTCACTTGTGGGGTGCCTCAGGGTTCTGTCCTCTCCCCTATGCTTTTTAACATCTACACGAAGCCACTGGGAGAGATCATCAGGGGGTTTGGGCTAGGTGTTAATCAATATGTGGATGATACCCAGCTCTACCTCTCTTTTAAATCAGAACCAGTGAGGGCAGTGAAGGTCCTGTGTGAGTGTCTGGAGGCGGTTGGAGGATGGATGGCGGCTAACAGATTGAGGTTGAATCCTGACAAGGCAGAAGTACTGTTCTTTGGGGACAGAGAGTGGGCTGGTGTGGAGGATTCCCTGGCCCTGAATGGGGCAACTGTGCCCTGAAGGAGGTGCAGGTCAATTCTGTGTCCATGGCAGCTGTCTACCTGCTCCATCTGGTACACAGACTGAGACTCTACCTGCTTGCAGACTGTCTCGTCAGAGTGGTGCATGCTATAGTTATCTCCCACTTGGACTACTGCAATGCGCTCTATGTGGGGCTGCCTTTGAAGGTAACTCAGAAACTGCAATTAATACAGAATGCGGCAGCTAGACTGGTGAATGGGAGTGGCCACTGGGACCGTATATATTGGCTCCCAGTATGTATCTAAGCACAATTCAAAGTGTTGGTGCTGACCTTTAAAGTCCTAAACAGCATTGGTCCTGTATACCTGAAGTAGTGTCTCCAGCCCCATCATTCAGCCCAGACACTGAGAGTCAGTGCTGAGGGCCCTCTGGTGGTTCCCTCACTGCGAGAAGTGAGGTTACAGGGAACCAGGCAGAGGGTCTTCTCGGCAGTGGCACCTGCCCTGTGGAACACCCTCCCATCAGATGTCAAGGAAATAAGCAACTATCCTACTTCTAAAAGACCTCTGAAGGCAGCCCTGTTTATGGAAGTTTTTAATGTTTAATGCTGTAATGTGTTTTTAATATTCGATTGGGAGCTGCACAGAGTGGCTGGGGAAACCCAGCCAGATGGGCGGGGTATAAATAGTAAATTGTTGCTGCTGCTGCTGTTGTTAAAAGTGGTTCCATATTTTATTGCATTTTTTTTAAAAAAAAAATATTGCAGCTAGGAACTGCTCTTGCTGTTTTCTTGCTCTGATTTCATCTGTTTTAGAACCCAAATTTCACTACAGATTGTGTCTTATTTCATCTTCAATTCTATTTAGATTTATCATAAGTTAATCGAAAGTACATTCTGGCACTAGAAAGCATGAGAACCATGACTCTTAGTTCTGAGCTAAGACAGTCATCCAGCAATCATTGTGGTGAAGTCACTTAATGCTGCACAATGTTCTCATCTTCTTTAATTGCTCACTACACTTCCTGATAGTCAAAGAAACCTAATGACTTCTTGCTTCTGATAAACTTAAATAATTTCTTGTTATTTGTTTTTATGTAGCTGACTAATGCATTTAAATGTCTTCCCTTGGGTCTTTCAATCCTCCTTTTATGCTTATCTGTTGTTAATATTTTGTTCTCCCCCCCCCCCACTTCATTTGCCCAGGATTGCTGTTCTTACATTTTTACTGTATGAATGCTGTGTCTGGCTTACCCCACAATCATTAGAGGTTTCTTAAGGGATCGGCAACATCTAGCCATGTCCTGCAAGCCAAAATAATGCATCTCCTTCACACTGACTGCACAGGAGTAAAAAGTGCTCCTTACTCTGGGTGGGTGGGTGGGTGGGTGGGTACACCCACATGCATGTCATTATCAGATCATAAATGCACATAAAAATTTGAAAGTAAGGTGAACACTTATATGTAAGGTTAAACAATGAGTTTGTTGATTAAGAGAAATGCAGAAAATAAACACATAGCAGGGAAGAGTAAAATAATAATAATAATAATAATAATAATAATAATAATAATAATAATAAAATAATAATAATAATAATAATAATAATAATAATAATAATAATAATAATAATTTATTATTTATACCCCACCCATCTGGCTGAGTTTCCCCAGCCACTCTGGGCGGCTCCCAGTCAGTGTTAAAAACAGTACAGCATTACATATTAAAAACTTCCCTAAAAAGGGCTGCCTTAAGATGTCTTCTGAATGTCAGACAATTCTTTATCTCTTTGACATCTGATGGGAGGGCGTTCCACAGGGCGGGCGCCACTACCGAGAAGGCCCTCTGTCTGGTTCCCTGTAGCCTCACTTCTCGCAATGAGGGAACTGCCAGAAGGCCCTCGGCGCTGGATCTCAGTGTCCGGGCTGAACGATGGGGGTGGATAAGGGCAAACCACGGATAAGGCAATAACCATTTCCCATCAGTACCTACCTCTTAACAAGCAGCATAGAATTCAAAAGAAGTTATGTATAAACCTCAAGAATTCAGAATATTGTCTGATTATCCTGGAATAAGGAATGATGGAATACTAGACATGAGCTACAATCCTACATAACACTTGTTTTTCTCACAGAACTTAACATGGCTTACTTTGAAAACACATACATGGCACTGAACTATTGGGGTCTTGGTGAAACATTTGTTGAAGCCAGATTTGTTAAAACCAACAAGCCTATGCTGCTAGGAGGTTTCATAACTGTTCTGAAACCTTTTATTTCTGACCATTTTGATAATGCCTAATTATGTATCATCATAACAGACGGGTGTATTAACCACACTTAAGATCAATTTCCCCAGAGAATGTGGTTGCTTTCTGTTGGGGATGTTTTCAGTTTCAAAACATGTTGATGAAAAGGATATATATCAATAGAAATTAAGGTATAACACATTAATTTTGTTAATGCTGATTATATTTCAGAATGTCTATTCATTCTAGAATTCACCACTACAATAGTTATGTCATATTATTGGTGGTATCAGTGAGGTTGGATATAACTAAGACATACATCAGCATATACAAACAAGTCCTTATACCAGTCACATGGTATCACTATTCAGGCATGCCCCCCTCCCCCAGCAAGTAGTTCTCAAAATGTGTGGAGAGCAACCCAAAGGGACCTTTCTGTTCTCCTCTATGAGTCAGAATATGTTCTGTGTGTTCTAGATCACATAAATGGGCCGCAAAATAGATTGTTCTCAATGATTAGACAATATAGTTTCATAATATAGTAAGTGAGTAATTTCAAAATTATGCTAATGTGTGGGAAAGTATATTTGAGTATAACAAAGACTATGAAGAAAATGCCACAGCTAATTTGTTTTAAAAGAATTCTTATTTTAAAATAAAGGCCATAGAGAAAAGGCTTAAATGGTATATTGATGCGTTTTAACATTTATAATTGAAGGTCAGTTTTCAGTGATCTTTCTGGTCAAACATGTGTTATTTCAAGCAGGAGCCAGGGATCAAGTTTGGCATTTGTTACCTGATTTGCCTATATTTCATCTCAAATAGGTCTTGCCAGTTGCCACACTTACTGCCCTAGCTCATAACTAGACATTGACTGGGTGGCTGTGCCACCCTTCTAAGACCAGAATAGGCTTCTGATTCTGTATTCAAGAAAAGGTCTGTCCAAAACTGAGTAGACAAAAGCAACCACAATGTATAGAATATAAGCCAAGGAAGGTTTCCAGTTTGCGTAGCCATTAAAAAATTACCATTATTATTATTTTTACCATTCAGATGATGTTTCCTTTAGGTTAGCAACACCATTAGTTATATGAAAGGTTAAATGAATTGACACTTGCAACTGACCAGTAGCTAATTTTAATATGTAAGAAATGATACCCATGTTCTAATAGGAGAATGCTACATTTGTAACCAAGAACACGTTTAGGCTGGATCAGATAATACTTTCCCAGCCTGCCTGCCTAGTGCCAACTTAACCAACCCCAGTTATGCAGTAGGTACCATGGCTGAATATAGCCTATGTGCAAAACCTAACGTTTTAAGTGATTTTGTCTTGATTACATTCCAAATGAGTTGAGAGATTCTAGATTGGGATAGAGTAGAAATATTATCTTATCCAGTCCTTTATCAAATCTAGCTCATAAAACACAATTGATGGGAAATATAAATACCATAACAAATCCTAAACATGTTTACTTACAAACAACCCACTGTGTTCACTGGGGCTTATTTAGGTACAGGTATAATGGGTACCTTATATAGGTACAGGGTTACTAAGAAATGAAATCCCAGACAGGGCCTTGAAGAAGAAGGGGTGATGTTCTGGAAATAATGGCTGGCAGTTCCCAATGGCTTAGATTAAGCTATACTGGAAAAAGAAAATGCAACTGTAAATTTATAAAGGTTTAATCCCATCTGTGGTGTTCCCCAATACTTCCTTTGCTTTCGAACATGTGAATGAATGGTTCCTGTGGTCTGCAGAGCATGCAGACACGCATTGTGCTACATCACCTGACCAAGGGATCTCTGAAATATACAGGCTTTCTATGCACAAATATCTCAACCAACCTAGTGTTGGACACATTGCTAATTCACAATAATATTCTGGTTCCTGCTATCTTAAGTGAATCAGGATTTTCTTTACAAGGATAGATTTTGCAATTTAGTAAATTAAGTATGATTCTTTTCATCAACTTTTAGAATATGTGGCATGCTGATTATAACCTGATAAGAAGGCCTGTAATTGGATTTTATTCTATTCTATTATTGATAGGCTAATTCCTGTCCATTAGTTTCAAAACAAACACATGCCTTTCCCACACATTATGAACAGACCTAGATGAAGTTACTTGTGACCAAGACCTGAAATAGAGATATAGGCAGATGGAACAAAAATAGGGCCACTTTATTAAATGTTGAACCAAATCTCCAAGCAGAGGAGGCAAATTAGCCTCAGAGGTGGTCCCCATCTTGCAACTGGACCTTGCAGCCTTGAGCTGCAGGCCTCAGAAGCTGCCAATTTCTCCAGAGGAGCCCAAAGGACAGTGGAATGGGGATTCTGATTATTCATCAGGAATGTTCTGAGCTATACACCATGCAGAGGAAAACAACAACGAAAAAGTGACTTGTTGAAAAACAGTGGCACAATGGGAAAGTTGTATAAAGCACCTTATATCCAGGTGTGCATTTTCTTCAGCCACTTAGCTATCCCATGTCTGTCTCATATTCAACATGTCTACCCTGAACTACTTCTTCAAAGCCTTTCTCTCTGCAGTTACTCTGAGGCATGCAGCATTGCCTTTATCTTTATCTTTGAATGTGGGGATCAAAGGACAAGAAGGAATCAATCTGGCACTAATGATGTTGCCAAGCTTCATAATTTCTTTTCTTGCAATAGGAACAGTGACTATTTGTAATGCTAACACATTTGTTAGCTCCACCCAACATGGCGACGAAGGTAGTTACTAAGTAATTTCGCTTACTCTTATCAAAGTTTTAAGTGGTTTTAAGCAGTTTTTATCTTCCCCTGTTTTTATCCGAGAGTTTTAATGATCTGCTGGCTGTGCTTTTCAGGAAGGACTAAATTTGGCCTCTGGACCCAAGTTTATCCATCCATGGAGCCTGAGTTTTATTCAAAAAGAAACAAGAAGGCTCTTTTTGTGGAGGCTGTGAAGGGAGCTGCGTCATTCTACTGAGCAGCAGCCAGGAAGGCTTTGGAGCTGGGTCCTCAAACTTTTTCAGCAGAGGGCCGGTCCACTGTCCCTCAGATCTTGTGGGGGGAAGGACTATATTTTGAAGAAGAAAAAATAAAAGAGTGACGATGAGCAGCACGTGAAAAGGCTCCAGAGAGGAGCTGCTTTAAATGGCGGCCGCTTGAGAGGGGCGCTCAGCCAACCACGGCTCCTGTGTCTTGCAAGCGGCAGGGGCTGGCAGCGGCGGAGGGATGATGAGCAGAGTGCAAAAGGGCTCTGGAGAGGGACTGGCACCAACAAAGCCCAGCCCCCTTCCTCCTCTAGGCAGGGTGGGGAGAAGCCAGGAGGAGGGAGGGAGGAGGCACCATCACCATTGTGTGAGGGAGAATGAGGAAGAGGGAAAGAACACACACACACTGGCGATCCACCTGCTGGTGATCCACGTGGCGATTCCCGGACCGTCTGCAGGCCGGATTTGGAAGGCAATTGAGCCTGATCTGGCCCACGGGCCTTAGTTTGCCGACCCATGCTCTGGAGGAAGAAGAGGAGCAGCAGCCACAGCAGCCATGCCAAAACATGAATTCTTTGTAGACATGATCCATGAAGGGTGCCCTAATGCCGCTAGCTGTGTTCTCAACAAGCTGGGAGGTATTCAGTTTGAAATTGACCTGCCCAGCGACAAGGTGAATATAGACTCAGAGGACAGTGTTGACACCTTGCTGAACACCCTGAAGAAAACTGGGAAGGATGCCTCCTACCTTGGAGACAAATAGCCACACAGGAAGACTTGGCCAGTGGGGCTACTCTGCTTTAGGAAAGCAACGCTTAACATGGCTTCTGTCAGAAGGCAGCTGCTTACACTTCTGTCAATCTTCCTTTGACCACAGTTGCGCTGCCAGATGTTGGAGAAGAGGGGAAGGGTGGGAGGAAGAAGAAGTCCTTTGGTGGGGGAAGGACTATGAGAAATTTTGACCGCAGATGTCTCATGTCTTATCCTACAACAGTAGTGTTTCTTCTCTTTGGCCTTGTAATAAAACTTGAATCTGCTATATTCAAGTAGAAAAGAAAAGAAAAGAGAAAGGACTGCAATCTCAGTCACTGACTTTGCTGCCCTTATGTCTGGATCTCCCTCTCTGAAAACCTACATTATGACTTCTCTAAAATTTCATTTAAATTCCACAAGAAAACCCATAGGTTTTAGGAAACCTGTGCTTAATCTTCATCTGCAACTATAACCAATTTTAAGTAAATGTAACTGCATTTCCTCATGTTCATCGCTCACTATCCTGCTCTTAGGATGCAGGAATAGGGTTTCCCCCTTTCTTTTGAAACTGTGTAAGCAGCCAGTGTTGGTTCCATGTTGGTATAATAAGCTCATTTTTTCCTTACTCTACTTTCCTTATTCTACACTCAGAATAAATAAAATATCAGTTCTCTGCATTTTGCCCACATCGTTTATGATCTATTAACTAGATTCTAGTTCTATATAAAATGATTAATGCATCTATGATCATTTCAGAGAAAAGCTATATCCTACCTGGAAAATGTTCCTTTAGCATTTTCCCCCAACTTCATTTGCATTAAGTGGAAACCAGGACCGCTACTTTATGTTGAGACTGGTGATTCAGCTGGAGGTTGAAAACTACACGTAGCTTGTTATTCTGGGTGAAAGGTAGTTATGCTTAGGATTTCTTCCCACATCAAAGAGAGCAGTACTTTAATAGTCCAATGTTTACTTGGTATTTTCTGAACTATGTTATGTATGGCTCTCCTCATCTCACATCCATAGAATTTTAAAGAGCACCGTGGATCATCTGTTAAATCATCTGCTGTACAACTGGATGTTCTATGTGGAAGGCATCTTCAAAAAAATGTCAGCCATATCTTTTTCTTAAAGTCTCCAAGGAAGGAGGGTGAGTTTGGGGGGGGGGGTTACATCCTCTCTGGGCATATTCTATTGCTCTACTATCCATGCAGCTATGAATGTTTTGATTGTGAATATTTAGCCTAAATGTATCTCATTGTATATTAAGACTACAGCTCAATTAATTACTTCAGTGGTTTTCAACCAGTGTGCCGTGGCACCCTGGGGTGCTGTGAATGATGGTTGGGGTGCCACAGGAAACACTGGCCTCTGTCCCTCTTTGCTTCCCTCCCTCCTCTTATGCCCTCTTGCGCCTCCCAAAGGCTTGCACAGTTGTTCGTTGCAGCAGACGTGACTATAAGCTGCCCAGGTGAATGGTTCCTCTGGGGCTGGCCAGGGGGTGCTTCCCAGGCCCTGTGGGGCAGTGTGAAGAGGCACCTCTCTTTGGGGCAGGGGGGCAGCTCATAGACGAGGGGCAGCAGCTGCAGCTGCCCAGAGGACTCCCAAGGAGAGAGGAGAAGAGAGGAGGCTAAGGGAACACTCCACAAGGGAGAGTGTTCAAAAATAGGTGAGGGGCTGTCAGCTCTGCAGGCAAAGGGTGACATAACTGGGCTCCTGAGCCCCACAGGGCAGCCGCAGAAAGAATGTAGTTGGTCAAGGGATTTGTGGACCCAAAAAGGTTGAAAACCTCTGGATTACTTCAAACAGTACTGATGTTGATGGAACAGAAAGAGCAAGTGTATTGTGCTTTCCTTTAAATCTCTATTTTTCACCTGAAATACAAATTTATATCTTCCCACCCATCCTAGAGGATGGAAAGGCTGTCTTTTACTGGGAAGCTGATGCATCTCATAGGCAACAGAAATGCTGCTGCAATTTGGCATTTTGGAAAAGATAGAGAATGATGTAGAAGAACAAGAACCACAAGGCACTTGTGTGTGTGTGTCCCCCCCATGTCAAATCTAAAGCCATTCTCATCAGGTAGGTGGGCTATTATGCGAATAATGCAAAGAGGCAGGACTCCTATATTCTTAATAGCTGTATAAAATGGGGGGTTTTGCAGATCCAGTTTGCAGTGCAGGTGTGAAAAAGCCACTGGAACCAAATAGCTTCTTCCTTGCAACTATTGAAGAGAAAGGGACTCTGTTCTTTACATCTGGTTGCTTCTCTCTCTCCTATCTCTCTCTCTGTCTGTCTGCCACTCCTCCTCCCCCCTTTTTAAAAACAACCAATAAAAGAACACAAAAAGTCAAGGGAGTGATGATGCCAGTCACTTTGGGTCAAATCTCACCAGTTTAATAGTTTGTCCTTCGTTTCCAAACCACTGATTATGTGTGCCAAGCTCCACTCCTAGAATAAACAAAGCTATTTAAATATGTTCCATGCCACAGGTACCATCTGACCATTTGGGAGGAAATGCTACATCCAGGAGAACATCTAAAATATCTCTCCTTTCTCTTTAGAAGAGAAAATCCCATTTATACGCAGTCCACACTTCTAGATTCCAAATACCCTCAACACCATCTGTTCAATCCTGTCTGGATTAAGCTTGCTAGCTGTCACCAGTTAAGCATTATCTCCACTGATCAAGAATTTATACTGCTTCTCATGTAGTTGATATAAACTATGACATACTGATGTTATTTCACTTCAGTGCTCTGAAAACATCTCTCCATAAAGACAACTTCCAAGATCATAAGGGACAATACCCCATAACTCCTTATGAATACCCAGAGAGGGATAACAATAATCTCTTTAAATCAACATTGTTCACTTCCGCTAGAAATTGTAGCAGATCCAACACCAAGGTATAATAAATAAGCAGAAACAAATCTAGTAATATGAGTGCCCGTAAGGAGAGGGGCAATGGCTTAATGGTAGAAAGCATGCAAAAGATCTTAAATTCAATCCCTGGCAACTCTAGGTAGGGGTTTAAGAGACCACATTTCAAAACCTTAGAAAGCTGCTCCTAGCCCATACTGAGCTGGATGGACTGACAGTCTGCCTGTATATAAGGTAGCTTCCTATGTTTCTATCAAAAGGGTTATATGTCCCTTGCATATTCTGAACAAGATTTTTTGACACACCAGCCAAAGTGGTTTTGTTTAAGGGCAATTTGTGTATGGCAGATAAACTAGCAAACCACTTGAGATAAAATCTGAGTGGAAGAGTTCTGATATTCACTCTCAGTTTCAGATATGAAACAACATAATGAGAAAGGATCTCTTTCTGAACCTCTTCAGGGATCTGTCTAAAGACCAGGTTAAGAAGTCATCATCCTGCAATATGCTATGAGATTCTTACACATGCCATCTCTTAGGGTTTTTGCTTATTTGTGTGTGAATGGTTTTGTAAAAAGCATCTGCTAAATTGCAGGAGTGAGGGTGAACTGCAGTATTAAATGCTAAGCATATGTAATATCTTATTATCACCATTTTCTTCTAAGCTGGAATCCAGTAACTGTTTTAGTAGTGAATTAAGAGACAAATCCAAAATAAAACTACCTCCAGCAGGTATGCACTGTAAAAGATGCTTTAATGTGTTTCTGGACTCTAGCTGAGACCAGCTTGATGCACCATTCTCTTGTACAGTCCCTTCCTATAGAGAATAGGAATATACTTTGCAAAGATTTCAAAGAATGAGTAAGAATTGTTCTTGACTCTAAGACTAGGTAAGTAAGACTTGTGTCCTGCCACACATCTTCCTGCAGCCAATAATCTACAAGTCAGATTTTACTTCATTCTAATAAGGTAGCTGAGAGCTATGTGAGTGTTGTTTGTTTTCTTAGTATTTGAGTGAAGGCGGATTAACAATTCATCATGTATATGCTGCTATGCCCATCCTAATCCTACACCTTTTGCATAGCTAGGGGTTCTGTATATAAAAGAGGCAAACTTCTCCTGCAGATCTAAGAGCTATGGGGTATTTCTGATCCCAACATGTATAGATGAGAGTTTGGGAACACAGAAAAGGCAACCAATGAAAACTCTTGGGCTGCTCACAGCATGAACTTACTGAGAATGCCTCTGTAACAACCTCTGAGAGAGATGGACCAAAAAGAATAGGCTGAATACAAATGAACTCTCTCACAAGCCATTGCACCCTCCATTCCCTGTTTGATTTGAACACTGTAGAGAGTTCAGTAATGCTGGGACTCTGGTTATACTTTGTTTCCCATAATAAATATTATAATACATATATTTGTGGTTAAGACACATCATTTGGTCGATGGTTTTTCATGACTCACTGCTGTCATGAAATCAACGGTCCTGACATAATGCTGTTCACATACTACTCAGTGTGTGCTGAAACTCAGCCTGAAAGAGATCCCTGAAGGAAAATGTAGGCTTGTGAATAGTTACTGCCCCATTATATGAACCCATCTTTTGGAAGAAAGCTTATGGTAGAACACTGGTCCAGCCTCAAAATAGTATCTGCGGAAAACTGTATAATCTATAACAGCAATGGCTGTTATAGATTGAAGTTCTACATATAGCTAATGTTGAAATTACTGATTCATTGTGCCTGTATGCCAACAATATATAAATCATATATATCTGATAGGAGCTTGGCATGACTGTGAAGTTTCTCAGAATATGATCCTTAAACTCAGTGATGGTTTAGGTGGTTACCAAATTATGTGTGGCTTGTGAAAAGATGTTCAGAAGCTGATTTTAACAGCAAATGGGGACTGGATTGCCGCCAAAATATTACAGGCAGCAAAGACCTTAAAATGAAATACAGAAATTGGCCCACCTATGCTTAAACTGAGTAGTTTATTTGATTAAAGCATCTGGACTTTATCCCAAAGTATTCTTAAAATCTCCTCTGTATGTCCATTAAAGCTGGCCTGAAAGAATTCAGCACAATTTAATTGGTCACTCTGGTCACTTCAGAATATATTATGGCACTACTGAAATACATGAGCAATTTTAAAAGCTAGGAGTGAGACACTTTCCCCTTTTGCAAGTTTGGGAAGCATGTGAACACTCCCCCCCCCCCCCATTATTTCAAACCATCTTCTATCTAAATATTCTGTAAAATATATATCATGAAGTATGATAAAGTGTGGTACCTTATTTTGCTTGACTGAGTTTTTAACAGAGCTAAGGAGAATGTGGTTGTCCATTATTTGCATTATTTAGTAGCTGACAAATTTAGTGGCTGCCTTCAAGACTCCATAATTTACTTTGATTTCATTATGCCATCTGTCTGTCTGTCCGTCCGTCCGTCCGTCCATCCACACACATACTAGATTGAATCCAAATTCACTCCCATGGGCAAAAAAAGGAAGCATATTTACTGATTTCCACATGCATCCCTTCCAGCCCTCAGAATGCCACACTTCTGAATGGCTGGCAGTCAAGTTCCCTTCCCCTTCCACTGGCACAATCCCTCTTCCAGATCAAAGTCTTCCATAGACAGAAGAATCCTTTCAGTTTACGGAAGATGAAGTTTAGGCCCACTGTAGGCGCTAAATCACACAGGCCTGTGTTACATTGCATGACTCTGAAGTCTTGCTTACAAGCAGTTAAGACATACAGAATATTTCATTTATTTTCAGGCTCCCCTGCAGATATATTGCTAGACTATTTGATTTAACTACTGGGTGTTTTAGTCATCACATGAGTTCTTAATCTCAATCGAATTCTACAGAAATAAAATTATTTGATATGAAAACCTTTGATAATGCTAGTTTCATTTAACATTTCAAGCCTCATTTGTATCAGCTTAGTTCACTGAACTGCTAAAACACGGAGGATAGCACATCTTGTCTATACAGAGAGAAATCCTATAGATGTATTCTGTAGCCTGGAGGTGTATTACATAAAGTCACAATTATGTGTTTCTTAAGGAGGAGCCAAACATTCTAGTGTAATTTCTGTTCGTATATTTGTTGGCACAGCTGTAGCAGTAAAATAAAAATAAAAACACACACACACTGAGAGTTATTGGGAAATTAAGGAAATTGTTGCGATTTCTATTGAATACAAAGGATTATCGTTGGGAAAAGACTCGAGCATCTAAGAGAGAAATTCACAAAGGGGCAGAGCTTTGCTTGGTGATTTCACTGCAGAAGCTGCTGTATATCATGTGAAAAGTGGCTCCTTTCTCTTTAGCAGTGGGAACTGCTATGATGAAAACAAGGGAATCTCTGGGACCAGCTCTATACATGCCTTTTCTCTTGAGGATGCCCGTTTCTTCTTCCAGCTCTTAAGAGGAAGGCAGATGCCCCATAATGACCCACACAAATGAATAGCATGTGAATGTTTTTCCCCTCATAGCTGAATAGCAGCTGATATTATACATGATCTACCTTAAATATTTTATCTTTTTAAAATTTATTGTGCATCGCTAAAATATGGGGACATTTCAGCTTTAAATTGAGAAAGTGTGACAGAATATAACTTAAGGTGGTTTGGTCAAAGTGCTAATGGATATCGTAGCTTCTATTGTAAGCATTCATCCAGTTTATGCCCACAGTGGGAATAAATGAATAAATATGCTTTCATCCAGTCATGCTACACGAGCTACCACATTGTTTTGTAACCCTAAGTTAAATGGCAAAGCATATCCTCCTGCGTTTTTAAAAGCATAATTTGTGGCAGACTGAAAAATGCTCCCCTTTCAAAAGGCTTTCTAATATAGCAGCATCTGTGATGGACGGCTGCATGCCTTTGTAAAAAGCACCACTTTATAATGTGCTAAGCACTGCTTTTGACTATGTTTAGACTCCTGATTTCTTTTTCCTTTCCTTTTTAAAGTTATACTAAATGCTTTCGTCTTCACATGATCCTATATGCACTTATCTAAAGTCCCGTTGAACTCAGTGTCTACTATGGAGACATGTATGGGATAATTTTTTAAAAATGATCATAGGTGATAACCAGTCATGAACCTTCTGCGTATGAATGCTTTGTTGGCTTAGTGGGGCTGGTGAACTAGTTTCTGCAAATTGTGTGTGCTCAGATCTCAGAGCCTTTTCAAACACAGAAAGGAGCAATAGTATGCAACATCCGCCCGACGTACAGCTTCCACTTACCCAGTGGGGCTTTCCCTCTCTCCTCCCCCAAGCACCTCCACACCGCCTGCAATTAGATTGGGAGGGGCAGGGCAGGGGAACCCCTGAAACTGTGCATGGGGTAGAAGGGGAAAAACATTCCATCTGGCAAGCTGAATGCTTGCCCTGACAGAATTATCACCTTAGTGTGACACTGAATGTCTCCCTGTGAATCTTAGCCTTTTGCGTGTTGAGGTCCCCAAGCCACCCCCTAAATAAATCACAATTCACACACAAAAAAATGTTTAAGGTTTTTGGCATAATTTTGGCACAACTTTATTAAAATACATAATGTCCCCGCCCCAGGACAGAACTGACTTTCGGATTCCAGCGAAAGCCAGTGAGGGAAAACAATATTGGGGAGAGAATGGGGCTGGGCAGTGTACCGTCGCCCCTCCCCTCATCCTCCCAGGGGCTTGCACAGCCCTAGCCCCTTGCCAGGGATACGGACAAAAGTATGGGAAACCCCTGGATTCCTTTAATGGAATTCTCTTGCAGCAGCAGCATTGGAGGGGCAGGCACAACCAACCCTTACACCTCCACCAACCAATTTTTAACCAATGTGTAACCGCAACCTTACAAGTTGTGATGATTTGCTACGCAGTAGGCAAAAATCAAATGGCACCAGCCAATCTGCCAAATGGACAAAATTCCTACCAGGCCCCTGCCCCAAAAGCAGACGACCCCATGACAGGCATAGCAATGTCAAACACAACAGCCCAAAATTAGGGAGGGCAGTAGGGCGATCCGATGCAAGCAGCAAAAGAGACTGAAAAAACTGTGTGCCAAGAAAATATAACCTTCAGGCCATCCCTCTAATTGGTAACATCAAAATCTCCCAAACAATCCATATTGGCCCAATCACAGTCATGGCCATCCAAACAGTCCTACCCAGTAACCAAGAGGGGGTGTCCTGTTAGACCTCACTGCAACACATGCTCTCCATGAAGGAGAACACACTTTGTCTTAACCTAGTCAACAGGACTGTATGGTCTGCTCCCATTCCATAGAGGTGTAGTTACTGAAGCTTTTGTTAATATTGTGAGGTTTTGTATTGTGTTTAGTTTTACTATTGTTGAAAATTACATGTTCATCTGTTATAGTGCAATCCATCTTGAGTGAGTTTTGCTCATAAAGGCAACCTATAAATATTATAAATGAAATAAATATAAAAGTGTCAGAGACTGGGTGGACTACCAATGGCCCTCCTCTGGTCTTGATAGATGTCCTCCTATAGCTGCTTTGTACACAGAGATAAGAAAACAGGGCCCGGCTATTGGATCCAACAGAGCTTTCACCTTCCTCTTCAACAGAACTATTCCTTATTCAAATGCATGATACTGAATGCAACCCTTTGTTGGCATAGGCGATGAATCCCATGGCAGCTCAACTATGTTTTAAAATCAGGATAAAACAAAAGGACCAATACAAAAGACCAGCAAACATTTGCATGTGCTTACTTGGAAGCAGTGATCAAAATGTTAATTTCCTGTTGAACTACTGCACATAAAGATACTTAGTTAACTTAATCAAGTTATTTAAAAAAAGATATCTCTATGACATGAGCCTGAATATAGCTTACTATTGTTTGAAGATATCAAAGAATATAAAAGAATTATTCCAAGAGCATTAAAAAATAAGTAAAAGTAATTGTGCTGCAGTAATTTGGCAGAGCTTATGAAACAAGAAGTGTGAGATATAAAAGCAAGAGAAATGCGAAGCCTATCAATCAAATCAAGTTAGTATATGCACTCCTGACTCTTATGTTAGTTTCATTTGATTTTACTCTCTGAAATGTAACATTTTTAAATCAAATAGACACAAATCTGTTGTGGATCAGTCTGTGCGCTCTCTTTTCATCTTTCATTGCTAACATTATAGTAATTTTGGTAACTAATGGTGATGTGATGGTGATATTCATTAAGTGTTCAGTAAGTATTTCATTAGAGAGAAGTATTATTACAGGCCTTTATACCTAGTTGTGTTTTTAAAAAATAAGTCCACCTTCTTGAACATGGTCACATAATTATTTTCATATAAACTGCATGTATGTCTATGCATGCATTCACATGCACACATGACTCCTTGCAGCACTGTCCTGGGTGCTATAATCATATTGTCAGCAATGGTATATAAGACATGATTCCTCCAAAGTACAATACAGTTAGGGCCCACCACTTCTCCAAACAGTTTCGTGGGTTTGGTTTTCTTCAGAAGGAGGTAACTGGAGGTTGATTGGCATTTTTGACAGATCTGAGTCTATTTACAAATATACAGGTTGAATATAAACAAAGGTGCAGCTTAAACATTCCAAATTCACTACTCCAGAGAGGGGCATGGTATACCCTCAAATGCTGTTTGCTTACAAAGACTGAATTCAGCTCTCTCTTGTTGCTTCTTTTCTTCCTCTGTCTTACTCCCAGTTAAAAACTACAGTATTTTGCTCTTTTTAACACAAAGGCACCTGGATCTCATCAGCCGTGGGGTAGGGAAAGAGAAAGGAAAAAAACATTTCGATAGTTCCTAGCACTTTTGTTGTTGGCATCTGCCAATCTTGAGAGACAGTGGAATGTGCCACCTGGGCATGGGTAGGCAAACTATGGCCCGGGGCCGGATCCAGCCCAATTGCCTTCTAAATCTGGCCCGTGGACGGTCCTGGAATCAGCGTGTTTTTACATGAGTAGAATATGTGCTTTTATTTAAAATGCATCTCTGGGTTATTTGTGGGGCATAGGAATTCATCCCCCCCCCCAAAAAAAAATATAGTCCAGCCCTCCACAAGGTCTGAGGGACAGTGGACTGGCCTCCTGCTGAAAAAATTTGCTGACCCCTGCTCCAGGGGAAAGTCAAACCTGTGATAGTAGCACTCAAGTGACCTCGCTGGGGTGCAAACCTGAACAATGTGTATTGAAGGCCTGGGCTGCCCAGATGCCAAGCCCCCCCCAGACGTCGATGATGTGGTCGAAAGGAAAGCAGAGACAAAGGTTTGGCACCAGCTTGGCTGCAAGAGTTGCCAGAAGGAGGCATATGAGGTACCATCAAACTTTTTAGGGACTCTTCTCTGGTTTAGCCTTTGCTTCTCCCAAAGATATCCCACACAGCAGCGGAGGTTTAGGACCAGAGTTTTTCTTCTCCTAGTCTTCCCAGGTTGACAAGCCCCATATGCTCCTCACTTCCCTCTACAGAACATGCAGACCATTGGATCACTCTTGGTCTCATCCGCTCAATCCATTGAAGTCTGTCTTTGCATGTAAGGGAAGTCCCTAACTCACTGAGGGTTTGAGACTCATTGGCTACCTTCACTTGGTTTAGCTTGACAGTCGAAGCCGTTCCTAAGGTGTGGCTCCTGTTGTATGCTGACAGCTTCAAGGAGCCACAGGTGAGAGCTGAGTGCAGGGTGGGGCCAAAAGGTGAACAAACTACCCTGTGTCCTCCACCAGAGGTACTATCCCCCCCCAACACCCCTTACACTCATTCCTAGCACTATCTCCCTAATAATCTCTCTCATAAAACAAGATGCTTGACAACCTAAGACCATTAAAGAACATCTGCAGTGATTTGGGTCCCAATAACCACCTCCTGTCCAAATCTCCAATGTTACAATATTTTAAAGTTCTGGTTCTTTATACTGGAAAACTGAAGCATATAATTTACTCTCTCGTTGACATTTATGAGGCAGGGTCATTTTCTTTTTTGCATTTATTTTCATAAAATAATTAGCATCTGCTATATCTTGCTCTAGAGGTGTAACAGTTGTTATTATTATAAGGACTGATTTACATAGCCTGCAGACTCTTTCCAGCTTCAAATTTCTGCATGTATTAGTTTGCTACTCAACAGGTATAGCTAGATTGTGTTCCTGGTCACTGCAAACAAAGAATGGTGCACAATCCAATCTGCACATATTACTTAGTCTGCAACACAGACTGTATGTGTAGGAACAGCATAGGACTGAATGAATCAATTTATTTAGGTCACTGACTAGAGAGGAACAGCATATTTGGTTTTAGAAAAGGAAATGCACTATACTTTACCATTAAGGAGGCATGCACAGTTCTCCCTTACAAGTATTGTTAAAGTGCTACAATGCTTGTGCCCAGCCAATGATCATTGGAAAAGGAAAATTAAAGAGTTACAATAAACCCTATGAGAAACCTAAGTTGGACACATGGGAGGATATCAGACCTTCTGCTAGCTTTGCAGGAACTTACTTTCTTTTTAAGAATCCAACTCTACCTGTGAACAAGTAGTTAAGAGATGTACAAAGGTTTTTAAGTGGCTGCCACAAGTGGCACTTATTCACAAAAATAATAAATAATAAGCACCTTGCGGAGTTTTCACTGCAGAATAAAGTAGAAATCAAACATCTACTGTTTTCCAGTGCAAAATGTTAAGCACAATGCTTAGTTGTATGATTCTGCTTTTCATTACAAAAGTATTTGAAAAGTATTGAACTTTGTAAACCTCTCACAGAACTGCCATGATAACCGATGTGTTTTGTACAGTCTCCAGCACGTTGAAGTCGCATACTGAAGGAAGGCTTTTGATGTTACTAGAGCATAAATAATAATCGTCAGTGCCTTGTTTTTATTTTCCTTGCTAATAATGGTAACAGCAACAACAATTTTGTTTTCAAATAAACTGCCCCTATTTTATTTTTTCAAGTAATTTTGAATATTTTAAAAGTTGATAAATAGAAAACAGGATGTGAATCATCGTGGCATAACAAAGCAAATATCTTTATGTACCATTTATTACTAAATTTAACTCTTATCATCTGTGTTGTGAAATAATGCTGAGCATTGTTCAGGGAATCTCCAAATGCCCATATATGAAGAATGAAGTAATCAGTAATCATAACAGATGCTATGATTGCTTGTGAAAATATTAATCCACACTGAAAAACATCTACTTATCAAGCAAGCAAAATCTATATTTATTTATATCTATCTATTTTCAGTATGTTTTCTGTAATAGCAAGTTAGCAACATTTAAAGGTAAAGGACCCCTGACAGTTAAGTCCAGTCACAAACGACTCTGGGGTTGTGGCGCTCATCTCGCTTTACTGGCTAAGGGAGCAGATGTTTGTCCTCAGACAGTTTTTCCGGGTCATGTGGCCAGCATGACTAAGCCGCTTCTGGCAAAACCAGAGCAGCGCACGGAAACACAATTTACCTTCCCACAGGAGCAGTACCTATTTATTTACTTGCGCTATGATGTGCTTTCGAACTGCTAGGTTGGCAGGAGCAGGGACCAAGCAACGGGAGCTCACCCCATCGTGGGGATTCAAACTGCTGACCTTCCGATCGGCAAGCCCTAGGCTCAGTGGTTTAGACCACAGTGCCACCTGCGTCCCTTCAAAGGCTGCATGTACAAGTGTTTTTGCCAGCCCCTTCCCAAAAACCTCTCTTTTGCAGATAAGCAAGGGATTGCAGAGGGAAGATGGAGCAGAAAAGATTTATGGATCTAAGCCATAATCTAAAGAAAAATAGAAAGCTAAATTATATAATAGTGTGTATATTAAGATTCATATTGTGGTTGCATATTGTTTAACTTCCAGTGATTCCACCATTTCAGAATCTCAAGCTTTAAAAAATATTCTTATAAAGCAAGTGCTATTGAAATGAATGTGTACCTACCATGGAATACAAGAATGAGAGAATACCATACTACAAAATGCACATCATGCACATTGCTAGATCATTAGAGAGAACACCTCCCAAAGGTGAGTGCTTGTAGTTAGTTCCCAAGGACTTTAATACACAGGGCATTGTCAAGTCCTAGCTTGTTCCAGATTCTAAGGCAGTCTATTAACATTAAACAGATTTTCTTCATAGTCACAGTAACTGTAATTTTTGCATAGCCTAATGATGGTACTCACAGATCTGCTAGCACAGATCTGGAAAGGCATCACCAGAAACAAGGATACTAGTGCTCTATGACTAGCATAAACCTCATGGGAATGGGGTCTTTCTTTCACAGTATGAAAAAAACTTTTAAATGATGAATGAATAAAAGCATCTGATCTTCTGCGGCACTACTGTAGGAAAGATCTAAGTCTGAATAATAGCTAACCAGCAAATGTGTTAGTTCAAATGATTCTTGCATGTAGCACAATTCAACATTTCTTCTCATGGTAACTGATTTATCTTCCAATGTGTTGTTTAACAGTTGTGTGCTTTTTCGGGGGGGGGGGGAGAGACAGCATTAAGAAGCACATCATTTAATGCCCACACATGCATTCCCCATAGTGGCTGTAAATTATTTGGAGATATGTATGCATGATGCTGGCATCCATCTGTCTCAAGAGACAATAAAGTACGCCTCTGGGGGTAAAGTCAAGCTGTTGTGTCAGTAGCACGGAAGTGACTTTCCTGGGGCACAAGCCTGGGCAGTGTATATGGAGGTCTTGTGCTGCCCATACAACAGGACCCCCCCCCTCCAGCCTTGCTGATGTGTTCCAAAGGAAAGCAGAGCAATATTTTTGGCATCAATGTGCCTTATTAACTCTTTGACCCACAATTAATCTCATACACTCAATCTGCCAGAACCTGTCTTTGCATACACTCAATCTGCCAGAACCTGTCTTTGCATCCCTCCTTTGGTGAGGGAGACCTCACCAAGAGTTTGACTCCCATTGGCTACCCTCACCTAGTTTAGTCAGCCAGTCAAAGCCATTCCCAGGGGTGTGGCCACTGTTGCATGCTGACTGCTTCTAGGAGCCAGAGGTGAGAGCTAAGTGCAGGGTGGGGACCAGTGGTGGATGAACTACGCAGAAGCATGGCATGTCCCCCCAACAGAGGTACTACACCTCCCCTAACACCCCGGACATTCTGACCAAAGGTCATTCTGTCAAAAGAGTCCAGCTAAATAATGAATGGGTTAAAAGAATATCTAAAAATGACCACGTGAGGTCATCTTTTTTTTCCCTTTAACAAATTGGTGCTTCAGTTTAAAATTTTACACTGAGGTGGAAGTGCTCCATGGCTTACATTTTCCATTATCAATCTCATTTGCAAAATATTGTATTGTTCATGCATACTTTTACCTCTAATAGTTTATGTGTTGTTTATTATCTAAGTCTAGGAAAATAAGTGAACAAAAGTCATTCTTACACAATATTATAGCACCTGAGAACCATTACGGTGTGTACACACACACACACACACACACACACACACAAACACTTTGCAGAAGTAGCCAAAGATTGTAAATCTCTTTTCTCTTCTTGTTTGGAATGTTGAGGTGCTGGGATTTCCTCTGCTCGCTCCACCCCCACCCCCAATGCACACACCTCTTCTAGACTTTTTTCTCTCTCCCTCCACCTTCTCCCTCTCTCCTCTTGTGATGTGTGTGTGTGTTGAAGAGTGAGGTAGTACCTATCTTATAATAGAGTGGAATGTAGCTGGCTCCAAAAGCAGAACTCGGAAAACTTCCCATTTTGCACATGAATATGTTCTTTCTTTTACTCTCGCTCTCTTTTCAAAAGTATGGTACAGCTATGGAGCTATTGGGTGTGTTCTGCATTTCTTTATTCATTTCTTATTATTTTTAAAAATTATTTATTGTACAATTATTTATTGTACAATAACTTATTGTGGGGTCCCAATTTGGGGGGACCTGGGCCCTTTAGAGTTGGGGCTTTCACTCTGCAAGCATCTCTGGCTGTGTGTCTGCTTTCTGTTGCAAAGCACAATAGGATCTGGATTGTGTGGGTTGCTCTAACGCTACACTAATTCATCTGAGGAAATTAAAGGGGAAAGTCCATTATTTGAGGGAAAGGGATTTTATTTTCATACAGCAGAGGTTGGTTCTTTCACACAGAGGTCTTGACTGATGAACACTCATCTCACATAATTTATCAAGTTCATGGCATGCAGGTTTGCATTAATCTTTTGCAACAGTCCCCACTTCTAATTTAAGTGTTCATCATATTATTAATTTGCCTTTGACATCAGTTTCATGTGATCCCCACACTAGCCCTCCTCTGGTGTCACAGCCATGAAAGGGCAACATATAGAAAAGGGCTGTAGTGGCCTATCCCTGTTATCAAATGGCTCCCTCTGGATTCCCCGTGTCCTTGTATAACTTCTGTCTGCGGCAAGAGACATTTTGTTTCTGTGGAGGCTTCCTGCTTCACCCACTCCACATACAGAAACTGACTAGACTGGAAGTTGAAACTTCTTTTGATGCTGGCAATCAGATAGCATCCTTTACCAAACCTGAGGCTGCAGACGATCTTAGGGGCCCCAGGACAGCCCATGTGGCAACAGAGAGGAATGCCTAGGGAGCTCCGCAGGATTGAACAGGGGCTACTGCTGCCACTGCCCAGCATTCTGCCACTGGAGACAGTTGCCTCACTTTGGCTAATGATAGGGTCAGTCCTGTGAATATGAATACTGTATTATTACTACTACTATTACTACTGTTAAAATTTGTATACTGCCTTTCATCCAAAGATCGCAGGGTGATCTACAACATACAAATATGTCTATAGCACATCCATAGTGTTCTATAAGTGGGTTTAAGTTTAGAAAGTCAATATTTTTTTTCATACTTTAGTTTAAGGCCACTGACACCAATAAGAAGAAACTGGTTGTCAGGTAATGTCCTTCAAAGTTTTCCAGTTATATGATGAAGTATGGACAAAAAGGCATTTCCCTGGAAGTCTCTTTCATACAAAGGAGTGGGAAAGATGTTATTCTTCACTTGACACTTCAATCAAAATGTATTACTGAAGCATTTTGGACTTCTTTTGTGTACAACTGTGTGCTATCCAGCCTTCAAATAATTTTCTGATGTGGTTGTAAAAGCTCTATTCCGTTTTAATTAAGCTGCCCTTACAGAGCTCTCTTACAGATGACTGTATTGGTTCCTTGGCGAGAGGCTGAAGGCTTGCCTTTCAGTCCTGGCCAAGTTCTTTCACAATAAAAATTTTAAAAAGTGGCAGAGTTAGTTCACTAGCTTCTACTTGCCAAGCTGGAGGTTGGTAGATAGATGGAACCATCTATTTTTCTTCTTGAAACTATCTCAGGCTTACTACGTCTTCTTAAAATTTAAACTCATCATTCATTTGCTTGCATTCAAGAAACTATGCTATGTTCCTAGGAGATGTGTGCATATGGTAAAGGTAAAGAGACCTTTGACCGCTAGGTCGAGTCGTGGACAACTCTAGAGTTGTGGCGCTCATATCGCTTTACTGGCTGAGGGAGCCGGCGTACAGCTTCCGGGTCATGTGGCCAGCATGACTAAGCCGCTTCTGGCGAACCAGAGCAGCGCACAGAAACACTGTTTGCCTTCCCACTGGAGCGGTACCTATTTATCTACTTGGACTTTGATGTGCTTTTGAACTGCTAGGTTGGCAGGAGAAGGGATCAAGCAACGGGAGTTCACCCCGTCGCTGGGATTCAAACCGCCAACCTTCTGATCGGCAAGCCCTAGGCTCTGTGGTTTAGACCACAGCACCACCCGTGTCCTATGAAATATTTTGGGAGAAATGACAGTATTCCCAGGAGTCATCCTTACTTCTGGTTCAGCAATTGGACTGTTCATTGGAGTAGGTAGTCATTGCCTCCCTCTAGTTCTATTGATCACAGAAATAAAAGGCTGTAATGTTCAACTCTTCCCTGTGAAGTACCAAGTATATCCTGAGCAAAGTGAAGAGTATCCATTGCCATCACGATCCTTGACTTTTCTGCTGAAAAATAATACAACAATATAGTAAGCCTATTTGAAATTTCTGTAAATGTTATTGCTAGGTACACACAATTCTTATGAATGATGGGAGGGGGAGAAAGAAATGTTGGTGGAAAGTGCAGTGTCTTTAAAGCACAATTAGGCATGGGGATGTGAGAGAAGAACTGTATATAGAAATCACGTGCCCAGTTTAGATTTTCTCATCACTGTGATAGTCAGTAGAAATTGGGATATTTTTGAAATTTGTGTGGAGAAATGAGGCAAATCTTGGAATCTTTGTGTTCTGGGCCTGGAGTTTTGTGCATACAGGCCTTGCTGGATCCTTTTTTTTTTAAAGGCGTATTTATTTCTTTATTTGATTTCTTACCTGGCTTTCACCACAGGGCCTAGGGTGGGTGACAACACTATAAGAATAAAAGATTAAAATCAAGTAAAGCAAAATGAAGAATAGGGTGGGTCCTAAAAATATATTGCTCAGCTATCAGAGGGTAAAGAGATGAGGAAGGCGGATAAACAAGAGGTGTGTTTTTGACAAAGCATATGTGATCCTTACTTTAAAAATCCAGGATCCTTCAAGTGCACCATAGATTTTACTTTTACTTAGGGCCTCAGCCTGCCAGTAAATTCTTCCCCGTTCAGTTTTCCCCTAGTGCCGTTCCCTATTCCCCATAGCAACGTGCAAATGAAATGTCCACTGACTCCTTCGGTGCAATTATTAAAGAGGGCTTTTGGGGGGCGGGGGGGGGGGAGGCCAGCACGCCTAACAGCGCACGAGAGAGCCATCTTACCTGCCCCACCGCCATGGAGATGCTATGAGGAAACTCCACCCTTTCCCCTCCAGTGCTGTCAGGGACCTTGGTCCTGAGCCCCAAGCACTTGCTGGGAACTTGACATGCGACCCCTGCTACCTTTGCTGGCAAACGCCTCCCCGCCTCGCCAACGCTCGCCTATGCGGGACCTTCTCAGCAGCGGGAAAGCGCCTGGCGCGCGCGCGCGCGAAAGGGAGAAAAAATATATATCTGAGATTCCCTTAACTGCCTGAGCAGCCGCGAGGGAAAACAAATGCCGCCTTCGCGTCTCGCACCCTGCATAACCTCCCCAGCCGTGCACAGAGCAAAAAAAATAAACCAACCCAGCGGCCGCTATTCGCCGCCGCCGCGGCTGCCGCTCTGGCTTTAAAGCTGCTGCTGCTGCTGCTCTCGCTGTTTGCAGGCAGCCGGCGGCCGGGCGCGCCTGTGCACGGTACCCCTGCGCGCGCGCCACTGAGCCCGGGGATTGGCTCGCGCCCCCCATTCAGGAGCTCGTGCAACCTGGTGGTTGTGCCGCCCGCCGCTAGGCTGGATTCAGAGAGCAGCTGCCACTGAGCTGCTTGGGTGGCTAAGCTCGCAGGCAGGCAAGGCAGGCAGGCAGGCAAGGCAGGCAGCCTTCCTCCCTCGGCTCTCCCCGGCGCCGGTGGAGGCACGAGCCCGGCGACAGGAGAGACGCTTTGGCCGCTCGGGATATCGCGCCTTTCCCCCCCTCAGGAGGGGCCTCCCCTCCCACAGTGAAGGAATCCGTCAGGGCTCTGCTGGCGAAGTTACCTCACGGAGATGGTGTGAGGAGCTCCGGCTGCTCAACCTGCTGCTGCCGCCGCCGCTGGTAAACGCTCTTCACTTCTGTCGTGTAGTTGTCTGCATGCTTAAGGGGTTCTCCGAGCTCTGCATCGGCGCCTCAAACTGCAGCCCGCTCGCTCTTTCTCTTTCTCTCCCCCCCTACCCCCCCCCCGCTTTCTTTCGGTCTTCCCCTCCCTCCCCCCCCCCTTTGCCTCCCGTAATTGCACGCGAGTGCCGTCGACAACTTCGGCTGCTTTTTCGCTGGCGAGGGGTTTGTCTCCTTGGATTCAGCACTTGGAGAGAGGTCATTAGTTGCCCGAGTTCCAGGAGGACTCGCTCTCTTGTCCCTGCTCTAGAAGTGCTGCTGCTGCTTTTGCTTTCTCTGCCCATTAATTGTCATCTTTGGCTGTTGACATTTGTTGTGCTTTCAATGGAGTTTCCATGTTGTTGGTTTGTGGGCTGTTTATTAATAGTGGGTGGTTTCTATTGAACGTTATGTTATTTATTTATTTGGTCTTCAAGGCTCCTTTTTTTTTTGCACCCCCCAACACACATTTCAAGTGCAATTTCATTCCAGTTTTTGGGTAACGCGATAGATGAGAGAGGTGTCGTTTGACCCAGAAACTGCTTTGCAAAGGGGCACGTTGGTTGGAATAGTCAGAACTAAGAGCAAGAAAGCATTTGTATTCTATGTGTCATTTTTATTTTATTTTATATATGTTGCTATGCATTACTGCTGCAGATTTCCAGGAGGCAATAAAGGACAAACACTGCTCATGTTGCTTGCAAAGACCATAAACGTGGACGTGCTTTAGTGCATCACATACTGTCCAGTGCTTGAGCTGTTGCTAAATTCCACTTAATATGCATTCCAAAATGTGGTGGGAGAGGGAGATTGCTAGTTTTGTACTACTCATACCTAAGTCCAGTGTCTAGCATTTGCTGATATCACTCCTGGTAGACTTTACACTGTGTAGCAGCTTGATTTATTATCATCATGCCAATTGGTGTAGTGATATTTAGGTTAGCAAACCTGATGAAAGCAAATGGAGCTGCAAGGTGGCAGGCTTTTGATACCTTTGAATTATATCTCCTTTTAAGGTCTTCCTATCAAGCATAGCTTTAAATTTTAGGACAAACAATCATAACATATGTTTAGAACCGATGCATAAGATATGGACTAACTATATTTATCAGTTCTGTTTTTTAACAAAGTTTGTAATTGTATTAGTTCATTATGGAAGGGAAAATATGCAAGCCAGTCAGCAGTGGCTATAGAAACATTCAAGTTGCACTGTAAAACATACGTGATGCCAATGCTGCATGTAAAAAATAAGTCTAAATACAGCTTCAGGTTTTAGAGACACTCTGTTGAAATAATACTATATAAATTATACTTTGCCATGTTCAGCTGCATGAGTTTAAAAATGAAAGTCTTCCATAAATGAAACTCCAGGAGTCACTATAGTGTTACATTAAAATATGACCTTATATAAAACTTTTCTAAAGGTCATGAATTTCAGAAGAAATAGTCAGGATAGTAAACAGTTAATTATTAAATTAATTTAAATCATATAGTTCTTTTTTTGGTGGGGGGCGGGCGAGACTAACATCACAAATCACCTGCCCAAACTTTATCATTTAACATTAACTTGGGATATTAGTTGTGTGTTTTTTCTAGCTACCGTTTATAAAGCAAAACTGTATTATTCTTTTTACACTAAGACTGGCATATTTTAGTTTTGAGTCTTTCAATAGATGTCTTAAAAATTACTAATGTTATCAAACAACGTCAGTTTTCCTACCACTGACAAGGGTCATAGATGTCTTTCAAGCAAGCTTTGGCAAAATGCCAAAAAGAAAAAGCATTCACTTATATAAGTATGATATTCGAAGTAATTCAAGTTTTAAATATTGCTTTCCTTCTCAACTAATATTTAACAGTGTGCAAAATCCAATAAAAATAAGCACTTTCTCCCCATTGATTTCAATGAGAATCTCATGCTTAAATCTCTCTCATTAAACTAAACTAAACTAAACTAAAATACTTAGTTTGGGCTGGTTTGTGACATATGTTTTATCCTATGAATATGCATTACTTTAAATTATGCATTCTTTCAGTGTTGTTTGTCAAGTGATTTGGGGCATAATCTACTGGGAAGTGTTTATTGTGAATGCCATATTGAAATAAATGGGAGTTGCAGAATAGTGCTAACATGCTCTCACATAAGTCCTGTTCCTTTCAGTTGGACTTGCAGAAGAGAACTTCCTTGTAGATTGTGTGCCTGGTCACTGTTCTTATTAGGGTCACATGAATGTATTTGTTTGGCATTCAGTTGGACTGTTTTGGTATTTTGAATCAAGATGTTTGGTTTACAGAGTTTGTTATTACAAAGATATATTGGATTGGATTCTTCTGTGTCTATAGCACAGCAAACTCCACCCATCCACCCATTTCTAGGTGTGCTATCCCCACCTGTGTGTACTGGTTATGATCAGGGAATAAAATCTAGTCATTTCAGGCATTTGTCAGACGACTTTTTGGTTTCTTGGCATTTCTTGGTGCCAGAAATGACATTGTTTGCACAAACACTATAGTTGTTTCTATTTGATTTAGTACCCAATATTTGTTGGGTACTAAATCAAATAGAAACAACTATAGACATTGGCATGGTAAGTGAATATGCAAATCAGTATTTTATTTCTTAGGTTAAAAAAGCAATGCATGAAATACAGATGTTCACACTTCACAGTTTAAAACACAAAAACCCACCATGACTTCATTTTACTCATATGACTCAGAACTATTATATAGTTGGATCACTATTTTTTATTTAAAAAAACCCTCTGTCATAACTTCTATACTAAAATTAATAAGATTGTCTTTTTAGTTCATTAAAGTAACTTGAGTGTGATATGAACTTATATAAATAGAAGAGGACAATAGTGGCATGTGAAACAAATGGTTGACTCCCAAAATGAACCACTTGTGTCCTAAATCAGGGTGATGTATTTTCCTAAGTGCATATACTGGACTAGTTGTTTTAAAAGAGTGAACTTCTAAAGAGACTAAAAATATAATGGAATATAACTGCAAATATTTGTTTTGCTCAACTTTATGGAATTAGAATCTTGTTACTACCAAAAAAAGAAAAAAATACAAATGTTGCAAGGTAAGTGATGGATGCTAGTTTTATTTGCAAGAAGCACAACTTTCATCTTTATATGTTGTGAAGGGAAGAATAGTTGGATGAGAATACTGTCACAAATGATCCCCCTTGCAGAATGACCTATGCTTTAAATCTCTGTACCCTCCTCCAGAAGTCAAATAGCTACATAGGAAGGCAGACAAAAGGTGCCTGCAGTTGTTGGGTCAGAGAGAGAATTACTACTGCTCCAGGAGTATTGATCTGAGGCGGCTGACAGTCAGATTTGTCTGTCGTCTTAGGACTCATGTTGTATTTGGAAAAGACTGGAGGTGTCTGAGCTGACATTGTAATAAGGTTACTCCCCCCCTCCATTTTTAGAGTGATGGAGGCTAAACTAAGAGAGAATGACCTATATCCTAATCCTCAGCACATTTATTAAAATTCAGTCTCATTGATATAACTGTGCTCTGTTCCAAGTTAGTGAGTGTGTTTAGGATCTCAGCCTTGAAATCAGTGTGATATACTTCTAAGTAAATCTGTTCAGGTTCCTCTGTCAGTTCATTCAAGCCCTTTTTTGCAAATTAAATGGAGAGTCACTAGAACGCAGTATTACCAGCCAGTTCCCACTGACCTTTGAAAAGTAATGGATATATATAGTAACTGCTAGAGATGAATGTGATAATGTAATAATGTAACACAAGTATAGAATAATAATAATAAACCTTCTTAACAATAATTTTACCCAGAAGTTAAGATTTCTTCAAGTTTAAGGATTGTTGTAGTGAACATTTATAATTTAACATTTACTGTGTAAATATAGCTGTCAAATTCTTTTTGGAAAAAAGCTTTCCCCCCCCCCCTGCTTGTGTAATGCAAAGAGAAAAAGTAAAATAATACATAATTTATTTTATAAATTAATAGACCACTTTTTAATTCAAGTGCTTTGGGGTAGTTTACAAGTTAACAAACAGCACATTTACAGAATATGACAAGTGTTTGCTGTAAAACTAATGAGATCATTTCATGAATTAAGATGAAATGCAATTTTTCAGTCTAACTATGAGTGCCTCTTGTAAAATACTTGTTCTGGTATACATATATAGAAAAATATATCATTCTTACTTAGGACACAATGCACAGGGGGAATCAACTTTTGGGGGGATCTTTTGTTCACATTGTTATGTTTCCATGGCAATTAACATCAACGCATCATTTGTTTTGATTTCTAAATGTGCAGAACAATTCACATATAGTAGACCTGAAAACAGTATATGTAGGAGGTATGGTACTAAATGACTTTGTGCACGTATCAAGCTGTTTCAGTCATATAAAAGACTGTCTTTGTGCACCAGTGGTCTCTAGTCTTGTGGCACATTGTGCATTTACTCTTGCAGTTCTTCTTTATATGGGGTTTCAAAACAGCATTCTTTAAAATGAAAATGTAGCTGCAACATTGGTCTCATTTAATCCTCTAGAGGCATTTCTTATATTATATTGTGGCCTCTTCTATTAGCTGATCTTTGTATAGTATTATTGGTCTTTGTTGGGAATTCCCAGTGTCACTAATGTTCAGATATGGTTGTTTTTGTTTTTGTAAATTCTCTTTCCTGACTTCCTCAATATTAGAAAACAGACTTTTTTGATAAACAGTGTATTGATTTCGTCATATAAAATCTCTTATATTGTTATCTATAGATTCTTTTTTCACAGAAGGCAATCTATATGTTAAAGTAATAAATTGGTTCTTTTAAGTTTTATCGAATGACATTAATAATGTAGTAATCATCCCCAAAAGGGGATACAATTTGACATCTCAACAGCAAATACAGCATGCAGTTATAAGTTCCACTTTACTTTGAAGAGCTAGGAAATAACTCTTGGTGATTATTACATATAGCTAGGAAATAACTCTTGGTGATTATTACATATAGCAAACATTGTCTTATGAAGCGAGTTCTCAGCTACATTTGGGAATGGGAGACAACACACTTGCTTTATCTCCAGAGTTAAGAATGCAACAGAATTTATATCTGCAGACCTTTAGTTAACTAGTAAATAGGAGAAATATATAACCTACTTCAGACAATCAATAGTTTAGAATCTGAACTTTAGATGACTGCAAATGAATCATGGTGAACCCCATGCTTCCACACTGCTGTCCTCCTTTCTGTGTTTGTGTGCAATAGGAAGAGAGTGAGAGCTTCTACTTTCACCTGGAAACAAACCATAGTTCTTCAATGGGATCTGTTTTAACCAAAGCTGATTTAACAAACCAGGATCAAAGCAGCTCCTGCTTTGTTCATTTAACAAATGATGATGTTGATGATATTTATAGCATGTGACTGGGTTTCTCCAGCCACTCTGGGTGGCTTACAACATTTCCTTGGGTTAGAAGAAACCATAGATCTGCATACCAAAGTTGCAACTGTTGTTTGTTCTAAAATGAAAACGGAATGTTTCACTCTCTTTTTACAGTTAGAGGGGAAGTATAAAAGCTCAAGGCTCACAACAACTCATTTGCAATTAGTTAAACTATGGTTAGTTTATTGCCTGAAATGAGCTAAGTGGCATACTGAACAGTCTGACTATGGCCTGATCAATTGATTGATAAAACATTTACTCTCACACTTGCCTGCTTTCTTTTTTTTCATATGCAAAAGGATATTGAAGTCTTCAACTATAGAACAAACAACGGTTCTGTGCTACATATGGACCCAGCAGACTATGGTTTGTTCAAACCAAATGAAGTTAACAAGTGAGAATATCAAATCAGAGTTTGATTCTGGTTTGTTTAAATTAATTTTGGCTAAAACAAACCACATTTCCCAGAATTCATGTGTAACATAACTGCAGTTGGTTCTAAAGTGAAATGTTGGTTTATTCTAGCAAAACTATATAGCCAGTATACAAGAGTGAAGGTGAAATACAACCCACATTTCATAAGCATAATATTAAAGCCATACTGAAAGTTCTGTTGCAGGAGATACACTAATATATTCTAGAATACTTAATAAGGAAAGGGGCATTTAGATACGTATACAGATTATACCAGCTGCAGGTGGCTGGCTGTATTTCTCTCGTCACCCTGTCATCTGATGCAGAATTAATAATTTCTGGCAGAATGGCATCAGTCATTTACATTGTATAAAATCATTTTTTAAAAGGTCTGCATGCAGTGACAGTGAGTTGCAAGCAACATTTGAATGTGTGGGGAGGATGCCAAGTTAGAAGCCATGATGTTTTCAAAATGCATTCAGTTATATTTTGTTTTTAATAATAATTATAAACATATATTAAAGGTATTGTAAATGTTGTATGTGATCAGCTGGATTGTGCTGGGGGTGGGGGAAGAAACCATCTAGCAACTGCTGTCATCATTGAGAGGTCAGTACATTATATTGTAAATAGGAAAGCAACAGCACTCTGTGTTATTAAAATGTGAGTTGACTATTAGCTGTTTACCTTGTTTGCAAGTTATATTGGGGCATGGCCAATGCTATTCATGTGGGAGCAGAGCAGGACTTTGCCTTCATTCCCCTCCTCTGCAGACCTCTGTATGCCCCCGAATTCTTCTCCACAATGTTGGTGGACCATCTGAAGCGGGGGAAGGAAAGAAAGGTGAATTCTCTCTGGCCCATGTCTTAAGTGCAACCATACTCAGATATCTGCTGTGACAAGCTTATAAGGCACTTTGAGATAAGGTCATTCATCTCCATGACTACTTGGACACCGTTATTATGACAGATTCAGTAAAGATTTTTCATGTACTGTGTTGTCTGGTGGCATCAGTTTCTGAAAAAGGTATTTTAGTAACATATGCCCATCCTAGCCTACTCAAACTCACTAGGGGAAGTTGATTAGATTGTAGTTAACACGCTTTTGCTTGAAGTTGGTGCCTGCTTTCTCTTAAAGGGCAATAGCATGTTTGTTGCTCCTGAAAATCCCTGCCCTGGACCCAGAGATCTTTGACACCTTTTTCCCTGTTGAACTCTAGGCAGCTCAGCTCCAGACACTCCTGAAAAAAACAAATTATCCGGACTTATTGCAGTCTGACTATAGGCCAGCTTGGGGGACTGAATTAGTATTTGTTGCCTTGATAATCTTTATTGGGTATGGAGGTATGGAAGAGTGCAAACGTGTTGCTTCTCCTTGATCTGTCAGCAGTTTTTGATACCATTGACAATGGTATCCTCTTGGATCAGCTCTGTGGCTTGGAATTAGAAGCACTGTGTTAATCATAATTCTGCTCCTACCTGCAGGGTTGGTTTCAGATAGTAGTATTGAGTGGCTATAGTTCAGCCTCCTGTCTCTTCTGCTGTAGGGTGCTTTCCCCCCGTGCTATTTGAGAGTGGTTATTAGTGAATTTGGAGCATGGTGTAATCACACCAGCTAGGTATGTTGGGAGTTGTAACCCCAAACATCTGGAGAGCACCAAGTGGATGAACGTTGAATTGAAGGCCTTCTCCTCTGCTCATTCAGGATACAGCTGCCTGTGTTCACACTAAAGGTGGAAATGAAAATATGACTTGGTCAAACTCTATAGGATCCTGCCATTAGCAGGTATGATGCCCATGTGGCGAAGGATGTTTGTTTAGATTTATAAAAGACATTGTGAAATACGCTACATTTCAGCAGTGGTGCATCCTGTTTCGCCACCTGAGGTGAAATGGGAACAATCCGCCAGGCCAGGCCATCTCCTCCCCTGCCTGGTTTGTGTGGTGGTGCCTGCAACAATGGCAGCTCTCAGTGGAATCTCACTGGAAGCTGGCACTGCTGCCAACATAGCTTCTTCTCCAGTGGTGGGGTGAGCTGGGTTTCCACAGGGACACTGCCTTTGGGCTTCTGCTGCCCAAAGTGGCTGCTATCCCGCCTCATGAAGAGACTGGCCCTGATGCAAACATGTAAATTATAGCTCACTTTTCTTTTAAGAAATACATACTAGTAGATGGCCCACATTTTGATCTGAACTAATATTGTTCTATCATGTTGCAAAATGCATGTTAAAAGAATCTTGTATATACTGGGTGTGCATATGTTGCAGACTTTCCCAGGAATCGTTTGCAAATTTGAAATATGCCCAACTCTTAAGTGTAATGTTGCTACTATTGTAGCAGAATGATGCAGCACTTATCTAATTATAGGGGAGAAAAGAAGACTCTCTTTTTTATGTGTAGTGTCAAAAGAGAGTCTAGAAATCTGAATTGAAAATTAGGTTGAAATTGTCCCCTCTGACAGAGTTAGAGATTTCAATAATTAATATTAGGTTTATTTGCCCTTTCTTTTAGTCCCAATTTCATAAAACATACATTATTTAGGGCAACTAAATTAAGATATATGAAGTTCATTTGTTTCAGAGTAAATAATGTATTTGCTTTTTAACAATGAAAGAGACATAATTTTTTATTTTGTGTGTGTATTATTACATTATAGATTTTTTTTAAAAAAAATATGGTCCTAGGTTTCATCTAAAGGCACACTTTGCTGAAGCTAAGGAAATCTGAGTCTGGTTAGTGCCTGGCTCATTGCTGATCAATTGGGAACCACATGCACTCCTCCATGAGTAGGGTTGCTATACGTCCGGAATTTCCCGGACATAGCTGGAATACTGAAGTCTGAAGTCAGAGCTCAAAAACTTCTTTTTTTTTTTTTAGGTTTTGTATACAAAGCTCAACAACTCTGGGCAAAACTAAGAAAAGCTCAAAAACTTTTTTAAAAAAATAATTTTTATTAACCGACCAATCAAATCAAATCACATCACATAAATTCCGAATTACAAAGCCGAATTTTAAATTTTTGTTGAGGGGACCCATATTTCAAGTTCTGAAGGGGGATTCCGATCATCTTCTTGTTACTGCATTAATATCCAAATCAGTCCAAATAAAGTTCATAATTCTATCCAGTCTTATCTTGCTGTTTCCACATCACATCTTTTTCGTATATTTCCCCCCTTTTTTCTTTATGATCTCTTCTGATAACCTCCTTAAGCAGATAAACACCAATTATAATCCTGTGTGAACTTTCCATTCGTCCAATCCTCATATCGAGATGGTTTCCATATATCATCGCTTTCATAAATAACATCGCTCTTTCCATCATTTATCTCGCATTCTGTCGTTCTTAAGTCCCTCTGAGGAGTCTCACACACAATATAAAAGCAGCTCTATTCCTCCTCCCAGACTCAAGTCCTCCGACAGAGCTTACCAACATGGCGACGGTATTTTTAACTGCGTCATTCCAAAGCTCTTCTATTTTCCACGATCTTCTTAAAACATGCTTTGGTTAGAAAAATTATCTCCACACAGTCATAAATCCACAGCTTAAGTCATTAAAACGACGTTTCTGGCTTGTGGGGGGGGGGGATTCTTGTTTAATCACATAGAGGAAAGAAAGGAAAGTTTTTTTCCCCTCCCCCATCCAGTCCCTTTGCCATACCGAGTCTTGGCGTATCTTCTCATGATTTATTCTTGTTCCTCCGACTAGTCTTGTTTATCAGAGATCTCTTCAGTTAGCAGTCTTTTCTCCCCCTCCTTCCTTGAAATATGTGCATTCGCTTCCTCCTAATTGTTTCTTTTGAAGTTCTTGCAGCTAGAGGCGCGGATCAGAGACAGCGTCCAGGAGCGCCGAGATCCACAGGAGGGCATTATGCCTAGTGCCCCCATCCCCACAAATCTGGGGGTGGTATAGGGCACAGCAGGCAAGGGCAGCCCTCCCACAACCTTGGGGGGGTAGGGAGGCTATTTACTCCCATCACAGCCTCCTAAGTACCTCGTGTGGGTTGGAGAGATGTTATTGTCAGCCATCTTCCGATGCGCCCCTAGTGGCCCCTCCCGACAAGCTCAAAAACTTTTGTGTCCGGATGTTCACTTTTTGAAATATGCCAACTCTATCCTTGAGTTATGCTGCAGAAGAAAGGTGGGATGCAAATTTCAGTCTAATTAGACTGGCTTAAGTGCTTAAAAGTCACAAGAAGTTTTATCAACAAGAATTGTGTGAGAGAGAAAGAGGCAAGAGACAGAGACACACTGTGTGTGAGAAAGTGAGTGAGAGAGAAAGTGAGAGAGTGAGTGTGTGAGAGTGAGGGAGGAGGAAAAGAAAATATCTTGCATGCATTCAAAAGGATACATGGGAGTATAAATTACATTCAGTATGTATTTATCTTGTTTGCACTATAGTTCTTGGAATTCTACTATTGAACTTGAATTACTAGGATATTGTAGGTTTCTTTTTTCTTTTCTTTTCTTTTTTTATCTTAGAATATAAGAGATTAAACGCTAGCCATAAAATGGACCCAGATTTTAAATGGATAAAGCTTTTGAACATAGACTTCTTTTTCCATTCCGTTTAAAACTGATGTTGGCCAATTTTTCATTTTTTTAAAAAATAGTCTGGGAACTCCTTGAACAAAGCTTGAACAATCAGACCATGTTTCAAAAAACATGTAGTTTGTGTAATGTCTACACTGATCTGTCAAATAGGTGGTGGGTGAGAGAGAGAGAAAAAATCTTGTATGTTCCTGTAGCCTTAAGGCATCTTGTGGGAAACAGAATAGCATGACCTGGAATACTAATTCCATACTGACTGAACTGTATATATTCCTTACATTTTTCTCTTTAAAAACAGACTAGTTCCTGGTTTTGCAAAGTGGATATTATGAGCTGCTACCACTTCCCAAAAGCAAAGGCTTACTAACAAAACTAGTAAGCAAGAAAGGGATTGGCATACAAACGACATACCAAACACTGAGGAATCACAAGAGAGGAGAGCACTGTTGCATTCAGGTCCTGCTTGTGGATTTCCCATAAGCATCTGTGAAATGCATCTGGCCACTGTGAAAACAGGATGCTGAACTGATCCAGCATGCTTTTTTCTTATATTCTTAATTCAGACAAAGAACAAAGCTAGTCTTACCTATGCTTCCGCTTTGTAACAACAATAGGGCACTAACTAATGATATGAATTAATCTACAGCACCACCTAATAAATTTAAGTTTTAACCGTCTCAAAAATACCTGTTCAGAAGTTATTCGAGCACTAGTTTAGATGTTATCACATGCTGGGCCAGGCTGCCAAAGGAAAAATAGAGGAATGCTATATTGAATGTGGCCATTATCAATCATTCTACATGGACAAGTAGGACAGAGCTTGAACAGCTGTGCCTGCACTAAGGTTTTCTCTGCAAACAGACATGCAAAGTGGTAGAAATTAGCCTGGATTGTTTCACTTCAGACTTCTGGTGGATGAGAGTTATCATTTGTCACCATCTGGAGGGCCAAAGGTTCCACAGACATGGTCTAGACTAGAGGAAGAAAACGGAAGTTGTGGACCTCCAGATGTTGCTGGACTTCAACTCCCTTAACCCAATAAAGAACACAGTAACTTGAGTATAAGCCCTGTTGAACATACTGAGACTTCTGGTAAGCGTGTATATGACCCAGCACATAGTTGTCAAGTGTCCCTTATTTGAAGGGACAGTCCCTGATTCCAGCGCCATGTCCCGCTGCTGTCCCTTGTTGATGGATGTCCCAGCCAGGGAGGAGGGAGGCTCCAACTGTGTTGCTTGGCTGTGTTGCTCACCCAATAAGAAGTCTAAGAACGACTGGGGGTGGAGCTTGCATGCCTTGTGTGTGGCTAGTTAATGCAAGCTGAGGGGTTTTTTGAATGCTGGATGCCATTTTGTTGCACGTGCTGCTGCAAACTTTGCAGTGCAAAGCCAGGCTGGGGAGCCATCTTAAGTTGAGGGTGCATAGGCCTTGTGGTGCATGTGATTCAGATTCTATTCAGTTGAACCTCTGGTTAATAAGTTGGTTGGACAGTGTTCTCGAAGCTACCAGCATGAGTTTGACCAGACTGCAGGAGGACAGGAAGACTGGAGTGCCTGGAACAGGTGAGGCTGCAGGTCCCTTATTTTGGCTGCTGGTCCCTTATTTTCAAGGCTGCTGGTCCCTTATTTTCAAATCTGTAAGTTGACAACTATGACCCAGCACCGTGTAAGGGCTGATTGCATAATGCTTGAGAAACTGTAGACATCTTCAGTTCCTTGTAAACTGAGTATTTACAGTACCTTTCTTAAAAATTAAGCCATTATAACACAAGACTACATCAAGCTGGAATCAACTAAGTTGTTTCCTAGAGAAAGCCAGCACAATGAGTCCCTCTAGTGCAATGGGACTCCCTCCCTCTTCTCACACCCCACACCCTTCCCCAGATCTGTTTGGGGGGGGTCAGGAGAACCCTCAGAAAACATGGGAACTGGGAAGAGGGAATATCATTTTGTCTGGCAAGCAGAAATGCTTGTGCTAACAGGACAATCATATTGGCGCAATGTTGAATTCCACCTGGTGGAGTCATAGCTATGTTTACTCAAGAAGTTCTACTTGAGTTCAGTGGTACTCACTCTTAAATAAGCAGGCTACAATGCAGTGCACATGTGAAAGAACTCAGATATGCAGACTAATGGCATAAAGAAAGGCCTTTCAGCACAAGTAAAGCATGCAACTCAGCTTTAGGTATCTGCTAGACAGAAAACTTCATCTTTCCTATGTTTTTTCTTAACCTTATTTTATGTATTTAAGACTATAACTGTTCCATGGAGCAACAACACCACTTTATTCAACAGTTAGCAGTGAGAGCAACCGTGATGAGTTGCAGACTGGAGTTGTTTTCTTATCACTAAGGGAGAAACTAGCAACTCATTCTTTTTCCTGTTGCCAAAAGCACATTTTTGAACAAGAAAAGCTTCATTTTCACAAGCACCTGCATATGCTGTATATTGAGGGTGACTAAAGAACTACTGCAGTATCCCTGTTGCAAAATGCACCATATATATATATATTCTGAGCTTATATTAATTCTTGCTAAACATGCTTTTTGTAAGTGCCACTAGTCCAGAAAAACTCACCCAACTCTTCGTTTACCCCCAGAATGACTTTGCATATGATTCTCCTTGTAGCTTTGATTATTTTTATCCTCCGCTCAAGTGAAAATGCATGATTTTGCAGGTCATGGTTGCATGATTAGGTCTCCTCAGAATGTATATTTATGATCAAGCAGCTCTACAACATATTTGATGGCACATAGGAAACAGTTGGTGCCAGTACTTACTGGCTGCTCAACACCCTTGCATATTATTATTGTCATCCTGTGTAAAGAATGGTATAGCATGCATTTTAAAAAATATATCAAAATTTAAAAACCATCAATAAAAGAGACACCTGCAGCATATTTTCATGCTATTTTTACAACATTTTTGGACTTTATCCTAGGCAAGGTGCTCAAGCAGGTGGAGGCTAAATAAGGTATCTGCAGGAGGGCTGATTGTCTCCTCCCAAGCTGAAGTCCTTGCAATAAAAAGAAAAGGAATCCTATTTCGGATTTTACATAAATAAGTTTAATAATAAAGGTAACTTTTCCCCATACAGTTAATCATAATGCAGTCAGGCTACTTTTAAGCAGGCTAAAGTTGCTGCACTGAATTTTAAACACATAGCATGCACAGGCAGATTGATCATTCTACATTCAAAATATTATACACTATTCTTCCTTCTAAGCCCTGCTACCCTGATGTAAGATCAAAAGGGAAACATCTTTGACAATAAAATCTCAGCCTGACCACTTTTCTCCCTTTATCATTTTCTTTCTTAAAAAGAGATAGAGCCTAATAGACTAAAAACCTGAAAGACTTTTGATTAGCAACAAAGTTTGACAAAGTCCTAGGTAGATTTTTGCTTATTCATGGCCAAAGCCCTTATTTTTTTATGAATAATACTGAAACCCCTTATTTCTTTGTGAAACCTGCAAGCCACTTTTAATATAATATTAAAAGTATTCTTGTTTCTCTGATTAACATCTCTTATCTGTATCAAAATTTACACTGCAACTACAGTGGTACCTCGGGTTAAGTACTTAATTCGTTCTGGACGTCCGTTCTTAACCTGAAACTGTTTTTAACCTGATGCACCACTTTAGCCAATGGGGCCTCCCGCCGGAGCACGATTTCTGTTCTGTTCTAAGCAAAGTTCTTAACTTGAGGTACTATTTCTGGGTTAGCGGAGTCTGTAACCTGAAGCGTATGTAACCTGAAGCTTATGTAACCTGAGGTACCACTGTACTTCAAAATAAATTACGCTTGGTAGGGGGAAGACAAGGGATGCTGAAAAATCCATTGATAATTTAATAATTTAAAACTGAATGGCAAGGAGTTACTCTCTCCCTCATATGCATAGGTGGGGAGAGGGGGGGGGGACAGGCTGAACATACCACCACTGTCTTTTGACTTCAGCACACAAATCCAAATCTCTAGACCAAAATAAAATGAATAAAATATCTAAATAAGGAGTTTGCATAAATATAATTCACTTAATGTACTACACTGCTTAGGAAATGGCTACCATAGAAAATTGAGGGTAAACAGGAGTGAGAATCATGTGGTAATGGAATTTACACTTGGAGCAGAGAGGACAGGTGTACAGTCATCAGAAGGCCGTGGTCTGATGTCTAATTAAATTGGCAAAATATATTCAGTTCCTTTCTGACTACTGAACAATCTTTAACAACTTTTTTTGCTTTTAATAATTAAATCAGACTATGATTCTGTAGTAGGTGCAATAGTACATGCTTGCAAATTGCAGAAAGGCAGAATATTTACAGTTTCTGAGATTTCTAACCCATGAAATTGAGTTACAAAAGCAGCCAAATAGCTACGCAATTATCCAGCGTTTAGTTTCTTATTGTACTCCTCCTCCCTGTTCCTCAAATTCTTTGGCTGACTTCAGATTTCACCTCTTCTTGTCCTTGTTCTTGCCCTGTGAAACCCTGACCCTTGTATGCATCTTCCAGGAGTTGCCTTCTATCCATCACACTGTCAGGCGTGCCAGCCTTATTTTCTGATCCACCTGCTTCTCCCATTACCACATTTTGAGTTTAGTTCAGTGCACCACCTGTACTTAAGAAATCCTTCATGAGCAGCTATTTGAGATCATAGTTTTCTACTCAAGAAGCACCTCCTCTGTAGTGGAAAATGCTAGTCATGGGAGATAAAAAGAAATAACGGTGATGTTTGGTAGATAACTCAAAAATGGCTTTTGATCATTAGAAATGTATTTCATTTGTTCCAAGAAACTGAAATTGAACATAAATTTATGAATCTCTGTTCTGTTTTAATTTCCCCATTAGGCATTCCATATTACCTTCAAGGCCAAGAGTTGCTTGTTTACAAGTCAACAGTCTTTGGCCTTAGTTGAAATGTTGTTAAAACTAATCATGTGTAAACATGATTAGTCTCTGGATAGGAGAACACTGATAATTTATTATGTAAGCTATTATCCCTTTTTAGAGTGTTCAGAATGATTTCCACAAGGCTTCCAGTGGCTGTTCTATAAGTGGGAATAGGGGGGCGGGGGAAGGAAGGAAGGAAATATTGTAGGATTAGGAACCAGGAGTATTTTATATGAATAACAATAATAATATTTTTTTATTTATACCCCGCCTTTCCCAGCCAAGATCGGGCTCAGGGCAGCTAACACCGAATATAAATACAGTAAAAACATTTTTAAAAGCAAAACAAAAAATCCTAAACAAACAGTTGATTAAAATTCAAGTTATAATACAGTTTAAAATGCAGCTTAAATGCAGCGTCATTTTAGTGGTAGCCTATACGTAGATCAAAGCCATAAGGGGAGAAAACGTCAAATCCATGCTGGTCCTACATGGGCCAGCAAAAAGAGCCGAGGGAAAATTTATATACAAAATCCCATGTAAGGGTTCCATCAAAAAAACCAAAAATGACAGGGGGAGTTAGACCGAGTCCAGCCCAAAGGCCAAGCGGAACAGCTCCGTCTTGCAGGCCCTGCGGAAAGATGTAAAATCCTGCAGGGCCCTAGTCTCTTGTGACAGAGCATTCCACCAGGCCGGGGCCAGAACTGAAAAGGCCCTGGCCCGGTTGAGGCCAATCTAACCTCCTTGGGGCTCGGGACTTCCAAAATGTTGTTTTTTATGGACCTTAAGGTCCTCCACGGGGCATACCAGGAGAGGCGGTCCCATAGGTACGGGGGTCCAAGGCCGCATAGGGCTTTAAAGGTCAAAACCAGCACCTTAAACCTGGCCCTGTACTCCACTGGGAACCAGTACAGCTGGTAAAGCACTGGATGAATGTGATCCCGCGGCTTGTGATACTCTGACCTGATTGACTTGAATCTGATCTTAAACCCATAGGATGGCATATCCTTTCCACAAGAGCTTTCCATGCAGATTTTTCCATGAGAGGCCCTCTGGGGCAGATTCTGAGGGATGCATGGGGGCAGAAGGGAAGGGACAAGACGGGGATGTTGCATTGTACAAGCAGAAATCATTGTGTAAGTTGGTGCTCATCATTGGATATGGCCCAGAAAGGACTGACTCAATTAATGTCAGGATACTGGGGTTTCCGTGAAACACACCATAACTGTTTCTGTTTAATTTAATTAAAATTAATTAATTTTAAACTTGCATGAAATAAACTAGATTTTAATATCAGTTAAAGAGAGAAAATTATAGTTAGGATGTAAATCCAGATCTCTGTGTATGCATGCATGTTTTTTCACTAGGTGTTTAGTGTGGAATTGCCATGCTTCATTCACTCACTCTATCTAGCACATCCACATGACATCATCATACAATGATTAGTTCAGTGTTTTTCAGTAGAAAAGAATCTGTAGATGGAGCTGTCTCTTCCATCTTTTTTAAAGGGCAAGGTTTTGACATTGTCAATGACTTACTGGAAAGTAAACCTATACATCTCATCACTCTTAGCAGTGGCTGCCATTTTATGACCCTTTGATCTACTGGATCAAAGTGCATTCTGTGAGTAGAGGGACACAACTGGATGCAACAGGTAGAAAAAGCTAAATATTCCCAACGGTGTGGAAAGTCACTTGCAATAGAAAAGCAACAATTAGGTAGCAGTAGGAGCCACATGTCTGGAATCAGTGTGTGTGTGTGTGTGTGTGTGTGTGTGTGTGTGTGTGTGATATAAAATATAGGTTCACTTAGTCCATTTGACTTTATTGGCGCTAAATTAGCTTATGTCTTTAGTCTGTGAATTTCGCCCCCAATTGCAGACTGTGCCTGAAAAGACTTTTTCACATCAAGCCTGGTTATGTTGCTGTTTGTAGGGTAATACAAATTTTGTTACATTGTCACTAAATATTTTAAATTATTGATTTCATAATATTTTTATGTATGGGGAATAACTTCAGTGGATTTTTAGTGACTGTCACTGACAGCTTCTGTCAATAAAGAACAAGTTTATGTAAAATGCTAAGAATGGTATTCCAATGAAGACTGGTCAGAAACCACTTTCTGAACCAGAAGTTTGAAAAATGTTTATTCCTCTCTCTCTCTCTCATGGTTTTCTTTACTACCTAATTACCTTGTTGTGGTTGTTATAAATGACAAGGCTGGTCTTATTTACAATCATAAAGCCCTTTTTAGCTAATGTGAGATGAAAACTCCAACAATTGTTTTGTGTTTTGAGGAAAACCTGATACCTCTCTGTGTGGTGGGTGAAATAGGAACACACATTAAACACATGTTGACTGAACAGTCATAGTAGCTTAGAATTGCCTTCCCTAATTGTTATGAGTGATGATTTTTAGGTTAGCATGAAATACCTTTTACTATGGTGTCACTCGGCAGTCATGAATGGGCAAGTTTAAAGACTTGATTTTTAAATTGTTAATGCTTTTTCTGATAAAATCATATATATGTCTAATCAGGAAGAGGTCCCACTGAAATCAGTGAAGCTTACTAACTGGTAAAGTGAACAGATCAGAAGAGGCTTACTAATGGGTAAATGTTTCCTGGAATTTTTTCTCACCTTTGGAATGTGGCAGAAATGTTAAATTATTCGGAATGGCAGAACAGCAGTTCGTTACAAATTTGACGTCTGGTCTAGGTACTACATGGAGAGCACATTAACCACATTGTGCTTACGTTTGCTGGCAATGTCTATCCTGTATGGTTGACAGATTGGGTTTTCTGCTTTCTACCTCAGAAACTATCACCTCCAAAATTTCATTATGATTTGGCATGAGAAACCTCTGTGATGATTAGAATTTGTATTGTGCTTTCATAGGATGCAGCTTTGTGCGATGTCATATGTCTGCCCAGCCTGTTGGTCCAAGAGCCAGAATGTCTATGTGACTCTAGCATTCAGTTTTCTATGGCTGAAATGGTCAGTACTGATGTAAAGAAATATTTTATTCTGTGTGGATGTCCCTGCATTTCACAGATCTAATAGTGCTTGGTATGCCAGGCTTTGCAAGGATTCTCTCCTTCCAAATCACCATTTATGTCTCTGTTCAGCTCTTGCCATGAAGATACTGTAGTATTTATGTGTTGACTGTGAGAAAGCGCTTTCTAGCACTTAGCCACTGAAAGCAGTACAGTGCTAGGGTCACCATAAAAACCGAAAAATTCCAGTAATGTCGAGGGGGGTGGCGAGGGCTAAATTGGCGGCCAGGAAGAATTTTCAATTTAATAGTAAATGTTTAGGATTTCATCTGTTCCCTGGCGGAAGCTGAAGTGCTATGCAGCGGTCACTTCCTTATTGCCTCCTAGACAGCGATTTCGGAAGCCTGCTCACCACCCCATTATTCACCACTGCCAATCTCCCAACAACTTTGGAGTGACCGTGGTACAGATTTGTACTTCTTGAAATATGGGAACCCCATGCAGTGCATAGGTGGTGCTGTGGTGTAAACCACTGATCCTTGGGCTTGCCGATCGGAAGGTTGGCGGTTCGAATCCCCGTGATGGGGTGAGCTCCCGTTGCTCTGTCCCAGCTCCTGCCAACCTAGCAGTTCAAAAGCACGTCAAAGTGCAAGTAGATAAATAGGCACTGCTCTGGTGGGAAGGTAAACGGTATTTCTGTGCACTGCTCTGGTTTTGCCAGAAGCGGCTTAGTCATGCTGGCCACATGACCTGGAAAAACTGTTTGCGGACAAACGTCGGCTCCCTTGGTCAGTAAAGCGAGATGAGTGCCGCAACCCCAGAGTTGTTCGCGACTGGACTTAACTGTCAGGGGTCCTTTACCTTAACCTTTATGCAGTGCAAACAGACATCCTCCACACTTGAGTGTGCATTTCAATGCATGTTCATTTTAGTCACATGGTTTTCAATTTAGAAGCATGCTTCATTGATGTGTACAGTGGTACCTCGGGTTAAGAACTTAATTTGTTCTGGAGGTCCGTTCTTAACCTGAAGCTGTTCTTAACCTGAGGCACCACTTTAGCTAATGGGGCCCCCTGCTCCTGCCACGCCGCCAGAGCACGATTTCTGTTCTCATCCTGAAGCAAAGTTCTTAACCTGAGGTACTACCTCTGGGTTAGCGGAGTCTGTAACCTGAAGCATCTGTAACCTGAAGTGTATGTAACCCAAGGTACAACTGTATTATGATGTGTATTCAGCTTCTGTTTCTCCCAATCTCTCCTTAGGATGTGCAACAGTTTAACTGGCAGTTGTGCATGCTATCTTCTTTACTGAAAGAAAATAAATTGGATAGAATCAGACATTGGGAAGGCTTCAGATAATTGTCTGCACCAGCAGAACCACAATATTAATATCAGAAACTGAGCCTGGTGGACTGTAATGGTCTTTAGTAAGTCCTCACCTGCACCTTTAGATGTAGAAACATGGTCTTTCGTCATGCCCATTTTGGGCTTTATTTGGGCAATTTAGTTCCCTTCCAGCACAAAGATGTTTTTATTTTAGGAAGTTTTCCCAAACAATATCTCCTGATGGACTGAGCTGATTGTGTTTTATACAGTGCAATGTAAGGCACATTTAATCTGAAGTATGGTCTCTGTGGTGTTAGTTTTACAAGGACATTGACAGAGGTCTTTAGAAAAACGGAAGCCAACCTACAGCAATACACAATATTCTAAACCAGCTGTACTTAAAGGAAATAGAGGTATTATTTACCTGTAACTAACTATGCCAGCATGTGGATAGGGTTCTGCATTCCATTGAAAGCAATGAAGCATACTTAGACACATCCACACTTCAATGCATCCCAACATGCTTTCAATTTATGCCAACACATCTTTTCAAAACTCATATACTGTGTGCATACTGGATATTTAATCATCTAGCAAGTGATGCCCATGTGGAAACCTGGTTACACATATGGATGTCTATCGGTGGATTGGTTTTAAAATGCCAAGCTAATGACATAGCATACAAGCTTTAAAATATCTCTCCATAGAGTAGCTATTTCTTATGTTGATTCAAAGGTATTAAAGGTTTAGAAAAGGGAAAGGAAACAGATACATTGAAGGTAATATTCAAACCAGAGGGGGTGTGAATTTCATTATCTGAAATTCAATAAACCTTTTTTTAAAAGAAATATTTCTACTACTTTACTCTGATGACTATATTGAATGTCTTATGTCAGATATATTTCATGGTTGTTACAAATAATGCAATTGAACATATGTCTCTTATGTATTTAGTGAGCACTGTTTTAACATCTGCTGCTCTTCTGAAGGACAAAGAAAAGCAGTCTGGAGGAAATTGAGTTTTAGGAAACCTTTATATAGATGTAATTTTTTTAAAAAAACTAATTTCATTGAAAATAAGATACTGACAAAAATACTGCAACAATACTGGGCTCTAAAGTGTCTAATAACCTAGTAACAAACCACGACTAACAACTTCAACTCTTCCTAAGATCCAATTTGTTATGATAAGTTGGCTAGATTATGATGATGATGGGAAAGATCTTTTGGAACCAGTGAAATTAGCAACAAATTTGTCACTTGTTCATTAGATGGATGCAGAATATATGCAAGATGCATATGGTTCATAACTGCTGTACTAGAGGAAGATGAGAGCACAGTGGTATTTTGTAGTTATAAAGAGGATTTTCAACCAACTTTTGACATATGATATATAAATATAAGCCTCTCTGTGCATATTAATAAATGGTATCGTCCATATGCCAGACTTTTCCATTAAATCATGTCTCTAGCCTTTTCACTGCATTGTTTAGTGTCCAACATTAGAGCATATATTACATGAATTGTAATCCTTGTGGGGGAAAAGAAATGACATACACTTATAGAAATATTTCTTTGTGGGCACACAGTGAAGGACTTGAATTGGAGTACATTTTAAACTTTAAACAGAGAAAGTGTCTCAGCAATCCTCATTTTTCAGAACATTTTCCTACATTTTTTAAAATCCTAAATTAGCAGTTTGTAAATGAATGCACATTAAAGTGGCTGGCTGATACTTGCTTATTGGCATTTCAATATTGCAGCTTGCTCATTTTATAATTTACATTTTCAGTGCTACTCATGCATTTCAAATCTGTTGTCAATTTCAACTCTATTGTGAGGAGGCTTCTGTGGAATAAATGAAGAGGTGAAGGGGAAACTTGTCAGTTTCACTGCTCTTCTTTGCATCCATTATATGCAGTTGTCAAGGGTTATCTAAGATGCACATCCAGCTACATCTAAATTTCTCTTTCTCTCTTTCTCTTTCTGACTAGCATATGCAAAAGTTAGTTCAAACAGCTGTCAATACTTTGTTTTCCGATAAAAAATAATAATTTAGGTAGAACTGGGTATAAGGAAGGTTTGGCATATCCCTCAGCACCATAATACCTTAGAATTTGAATCTAATGCACATTATTTAAAGATACAGTTTAAGGCAGCCATGTTACCTACACCATCCTCTACTAACTAGCTTGACTTGGAGAAATGCAGTGTGGTGTAGTAGTCAGAGTGTTGGACTAGGACATGGGAGACCAGATGCTCATGGAGCTCACTGGGTGACTATGGGACAGTCACTGGCTTTCGGCCTAACCTATCTGATAGGGTTGTTGTGGGGATTAAATGAGGAGAGGGAGAGCTATGTGTGCCACTTAGAGTTTTTATAAAATGAGATGACCCACAGCATCCAAATCCACCAAAGAGACCCTGAGGTGGAAACCCATGAATAACTCTGAGAAGAATTACAGGTTGTAAGCCACTGAACTTGGAGTGGTAGTACAGATCATTAAGCAATTATCCAGACTGCTCTCTTGGATTAGCCCATCAACCACGTAAGACTGATTACTTTCTTTAAGACTGAACTGTGTGAACAACATACATATATTGAAGGTATCAATTACTGTTTAACTACACCAGAACACCACTTCTTTAAATCTTTCACATGTTCAGCTTAAGAGGTAGTGCTTATGCAGTCATATATTTTGAAACTGAGCAGATTAACAAGGGGTCGTGTGAGCTCTATCTAGAATTGTTAGCAAATGGCACCTCAAAATTGTCCACCCTATTTACAGTCAGAGAATTTGCGGAAACAATTTATCAAAGAGATTCTCAGAAGTGGGGCTTCTCCTATGACTTCCCATCCCCTGATTATGCAAGTGGTAGCATCAGTAACTATGTTGGTAGCCTGGCCACCATTTTGCATCCTTCACATAGAACCCAGAAAATAGCATCATTTCTGGGGAAGGATGGAATGGAGGCCACCGGAAAAAAACAATGAGAAATTATTTGGGGGGAATTATGGAAAGTGGCTTTTTTCTTGGCATGAGGCAATAAGAAAAATAAATATGAAGAAAGTTCTCAATACTATGCTGATAACTTTGGACTTGACTCTAGTTCTGCCTTTTTGCTGAAGCAACATTTCTGCAGTTATTACACTTGGAGCTGTCCAAGTGCTGCATTTCCTAATGTTCAGATAAAAGTAAATTCCTTTCTAACTCCCAATATGATCAATGAGTATCAAAGGCCTTGTATGCTGGATAAGTACTTTGTATTTATTGTTTATTTTATTTTATTTTATTTTATTTTATTTTATTTTATTTGGGTTGTTGTTTTATTAAATTATAAAACTTTAACTTGCACATCTTCTTTGATTGTGTTACTGAATTGACATTTTAAGAAAATATTTATTCAAAAGTTACAATACAGTTACAATATAATACATTTACAATTAATATATATCCCCTCCACAGACACTTCTGTGATAATGGTGGCATTAAAATATCGTGTTCTTCTTCAATAAAATAGAAACGGACATGATGATGTCCTTGGTATACTAGCACCCTTCCATCTGCACCCACATACTTTATCTCTCTTACTGAACTATGTATTACTAGACTAGGGGGGGAAAGGGGAAAAGCTTCAAGACAGTATGGTTTCAATAAGTCTTAATTACAATTAAATATATTAATTTTTATATGTTGATCCATAAGATTGCATACTGTTTTACAAAATATGTTGAACTTTAGGAGAAATAATGTTGCCTTGTCAAGTTATAGTGTCTATGGAATCATAGCACAGCTTTTTTAAATATCACAGATTCTTGTCTTAAGTGATAACTTTAAATAACTCCAGTGTGTTATTTATTTAAATTCATGTTAAGTATTTTATGCCAAACATCAAATGTACATGATTAGTAGATATGCCTAAAGCAGATTAGACACTGATATTTCATCTAAAAATATATTTCTGCTGTACACTTTAAACTTTTTGTTAATTTTGTCAAAAGTTGAGGATGACAGTGGGCAGATTTTTTAATGTATTTTCAACACTCCTAAAAGGACATAGGACATAGGGCAATGCACTATTTCTTGAGATGTTGTAACAGGAAAGGATCAGATTGCAGAATTACAATCCTACAACCTGCTGTCCACTCAATCACACCTGTGGATAGCACACATTGTTTTTCTGACTATCTACTTTGCAGATATATCTTTGGGGGGACCTGACTGCATGGAGAGAAGCAAAATTCCCCCATGACTATGTGCTCTTTGTGAGCTTAGTTCAGAGGAGTTGCATGACAGATTTAGATGATCGTACTGAGTCAAAGTACAGCCCATAGCAGAATCATTAGCTGCAGATAAAATTTCAACACAATAAGCAGGTTCACCATAGCTCAGGTCGATAAATAGCTTCTAATATTCCCATGAGATTAAAAGTCCAGAATACTAGGCATTCTACGCCTGTAGTGAAGACTTGATGCAGCAATATGGTTAAAGACAATATGTTTATTAAAATATAACAAGGAAAACTTTGACCACAGTAAAAAGAAGTATGGGCAGACCATTAGCTATGCTAACAGGCAGAAAAATATTGTGCCAAACCACCCCAGAGCAGCTCCCTAACCCAATCTGCTGTGGAGGGTGGCAAAACCATCTTCCCATAAAGGAAACCCCATGGTTCCAGTGTGCAGCATTCAGCAGGAGACACCTGCAAGGCTCCGAGAGACCCAACAGCCCCCACTAGACAGTCAACAATAGGAGGTAGCTATGCCCTCTACCCAACACACCTCAGGATGCTAACCACTATCTAAACCTCTTACATGCCTGAACTAAATGCCAAATAAACCAAACAGCCAAATTAAGCCATATCCCACACTAAGCCAATGGAAATCAGAGCAGTGTGAAGTGGTGAGGGGGGGAGCACCCAAAAATCAGCGTACTCCCAAAAAGTTCCTGTTCATCCCCAGTTTGGCACAGTGCTCAAGGGTGGGAGACCACTATGAAGATGAGAAGGAATACTTGGAGGAGAAACAAGCTGTTATAGGAAATTTCTCCCCACCCCCAAGCTTATTATCCCCAAACAAGCCACAGAGTATCATAGAATTGTAGCGTTTTGCCCAAACCTGTGAGCTTAGCTATCCAAGAATAGTGAAGAACATGTGTTCCTTCCCTTCAAAAGAAAGCCACATAAGACTTTCTTCTTCATTGGGGTGGACATCCTGAACTAAAGGTTGGAACCAACCTTAAATACCTTTTTTTTAAAATCCACAAAAGGGCTATCCCTGTCATAACTCTTGACACTTACTAGCATGAGATTGTGTAAGGGGTGTGACTCCACCACATAACTTTTATCAATTCAAGAACAACCTACCACTAGCGTGGAGAGGAAAATCCGCACAAACGCTCTAAAAACACTAGTAACATCAGCTTGTGACCAAAGGTACAGACAATCAGCTACTAATTCACACTTCAAAGCTCATAAATGGTAAGTTCAGAAAGGCCCTAAGTGCCACTCTGTGCTTTATATAGCCATCATAATTGCCACAGATACATTACTGTTAAAACCACTGTTTTGCACCTTAAAATGTATGCTTTGTCCTTAACTTTTTAAGCTATATTTTTTAAGCTATATTTTTTTAAGCTATATTTTTAAGCTATAATTTTTAAGCTATATTTACACATGCTTAGATGAAATTCCTCCAGCCACACTTTATGTGGAAAGCACTAGTATAGCCTAGCAAGCAGGGGCAGCCAATCTGTGTTGTAAATTGTTCCTCAACAAAATCACTCTGGTATACATTCCGCTTCATTTTAGCTTGCTGAATTACTTTTATGTTGCTTGATGTGGCTGGAGTCATTAACAATGATCTCAGAAATGGCTCATGCTTGAAGTTGAAATTTGCTGGCTCTGGCATGAAAAGCTCAGCCAAATCAAACACCCCAATCCTAAATATCCTTCCTTTGATTCTGTTCCACTGATTTAAATAGCACTTGCTATTGTCCATTTGGGATTGTACTTCCAGTATCAATCATCTATCTATCTATCTATCATCTATCTATCTATCTTATCTGTCACTAATATTTAATAGTCTGTTAATTTAAAGCAAATGTCTTAATATGTTTTCTCCCCAATCCTTTTTTAAATTCACCACAACCTTTGATGTCACAAATTGTGCTTTCTGAAATTGCTCCTACTAAAATCCCAGCTTTCCTAATTGGGCACCATGGATATAATATTGGCTGAATATATATCCTTCCAACTACTGATTTAAAAGTAGAATTACAATGTAATTGCAGTAATTTTAGTCCAGAATCAACCCAGTGTCAAGTCACAGTCAGTCTGTAGTTGCCTTTTGGGGCTTTGTGAATTGATTCAGTACTCTAGGAAAAGGCAGGCAAGGAACAGCATAATGGCCCTGTGCTCATTTGTTATATAATAGAGAGAACTAGACATGTGCATTCTGAAGTGAACAGATGTGTGGATGGTTAATTCTGTTGCCCTGACCAAGCGATTAAGGGAATTAAACCTGGCCCATTCCATTACGCTGAGTATCCTTACACCCACTCCTGTTTGAGGCAACACACTGCTTAAAGTGAAGAGTTATTGAAGAGTAGAACACAAAACAAACACTATCAATCACAAAGGTAACATTCAGCCTCTTTGCCTAAACACAGACATTTATGAATGCAGGATTCCCCTGATGTGACCAATTGAATTAGACTATTACAAAAAAGAATAGTGTGAGACAACCATTTGAGTTTGGCTTTGTGCTTTGGTTTAATGAAATTTGTATCTATTGAAGAGGAAAAAGCATCCATATAAAAATTGGGCCCCATTTTCTTTACAATATTGTAGTGTCAACAAATTTTATTTAAACTCTTCACTCTTTATCAAGCTTTCCTCAAGTATTCATTTAGGGTATCTTTAAATTTTGTTTGCCTCTTTTGTCCAAGGGAGAAAATGAAACAGTTTGGGAATCTGTGAAAATGGTTTTAAAAATGAAAATTCAGCTTTGCCAAGAAGACATTGCTGAGAAAAACTAGCTTGACTATAAATCAGATATGAATCAGACCACAATAACCTGACATTACATATATTAGTTATGCTAGTCAAGTTTTCCTATGATCATGACATCAGTCCCCAAGCCCTCTCATTTCTGAACAATGTTAATCTCAAACCTAAATTTGGCATTGTTAGACTGTGAACAAAGTACTTCACATCTATTTGGTGTGATGAAACTGGTATTCATTCAATGATACTATATTAAGATTTTTGCTCTTTTCAGCTCATTAATTGTCATATGTTACAATCATGATCTCTTAGGGAAAGCAGAGTTGCTTTTTAAAAATGTTTATACTGATAGCTTGCCAAGAATTTTTTTTAAGGTACAGGCAGTGCTTTTTTCAGGGGGGTACTCAAAGGTACGCAGTATCAGACCTTTAAATAATTTTTTTAAAAGTGTGACACTTACTGTAACAACTTCATAGTGAGTACCAGCACCTATTTTTCTAGGGGAAAAAAGCACTAGGTACAGGAATCCAGAACCTGACTTCTCTGGCTTAACTGTGAACATCAAAATATAGGTGGCAAAGAAGATGTCACCCTTACAGCACTTAAGAACAAGGATTTATTCATACAGCCATTTATTGGTGAATAGGGGAAAGAAGAGAAATACATTTTCTCTTACCCTATGGTGAAAACATAATGGGAGATTAAACATTGGGTGGATTTCTTGCACTCACAGGAGGGACTTTTGATGTACCAGAAGTTTTTTTTCTAATGCTACCTTCCACCAGATTCCCAGATCTCTGGAACTGATTTTTTAGGAGAAGCTGGGTGACAGGCACTGGCGGAGGAAGAGGGGTGCGGGGGGAGCACACCGCTCCCAACAGCGCGATCCCAGTGGGGTGCCATCACATGAAGCTCCACCACCGGTGACACGGTGGGAGGAATCTACAAAAAGTGTATCCCTTTCCATTAGTAGATGCTGCCACAAGAGGGTATGAGTTGGAACCCACTCATTACAAAGAAGCAGCAATGTTGTTTCCAGGTTCAGCAACAGGAATAAAATCTTTGCCATCCATACTTGAAAGAAAGGTTTGTAAAACCTCAAGGGCCTAATATGGTTTGTGTCTGCAATTTTCTCTGTTATAAAGTGTTGCATGAATTTTCATGTGATGTGCAGCAATTAACAACAAACAAAGCATCAAATCCTATGTCACTTACCTAGGAGTAAGCTTTATTGAACTTCATGACATTACTTCTGAGTAGACATGTTTATTTTTTTAAAAAGGAAAAATGCATGAGCATTGGTAAGGAGTGTATATATATCCTCAGTCATAAGAAGCAGCTACTACTTATAATAAGGATATGATTAGATGACCACTGACTATTGAGTGCTCTCCATAGATTTTAGATTACAGTAAAGCATAAAGAAAATCATTAGATCTTAATACTTTAATCTGTTTCAAATTTCAAGCTTTACAACAACTATAAGATTTAACACATAAGTTTGTTTTTAAATAATGCAGATTAATTACTAAGAAAAAATGAATCAGGCTTCACCAAGAACCCAGGGCAATCAGGAGGCAAAACACAAGGTTGGCGGACAATGGCACTTTTATTAATTTAGCAACAGTTATGCAGTAGGGAACAATTGTGTGAGATACTAACTGTGTATAACAAACTATGGGTTAGCCAGCTCCACCATTCATCTACCCCTGACCTTGAGCCCCACCCTTTCAGGTGAGTTGAGAGGCATTACTGCTTCACCTCCGTCTGGGGCCTTGGTTCAAGAAGGTGTCACAGATGGCCTCAAAGGTGCTCCTTAACCTACCAGTGGGTCCCACAGCCCTGAAAGCAGGTCTCAGCACTACATCATTTATCCTTGTGCTTAAGGATGCTTACCAAACCTTAACTACCTGGAACTTTCCCATACCTATCAGCCGTAGAGGATGACAAGCCTCAACTTAGCCACCTTCCCTTCACCACATGCAGATGACCTCTAGCAGACTGCTGCAGATCTGACAAAAATAAATTGCCCAAATCTGAAAGTTGTACAATATCAGTATGATACAGTTGACCCTATACATAAAGAAACTAAGAGGAATGATTTCTCCCTGGCCACTGGACAGGATGATTTTAACCTCCTTATTAACCTTTCTATGAATCCTATTAGGGAACCTAGGGTTACCTGCTTCCCACCAAACATGCCTGGGAAGAATATTAGACCAAATAGTAACCAACCCAGGCCACTGTTACCAGTACAGAGCCTGTACAGTTTTGTAAAATAAGTGCATTGCCCTTAAGGAGGCCCAGAATGTTACCACCCAAGAAGATAATTAAAATGTGAAGAGGATGCACAAGCTGAAAAGCACAGGCAACTGACAAATACTGTACACATCATTCTCTTCTGACACAGCTATTGGACTGCTTATGAGGGAAGCACCCCCAAATAAAATGCAAAGTGACTAAATAAAGGTCCTCACAGGGTACAACACAGGACTACATGAGTGGGGAAGGGGTTCAGAAACCAAAACACAAGATACTCAGACTTTCCATTGGGTTTTCAAAACCATGTAGAGGGAACAGCTGCAGAAATAAAGTAATCATATTTTGTACATTTCTAATGTTAGGATTGGAAGCTGCAGAGCAAGTTCCCAGTCAAATTGGAGCCCCTACTCTACCACAGTTGTTAAAGAGTTTCCACCTTGCTAGTTCAAAGCATGATGGCAGTTCTTTTCCAGTGACAGGGAAGAGTGGACAAGATGCCAGTTGCAGAAAATGTTACTTATTCTGGACATAGGAGCATAGTTCTTCTGTAATATGTAAGTTTCACAGGAAAAGGCAAGATGGAATGGATGTGAGCTGTTGGCACAAATGAGAATATGGCTTATTGGTTAGACAAATGTGCTGAATAGGATTTGTCATTGCAGCCACTCATATTTACTCTTCTCTCTCAGCACCACTGGTTGTTTTTCATTGTTGCCACAAAACTCCCACATCTCTACCTAAATTTTCTTAATATGGAACAGCACATAATTCACTCAGCTGTGTTACGTTCTCATTACTTTACTTTCCAGTAAAGATTATTGTGTGTCTACTCCAATAATATTTTTACACTTTATCAGATTGATGAGGGAAGGACTGAAAACACCTGCTACAAGATCACCTTTGGACTTTAGCAGTAATTATATCCACTTGAAACTAGATCTACTATCACCTTAAATTGGTAACTTGTGATAAAAGTGAAAAAGAAGAAGAAATCTATTAAAAATATCATTTCTTCAACTGATAATCAATATTTTTCAAAAGGCTTTCTTAGGTTTCTAATTTTTTTTTAAGGAATCATAACCTGCAATTGTCAGTATGTATATGTGTGCCAGAATATGTTTGTAAAGTCAAAAGGAACCAACAAGGCTTCTCAAAGCATAAATCTAACTGACATGCCTGATGCTTAGTGAGGTTGGCATAGTAGTCAGGCAGAAGGATCCCAGAAAACCATTTCAGGTCTTATTTATTCAATAGGCAGCTGATGCGTTTCAAGAGGAACCTAGCAGGATCACAATCCCTGCAAGTCTTACATTCTCATTAAGAAGTGAGTAGGTGGGTTTTGGAGTACATGAAAGCACTCTGCTCCTGGTAGGGATAACCTTTCTTGTCCTCATTAGGATGAGTGATGACAGCAGTGAGAAATAAAGTATTTTCAGTGTTCTTCTTCTTTAGTAGAGTAGCAACAACAAGAGGAAAACAGACCCACACTGTTTCTGCTCTTTAGGTTTATCAGACAGGAAAATACTTGGTTTGATGAGGTGCTTGTTAATGTAGAGCTCACTCTACATATTAATTTTTCATCACATTTCCGTATGGGTTATGCTGCATTTTGCCATTTTCTTTATTTTGCTTTCCCTCTCATATTGTTGTGTATGTGCAAGGATAGGTGGATGAGGGAAGGGGTGGGGTGGAATTCCACCAATGCTAATACCTCCTCCAAATGCAGTTTTTCCCATTAGGAAGTTTAAGAAGGCAAAGACCGTGAGCAGCAAAACTGAACACCACAGGCTTTCCCCCCCTGATTTGTCTACCCAGCCACACTTTTTCATGAAACATGAATTAGGCTTATGTAACAAGTAAACTTCCTTGGCAACTGTTTTAAACTACATAATGTTGGAAAGGAAATAGACTGTGATGGATTCATACATGCTCCTTCCATACATGCAAGGTAGTCCTGCAAAAGGCTCTCACTGGAGGAAAGCAGGAGAGGTGACTTTTGCCAGTACTCCTTTCCCTGTAACCCTCCCACATCACTTCCCATACACGGGGAGAGAGCAACTCTCTGGAGCAGACTAAGAAGAGGCTGAAAAAGAAATAGGAGAAAATCACATTCCACCCTCTTCTGCTGGCTGGACTGTCCCATTAGCAAAACTTGGACGTGTCCCTATTCAGTTTTCCAGAATGTAAAGAAAACCCTTGAAAAATACTTATTGATATGCTGGAAATTAGAAAGAAGGCTATCTTAATAAACAGTAGGTAAACCATGAAGATTGGTAGTGATGACCATCAACTTGAATGGCTTTAAAAGCAGATTAGTAAAGAAGGACAATGGCTACTAGCCATGATACCTATGCTATTCCTCCACAGCTGGAAGCAGTGTGCTTCTGAATACGAGTACTGTCGCTAGAAACCACAGGAGAGGACGCAGGTCCTTGTGCTCAGCTACTATGAGAACAGCATGGTGGACTAGATGGGCCCTTGGCCTGATCCAGCATGCTCCTTAATAGAGAAGCTTTCCCATCCTGTTTGATGACAGCAAATAGGCTTAACCAAACTGTGGAGATTTTGGTAGCAAACCGGTTGATAACAGTTTACCAAATTTAATTCCCATAAAGAGTAGGAAAACAAGCATTGGTAGTATCTTCCTACACATTCTCACAATAATTAGGTTATTTTGGAGGGGTACAGCACACATGTAGTAGTCATATCTATTTTTCAAATGCTTTGTCACTCAAGCTTGCTGTATATGGAATACATTCATAAAATATGAACAGTAATTTGATTTACAGGTAGGTAGCATTGCTGGTCTGTCGTAGTTGAAACAAAATTTTAAAATTCCTTCCAGTAGCACCTTAGAGACCAACTAAGTTTGTTATTGGTATGAGCTTTTGTGTGCATGCACACTTCTTCAGATCCACTGAAACAGAAGTCACCAGAACCTTATGTATAGTGAGAGGGTGGGGAGGGGTATTACTCAGAAGGGTGGTGGGAATGGGTGATTGGCTGATAGGTGTGGTAAACCTGATTGCATGTTTCCAAGATGTATGATTTGAATGCAATACTAAAGATAATGTTACGTAGAAGGACAAGCAGAATCTTGTGTGTTTTATTGTTCTATAAAAGCTGCTGTATAAATGAAACAATATTATATACTTAAATAAACAGAATATAATGGATACATGCATAGAAGGTAATATAAGAATGTCAACCGTTAATATTTCACAGCAGCAAAAATCAAGCATTCCATGTACTTTCTTGAGAGTAAATCCTGTCTACAAGGCACAGCTGCTGCAATTGTAAACTGTTTCTTGACCTACACTCATTAGAATCCTGTCACAATTGTTATTTGCAGTATTGTGTTGATTGGTATTGGTGATAATTCACATAGTTTTATATTCAGTTTAATAAATGAAAGATGTTATCAGTGTTTTTGTCACAAATGAAAACATTACATGTATGGATGAACATAATGTGTTCAGTGGTTTTTGGACATATAGTGCTCTAGGGAGTCTTCCATATTTGCATGTGCCATAGTCTGTCATTCTTTATAAAAATGTGTGAACTGAAATGTGAAAATGGATTGAACATAAAATACTGCCTTACAGAATTAACTTGTAAAGCAATTCAGTTAATCTGGTAGTTCAGAAGGCAAATGAATTTAAGTGGTTAGCATTTTTTTTTCTTGAGAAATAAAAAGGAAATAATTCCTCTCCCTCCCCCCAGCCCAATTTGAGCCTTACTTACTTGGACATACCTTCCACTGAATTCAGTAAGAGGTAGGAGGAGCACATCAAGTATTGCATTATTAGGTTTACTCCTAAAAATGTAACATTTCAATTTGTCCAATATGCAAACGTACTGATCAGTAAACATACCTGTAATTGCTAGTGTGTAATGAACTATGTTGGCTGCTTGTATTTAATTAAAAGGAAAAATAGACCTGGTAAAATTCCCAGGATGCCAAGATCCAGGTTTGGGGCAATTACTTCTTGGTGACAGCACCCCAGCAGAGATTTAAAATCACAAAATATGCAACAAAGTAAAGTGTGAAAATTTTAGGCTATTAAACCTTTTAAATATCCACGTCTAATTTTTTCAAAAGCAGCATACAAAAAGACCACGTTTGGTAAGTTAAAAATGGTTTACTTACAAATACTTCAAAAGGGCAAATTCATGTGCTTTTCTATACAGCAGCAGTAAGAAAAGGCAGGCAGTATAACTTAGGTTCCAAAATGTGAAATGTTTCTAAATTATTTGTATAGAAACACAAAGATGGATTGCTTAAACCATGTGATCTAAACTTGGAGCTTTTAGTTTATACCTCCTTACTGATAGGATTCACATGGTGGAGATGAGAGAACAAAGAGTTTGGTTACCCCTCCTCTTATGATGAGGGTGTGTGAGCTAGCTAAGCCTGGCAGGACAGCTTACTCTATGGTCTTAACCCGTGGTTTGTTTGTTTTTTTAAAGAAAAAAGTGTTGGTACTCACCATGAAGTAGTTACAGTAAGTGCCACATTTTTAACATGGGGGGGGATGTGCCAGTACTGCATACTTTGAGTACCCCTAGAAAAAAGTGCCAGTCTTAACCCCTTCATGTATTCGAGTTAAGTATGTTGGTTATATGAGGCTGATTTATCACACAAAATAGACATTACAGATCATCATGTAAATAACTGCATATTTGAGGACTGTGCTCTGGTTTCTGAAATGAGCTTAGACTGTTGATACTTTTAACCAATAAAAGGATTTAACACATTTTAATTAAAAATTGTATTTCGCTTTCCTGTTCTAATGACATCCTCAGTTGTTTTTTTAAAAAAGCAATAAAAACAAAAAGCAGCAGACAAATAATAACTAATAAATATATGAATAAGGAATCTGTATAAATATTAGAGCACTAGTAAGTGCAAAGTCTTCAATTGATGGAGGAACAGTTATAAATCAGGAGCCAAACTAACACCCCCAGGGCAAGGCTTTCAACACTGCATGCTAAGAGTGAAGGCAGTCCTGTGCATTCTAGCCAACTGTATCTCAGAAGTAAGTGGGATATGCAGAAGTACCTCCTAGACTGATCTTAGGAGACAGCAGATTCTGACTGGAGGGGGTTTTCTTAGTTACGATGGCACTAGGTCATTGAGGAATTTTAAGGTGATAATCAAAACTTTGAATTGGATCCAGAAAATGATTGATAGCTGTGCAGCTGATACAGCAAAGGAGTAACATGTTCCAAAGAACTGGCAAAAGTTAAAAAATGTAGAAGCCGCAATTTGTGCCATCTTCTCGATGGCCTTCAAAGGCAACCCTATGTAGGTCACAATTATAGTAATCCAGTCTAGATGAGACTTTGACTACTTTTGATACCTTGGACACAGAAACTCACTTGGCTAAACTGATTATTTGTGGCAGTGTTTTTTTTTTTTTTTGTATTAGAAGTCACCAGTATGGAGAAACGTCACCTCCCTTCCCTTTTGGCTACCAAGGGCAGCCATTTTGCTCTGGCACCCACCCACTTCTGTCAGGATATGAGTGCCAGCAGCTCGTTTTTCTTTTCAATCAAAACAAGTACTGATTTGCAGATGATTCACCCACTCCCCCATCACAGCCCCTGTCTGATCTTATTTGCTTCCTACCTTAGATAATGCTAAATTGGAAAATGTGCCTGGAAGGATCTCAGGAGAGGCATAGTGTTATTAGGCCCCAGTGTTCTCCCAGTAATGTATATAATGTAATGTATCTAAATTCAATAAATAAATAAATAAAGATTTAGGTAGGTAGCCGTGTTAGTCTGATGCAGTAAAAAAAAAAATCTAGTAGCACCTTAGAGACCAACTAAGTTTGTTCTGGTATAAGCTTTCGTGTACATGCACACTTCTTCAGATACACACATAAATAAAGTTATCATGAGTACACAGGAATACCACATGAAAAAGGGTTTTCACAAATGGCAATGATTCACATTTCTAAGTGGAAGGAGACAGTACAGTGCTTAACTGTACTGTGTTATGCATTGGATACTATTGTAGCTGTTGCTGTGAAAGAGTGTTCCCATGCCTCAACAATCTTAAACAATTAAGCTACTGGTGTGTTAGAAATCTAAGTCAAGACCAATGACCAATGCATTCAGAGAGCAAAAAGTGAATATAGAGAAATACAGTGGTACCTTGGCTTACAAACTTAATACGTTCCAGAAGTCCGTTCTTAAACCAAAGCATTCTTTAACCAAGGCGTGGTTTCCCATAGCAGCGGGGGACTCCATTTACAAATGGAACACACTCAACAGGAAGCGGAACATGTTCTGCTTCCAAGGCAAAGTTCACAAACGAAAACACCTACTTCTGGGTTTGCAGCGTTCTTAATCCAAGTGGTTCATAAACTAAGCTGTTCTTAAACCAAGGTACCACTGTATGTAGTTAGCATACAGCAAGGAAAATATACTAGTGAAACCAATGAATTCAGAGACCTTATTTTCTGGGAAGATTTTGTTGCAGGATATTTAACATACAGTCGTACCTCCGTTTATGTAATCCTCTGGTTACATAAACTTCAGGATGTGCGTGTGGGAAACCTGGAAGTATTTTACCGGGTTTTGCCCTGTGCGCATGCACAGAAGTGGTAGAGTGCTTCTGCACATGCGCAGAAGCGGTCCTCAGGTTGCGGAAACCTCAGGATCCGACCGGACCTCCAGAACGGATCCCATCCGCAACTGAAGGTACCACTGTACTACTTCACATTTTACAAGAAGCAGTGAAAAGAAAGTGTGAGTCATACTTCTGTTTTTCCACAGCTACAACTTTCCTCCTTGCAGCAAGATGTGCAGTCTCAACATGCATCTAAAACTTCCATCATTAAATATTAACTGAGAACATAAAAAGCATAAGTCAATTTTTCAGACATAACATGTCTCTTGTTCATTTACTGTTCATGTAAATTAGTATGATAAAAAAGTAGTTTCTTGCAGAACCACTTATACGCCGCTTATAAGTATATGGAGTAAAGCCGTAACTAATTGAGAAATATTTCAATTTTGCACAAGCATATAATGACGCATGTGCCCAGTAGAACTGTATTAGAACTGGAAATATTTGCGGAGCCTTCAGTTCCATCTTAGTCTATCCTATCTGAAACTATTTTAAAGCTGTTCAAATGGTTTAATTCATCTCCTAAGATTCCTGAGGCATATGCACGTCATGAATTCAGGCTGTGAGTGCTAGAAAAGCTCAGTCTTGATTTTATCTAGTTAGTGAACAGGTCTAAGTAAAACAGTTAAATAAATTGAGCACTTTCGTTCTAATTCCAAAGAAAAGGGTGAAGCGAGCCGAGAGAAAGCTCATCGGCTTGTGCCTTTGTTTAAATGGGGCCCAGCCATGACAGGGAGCCTCCGGGTAATACGGGACTCTGTCCCCTGCACCCAGAGGGGAGTTGGTGGCCACGTGGTCGACCGCAACTCCTCCCCACTGTTAAGTGGAGCGAATTTACTAATTATTGTGTACAAAGCATCATGGATTTTATTGTTAGAAGTTCCATTGAAATCAATGGGTTTACTTCTGAGTGAAGGCTTTCACTGTGACACTCATCAACAAGAGAGTATATTTATAACTCTTATTAGTGCCAAAAGTTTTAGGAGTGGCTTTATATAACCGTAATTTTCATATCAGATAGGTAATATTGGCTCAAAGAACATTGCTTCTTTATCAGTTTCTTTTAGGGCATTTTCAGGCTTGTTTTGTTGAACTGCTATTCCTCTCAAGCTTCTGCTTCCCTAATTTTAAAGATCAAATCAGTAGTTGTTATAATTAGGTGGGGCGGGAAGTCCATTCAGGGACACAAGGAAAAGCTTCACTGCTTTTCAAGCCCTCCAAGAAAAGACAATAAACATTTGGTCCAAAAATATTCAAGGCCTAATCTGCTAGCAAAGACTGCCACCAACTCATGTTAATCAAATAACCCAGATCAAAGATGCCTTGTTAAAACTGCTTCAGACTAAGGCTGTAATGCTAACCCCATTTACCTGAATTTACCCCATTTACCACTGGATTCAGTGTAACTTATTTCTAGGTAAACATAGCTAGGATTATATTGTAAAATATGTTCAAAACACAAGAAATGAGAATAAAAAAATGAGAAGATCTTTTCAAACAAAATTATTAGATGATGTCCAAGAAATGACACATGCCCTAACACATTTGTAGTAAACACATGTGGCTATTAAATTAATGTCAAGTCAAATCAACACAAAAGTCTCCTAAAGGTGACCCCACCTGTATGAAATGGGACATCTGCAAGCTGAGCTGCTAAAAATCATGTGTAAGTAAAAGGGATGAGCGCATGGAAATTTTTTCCTTTAGCAACTCTTTTCCCGTTTCTACAGTTCGCATAAATACATTTTTACTGTTTCATCCACATGTTGCAAATGGTTCCAAAATATTTTTGGCATGTGTCTTGTTTCCTTCACTCAAGCATGTCATGTTGGGATGGTCATCCTACCCCACTGGCAAAAGGGTAAGGTAGTCAGGAAGAAGTTAAGTAAGTGTACTCTAGCCATCTGTTTCTGTTGGAGGAGATAAATGTAGTTACTCTGAAACCTGGAGCTGTCCTCCTTGTCTCTTTAACTCCAGTTCCAGTGGGATACTTAGAAGTACACTACCTCTTAAATCAGATTTAACACTGAACTGCCACTGGAGAAATGCAAGTGCTGCAGCAGAATAGATAAATCCAATAGTATTTCCAGCTGTGTACTTACTCACTGACATGCAATCATTTTAAATTTATATGGCTTTACTAAACAACAGTGAATATGTTTTGGTAGTGTTTGTACCACTGTGTTCCAGTCTAATGGGGGGGGATATGTTTAAGATTAAAATGCTTAAGATTAAAATACTTCAGCTCTGGAGGTGAATTATTTTCAGCTATACTCTTACAAACATGCCTGATAGTACCTCTGTTCTTATTTGCAATGCACATATAAAACTACTATGCATTTATTAGTTTACAGTGTGTTAACATTATAATTACATCTTTGCATTCTTTCCCTTCATGAGATGTCACTTCAAATAGTATTCCAGATTTAAATATGCAAACCCAGAGACAATGTTACTATATAAAACAGACCTTTTATTTTTAAAGCACTGTTGGGTACATATATTGACATCAATTATTTCTTGTATACTTATATCATCACATGATAATTCTTAATAGGAATTTTAAAGCATATGTGAAGGCTTTTAGGAAGGAGCTATTGCTTGAGTGATTCTTACAACTTCTGGATTAATAACTTAATAGGATCATAACATAATACCATAGTTCAACCAAGCTCATATTGATAAATTTGCCTGAAATTATTCTAAAAATAAGTGGGTTCTTACACGAGTAGCATAGTTTGGTTCACAACCAGCATTTAAAACAAAAAACAAAACTTTATCTTGTTGAATTTTAAGCAGCTCAGCTATGTCCCCCCCCCCCAATATTTTAATTATTTGGTTCAGATTATGGATTTGATTAGCTCAGTGTATTAGGATGCATTATAAATTGAACATATTTTTTGTCAGAAATTCTTCTAGGAAATAGAATGTAAAATGACACTCTGCACATGTGCCAAAATGTGGTTTCAGTTAGTCTCTCTCCCCTCACCACCACCACCCCGTATTCATCACTGCTCAAAATTCAATTCCTGCTCTAATCTGTTCCTCACTCAACAAACCAATTGAAACAGGTCACTCCACCCAATGGCTGACAAGGAAGCCCCAAGCTCTGGTACTTTGGGCAGAAAGAGGTGTTACCAAAAAACTCAATTGAACTGGAAGTTTATATGTGCCACAGGAATATGTTCATAATCTGGCTTTGCTCTGAGCAACGAGGGCATCATTGCAGTAAGACAGAGAAATCCCCTAGAGTGCAAGCCATCACTTATCCAAGCAATGCCAGTCACAAGCGGGAGGTTGTAAATTGCCTAATTATTGCTCTCTGGAAGCCATTGCCATATCTTATACAAGTGAGTGTATAATTTGGCCATTAATATCTGTTGTGAATGAATGGATGGATGCCAACTGGCAAACACATCCTGATTTGAGCCACCCATGTGTGCACTTTGTGTTTTCTGAAGTACTTCAAGCTCATCCCATTTCTGTGAGTGTAAGAGCACCTTACTAAAATAAGAACTGGCAGGTAGAGATGCTGCTGTAACTTTGCTTAAGCCCTCACCAGGTGCTTTCATAACATACATTGAGGCACCAGGAAAAAACATTCGTCTTTTCCCAGGCCTTTGGCGAATTAAACCAGCTATGGCCTTTTAAATTGGTGCGGGGGATATTGCTTTTGCTTGTTACTATGCTATGTGTTTTCATATTGTAAACTGCCTTGCGTGTCGAGGTCCCCCAAGCCACCCCTAAATAAGTCACAATTCACACATAATTTTTGTTTAAGGTTTTTAGCATAATTTTGGCCACAACTTTATTAAAATACATAAATGTGAGTGGTTGCTTGGGCAGTGGTTATGACTATCTGTCCCTACGCCCAGGGACAGAACTGACTTCCAGATTCCAGTGAAAGCCAGTAAGGGAAAACAATATTGGGGAGAGCATTGAGCCAGGCACCAGACCCACATCCCCGCCCCCCGCATTCTCCCAGGGGCTTGTGCGGCCCTAAGCCCCGTTCAGGGGTACAGACAAAAGAATGGCAAGCCCCTGGATTCCTTTAATGGAATTCCCTTTCCGCAGCAGCATTGGAGGGGCAGGCACTGCCAATCCTTACCCCTCCACCAACCAATTTTTAAACCAATGCCTAACCACAACCTTACAAGTTGTGACGATTTGCTACGCAGTAGAGAAAAACCAAATGGCACCAGCAAATCAGCCAAATGGACAAAATTCCTACCAGGCCCCTGCCCCAAAAGCAGACGACCCCGTGACAGGCATAGCAAGGTCAATGCAATAGCCCTAGATTAGGGAGTGTGGGCAGGTGATCTGATGCATGCAGCAAAAGAGCCCAGTCAGTGCTGCGTGACTTGATTTTACAACCTTTGGTCCATCCCCTAAATGGCAACACCAAAATTTGCCCAGTAACCCAACCGCCCAATCACTGTGGATGGCCATCCATACTAACCTGCCCAGCAACAGAGGGGTGGCCTCTCAGACCCCACCGCAACACATGCTCTCTATGAAAGAGAACACACTTTGTGGTGCGTGGGTGAGAGGCGGTATGGAAATTTAATAAATTATAACAATCAAAAAATAATAAATTTAGCTGGTATGGTGGCAGGCTGTCCCAGAAAACCTTTTTCTTGTTATGTAATGGCTCCCATGTGCAGCTAGGACCTTTATGAGAAAGCATTTTAAAATTTAGGTTACATTTCACTGGTACCATTTTTGTATTACTGGGTGTACATTGCATGCAGAAGTGTTTCAGATTTCTGGAACCACTGCAGAAGACTGCTCCATGCTATATATTTTCACACAACATACACCTGTGAATAATAAAGGAACTGGTTTCCCGCTTTTTAACTTTAACTAAATCCTTTCATTGCCTCCTATTTTCTTTCCCTTGTCGTTGAACTGTGTTTGTTATTTTCTTTGGAATTAGATAGAACTCCTTTGTGGAGCCACTCCTCGGTGACTTTTCTTCATAGGATTCCCCACCCACCCCCCATTTTTGACCAGATTTGTTGGATTCACAGAAAACATGGGAGCTGATTGCTGGGCAAAAGAGGAAGTCACCCTAGGTGAAGGGTGCTCCAAAATGAAAAGCCTTGTCAAAGCTGTCTGGAGTATCAGTAGTTTTCCACATATCATTACAGTGAAAACCTCCAAAGCACAATTTGGTGTCAGGCAGGTATTAGCATCTTAACTTAACATCTTTCTAACTCCCAGGCATTTCTGCCACTTACTGGGAAAGGGAAAAGGTGGCAGCAAAGTCCTGCGCTTCTGCTGGTATGCTGTGCAGTGCTGACTTTGCTGCTGCCTTGCATCTTCCTCTCATCATCCAGTAAGCAACAGTGATGCTGCTGCTGGGAGGCTATTGCTGTGACTCTGCTCCACTGGGTAAGCTCCTCTGCTAACTCCAGTATTTCCTTGACCTCCCTCACTCTTTCAGCTCTTGCAAAATTGGGAAACCTATTACTTTGCATGTGAATTTTATCCTTCCTCTTTCATTCTCTCTCCCTGTAGCTCTGTAGCTAAGCTGGATCCTTAAGAGTCTGCCCAGCCTTTCCATATTTATAAAGAGTATAAGGTCTCTGCCTTCAGACTTCTCTTTTTCTATTTTTATAAGAGTAACTAAACATATGGTCCAGGCAATGTGGGTGAGTGGCCTGTGTAATGTATTATTAAGCCTTTTTGCTCTGGGTATTTTTGCAAGAGCTTGCCCAACCACAAAAGCTATTATTGTTACTCTTAAACCATTTTTTAAAAAATATAGATTAATATTATATTTGCAACCACGGTATGGTATTCTTCTAGCTGTGCAATTAAGTAAAATGTCAATTTGTTTTCATTGATCATCACTAAATTCCCCAGAGCAAACAAAATATTCATAACTAGTGCAATCCTGTCTATAGTATGCAATCATATCCATTAAAGATCACAAGCATAGTAATTTCCCAATATTAGCTTTCCTGTTAATACAGTGGTACCTCGGGTTACAGACGCTTTAGGTTACAGATGCTTCAGGTTACAGACTCCGCTAACCCAGAAATAGTACCTCGGATTAAGAACTTTGCTTCAGGATGAGAACAGAAATCACGCGGCGGTGGTGCGGCAACAGCGGGAGGCTCCGTTAGCTAAAGTGGTACCTCAGGTTAAGAACAGTTTCGGGTTAAGAGTGCACCTCCAGAACAAATTAAGTTCTTAACCCGAGGTACCACTGTACACATTTAAGATACATGTTCATGCATATGTGTGCACTGAGGTAACAGAGATGTGAGGTCCATGAGCTTGTCTGACCAAACTGGTAGTTCAGTCTATAGCTCTCTAACTCGATTCTATTTTCTTGAACTGTTTAGGTTGACAGTAGAAAGGATGGCTGAAGTTGCATTAGACTAAACATCAGTACATTTCCTTAATCTCAGAGTGATGTGTATTCTGATTCACATTCAAGTACCAATTTTATTTATTTATTTGCAGACTACAGATGCAAAATAGTTTCCAAGTAGTATACAGCATATTAAGGGAAAAGCAAGATATAAGCCTACGTGCTATGTGGGTGATGATCTTCCCAGTCTATGAGGTACAAGGGATAGGAAACCCACTATAACAGAAACATCTATGGACTCCTTCCAAGGTGTGGATTTTGTGAATGTATGTTTAGGCAGACATACCGGTACATTAGTTGTATTTCTGTTGGATTGTTAGTAATTGGGGAGCAAATGAAACAATGGCATTGACTCTTTCTTGTTCATTTTGCAAGTCTGTATGAGAATTCTTTAGTTTAAGGAAATGCCTACTTCTATGGAAAATATCGCAATTGTCTTCTCATGCTCGATTTTATGTTATAGATTTGTTTTGTTTTGTTTGTGCATGGGATTTCCCTCTCCTATTGTGATTTGTACATTTTAATAATCATATATATGGATATGCCTGGCTTACAAACAGACAATCAATAATACTACCTGTCATTACTGTTTCAACACCCACTACTTCTCCAGTGCCAGCTCCCTAATGAATATGTGAAGCCCAAGAGGGTGAGATGGAAGTGCATGGGTATATAAAACTGCAAGTTCCTGTAGAACTTGGACTAACTTGGCATGTGAGAGTAAAGGTGGGAAGCCTTTTGTCTTGGCTTCATACTCCGTAAAACTCAGTATTAACATTTTGTTTCATTTATATAGAATTTCTGTTCCAGTTATGTCAGTGGTATTTGTTCCCTTCACACTTTCCTCTTGTAGATTTTTTAAATGTACTAAGTTCCATAGCTGAGATAGCACTTAGTAAATACAGAGTGCAGCATTGTCTTAAATTAACATGTGTGGGTGGGATCAAATTGTTTATAGCTAGTGCTCGTGCTTAATATTTATTTTTATTCTTTGAGATATTAAGGCATTTTCTCAAAATGATGCAAGTATTTCTGTTCAATAGTTGCTTTTAAAACTATTTCAATTTATTCTCAGCACATATATTGTTGTTCCAAAATATTATCTGGTAGACTAGAAGAATGCACATTAATGTATAAAAATATGTTTTGCTTTCTCTAAAACGTCTTATAAATGTACCCATAAAATACATTATGTCTTAATGGAGTCTTTCAATAAATTATTGAGGATTTTTTTTTAACGAATTCATATTAATTTTTACTCACCAAGCTAAGCAGAGGTCCATGTGTCTATATAAAAACAAAGTGCATTATAACCTACTAATATGAAACCATTACCTCTTTCTGGTGAAAAAATAAATTATTATGACAGAGGGGTAGCTAATCTTTTTTGGCATCCCACCCCTCCAAAGTCCACATGCCAGCAGTAGTTGTAGCTATTTCACACATGTGTGCACACCCACGCACCCCTATACTCATCACACATGCACATTCACCACACATAAAACACACATAGGCACACCAGATATACAGGCATAAAACACGCCCTCTCTTACACTCACATACATACATACATATCATATTTTCCCATGTATAAGACTATGTTTTTTCCCTAAAAAATAATGTCCAAAATTTGGGGGCATCTTATACAAGGATAGATCTTCCCCCATTTTCTTAAATTGCAGTCCCCCAAAATACAGGGCGTCTTATACATGGGGGCATCTTACAGATGGAAAAATACGGTACGTACATACATACATACATACATAAATGCAAACAGAGAGTGCTGTTTATGTGCTCCATGTTCTGTGGTCTAAACCACTGAGCCTCTTGGGGTCACCAATCGGAAGGTCAGTGGTTCAAATCCGTGCGATGGGGTGAGCTCCCATTGCTCTGTCCCAGCTTCTGCCAACCTAGCAGTTCGAGAGCACACTAGTGCAAGTAGACAAGTAGGTACTGCTGCGGCAGGAAGGTAAGCAGCATTTTCTTGCACTCTGGTTTCCGTCACAGTGCTGGCCGCATGACCCAGAAAGCTGTCTTTGGACAAACCGCAAAGTCGACTTTGACTACACTTAACCGTCCAGGGGCCCTTTACCTTTACTTTCTACAATCCAACAGACTTTTTTTCTGTCAGCATTACCACTTTGCTGATATATGTTCAATTTGTACCTGCTTTTACATTATTAAGATGGTAAATAAAAACATCTATTTTTGCTTTATACCACTTATTACTGTCATAAATGTCTTCTTCTGAACAATCCCAATTTCTCAATGCTAATTTTGCGCATTGATTTCTAATCTATGGGCCTGTTCTTTTAGTCTTCAGTTGTTTTCTAATCTCATTAATACAATAAAATAATTAAATAGCAGTAGACCAATGATAGAGTGCTACAGTATATATTTCCTTCAGGCTTGATGTTTACATATTAAATCTCTGCTCCTAAGAACGCTTACCAGGTAGTAAGTCAGCTCTGAGTTTCTTCTGAGTAAACATGCATGGTATTGGATTGCACCAGTTAGTTTTCAGCACACTTCTTTATTTCAGATTTCTTTATCCCATCATAGATGATTCCTCTCACCTTCATTTCTCTAGGTGAAATATAAAAGTGTCATGTAAAACTGTTCCAGTAACCTCTCTGAAGTCAAAGGGCTCCAATCTAAAACTCTGCAGGGCTTTGATGTGTACATTGCCATCCATTAGCAGCACCTTCCACTTTCATTTCAGCGCTGGGAAATTCCTGCACACTGTGTGTGCGCGCAGATCATTTGCCAAAAGCTCCTTTCTCATGCAGAGCTGTGTGCTTTGGAGAAAAAATATATTACGTCCACTGCAATTCTGTTAACTGCTGAATTGATTTCCCTGTCAAGGAAGGAAAGCAGGTTGCGTGAATATGATATATATTTTTGTACGAGTCTTATTGGGGCACCAGAATCATTGAGTTTTTCTCCTTATGTTTGCTTTATAATGTTATTTTACATAATGTTTGTTCTGAGTGCAGTAAGATAACTGTATGCACATGACTGCTTCCTGTGGAAGGTCCTCAGTCAAGATTACAACATTAAAGACCTCATTAAAGAGGAGGGAAATCTCACTTAGAAAAACACATTAGGAGCCAACAACACATCTCAGTTTTTGTGGCAAAATCACCTGTTACAGCAACACTCTTAATGCTACTTACACTTATAAGATGTCAATGCATTTACCTGATGTTGGTACATGTCTGGAACAGTGCGCTGCGCTGCCCTACCACAGCTCCCCTCCACACTCCATGTAGCACAGACAACATTCCAGTCCCCTGGAATCTCAGCAGACACAGGATAAATTTCCCCTTGTACATTCTCACACAAACTGTTCACACACAAACACACACCAGTTCATGTTGACAGCACCACATAGTCACACATGTACATGGGTATCCCTATGCATGTCCACCCCACTTGGGACCCCTAGTCTAGAACAAGTTACCTTGAGAAGTGAGTGGCAAGACTGTTCCTCTTCTATTCAACCAGTGTTCCACCTGTATCTCCACCCTGTTTTGGCTGCTTCTCTGGTGCAGATGTGCTGGCAGAACAAATACACTGGCATAATATTGCACTATCATTGAGCAGTTCTACCCTATCAATCCTTTAGTTGATATATCTCAAGTACAGGATTTCACCCTATATTGTTGGTTGATATTATTACAATAGTGGTAACAGTAGTAATAGCATTTGAGAGAAGAGCCATGGTATTTTACTAAATATTATCAGAAAAGGAAGGGGAGATGTATTGCCTACTTATTGCAAAAATAGGTGTGCAAATGCCACCATATTAGTATTCTGCGTATCTGATCTCTTTCCGTCCACTTGGCACCACTACAAACCAAGGATATGATAAATTAATTTTAAACATTTGTTTCTTCCATGAAAAATCTTGTGATTTATTAGTTCATCTAAAACCCATTAAACATTTTCTCCCTTTGATTAAATAGTTCCATTTTAAAGGTTAATCAATGTCAGTCCAAGTTCTTTTGAAATTTTTAAAATAAAATTTTAAAATACAGGTAACAGTGTTTTGTATTGTAGCCAAAAACAGTGGCTGTGATTCATGCCCAGTAAACAAAAGTCCTATGCAAGGATTTCCATTTGTGCAATGGGGCTTCCCCCCACTCCCCCCCCCACTGAAATTGTTTCTGGGAGGGTCAGGAGAACAGCATACAGGGGAAGCAGAGGAGAAAATGTTCCATCTGCAAGCTGCAATGCTTGTTCAGACAGAATGTTTGCAATAGTGCAACTCAGAATTGCACATAATGAGTTGTGACATCTTAAAGGCTTACAAATTTATTGTGGCATACGATTTCTTGGGCCATAGCTACTTCATCAGATGCATGAAGTGGTCACATATGTAGGTGAGTATATGTACCCTGAATACAAAGAGAAGGACAAAAATGTCTCCTCCCAGGGTGAAGTCGTCCTCTTTTATTTTCCCCCATATCAGTTTCAGTCTGTTGGTTAGGTTTTCTAGCAAGTGAAGCTGACATAAAAACCTCACATATACACTAAGTATTACCACCCCTCCCCAACTCCTCTCCTCTCCCTGCTTCTTCTTCCCCAGCCTTATTCTGTATAACACTGATGTCTCACTTCAAATGTAAAAAAAGACTCTACAACCTGAAAAAAGTGACAGTGCATGTCTTTTGTAAATCAATAAAATATTGAATTAAAATTGTTTTTAAAAATAAAGCAATATAAATGTGCAAAAAAAGTCTTCCCCCCCCCAAAAAAATTGGATAAATAACACCTGGATTTATCATTCAGCCAGCTTGTAGTCTTTCCCTAGACCTCAAAACAAAGTCCTGATGATATTTTTAAAGCAGATTATTTCTAATCTGCCTATTGTGACCTTCCTCATATGACCTCCTGTTTTATTGCCTTGGATGGGCCATTTCACATAGTGAAACATTACTATGCTCAGTATGGCATGTACTGTATAAGCTAGCATTGCATCTTTATACTTCAGCTCATGAGTTAGAAATATGTTGAGGGCTCTGCCTCCTTTGAGTAAAAGACCTTTTGAAAATAATGCAATTTAATGATATTTTGATATTTAACCTTGGATAATGATATGCTCAGTGATTCTATAGCAGACAGAGGTAAATCAGATAACAATTTTATTTTAATTTCTTTCAGATTAATTTAATCAGACCTCATAGATAATTATTTGGCTACAATTCCCTTGTTTACCAAGTAATTATCATTTTAAAAATCTGTTTGGGTTAGCATTTAGCTCTTTTTTCATCCAAGGGGATCATAACTGTGATGGAATATCTATCAGCCAGCTCTTACAAGTGAAAGTAATTAAAATAAGTCTTTATTATTCTCTGTAGACAGTGAACTATAATAAAATTGAAATGAGTTGCTTAAAAATAGAGTATAAAAGCAGAAAATACTTCTTCAAAATGGAGAATAAAGTCAAAACCTGCTTAGTTCTGCTTAGTTTTACAAGGTTTTAATTGAATTAAAGGCTTCTGAAATTACACAAATTAGGACTGTGAAGCATGAGTGATTTTAGCTACTATACATAAGTCCTGACACTTGCATTTTAAGCAGTATGACAGAAACATAAAAGTGGACTTCAACAGTGACTTGTAGACTGTGAGTATTGTAAATGAAAAGAGTTTAAGGAAATAACCTTCTTTGAAGTCATTCTTTATATGAAGGACCCAATCCACTGACCCAAGCACACAGCACAGTTGCCCTTTCTGCCTGTTTATGAACTGCTGCAAAGTTCCTACATACAGTGATACCTCGGGTTACAATGCTTCAGGTTATATACGCTTCAGGTTACAGACTCCGCTAACCCAGGAATATTACCCCAGGTTAAGAACTTTGCTTCAGGATGAGAACAGAAATCGGGCTCCGGTGGTGCGGCAGCAGCAGGAGGCACCATTAGCTAAGGTGGTGCTTCAGGTTAAGAATAGTTTCAGGTTCAGAATGGACCTCTGGAACGAATTAAGTACTTAACCCGAGGTACCACTGTATTGCCAAAAGGAACAAGAAGTATAAGCGGATTTCTCAGCACATTGAGACAACATAGAGAGGGAAAGAGCCACTACCAGCTCCTGTTCAGAATGTTCCCTAAGGACCTAAACCTACCCCACTATTTTACTGGCAGGGGCAACTTACCTGTTACCACTACTCATTTGGCACAAGCACATTGAGGAGTGGGCTTCTTATTATGGGAGGCAGGTGTGAGAGAGTGCAGCAGCCTATTTGAGCACTTTTTCCTAAGGATTCAATGTATCAGTTATATTTATTTCCTAGAGCAAAACTTGTAGATTTGCAGCTATGAATAGCTGTTTCAAATATAGCAACAGGTTTATGAACAAGTATTGCTGATTTTAAAATAAGGGGGAAAGAGAACAAGATGTTTTCCATACATCAATGAGGAAAAATAGCACCGCATCCTATGCAATAGCAAGTTGGCAATGATCCTAACAAGCAATGCTACCTGATGGCTTTCAGAGCATAAACTATGCATAAATAATCCATTTCTCTGTCTCTTGAAGTGTGAAACACTGGGTTGGATACAGATTGTTAACATAAATCCCACAGAAAGGTGTATTCTGCAATAGACTGAGTCTGGTTCTGACCCAGCACATTCAACTCAGCACTAGATACCTTGCATTGTTGTAAACTAGGATCCAAACAACAGTGCAAAACAACTAGTACTGAGTTGGAAGTTATCCAGAGTGAATATTAATCTTGAATGCGGAGACAGCAAAAACAGGCCTCTGAAACTGGGAGCAGTGACTATTTTACAGTACAGCCTATGAAAAACTGTCATCTCATTAGGGATATCACAGACACTATTCAATATGTATGACCCCATTCCAGGCAGTACTCAGATTAAAATGGTAAACTCAGGAAAGAATTGTAGGGAAAATATGGCTTTTCTCTCCTATATCAGCAAATCACATACTGAGTTCTGGGGAAACCAAGTATTTTTGAAGCAGAAGCATCCTTTTTCCATGAGGATGTCTGAAACTCACACACCAAATGAATAGCATCTGATCATTTCACCTATTCTTCAGCCATATACACTAACACCTGCTATTTCCGTTGCCATTATGAAAAGTGTCTGCAGTAAATTAGTATTTATAACTGGTGCAGTCAAATGAAGGGGGGGGGGATACATATTTCAAAAACATTGCTTCATTACAAGCTAATGAACCCTGCCTTTAAAAGAGTAGAATAATTCATTCTAATGTCTTAAACTAGTGTACACAGTTTCAGTAACTTTAAGTGTCAGTAGGTAGGAAGGAAAAACTATATACTGCAAAAGGCTGCAAAATTATACTGAAAATAGAGGTAATGGAGGAGAATGTTAGCCTCTTTCCTTAAGTCATGCTAAGTTTGGATAGATTATCACCTGTATTCTATTAGATTTGAGCAGAAGTAGTTCTAAATTTCAAGAAAAATGTCATGGATCATCCCCCTCCCCCCCCCAAAAAATAAAGAATTTCTCCAAGCATGTGTTTTCCTTTCATGGAATCATAACACCATGCCAATTAGGATGTAATCCTATGTTGTACTCACTTTCCCACTTGAACTCAATGGGGCTTACTCCCCTGTTTCAGCATCAGTTACTTTTTAACACAACTCTTACATTGTAGAATGTAAAATGTCATTTATTTTTTGAAAGAATACATTGGAAACTGGCATATTACTTGGAATGTCAATTCATTGTAAAAATGCCCATATAATGGGCATATTTTGGGCAGTTTGTGTATGCACTGTATTAGAGCAAAGCATGACAACAGGGACTGCAAGAATTGTCACAATTGTAGATAGATAATTTGATATACATTATTCAGCAGGAAGCAGAGAGTAGGAATAAATGGACAGTTTTCTGAATGGAGAGATTTGGGAAGTGAAGTCCTCCATGGATCGGTCTTGGGAACTGTTTTTTAACTTGTTCATAAACAATCTGTAGGTAGGAGTAAACCACGAGGTGACCAAATTGGTTGATTATACAAAATTGTTCATTAAAACAAAATGAGATTGTGTGAAGGACCTCTCTAAACTGACAGAATGAGTGGTAAAATGGAAAACATAATTCATTGTAAACAAGTGTAAAGTGATGCATGGCTGGCCAAAAAATCTTAATTTCATATACACACTCAGAAGGTTTGAACTGGCAGTTACTAACTATGTACAAAACCTTGGGGTCATCGCAAATAGCTCAATGAAGATGTTGACCCAGTGTGCAGCAGCTGTGAAAAAGGCAAATTCCATGCTAGGGAAATTAGGAAAGAGATTTAAAAATAAAACCGTTCATACAATAATGCTGTTATATAAACCAATGGTGTGACTGCATTTAGAATAGTGTACAGTTCTGATAATCACACCTCAAAAGGGTTTTATACAGCTGGGAAAAGGTTCAGAAAAGGGCAACCAAAATGAGCAAAGTGAGAAAAGTTTATATCTTTCAGGACTTCTTAGTTTAGAGGAAATGCGAACAAGAGGTGACATGATAGAAAATTATCAGATTATAATAATTTTTATTTTATTTTTAAAAATTTATATCCCACCCATCTGACTGGTTTTTTTCAGCCACTCTGGGCAGCTTACGACTTATATAAAAATACAACAAAACATCAAACATTAAAAAAACAAAATATCCTATACAAGCAACAAACTAACTAATAAATCAATAGAAACCAATAACAACAACAACAACAATAACAACAACAGTAGCAATAATAACAGTTTACAGTTATACCCAAATTAAAATAACTGCCAACCCAAACTAAACATTTAACCAGCAAAAACGAAACAGAGGAACCAAAATTAGAACCGTTTAAAACATTTTAAAATATTTTAGCCAGTTGCCCCAACCCAAGAGTTGTTCCAGCAATGTCCCTCTGGCCTCCCAGGAGCCTCTTTTAGCCCAGGAGCCTGTTCAAGGTGAGTCTGGGCCCCGCCCCCTAGGCCAGGTGGAAATGGGGCTTGCAGCAGGGAGTGGTCTTCTTCCAGCAAATTATGTATGCCAGTGTTTCCCAACCTTGTGCCTCCAGATGTTTTTGGCCTACAACTCCCATCATCCCTAGCTAGCAAGACCAGTGGTCAGGGATGATGGGAATTGTAGTTCAAAAACAGCTGGAGGCCCAAGGTTGGGAAACACTGATGTATGCCATGAAGAAACAGAAAAGTTTTTCTCCTTCTCAACACTAGACCTCATGGACATCTAATAAAGTTGACTGTTGGATAATTCAGGACAGAGGAAAATAAAGTACTTTTCCTATGCAGCACTCCTACAGGAGAACACTATGTTTTACCTCCACTGTCAGAGGCAGTATGTCTCTGAATACCAGTTGCTGGGAATCATAAGTTGGCAGAATGCTGTTGCACTCATGTCCTGCTTGCAGGCTTCACACAGACATCTGAGTGGCCACTGTGAGGCCAGGACGGAGGACTAGGTAGACTTTTGGCCTGATTCAGCAGGCTCTCACATTCTTAGCATCTTGCCCTCTGTGGCTGTTGCACTAATCACAATTGCTTAATTGTTTAATGCTGTAAATGAGTGTGTCAGTGTGGAACCATTTACTCACCTGAAGCAAATAACACAAATAAACAGGTTAATTGATTACGGTAGCTTTTATAGAGTTGTGTTAGGGCAGAGATGAATTGCCCACAATGTGAGCAGCTCCAGAGCTGCTTCTGCTATCCCCCACCTGGACCCATTGGGCATGTCTGGGAGAAAAGCATCCAAAGGGAAAAGAGCAGCAGGTCCTGTTAGCTAGGGATGATGGGAGTTGTAGTCCCAAAACATCTGGAGGGCTGAGTTTGCCTATGCCTTGTTTAGTAGAACTCCCTACTTGAAGGGCCAGCCAAAGCCTGAGGCCTCTCTGCCTCAGTAAATCCCCCTGGTCCATTATTGGCTTCTGCCTGCCTAGACACTGTAACACTGAATAGGAAGACAATGGCAGCTGCTGCATGACCAAGTACTCCATGGCCAGCATCCAGTTGCACAGACTGGTGACTGAGGCATCCAGCCAAGCAACAGCTGCCCCAAATCTTGTTCTTCATAAAGTCCTGGGGCAAATTCTCACGAGACTTGAGGGAGATCCTACATAAGCCTCTCCCCATGTGGCCTGGCTACTGTCCATAGGTGACTATTGCCAAGCATGGTGCTCCAGCTGCTGCCTGGCCATGGAATGCCTGACAGGGCAGCTGCCACCACTGACTTTCTCCAGGCAAGGGAGGCTTGGCTAGGAGTTGCCCTGACTGAAACTGATTTGGGTATGATAAAAAAAACTCATTAAAAACCCATTTCACACACACACACGCACACACACACACACAGAGAGAGAATATAACATTTTTTTACAAAACACACATAGGAAAATTATTTACTCCTGAAGCCATGATGGAGGGCTTGACGCTCTGCATTAAAAGCTCGAGACTGAGAACTGTGAATGGAACAGTTAATCTCTCACCTCCACATGGAAGTAGAACTGTACCTTCCCCATTCCTTGTTGTGGTTACACTTGAAATCTATACTCCATGCATTAAGAATACTGAAGAATAATTGAGGCTGTTGTTTAATGAATATATGTTGCGTTTTTTGCCCTGGTATAACCACATTTATTTAATTAATTTTGAGACACCTCATGTGATGAGCTTCTAGGCTTTATGTTAAACATTTTAACATATTTGCTTTCTGTGCATATGAGAAGTCTGAACTTTTGGCAATAACGGACCTATTAATGGCATTCAAATAGACAGAGCCACTGATGTTCATGTATTAACGCAGCAACTACAACAAACCAGGAAGAATAATGTTTACTTTTATATTGTTCCAACCCTAATGTTTATTTTGTTGTTGTTAACAAATTGTAGATTTATAGATTTGTGTATACAAGAATTATGCACATTTGTATTTTAAACTTTAAGGAATATGTATGTTGTCCTAGGATAATACGTCATTGTGAGAGAGACATCTTTAGTCTTATAATTATAGCTGCGTGATGGGACCAGCAGATGGATTCAACTTGAAAATAATAACTGTGCCAAAGTAGGAATCTCAAGTGTCTAACTAATGTATTATGGAAGAAATTAAATGTTTTTAAAAAGATTCTACCGAGTATGGATTTCAGGAGTGTAATGACAAGAAGTTGAGAAGATAAAGCAATACCACAATATGTGGCGTTACGTTCCACTCACAGTTCTCAGTGCACAGTTTCAAGCCCTGTGGTCATTTTCCACCCCAGCATCAGATATATATAGTTAAAAAGAGATATAAGGATATAAAGACCAACGGTTTTGATCATATTTTTGAGAGAAGGTTGTGAACAAGGATGAACGTGTTTGGCCATTGTGCAAGGGCAAAGAGAAGCTGCTGTGTTCTCTCTTGCTGCTTCTCTTCCAATGCCATTGTCTTCTAACACTGCATGGTCCCACCTAATTAGGTTTCCTGTACTGAGCAAGATGACATTGTAGCCAAGAAAATAAAGCTACATTGCCTACCCATTTGGGTGGGGGGAGATAATATCTTTCTGTTACTAAGCAACTAGGCAATGCTTCCTCCTTGGCCCCTCTGCACTGCAACACTTTCATCAACCACATCAAAGTGCAACAAGATTGAGAACAGTGGCAAAAATGTGAAAAAGAGTACATTTGGATTTGAATCACCCAGAGTCAGTTTGTAATCTAATGGAACTCCTTCTTTACTCCCAAAACTTAGATGTGAAAAGAACAGTCCCATTTTAATCATTCCGCCCTCTAGGATTTGGGAATGAAGGGGATATCTTTAGGGTTTAATTGGATTCAGGGTCTGAGCTTACTAGAGCTACATTTTGTATTCATGTTGTATTTGTTAAACTGAACAAAGAAGTCCGCCAATTAACACTTTCCCTTCCTCCAATAATGCTTTTTAAAAATTAGACATATGAATTTATTATTTTAATTAAAAAGAAATTGAGCTTGGAGAACACTCCAACCTGTTAATTGATTTTTTTTAAATGATTGCTTAAATTATGTACAACTGAATAGCTCTCTGTTTTCCATTTTAATCTGCAGTGATATTGTTATCTTGTAATACAATACTAACATATGATTATATCTGCCATTAATGCAGTTAACAGTAGATGACAAATTTTATTAGGATATTTTAGGCTTAATTCCCCTCAGCTATGCAGCTATGAATCTGGAGTAACTGCGACAAAGATGATGGTACTGCAGCGGTGTAAAGTGGCTATAATTAAAAAGAATCAAGCCCTCTGTGTGTTGATGTAACAAATTATATTACGGAATATTTACATGCTACCTCCTGCAGTGAGCAGCTGGATTCCGTTTTTATCTTTTCTATTGAATGGAGAGCCACCTTGCCATTTGTAAAGTAGGAATCAGGAAACGGAACAGTCTCAACATTGGACTATTTATTTATTTATTTATTCTTCCTCTGTTTGTTAACATGTGCAAGACACTAAAATATCCTCGTACTATGCATACGTACCAACTGTACTAAAGATTCCATATTAGCACCCACAGCATATTGGCTGTATGTTCCTCAATATAAGGAATGCTGGTACAAAGGTGCTAGAAGCTGCAGCTGAGACCTCATGATAGCTCGGGAAGGGAAGGCTCTGAGCAGGCAAAAGGCAGGGCTACTATTGGACATCATTCTCTCCAGACTGACATTCTTATTTGTACCGATAAGATTGTTCTCTACTGCTGCTAGTGTTCTTTATTCTGGGAAGCTGGACCATCCTTAGCCAATGTGCAGGTGTGAACAAATAGGTAAAAAGGTGAACAAAAATGTTAGGGGGATCTGACCACCTTAACCTACAAAGGTAGTTTGGGTTTGCATTAACAGGTGCAGTGGGTAGCTGCTTTTAAATTCTGCTATGCTTTAAATTTCACCAGTTAGATATTTCATGTGTTGAGCCATGCATTAGGAGAACTTCATCACATAGTGAAGCTTATTTTCACTATGTATTAGAAGCCCTTGAGTGAAAATACCCTATAACATATCTTCAAACCAAAAGCACGCTCAACAAGTAGCTAAGCACTGGAGCATTGGGTGTAGAAAAGCTACTTCTTTACGTTTAACTTCCAGTGAGTAACAATTTACTTGCCATTAAATGGTGGTCTCACTCTCTCACTCTTCTGAGACTAGGCAATTCCTTCCTGGCTTAGATGTACTGCAGAAAAACATAACTTTAAATACATAAAGGAACTGAAGGAATATTTACAGCGTGTATTACTATGTAATGAGTATTAGGTCAAACAGTTGTCTTAATTGTGTAACTACTTACATGTGCATTTTATTCTTATAAGTGCTAGTTTGTACTTCCATCATCTCAATAGCAAAGATCCATTTTCATACATTGCTTACTTTTATTTTCAATCCAACTTGAAATGAAAATACAATTTATGGCATTTCTGAATATCCTTGAGGAGTTGTGTGTAAGAACTGCTCGTTTCTGTGGCTTCATGTAGTTGTTTTTTTTTTCAATGTAGTGCCACTGTGTATTCTGTGCTGTGTATTTAACTGTTTGCTGTTTTATGAACAATAAGAGATCTAAAATATTATCGTGTCTGTTCCTTTCTAGTGATAGTAAGTTTAATCACTTCACCAGTATTAGTACGTTCTACTGTAAATGGCAACAAAGTCTGTTAATTCCATATAGAAATATGAATGAAACCAGATCAACATTAAGGGGAAATAGATCAACGTTAAGGGGAAATAACAGTTGTCTTAATTGTGTAACTACTTACATGTGCATTTTATTCTTATAAGTGCTAGTTTGTACTTCCATCATCTCAATAGCAAAGATCCATTTTCATACATTGCTTACTTTTATTTTCAATCCAACTTGAAATGAAAATACAATTTATGGCATTTCTGAATATCCTTGAGGAGTTGTGTGTAAGAACTGCTCGTTTCTGTGGCTTCATGTAGTTGTTTTTTTTTTCAATGTAGTGCCACTGTGTATTCTGTGCTGTGTATTTAACTGTTTGCTGTTTTATGAACAATAAGAGATCTAAAATATTATCGTGTCTGCTCCTTTCTAGTGATAGTAAGTTTAATCACTTCACCAGTATTAGTACGTTCTACTGTAAATGGCAACAAAGTCTGTTAATTCCATATAGAAATATGAATGAAACCAGATCAACATTAAGGGGAAATAGATCAACGTTAAGGGGAAATAATTTTATCTGATGGTCTCTTTTTTTAAAAAACAACAACGAATCACCTGTTAAAGGTATGCTTTCTGTAATTGCTTGCTGCCATCCATGGTAATGTGAACAAGTGAATTTCTTTGTTTGTTTTGTCCTTTGATTTTGGCAAGCCAAATAACTCATTATTGATTCTCGGATAATCTGTTAATCTATGCAAGCACCCAACAGATAACCACTTTTATTTGGAAGTGAGAGCCACTGTATTCCAACAAGTAGAAAAAGAAAAAGAAATCCAATCTTTGCATTCTCACTTTCTCACTATGTAGTAATGACACGTCATATGACTTATGACATGTAACTTTTTCTGGTCTAGAGAGTTTCCATCCCAGCACTGGCTGTTCCTTAGAATCATATTGTAGTCTCTTTCTACTTGTTAGGTCCTGCATTATTTTTCACCTTCATGACACACTCAGCCAGCTACACAGAAAATATTCCCTTGATGTAGCTGTGCACATACCTTCATACACACACACACACACACACACACACACACACACCAAGGTAGCATCATATTCAGTTTAAAGGTAGATGTGCAGCAGATAGGGAGAGAAACTATTAGATGTCATCATACAAGTTTCCTCTTGAGATTTACAGGTACAGTGGTACCTCTTGTTAAGAACGTTGCTTCAGGATGAGAACAGAAATTGTGCGGTGGCAGCGGGAGGCCCCATTAGCTAAAGTGGTACCTCAGGTTAAGAACAGTTTCAGGTTACGAACGGACCTCCAGAACGAATTAAATTCTTAACCTGAGGTACCACTGTAGATATATACAGATAAGTAGATACCCTACTGTTCTCTGTTTCTTATATACCACCCTTCTCTTTGGCAGCTACGTGTTCATTGGCTAAGAAGTCTGGACTCTTTGTTGCTTTGTTCTGGTTGGACAATCTCTGAGAGACCTATTGGGGGGGTGTTGGAAATCCACCATTCTGGTAAGTGGATTGTGTGCTGCTCTGTGTGTAGCTTTAACCCGGTACTGCCTTATATTGCTTCTTCATGAGCTTTTACAAATTATCTTTCAAGTCATCTACAGAAACTACTTTAAAAAAAAACAAAAAAAAACCACCAACAGCATTTTCTAGTATTATCTAGCATTTTCCTTGGCAGTTCATTTGAACCTGATCAAACAGTTTTGGTGGGGGAAATTTTATTTCTTAGCTGTGCCTGCTTGGATTTACATTCTTGAATTTGTTCACCCTCAAAGAATGTCCTTGTATCAGTCTGGAACTTCTTTGTGGAAACTGATGCTGTTGCTACTATTATTGCTGCTGCCATTAAATAATACAAAAACAGTCAAGTAACTTTATCCAGTCTCTATATTGATAACATTGTGAATTTCCATTTAAAAATGAAATGTTTGCAGTGCAAAAATTAACAACTAGTAGCTAAAATGTTTGAAAGACACTCCATTATTTAATTATATTGTAGTACATATGCTCTGGCATTCTATCTAATTACTTACATTAACATTCTGTGTTAGTGTGTCCACTAAACCAACTTGACTGGGTTGGTAACACCTCAAGAAGATAAAGATAGCATAACCTCTGTAGCTGATCATTTTACAAATTCACTGTACATGCTAAAACTCACTTAAAATGTAGAAGATCATGTAGGTGCATCTTCCATCTGTGCTAATTACTATTTCAGAATACTAATTTTGATCTCTACTTGATAAAAGTACATTCCAGTCAGGACAAATAAGAAATAATAATAATAATATAGTAAATGATTATGCTTTAGAAGTTAGTTATGGATCCACCAACAAAGACTGCAACCTTTGATTGTATTGAACTTTGCTCAGGAATTGGTTTGATATTTAAATGTTGCCTTACTGCTTGAGAGCAACCACAGCACTACTAGGTTCGTCATATATGTGAGTTGGAAATTGTGTAGAAGGCCCAGCACAGTAATATTTTATTTCAGAGGAGGAACTTTCTTTAAAATGAGGGAATTAGATACAACAATTAGATAAAACAAAACTGAAGGCAACTCACTCTGTGATGACAGTCTGAGCCACTGGATGGTGCTAGAGGCTTGGAGGCTGAGCCAGTACTTGGAAGCTGGCCCTTACAAGAGCCCAATCTACCTCAGAGCCCAAATGGGTCTTCTCAAAGGACCAAAGGGAGAGATGCTGCCATGACCTGCCAGGGGGCTCCACTCTCCCCTTTCTCCCTAGCACCGAGAAAGGCTTTCTTTCTTTCTTTCTTTCTTTCTTTCTTTCTTTCTTTCTTTCTTTCTTTCTTTCAGGAGAGAGAGAGAGAAAGGGAAATAGGGGGAGGAGAGTTCTCAGTGTTCATTTGGCAAGAAGTTGTGGGTGGGAAAGAGGATGGTCTGGGGTGGGAATATATGTATCACTGTCTTTTGTGGGGAAGTTGTGGGTGGAAGAGAGGGTAGTCTTGGGATGGAGATATTGTGAGCTATTTGTTGGTTTAGAAGTTGAGATGGGAAAGGCTGTGCTGCTGAGGGGAAACTTAGATTGACAAGGGTAGGATGTTATCATAGAGAAGGATAGTATTTGCACTGAACAATGAAGCATTTGGGACTGAGTGCTTTTTGCCTCTTGTTTGTTTTGTATTTTATTCTGTTATGTCTTGTGAGTTGCCCAGAGAACAGGTGTTATTCAGTGGCCTATGTGTATACAGTGGATGAGTGAGTAACTAAGAAAATAAATAAATGTCATGAGGTAGGAAATTGAACCTAAATTGTAGATCATGCTTGTGAATATTTATGAAAGCTTGTTTTCCTTTATTTGTGTACCATTTGCCCAGATCTTACGAGATTTCCTGGAGCTGATCATAACATGTGTTACAGTAAAACAAGCAACATTCTGAACACTGAGTTGCTGGTCCAAGGGCAAAGGGTGGGGTAACTGGAGACACTCCTTCCATGATATTTCTGACAGACAAACCACAAGAGGTAAACAAAAATAAGCCTTGGTTACAGTTTGTGGTTTGCCCAGTGGCGGAGGAAGGGGGTGTGCGGGTCACCCCAGTGTCATCACTGGGTGTGTGTGACAAAATGATTCTTTTAAAAAAATGGGCTCATGAAACTTTTGCATAGGTGCCTGCAGGTTCCGCACTGCTTGAAACGGCAGCATGGAACTTGTGTCTGCCTACTGCCTCTCTCCCACAGCTGCCATACAACTGAAGGGGAGGCAGCGGAGAGGGTCTCTCCCCCGGGTGCAGGACACACACACACCCCGCACCAGGCACCCGAGTGGCTAGCTACGCCGCTGGGTTTGCCTGGAATGAGACAAACCATGAGCACAGCTTCAGACATAAATCTACAACAAACCATGGCTTAGGCCCAGGTAACAAGGCAGCAGCAGGACTGGGGGAGGAACACTGCAGCCATGATGTTTGCTCCACAAACCTGCCTATTTGTCTATTTTTGCTAAAGCATGGTTTTGCTTAGTATTATGTGTGAACATAGTGAGTGCTCGTGCAGTTAAACAAACACTTGTATTTTGAGAGGCAGAGAGAGTTGTGCACCCCTATGGCTTTCATGAATCATGAATTGTGTGTATAACTAAAGGATTGTGCCGAATATGCAGGATGGAGGGCATGTTCCATGTGCACAAGCAGAAGTGAGAGATTGCTAGGTGGACATAATAATCAGGAACACTGATTTGAGGAGCAGCAGGAGCCAATGCTGCTGGTGGGGTTTACATAAGAAAGCTTTTCATGAAGTCACCCCCTCTCTCTCCTGTGAAAGCAACATAAAACAGCCAAGTCTGTCAAGTAAGGAGACTGTCTCAGAAACCACTAGCTGGAGCTTCAGAAGGTGTGATGAAATAGGCAGGCATCTCTCCCAACCCCTGGTTGAAGACAGTGTCACTGCTAAGTAAAATAATAGTTAGACCAGGGGAAAAGGAGACTGTCTTGCCTTGAACTGGACTTGGAAGAATCTCAGAGGCTTGAATTGCTAAATTCTTGAAACATAATAGGGAACATGATATTGAAAGTGCATTTTACACCCCCCCCCAAAAAAAAGAAGCAGCCTGGGAACAGTAGTTTGTTAAGATTGCTGGGAATTGTAGCTCTGTGGTGTCCAAATGATAGATCCCAGGATTCTTTGGGCAAATTTTGCTTTAAATGTGCTTTAAATTTATGGCATGTACACAGCCTTAATTCTGCGAGCTTTTCTTTATTATGCTCAGCCTAGGGGTTGGACTAGATGGTCCTTGGGGTCCCTGCCAACTCTACAATTCCACAATATGTGGAAATAAACCCAAGGGATGAGTTGGCACTCCTGAAATTTCTCATCGCTCAGAGATTAAAGTGCATGTAGCAATACCTAGCATTATAAACATTATTGAAACGATGGTAGCTCAGTAAAATAATTCCCATTATTATTTTTAATATATAATGTGTTAGATCCAGATTTGCAGAGTTCTATTGACACTGAAGGACGGGACTGCAGAGGCAATTTTCACTGGTTCTTCCTGTAATCCCCTGTACACCTCTTGAAAATATTGGGGGAAGTAGTGTAGGGGAAAGGAGAGAATGGGGAAAATTACTTCCCCTCTTTCTTCCAGTGAGAAGCTACCACTGGATGCCAATCCAGTGAATGGAAGGAGGCCTCGAGTTCATTGGTGGAATAAGACTATATTCAACCCTTTATAATTTGTATGTTATTTACTTACATAGGCTTTTGCTAGATTGCAAGTAAACTATAGCTAATAATAGTATACAAATAAACATATCCATACTATTTTTGTGTTAAGTGAGACAAAACTTTGAACCTCTTCTTATGGCCTGTGTATATGTGTGTGTCATCAAAGGTAAAATTACTGGCAAGCCTGTGCACAGTGGCCACAAATTTTGCTGAGTTGGTCATTTGCATCTGCTGACATAATCAGTATTCATATTTGTAAGAAGACATCTCAGCTTCCCGTTCTGTGAAGTTTCCTAGTTCAGCAGATCAAATGGCATTGTCACACTGGCACTGATAATCCCTTTACCAAGTTGGACATTTTGTTTAAAAGAGATTGAAAAGTTCTGCCCAATAGCTCAGAAGCTAAATAAAACTAAGAAAAATAGTTTTTGAGCTATTTTTAATTAAATTTGCTGAAATCTAGACTTCTGACATTGGTTGCCATCTGCAGGGCCGTCTTACCCATAGGCACTAGGGCCGTGGGGCACTTGGCTGCTGGGCTCTCAGGGGCACCAGGCTGAGAGTCTCGGGCCCAAAAGTTGAGTCCAGAGAGGAGCCCGCCTTCTGGTCAGAGCGCTGCAATGGGCTCTTCTGCTGCGGGCGGCTCTGTGCCACAAGTTCAGGGGTGGCCAAGCCAGCGAGACGCTGAGGCTGCCAGCCAGCTCCACTCTCCTGCGAGCCTGGCATTGGGCAACCTGGTGGGGGCACCAGGCGGATCCTTGCACCCTGGCACTGCATACGCTTAAGACAGCCCTGACCATACGTCCGGATATTCCCAGGCATTTCAGCGATTTTTGCCCAGGTGCTGTTTACGAAGGCTGAATACCAGCTATGTCTCAGAAATTCCTGAGATATGGCAACCCTAATTTAATGTAAGTGCAAAATGATGCACATTTTGATACCTAGATGTTTTCCTTGTCAGTCACTCACAGCCACTTCAGACTCCTCACCTTAATGTGAAGTGGAAGTTTGTTTCCCTGTGTGACTTTGGGGGAAGAGAACTCCATATGATAATGAAACGTGGTTGTCCTCTTCTAACTTGAATGTATTCTCAGTGCTGTGGCTAATGCACTTACACATTTTATCTGTAGCGCCCTAGGCTATAAATAAATATTGTAGACGACAGGATTACTGAAAAAAAGATGTAATAGACAGTTTATGTATAAAATAAATAGTTAACCTAAAATCAAATAATTTTTCTTAGCTTAGAATATGGAATATGGTTTACCTGTTTTCCACTCTGTTTCCTTAGTAACAGATGCATCTGTTTATGTTCTCTTAGTCATTAAATCCAAAGTATGTAGCTGCTTCAAAATAATAATAACAGTTTCTCTGAATTGGCTAACTACTAATTGTTTCCTAAGAAATCTTACAGTGATAATGAGGCCAGAAAACACGGCCATAAGTACTGTTGGTAATGCATATGCCTCTCGTTACCCTGTGCTGGTTAGCAAACATTTCTAGTCTCATCAATGAATTATTGTGCATTTAACTATATGACACAAATGGAACTGTAATCATTACTGTTTCTGATTTATTTCAGACATTTGTTTGGATTTCATAGATTGCTTGGTAACTAATGATACTTTATCCACCCTACAGCTGTAACATAATCAACTCTGAAGACAGATAAATATAAAGAGGCTTAAACCCTGTACGTACAGTTATTTCACTCAGAGTCTTTTGACATCTTAAAGAATAACAAATTTTACTAATGCATAAACTTTGAAGGACTAAGACTTTGTGTTACTTTGGTTTTTTTGCTGCAGACTAACATGGCTACTCCTCTAGAATTTCCTATATCACTTGGTTTACTATTTTTCCATTTAAATACTTCACCAATAAAAAAGAATCTGGAAAATAACTGCTTACTCAGGGTGGATGATGTTTGCCACATGGCTTGGGCACGGTGGGTCCATGGAGGTCGCCATCTTCAAACATGGCAGGGGAGGGGAAGGTTACCTGGCGCCACCCACCTCCAGCCTCAGTGGTCTCTCTGGTATGCCAATCAGAGGCAGGGGCTTGGACGCCTATTTAAGCCTCCCCCTTGGCTCTTTATTGCCGGATTATCCATTGAACCACCCAGTCTGTTAGGAACATACACAATAGTGGAACGGGTGTGTGGTGTGGACCTTGCTATGGTTTACTTAATCTCCATATTCAGGGCCAGGGGGGAATTTTCTCCTGCAAGCAAGTTGGCTTTCAGGTTTTCGCCTACCTCATAGCAACCATCATAACTGGAGGATAAGGCCTTGGGCTTATCCTGGACCCCATTGGAGGGAGGGGTCCAAAAGAGGTGACTCTGTCCAGGAGTCCACAGAGGGACGGGTGGGGCAACACACCTTGCCCATTGGCAGCCTGTAAGGGGTCACAGCACCCAATCCATATTAGCGGTGACTCCTCAACCTATCAGGTAGCAGGCAGGCTGCCTGATGCTGGATACATGCCCAATGCCTTAGCCAAATCTACTATTTCCTGTAATCAATAAGGTTGTGGCCTAATTCAACCCAATACCAGTCTCCTGTGTACATTCTTGTGGCCCTCCCTGCATGTGCTGTGGCCATTATGTGCCTATGCCAGCAAACTTACTTAGCAGTGACTGCTGGGCGTACACAGCTATATATCCTTGGCTGCCTTACAGATTGACCTCTGCCAGCTCTGACTACCTTTTTGGGATGCGGAGCCTGAATCCAAGATTCCACAGCTCTTCAGCTGGAAATGGTCATGTAGCCCAGGTGCGAAACACAAAGGGGCAAAGCATCTGTTTGTGCTTTCACAAGAGATGGGTAAAGGCTTTGTTAAGTTTGAGGTTGGGCAAGGGGTGGAACCTGTGGCTGCCTCATATAGAGTTGCTTCGGCTGCAAAGGGCTTCCTTCAGGACACGGGGCTCTGAATCTGCACTTCTTAGTTGGATTCACTTCTTAGAATGAAGTGGACACTCTGCTTATATCATGAAGGAGCCACCACCACCTTTATCTCTACCCCTTCTGCTGCTCAAGGTAACATTTTGGCCCTTGATGGGTAAGTGACAGGTAGTACTATGCTGTACATGTGCTTACAGGTACCATGCACAAAACATTTATCTCAATGTTAGTGGTACTGCCTATCACCATAACTGGAAGAAGAGAAGGGCAGATTCGTGATTCATGATGATCCAAGGAGAAGGAACACTCATTCCACTTGCTTTTGCAATCTTGTGAAATCTCTTCAATTTTTTCAAGTTCTCACAAAGAATGATGGCAAGAAGCAAGTGGAAATTGAAGTGAGCCAAGGGGAGTTCAGCTATCGCTAACTGAAATTAGAAATGCATTAAGGTAGTGCAGTGTGATGATACCTGTGTACCTTTCAAAGTTGTAATGTGATGGGGGGTTTTGTTCTCTTAGATTGTATTCATATCTTATTTCTTGTTTTGGTTTGTTATATAATCAGGTGGGTTTTTTTATAAACCCTGGTAAATTATTTATATGTAAAGTAAATTTCTGGATTATTCATTTCTTTTTGGAAAGGAAATGCCTTTACATGAAAAATTATCCCTCACTTGCAATGGTTTGCTCAAAATGTTTATTGGACTGACCCCAAATTGCTATTTTTTGTAGAGCCTTTTAAGCAAAGGTGAAAAATCTCAAAAGGAGACAAGGTGAAAAATCTCAAAAGGAGGCAAGGAGTTGAGCTATAAATTAAAAGGAAATGCTAGTCGTATACCATAGAACAACCACTTCTTCCATCACATTTATGTGTGTTGAGGCTTGGCAAAATGACTGAGCTTCAAGACCGGCACATGATTGTTGACATGATCTTGCTAGCTTACATCTGAATTCATGATGGCCTCAGATATTATCACTATTCAATTTCTCAGATAAGACTCAACTGCATGGGTTGCATAGTATTTGTGTGCAACATATTTTTTATCACTTATAAAACTATCAAGGAAGCATATAACATAGAGATACACATTTAAGATTATTCTTTGTGTGTTTCTAAAGGATATTTCAGCAGTGTAGAGCAATCAAGCAATATTTTTGTTAACTACTTTTCTCTTTATTTTTCTGTTTTGTAAATAAAAAAAAGTGAAAGTTTTTTTTTTATCCATATGAATAAATCTAAACCTTCTTTCTTAAATAATTGCAGGGAATGTTTCCAGAGAGTGCAAGATAGTAAATGGTCCAGATACCAACATTTTTTATGGGCTTGGATTCTCTTTTGTATTCAGTGCTTTTTTTAGGAAGTTCACACACTCAGAAATTTAATTAACCTTAAATGTTTCAATAGGTTTTTTTGCTGGTTGTGTTTATACACTGCATGTTGTAGTGAACTGGGATTGTTGGGTGTGAATACTAGAATTTACCCTCCACAGTCCTTTGATTCCCTATTTCACTGCAGGCACATTCTTGAGAACATTACCCATTGATGGCTTATCCTAGCCTTTGAAAATTCATTGGGGGAAAGCTGAGAGTATCTGTCCAGTGTACCTGCATTTCAAAATAAAAGTAGAGGAAAATAAATCACAACCACTGTATTCAAATCACATTATATCCATAAAGTGCTTAAAGTTAATTTTCTCCAAACATATCATAAGTCTGCGTTCTGTCTGCTACCCTGTATCTATATAGCAGTCTAACAAAATTATAATGAAACATTTCTTCCACATAACTTACTGTTTTATAGCATTGAGTGTATTCACCAGACGAGAAAAGAATGTGAAAAACAAACCTTTTTCATCCAACAAAGGAAATAGGATGTTTGACAACATGCATTTGTCTACAAAATGCAATGCAATATCTGATGAAATATGCTTTGTCAATAAAATAAATTGCCAAAGAAAATGTAATCCTTTCTGAAAATGCATTTAGCTTTTAGACAGATATAAGCTCCCTGTTCAAAGTGCATTTTGTTCTTAGAATTATTTTGGATTTCCTGTCTGTCAAAATCTACAGATAAATATTTTGCTGTATATTCTGTCACAGGGTGCATATAAACCATTTAAAAATTAATTATGTAATTGAAAGTGTGAATTCAGTTAATTCGTTCAATTCAATTGACAACACCACAATTTTAATTAAAGGTGAAATTAAAAACCAAGGGCTTGGATCCAGTCTTTGCTGCCACTGGCAAGTAGCTCTAAGGGACTATACCTTTGTTAGTAAATAGAGACACACCCTAAAAGGACAATTTAGGGAGCCTGTGTACTGCTGTCAGTAGTTCACATGGCATCACACAAGCCTATATCTCTACATTTCAATACCAGACAGGCAGATTGTTATCATCCATTCCAGAAATTATTTCTTTCTGAAATCCAAATTTTTCCCATGTTTCTGAGTACAAATCAACCTAATGGTCCACACTGTACTGTGATGGAAATATACTTTTTCAGCAGGGGGCCGGTCCACTGTCCCTCAGACCTTTTGGGGGGCTGGACTATATTTTTTGGGGGGGATGAACGAATTCCAGTTCCCTACAAATAACCCAGAGATGCATTTTGAATAAAAGGACACATTCTACTCATGTAAAAACACCAGACAGGCCCCACAAATAATCCCGGACCGTCTGTGGGCTGGATTTAGAAGCCGATTGGGCCGGATCCGGCCCCTGGGCCTTAGTTTGCCTACCCATGGACTAGTGCCTTGAAATATACCAATCTGTTAATTTCATCCTCTTCCTCCGAAGAGTACTGGTCCAACCTGGTAATCAGCTAAATCTGTAGCAATGACTTCTAAGAGATTAATGGCTGCTTAATAGTTAGCTAATTATATATTGTCATAGTATTTCATGTCTTGGTAATTTTCATTGTTAATTGAAGCAGAAGAAGTCTCATGGGGCTTCCCTCCAGTGGGAGGGAGAGGCAGGAAAACACATGCCACTTCAATAGCCAATGGATCAATCCCTTTATAGAGGAGGCACCACTCTCAAGAAGCACCATCCTTCTTGCCACACACAGTGAACAGTACAGAATTAGTGAGTTGCCTTTAGGATTGGGAGGGCACCTTTGATTGACCTGCTGTTGTCTTTGTTTTTGCCTAGTCCACACTGTTCAGATTGGGGTGCAGGTGGATAATTGACTTCTAGTTGATTTTAGCTTGCTGCTACAAATTGACATTTAGAGTGGGCAGGGAACTAAGGTAAGCAGTGGAGACACGCTTGGGTTAACAACCTCACATTGCTGTCCTCCTTGAGGGGTTCTTTTGTCTGAAGTTCTTAGGACCTGAAGGAACCACCCTGCTGATGGTGGGGAAACGGACTTCCTTACTCATCTTCAGGTGATTTGACTATGAGATCAGGAGATTGCATTTGACCCATAGTTGCCCAAGACCACAGATAAAAATATTGAGATGCCCTTTATTCCAAGCCTGATGTTATTTGTTGCTCATTACTACATAGCTTTAAGCACTTGTTAATAAAGTTGTGAAGTTACACCGTATACACCGTTAATAAAGTTGTGAAGTTACACTTGCCTTACAGGTCTTTGTTCTAAGGTTGTGCAGGCAGCATGTAGCTGTGGAGATACATTATTTTTAAATATGTAGTCCTACAATGGTTCCAATATCTTTGTAAATAACTAATAATAATAATACATGATAAAAATCAACAGTTTAGTCAGAACTTGATCAAGCTGTGGAGACTTTCCAATAGGTACTTACTACTGCCGTAATCTTGGCTATCAATCCAGAATACCTTTCCACAACATTCCATATGTAGTTTGCAGTCTCTGTTGTGCACTTGATCTGCTAACGTATATAATAAGGGCAAAACATGTGCAACACAACAGTAAATCATTTGGGCTTTGGCTGGATATAGCAGCTACCCAGTTGTTTTATATTTACAATAGTCTTTTTACAGTGCTTCACTATTTTTCTGGTAAACAATATAAAGAGATTATATCAATGTAGGGAAAATACATCTTCAGTGAAACGGCCTTCAGGCTCTGAAGTAAGGCTGCCTATTTTTTTTTCATGCCTTTTTAATGCATATCACACTCTTTTTCAGGATTTGTTACAGGCAGGTAGCCGTGTTGGTCTGCCGTATTTGAAACAAAATAAAAAAAATCCTTCCAATAGCGCTTTAGAGACCAACTAAGTCTGTTATTGGTATGAGCTTTGGTGTGCATGCAAGTGTATCTGAAGAAGTGTGGATGCACACAAAAGCTCATACCAATAACGAACTTAGTTGGTCTCTAAGGTGCTACTGGAAGGATATTTTTTTAAAAAAAACAAAAACCAGTATTTGTCATTCATGCATGAAAGATGCCTATTTTGTGTATCATCCCTTTCTAAAAAATAAGTTAGGTTTGTTCAGTTTTTATTCATATATCAACCTAGTTTATGTAATTCCTTCCCATTCTAGTCTTCTAGTTTCTCACATAAAATCTGTGGGTAATTCTGCTTCGTCCATTATTAAACAGCTCACTGCTGTGTTCGTGTATCTCCTGTGTACTGTTTCCTCTGCTAGCTCCGAATTTCATCTTGCATTCCTTTAGTAATCTCGCAGTGGTTTGGCCCCTCTTTTTGATCACTTTTCTTCTGGTAGTGTCCAAGAATAGACGAATATTTCCTTTATTAATTGTCTACAGCACTATTCTGTCAAATCTGTGATTCTGAGCATATTTATTGCATTTCTTTACATGTTTTTTGCAAATCACTTAAAGGCTTTCTGTTAAGAAAGCAGTAAATAAATAAATAACCTCTAAAAGAAACATCTCACAATGTATTTTTTATCTGCCTTTCTGTCTTATATTTTTAAGTTTATTTTCTTGAGGGCTCCTTGGGGAATTGGGATATATTTATTTTCTGGCTTAAAACTATTATGTTTTTCATTTTCAGTCATGATGTAGCTTTCAGTTTCCATGAGGTTAAGGCTCTGTATGCCCTATTGACTTTACTGTTGACCTGTACCCTAGAAAGATTTTTAAAGATGTCATAAACCAGTAATTCGTTTTAGATGCTGAAGAAATGTTTTATTTTGATCTCTATTTTTCCTTGCTGAAATGGCAGAAAATGTATACATATTCATAATGATTGTATTAGATTTAGGTAAATATTTTTTAACTGGTTGAAGGTTTTATACTTCTTAATCTGAATGCATTTCTGTAAGTTTTAATTTCTTTGTATACCAGTTTTTGATAAAGGGTAGTTTATAATTAGAAAACACCAACGATGAAATGTTTTTCTTCCTCGTTGCAGTATCTAGAGGTAAACCCATTCTAATTAATATGGGGTTCAGAACAGCAACATCTCTTATGCATGCTTTAAAGGACATCATCAGGTGAATTTTAAAAATAGATGAAGGAAAATAAAGAAGAAAAGTTAAAAGTGGTAGACAAAAATGAGTTTTCTAGATTAATCACTCAAAATTAGTCTACTGCTAATTTGAATGAAAATGGCTACCTGTGACAGATTGTTAAAGCTATTAATATGCAGTTTATCAAACTTAAATAGATTGCATACAAACTCAACTGTTTCTACAAACATGGTTTTGAAGTAACGATTATGAATGTGCTTTGAAGATAGTAATTTGTGAACCCTTTAACTAGGAGACAACATATTATCACCTGGATGAGGAACTTGGTACAGTCCATTTATTTTCATGCAATGGAAGTGCCATTTATAAAACCATTAAAATGTAACCTTGAAATTAACATGATGAACCTACAAGGAATAATTAGACAGACAAAAAGAAATGGACTTATACAAGTGGAGGGCTACTTCTTATGCAAGCTTCTAAAATACCTGCTAATGAATAATTATTTTAACGAGACTGTGAGATTGCATTAACTCATATTAATGTGGTTTAATTGCTGGATGCCAGTGACAAAAAGTTCATTCTCAGATAGATATGCTAAGCAGTGATGTTATATTTTAGGTACTATTTCCCAGCTAGGAAAGCTATACTTCTAAGTCTCCAAGCTCATATTCTGGTGGAAAAGTATATGTTATTGATGAAACTGAACCTTTTATATTGGTGCCTGACCAGCGTGCTCCTATTATTTTACCATTCACTCCATTTTTGCAGTTATGCAGTAAACTAACTGCATCTAACAGTAATAAGCAACAATATAATAAAACAATTATCAAAATCATGAATAAGCAGCTAAAAATAGAATAGCAAAACAGCAGATGACTAAAATCCTCTGCTAGTGGCCTGCAGCAAGAAAATCGGCTCAATAGGCGGAAGTCCTCTCCAAGAATCATCACCTACCATTGGCAAGAAGTACACTGGCAAGAAGTATATTAATACACAGGCAGGATGATCTTCAGTATCATCCTGCCTGTATATTAATATACATCTTGCCAATAAAGGGAGCCTTTATAATCTGGTTCCAATTTATGTGGGTTTCACTTGTGCCTAGAAATGATCTAGCAGCTAGTAAAGCAATTGTAGTCACATAATATTCCCCAAAACTGGCCATGGTTAGCTGAGTAGCCACAGGCTCACAGCATTATGGGTTATCTGAAATTTCCAAACACTTTTCAAAAGCAGTTCCAAATAGAGCATGTCCTACTAGAGTAATTCACCTGAAAAATAACTAAGACACATGTAATCACAGCCAAGGAGCTCCTGGGACTGTGTGGGGCAGAGCAGCAGCAAGGTCAGGGTGTTTAGGCACACTGATGGGAGCATCAGATTGCCTTTGCCAGTATGCCTAGACTGTTCTGACCTCACTGGCATCCTGTCTAGCACTATTCCAGTGCAGAGCTGTGACACCACTGCTGGTCAGCCAGGTCCATGGCATTACCCTCCTTGCCAGCTGGTCCTATCATAGCAAGATCTAACATTTCATAGAATCAACACAATTAATCTCAGCTGTATAGAAGTGCACCTAACCACTGCGAACACCTGGACACTCAGGCTCAGAACCAGATCCAGGAACACTGGATCTGTGCCTTGAAGGACAATGCTGCTCCTCAAAACAGGTAAACCTTAATTTCTTACTCTGCCATTCTCTTCACTAGGAGCACCTCTGTCTTTTCTGTATTAAACTCCAATTTATTTGCACTCATCTAGTCCATTACCAATGCAAGGCATCAATTCAGCCTCCTTGGATTGAGATGGAAAGAAGAGATTCCCTTCTGATGTAATTAAGGTTTAGCTTATACCCAGCAAGAAATCAGTATTAACGGTGTTTTTTAAACAGGTTCCTTGCCCTTTCTTCTCATGCTGCACAATGAGCTGCTTTCCATTCCCCCTTGATTTGAAAAATGGTCTTCCATCTAATTCAGGGACAACTGTTTGTCAAAAATTAAAACAAAACAAAACAGACGGCTACTGGACACATTGCATAAATTAAAGCTACCACTTGTAGACCCATATGTCAGTGTCTAATAGAAAACTAGGTCAGATTCTCTGGACCAGGGGTAACCAATAGGGTTTTCTCCAGATGTTATTGGACTGCAACTTACATGAGGCCCAGTCAACATTTCCAGTGGTGATGGCAATTGTTGTCCAACAATATCTGGAGGCCACCCTTTTGGCCCATCTGCTTTAGAATTACACAAAATATAGGGGAATGAATTGTAATAATATATTATTTTACTTGTTATGAACTAGAGCATTTAAACATAGTGATACACTCTGAGCAAGAGAATTCATGGCCCAAGTGGATGTGAATATGCTTTAATATTATTGATTACTTTGAAGCCCCAGCTATTTAGCTTTTGGCTTGCTCCAATAATTATTTATCTGTTGTGTGCATAAAAAACTAAATACATTAGCAGCTAATGGATCACCGTTTAAGAAAATAAATCATTATGGTGCTTCTTAAAGTACTAAATTTAGTAAAACCAAGTCAGAAGCTTTTATCTCTTGAGCATATTTTATCAATCACAGTTTGAACTGCTGTAAACATCTTGATGTTCTGCATAGTTTTCATTAAGGACTTTAACCTAAGTAAAGTTGAATTCACCAGTTGGTAATCTGGTAATGGAACTGTAGACCTTTTAATTCTCCCACAGGAATGTTTCTTTTTGCTTAATGTAAAGCACATTTTTGAACATTGTGAATAGAGTCTTAAAGAGATTGGTTTTAATGTAGGTGTCATCTTTTCTTGTTTTCATCACAGAACTTGATGCAGAGATCTTTAGGAAAATAATAATATGCCAAGAAAATGGATGCAATCCTTACTCTAAGTAACATGAATTAGTGTGAAGGAAAAAGTATCATTATCATTAATTTAAAAGTCAAAATATAAATATTTTGGCACAAAGACAATTATTATGATTTGGCCTTCTGTGTTCCAAGTGCTTTTCTGCTATAAGCCTTGTTCTGGATCAAGCCGCTGGTAATTTTACTTTCTAGAAATAAGCAGTGGAAGACAGATAAAAATGCAATACATTCTCCTGTGTTACTGCTACCCATTAATCTCCATGTGTAAATAGTGCTTGTTGCTTCAATTGCTTGATATCAAAACAAAAGTTCAACAAAATTGGACAATAAACTAAATGAAAGCACAAGCTATGTAATTAGGCACCATCTTACTGTGCTGCATTTCTTATAGTTAATTGGTTTTCAATCACAATAAAACTCATTCTGAAAATACATTTCAGGTATCACTGTACCTGTCATTAATTAAATTAAAAACCAGATAATTGTGTGTATTATAAAATGTGAGTGTTCAGGTTTATTTATTTTTAAATCTAACTTAATGATCATCAGGAATGAATGAAACCAAAAGAACACGGTATACATTGCTAGCAATGTGTAAGGTATGCAAAATTATTTCAAGTTGTGAAAATAAAATTTAAGGCTAAGGCAAGACATTTGCATCATTTGAAAGTTTCATCATGATTTTGGTACATAATATTTTGTTTTAAAAATTACAGTACTATGTCTATTGCAAAGAAAAAGCAAAGGCTTTTTCGTAAATGTTCAGCTTAATGGACACTCTAACAAGATCCTGGAAGTCATGCATGCAAAACCTTGTCAAAATTTGGCTTCCAGAAGCTATCCATACAGAACTTGAAAACTCCCCTGAGTTCATGAAACAGTTTAAGTATATGGTTTTTTTAAAGGGTTATCAAGAGCCAATAGTGAACATAATATTTATCTTTTTCAAAGTTTTTGCATCAAATTCCCATGCTTCTAAACTTAGTTTCATTTATATATTTCAGAATTAACTTCTAAACTTAAATACTACGGTACCAGATGAAGCAATAAAAGCCCAGAAAAGCAAAAACACAGCCACACACTTTAACAACATCTTAAGATGCCCTTATCCACACCTTTCAAACTGATGTGTTGATGAGAACTTAGTATCCACTGAATTTTGTACTTCTCCTGTGCCAGATCCTGTGCCAGCTCTGCCCTCCCCTGCCCTTGAAATGCTGCAGGTGGGGATCTCGCTGGCAGTAATTTACTGCTGCCTGCTGTTTGAGCAGGTACATTGAGGCATTCCTTGACAACTGGGTCCCCTAATGACAGCAGAGGTTCCTGCAAAATGGAGGCTGGCAAAGCTGTTTAGCACTGGGCAGGAGGAAATCTCTGCCTTATGCAAATAGCAGATTAGGGGTCTGAATTGCTCTGCAATGTGAGCATGGAATGAAATTATATGCAAAAGTGACATTGACAGGACATAAATAGAATCCTCCATCTATATTAGATTGTGGTTATTGAGAACATACAAGGATGAACTATTGTTGTTGTTCTTGTTGTTATTCTAGTTTTGCTCTCACATGATAGTTTAACAAAGCACTCTGATTAGTTTAAAACAGGAAGCAGAAGTTTCTGATCATCTGGATCTGAACCCAGCCAAAGTATCAATGAAACAGCCAAATATTAACTGAATACGTATGAATATATAAAAAATAAAACATTATTTTATGAAGGTTTATGACAGCATTAGTGATATTATACAGAACCTGTGGGGAACTGCAAATATGAAGTGCAGAGTGCATCAAGGTTTCCAATAGTTTATCGTTAGAAAAGTTGTATACATCACCACATTTACCACAAAGGAATTTTATGATCAAGGAGAGGGAAGGAATCCTAGCTACAGGCACCTGAAATCTCTGGGATTAACCCATCTGTGAATTTCAGTGTACAAGCAATCATTTGTTTACAAGAAAGCAAAAAGTGGTTAAAACTATATCCACACATATACAATAGTATAGACAATTTTTAAAAAGCAAAAGATAAAATACTGTACAACATTGATGCTTAGAGTTTGAACTTGATTAATTTCTAGATTTCTTTAGGGTATCAAGTGAGCAACATGATCCCTGGATCCAATCAGTATTGCCTATCAATAACATCCTATGAAACAATCATATCCAAATTGATAATAGATAAAATGCAATAATATAGGGGATCCAAGATGACAAAACACTAGCAGAAAAGTATAGAAGGTCATTTCTCTAAGCTCTCTGCATGAAGCTAGAATTCCTTTTCATTGCAAGACTTTCAGCTAAGGGAGTGACCTTGATAGCCATATGTTCTCTCTTTATATGAATAGTTCTCTGACTTTTTAACAATGAGAATACTGCAGAAGGAAATATAAGAAAATACCTTAGTAAAGGCATAACTGTAGGTACACCAAATTGCTGGGAACATATGGCTTCTTATTTAAAACTTGCAAGGCTGGCTTTAGGAAAAACCAAACCTCTGATTTAATTGGGATCATCTATATGAAACATTTTACTGAGCCCTGGGGAATGATGTTTGGAAATAAAACGTCTTTTAGAATCAGAGTATGTGGGGGTTTTGGCATTATGTAATCAGCTTTTTATATGTTAAGACGTGGAACAGAGGGAACGCTGCCGTTTAACAACAGAATATTTTTAAAAATGGATTCCCATGTTCCCTCATATGACTTCCATCTAAGTATGTCTTCTCTGTTGAATTCGCTGTTTATTTCCCCCAAATCATGGTGATTTATCTGTGTCCATAAATTATTTGGCATTGGTTTTGACTGAGGGTGAGAATAGGATGTGGAGATCAATGCCAGGTTTTCAGGGTGCCCTGGGTCTCTGTTGGGCCCTCCTCCTATCAGTGAGCCACAACAGGCTTATCTCCCTGCAGTGGCTGTAAGAACTGCAAGCAGTGCTGGGCAGCTGGGTTTAGCCAACCATTTAAACTCCCACAATGTCACAGAACAACACTGAGTTCTGCGTTTTGGGAAAATAAAAGGATTGCAGATCCAGCCACTTTTCACTAACAGACCAGAAATAAAATAAATAAGTGTGTGTGTGTGTGTGTGTGTGTATGGGAAGCCTAAGGCAGCCCGTAACAGAAACCATTTCAATTGTAATAATGATGTCCTATGAATTGGGGAGGTATCTGTTTGTCTGAGAGCAGCATGGCCTTTCTATGATGAAAGAAGCCCAATTTTCACTACAGTGGTAAACCTGTGCTTGCTCTGTAGCATTCCAGCTCGGTGGTAGGGATACAGAGGAATGCTGTTCCATTTGAGCCCCACCACCACCTGTGGCCTGAACTGATTCAGCCAAGACATAGAGTTTACCACCTTAGAGAGCCCATAGTTTCTCAGTAATAATTAGCTAAAAGCTTACAAGAGATTTTTAGCTAATGTTATTTAATCTGATTAATCAGATATTATTAATGAGTCATTTAATGTTTGAGTTGCTTTTATGTGTAGCCTGATTTTTAATGCTGTTTTTATTATTTGGTCCACTGGTAAATACATTGCATAAATAGGAAAATATTGTTGGTCAGTGAACGACAGAAAAAATGGGAGGAAAGATGTCGCCTCATGGCATAAAAATTGCTTACTGTGCTGGTAGTGGCAGCAGTTGCAGCCCAGCGTTGACTGAAGGAGCCAAGGGCGGGGGGAGGGGCGGAAAGCTTCCACTTAAGAAGCTGGCATTGTCATTAGTTGCAAGGATTATCAGGACTTTTTTTAATAGGCCAATTGCAGCCAAGCTAAGGGACGGCACTTGTGAGGTGGACCTGACTTAAACCTGGCTTCACTCAAGTCTGTCTTGAATGCATTTAAACCAGTTGTGCTTGCTTCCAGCAGTGCAGTTGACAATGGATGTCCCACCCTCCCACCTTGCATGTTTTGCTCACCTCAAAACAAAGTCTATTCAGGCAGCTGGCCGTTGAGAAAGAAAATTGATATATTTGGGCAGAAAAAAAACATTTTCAACAAATGATGAAAACATGTTTGGACCTCCTTCATTGCTAAAGGAAGACAATCTCAAAGAACCTGCACAGAATACTGTACTCAGAGCAGAAGCTTGAGTCACAGGATGTGTTGAGCTGGGAGAGGCAGCAAGCGGCTATTTTCCAAGAAGCAGAAATTTGGAAAGGCAGCTTCAGTCTTCTCTAAGGTATTGACACTCTTGTTTCAGTTGTTGTAGGAAGCTCTAGAAACTTTGGAAGCTTTCCCACAATGCTGATGCAAGCCTGTTCCGTTTAGCAGCCCAGAATAGTTTTACTTCAATTGAAAAGAGGTACAATGGTTTGAGGTTCACTTGGAAGAAGTAGGATGGCATCCTGCTCCATCCCACGTCATTTTGAGCACTGTAGTTAGTGTGTGTGTGTGTGTGTGTGTGTGTGTGTGTAGAGGTTTCATTGCATGAAATTAGGAACTTCCTGATATGCTACCTATTAGATACTGAAATTATATTTCTAGCCTTTGCTGCAACTGCCAAAATTTTCCAAAGGGTTGAACTCACTGAGATAGTTTTGAAAATTTTGAATAGGAAGATCAGTCAACTAACCCATGGGAGTTTCATTTATGCAGATACAGTCATACCTCGGGTTACAGACGCTTCAGGTTGCGTTTTCTTTGGGGGGGTTGCGGACCACCGAAACCCGGAAGTACCGGAACGGGTTAGATCTGGGTTTTGGCGGTCACACATGTGCAGAAGCGCTAAATCGTGCTGTGAGCATGCGCAGACACGCCAAATTGCGACCTGCAAGTGCACAGACGCGCTGCTGTGGGTTGCGGACGCTGCGGATTGTGAATGTGCATACTGCACGGATCACGTTCGCAACCTGAGCGTCCACTGTACAGACTTGCATGACTCTAGAGCAGTAGCCCCATACCTAATAAATTCTAGCACTTTTATACTCTGTTTTGTTGTAGTAGCTGTGGAAGACCAACTGTGGGGAAAAAGCAAGTTGTATAGGAGCAGATATTAAAGTTCTGCATATAAATTTGTCAGATATTTGATTTTAAATTTTGAAAGACTGAAATCTAAATATTGAGTTCTGAATTCTGTATCATACTCTGAAAGTGAGGCATTCATTGTTGTTGCTTTGCCATTCAACATCATAAGACCAATAAAGATTGTAACTTACTGATAGAGCACGTGCTTTGTATGCAAAGGGTCCCAGGTTCAATCCCCAGTGTTTCTGATAGTGCTGGAAAGACACCAGCCTGAAACACTAGAGAACTTCTGCCAGTCAGTGCCAGCAATATTGAGCTAGAATGACCAATAATCTAATGTGGTAAAAGGTGGCTTTCAGTGCTCCAAATATTTATTTATGTACTTTAAAGTGCCTATATGCTGACTCTCAGAAGGCTTATGAAAAATAATTGGCCAAATACTAAACAGGATAATTTAGCTTCATGTGTATATGGTAGGATCATTATTCATTGTGTTAAGGGCCAGTATCTATTTTTTGTCTCTTTACAGCCTCGTCAGACCCCCAAACATTATTTATTAGACACATGTCTGTGTGCAATGTAAGAAAAACCTAAGTAATGAGGCCATTTATGCTCAGTTACATATTTTTAAAATATGAAAATGCGATGTGTTTTTTTCCCATTCCCTTCTTATTAAAATGGCTTTTGAAAAAGACATCCTGCTTATGAGATTAGATCGCTGGGAAGAACATACGGTAACATTTTGTATTCAAATAACTTAATCTTCTAAAGGAAATGAAGTATCTGAGCTTACTCATTAGTAAATAAATGAATTCACCATCTTTATATTCATCATCAGTCACCATTCAGTTGTGTCCAGTTTTACTAAGATTCTCTTACCAAAACCATTCCCTTTATTAAAGAAGTAACAGGACATTTGTTGAGGGACTTTGACTGGAATCCTGTAGCCACATTTCCAAGAGTAAAGCTCATTGAACTCAGTGAGACTTATTTCCAAGTAGTCAGACCCATGATTGCCATAGAGGTAATCAGGAAAAGAGCCTCAGCTATGAATGTTGAAAATAACCAAGAAAAATATTCCTTGGCTTCCTTGGGATACTGATGAGCAGCAGGGTGGCATAGAAGACAACTCCTAAGGGCTGAGGTCCCTTCACCCCCCCAATGAAATATTTGAGAGAGCAGTGCCCCCCAAAGTTGTTTGGCTTTGCCATTCATATGGGGTGTGTGCTGCATGTGATCAATTATGCAGGGCGGGTCTTACCTGTCCCCCCCCCCATATTTTATTTTAGATGGCACCCCTGGTAGATGGTACAGCAGCAGAATCCCTGATCTGTCTTTCTAGTCAAACAGATGCAGACTCTCCAGTCCAGCTCCAAACTGGGAGAGTTTCAGGTGCTGGACACAGAAGGGCTACTGACTACAGTGGTTCTCTCCTTGACATACAAACAATAGCCCTGCACATACACTCTTCCACGCCATTCAAACCTACTTACACTCCTAAATCCACTAACATCTATAGTTCCCATTCACAGATTTAAGTGTCCCAGTCAGCCAAAATCACCAACCTCTTGGTACCACCGTATCTACACTCACTTAGATTGCTGTGGCAACTTTGGAGTTTCAAGTCTTTGGAGTTGGCACAGCACCGAAATGTGTACTCTCTCAAGGCCCCTGTATCATTCATGATGCATTTTAAAGTATACCCAAATTCCTTTTCATAGCTTACAACAGCAAGTGCAGTATCTCAACAGTAAAACATGTAATAGGAAAACATTTCATTTCTACTGGGTATAATACCATAATATCATTTGTTGACGATGCACAGTTTAATTAAAGTAAACTTTCGAACATCAACTACAAATGAAAGTACAATAGAGGTGAATAGTGTGAAAACAGGCTGCCATCCTGCTCCACAAAACACAGGAATTGGGCTCAAGAGAAATTGTGGCTAGTGCTGTGCTGAAACCCTTCCTCTAATTTCTTGGGGGGGGGGAGACTTCCTGCAAAAGATCCTGCTATACATTCTGCCTGCTCCTGCTCAAAGTGAACTGAATTAGAGCTCAGAATTGGAACTGAGTTCAACATTGAAGCTCAGAATGAGCCCTGCCCTTTAGGATGAGGGCTGAGAACATTGGTTCTGAAACAGTGAGCAGGACCTAAAAACTTTCTGAATGAGAAAAGCTTAATTGCATGCCTTACTTGCTAGCAGGTTTTATGCTAAACTGTTACTATGATTTTTTAAAATTTAAAATACTTTTTGGTATACTGCATTAAGGGTCTTTGGCTGAAAAGCAACATATATGAACCACTAGTAACACAACATAGATATTCAAATAGTTTCCTGATGGAAAAGTGGTTTGTAATGTTAGATCTGTGAAGCGTTCGAGGTTGTAAGTATGAGAGACTTCTTGTAGATTTGTGTGCTTATTGGTCCAAGTGGTGCCTGGCTTTGAATTGTGTCTATGTGAATTGAAAGCCAGAGCTCTACTTATGACCATAATTTTGATTCCAGCATCTGTTCACATACAATTTAAACATCTTATCAATGCAATCCTCATAAAGATATGGATTTTCCATTTCTTGGAGTTGGGACTGGGTAGAATATTACTTATGGCAGTTGCTATTGTGCATATTTACTTATTATACAGTATATGCAGCTTGTACATTGTGCAACAACTTTATTGGATCCAGATTCTCTGCATTGCTGATTGTGTTTTTATTCATTTTAAATATACATTTTAAATATAAACATGGTTATTTGCCGGCAATGCTTAATTCCAATAAGGGTTATTATACAAGTAGCTTTTGGAGATAGGTAGCTACTGGCCACCAACTCATGGGAAATGGCCATGACTGACCCTGAGCATAAAACACTCAACATTGATGCTGCTGGTTCACAATCGACCAGACTCACTTCGAATGACAGCCTCCTAGAGAAGAACCTTCTTTTGGCAAGAAAAGCATTCAGAAGAACCACATATTCACGGTGTAGGCTTTGCATTGTTGAGCTCCTTTCTGTCAGCAATAGCACTGTCAGCCAAGGGCTCAGAACACTACCTTTCTCTCCACTATGTGCACTATGTGCTCTGATACACAGATCAAGGACCAGTTCCACGAGGAACTGGAGAAGGCTGTCCAAGTCTGCAAACACCGATTCCTGCTGGAAGATTCTGTGGATTGCCCTGAGACCTGCGGGTATAGGGCAGTATACAAATTCAATAAATAATAATAATAAAATAGATATCTCAATGCCAGGATTGGGGATGATCATCATACATGGAACAACTGCATAGGCCACTTTGGTATTGGCAGAGTGAATGAAAACAGACAAAGGCTGTTTCTGCAGTTCTCATATCAAAGTCTCTGCTTCACAAACACATTCTTCTCTACCAAGGCAAAATGGCAAGTGTTATGGAGACAACCAGGGTCAGGCCATTGGCACCAGCTGGACTTGATTATCACCAGGTAATTGGCACTGAACTGTGTTCATGACCTATAGCAAAAAGCAGAAAGTGCAGCCTCAGGTCAATACTGCCAGAATTGTTGTACCTGAAGTTTGTGAACGTTTCTCTCTGGACTCTGTGGAGTTCCGTTTTTGCCAACACAATTTCTCATACAAAGTTTACAGTGGGTTTAACTTAAACACTTACTTCTTTGATGTGTCTAGATCCAGCCCTAGTCAAACAAGCACTGCTGAACTGTGCTAGAGACATTGTTGAAGTAATGTGGAACCACATTGAAGAGGTAACCTACAACACAGCTATGTCCTCTTTTGGCAAAAGAGAGCAGCAGACCCCAACTGATTTTAGGGCGGCATTACAGACATGGAGCCTGTTATCACAGCAAAGCACAAGGCTCTATTGAATCACAAGTGTGTTCCCTGCAAGAAGGTGTGTTCTGCGCTGATAATGGCAAAGAGCAATGCCTATTGGATTTCCAGACAATGTGCCAGTGGCTACTGGCTAAAGCTGTGTCAGAGCATTCAGCTTGCTGCTGACAGTGGCAATACTCGCAAAATGGATGAAAGCATGAAGAAAACCTTTGGATCAACTGTCAGGAAAACTGCACTACTGAAACCCTTGTCTGGAGAAACCATCACAGACCACAGCAAGCAGATGAAGTGACTGGCAGAGCACTATGAATAACTATGAATAACTGACAGTATCCAGCTCTCTGCCTGTATTAGAAAAGCTGGGTGTCCCTCACTCCTCTGATGAGCTGAAGAACGCCATCAACTCTCAGGCATGTGGGAGCCCCAGGACAGGAAGGAATCCTGGAAGGTATGGGAGAATGTGATGCTGACGTCCATTACTCAGATGAAGGTCTACCAGGCATGTGTGTTGAGCATGCTGCGCTATGGAAGTGAGTCATGGGCAACTTACACCCACCAGGAGGAACACCTCAATGCCTTCCATATGTGCTGTGTCAGGAAGATTTTGGACATCACAAGGCAGGACAGAGTCTACAAAAAAATTGTGCTTTTCCAAGCCCACATTCCCAGCATGTTTGCTTTTTTATCTCAGTGATGTCTACTCTGGCAGGTCATGGAAGATGGCAGGAGCCTTTACATGGAGCTGGCTTCAGGCACCAGACCTGTTGGCAGACCAACTCTGTGTTATAAAGATGCTTGCAAGTGTGGCATGAAGGCTGGCAACATTAACCCTGCTGTGTGGGAATCTCCTGCAGATGACCACAGCACCTGGAGATAGACAGGTTGTGATTCCACAGCAGTGAACAGAGGAGAAATAACCGGACACATTCATCTACCCCAGCTGCAATAAAATATGCCTCTCCTATATCGGTTTCTACAGCCACAGCAGGCACTGTACCTCTCCGTGGTTTGACTGTACCCCATCTTTACACACACTTCCATTGTCTCTCAAGACAGATGGATGCCAACAATCTTATTGTATGAGTAGCTTATGGAGATTGGTAGCAAAATATTTCTCACCATCACCATAGGTATCTGGAGAATCCCTTATCATTCTGATCGATCTCTCAACTATAAATAAATGATTCTGGGGTCAATCTGAAAGGGGGGCGGGAATCATGAAAGACTGTTTTCCATGAAGTGTTTTTCAGATCTAACTGAAAATGGAATAAAGCATACGTCTTTCAGGTAGAACATGACCTTCTGCTTTTCTTTTAATTACTTAAGTTAATATGCATCTTGAATACTTCGTTGTTGTCATTTTTAAAGAGTTCTGTGGGGGGAAATAGTAATTTATGAAAATGATTCACTAAGCCAGCCATTTGTTTTGAGTTTCCTATAACATGAAGATGATCGCAATCTGCTATATCATGCTGTTAAAATGATGCATAAGCCCTACTAGCATTCTCAAATGATGGAGTATTATTGCAGCCTCTTAAATGTTGGGCACTGAGATAATTTGGCTGGTGTTGAGGGAAGAATGTACTATAACCCCTGTGGCTCAGCTTTCATTGAATAAATATAGCATGCTGCTTCTTTTGTTCTTCTTGTGTGTGAAAAAGCAATTAATATGTCCAAAAAGAAATATCACAAAATGTTTACTATTTTCTATAAAAATCTACATTAAGTCAGTTTTTTAAAGTTATTTGCACCATGTTGCAGGCTGTTATCTCCAAAACACCAAATGTTCCTTCTACCATATCCCTTACTGAAAGGTATAATAATTGTTCTATTAGTGTGTTTTTTACAGCTAACAGTAGTATGGTATCCAGAGATGCGAAGAGAAAATATGTTATTTCATTCTTTCTATTCAAGAAATAATTGCTACATACAGCAAATGAATCATATGCACAGATCATTCTCATTTAAATAATATATTGATTTCCCTTTAGCCATGAACTAAATTTGCACTCTGCATCCCAGGAGTCAAGGTTCCTATTCCAGAGAGGAGAAGGTTAATGTGTGTGTGTGTGTGTGTGTGTGTGTGTGTGTGTGTGTGTGTGTGTAGTCAGGTTTTTATTTGTATTTTTTCTTTCACCTTGCTGTATCAGAGACCTCCTTTTTATGGAATACAGAGCATACTTTCCCCAAGTTGCATTACACCCTCCTTATAGCCTGAAAATGCAGGATCCCTCTCACTGTGTCAAATATCTAATACATTGGGATGTGAAAAGGGTTTGGCCTAGTCCATTATCCATACCCTGTAAGGTCTCAAATCCAAAGGATAAACTTTAAAATAAAACAAAAACAACAACTGCAATGAATGAGAGGCTGTCATAAGGGATCTAGTGTGCCAAGTCCTAGGGATTCTGTAAGACTGCATGATCTTTTGCTCAAAGGCCACCTGTAGCCCTTAACATGCCTTAGTTGCAGTGTCCCTCAGGTGTCCAATCCGCATTCTGCCACATATGTCATCCCCCCATCCACTACCAAATTTTGCTTTCTGGAGGGGAGTACCATGTAAATCCCAGCAAGATAACATGAAGGGGGCATGATTAAGCTAGGGTGCACAGGGAGAGCCATTCCTCTGTGCCTTCTTCCCATTTAAATCACACTCATCTAAACCCACTAAATAATTATTTGGCATGTTGAGATGTGGGCAACCTCTCCCAGCTAGGATGAAGATGTGGTCAGCCCTTCTCCACACCAACAAGGAGACACTTTGAAGGTCAGGAGTTATGTATGTGTTTACATATACCACTGGTTTGTGGTTGCCCCACCCATCAACTTTTGCATGTGACCTTGATGTCCACAGCTGTATTACTCTGTGATCTCAAATATCCTAAGACTGACAAGATGCAATGAGGGGTGGGAATTTGTTGTCCTGTATTTGAAACTTGCCTATGCTTTCTTAGACAAGGCTGCCTGAAAGGCAGTATCAGAGGCTACCTTTTAGTAATGAGACTATCTCCTGCATTACAACCTACTAAATTCAAGCCAGAGGCTTTTGAGAAAAAAATCAGCCAGACTGTTTTGTTTGGGTTGGATTTTACTGACCAAAATAGCTAAAATTGTTCTGCAGGTGATTCAGTTTCATTTTGTTTTTGTTGTCGTTTCCTTTTTACATGTGGATTTTCCCCCTTTCAGTTTAATTGGATCTTCTTGCTTGCTCTTGTACACATTATTTCTTCCGTTTCTTCCTTTGCATACCCCTGGGACTGAAAGAAATTCTCAATTTCTTTGTACAGTAAATGGTTTAACTGGACTTCAATTTGTCACTGTTAACTCTTTCAGGTTTATGGGCTTCAAAAATTAAGACTTTTGCTCATTGAAAGACAAAAGGCTTGTATTTGGGAAAAGGTTAACTTTTAACTTTTAATGTATACAGGGATGAATTAAACTAACTGGCCCTGTCCGTGTTTGAAAAAAAGCAAAGGTCCTGACTTCCTTTGTCTCCTCAGCCCCTTGTTGGCATATAAGAGTCCACGAGAAGAGTGTCCTTGCAGAGTATTTTCTGCTTTTATTCTTAAAAGTCTCTATCTGCAAAACGACCGACCAACTGTACACACATCAACACTACCTGCTTTCTCCAACCAACCCACACCCAACACTAACATTGACCACTCTATATATACAGGTACAATTAGGTGAAAGGTTGCATGAGTCATTGTAGGCTGCTGACTCATGCTGACTTAGTTCTATTAGCATTAAAGAAACAGCGGTCAATTTTTGGCCGTGACAGGCCCCACCAGTAGAAGCCCGTGCAAGGAATTCTATTAGCATAATAGGGCCTTTGTTCTTTTCCTCCCACTGCTCTAGGGGAAAGTGTGGAGAGGGCAGGGCAGATGGTTCCATCAGGCAAGCAGAAATGCTACATTGAATTCCTCCCAGGGTATTTAACCTTCTGTTTTAGTGACAATTAAAACTGAAGAAACAAGAGAGCAAATTTAATCTTACTGAAATTTGATTAGCATGTCACTGATAGCTTCAAATGAGTGTGATCAAGGTTTAGATTTGTTTATTGCAACCTAAAACTAGAACATTAGGGAACTGAGGGGGGAAAGAGAATGGATATATTTTGCCGGTTTTGTCAATGGGTTAGCGTTTCCAAACTGCAGCTAATCTTCAGTATGGTTTGTTGGAAAAAAGGCAAATTCAACCCATAGTTTAAGAATCTGACTTGTTTCAGGATTTAGCCTTACATGCAGACCAGGCAAAATTATGGAATTTTGGCTGATACAGTAGATTGGATCAGTGCTCTGAACCCTATGTACTTCCTGTTCAAGGATTATGTCTTTCTTGGTGTAACTCAAGGTTCATATACTGTTGTTTAATAGGGATAGTAAACTTCCTGTACCTCTATTATTTCTTTGTTGTCCTTCTGACATTCTCCTCCAAATCACTACCTTCCCACACTTTCCCCTCCCTCAATCAATTTTTTTCTCCTTTTTGGAGTATCCCTGGTACTTGAAAATCAAGGTTGAGTGAGGGCAATATGTGGGAAGGCAGTGATTTGGAGGAGAACACAATAGGAAGAATGAAGAATTAATGGAGGTGCATGCAGGAAACTTACTATGTACTGTAAATTACTACAGTGTGGGTGAGCTCTTATAAATCACAGTTTTAGCTCAAGAGCAGCATGTAGACAGAATAGACAACTGAGCAGAGTAATTAATGCTGTGCTGGCTGCTAACAAGGAAAACGAGATTATCATCACAGCAAACTAAGGCAATGCAAAGACAGAAGGGAGGTGTTTCATTCTTGCATGCAGTGATCTGCGTAACTCGTTGTAACTTTTCATCATACACCCAGATCACAATCTTGATGGTAAAAACCTTTATAAGTCATCATCTTACATTCTTGCTATATATGTATAATGTCATAATTTGTATTCAGGCAAGTATGATGACTCATAATACTCCAGCATTCTGTGTTAATGGAACTGTTTTGCAGATTCTTGTGCTATTGATGCTGCGGTAATTCTCCAATCTGCTACAGTAGAAAAATGTTAAATAATAATGGGCTGTGGATCTGTTTACTTCATGCAGCAAAAAATGAAATGTCCTTGATACTACTGTTATTCCTCTTACATTCTGGTTTGAAAGGGCCTAGTTCAGCAAACAAATAGAGGGAACACATGGTTCACAGGTGGAACAAATAAAAATAAAATGAGGGTGGTTTGTTTATTGATGAGCATAGCAGCCAATGCTGTTTTACAGTTTAACAGCCTATGATTTTTACTCTTCACTTATAGCATACAAACTATCCCATTTTCTGCTTTACTACAGCATCAAAATGTGCAAAAGGTAGACACAAGTCACTGACATTCATCAAGAAACAAAGCTGTATGAACATTTAGTATAATTATTTATATAATATAATATAATATAATATAATATAATATAATATAATATAATAGCCAGAAAAGTGAGAAAGCCTTTTTACTCTGGGCTGATATGAGCCACTGAGTCACTGTCCTGTGCTTTTACAGTTACTCTGTTTTGTTTTTGTTTGCAATTCACCAGAAGGGAATGGGAAGAGGAACAATATAGACTTGAATCCAGGGACAAAGGTGCATTACACCTTCCAGATGCTGACAGCTGTACAAAGGTCCACTGAATTGGCACCAGGATCATGGGTGCCCAGGGCTGTGCACACCATGTGCACGTGCATCTGACAGCAGCACACCCATGGCATGCGCTGACATCACATGCCCGGGCATATTTTTTAGAGGGGGCATTCCCCACCGCAGACTCCCTCATTGGAGTCTGGCTCCTCGTTCCCAGTGACGGCTCTGCTCTAGGGTCAGGTCTGGCCTGGGGATAGAGTGGAGGAGAGGTGGTAGTGGCGGCAACGTTGCCACCCCTCTCCTGCACTAGGCTACATACAAGAGGGGGCAGCCAGCTCCCTCACACTTAGCCTCAACTCTGCTTGGGTGGAAAGTCACGGCGGCAGCTTTGCCACTGTGGCACCCCTCTCCTGCACTGGGAGGCAGTGGCAGCTGTGTTCCTGCAACGGCGTCTGTCTGCTGCATAGGACTGCTCCCAGCCGTGGCTCTGCTCCTGGGTCAGGTCTGATCCTGGAGGCAGAGAGAAGGGGCAGAGTTGCGGCAGTGTTGCCACCCCTCTCCTCAACTGGGTAGCACTACCCAAGGATGCTGCTAAGGCAACATTCTCATGCCCTGCCTGGCCACATCCCCTTGGCGTGCACGACCCTGGCACACAAAAAGAAATTGTGATTGCTCAGCCCCTTCATAGGGAATGTTGTGTGGTGAATGGGTAGATATTCATAAGATGCATCACTTTTTTATTTATTTTAAAAGTCACTTATAACTATCAAGGTGGGACAATGTTTGAGGATTTTGTAAACCTCTTTTTCAAAGCCAATCTCTGTTTAAGGAAATACTTTCCCTGTGTACAATGTGTACAATGGGACACATTAAGTTGTGCAGGCAGTGTGGGCTGTGCAAGTCACTGTGGTATTTCTATGTACAAATCAGATGGGAACTGGCCAGTTTTGACATATCCAATTTATCCCATTTGGACATACTGCATTATTAACAAACTATGAGGAGAAAAAAATAGATTAAAAAGTCTTAAAGCAAAAATGCAGACACTATTTAAGCAATGCACTTTAAAAAAAACCTCATGTACATGATTCAGCAATAGATTGGGAAGCTTAATTTTGGATTTCTGAAGCTTTGGTGTTGTGAATATTAAGGGTACACAATTGTTCTTGATGTGTCCAGGATTTTCATCTGCTTCCTCTTTTGTATACCTTTCCTCAAAGACTGTGCTATTCTTTATATGTGCATTTCACCCCTGAGAACAAATGTTTCACTGTTCTTTTTTCTATGATAAAAAAGATCAATGGCAGCAGCCTGACACTCATGAGCAATCTTATTATAGCAAACTACTGTTCACACCCAATGCAGGAAAACAATTTGGTAAAGAAATAGATTTGAATTTCAGGCTGCCAGAAGATTATTGCAAACCATGGAAAGAATACAATTTCATGAAATAATTACAATTGTGTTGCCGCTTACATTTCATAGAAATGTAGACATGTTACAGATATAGATAGACCTGAACACTGGGGAGGTATCTGCATGTTTCTGCTTACAGAGTAGTGCTTCTCAGGCCCCTCTGCATTCTCTTGTGCGCCTGAAATGTTATCCTGCCCCAGCTGCAGGGCACCCTTGAAAACAATAACCATGGAGTACAAGGAGCTGCTTTAGAAAGACAGGTGTCAGGGCTGAAACACAGGCAATGGTTCAAGGTGAGCAAGAATCTAGGAGGTCAAAGCCAAGAAACAAGCAGACCAGAAAGCAGGACTGAAGAGGAAACTAGAAGGCAGAACCATAAAACCATAGAAAGCAGGGCTTAAGGACAAACCAGCACCTCAAAATTCAGGGCAAACATGTTATTCAGACAAGGCTCAGTTTTACGGGAATCCCTTTTATGGCCTTTCTTGATGAAGAGGGGCCAGTGAGTCAATACACAAACACACACTCTGAATGAACGTGGTTTGTCTGTCCACCTGTTCTTTCTAGTTTGGATGCCTCTCAAGATAAAGTCTCAACAAAGTCAGTGGGTCTACTCTATGTAAAACTTAGCTGAATGCCACTAACTATTGTTAAAAACAGTTTTGGAGTTTCTGAAGAGTGAGGCTATTGATCATTACAGTCCTGTGAGTCTTGCTTGCATAAGACTTTATGATTAAGTAGATGCACTGGATGGAAACTAAGCTAGAGGTTTGTTACATGAGAACTGTGAAGTAAATATGATTTATTTATAGGGTCTATGCTTAAATAAAAATACTCCAGTGTGAAAGTATGTTTAACTTTTCCATTAATACATGGCATTAATTTGATAATCTAAACCATTGTGCATGGGGTAGGCTTTAGAATAGTGCCACTGGTCTGGGTACCTGTTTGGCACTGTTGCTGGGACGTGCTACAATTTGGGCCAGTGAAAGCACTGCAGTTAATCAATGCCAGACAGCTGCAATGTTCTGTCTCCCCAAAGTCAATGCCTGGTGTCAAATTGCATTTTTGGAAACATAACATGGTACCCATCCCATCATAAAATTGCCAGTGCTACTGGATAAGGGTCTGGTGGACAGGGGAGGAGGTGAGTGACTGATGGCACTACAACAGGGCTGTCTGAGATCCTAAGTGGAAGTGGGTGCTAGCAGCAATCCATGTGAGGGCCCAGTGGTATTAAAACCCCAGGCAGGACTAAAGCTGGGCCTTTGTGTCTGTGTGTGATTACAGCATGGATAGGCAAACTAAGGCCCGGGGGCCCAGATCCATCCCAATCGCCTTCTAAATCCGGCCCGCAGACAGTCTGGGAATCAGCGTGTTTTTACATGAGTGGAATGTGTGCTTTTATTTAAAATGCATCTCTGGGTTATTTGTGGGGCATAGGAATTTGTTAATTCCCCCCCCCCCAATATATATATATATTCCAGCCCCCCACAAAGTCTGAGGGACAGTGGACCGGCCCCCTGCTGAAAAAGTTTGCTGACCCCTGGATTACAATGTTGGAAGCTAAAGCATACATTACTCTGTGTCTACTTTTATATTTAGCAAGTTAGGACCATCCACTAATGGAACTTTAATAAAGGCAACCCCAAATTTGTGTGTGGGTTGCATTCCGGGTCACTGCATGCATTTGTGGAACGTGCATTACCCACCCCATTACACCCCCATCATGCCCTCTTCCAGATCCAAAAATGGCCCATTTGTGCATGGGCACACGTTCTTTGAACAAGTGCAAAATGGGAGTTTCCTGTACAGTGGTACCTCAGGTTAAGTACTTAATTTGTTCCGGAGGTCCATTCTTAACCTGAAACTGTTCTTAACCTGAAGCACCACTTTAGCTAATGGGGCCTCTTGCTGCTGCCGCACCGCCGGAGCACGATTTCTGTTCTCCTCCTGAAGCAAAGTTCTTAACCCGAGGTACTATTTCTGGGTTAGCGGAGTCTGTAACCTGAAGCGTATGTAACCTGAAGTGTATGTAACCCGAGGTACCACTGTTTAGTACTTTCCGGTTGAGTGTTCTGTTATAGATTTAGTTCAAAATAAGTTGTGACATAACTTCTAGGGAATAATTTTTAAATGAATTTATGTTACAGTACGCTGAGGAGAATTATTTTGCACTCCTAGTTTAAGAAAAGGATATCTTTTAGATAAGGTATTAATTAGCAGATAGTTAATTTAGGGCAAAATACTGAGCTTAATGTTTTGTGAATGGAAATGAGGGTGTCCCATGCTGATTGAGCTTCTCTTTTTATGCCCATAAATTTTACCCATAGCTCAAGCTGTGTCATTTTTGATACCAACTAATTACATTCAATCTAAGTAGATGGACAGCTAAAGTGAATCAGCAGGACAGCGTTAAATTAGCTCTGTCCACCCATGGTATGCTTGTTAGGAAGTCATGAATACCTTCTATTGGCTTTCTGTTAGTTTGTATGTGGCAGTATTTTCTTTTTAAATCTCATGAACAAAGAGTTGTGAATTACTGTACAAGATTTTCAGAGTTCTTGTTGGTGACAGTGCCAAAGCGTGAAAATGTTTTGTGACTTAACTTGGCTTCAAAATCATTTTAATGTTCTAATAAATATATTGGCTTAAAACTGCACAACAGTGTTATCAGAACATAATTTCTTCGCAAATATTTGCTCAAGTGCTGAAAGGCAATATTTAATATCCATAGCTGTAAAAATTGAAAAGTGTGAATCTCTTTTCCCAGAACATAAAGCATTTCTTTCTTCCAGATAGTTTGGTTTTTATGTCACCAAACAAATGTAATTGTTTCATTGGTTAAATTGTTGTTTATAAAAATAAATATCAGTTATCACACATTTTCTATGATAAAGTAATATTGTGTTCACAGGCGCAGTGTGCCCACCACCTGGGTGCCTTGCAGCTATGTTCACAGAGACACGGTACAACTTTCTTGGACAAAAATAGGCCACGTTTACAGGTGTGTTTTGGCTTAGGCATTGGGTAATTTCCCAATCAGTCAGCGCGTCTGCTGACTGCCAGTCCTGGGGTTGATTCTGAGACAGGATTGCCCCATAACATACATCAAGTAGGAACAACCCCTTAGAATCAACACCCTGGGAAGTGTTATGGCCCTCAGTCCCCGCTCTGGGTTTCAGACAGAAACACCTTCCCTAAGAACCCTTTAAGAGACCTCCCCCCTCCCCCATTCCTTATTATGGATCCCACCCAATGCCTTATCTGCCAATGTTGTAATGATTGCTATGAGGCAGGCAAAAACCCTGGTGGGTTTTCCCTGAGCCCTGCCCTCCCCATGGCACTATGTTTACCGTGCATGTTGATAGGTCAGTTTCACAGGCTGGCAAATTCAAACTCCCAATGACTGTCAGGAGAAGAATACTTCTCCCACCAGATTTTTTAAATTAGGGGCTGGGTCTACAACAGAACAATATGTTTCAGTGGATCAGATTCAGGTAAATAGATGCACTAGCAGGAACCAGTACAAGAAGTTCCATTAGTGCAATGACCTCCCCTCAGAAAACTCCCAGAAAAGAAATGCTTGTGCTGATAAACAATCTTCTTAACACTACACTGTATGCTACTCAATGTTTTATTAACAAGAGTTACATATCTTCATCTAGGAAATGCCATACACATGCGCAAAACACCATACCCTTTATTGCTTAATAGATAACAGTGGTCTAAGCCTGAAGGTCAACAATTTCAGGGAGAATGATAATATTATTGCCTATATATTTATGATAATGTCTTTATGTCTCTAGGGAACCAGTTGATACAGTGGCTAGCATGCTGAGTTAGCAACCAAGTTATCCGAAACAGTCTTGCACATATTAATTTCTCTCGGAGTTCCATGGTGTCATGTTCAGGGTATGTTCCCTGTTTCCTCTTTGGTTGTAGAACACAGGGTAACAGAGAGGCAAGCAGGACAAGTGAAATATCTCCATGAAATAAAAAATGCTGAGACTCTTAACTTTTGTCTTATAAAAATAAAACAAAGTGCCTGGCTGTAGAGGGATTTCTGCAATTACAATGGCATGTTTTTCAGTTGCCTTGATTATGGAAATGGTTTCTAGAGGCCACAGCTACATCTGTATAGGGTTCAGGTCATGGTACATTAGCTGTGTCCATACTAATGAATCCTTAGGGAGTCAACAAAGAATAAATTTACAATTAATCCATCTGTGTAGAAAAAAGCTATGGTGGTATTTGTTGGGCTTCCATGGACAGCGGCACATCTAATATCCCAGTGCCCATTCCTCTAGCCTTCTTTTTCTTCTGTTGCACAAGCACTCACAATCCATGGGATATTCAGTTCACAGTTTTTATTAGGGGATTACGTGCTACATCACACTCTGATAGTTACTCCCAGCAATGGCAGTGATGCATCCCCCTTTGCATTAAGGCAGCCTCACTGAGTTAGGATTTTAGACAGTCACCTCACCACCACCTCATCAGCCAGTGGTTCTACTCAAGAGCCCTTTAGTATCAAGTAAATACACTTCAACATTTATTTACATAGTCATTCCTACATACTGTTTGTATCACACCTTTCCCTGTAATGCATGCATGTGTCAGGGCACTCTTCTCTCTAGAGCGCAGTCTAGAAGGAATAGTATCAACCACACCTTTAGTCCTCAGCATCTTCCCCACATTCTTGGGAGCCTTGGCCAGAAGAATCCTGCTCCTCCCTTTAAATCTGTGCTCCTCCCCCAGTATCTGCTTTTCTCCTGCTGTTTAATCTCTTGCAGGAGACAAAAGTTTCTCCTGGTTTTTCTGCTGTATGGTCCAGCTGGCCTGATAAGTAGGCCAATGCCTCATTCCCAATCAAGTGGTGCCCTAGTTTGTCCTACAAATCTGGAGCTTTTCACCTGACGGTATGCAGTTTGGCCTCCCTAGATTTCTCCAATCATGGTGGCTCAACCACGTTTTACATCTACCTATGTGAGGTGTTTGCAAAGAAAGAACACTGAGAAGCTTTGTTGTTATAAGAAATTAAGAAAGAAGGATCAATTTGGTAAAGAATATATTGCATGCTGCAGTGTTTATATTCTGCACCCTGTAATCTACTCAAGACTGACACTGAAATATATCTTGTGAAACTTATACAACTTTCTTTGTGCTCATCATCAACTGGCTCCAGCATTAAACAATCTGCAAACTTACTGTTCATTTAGGAAACATCTCCACAGCACAAAAAGATTATCCTCTCTTTAAAGGGAAAATGTGCCTGTCCACAAACAAAAGAACTGTGAAGTCTTTCCTGAAACTGATTCAAGCATAATACCTACTCTTCCAGCCTTTGAGACTTAGTTACTAAAGGTAACTATTAAAATCAACATGATTCTCAGCTTTGTAGTTCTTCTCTATATTTACGGTGTATATAACAAAGATACCAACGTACTCCTCTTCTGGGGTGGGGGGGAATCTTTTCATCCTGTTTTTCCAGGCTGTATTCATCTTAGATGCTAACTTGTATCTCCTGATCTGGTTGTACAGAGATTGTACTTGCCACAGGCTTAACACAATTGTGGGAGACAGTATGGAAGGGATCAATAAAGCAGCATTAGACTTTGTGATAGTGAATCTCTACAGGACATTCTGGTTTAACTCTGTTTTCTGTGTTAACACTCTATACTTTCCCAGTGGGAAAGTGGTATTAAAAAAACAGAAAGGAATAGAAGAACAAAATGGGATGAGGCATTAAGAAATCACATCTTGTTATTTAACTAGGATTTTTTTTTAAAAAAATGAAAATAGGAAACAGTTCAAGACACATTTGCATAAAAGGAAATACACTATGGCACACAGATAAATAACAGGAGGTCTTCAGCTTGGCACAAAATAGGCAAGAGACAGAGTTAGAAGGAAAATAAGGAAGTGCCTGATTGCGCCAACTTTGTCCTTTCTTATTTACAAAGGGTGTGGTTTGAAGGCACAGTCAACTTGCTGAAACTAAGGAGGTCTCAGTCTGATCAATGCCAAGGATAAGAACCCATTTGGGAACTCCATGTATGCTACCTTGGGTTAAGACAGGATATCAATGTACTAAATACGTTTAAAAACTTGATGGTGAAGGGTGTATGTTTGCAGAGAAGATAGCAAGAGAGGTCAAAATGACTAGTACTGTACATAAAAATAAATTAGTATAAGATGTAGCTGACTCCATCCTGAAAATAGTTTATTCCTTTCACACTGTCAGTTTTAGGCACATCCCACTTTAATAAAAGTATACATAAATATTAGAAAAATATTGTTTCCTCACTCTTTCAAATTAGCAGCAAAACCAATGCTCACAGCAATAAGAATTTCAGCATGATTGCCTAAGAAATAACTGCTCATTTTGCCCAGTGTTTCTCCAATAATAATTGCACCTCGTTTTGTGATACACAAATATGCGTACACATTGAGCCACAGAACCACAAGCACAGCTGTGATCTGAAAGTTCTGTTCATCTGCTAAAGAATGGATGCCTGAACAGTAGAAGAAGTGTGCATGCACATGAAAGCTCATACCAATAACAAACATTGCTGGTCTCTAAGGTGCTACTGGAAGAATTTTTTTTATAATGTGTTATTCATTCATTTAGTTGATTTGGATACCCTGGTTTTATCCTGAAGGACCCCCAAAGCAGCTTCCATAAAATAATAAAACATTTTAAAATAAAACATTAGGAACATAGGAAATTGTTTTACAATGAATAAGACCATTGGTCCAGCTAGCTCACTACTGTATTTACACTGTTTACACACCATACATTTAAAGCACATGACTTCCCCCAAATAATCCTGGGAACTGTGGTTGTTAAGGGTACTGGTACTTCTGTGAGGGATAAACTCCCAAGATTCTTTGGGGGAAGTTGTGTTTTAAATGTATGGAATGCACACAGCCATGGACTCCACACTGACCAGCAGCAGCTCTCCAGGGCTTCCAACTGAAGTCTTTCCCAGTTTTTAAATAGCCCATGAGTACCGGTAATTTGTTTTAGTTTTTCTAATCTTGTCTCTGTTGCTCCCTCCTTATAAGAGACCTTGTGAGGGAACCCAACTCTTCTTTTCCCTAATCATCTGCTGAATGATTGTTTACAATAGAATCTTAACCCTCCTCCCAAGCCAAGTGAAACCTTCCTACTTTGAGAACAGTTCAATGGGAACAATGCTACATAAAGATATATCACAATTAGCAAGAGCATCCTTGGCTTAAGAAAAAACAAACAAACCTGGCTGCCACTCAGCCCAGTGATTTTCAGAGGTTTCAGGGAGTAGGATAAAAAAATACCTCCCAAAGATTTTTTTTAATATTTGAGGGCTTTTTCTTCAGTGTCCCATTACTGAAGAAACCACAGAAAACAGAAGAGAGTCACCAAAGTGTACATTCTTATTTGATCTCTTCCAGTTGGAAGATAACAAATGCGGAAATGAAATGGACTCACTTCTTGCAAAGGTTGCACAATTTTCCACCAAGAAGGAAGCTGTAATGTATTTTTGATGTGGATTTATTCCTTCCTTCCTTCCTGTACAGTACAGTATTGTACAATAGTAGCCATATACATACAATTTATATCTATTTAGCCACACAGTTATGGGACAGGTGTGCCATATCTATATATATATATAAAAGGGGAGAAAGGTTTCAGGAAAGGTTTTTGTCAGTCTCAGTGCAAGTAACAAGTGCTAGAAATCTCATTAGCTGCCTGTCATATGAAATTTAAAACTACCTTGGCCACTTGTGGCCATTAAAAGCTCCCATGCCACAGTTTATAGGAGAAAAATATTTCAGTCTAGCACTATGGCCAAATTCCAATTTATCTAATTAAATTCTGACTAAATATCACTTGTAGCCTAATCTGTTACCCTCGTGCCTTTTAAGTGAGGTATAGAAATGTCTTCACAGCTAAACAGTGTCCTTTTTGTGTCCAGTCTGGTAAAGAAAGTGTGTCTGAGGCTGAGGGGGGTGGTTTGGTAATCAGTCATTTCCCATGAAAAGCTATTTTAAACATTAAGATGCACCATATATACATTTATCACTATGTCCAAGCATTACATGTAACACAGGTTGGTCAGTTTTTTCAAGAATATGAGGCACTTTGTTTCAGTAGAAGGGGGCCTGTGCTATATCCACTGGTTACATAAAGAGAAGGGAGCTCTGTTGGTGCAAGATTCGCTCCACTACCCCATCCTACTACACAGCCCTGTACTGTACAGCCCAGCCCATACTGTTCAGGGCAGCCCACTGACTCTCTACAGGGGGTACCAGGAAAAGGAAAAGTACAAGCTGCCTTCCATTTATGTAACCACTGCATGCAATCCATCCTTTACTTTTTACAGCCTATATCCAATGATACTTCCCTCTCACTTACCTTGGCTCATAGGTCTGTCCTTGCTAAGAGGCCTAATCAAAAATAGCTACTCAGCAGCAGTAACAGGCAGCAGTAACAGCAGTAACACAGGGACCAGACATTGCCACAATCCCATATGCCAACTCTCTTCCCCCTTCCCCACCTTCTGCTTTGTGGTGACACTGATACAGGACCTAATAGTGTCAGCCATAACATAAGATCCTATTCACCTGCTCGTCTTACAATGTGGCATATGCTGTCATCACCTGCAGTGCTCTTCTGCTTTCTTCATAAGGCAAACACATCAGTCTCTATGCAAAAGCATAACCAGACACAAATCTGACACCAGAAATGGCAAATTTCAGAGAGCAGTGGGAATTTGATCCTCCCAGGGCAGAGTACAATGAAGTACAGTGGTACCTCAGGTTACATACGCTTCAGGTTACAGACTCTGCTAACCCAGAATTATTACCTCGGGTCAAGAACTTACCTTCAGGATGAGAACAGAAATCGTGCAACGGCTGTGCAGCAGCAGCAGGAGGCCCCATTAGCTAAAGTGGTGCTTCAGGTTAAGAACAGTTTCAGGTGAAGAACAGACCTCCAGAACGAATTATGTTCTTAACCCGGGGTGCCACTATACTCTAATGTGAAACTGTTGAATTAGAACTTACCAAGCAACTTGATTCTATTCATTTAGGTTTCAGTCATAACAATGGTTTCCTGTGCTACTACAGACAACCACAAACATAATGCTAGGATGATTTTGTTATCATCAGTTACTGATGTTGTGAATGGTTTGTTGTTGTTGCTTAGAAAATGACTTCATGGGCCTTATTTGGACTGTAGGCCAGAGGTCTACTGGATCACTCTTACCCATATGTTTAGCGGCACTCTTAAAGAAATCTAAAAGGTTACTAACACCTTTCAGAAAAGGCACTTGCCTAAATCCACTCTTTTCAGACGTCACTTTCAGATCTGCAAAATTCAAAGTATGTTTTTATTGTCTGCATTTACTAGCATGCCAGGTTCAGAGCAATGCTGTGAATGTTAGAAAAATATTTTATTGAATAATGTTAGGTTTTACCTAGGTTTACCTAAATTTTTCTTTTTTTCTTCATTAATAAATTGCATTAACCAATATTTTAAGTCGCTTTGAAAGGGAAAGGAATATAATGTCTTTTTTGTGTTTTACTTATTCTATTTTTTGGGGGGTTTTTTAGTATTTATCTCCTGTTAACACTTTCCTTTCCCAATGTCAACTTGTTTGGGGAGAATGAATGGACACTGTCTGGACCATATTCCTTTTTTCTGCTACATACAGTGATATGCGTCTTTCTAACTCAACTCAAGATGTGTTTTACTGATGGAAATTGCAAGTGACTATGCCACTTTTTATTACAAATGCAGTGAAAATTTTAAAGCAATTGCTATTTTTTGTATAGTTATCAAATTTTGTTTCAGTTTCAAGTTGGCACATTGAGTTCATTTTGCTATATAAAGAAGAATTTGTAATGTGTGGTTTAGTGACTAGGATCTGTTACCTGAAGTTCAAATCTCACGTCAATTCATCAATTTACTCAGTGGTGTTGGGCAGGCCAGTAGACCTCTGTCCACTGTTCTGCTATATACAGATATTAATTATGTTTTAAGTTTAGTAAGGTAACAGTGATACCTAGTTGTGCCTAGTTGTGCATTGGAACTCTGCTTGTGCAACAGGACTTGCTGTTCCTCTGCTCTCCTGTCCTGTCTTGTCCTGTCCTGTGTAGTTCCCCAAATGCCACCCAACTCTATTCCATATAGCAGGGGGGGGGGTATATGGCAGAAGAGTAATTCTGTAGGGGGGGGAGAGTAATTCTGCTCATATAATGTTGGATGACACCCAAATAATACTTTGAACTATCAAAAACCTTTGTAAATGCTAAATACATTTAAGGGAATAAGGGGAAGATATGTATTGCAAAAAAAGAGGGGCTCATATATCTTTTCAGTATTGTTGAATTGTCATACTTGTTTTGTAAGTTAAAATGTTATTTTCTCATGTGAAAATTATTGTATCAGGCTAACAATACTTAAGTATATGTGTCAATGCATGTTCCTCTCCTTCTGAAGTCCTTCATTCAACAGTACTGCATTGATTGTGGTAGGATTTGACTCAGCTGAAGAGTTCAGAATTTGACCTTCAGCTTTTGCTCAGCTGTGGAGCAACCGGATTACTGCAGGTTTGGCTATAACAGCTGTGTAGAGAATCACAATACCAACCATTGCTATTCAAGAATCAAACCAGAGCAGTTATTCCCTTGCTTTCATGGGCATTAAAACTGATCCTCAGTTAAATAAAAAATAGATTTTCCCTATCCTACTTTTTCATCAATGGCAAACAATGAAATCACAAGTGAAGACTTTTTTTAATACAGGGTTTGCAAGAGTATTTGTGGGCAAAGTCAGTGAAGCTCATTGTGGTACAGTTCCATCCAGTAATGCTTCAAGAATAACAGTATTTTTATTCTTTTGTCACTTTGGGAGATGAATCTAAGTGGGGGGTTTTTTTAGATGGATTCTTTTCTGGAAGTGTTGCACTCCAATGTTAGGAATATCCCAGCTCCAACCAATACTGTAAGTATCTAAATTTCTTTCTAATTCACTTACGTTCCAACTCCGCTTACAGAGATAAGCGTGATTCAAATATATAGTAGTTTACTAAAGAAAGAGCGAGTAAGCAACAGTAGACACAGTGTGACATCTTATCCCCACTTTTTGTTCCGCTCTTTCCAGTTATAGGTCTGCACTTTAACTATCTGTGTCTGAGCTTTTTTATTTTTTTGTGCTGAGCTTTCCCCACAAAAAACTCTTTTAAAAGCTGAATTGGAGCAAATGTAGATATGGGTTTTCTGTGGATTGACATTTGTTCCAAGTGAGCTTTAAAGAGTGGGTTTTTGTGGGAACAACAACAACAACAAAAAATAGTGCTCGGATACAGAGCTTGAAATCGCAGGTCATGCCTGGAAAGATCAGAGGAAGGATACTTGTGGATTAGCCCTAAGTCTCTTTCTACAACAAGTAGTTATTTTTCCTAATTATTTTGCACTTATTACTTATTACTTTTGTGAACTAGATTGGGAGAAATAGCAGGTGACTCGTGTATGTACTGCAACAGGCTTTGATTAACCATTTCCTTGCATTGACTCATTTAAACCTGCAGCAGCTGGGTGGACGATGAGCAAAGTGCAATTCCACAGTATTTTCCAGAGTATTTCCAGAAAGGTTGTGTACATCTAGCTTAAGTTCGGAATATATTGAATGCAGATGAATGGAGGAAAATGCTGTTGCTGTTATTTGTATCTTACTTTTGCATGAGCTTGTGTCAGTGATTTTCTAAAATGAAAGGTTTGGGTTCTGTGCCTGTTTGGATATCACACTGTCCTTCCCCAAACCTGGAAGATATTCTTCCAAATCTCGTTTTTAAGCGGCTGATTATGATTACACATTTGAACTAAGAGTATTACCTCACATTTTCTGCACTGAGGGTGTGTGTGTGTTTTAGATACTAAAAACTGTCTGTAAATGGAAGGAAGTCTTCCTCCCATTTTAAACGTTTTGTGTGTGCGTGTTTAGTTTTTGTCAGCTGATGTGTAGGTGTAAACAATACATGAATTACAAAATGTATGTCATGCAGTACAGCTTAATTTCTAAATAAGAGTTACCATGGAGTTGATATTGTCTGAAAAGCTTACTTGGGCCCTCTCCCTGTTCCCTGTCCATAGATTTGCAGAGATTGATTGATGTTTTTCAGTGAGGAGACAGTAGCAACTCGGTAGGGAGCCACCCAGAGTGGCTGGGGTATAAATAAATAAAAAATTGTTATTATTAATTATTATAGCACTCTGCACATGTGTAATGACACAGGTTCCTTAAAAAGTGCTGTACCAGTTCTGCTGAGATGAAAATGGTAAGGGTAAAAATTGCAGCCCTACCAAGTCAAAAGTTACCAGCCTCTGGCAGTATCTGTGTTTTCATTTCGGTGTTTTATCCCAACTGTTCCCCAAGAACATAGGGTTGCACTCTAAATAAGGCATATAGTAGGGGTTTCCTTTTGTAAAGGAAAGTAGTCAGTAATGCCTGCTTTCTTTCAATGTAACTTTTGTTATACCTAACGTTTGTGAGAACAAAACACATTAAAAGCATACTCTGTTTCATGTTGTTCTCTGTATGCAACCTAATTTAATAGAAGGCAAGCGGCTTTTTTCAGCTACCATGTCTATAAAAGAACAAGTGTGTTTGTGAACTCAATGTAGTACAGCACATCAGCATAGTTTTGGATTCATGTTGCACAGCAAATCTGTTATCCAGTTTACAGTACCTTAAGGAACCTAGTGATTTTGCAGTGTTGTTTAAGACAGAATGACTAATTTTTTTGCCAACCTCAATTGTCACAACTTTGGTGGATAAGGCCTTGGGTAGGATCCGTAGTCATGGACGGGGGTGGGGGTGGGGTTGTAAGCCTCTGCCTTCCCTCTCCAAGGAAACAAAGTATCCCATGAAAGGGATCCTAGGGGAGGTGCATCTGTCCGTAAACCCAGAATGGGGGCTGAGGGCCCATAGTATCCCCAAGGTGGCAATACTGACAGGTTCTCCTATTTGATGCATGTCAATAGGGAAATACAGTGGTACCTCAGGTTAAGTACTTAATTCGTTCCGGAGGTCCGTTCTTAACCTGAAACTGTTCTTAACCTGAAGCACCACTTTAGGTAATGGGGCCTCCTGCTGCCGCTGCGCCGCCGGAGCACGATTTCTGTTCTTATCCTGAAGCAAAGTTCTTAACCTGAAGCACTATTTCTGGGTTAGCAGAATCTGTAGCCTGAAGCTTATGTAACCTGAAGCGTATGTAATCTGAGGTACCACTGTACTATCCCAGGACTGACCCCCAGTGGTGATCAGCCAGCAGGTAGGTTGATTGATTAGGATATTCAATGCCCGAGCCCAAATTCCACTTGCATCTGCAATAAATAAATGTTGTGGCCTGTTTTGATTCCAAGAATTTCATTCTGTGGTAATTATATTCCTGCGCACTTGGCAACATGGGTGGTAGGCTCACTGTGCCTGGGCATGCCAGCTTCCACGTATATAGTGGGCACCCTGTGTCACAGATTAGGTTCCAATATGGCAACTGTGGGGTGGAAGGAACTGCATAACTTTGGGATGGGGCTGTATGTACCCCCCCCCATCGTCATCATGCTTTCACTCTTTCACTGCAACTAATGCCTGAAGAGGGTGCTTGGAGTGTCTAAATTAGCACTGAGCGATTCAGTATCTTGCGGTTCCTCTCTAGTAAACAAAACAAGAAGAGGAACCAATTGTGTTCAAAGCATATTTTGTAAAATCTATACTCATCTGCTAACGACTTGTAAGAACAGCCATAAGGTTGTTCATATTCAGACCAATACAGAGACATTTTGCATGGTTATGTTTGTCAGTGGCCTCAATATGCTTTTACTTCTTTCATCCTAATATTCCTCAGCTGAAAATTGCAGTTTTTACTACCATTTTTGGCAGCACCAAAAATGTTTTTGCATACAATCTTGGCCCCTTTATGAAAATTAATTTAGTTTCTACTCACTTGCACTATTAATTTAGTTTGCAGTCATCTGCCCCCAGTGACATCACCAAATAGGCGAAACTGACTTGTCTTCATAGCATTTTTAAATGATCAAATATGGAGAAGCATAGGCTATGGGAGATTCCCTAATTGGGTGGAATCGCTTGCGAGACTAATCCGGGAAGCATCAAGGGTGATTACACAATGTGAACATTGCACAATAAGGGGCGGGGTGGAATTCTGCTGCACCATAAACTTCTAGTTTCTACACCCCTCCAAAAAACTGGCAACCCTAGATTCAGCATGGAGTGCTGCGGAGTGCTTTGTTTTTAATGATGCTGACATTGTTGAAGCATGCTAACATTCTAATACACACAGAGAAGCAAAGGAAGCCTTTTGTCCATGAGGAAAGGGGGTGGAAATCCAGTGCGTCCATGGATTCAACATCAAGCAAACTTATTCCCCTGTCTTCTGCCCCCACACCCACCTTGCCTAGGATACACTACAATGAAAAGTTCTAGAAAACACAAATGCTTGATCACTGTTCGTGACATTTTTCATTGGTCTGAATAAGGATTTTGCCTGACTGTGACTTTTGTGTTTTAATCATCATAATGGCACTAATCCTGTCCACATCCACTACAACTGATGGTTTGTACGGGTTTAGAACAGTCCATGTGGCAACTGCTTCACATATTAAACCAAATTGCAGTGTAGTAATTGGACTTGCTGGAATATTATTATACTATATTCTACTAATGGTGATGTTCATTACATATCAGCTAAATTTCCTTCCCTTAACTTTGGGAAGAAATGCACAGTTTGCTTGTTTCATCCTGGTTATTATTCACATTCAGAAATTTTATTATTCCCCTTAGCTAGTATTATATAATACAAGTTTCATGGTTGAAATCTTGATCCAGCATAAAAGCCCACTAATATAAGAGAAGGGGAGGTGAGATTGTCAATTGCTGCTTCCTCCTAGAGCCCCTTCCCTAAAATCTGTTCCAGGGGATTTGGCTGCTCTTCCCAAAACCATGGAAAGTTTCACAGGGTGGGAGGAGGTTGTTGGATGAAAATGACCTTCCTTTTTTAAACATTGGTGTTGCCTCTGCTGAATCAAAAGCTGTTCTCCAAGCAGGATCCCAGCACTGGAATTCACCTAATATCTTTATTCCCTCCAGACTGAGGCCCAGATAATAATTAATCACAACTGCATGGAAGGTTTTTGCTCATGGTGCTATCTAGTACCCAAATCACTATTACTAGGACAGAGAGTGACACTCAAGTTGGGGTGCAGGGAATTATGTCAATTGCCCTACGCACATATTTTCTCCTTCTGGACGTTACCAAAGTATCCTGGGGCTGCAGTTCAGGGAAATGGTTTCTATACTGTTGTGGCAATGCGTGGCTATAGATCAGCCTTTGGTTGTGCATTTGGAACAGGTATGTGCCAAAGCCCGGCCTGATGGAATTACTTCCAACTAAAAATCCATAGAATTGCACTGTTAAGGTACTATTAATGTAAAGTGCAGATCAACCAGCAATTGTTTCGTAATAGCAGATTAATCAGTGTACATGAAGCATAATGTCATCTGCTGTCTTTGTGGTTCAGACTTCAAGTTCTAGTTCTCATGTTAAGATGATAGCGAAAGAGTTTTGACAGTTTTACCATACATCTTTTATTCAGAAAGACTTCTAATCCTGAACCTGCTGCTTTGTTTGAAATCAGGGAAATATTGATTAGCTGTGAGACTGCATGTAACTCACCAGTAGCTGAGGAGGGTATATACACTATGGAATTAGGACAGTTAAACACTGGAATCGATCAGCTCACTCTGCCGCTGCTGCTGCAGCAGCAGCAGCAGCAAGCAGTTCCTCTAAGCTATTAATTTTATTATTAGCACACCTGGAGACACAGTTTCCCTCAGGGAAAAGCAATTCAGTGTTGTGTGCTACAAAGACTAGTGGCATATGATCAATGAGGTAGCTGGGGCTATAAGCTTGTTTGGAATCCCTTTGATTTGAATTCAGGGTGGATAAAGGAATGTTGCCTTGATAATGCAAAGTTATAATCTCTTCCTCTGCTTCTTCATTTCACCATTTTTAATTACAATCAGTCCCCTTTCTGAAGAAGAAAATACCCTTTCTAGGGAGGAAGCCCTAGTGAATACTTTGAGTTACTTCTGCATGCCTAGGACTATGCTGTTGGAGGCAGCAAATTTAACTCTTCATTGGTGATAAGACCAAGATAACTTTTCATAGAATAGAATCATAGAATCATAGAGTTGGAAGACCACCACAAGGGCCATCGAGTCCAACCCCCTGCCAAGCAGGAAACACCATCAGAGCACTCCTGACATATGGTTGTCAAGCCTCTGCTTAAAGACCTCCAAAGAAGGAGACTCCACCACACTCCTTGGCAGCAAATTCCACTGTCGAACAGCTCTTACTGTCGGGAAGTTCTTCCTAATGTTTAGGTGGAATCTTCTTTCTTGTAGTTTGGATCCATTGTTCCATGTCCGCTTCTCTGGAGCAGCAGAAAACAACCTTTCTCCCTCCTCTATGTGACATCCTTTTATATATTTGAACATGGCTATCATATCACCCCTTAACCTCCTCTTCTCCAGGCTAAACATGCCCAGCTCCCTTAGCCGTTCCTCATAAGGCATCGTTTCCAGGCCTTTGGCCATTTTGGTTGCCCTCCTCTGGACACGTTCCAGTTTGTCAGTGTCCTTCTTGAACTGTGGTGCCCAGAACTGGACACAGTACTCCAGATGAGGTCTGACCAGAGCAGAATACAGTGGCACTATTACTTCCCTTGATCTAGATGCTATACTCCTATTGATGCAGCCAAGAATTGCATTCGCTTTTTTAGCTGCCACGTCACACTGTTGGCTCATGTCAAGTTTGTGGTCAACCAAGACTCCTAGATCCTTTTCACATGTACTGCTCTCAAGCCAGGTGTCACCCATCTTGTATTTGTGCCTCTCATTTTTTTTTCCATTCCTGTTCTCAAGGGAAGGGTCTTTCTTGCAAAGAAAGTGGCTTACTTTTGTCTTTTCCTGTTCCCTGCCAGCTGTTTTCAGCTCCACTTACTTCAGAGGGACATGCTCTCAAGAGTGCACAGAAAAGGAAATAATATTTGGGAAGCTGGTGGAGGTTTGATTAATTAGTGTTTGCCTCCATCATGCCTCCTGCTGCCAAACATTCCATTCTTTAAACTGTTTTATCATCTGATCAACCAACAACTGCTCCCATTAATAGGGAAGCTTGTTAAAGTCTTCTCTCTTCTTTTCCCTTTTTGTGCTGCTTTGGAATATATGTATATGATTTTTTGAACCAAAACTCTCGTATTTCTTATTGTTGGTTCTGTTGGAATGAAGGAAAGTAAAGACTGTTAAATTTAAGGGATGTCAGTATATTTGTCAATAACTGGAACTAATATTGGGAGGAAGAGAATTCAGTTCTCCCCTGAAATACTTTTTTGTTACTGTTTTAAATTAATTTCTTGAGCATAAGAACATAAGAAGAGCCGGTTGGATCAGGCAAATGGTTCATCTAATCCAATAAACTGTTGTGTGTGGAGGTCCCCAAGCCACCCCTCAAAATAATTCACAAATCACACGTAATTTAAGTTTAAGGTTTTTGGCACTATTTTGGCCACAACTTTATTAAAATACAAAATCTGTGAGTGGTTGCTTAGGCATTGGTTATGACTATTTGTCCCCCCCCCCCCCCGCCTGGGACAGAACTGACTATCCAAACTCCATCGGATGCCAGTGAAGGGAAAACAATGTTATGGATCAGTTGAGCTGAGTGATAGTCCCTCACCGCTCACCCAACCAGCTCCCCAAGGCTTGCCGGCCCTGGTCCCATTTCAGGGATTGGATGAAATTGTGGCAAGTCCCAGTATTCCTTTAAGGGAATTCCCTTCCAGCACCATTGGAGGGGCAGGAACAGCCTATCCTGACCCCTCCACCACCAATTTTTATAACCAATGCCTAACCGCAACCTTACACGTTATGACTAATTGCTAAGTAGTAGGCAAAAGCCAGATGACACCAGCCAATCAGCCAAATGTCAAAATTCCTACTAGGCCCCTGCCCCAAGGCAGACGATCCCATGACAGGCAAAGCAAGGTCAACCGGAACACAGGGCGGGCAGGCGGATGATCCGATGCAAACTGCGAAAGAGAAAGCAGAAGCAGTGAGCCCCAATATTTAAAGCCTAAGGTCCCAACCACCCAATTTGCTACAAGCAATTTGCCCCAGCAACCCGGTCACCCAATCGTTGCGCCAGGCCATAACCATTAACCAGCCTGGCAACAGAGGGCTGGCCTGGGAGCCCCCACCACAACCCGTGCTCTCATTTTAGGAAGAACACGCTTTCTCACAGTAGTCACTCAGATGCCTATGGAAAACCATCAAACAGGACTCAAGTACAAGAAAATGTTGTAAGTTCTGAATAAACAATGAATCAGACTGCTCAAGTAAACCTTTATAGTAAACAGAGCAAATGAGAGTTAAAACATAGTAGTGTAGATGATGTTTAAAATAAAATAAAACTGTTATTTATTTATTTATTTATATTTATTTATTTAAATATCACAGCAGCTTATAACAATAAAATATTTAAAACATAAATTAAACCTCCAAAATTTAAATATTTAAGAACTTTTTTCTTTAAAAAATGTAAAACTTCTTAGGAGCATTCAGGGTTTAAAAGCTACCTGAAATAAAACAGTTTTGACCAGGCACCTGAAACTCAGTAGGGATGGTTTAACTTCTTGTGGAAAGGAGCTCCATAGAGGTGGGCCTACAATGCTGAAAGCACAACTCCTTATTGACATGGTTGGTTCGATTTTCTTTGTATGTTGGTGTGTCTGTGATGTTGGTGGCAGCTGAGTTGATAGCTATCAGCTAACACAGTTCATGCCCAGACTTAGTACAGTTGAATTAACTGGATTAGAATAGATCCTGCCTGTTCACCCAGACCACCATCCCTAAATCATAACACTGTGCTCCTCCCACAATTACCTTTTTAACTTCTTAAGTGAGGCACTGGAGGAGGTCAAACCAAAATATGGAGGGAGCCACATCAATACTGGCATTGCGACTAACTTCCTTTTCCTTTTTTGCAAAGTCCATAAGCCTAATGGCCAAACTCACATACAAATGCCGCTGTGGGGTTGCCTTGACAGCATGGCCAACAGATGATAACCAAAAGAAGGGATGGAATAACCTCTCAATTTTATTCAATTTCCCACAAGTCTCCAGCATTTTTTTAAAAAAATATCCTGCCATAATATTAGTATGTATTTAAAAAATAAGCACATTTTTTTATTGCAGATTTGCTTAAAATACAAATTTTGGAGGCAATTTACTCTAATATGGTACAGTTTTGTATGCCATTTTCACTATCATATTTTTCTCCACATTTTCTCCCTAATACATGCATTTTTGTAAACATTGTTTGAATAACTACATCACAAAAGTGCAAATTTCTCATATTGTATTATACAGTGTGAATTTGATAAATTTGTCTTTAAATGCAAACTGAATCAAATTTCTACCCCATCCCTAGCATGGGTAATGCTAATAGCAGCAACACAGCTGAACCACTAGATAAACTAGGTTTTTTTTTCTTGGCCAGGCTTCCTCAACCTCGGCCCTCCAGATGTTTTGAGACTACAATTCCCATCATCCCTGACTACTGGTCCTGCTAGCTAGGGATCATGGGAGTTGTAGGCCAAAAACATCTGGAGGGCCGAGGCAGAGGAAGCATGTTCTAGGCTGTCAGCTGCCATCACTGCCAGATTCTGCTTGGCGACTCAGAAAAGAGACAAGGAGAAAACAGTCCTATCCAGGCTCTACAAATAGAGAGAAGAGAGACCCCCAGTTAAAACTGTTCCCACTTGTCTCACATCCAGTTGTGAAAGAGAGGGAGCATTTTTTACTGATACTCTCCACAGAGTGTTCATCAGTGTTTTCAAGATGGGGCTATCTTTCCTGACAAGTCATGTGAAGTTGTCAATGTTCTGGTAAGGGTGGGGATGCAAAAAAGAGAAACCAATCTGACATTCTCACTACAAATAAAATTTTGTTAGAGTTCATGTTGCCTCTTGCGTGAAGCTTGAATTCTGCTGTTCTGTATTAGTGCTATCAAATTCCCAGTTCTGAGGGTTTTCTGCCACTATGTAGGATTCTAAATGTCATGGAATGTGATTCTAAGCAACGAAGCATGTACATACAAACAAGGCAAATGCACAGGTGTATTGCATCAGTATGCAGTATGGGTGTGAAATACAAGGTGTGTTGTAGAAGCACACACTATGCATAGGATTTACAGTAGGCCCCTGTGTAATTTATTGGGCTGCAGCAAGTGAAGATTTCTAGATACACCCCTGTATATATTGCAAGTAAATCCAATATAAATTTTGTCTTCAGATATATTTATATATAGATAAAAATTAAACGTGCTGCTTCTGGTGTCAGTCAAGTCAGCCAGTAAAACGGTGTCAGTCAGTCTGGTGTAAAAATATAGGTATTATTTTTAAGAAAGTACTATGCATTCTTCACAGTTGAAGGTAAAAATGATATTAATACATGATGCAGTGAGAAGGACAGAGGTTTCAAATCACTCTTCTGCCTCTGGACCTTGCAAAATCTTGTTGTTTCAGAGCCATATTCTCTACAAACTGCATGTTCTTCTCGCTGGTTGTGTATCCTAGTCAACTGGGAATCAAGTAGCCAACGTGATGACATTGCAGTACCATGTAACCAGTTCACAACATTGGCCAGAATCTTTCTGTCCCCATTAAGGGTTCTTCCACACTTCAATTTGTCCCATGACTTCTAGGCAAGGGTCCAAGAGGTTTTTCTTTCGCCCTGCCATTTCTCCTGGGGAAAACATACTATTTACTGCTGAATCTAAACAGATGTCAATCGGGTTTTCTGCGGATCACCGTTTGTTCTGATTCAGCAGTAGACAGCAATGTTTTCCTGGGGAAAATGGCAGGACAAAATAAAAATCTCTTGGATCCATGCCTGGAAATCATGGGACAAAGGGAAGTGTGGTTGTGCCCTCACAGGGAGCCATGCTGTGAACACATTTGTCCCTCCTCAGTCACCCAAAGTGGATGCTTATGATGCAGGGGGCAGGGTGTTCTCAAGAAGTCCACTCTTCATTTCATTTCAGATCTTCTCAAGATTACTGTTTTTTACACTGTAAATACTCCTATTAGGATAGCTGTAAGGTTAGGGGATGTTACGATCTTAGCACTGCAGACGGACTGTGGCTTAATATTGGCAGGAAAGTACTGTAATTATAAGGTGGCTTATATTTTGGCAGTTACTGGGTAGCGTCTTACTTTTCTGTCATTAGTAATCTGTGATTTGTTGCTAAAATTCAATGCATGTGTGCAATGTAAAATATACTTGTCAGGAGGAAAAGGTAGGTTATGTTTCTCTATTTAAACAGCTGTAATTATAACACAAGTTCAAAAAGGCAGCAAAAGTACTGAAAACAGTTTATATAATTTGTGAGTCTTTAAGGAATATGTGGAATCATGAAAATCAGCTTATCAGCTTTTTCTTAAAACATCTGTACACTAAGCAAGGAGAGCAAAGAACCTTGCTGACCAAAAGGAACATTGTTGTGGTATGATTACAATAACCTCTTCCTTTCCGGTATGTTAGAAACACAGGTTTCTAGCCAAAAAGATCTTCTTAATGTTATCTTAGTTCTTTTCCTTTCCCACAACTTGCTGCAATTTGCTTGTTTGGGGGTTTTTTATTGGGTTTTATAAACAAGAATAATGTTATACAAACAAGTATAGCAAGTTACCTCATGGCAGTTGCTCTCCCTGGGACAGTGCTTAAATGAAAGGCTACTAATAGCAGGAGTTATGGACAGTAGAATGAAGAATAATGGTTTACAGTATTATTATTTTTAAAAAAACAACAACAAATAACTACACTTAAATAATTGGTGGGGGAAGGTTTCCTAAACTGAAAGATCAGTTAGATAGAATAATTTGATGAGCCAGATATTGAGGCAGGATGTATATCTGAGAATACACAGGATGGGTGGCATGTGAGAGTGTCTCTTACTAATGAAGAAATTGGTTATGACACCTACAGTTTTATACTTTGGAGGCATACATATCACTGTTTCCTTTTTTATAGTTCAGTAGCTTTTATAGTTAATTCAGCAAATGTGTCTGCATCATTAGTAAAATCTAAGGAGAGAAGTGTGATGAACTTTCTGTGTAGATTACCACAACTTCGCAAGTCTCTTCTATTATGTCTGTTTTACAAGGAAAATAAATATGTTCCACATGAAATCATTAACACAATATGTTTTTTTCTTAGCGAATGCCTTGTATTCAGAAATGGGGAGGAGATGTGGCTCTGTTTCAAACTGAACTACTATAAAGTGGTGCAGTTAAATATTATATCAACTGTACTAAATCTGCGTTACAAATGGTATGGCTAGTTGTGCGGGTGCAAAATATTTTATTTAAAGCTGCCCACTGAAGGATTAGGACATTTTGATTGCAGTGGAGATGGAGGAATATGTGCAGAACGTATGTCCCAATCAGATTACACACTCATCGGGGTTCTGCAGTGCATATTTGTTGCACAAAAAGTTGGGATTGGGATGGGTTATAGACGTGCACATTTCTGCCCTGAAAGGCAGGGGTGAATATAATTTTATAACTTGCATTTTAGAGATGTAAAAATATGAATGATTAAGCAGCTTAATTCTATTGTTCCCCTTCCACCCAAATAAAAACTGAGTTGGAGAAGAGAGGTACTGTAGGTTATATGTGCATGATAGTGGAACTCTCCCCCAGTCTTACATTCTCTATTGTTTTCCTGAGGCTACGGTAGTACCTCGGGTTAAGTACTTAATTCGTTCCAGAGATCCGTTCTTAACCTGAAACTGTTCTTAACCTGAAGCACCACTTTAGCTAATGGGGCCTCCCGCTGCCACTGTGCCACCGGAGCACGATTTCTGTTCTCATCCTGAAGCAAAGTTCTTAACCTGAGGTACTATTTCTGGGTTAGTGGACTCTGTAACCTGAAGCGTATGTAACCTGAAGCGTATGTAACCCGAGGTACCACTGTATTAGGAATGAAATATTGTCATATAAATCAAGAAGTAGGAGAAAGTACTGTGCCCCTGAAAAGTCCTGTGCATCGAGCCTCTTATATGCAGAATGTTTCTCAGTCTCTTGTTATACTAGAACTTGGGGCCATTCAATGAAGCTGCATGCTGGAAAATTGAGGACAGACAAAAGAAAGTACTTCACACAGCACAAAAATTCATGAAGTATAAGGTTATCAATGACCACTACTGGTGATGACTATGTTCTGCCTCTACTGTTGGAGGCAATATGTCTCTGAATACCAGTTTCTGGAAATCACAAATGGGAAGAGTGCTGTTGTGCTCATGTCCTGTTTATGGACTTCCCATAGGCATCTGGACAGAAACTGGACTTGATGGGCTCTTTGGCTCAATCCAGCAGGGTTGTATTTTTAAATAGTCTTAAATTACAAACTCTAAACATAATTTTGCTTAAACTGGGCATATTGTGTGTTAGCAACACTTTTATCCAACCAAGTGTAGCAAATCCAGATAAGTTCTTTCTTTGCAGAGACAATTAATACTTGTTAGTTTTTCTCAGTGACAAAAGAACTGAGCTGAAAAACAGAATTTTGTCATGGTAGCAGACCCATTTATCAGGACCATGTCATTTTCAAATCATCACAAAGCAATGTGAGAGTGGGAGTGAGAGATTTAAAGTGCAGAATAGGAAGTAGGATCTCAGCCTATTCCCCACCCACATTCTTCTCTCTTAAACCATGCTTCTTTAATATATTTTCTTCTGCTGTGTTAACATGAAGGACCAGGACCAAAGTAGGAAACCACTTTTTCAGGATTCCAGGTTAGAGTGGGGAGAAAGCAAGTATACCTGTCTATGCAATTTCCAGGCATTCCTCAAGCTCAGAGAATCAAGAAGGTACAGCACATTTCTTCCACCCTCTTTCATATTCAAGCTGGAGAGGGGTAGGCTGAAGCGTGTGTAGTTGTCTCTGTCTGCCAGGCACTCTGATTTCAAAGCACCCAGCAGGTACAGAGGCAAAATAATATGACACCCCTCTGCTTTTGTTCTGCTTCAAGCTGGAGAGGGGAACCAAAAGTACATTGTTTCTATGCCTATTGGTCATCTCCTTCAACCTCTCCAAGCTTGAAGCTGGAGAGTGAAGTAAAGGAATTGCCTGTGACCTATGCTATGTTTCAGAAACGCAGCAGAAGGTCAGGGCAGCTCCTGGAAACCAGCATGCCCACCAAAAATTTGTGGATACCTGCCAAAGAGACATAGGTGAGGAAAATGAAATTCTGAACTAGTGCTAGCTTTGAAGAAAAGGGAGAAGAATCATGTTCCACATTGCCTAATATATATATATAAATGATTGCTACTTCCATTGTAGTTCTTCCAGCAGATATATTATGCTTATCATAATATAAATTTAGTTAATACAGTTTTTCCCCCTCCCAGTGTATGATTTCACGAGCAGGAAATGTTATCTCAAGGTATCTGTTTAGGTAATGTAGTGCTCAAGAGTTTCAAACCGCAGTAAATACAGGGTCTTACTGTATGTTGTTAACATAATTTTTTTGTGAACACGCTGCTTGTTTTTGAACAGCTTTGGAGAGTGTGTAGCTTCAATTGCATGCTACTGCCACCTAGCATCAGTTAATAGCCTTGTGCTTAGATCTCTGAAATTTCCAGGGGAAAAACTGCATTTGAATTTTGATTTACTTTTTACAATGGCTATGATTCCTTTTTTTAATCAGAGAGGTATAAATAGTTATTTTACTTGAAATAGTCCCTCTCTTTTTAAAAGGTTTTGGTTCTTGTAGATGTAAGACAGTTCCAGCCCAAATCTTTAGTCAGATAAACTATTTACAGTATATGTGAACTTCATGCTGGTTTGAATGAATGTTTCTGTGCCTGAAGAATTATTACAGATAGGTATATAATTCCAGAGGGTGCCCAGAATATTGCACATTCCCATTCTGGAAATCAAGCACAGTAATGCTAAGCCTCGGACTCCTTGCTCTTCTTGCTGTGGAAATACTTCGTCACATCTAGCTGTACAGTCTTCTTTGTATCCAGTAATTAGCATATTTGATGTAATTATGAAATTAGTCATCCCCTACATGACTGCACGTAAACCTCTGCCTTGTCTAAGCACCAGGAGGTTTGTTACGCTGCATGACAACATGTAGAGAAGTAATTGAGAGAGATTGCAAATGCAGATGGAAGTTTCTAATGCAGGTTGCTTTGCGAGAAGCACAATCTGCAAACTTGCACGGTATTACTCTATTGAAAATCAATGCTGCAGTGAACAATTATCCTGGATCTGTTGTCTTTTGGTGTTGTGCGCTAATTTATAGTTTTCTAAAATATGATATGTTTAAGCAATTTTGCTAATAAGTGGAAACTGTACACTTACATTGTTACTTTATATAATAAATCCTTTATGGGCTGTAATACCAAATGTTAATCAATAGACATGCCAGAATAGCTTCCAATACAACCTTGTAGAGTTTCTTAAATTAATCCTTATTAAAAATATTGACTTGTTGTGACTTACTAGGCTTGCAACTGACAGAGTTTTTCATCCTAATTAGGAGGTTAGGCTCCAGTGCTTAGACTGCAGATAATAATCCAATGATTGTTTGTCTTGAAACATGAAAATCAAATTTTGCCAATTGTCACAATTATGGAAATTACTCAGGCTCTTAAAAACTCTTCGCTAAATATGTTTTCTTTTAAACAGACTCAAGCAGTGCTACTCAAGAGGATTTCTAATAAGGCAAACCAAATGGCATTCTCATATTAAACACCACATCAAAACCTATAACCTCAAATTGAAAGTATTTCAGGAGCACAGTAATTTTATTATATTTATAATTAAGTTGTGCTCTATTATCTAAACTTTTTAATGGACTGCATGGTGACATTACATTACTGGCAACCATGGTTAATATTTTTTTTACTAATTTTAAAAGGAAAGTATATATATTATCCTTGTCTTGCTTTTTTAACAGCAACAATATAAATATAAAGGAGTTACTCTGCTCATCCCAGAAAATTTTTTTTTAATTGGGGCTATAGATTTTGATGTCTTCTTTTCTATAAATATTCATTTGGTAGATTTTTAGATACATATTCATGCTTGTGTGTTAAAAGAAATGTTGTGTTTTCTTCTTGATAAATTGAGTGACTCTTCATTTGACAGTTTGATTTAAAGATTATATTCTCCCTCCCTTTTTCTACTGTAGCAAATATAGTGCAAATATTGTGAAATGGTCTCTCATTTTTAAATACACAGTGCTGGATATTAGGGTAATGTTATATGTTGAATACGAAATTGGAGAAAATTCAATATTACATCTGAGGAGCATATAAGTCTATTATTAAAATACGGAAAGGTGATTTGGTGTTAACACCACTTTAATCATTTGCTGGAAGCATAGAAAATACAACTTTATGAGCAGCTCCAAGCCTACAATACTTACAGGTTTTTAAAAACTCACAACCTTATATTTTTTAACATTTTTACCTTATTTTAAACATATTTCTATAGAAACATAATTTAAGCATTTAAAAGATAAATGTCACACACACACACATCACATTCTTTAACATCCCTACTTTTTAAAAAACATTTTGTCCTTAAAAATAATGTAAGAATGATGTTTTTAATTAGAAATTAGTCAACACACCAAAACTGAACTATTAATTACGATGCAATTTCTCTGCTGACATAAACTCCATTATTATTATCTACTTACATTTTCTTTTCTCTGTTAATTCTAAACCCCTTGCTAAGTTATATAATGAAAATATTTTACTCTGTGCATATAACTGATTATTATGCAGTACTGCATGTTAAATGAGCAATAAGGAATGTGAAATTAATATTCTTACAGAGTACAATGGTGCAGAATCTATTTGAAAGAATAGGATTTCCCACCACAACTTCACTTCAAAATACAATTTTTAGTTGTGAGTGCATGTTCCTGTGTATGTGTATTTTGAAAGTGTATTACTTTAAAGAATTGTTTTATAGAAAACAAGTGCAGTATTATAGAATAGCATCAGGAAGCAGCACGATTGGACACACTAAAGTGGAAAGGGGCAATGATTGAGTTGACACTCTTAAGAAAGCCTGTCCCTTGACCTTTGGAAAGAGTTTGTGTGGATACAGGGCTGTAATATGGAGAAGAGCTATAAAAATTGTGTTGCACAAGCAGAATTCTGCTTATTCTTCTGTGGATCCAACCCAATAATCATTTTACTGCGAAAGTTGGCTGCAATTACTTGTATTCTGTGGTGTTGTCAATTATACAACTTTTTTCTTCTTCAAATAACACCCCAGTGGTTTTAGATCTAAGTCCTCAAAGCCAGACAGTAAAACTGCATCATTCATGTACACTTCCAAACTACAGTATACTCTATGCACTGTTTTTTGGTTCATTGCACTAATCCATGCTGGATGGAGCCTGTTCAGTGTATTGACTAGTGATCAGCAGTGCTGTTCTAGAGTGTAGACAGACCCGAATCAATGGGCTCAATTTACAACAGAGATTCTGGTTAAACATTATAAAGAACATTATAAGCGTTCCCTCAGCCTTGAAAATTTAGATTGCATTACTAACAATGAAGGCCACCTTACAGTATTTGCTGTGTCACCTAATTTAAAAACGTAATAATCTTGGGTATTTTGGGGTGAAAAGGAGCCATTGTCCTTCTGTGTTAATACAAGTGTCTAGTTTTTCTTCAGCTTTTGCACTTCCAGAATGTTGTTGCTCAGTTTTTGTTTTAAAAAGCTATCATTGTTATTTATTTTGAATATTTATATACCAATTTTCATTTTTAAAAATCACAAGTTGAGAAATACAATTTTGAGGGGGAAATGTGGTTTAAAATTGCATATTAGTAAGGAAATTGGATTTAACAAATTTAAGAGTGAGCACATGGGTTGAAAATAACCAATCATCTTAATGTTGTGTGCAGTTAAATTCTGCACAAATAGATAAACAATAAAATGTGTCTAATAAAGTCTATGAAGCAATTAGTACTCAAGTGCTGTTTTGTCTGACTGCCCAAATAATCCCATTCAGTTCCAAAAAACACACATTATTTTTTACTTTTTTAATAAAATATTTTCACTAGATAGACACTTTAGAAATAATTAGGCATTAGTTTTCATAAATACTAAAAGTATGTGTTAATTCAGTTCAAAATATGTGAACCATACACTCTTTGATATTTGCCTGAAAAGATTCATTATTAACAAATGCTATGAGAAAGTACTCTTTCAAAATTGGTGCAGCACCTGAATGCTTTTAATAAGTGGTTGTCATCATTTTTTAGAGTCTTAGTTATGCCTACAAACCTTCCCTGGCAGCTTTCAACTTGTAAATTTTATATTTTGCAAACCTGCAATACTAAGTCTCCTTTAATAATAATGTACTTAACTTGGTTAGATATGCTTTCTTTCCTTCTGTATTTTTATTGATTTAAAGCAGGTGATCATGATCCTGCATACAGTAGTTCTTGCATGCAATGTGCATCCTTGTAAAATGGCACACTATATGAGGTGTAAATATAATAAATTAATTGTTCTAATAATTTTTTACATTTACACATATACTCAAGAAAATGACACAAGTAATCTCTAGACCTAGACCCCATGTGCACTGTACCTTTGAAGCAGTATCACACCACTTTAAAGAGTCATGGCTTTCGTCAAAGAATGCTGGGGAAGTGTAGTTTCTTAAATGTGCTGAGAGTTCTTGGCAGATCCTTATTCCCCTTACATAGGTAGAATTCCCAGAGTTCCTTGGGAAGAGAAGTTAACTAATAAGCCACTCTGTGAGCACTGATCACCACAGCTGGGTGGAGGGACATGTCTTCAACAGCAAGAGAATAAAAAATCATGATTTGATACACTATAAGTAAACACAACTTATTTATAACCAGCAGTTGAATGTATTGTTACTTTGTCTGATATTTTGTTAATGTGTGATTTCATTCTGATGAAAATGGGACTAGATAACATGTTTTTTTCTAGTTAGGTCATATTATAAGAGCTGAAGCATAACCCAGTTAATCTTTAAATCCTTGTATTGAAGATGGCGACTGCAGTTGTATTGAAGTCACTAGTTTTGGGAAAGTAAAATGTAATACAGTGGAACCTCGGATTACGTACCGTCTTCCTTACGAACACTTTGGGTAACGAGCTCTGCTACCCTGCAAGTAGATGCTCATGATTGCGAACTTTGCCCCGGGATGCAAGTAGAAGTCGTGTGCCAGCAGCACGGCAGCAGCGGGAGGCCCCATAAGGAAAGCACACCTCATGTTAAGAACGGTTTCGGGTTAAGAATGGACCTCCGGTACGAATTAAGTTCATAACCGGAGGTACCACTGTACACCCCATATTAAAAACTACAACTGCAGAATTTATCATAATAGATTTATCATCTGGGTGGGCGGCCGTTGCCGCATGGTGCAGCCATGGTGGGTTCAGAGGTGCCCTCTTCCAGCATTCAGGGACCAAAGGTTCCATTTTTAGTTTAAGACCTATTAGCTGACCTACCAAATTTCTTGCTTTTGAGATACACCTAATTTTTAGATCTAACTCTCAACTGAAACAGATTTTTGCCATTGTTCTAGCATGTTCCCCATTCACAAATATTTCCTGAACAGTTTCTATTTGTTTTAATGAACTTTTTCAACTGTATACAGAGCATGAGATGAATTGTTACATAAATACTCAGTGTATATAGTCTTATCTCCCAATGGTCACTATGTGCACCATCTGGAGGGGGGGGAAGAATCACTTCATATTCTTGGCAAGCAAGTTGTTGGCTATGTTAGGTGAGGGGCGGGGATTCATTTCATAACACAGCTCAGGTCCATTGCAAGCTAACTGACTTCCAGTTTGTCATATAAGTTTTTCCTTTGTAACCTAATTTAGTAATATGAATAGACAGAATAATATAATGATATACTTTGGAAAAATGACAAATGCTTAAATATGCAGCATTTTTATTATTCCAGTATTGCAGCTCACAGAGAAAATGATAAAATTAAATACTTTTTTTTTGTTTGACTTAAAATTGCAGAATATAACATCCCATACAATGAGTTGGATACAAATTCAGGTCTTAATTTCACACCCTTGCTTATTTTTGTTTTGTTTTCACTTGAAGTCAGCTAATATGGGGGGGAAAGGTAGCTGTATGAACATGCAGCAGTCCATAGGCTTAGTTACTGAGGGCTTGGTTACTGAGATTGTGATCCTTCAGTCCTCATGTTGAATGGCAGTTAAATAATTGCAGGGTTTGGGCCTTATTTATTTCCCCATCAAACCCCCTGTCACATCAGTGGAGAGTTTGCCTAAATGAAGCATGGAAAAGGTGGCCTTTCTTGCACTGGGATCACTGCTAGTCACTATCAACCTTGTGTGATTTATTGGGAGATGTGCAAGCTGAAAAATAATGACCTGATGTTAAAGGACAAAATGACTCTCATGAAAACCCTTTCCAGGTTAAAGTGGTAGAAGTCAACCCATAAGGCAACTATAAATACTTTCTGAAAGTCGTTTTAAAAACAAGACCATAGGAAGGGGTTTCTACAGTGTAATGAAAAGTACTGTAGTTATTCCTGATTTTAGTGAAAGTTACCTATGGAAGGATGTGATTAATTAATTGAAGTTTTTTATTTGTAAATGCTTCCTGTTAAACCAATGTGAATATGTCAGACTTTTAGCTTTGCTTCCTACTTTTCCAGTCCCTGTTATACTTCTGATCCTTCAATAAATAACAGCAAATACTTATTTTCTTGCATTTCATGCTATTACTATGGTAAACGTCCCACATATCATGATTATACATGTGAATTCATTGACTTCAACACTATGAACCCCGCAGCATTTATTCTTAGCAAATATAGCATTATTGTCTATGTAGCTATGTTTTGATTTATGTGAATTTTCGTAATCTTAAAATTCTGAACAATATAATCCTCACAGAAGTTCACTCACCTTCCTGGGTGGGCGATGTTACGGCCAGGCCACAGACCATGCAAGTGATCTGAGCAATGGCAGCCTGGATCACCCGGCTGTCCTTGTTTCGGCGTTCCCCTGGCAGTGGGCCCAACCAGCCAATGGGTTCACTTGGGCCTGCTCCCAGGGGTTGTTAAATTGCAGCCTGTCTGGCAGTCGTTCCTGCCTTTTCGTCAGATCTGCCTTTGATCACCAACCTCTCGTTTCCCCTTCTTGGGCAAAGTTCTTGAATTCTGGTCACAGGCCAGATCTAGGATCCATTGGAGTAATCTGATTTCAATCATGTTTTAGGCTGAGTTTTGGCATGGAAACTATTTTGGTTGCCCTGTCAGGAGAGGGACAGAGGGAGAGTGTCCCTGTTAATTCTCCTTGGTCTCTAAGCAGCTTTCAATATCACCAACCCAGATATCCTGCTGCTATTTGAGCTATGGGTGGGCAGCATCATTTTGCAGTGTTTCCAGTCCTACTTAGGTGGTCATTTTCAGAGAGTGGTGCTTGGAGGCTGTTGTTTAGACACATGGAGCCTTCAGTGTGAAGCTCCACAAGATTCAATATTATCCCACATGAAACCACTGAGTGGCACTTTCTTTGGCAAGTCAATAGAAAAATTGCAGGTTTTTGGCATTTTTGTTTTTAAAAAGCAACTTTGGGGTCTTCCTGGTTTTTACTTCTTGAAATATGTCAACCCTAACATACAGCTCTGCTTCTCCTTTGCAACTGCAGGTGTGGCAGTGAATGTGGTAGGTTGATATCTTGTCTTCGTAATGAACTGAATCAAAGAATCATAGGCTTGTAGAGTCGGAGGGTACTCCAAGGGTTATCTAGTCCAACCCCCTGCAATGCAGAAATATAATATTCTCAACTAAGAAATCCCTGACAAATGGTTATCCAATCTCTGCTTAAAAAGCTCCAAGGAATGAGAGTTCATGATCACTCGTACTCAAGTAAGATTGTCTTTCATGAACACTGTCTTAACACTGAGACTGTAAGTGACTGTGGAGGCAAATTCTGTATCCACACGTCCTTCCACAGTGGGGACATAGATTTCCAGGTGGGAGTTGATCATGGTGAGGGTTTGCCAAATGTACCTTTCTCTTAGCACATTCCTCCCTTTCGTCTCAAGTTCGAGCATCTTCAAAGTCCATGATACCTTTGGAAAATGCTGTTCTTCAATTGGAGCCATCGCAGGCCAGTGTTTCCCAGTTGTTGGTGTTTATACTACTTTTTATGATTTGCCTTGAGAAAGTCTTTAAACGTCTTTTGTTGACCACCAGCATTATGCTTTTCATTTTTAAGTTCAGAATAGAGTAGTTGCTTTATTCAGGCATCCAAATAACATGACCAGTCCAACGAAGTTGATGTTGAAGAAACATTGCTTTGACACTGGAGAACTTTGCTTTGCCCAGTTCACTGGCATTAGTTCACCTGTCTTCCCAAGTGATATGTAAACATTTTCAGAAACAGCATTGATGGAGTTGGAGGTGGTGTTTATAAGTGGTCCAGGTTTCACAAGCATACAGTAAAGTTGGTAGAACAATAGCTTTGTAAACAAGCATTTTGGTTTCCCAAAATGTTTGGTTTCACAAAATGTTCCCAAATGAATGTTCTGGTCCTCAAACACTCTGACTTCAGTCGGGAAAAAGCTGCATTTACAGAGCTCAGGCAATGCTGGATTTCGGCATCAATGTCAATCCTTGTGGTGCAGCACTTTGATTTTTGGGATGTTGAGCTTTCTGTAAAGGTAAAGGTACCCCTGACTGTTAATTCCAGTTGTGGGCGACTCTGGGGTTGCGGCGCTCATCTCGCTTTATTGTCTGAGGGAGCCGGCATACAGCTCCCAGGTCATGTGGCCAGCATGACTAAGCCGCTTCTGGTGAACCAGAGCAGCACACAGAAACACTGTTTACCTTCCCGCCGGAGCAGTACCTATTTATCTACTTGCATTTTGACGTGCTTTTGAACTGCTAGGTGGGCAGGAGCAGGGACCAAACAACGGGAGCTCATCCCGTCGAAGCTTTCTGTAAGCTTCTGCAAAGATATTTACGATGGTTTGGAGGTCATCCTCTGAGTGTGTGCACATTACATTGTCATCAGTATATTGAAGCTTTATGATAGAAGTTAGGGTAGCCTGACTCTTTTCTTTTAGCCTATTCAAATTAAAGAGCTTTCCATCTGTTCAATATATGATTTCTACCCTGGTGGGGAGTTTCCCTTTGACAATGTGTAGGATAATGGCAATGAAAATAATAAACAGAGTTGGGGCGATAACACAACCCTGTTTAACACCTGATCCCACTGTGAATGGTTCACTTTGAGAGTCATTGTTATCTGCAGTTGTTGCTGTCATGTTATCATAGAGGAGCAGAAGGATGTTCAAAGATTTATCCGGGCAGCCGTTTTATTGTGTCAAAGGCCTCAAAAGATAAAGGTAAAGGGACCCCTGACCATTAGGTCCAGTCGTGACCGACTCTGGGGTTGCGGCGCTCATCTCGCTTTATTGGCCAAGAGAGCTGGTGTACAGCTTCCGGGTCATCTGGCCAGCATGACTAAGCCACTTCTGGCAAACCAGAGCAGCACACAGAAATGCTGTTTACCTTCCCGCTGGAGTGGTACCTATTTATCTACTTGTACTGTGTTGCTTTCGAACTGCTAGGTTGGCAGGAGCAGGGACCAAGCAATGGGAGCTCACCCCATAGCGGGGATTCGAACCGCCGGACCTTCTGATCAGCAATTCCTAGGCTCTGTGGTTTAACCCACAGCACCACCCGCACCCCATCAAAGGCCTTAGTCAGGTTAATAAATGCCATATACAGGGGTTGGTTTTGCTCTCTGTATTTTTCACTGCTGTTGAGCAGTGAAAATCATGTTCACTGTCCCCCTAGAAGGCCAAAAACCATTTTGGGATTCAGGAAGGGTAGCCTTGGATATAGTTAGGAGATGGTTTGCTAAGATCCTTGCAAGAATTTTGCCAACCACACCTAATAAAGAGATCCCTCAATAGTTTCTGCAATCCATTGTATCACCTTTTTTAAAAAAGAGATTGATAATTTTGGCATCCCTAAAGTCTGCTAGGATCTCTTCTCTCCCAGATTTTTTTTGATGAGCTTGTGAAGTTGTGTAAGTTCAATTCTGCCCACTTTGAAGACTCAGGTCCTCTGACTTTCCTGTTTTTCATTTGGTTAATAGCTGTATACAACTCTCCAGGATTTGCAGATACTGCCACCACCCTCTGAGGTCCATCCCAGTGTCGAGCAGCTCTTACCATCAGAAAGTTCTTCCTGATGTTTAGTCGGAATCTCATTTCTTGTAACTTGAAGCCATTGGTTCAGATCCTACCCTCTGGAGCCAGAGGAAACAAGCTTGCTCCATCTTCCATGTAACAGCCCTTCAGATATTTGAAGATGGCTATCTTAGCTCAGTCTCCTTTTATCCAGGCCAAATATCCCCACCTCTTTCAATCGTTCTTTATCAGGCTTGGTTTCCAGACCCTTTATCATCTTGATCACCATCTTGTTCACCCTTCTTGCACACGTTACAGCTTGTCAATATCCTTCTTAAACTGTGGCACCCAGAAGTGGACATAGTACTCCAGATGTGACCCCGGCAGAATAGAGTGGTATTGTTACCGTACTTCTATTGATCTTGCATCTGTTGATGCAGCCTAGAATACCATTAGCTTTTTTTGCTGCTGCATTGCAGTGTTGAGTCATGTTAAGCTTGTGTACGAGAGCCAATAAACCACTTTGAGTATTTGGGGTGGTCCCTCCCCCTCCATCAAGTGGTATATAAATTTAAATAAGTAAATAAAGTAAATGGAATGGAGTATCTTTGAAGACACCATGGTCTACTGGCTAGAACCATGAACTGAGCATTTTGTTGTAGGTCCTCCTTGTAACATTCTCTAGATGATTGATTAGAGTGCTTCTAAAAGAATATGGGGCACGGGTGGCGCTGTGGTCTTAACCACAGAGCCTAGGGCTTGCCGATCGGAAGGTCGGCAGTTCGAATCCCCACAACGGGGTGAGCTCCCATTGTTCAGTCCCAGTTCCTTCCCACCTAGCAGTTCGAAAGCACGTTAAGTGCAAGTAGATAAATAGGTACCGCTCCGGCGGGAAAGTAAATGGCGTTTCGGTGTGCTGCTCTGGTTCGCCAGAAGTGGCTTAGTCATGCTGGCCACATGACCCGGAAGCTGTCTGCGGACAAACACCGGCTCCCTCGGCCTATAGAGCAAGATGAGCACGCAACCCCAGAGTCGTCCGCAACTTGACCTAACAGTCAGGGGTACCTTTACCTTTAAAATAATATTGCTCTTCTAATTTTTGCATATTCAGATACCTTGATTGATTGATTGATTGATTGATTGTTGCCCTGACCTTTATCAACATATATTACACCATACCTCTGTTTAGGCCTTTCTTCCTGGTTTAGTGTTTATCCATGTGGGTTTTGTAGGGATATTGAGACATATATTGATTTTGCTGAATGTATCTGGGCCATGTTGAAGGATAGTTTCTATTTTAATAGACCTTCCCTTATACATAGAATTCCTTTTTTTAAAAAATGTAAAAATACTATGAGTAATATCCAATGTTAGTCATATTCAGAACAGACCAAATGAAATGATTTTGACAATTGACTTCAATATGTCTTCTCTGAATATGACTTAGTTAGGTATCACTGTATACATATTTTTGTTGATAAGTGAAATGGACAGTGTAAGTTTTTAATACTAGAGCAACATTTATTTTGTAGTTATCTTGTTTATTCAAATTCAATGGCATTTTTTTATCAGAGCAGTTTAAAGTAAAATATTTAAAATATACATAAACACTGTATATATAGTTACCCTCATAAAGCTGGACCCTTGACTATTCATATATTCACCAGCAATTAAAGTATTCATTGAAACTAGAGTGAGAAACAATTACTAAGGAGAAATTCTTAAGCATGGAACCATAGGTTAATTAACATTTTTAATGCAATTAAAAGGTCAGAATATTATATTAAATATTTGAATGCAATTTCAATGAATTAATTTAAGAGATCATCTATAGAGCTAAGATAAATGTTCTTTACCAACACATACAGCATCTTAACAAAAAAATTGGCTAACTATACTTGACTGGTGAAATATGCTGTAAGATAACATAGAATATATTAAACATAAAGGGGAACAAGAACAGATTATTATAGATGGAAATTGGCAAGAAATGAAAGAATTGTTCAGTAAGGCAAACATTCCATCTTGATGAGAATTTTCATAGAAATACAATGAAAGCATATTGCCTCTGAACTACAAAATCATGCATCTCATTACTACTCTCCGCCCCCGCCCCCTGCAAAATTGTGGTAACTGTGAGTCGAGGACCCGCCACCCGCTTAGAGATAAAATAAGACACGAGGACACATGCATTTTAGATCAGTGGGTTAAATAAGGCCACAACTTTATTGGTTACAGCATGTGAGTGGTATTGGCTTAGGCATTGGATCAAACAAACTATACTTGACTCAACCCCGTCCAGCAGGAAGTCATTTTTGAGGGTTAACAGCTAGTGGGAGGAGCTTGTTGATGCAAGTTCCCCTGAAGTCATCGGGGGTTGTGCCACCAGCAGGGCATCAGACAGGATCCACGACCGCCAGATCCCTTTAATGGAATACCCAAAAGGAGGGGGAGTTGATGGCCACAAGCTGCCCTCCAACACACCACACATATTCCAGTGCCTAACCGCCACCCGAGGAGAGGTCTTGCTCTAAACCATTTCCAAACCATTTTTGTGTTCAGAGCTGCTTTTGGGAGTGATTTGGTTGCCCTGATTGATGACCTTCATTTGGAGATAGACAAGTGGGAGTTTGACCCTGCTGCTTCTGTACATTCTATCATCTGCTTTGGATACCATCAACATAGTATCCTCCTAGGAGATAGATATTTGGAGACACTTCTTCAGTGATTAAACTACTGTACTGCTTCCAGGAACAGGGAGAAAAAAACATTGGATAAGTGTTTCTTGGTCCTCTGGATCTTGAGCTCTGAGGGCCACAGGGCACTATATTGTTTCCTATGCTATTTGATATCTGTATAACCCCATTTGGAGCTGTCATTAGGAGATTTGGAGTGAGGTGTAATCATATGCTGATACTAAGCTTTTATTTTTCTGTAACTTCACAATCATGAGTGGCTATGTGTCTGGATGCAGTAGTGGGCTGATGAACTGAATCTGAAGATGGAGGGTGAGTGGTTCCTGAGTTCCCAACATCAAGCCTAGGCCTAAGCATGCATTGATCTCTGGATTGGAGCACTAGGCTTTAAGTAGTATTTTATGCATAGGTATCTTTATTGGGATGGTAGGCTGTAAATAAGGTAGGCTGTAAATAAGGCAATGTATTTCTGCATTCTGTGGGTGGACTAGGGGGGTTCAGTAATAGGATTTTTTTTTTACTGAATTCATAATAGTTTCAATTTTACCATTTACTAATTTGAAAAAATGATTGTATTAAATGTAATATACTGATGATTAGCTGAAGTTCATAAAAGAATTTGGTAGCAGGATATAAAATAGTAAATAAAGCTATGGAATTTTCCCCTTTTGGAATTCAATTCCTTATTCATTAAAGGTTTCAGTTGTCCATTTCTTTGTGTGTGTTTTTACCTTTTGCTTTTTTAGAGTTTTTACTGCCCGCTTTGAAATGTTAGGACAAAGGTTCACAGTAGGAAGTTGTGTTATTTCTGACAAAGTTTTGTGTGCATAAAGCACTGGGAATTCATGGTAACTAAGTTAATGGTTTATGTACACTAAAGGAAACTTTTATGCTCAAAGGTAGGCGGAACAAAGCTCCATTTACTTGTATAAGAAAAAACTTCAGTCTTTCGTCTACTGAAATCTAGGGCTTTTAAACTAATCTTTGAAATTATTTTTGGAGAAAGTTCTGGAAATGTGTAAATTATCTCCAACAATTCCCCTTTCCCAAATTATATGCTCCATGGTGTATCACAGAGAAAATAAACAGAAAAGGTATTGTGATAAATGAATCAATTAAAAGACTACAAGAAGACTCCAGTTGACACTTTTGCTGTCAAGTTTCAATCAACATATGCAATTCACACAACTAATTTAGCTCCCCTGGTCTAAGATTCCCCAGCCTAAAAAAACTTCCATCATGTGTCCATTTCAATAGCAGAGAATTCATACTGCTGGAGAGATACCCCTCCCAATTTCTTTCTTTCCCTATTTTTTTCAGATGTTTGGAGGAAAAGCTTTGAGCTTCTGCTGCCAAGATAGGGGAACTTGCTTACAGTATATGATTTAGCAAGTAAAAGGAAAACAAAGAGAATTGGCCAAACATAATGCATATACATGGTTTGTACTTGCATCTTTGTTTAAAATATAGATAGGGCAATCCTGATCAAGACCAAGTCAGTGTGTATGTATGTTAAAACTCTTTCCCCTCATACATATAAATCACAAAAATTGCTCCCTGTATCTGGGAGTTGCCCTGAAAGGAAAGCTATCAGTGCCAAGAGCAGCTTTTCTCATGGGGGTGGTTGTTAAGACCACCGCAAGACGGAAAGGATTTCTATCACTCTCCACCCCCACTGTGGTCCTAATTCAGATCACCCATTTAAAAAATAGACAGAAGGGCAAACAACACCTTGAATATAAAATGTAGTTTGACTCAAAGACTAGGGCTGGACTTGTCTGTCTTTGCTACAGCCTCAGAACAATTAAAGCTTCCATTATACGCACACAAACATTAGAATTAGTGTCATTGAACCCAATGGATACAAATGTGTTGGATCTGGCTCCAAATTGTATGTATGGAGATGCCGTCTGGGAAGCTGTCCAGCTCAGTTCTATTATTATTATTTTTGAGCTGTCACAGGACACAGGAATGCTGCCAAAAGAAACGTCCCCATATTGAGATCCCCCCTCTCCCTCATAATGTGTACTAGCAGCCATCATATGGCATGACATCATAGTGTCATAAGATTTTTTACTCATACCAGCATCAGTCAATAATGTAAGTGTGGGTGGAGAAATTCACAATGTGATGCCATCATGTCATGTATACATATTTTGGGGAGAAAGAAAGAGAGTTCCACACAAATATGTTGTTTTTGAAGCATATTATCAAAGTTGTTCTCAACATGAATATCTGAAAGTAACTGGAGTTACTTTGGATGTAATGTAGTATGAAAATTAAATATGTGCATACAATCTATTTTGTGCACAGCACAGCCAGACCTTTGCTGCTGCTGCTGCTGTTGCTGCTGCTGCTGTTGTTGCTTTAATTTTTGGTGCAGCAGTTCCTACTCCTTAAAGGACAATCTGATTTTTAAAGCTAAGAAGCAGGTCTCCCCAACACCCAGTGGGACATTCTATACCAGGGATGGTATCCTCTATATGTTGCTGAACTACATTTCTCTCAATCCAAGACAGCATAGGATGATGCGCACTGTAGTCCAATATCTGCTCTATAGCATAACTAGAAATGAGCATGCTGCTGCATACACGAATCTGCCATGTGTACCCTTTCGCATACGCAAGTGTCCAGCGACCCACATCCAGTGGAGCTGTGGGCACGCTAATGCAGTAGCAGAGTACCAGCAAGAAGCGAGGCTGTGGAGGCATTTGGCATCGCGAAAGCTGCTTTATTTACAGCAAATCAAAACAACAAACATAGCTAGTGTGAGCAACAGCTTCACACATGTCCTCTCTGTCCGAAAGCAGAGAACAAAGAAAAAATACAAAAGCACACAGAACGGAAGTACAGTGTCTGAGTTCCGTTCCCACACTCCTATCACAATGGAATGTAAACAGTGAATCAAGAGTTCCAACAGCAATGAGAGAATGAAATTACTAACAGTTTGTATCTCCTGAATTGGCCTTTCCCCTTTTCCTTTCTCATTAATGCTGCCGCCTTCTGATCTCACTGTCCTTCTCCCTTCTCTCCTATCCTTTATAGCTGAAATGTCATTTTCTTTATGTCCATCAGATATGGCAATAGCAGAAATGGTGTTGCCTTTTTATCCAAGATTGTCATGGCTTGCTTAATGGTGGCAGCATCTTTGAGCGGCATCTTCCATTGTGGAAATTGCAGCAGCGCCCATATGAAATTATATGTTCATCTAAATAATCCTCCACACAATTGTCAATCACTCGTGATCCTGATGGCAGCTCTACCTGCTAACAGGGTGATTTAACAATGCTACCATTATGTGTGAAACAAAATATTAAAAACATTGGTATATACTGTAGAGCGAATGTCCTGTGCTGTGCTGTCTTCACTCAAAGCAGTATAACATACTGGGGAATATATGCGCTTCCAACAGCTACGTACTGGATGTCAGAGGATGAGAGTCAGAGAACTTGAGTCAAAAAATGTAGATTAGATCTATGTACCTGCAACTGAAAAGATTGTGTGGGGGGGTTTGGTTTGTTTGTTTTTATATAAAAAAAGTCATTTATACATATCTGATTTTTAGAAGTCAATTTAGACAATCAATTTAGACAGTCATGGTCAAAAATTGTTTCTAAATTTGTTGCTTAATCGAAAGTATTCTCTAGTGATATGAATCCATTATACAAAATTGTTAAAGCATGCTTAACAATATTGTGTTAATTATGCAATGATAAATTATTTTATCTACCTTAACAACACTGTAGCAGTAGATAATTGTTCTTTTTATGCAAGAGGAAAGTATTTATAATTTAACAAAGACTAAGAACTTTGATCATAATGACTGATTTCTTTTTTTACATAACCACTAAAAAAATTGTAATAAATGTGATTCTAGTGGACAGGACATATTTTCTGTGTAGCATGATAAAAATCAAAAAGCCAGAGGAACCTTGTAGCTAACAAATGCACAGAGAAAAGCAACTACCATTCAGAACTCATGTTAAACCTGCAGTTTAACTACTGATTCCAAGTCACCTGAAGTAATTTATACTACTCTTTCGCCATTTGTTTTATTTCATTTATGCTGTAATTCATTCTCAGTCTTAACTAGCTATTCTATGTATCCATTTTTGCTTTGTAACTCATTTCAAACTACTTGACATGGACATGAATGTGAAACAGGAATACTTTTATTGTCTCTGTGTATTCACTAGTATAGGCTGTGCTGTACAGTGGTACCTCGGGTTACATACGCTTCAGGTTACATACGCTTCAGGTTACAGACTCTGCTAACCCAGAAATAGTACCTTGGGTTAAGAACTTTGCTTCAGGATGAGAACAGAAATCGTGCTCCAGCGGCACAGTGGCAGCAGGAGGCCCCATTAGCTAAAGTAGTGCTTCAGGTTAAGAACAGTTTCACGTTAAGAACGGACCTCCGGAACGAATTAAGTACTTAACCTGAGGTACCACTGTAGTGCCTAAATGGAAAGGAGAGAAGGCAGAATGAGGAGGGAAAAGAGAAAGATGGAGGAAGTTTACTGAGCGGAACATAGGAAGGGAGAAGCAGTCTTTATTGGTTGAGTAAATTCAAATAGAGAGATTCATGTCCCCAGTAAGGTTTTTACTGGATAATAACATGTGGAGATTGGTGTCCAGGTGGAAGAGCCAAGAGAAAGTCAAGCTGTTTTGGAGTAAGTGGCCATATCCAGGAATACTCTTGAAGACTGCCAAAATGCCAGAAAAGGTGAATCATGCATTCCCAGGCTGCACTGAGGGTGAAATGCAGAGCAAGTGCCTGGTCAGGAACTCTGCTTTCAGACACAGAACTTGGACTCTCGGCTCAAATATTCCTGAGGACTTGATTCTAAAGGTTAGCACATGGTTTAAACATAAATTAGGATACAGGCTGCAAAATTAGTAGCTCAGAAGCAGGGCTCTAAGATACATGGCTAGGCACAATCTAAGGCATTGTCGCAATCTTACACCCTTTTCAAGGGTGTGGTAGGCACAGTCATTCTCTTAGTTCTCTTCCCAAGCAAGGGGAGTGGGCAAGCAAGCGAACACCCCAAGTAGGCTGTGTTGGCTTGTACAGCTGCATTTGATGATGCACCCTTGGAGATGGGGCCTAAGTTTGCCTGGCCAACTTACTATCTGACTCAGGGTCTTGCATTTTCCCAGTTGCCAGGGCAGCCTTCATCTCCAGTGGCAGGGTGACAGCTGGTTTGTTCAACTCTGCAGCATGTGGAGAATGTGGTCTCCTAGGGGACAACCCAGACCCTCTCCACCAACAGATTCAGTAATCTCCTTCCATTCCTCCTCTCTCTTTCTGACAGAATGTCAACCAAGAGTTTTTTTCGACACAAAAGTGGGTGGACATGTCAAGGCTACTTTCTAAAAATATTATAGAAGATGCTGGATGAGTTTAATGTTCTATTGTTATGTTGCTCACCAAAGAAGTGTGGTGGCAAAACTTTAAATCATCTATGCAACAAAAAACCTTGGGTTGGACTAGTTGATACCTATGAATATGATGTCATATAGTATTTATCAGTTCCATCTACAAGTGATCCAAGGCCTTTAGCTGATTAACATTCTATGATGTATTAAGTGTGTTTGTTTTTTCATTTTTATATATTTAAGTTGTGAACTGCCTTGTGATCTTTAGATGAAGGGGGGTACACAAATTTAATTAATCATCATCATCATCTGAGGGTGGTGACCTAGGTACTCCCCATGCCCTCTAAGCAAAAAACTTCCCCCATACATATACATTTCTGTGATATTTAGACTTCCAAGCCTGAAGCAAAACTTCCAATATTGGAAACACATACTGAATACTAAAAGTATGCTGCCCGTGTGCTTAAAGTTATGCACATGTATATAAATTTGCCTAATATATGCAGGCTGATGGTTTTTACAATTGTAACACTGCAGGCTTTTAAGTAAGTATCTTATATTGGTTTTGGGTGTGTTTTTTTCCAGAAAACGATAGGTATTTGGTTTTCTATTGTTCTGCTTTTTTACCTTGTCTCATGGATTCTCACATTTTTAAAAAATAAGCTTGTTATGATTTTAAGAATTCACAGATTGTAATATACAAGTGGGTGTCTTCAAACATCTGGTTCTCCTGGTTACCTAAAATTGCTTCTTTTCAGAGTGATACTCTGAAGGGGGGGAAAGAACATCAAATGCTTCATGGTTCATGTATCCTGCTCTTAATCCTGGCAATCAGAGGAATACTGGTTTCAGGGTCTTGGCCACACTTTTTCTATAGCTAAGCTAGAAGCCATCTGTTGGCTTATCTTCTGTATATTAGTTATGTAAATCCATGGATGTTGCTGCTGCCATGAATGCTGCAAAACACATTTCTACCTGGTCTAGGGGTCGGGGCCCAGACTCACCCTGAACAGCTAAAAGAGGCTCCTGGGAGGCCAATGAGACATTGCTGGAACAACTCTTGGTTTGTGACAACTGGCTAAAATATTTTAAAATGTTTCTAATTTTGGTTCCTCTGAGTTGGTGTTGGTCAAATATTTAGTTGGAGTTGGTAGTTATTTTAATTTGGGTATAACTGTAAACGGTTTAGTGTTGTTGTTGTTATTGTTGTTGTTGTTGATTTCTATTGATTTCTTGGTTTGTTTGTTGCTTGTATAGGATATTTTGTTTTTTTAATGTTTGATTTGTTGTGGTTTTATATATGCTGTAAGCCACCCAGAGTGGCTGGGGAAACCCAGCCATATGGGCAGAATATAAATTTTAAAACAAGTTATGTCTGTCAGGCCCATAAAGATTCAGAGGTTGCATGAGTATTAATACAAGAGATTTGGGATGATGTAGTACAGAGATTGCCAACCCAGTGCCCATGGGCACACATTTCATGGCTCTCCTTTTTATTTATTTCCAATGGCAGGCACTTCCTTCACCCATGGAGGAGCTTTCTGAATGTCTGTGCTCAAGTATGTTCTTGCTATGTGTGTATTATTGAGAGATATCCACTTGGGCAGAGAGAAAGAGAGTGAGATATCTCTTGATGTGTGAGAGGGCGGAGGAAGCATACATGTACATGTGATCTGTAAGAAAGGGATGGGTGTATGTGCTGTGTGTACAGTCTGTGTGAGAGACTGAGGGATGCATATGCTAAGTATGTGACTGTGTGTGAGAGAAGCGTGTGTGTCTGTGGTCTATATGTGTGCATGTGCTCTGTGTGTGTGTATGTGTGTGAGAGAGAAAGGGAGAGAAAATGTGGTGTGGCCACATTGTATATTTTTCCTGGTACATGGAAACATTCCCTGTTTACCAACAGCATCATTGTGTGCATGATCTGCACAATCAGGACAAATAGGTGACTTCCCACAACAAGCATGTGATTAGAGGGAGTAGGGAGCAGCAAAGATGGCCCTCTGCTTTCGTGTGATGCCATGCCATCCACAGCAGCTATGATAAATTATGCCTGTCCCTCCATGGTACACATTTTGTGTTATGGCCTGCTCCCATGAGAGCCATTTTGTAACTGACACCTACAGCACTTTCTAACAATTTGTAATGTGCCTGCTGGTCGAAAAGGTTATTAACCCCTGATGTAGTAAGAGAGTTAAAAAATGCTTAGGCTGTGATCATTAGACTAAGGGAGCAATCCTAAACTGCTGAACACCGGTGGAGCTTTATGGTGGGTGAGAAAGCCAGTTGAAGAAAAAAAAGTATGATGAAAAAGGGAAATTATGAAGGAATACTAAGGAAGCGTTTGTGGTTTTTCTGAAACTTGCTTGTATAGCATGTGAATCTTAATGGTTCGTTCTTTAAAATTCACTGTGTGCTTCATTCTAATCTGCACACTTCATATGATGCTCTACATTTCAGACCCTCCTGCAGCTATAAAAGGAAGTAATTAAAGCTGTTTCCAATCTGTTTTTCTGTGTGTTGTTGCAGAGCAGGAGCTAATATCAGAGTGTCAAAAGGACTGTCATGTTGTTATCAGTGTGCATGCATAAATGAAAAGATTACAGCAGTTTGTTTTATCATCAATTTTTAAACTCTTCAATAAAAACATAGTTTTAATAAAATATAACTCATGCAGTTAAATCAAATTTCTTTCATTTGTTTCCATTAGGATCAATTACCCATATAGGTTTTTTAAAGCAATTAAAATTCTTTGTTGGCTGTTGTGTCTTTTTCACTTTAGTTTTCTAAGAAAGTGAGAAAATGTGACTTTACACATACACACAGATGTGCGCACACACAAACAAATGTATATTTAAGTCATCACTTCATACTTAAGCATTATTTTTATTTCTTGTAGGTGGAAAAGTAACCAGTCTCTGCCTTAAAGTTTTACATCAGTGGGAAAAAGTTTCCTTTTCTCCCAGAATTATGGATATAAAAGATCGAAGGCACCGCTCTTTGACAAGAGGCAGGTGTGGAAAGGAATGTCGCTACACAAGTTCATCACTGGACAGTGAGGACTGTAGAGTGCCTACTCAGAAGTCCTATAGTTCAAGTGAGACACTGAAGGCTTATGATCATGACACCAGAATGCACTATGGAAATCGAGTTACTGACCTAGTTCACAGAGAGTCTGATGAGTTTCCAAGACAAGGTATGTTCTAAGACACTTTTTTTTTTTACTTCAATGATACCATTACAGCACTATATTTAAGTGTCCATGCAGTTACTCTGCATTTGTATTGGAAGATGTGTTCAGCTGTGATTTGACATGCAAGTGCAAAATTCAGTTTTCATTGTGAAGTGAAGTGGTGAATATGTTAGCTTTGTCATATTCAGGAAGCCTTTCTAGATTCCTTCTTTTAACATAGAGGTATTAATAATTATTAGTATTAACCAGCTGTCATGTTGTCATATTTCCGGAGAGGCCCACATATTATACCCTTGTGTTATGTCACTAAGGTTCATTACAGGTATAACAGAGACATTTTCACTACTTATTTTTTTGTGGGACTAGCATTACTGATAAGATGAGTAAAACATTGTGATTAACATTTGGTAATCATTATCTATGAGGTACTTTGTAATTTATCCCGTATTTCTTACTGAAGTGAATTGAAATGTGGAGAATGTACACTTTTCCCTGACATAATTTTGTCACTGCATAAGCCTTACATTTAATTTAATTTAAAAATGGAGGGAGAAGACGCATCTAATTATTTTCAAGTTCATTAGTAGTTTGTTAGTGCCTCACACAGAATCAAAAGCCCATGTTACATTTTAGATTGACATAAATTCTTCACATGAATGTGTAAACTTCCTTTGATAACTTTTTTCCATTATAACAAAAACAATTGAGAGAAGTATCTTTACATGTTGTTTTTACTTTGCGTACATTTCTTTCAATGTTACTTTAAGTGACAATTTATTATGCTTCTGTGTCTTACCCTTTTCAGTGTGTGAATAATTCAAATACAGAAAAACATAGCCCAGACTTGTGATATGAAAAGTTCCAGATAGTCTGGCTATTAAGAGATAGTTGCATTCCTAAGGCAGGCATAAATGGTGGGTGGGGAAAACCAGCACACTTTTCAAATGTCCAGTTGTCATATAGAATATTAAGTCCTATAATCCCTTTGTAAGATTGATGTCAATGAAGTTATTTCTGTTGCTTTTCGTAGCCCAGAATGAATCCTAGGCAATACTTTTCTCAAAAGATTGTCTTCCCAGCAAAATTGATCCACAAGCATATATGGCTCCGTCTCATGGAAGAGTATTTGTTCAACATAGCTTTTAATTTTATCCTACTGTACAAAGCTAAAAGGACCTGATGCCCTCTAAACATGTTTTAAATTACTGTATGCATGTGCTTGGTTTGGATTGGAGCTAATAGCTCTTAGTGATAGAATTCCATGTGAGGTATTTGTTGTTTCTTTCAAAATTGTTAAAATTTCTTTGGCACTATGAACGTTAAATCACAGTATCTCTGTGCAGTAGATATATTCCCTGCCATTCTTCCAGTGAGCTAGGCAGCTTAAACTGCAGAATAGAGACTTATCTAAGGACCCCAGTGAGCTTTACTGCTGAATCAGCATCTGAATCTGGATTCCTCACATTCAGGCACAACAGCGTACACACTTCTTGTCAATGGTCCTTGTGATGTTTAAGTTGTAACTATGCTTCAGCTGAAGAACTGTTGCTCATGAAGTGTATAAATTATCCTGTGTTTGCATAGTTTCAAAACTGCAATAGGGTTTTTTGTTTCTAGATCACTGATTTTAAAACCCCTTCCCAACTTTCTTCTTCTTTCATGAAATTGCTTCAGCTTTCTTTTGGTATAAAATGGTTACCATCTTTGCTAGTTGTTGTGTACATTAGTTTCCCAAATACAATTATTTTCCCCTGGTATTATTTTTCTTTCCATATTTTGGCCTACTTACTATTTCTGTAACTACTAATTTACATTTCCTTGACTGTTTATTCCCACTTTGAAGTAAACAATATGTGTAGTAAATTAGCCTTGTATGAGTGTATTTTAAGGGTAACTGTATGCACTGCTAGAAAAAAACAACCTGTTACTCTATTGTTCTCTTGTTTGTTGGTGGATCAAGTATACAGGTGGTTACTAGCGGTACTTAAATATATGTCTGTCCTATGTATAATTTGATGGAAAGGAAACACAGTTTTCATGAAAGTTACAGTACATCTTGTGAACATTTTTTTTTCCTTTTAAAAAGTGCATTTTATTGCTAGCAAAGTATTCTGAATTCTAAGTACACTGGAATACTGCAGAATCACATATGTCAAGCTGGCAACTGCTGATTTGTGCCAACTGCACCGATTTGCCTCAGGATGCAGAATTAGATTTCAACAGAATAACTTGGAGTTTAAATGAGGTCACAAGATTTATTTACTGGAAACACTGAAATGGATTTATCAGGCCACTCTCTAGACATGAGGCTCATTCTATTAAATGGGGGCATTTGTCTGATTTGCTGGTCCACCCAATATTGGTTGTTCATGCAGTCCCCCTTTATCCACACAGGCCAAGAGCTTGCAATGAGGCTGCCCATAGGCTATAATAATATCACAAGGGAAGTAAAAGGTTTTTGTTGACTATCTTTCTTCCCCAATTCATAACAGCATAAATCTATCTTGGAATAACGTCTTGTTAGCAACTAGTGCCTTGTTGTGGCTCAGAGGTCACAGGAATAGAATGGGCATTAGTTGCAATGGACAGATATCTATAGAAGTCATGAGAATTAGACCTTTTTAATTAGTTTCATGGTAGATCTGGCCCCGCTCCTGTGGGTGCCATTGAGCAAGGTAACACTAGATGGACTTCATTGCCTTGTGTGGATGCCATTGAACAAGTTAATACCTTGTTGATGTAATAATATGTACAGTGGTACCTCAGGTTAAGTACTTAATTCGTTCCGAAGGTCCGTTCTTAACCTGAAACTGTTCTTAACCTGAACCCCTTTAGCTAATGGTACCTCGTGCTGCCGCCGCGCCGGCGGAGCACGATTTCTGTTCTTATCCTGAAGCAAAGTTCTTAACCTGAAGCACTATTTCTGGATTAGCGGAGTCTGTAACCTGAAGCGTATATAACCTGAAGCGTATGTAACCCGAGGTACCACTGTATTAGGTAAACACTGCAGAAAATTTTTATGCCACAATAAATTAAAAATTGTGCTTTTTCTGAGGACCCAACATGGTCTGGTCCAAAACAAACAAGATAGAGGCCTTTTTTTTAAAGGGTCATAATTTAATAATAGTATTGGGAGGATTTATATCTGGATGCTTTACTTGAGATATATCTTAATTGCATTAATTTAAAGCAGAGAGTCGTTGCAGTGTTTTTGTACTTTGCAAGGTAAAAGCAGGGAGTCTGTATAATATTCTGTGTGACTCTAGGTAGACATAGGATATGACTAATTATCAGTGTTGCCATCATAATTTTTTCTCTTGAAGATCTTGAACAACTTGGAAAAGGTGTGAAGACTGACACACAATTATTGCAAACTACAGTTAGAATGTTACATGATCAAAAGCCCCATCTCTTAGCTGTCACATAAGTATTACTGAGCACTCTCTTTTTTCACGTTGTAACCAAAGCCAATCTAGTAATCCATCTCCTCCAGGAATTATGAGGACAAATAGTATATGCTTTAAAATTTTAATATGTGCAGCCTACAAGGAATTATTTAATGATTTGATAAAGTCTTTTCTAATTTGTCATATGTGTTGATAAGTGTACAGTGCACATATTTATTGTACTTTCTTTTACAAGGAGGTCTAATTTCAGTGAAGCATAGCACAGTATCTGTATAGTATTGCTGTGTGGATCTTCCCTCTATTTTTTTATATTTTTTAAAATAAAAATAAAATTCCCCGGTTCTTTTTCTAATTTAGTTCAGTGGCATTAGTTAAGAAAATGGCAGTGATCTTGATATGCACTTCAGTTTGTCATGACATATCTACTGTTTTTTTTTAAAAAAAGTGTTCCCTTGCGATAGTTTAACCTTCTGACACAACTATAAAGTAAACTTTCATTCTTTTCATTTTCCACTATGGAGTGATAGCTACATAAATTAAAGAGGAACATGCATTCATAAAGCACCCAATTGAAAGTAATAACACAAATTCAAACAAGCTTTATCGGAGACTTGAAAATGAGGATTTAAATAGTAGCCCTCATGTACCCCCACCAGTGTCAGGTCTAGGAGAGGTCCCAAGCAGTAAACCTGATTCTTAAAGGATATGTAGCAACAAAAAGCATGCACATATCCTATTAAAGATAATGAAAGACTAATGAAAGACATGTCTGGCTTGCATAGATTAAGCTTCAGGTCTTAAACTTATATCCAGTCCATAAATAAATACCAAGGACTTCCACACATCTTTGTCTATTCTGTTGCAGCATCTTCCTATAGAAATTAAATAATGTGGGGGACACAACAATCAAACTTAAAATAGATCATTTTGAGCAACACTCAAAAGGAGGCACTGTGGGAAACACAAGTGGCATCATCCCACTAATAGCATCACTGGGATATTGTGGGAAATTTAAATAGTGGCTATGTCAGAAGAATCACAAGGAATTAGCTGCCCAGCACTCATCAGAACACCATGAAATAAAACGATTTAAACATGAGAGTCTGTGGCCTGAGGAGAGTCCAAAGGGCCTGTGTGTGCCCTTCAAGCCTGAAGTTTGCAACTCCTCACTCCTCATCTATGGGCTCAAGCCACTAGTACAGGGTTGCCATAAGTCTGGGGCAACCCAGACATCTCTTCTTTGGGGGGGGGGGGCAACATGCCCATCCAGGCAGATTTTTACATTTTAAAGGAAATGTCCGGGGCTTGGGGGGGAGTTGGGGGCTTGGACGGGGCGGGCTGCCACCACTGCCAGCCTGAGCCAGGGAAAGAGGTGTGTGGGTGTTCTGCATGCTGTGGTCACTGCCAGTCCAAGCCAGGGAAAGATGTACATAGGCGTAGCAGCCCCGCAGGCCCACACGCCTCTTTGCCCAGCTTGGGTTATCCTCTTTTTTTGCTCTTCAAGATATGGCAACCCTACACCAGTAGACATTGACTACTACCATATGTTGTGCTTGTGTAGGACAGAGGAATTACATTTTCATGTGAATAATCCTTAAAAGAATAGCATCGTGTGTGTGTGTGTGTGTGTGTGTGTGTGTGTGTGTGTGTGTAATTAGGGATGCCGACAAAACTTTTCTGACTTGGTTTCCTCTAACTCAAGATACCAGCCCTTACATAAAAGTATGTGTGTTTGTATATATTGCAACAATTGTAGTTATTTAGAATCTGCTTTGCTGCAGAAAAAAATAGATACTCACATGCTTGTGACATGCAATTACATACATAGATTTCCCTTTGCTTGCCTGGGGAAAATGTTATGTGACTCAAAGGAGCCTGTTAAAATGTGTTTCCTGCTGTCCCAGTGTCACTCTCTCTTCCATATCTTCCTGAAATTGCACATTAGCATAGCTTGCCAAGATTGCTATGAACTCTGTCTTTTAAAAACCCCCACAGAAACCCCTTTTGTGCAAGGTTCAAATAAACAAAAAATAAGCAGCTGTAACTGTTTTGTCCTAAGTGGTTGAATATACCATAATATTGATGCAGGACTGCCTGAAGACCCATTTGACTCATCTCTAGAACAAACTTAGATTAGTGGAGTTGACAAAGCAAATGGCATTCAGACATTTAAATATATAGCTTCCCATTCTTTACAAATACTTAGCTGTAAGTGTTTTAGAATGAATGCTAAAATACGTATCTCTGATTGCAGACCATATTGGAAACTGAGATTTACTGTCCCAAAGAGTAATGCTTACTCAGCCATCTGATGAGATCTGAGCACTAAACAGTTTGAGAGGGATGCATAAAACTGTTTTATTACAAGATGCTGTTATGAATTATTGCAGATTTCCTTATGGTATAATGCTGTTACCAAACAACATGCATGAATATTAGTAGTTTTATTTCTTCCTTGTACTTTTTTGGGGAGAATACTTGGATTATGGCTTCCAACAGTTTCCATGTATCCTCAGGTAATAGTCTATATAGAGACCTCTGCTCAGAACCAAAAGGTGCTTTAAAAAATTTGGGTCGCAGTATGTGGAAAGCTTCATTTTTTTGCCCATGAAACTGGTGTTAAATGGTAGCATCTCATAGGGATGGATGCAGAAAATAACCATTTTGCAACCATTAGTTGGTCTCTAAGGTGCTACTGGACATTTTTAAATGTTTTTATATATACTTCGAATGCATCAGATCAACACCTACCTGGATCGTTTTGCAGTTCGTTTTGTGAAACATTCAGTTGTTGTTAACTGACACCCTTTCTATCATTTTTATTAACAGATTACAATTTCTGTTTAATAAATGCAAAGCTGAAAGGGGGCTTGTTAATGGGACCAATTTTTTTATTATGTAGAAGACGTACGTGTGTGTGTGTGTGTGTGTGTGTGTGTGTGTGTGTCCGTGCGCGGGCGTGCACACACACACACACAGTCAGCTGGGACATTATTATTGATATAGTCTGATGGGACATTATTACTTAAAATTTTTAAAGTGTTGCCCTGGGAGGCAGCAAATTTTTATTTGTGTTGCTCGATCACACCATCACTTCATCTAGCATTTTCAAAAGATAGTTTTAGTTTAAAATTCCCTTCTCTTTTCATAAGGGATTTTCTAGCCCTCCAAATTGTCGGGGGGGGCCCCCTAAATTTATTGTTTCTTGTTCCTGCTACCACTAATTAGCATAAGGTGGAGGGGAGGGGGTTACTATTGGTTCTTTCTGTAATTCCCCATCTATCCTACATTCCCAGAGCTCTTTCTTCCAGAGATTCTTAATTCAAAATTCAAGATAATTTTTCATCTCACACTTTCCAAAAAAAACCTACAAGTTTTCTAGTGTGGAATCCTGGGACTGGAAAAGGGAAATAAATGGATCTCACCCAATATTTTGCCCTTAAGGCTCAAGCCCCTAAATATGAGCCCACATAATTAAGATTATATTTAACTGCAACCAGAGCAATAATATAATCAAGCAGATAAGAGTTTTGTTGCTATAAAAAGGGTTCTGCAACAGCAGGGTGCTTCAGTTATCCAAACTGTGAAGAGCTTGTGGGCCTGCAGCCGTTTTAAAATGGCTAAACCACGCCCCCCCCCCAGCCAGTTGGATTGGCTGGCTGGGGTGCATAACACAGGACCAGGACTCCAGTGACACAGGGGGCCCGGCCATGGGCACCTGAGAGCACAGGAAGCGATTCCCGCTCACAACCCCTCCCCTCTGGGAAGAGGAGAGGCTTTACTGCAAATCCTGATGATCAGTAGTCAGAGAGGATGTCAGAAGACTGGAATGGGGGGGGGGGGGACTTGAACACAATGATTTAGCTTTATCTAAATGCATGCCGTGGTCCCAGTCCCAGTGCTGCCCCTCCCAGTGCAGATGCTATAGCTAAGATGTAAAGGAACAAACATGACAAGATAACAGTCTGAGATAAAAATGGCCATAACTTTATTGATTTCAGATATAGGTGTACTTTGGCTCAGGCATTGAGTGTATATCCATTTCAGCCTCCTGCCGCAGAGCTGAAACATTTTATAGCACTGTGCCAAGGATTGTGGCCTCCCCAAAATGCCAGTCTACCAGGGTGGCCATTCCCAGGCTGCCTCTGGAAGCTCTATGGCCCATCTGCCACACACTTGGCTTCTGGACAGAGAATTCCGCCTAGACCCCTCTAATAGGGTATCCTGAGTACACACCTGTTCTTCGGTCAGAATGATACCCAAATTACCTCAAAACCTTGATGACTAGGATTCCACCCAGTGCCTTACCTGCCAAAGTTTGTGACATTTTCCTATGGGGGAGGCAAAAAAAAAGAGAAAACACAATGGGCCCAATGTGTAGTGGTTAAGAGCAGTGGACTCGTAATCTGGTGAACGGGGTTCGCTTCCCCGCTCCTCCACATGCAGCTGCTGGATGACCTTGGGCCAGTCACACTTCTTTGAAGTCTCTCAGCCTCACTCACTTCACAGAGTGTTTGTTGTGGGGGAGAAAGGGAAAAGGAGATTGTTAGCCGCTTTGAGAGTCCTTCGGGTAGTGATAAAGTGGGATATCAAGTCCAAACTCCTCCTCCTCTTCTTCCCAGCTCCCAATACGGCAAAACAGGATTAAAACAAATTACAATACAGTGCAGCATGAAGGGGGGGTTACTCTCTGCTGACTATGCTGAAAGTGTCATGTGCAGTCAGATTTTAAGTGTAGCTAGCAGACCAGAGTGGATGCATGCACGTTCCGGTCTGCCAGTGAAGCTCCACCCTCTCAAGTGTCCATGATTAGGCAGTTGAAATTAGAGCATTTGATGGGCAATCCTGCCTTGCTATGTGGCCAAATGATCTTCAACGGCCAGCTGTGGGCGCAGACACATGGAGTTGCCCCCAACATTGGGGGTGGGGTCCTCTTTGCGTGGGTATGATGTGTGTGCAGCCATGAATGCACATGCCGTTTTCAAACCCTGAAGAGTTTAAATGGGGTGCGGTGTGCTTATGTGTGCTCTGCTGACATGCGTAATGACCTAGATCACAGCCCCCACACAGACAGGGAGTTGCTTATACTAAGATGCAGGAGACAATGCCCACTTTTTATTTTAAATTAGATTTTTGATTAATATTTTACACTTTCATTTTGTAGTTGGATAGCTGTTTATTTAAAGTAAGTAAATATATTTTGGAGCAGAGAGTGATAGTCTACATACAATTACAGTACATACAATTACTGAAACAAATCAACAAAATGTAATTCTTCCATAAGAGTTGCCTGGAAGAAAACACCACTTACAGTTAGTTCGTCCCTGGAGAAGGCACAAATGTGACTTGTAAAGGGGGACTTCGCGTCTTTTTAAAAGCTATTGAATCCTCGGAGAAAGCATACATTTTACATAGAAGTGATTTGCAGTATAGAGTTGACACGCTGATCAATTAGCTAGTAGAATGATCTCCCTCAAATATTCCACGATGCCAAGAATGCAACCGAATAAGTAGCTGCTCACAATTTAAAATTCCATTGTTGGGTCTTTTAGCAAGGTTAAATTGGCTGGTTGCCAGTTTAGCAAGTCCATTGGCTGCCCCCTAGTCCTGGAGAATTTAGGAATGAATTTAGCAGCTCTTCCTGTTTGCTACCTACTACAGCTGCAGGCATCTCAAAAGAGGTACAGAAGCAATTATCAGCCCTGGCAAAGTGCTTGCTTGCTGCAGGACTCAGAAAGCATTTTGTCCTGCAGGTGGCCTTCTGTTGAAATAACTGAATATACTGTGTCAAGAAAACTATATATATATATTGCTGCAAGTGAAAGTTGCTGTTGGTTTGGACGATATTGACACACCTCAAATCTGGCCATCAAATGGAGAGGAGTGGTCTTTCTCTCCCCCCCCCCAGCTTGTTTGGCAGCAACGCATAGGCTAAAACCATGCAGTTGATTTCCTGGGGCTGGGAAACCAACTGCATGATTATCACCTACACATGTTGGACATTGCATGTATAGGCAGCATTTGCATATTCTGTCCCAAGTGGATGTGCAGAAGTGAGGGCAGTGCAGCAACTGGGCAAGGAGGGCCAGCATGCTTGTGTTCACATCAATGCCATGGCTGGCAAGTGGTGGTAGGATATGAGTATTGCCCCATCTGGCCCCAGTATTCTATGATAAAAGCCAGGGAAGAGCTATTCAATGGGTCCACATTTATAGAAATCTTGCCTAACTTTTTTGTTTTTGTTTTTGAATCACTTCATTTGTTTTAAAAGTTAATTTAATTGTGCAGAATAGGAGTTAACTAATGTGCTTTCTAAAATTTAGGATAAGCATATTTATTTTTAGGAGGTGTCGCTGGATTATCAGGTTGGGTTTAGGTTCCGCCTTCATGATGAGGCAGGAGGAAAAGACTCTTCTGGAATGTGATTGGTTACCAATCAGCTTTTTGCTCCTGCCTGTTTCTTCAATATAGGTACAGAGAGAAAAGTGGTGGCCTTCCATCCCACCTATCACAATACATCACGGGGTTTGCAGCTGACTTCTCAGTTAATTAGTCAACTGAAGGAGGCCTTAATTGTGTCTATTGCCTCTGAGATCTCTGATTCTCAATCTGGGAAGCAGAAGCAAACACAGCAGAGAACCCTCCCTTCCCAGACCACCCCCCTTGCTGATGGTGCTGGTGGTATGCTTCCTGGCTCAACTAATCTAGAGTGACACAGCAAGGAAACCTTTGGCCCACTGGTTATGCAATCTCATGTGGAAGGCTCCATCCCTGAGATGAAGAAGGTAGAATGGAGCAATGGTCAGATCTCTGAGTCCTCTTCCATACTAATTCCAACCTCCCTTCAGTTTTTTTTTTAAAAGGCCAGATTGCAAATAAATGTTTATGTCCTCTTTAAAATCCTCCTCAGTGGACAAACCTGTCACCATTTTAGTTTCTAGAAATCTGCTTCCTCAAAAAGGTGACTCTGAACTAAAGGACACCATGGAGAGATGAATAGACTTTGCCTTGTGCAGACTTCATGAGGCTGCTGCTTTTCATTTAGATAGGCTTGTGTTGCCTCCATTTTCTCAAGGGCATTTATCATATGGGTTGAATTATTGACTAACCCACAGCAGAATCCTGCCAGGGGTAGACAATCCCTGAAAAAGTTGTGCAGGGTTTGTCTACCCCTGGCAGGATCCTACTGTAGGTTATTCAATAATTCACTTGTCTTCAGTTCTTCTTCAGTTAGTGGCAGAAAATCAGTATTGATCTGTGGATTCTGAACTCTTTAATGTATGGATACAAAACAGAACTTTTGGCTCAGCCATGCCTCCATTTTGTCTCATCACCAATCTCCAAGGATCATGTGACAGTGTGTACACCAGCTTCTAGACATAGCAACCATCGATCCACTGCAATGGACAAGCAGTTCAGGGGCAGTGGTCACCTCTGGGGTCCTCCAATCTGATCAATTGAGTGGAGCTCAGGGCAGCCCACCTAATCCTTGTGCATTTCACTCCACACTTGAGGATCAAGCATATTTTTCTGTTCACTGATTCTACCACTGTGTGCATATATCAAAAACAGTGGCATCAGGAGTTGGGACTTACAGGCAGAGATTTTTCTGCTGTTCCAATGGACAGAACATCTTCTCAGCCTGCCAACAGAGCACATCTCAAGAGTGTCCAATGTACAGATAGATTGGCTAAGTTGCATCAGGCTGGATCCAGGAGAATGGACTTTGCACTCCCCATTGTTTTGCCAGCTTCAGTTTCACATGGGACTCTGCAAGGAGGACCTCTTCACTAGTTGGGGAAATCACCAACTTCCTAGGAATTTTTACAGGTTCCAGGGGCCTCAAACAGAAGGTTGGGATGCCCTCACATTCTCTTGGCCTCCTGGTCTACATTATGCATTTCCACGCACATCCATTCTCCAATAAATGCTGTGCCAGATATGCTGACCACCCCCCTTTTGGCTGCACAGACCATGGATGTCAGAGATTCTAGCTCTGGCAACATCACCCCCTTGGCCCATTCTTCTTCACCAGGACATGCTGTCCCAGGGCCCACTCATTCACTCTGCTCTCTGTTGTCTGTGTCTGACTGTATGTACTTTGAGTGGAGGCACCTGAAGTGACTGAGCCTCTCTCAACCATCCTGCATTCCCATCCTTCCATGAAGCATATATACCAGGCCACCTGTAAGACCTTTCTGAAGTGGTCCTTGGGCACAGCTATGTCAGTGGACAAGGTAGCAGTCCCTGACATCCTTGACCCAACACACTGAAGCGCCAAGTGGCACTCGATAATGCCTCCCACTTATTGGCACATCCTCTGCTGAAGCACATCCTTGATGGGACAGCCCTACTGTGTCTACTGGTGGCCCACAGTTTTCCTTCCTGGGATCTGCATGCTGTTGTCTCAGCCCTACAGAAGCCTACATTTGAACCCTTGGACAAATAGTTGTTACTTCCAGTTTTAAGAGTGTCAGAGTTGGAGACCCTATCCCATAACAAAGCATTTATCCATAAGGAATGGGCAGTTTTGAGAACTGACTCCTCCTCTCTACCCAAAGTTCTGTCAAGATTCCATGTTCTCCCTACATTTTGTCCCAACCTTTCTCACCCATTGGAAAAGCCTGGCACTCCATATGCCATCACAATGAAAGCTTTAAGCCACCTGGAGGAGCTAAACTTTTTGCCTAAGGAAGTAGGATGAAAGGAAACAAATAAGGAGCTAGTAAATCTACATTCTTTAGTCCTGGTTATGTATACCTTGAGTGCACACCTCACATCTAATAAGCTTATCATTGTGGTGGCATATGGAGTTTGAAGCTACCCCCATGACCTTCTGTTAGAGAGCCAGTGTGGTGTAGTGGTTAAGAGCGGTAGACTCATAATCTAGTGAACCGGGTTCACTTCCCCGCTCCTCCACATGCAGCTGCTGGGTGACCTTGGGCTAGTCACACTTCTCTGAAGTCTCTCAGCCCCACTCACCTCACAGAGTGTTTGTTGTGGGGGAGGAACGGAAAGCAGATTGTGAGCCACTTTGAGACTCCTTTGGGTAGTGATAAAGCAGGATATCAAATCCAAACTCTGCTTCTCTTCTACAGTTTATTCTGCTAGGGCAGCAGCCACTTCAGCAACTTTCTTTGATTGATATCTGTTAGGCAGCTACTTGGGTATCCCTGACTACATTCACAAGGCATCATAAGATGCCTTAGTGGAGGTCGCTTTTGGCCATATGGTCCTGCAGCAGGTCCTTCTGCCTTAGTAATCTCCAGTGCAGCTTGGAGTCACCCTAGTTGGATATGCTATGCTCCTGAAATAGTGCTGTTGGTACTTACCTGAATAGGATATTTAGGAAGGGTCGCTGGGCTATCAGGACCACACCCTAGTGGAGGCTGCAATGGTTTATAAGTTTGTGTTTGTGTTAGATTCATTGACAGTCGTTCATGAAGTGCCCCCCCTCTCTTTACCAGGAGGTGAGTTTTCTGTTATTTTCCTGATCAGGAGCCAATCGTATCTCTGAAGAGTTTTTTTTCCTCCTGCCTCATCCTCATGGTGAAGCCTAAGCCCAACTCAAAAACCCCACAATCCCTCCTAAATCTACCATTCAGTTAAGTAGCAATTGTACTTTATCAATGTATCTTAGTTTGTTTTCTAATAAAGTTGATGCTTTAAAAAATATTGATTGTTACTTGACACTATTTCAGAGGTTCACTGGCTGAACCTAACCCATGTCCTGACATATGTTCCAAATGATACACTGCCAAACTGAGAAAGAGGTTAGGATCACTATAATCATCAAACGTTTGACCGCATAAGAATAGTGTTTGTTATTTGTCAGCCATGATTCAGTGTTATAAATGAAATTCTGATGTTTCTGAGATAGCGATAGTGAATCTCTGGCAAAGTTAATCAAAGCACGCATTTGTGTTTTGTTCTCTGATTTCCATAATTTCTAAAATCAAATTTTTCCAAACTGCATTTGATTCTCTGTCTGAGTCTGTGCACGTGTATTCTTATGCATGCAATTAAATGTGTGCTCTCATATTAGCTTTCTTGCCAAATTCTTGTTAAAAAAAACATTGTAAATGCATATATTATCACCACGATCTGCTTCAAGCACTGAATTCATTAAGTAGATTGTTAATAAAATGGGGAATGATATATCACAATTTTAATGCTCTGTCTCCCAAAGTTAATGAAGAGTTATAATTTTCTAGACGACAAATTAAAAGGAGGTTAAAGTGGTTAGTAAGACTGCCTAGAGATTTAGCAACATTCTAATTAAAAGAAAGGGCATTAAAGCGAATTAAAATCTTGATTTTTGAAGGATTAAGAAGTATGAGTAATATGTGGTTTACTATTGCTGGAGGCCAACATTTCTATACAAGTGAGAAAGATACAGTAAACCTTATTGAAAGTCAAACGATTTCTTTCAAATAGGGTTTAGAAAAACCAAATGTTTCACACAAGTGCTAGTGAAACGTTCATTGACACAGTAGGATATATTTTCAAAGTCACAGAGAACTTTAACTGCATGGGTCCAATCAAAGACAACAGGGATCTTTCTTCCCAAATCACGAAGAATGGAAAAGGTATGCTCTGAAGCTAAGATTATTTATAAATATACCTTTATTGGTTAGATTACTTATATTGCACTATGTCATGTGTCTGCTAATGCGAAATGGTAAATAATTTATCCATTGTATTACATTGGCTCTTCTTTTAGCACTCCAACACAGGTTTAAATGATATCACTTTGCACCAGAGTGCATGGCTTCTACAACATTAATCTTGCCTTATGGTGCATACACCATGTTATATTGATAAGCCCTGAACCTGGCACTGAAGCATGTTATATGTTGATGTGGCTCCTTCTAACAGAAAAAAACCCAAGAAGGAGCCAGTTGTAGGGGGTGAGGGGAAGGAAAAGGGGAAATCTTGATGCAGAAGAGGAAAATATTAATTCGAATATATTCTGAACTGAGTTCTCCTCAGGGCATTATGATTATGAGTATTTTATGAATATAAATATTATAAAGCTATATTACAAACCATTTGTGCAAAGCCATTTTTATGAAACACGAAAATAAAATTTAAATTGTTTCTCGCAGTTTTTAGCAATAACAAAATTATGAAAAGGGTCAGGCAAATTATTTAATTACAATATTAAAACATGAGTAAAAAAAAATCAAAATATATTTACATAACTAATATCAATGGCGATAAGCTGAACAGTGGAAAAAAACCTGAAAAAAAGATTTCTAAAACCTTAAAAAAGTTATTAAAAGGCCCAAAACAAACACTGTTTACAAGAAGAAGGGGTTGTTGTATCTATACCTTCATTTCATGAATCCCCGTTAAAGTTATGTTTTATTTCCTTTTATAATTATTTTTTGCCATTATAATGACATAGCACCATTTTCTTACAGTGGACAGCAAGCAGTACATTAGTACACACACATAAACAGCACAAAGGTTGACCAATTAAGGGGCATCTGTAATCCTCCAGCTGCACTAAGCAAGAAAGCAATAAAATGGGCTGAATGTGCAAACAGAAAGCTTTCAATTAATATTAGAAAAGGCCTTCGCTGAATTGAATTTACTTATGAGTAGACATTACAAAAGCATCTTGGGCATGGAGGAAGGCTATTACTATTCTTTTTTAAAAAAATTACAACTTGCCAGTTTGTTTTTTTTAATCCCCTATTGAAGCACATTGAGATGTTAGGATTCAGTCTACTAGACCTAATTCTGAGACAGTGTTTAAATTAATCTTAGTACAATATTTTTAAAAACCCATTTAATTTAAATAATGAGGTAATGCCAAACAAATATTTAAACAATGTTTAGAGGGAGGTAGTGCCAAGAGAAATAAATTTACCCATGGAGATATGCCATACTTTGAAATATAGAACATTTCTTTGGCCCCTACTAAACATATGAAAAGTTCCTGAAGTACTTTCCTGTTAATGGGGATTGTAAGATTAAAAATAATACTGCAACTGTCAGGGGAATCCAGTTATTGGAAAGCTCACCTTGCTGACACCTAGACTGTGAAGTTCAGATTTCTAAAACCACAAGCAACACAGAGGAAAGAAAGAAAATTTCTGTAGTTACATCATAGGGTGAAATCCAGAGTGGGCAGGGGCCCTTGTGCTTTGCTCCCTAGCTGAAAGCAACTCTAGGAGGTCTGGGTCATTATTGAAATGCATTTCTCTTCTATAGCTCTTTCCCTGCTGGGCTCAGTCTCTGCTTCTGCTCTCCCTATGATCCAGGACACAACAGCAGGAAGAATAAAGGCACCTCTTCAGCTTATTTCTTTCTTCACTCACTTCCTAGGACATTGTAGGAAAAGATTTTTTATGGAACCCATACTTTTCAAGAAATGCTGAGGCAAACAATGGATCTGCTATCTATTAATCCAACAGAACCTATGCTCGTTGCTGCTGCTTGGACATATGTGCTGTGGCTCTAGGTCACTGAGAAATAGTGCAAGCCGTGACCATACCCTCCAACATTTCTCCAATGAAAATAAGGTCATTCTATTCTTTGTTTGTTTGTTTGTTTGTTTGTTTGTTTGTTTGTTTATATATGCTGGAAACCGCCCAGAGTGGCTGGGGAAACCCAGCCAGATGGACATGGTATAAACAATAAAATTATTATTATTATTTTACTTTTTATACCCTGGCCATCTGACTGGGTTGCCCAAGCCACTCTGGCCATCTTCCAAAATATATAATAACATAATAAAACATTAGAAACTTCCCTATACAGGGCTGCCTTCAGATGACTAGGGGTTCAGATACAGTGGTGCCCCGCAAGACGAATGCCTCGCAAGACGAAAAACCCGCAAGACGAAAGGGTTTTTCGGTTATTGCGTCGCTTCGCTAGACGATTTTCCCTATGGGCTTGCTTCGCAAGAAGAAAGCCCATAGGGAAATCTCCGGGGACCTCTTTTAAATGCTGGCGGTGGGGAGCAAAGCCTTTTCCCTCCCCTCCGGCCTTCAGAAGAGGTCCAGGAAGGCCGGCGGGGGCCGAAAGGCTTTGCTCCCCACCGGCAGCATTTTAAAAGCGGACCGGGATAGCAGGGAAGCGCTTCCCGCTATCCCGGACGGCTTTTGAAGGCAGGCGGGGGGGAGCAAAGACTTTCGCCCCCCGGCGGCCTTCAGAAGAGGTCCTGGACCTCTTTTGAAGGCCGGCGTGGGGCGAAAGTCTTTGCTCCCCCCTGCCTGCCTTCCCGGGAGAGCGGAAAAACGCGCTGCGATTCTCCGCTCTCCCCGACGGCTTTTGAAGGCAAGCAGGGGGGAGCAAAGACTTTTGCCCCCCGCCAGCCTTCAGAAGAGGTCCAGGACCTCTTCCGAAGGCGGGCGGGGGGCAAAAGTCTTTGTCCCCCCTGCCTGCCTTCCCGGGGGCTTTTAAATCGCCCCGGGACTGTCTCGAGGCGATTTAAAAGCCCCCGGACGGGTTTTGAAAGCAGGCGGGGGGGAGCAAAGACTTTCCCAGGAGAGCGGGAAGGCAGCGCTGCGTTTCTCCGCTCTCCCAGAAGGCAGGCAGGGGGGAGCAAAGACTTTTGCCCCCCGCCCGCCTTCAGAAGAGGTCCAGGACCTCTTCTGAAGGCGGGCGGGGGGCGGAAGTCTTTGCTCCCCCCCGCCTGCCTTCAAAAGCCGTCGGGGAGAGCGGAGAATCGCAGCGCATTTTTCCGCTCTCCCGGGAAGGCAGGCAGGGGGGAGCAAAGACTTTCGCCCCCCGCCGGCCTTCAGAAGAGGTCCAGGACCTCTTCTGAAGGCTGGCGGGGGGCAAAAGTCTTTGTCCCCCCTGCCTGCCTTCCCGGGTCTTTTAAATCGCCCCAGGACAGCGGAGAATTTTAAGATCGCCCCGGACGGCAGAGAAGTCCTCCGCTGTCCCGGGGTTTTTAAAATGCTGGCGGGCGGCAGCGAAGGTTTCGCTGCCGCCCGCCAGCATTTTAAAATCGCCCCGGGACAGGGGAGAAGTCTCCGCTGTCCCGGGAAGGTGGGGGGGGGAGAAGCAAAGACTTTCGCCCCCCGCCGGCCTTCAGAAGAGGTCGGGGGACAGACTGTCCCCGGACCTGGTCTGAAGGCGGTTTCCATAGGAACGCACTGATTGATTTTCAATGCATTCCTATGGGAAACCGTGCTTTGCAAGACGAAAAACTCGCAAGAGGAAAAGACTTGCGGAACGAATTCATTTTGTCTTGCGAGGCACCACTGTAACTCCATACACTCCAATATTTCTCTGATAAAAATAGGGACGTCCTAAGGACATTCCAGGATCAAATCAGAAACTGGGACAGCTTCTGTAAATTTGGGACTGTTCCTTGGAAAATTGGGACACTTGGAGGGTCCACATGGTGCAGTACCATGTTTACAAAGGAGCAGTTGCTGTCTCATGTTATGAAGATAGTCAAAATCTTCTTTAGACATTTTCACATATCCAAAACTTATCTTGGGGCAATGAGAAGTCGATCCATGGTTATTTGTTTTTTGTGCAGTATCAATGTTGAGATGGTGTTAAATTATGGGGAGGATACTAGCATTGCAGTTATCTCCAACATGCAAATATCTACCCGCTGATTTCTTGTCATAACCCATGGCTACTGCATGTTTGGTAAATAGTTTTTTACCCTTGTACTGAAGTCCCATAATCTTACGATTAAATATTACTTTTCATATTATCTAAAGAGATGAGTTGCAGGTAATTATTTTGTTGCCTGGTGTGTAGCTTAATAGTCTGAGATCATTAGGCAGTCTGTTTTGGGGTTTGGGTTTGTTTTTTGTTTTGTTTTGTTTAGCATTACTCATTCCACAACTGGAGTTAATCATTGCTCTTCTGGGCTGTTGGAAGGGCAAAGATTTATTTCTACCCAAATAGATTATCTCATATGGGTTTTTATTTTGTTGGATTTTTGTACCTTATATTAACTTTTAAAAGATTTTCCTTTTAAGGCGTATCAATTTATTCTTCAGCAGCTCTTCTGCTATGATGTGTGCCCTCAATTATTTTTAATCATTTCAAATATACCACCTAATAACTTCAAATGTTTGTAACTGTAGGTGTGCCACAGAATCCAGTTTCCCACATTTCGCACACAAAACTTTTTAAAAGAAGGCACAAATTTTGTTGCAACAATTCCCTATATTATAATACCCGTTAAATTCAGCACTGTTCCAATTTGTTCCATTCTTTTACCATTTTCACATTTTCTTCCATTCCTGACTATAATTTCAGGCTTTTGTTGTTTATTCTATAATGAATAATATAATAATCAAAGACATAAGGAGAGGAGAGGAAAAAGCAGCTGTTACCTTCCCATGTATGGTGTCCTAACTTAATGTAAAATACCCTAAGAACCAGATCCCTATATAATTGCTATTTAATGTCCTTTCCACTATTAATTCCCCCAAGCAAGCTTACATTGAATAACTAAAAATGCTGTGTGTGACAGTGTAAACAACAATGAAGGAGAAACATCATCCAGTAAAACAGCAAACAAATGATCAAAAATGAAAGGCCTCTTGGGCAACCCCCCCTCCAAAAAACCTATCAAATGCAGCCCATTTTCACCAATACCCATTGGCAAAGGGGGGGAGTGCACCTCCCCGGGCACCAGTTGGGGAAAGGGTGTCATTGCAGCCTACCCCCCCCCCAGGACACACGCCGAACACCGCACCCTCCCGGGACACACTCCACGCAACATCGGATGTGCGCCATGCCCCTGCATCGCTCGCCATGCCCCCGTGGGCGATGCGCCACGCCACCGCCTGTTCTCCGCTCCTGGGGCTGCAGCATGTTGCTCCACCACTGCCTATACCCACTATCAATTGCAGCCTTTTGTGCCATGCCTCATATTGTTCCAGAGAGTTCACCACCCACTTTTGGCTGCATTGGCAAAATACAATTCTCTGTCTTGCACTCGTAGAAGTGGTTCCACTAGCACAAAGCCACTATTGGATAAAAATTATTTGTTAACACTTGACCCCTCGATGTTTAGGTTTAGCAGTGCTGTGCCCATGACAGTACAGTTAGCATTGCTTCCAAAACATTCTCCTTGACCACAAAATCAGAGTTATTCCTCTGCTGGGATAGTTTAGTCAGTAAAGCATGAGATCCTTAATCTCAGGGTTGTGGGTTTTAGCCCTACTTTGGACAAAATATTCCTACATTGCATGCGGTTGGATGAGATTATCCTTGTGGTCCCTTCCAACTGAACATTCTTCAGACAAAATTTACTGTTCAGAGTCTCCAATGGAAGGACGTGATGCTTACTTTCATAAGCAATGTAATGTTGCAAGCAATATCACTTACCATCTTCATACAGTATTTAATATTGCATGCTGACTAAAACATATTCCTTCCTTTAGTATAACTAGCAAAACAAATGTTGCTAGTTACATGGTGGAAATGTTAATTTAATTAATCAGTGTTTTAATCTGTGCTGAGACACCTAAACCTACCTTAAAATAAGATGAGCGTCATCTTAAATAATTTCATGATAGTCTACAGCAATAAATCAGGGCAGTACTTGTCAAAACAGATTTCCATAATCGCTCAGTCATTTTAATAAGTAAATAATCATGTAATGTAAACCTGATTGTCCTCTCAAAATATGCACTTGATATAATTCACTTGTGAGCACTAAAACCCTTCACACAGATGTCTACAGGATTTGTTGTATCTTCTCTTTCAACTAAAGAAAGATGATATTGACTTTCACAGAAGTCTTCTGGCTGTTGCTGAAGTACAACTTGCACAATCAGATTGCAGTGTGTTTTCCCATGTGTTGCAAAGCAAATTATGGAAGGCTTGCCTTTTCCTCTGAAAACTTTATAAAGTTGAGACATAGATTGATTGATTATAACCTTCATTGGGCATTCTAACTTCTCTTATTGGGGATGCAAAGTAGACCCTACCTGTTCTTCTGCTAATTTGGATTATTTATTTATCTATTTGTACAGTTTGTCCAGAGGCTAAAGCTGGTACAGAATGCTGCAGCACAGCTGTTGAGTGGTGCTCCTTATTGGGCACATATCACGTTGGCGCTGAAGGAGCTGTGTTGGCTGCCTATTAGCCACTGAACCAGTTTTAAAGTTCTGCTGCTTACATACTAAGCCCTTAAAAAACTTTGGACCACTGCCCATTTAGGGCTGTGTTTTGCCATGCCCTGATGGTTATAGATTGCAGTAACACACAAGTTGGCTTTTTCACTTGCGGCACTAGTGTTGTGGAAAGTCATCATTGCTGAAAAATGAGAGGGCACATCAGTGCTGGAATTGCTGCTGAATCCTGAAGACACACCTGTTTAGACACACCTGAATTGAACTTCTCATTTCATTTCATGTTCTTTTATTTTTTTTAACTGTTCTTATTCTAATGCTTTTTTAATTGCTTCTTTTATTGTATATTTTGAGGATGTTTTAGTGTCCAGTATAATAGTCCAGCATAAGTTTGACCAAACTGCGGGAGGCAGTGGAAGACAGAAGTGCCTGGCATGCTCTGGTCCAGGGGGTCATGAAGAGTCGGGCACGACTAAATGACTAAACAACAACAACATAATAGTTCTTGTGTTTTTAAAATTATTTATTAATTTTTGTAGTTGTATGCCAAAATGGCTTCTAAGTGGTTTATAAGTTGCATATAAACAAACAAATAATAATATTTCTAACCTGCCCTTCACCAATTTCACTCCCCTGAAATTTGCTTTGGTTAAGACCTTCTAGAGCAGCCTTCCTCAAGTTTCACTCTATAACTCTCATCAGCCCAGCTAGTATGGCCATGGTGAGGGATGATGGGAGTTGCACTCTAAAACGTTTGGAAGGCACAAAGTTATGGAGGGTTCCTCTAAAGCATTTTAAGTGACATCCACAAAGTTTGATGTTTTCCTCTTCCTGCCCATGTACTTGGAAGACTGAATCTGTGTAAAGTTGAAGAATGTCGACCTATGAAAGAAAAAAATACATTTTATGTTAGGAATTTTGGAAAGTAAAGCTCAGTGACTGGTGAAGGCTATGACAGGAGAATTGGAAGAGACTTCTTTAAAATACTGACTTTCCCCACAGCCCATCAACTTATTCATGTTCTGAATCCCCAGAGCCCAATCCTGAAGTTCTCTCACATTCCATTCTGAATAAAATTTCATGACTGGACACAAAATAAATATAAGGATGAATTGGTGCATGTCAAAAGTAAAATAGCCATTTAGACAGATTACTGGTTTAGTTTAGACAAAAAACCAAACAGATTGTAATGACATTTAAGTACTGCATATATACAATATGTAATTTCATTTTGCTTTATGTATACCGTACCTGTCAGATCACAGCTTTCATAAATACAGGCAAGTTAATATTTTAACAGTACAAAAACACTACTATGAAGAACAGTAAGGTGAAGAATGGGTTGAGGAATGCATATATCTGCATTATTACACCATACTATCTTGAGCATGGGTCGGCAAACTAAGGCCTGGGGGCTGGATCTGACCCAATTGCCTTCTGGATCTGGCCTGTGGACAGTCCGGGAATCACCACGTGGATCTGATTCTGATCGTTCGGGCTGTGCCATCCCCCCCCCCCACACACACGCTGTGGCAGTGCCACCTCCCTCCCTCCTCCTGGCTTCTCCCCACTCTGCGGAGGAAGGGGGCTGAGCTTTGATTGGTGCCAGCATCAGCAGCGTGATCACTCAAGTGGACACCATTTAAAGCAGCCCCTCTCTGGAGCCCTTTCGTGCACTGCTTATTGTCCCGTTGCCGCAACCGCTGCTGTCTGGCCCCCCCACAAGGTCTGAGGAACAGTGGACCAGCCCCCTGCTGAAAATTTTTGCCCTGATCTTGAGGTTACTGCACCCTCTTACTGTGTGGTATAGCACTCTAATTCTGAAAGCCTGCTAGCTGCTTCTTTCACTCCAGGTCAAAATACAGGCACACACACCCCCACCTTATGTGCGGTTGACTTGTACATGACAATGTATAGGACAGTGCTGGGAAATAAATAAATAAATGGATTCAAACCAAGACATGGCGGGCGAGAGAACTGGAGAGTCTCCATGACTTGCAAGGAGACTCTCCCCGGAGCCCAAAGAGGACTTCGGTGAGGGCAGAGAAAGCCCCAAAGAGACCAGAGGCACAGCGGGGCTGCTCAACTTCCCTGCCTATCAGCTGACGTGTGGTAGCACAGCCACCACCGCTTTTCCATGCATCCTCCAACCCCCAGCTGGCCCCAGAGCTTCAACTCCAGTTGGAGAGTTGTGGGGGGAGAGTGCAGGGGGGAAATGGACCTGCTCATCATTTAAACAGAGAACACCGTACAGGCAATGGCCAATTCAGGCGTGTACAAGTGGTGTCTGATTGCGCACACACACATGGTGCCAAGCCCCCAAAACATCATGAAAAGGGGTGGAATGGGGCAGGGACGGAGCAGAGCAGGCTTATGTATGTAGGCATCCAGAACAGAACCCGCATGCAAAACAAGAATGGCCTGTATAAAAGATGGAATGGCTCAAGGCTCCAAGGGAGTTGAAACTCACTGGCAATGAAGCAAATTCCTGGAAAAGACTTATGCAAGACTTGACCATCTACATGGAAGCTACAGACAAGCATGAAAAATAATATCCGCAAAAGGTCGCAATATTTTTGCATATAGCAGGGAACAAGGTAGTAGGTTTTTTCCCATGCCATGCAAGTTAAGCCAGGAGGAACAGGCTAGTTTTTCAGTAGCTCTAAAGCTGAAAAATATTGCATGCCCAAGAGCAATGAGACTTATGAAAGATAAAAGTTTTGCCTCAGAGTGCAGCATGAAGGGGAATCAGTAAAAGAATTCCTTACTGACCTGAAACTGATGAGTCAGACATGCAACTTTGGGACCCTAACAGAGTCATTAATTAGAGATCAGATAGTGTTGGGAGTTAGAGACTGCAAACTGCAAAAAAGACTCCTGGAAGAATGTGATCTGACTCTAGAAAGGGCAATCAAGACTGCACCAATTGCTGCTGCAAGAGAGGCTAGAATGCAAGTCTCAGAGAGAAAAACTGCAAATGTTTCCATTAATACAATTAGTGGAGACAGAAGCCCCAGGAATCTTAGATGCAACAAGAGTAGGTTTTCATAGAAGAACCAGCCCCTGGGGGAAGAGAATGTAAAGAAACAAGGAAATAACAGAGATACTAGGCTGCAACGTGCAAACATCTCTGAATTAACACCTCACCAAAAGAAGCACATAAAATGACTTTCTTATTTGGGGTAGTACTAAAGCATAACTTGATTCACATCTATAGCAAGTTTTAGAAAGAGCTTAGGCTACAGCAGTGAAAATAAACTGTGAAAATGCATATTCAGATTAAAGGAAATAAACTTTCTGGGAGAAATATTAACTGATCAAGGACTTCTGATTGATCTGGAGGCAGGAGAGCCATCACAGTTATGCCCTCTCCCCAAGACAAAGAAAGGGTACAGAATTTTCTCGGCTTAATTTATACCCAACATGGAAATATTTTTACTCAGTCTGAGAGCACTTTTACAAAAAGATGGACAGGGGATGCAAACATGGCCCAGTAGGAGCTGCATTGATGGAATAATATGAGAAACACTTCAAGGGATCTCACCAGCTCCAAATGCAACTACATACAAATAGAAAAAGAGGCATTGCCTCTTGTATTTAGAGGGAGACTAATTTTAGCTTAAGCAGATTACAAACCTCAAGTCGTTATTGCAAAAAAGGGCCTATTTTTTCAGATGCAATTCTATGATATTTCCTTGGAGTTCGCACCTGGACAAGATTTAGTAGTGGCTGATGCATTGTCCAGAGCATAGTGGAAACAAGTAGCAAGACAGAGGGTGAGACAGAAAACATCAATTATAAAATTATAAAACTTGCCAGTGCCTACAAGAGCATGGACTAAACTGAGAGAAGCCAATGGTGATACCCTTCAATGGTCAAAATGGCCATCTCTACAGGCGTGTCAGGACACAGAATGCCAAGACCATATAATTATCATACAACTGAGCTCACAAATATGATTGTGACACCCAAAGCACTTATAGGCAGAAATGCTTATGAAAACGCATGATTTTTATCTATAGTCTCATTCTTTTGTGGCTACTAGAACCCTTTCTGGCTCTTCTCATGCATTTCTCTATCCCAAGATGCTCTTCATGCATTTTCATAAGCATTTGATGACGTTCCTTTCTTTGCAAGACACCAATTCCTCCCGCACAGGCCAGTCCTTCTTCGTGTAATGCTGAGCACGGTCCCTACTATCCCACATACACAGAAAACATTGGTACTTGGTGAAGTCAGACTGTTATCCCAACAAAAAGTTCACCATCTTCAGGTCAACACAAATAAACCACTTATGCTGATCATAACCAATTTTCTCCAGCACATACTTCACCACTTCATAGTTCTCCTTCAGTGTACTCGAGTGAGCCAGGGGTATAGAGGCAAACCGGTTGCCGTTGTGTAGCAGAACATATTTCAGTGATCTCTTGCTGCTGTCAATGAACAGTCTCCAATCTTTGGGTTCGTACTGTGGCACTCCAAGCTTGAGCAGAAGCTGCGCAATATCTGCACAGTACACCAAGTCCTTCTCTTCCGAGAAAAAATGGAGGTTTTATGACTTTAAACTGATCCCTTTTCGACATAATCACCCAGAACTGAATACTTCTTGTCATTAAAATAATCATTTCCAATCAAAACGATTATACAACATGGCATTTTACCCCTACCAACTTCTTCTAAAATGCTCCACACAAGCGTACATGTGAACAAAAACGTAAAAAACAACATGTGGCCATAGCTCAAAAACTTGACCTGATTGAGCAAAACCAATGTGATTTTTGGATTCAGCGCATCAGATTCGTCCTAAATCAACTGAAAAAATGCTGACAACAAATTTGTTGTTGACCAGTGTAATAATTCACTTGAAGTCTATTTTTTCCAGATATGGGATGCCTCAGATTCCCAGGAGTGATAATGGTCTTCAGTGTTCAGCATGAGAATTTAGTAAATTTACTAAGGACTATGATTTTATTCATGTAACATCAAATCTGAAATAGCCCAGTGTAATGGGTTGTAATGGGTTAACAGAAAGCAAAGTGAAAACTGTGAAGCGCTGGCTGAAAAAGGCCTTGGATTCCCAACAGTATAGCAGCAGGAGTACCAGGAGAAAGGAGCACAGTGGCTGGGATTACCTCTCCAGGAACCCTCACACTCACACATCTGTACTAAGCCATGTAAACCAGCTGACTATTGTTTTTTTTTAAACTCTAAAATGAAACACAGATCAAGGTCATTTAAAACTGACATTTTCCCCCTCTTCCACAAAATAAGAGATTTGATTAGAGCAACTGATTCAAGTAGATTTCTGCACAATTCTGCAAAGAATTATGATGCTCTTAATCGTGTCCAAGAACAGGAAGCTTTTGATGGCCATGTTCTTTGGTTAAACAATTTGCCAAGGCAGATTCAAAAGCTGCATCAAAGCATTGCCTTGAATAAAATGGCTATTGGCGGCTGCATTCAGAGAAGGATATCTGCATGTACTGTTGTTTCCACCACCAACAGTATTTATCCTCATCAGGGGATGCCAGGATATATTACTTCTTCTAAACGCGGGTGTTAAATATGGTCTTTCCAACTAAGAAGCATTTTAAATTAATTTTAGGAAATTTTAATGGACTGGAAATTGGTCTGAGATTTGAGAGTAGCAAATTTTCCTTCTGGCATCAGAAATGTGTTCCAGAAGCCCTAGTGAGGTAATAATCTTTATGGAAATGTCAGATGTTACATACCAATAGATGCTGCATTTGCAAGTTACTTATCTGAACACAGATGTTCCCAGAGCATTTTTAAGGCAGCAATTTCTGATAAAATATTAAACACAACATTTTATATTGTCACCTATCCTTTTCTCTTTGAACCTGTCGTTCTCAGCTTTCAATGTGTGCAAACAGTTGGCAGGGTAGTTTCAATTTCTGTGCTCTCTCCCATTCTAGTTTAGTGCTGTGATTGGACCAGAGCATAACAGTGATGCATTCCCTCTCTATGAGAATAATATGACTGGCTATATGAGCTACTCTACCCACTGTTCATGGTACTGTTTGTATAGTAATTTGTTATCGGAGCCATTTTGAGGTAACTGGATCTTACACTACAGCAGATGGATCATGTGGGAAGTAAACAACCCTGTCAGTGTCATCAGCCCTAAGGAGGATTGATATAGTTACTTTCCATATGGTTGTCTCATCCCATGTGATTCCTCCGTCCAAATGAGTATCTGAGTTGTGTGGAATCTAGCCATTGGAAGACCTTTCCACTTCCACCCTGCTTATAAATTCTTGACATTTATTTATTTCTTTATTTAACTTATATATTAAATTTATATCATACCCTTCCTATGAAAGGAATGCAGCACATGTCCCAATGCAGCACATAACAAGTGCTAAAACAATAAACCATCTACAAAACTAAATAGAGACTTGCATTACCAATGTCTCACATTGAATATAATTGATCTGTAAAAAAAAAAGACTCTGTGATCTGAAAAAAGAGACGTTGCACGTACTTTTGTAACTAAAGAAAATCTTCCATGTTGTTCTAAAATACCGGTAGTAGTGATGTTTATTGTACTTTGAATGTAATAAACCAGCCTTCATTTTCCAAATAAACCTCTGCAGGGATAGTTTTGCCAATGCTTATATTTTCTAAATCAGTCTGATAAATGTGGGTTGGAAATAATAGCACATTAGAAACCTTATCAGCATGTTATTCTTAATAGGTTGAATGTAATGTGCAGTTTATAACCAGCATGTTAGTCTACTGTATGCTATAAGCCTTGTGCATGTAAACTTACTTCCAATATCTGTTTAAAATTACAGCACAAGTTTGAAATTTAAAAGCACAATTAATGAATATTTTTAAAGCACTGGCAACAGACTTGTTTGTGTTGAATAATAATAACAAACTAAAAAGACCCAAAGAGATTCAGAATAATACCATGACTAAACAGTGGTATAGTAATGTAAGAGAGGTTCTCAAAAGAAACAAGATATGCCCACAAAAGGACGTTCCTTTTATGTCATGATTGCTTAGCCTTGGGAAGGACCCCTGTCAAAAGCTTTTAGAAAGTCAAAGTACACAGCATCAAAGCTGCCGCTTTTATCCTCATGTTTATTGATGGCTGTATGTCATGGTTTTCCTTTTACAAAATTCCTGACTTATCAAGTTTATCCATGTATTTAACCCATTTTTTTCCTCCATAGTAATTTTTTGCCAGCTCGTGAAGCACTAAAAGCAGCATCTCTGGCCTCTTGTCTTTAGAATTACTTCTAGGATTGTTTTAGCATGCAAGCATTTCTGATTATTATTATTACCATCAATTTATTGATCAGTTTCTGAACTGCCGTCTCAAGGCGATTCACACATAAGAGAATTAAAAACAGTGGAAAACACAAAAATGACAAATACATTTAAAACAAGGATAAAACCCTAACAAGTAGACATTTGTGGTAAAGACCGATTTATGCAGCTGGGAAAGCCAGGTGGGACAAAAATGTCTTCAATTTGTTTCTGGAAAGTGCAGATAGTGAGTGCCTGGCATAGCTTGCTAGGAATGCTATTCCATGGAACAGAGGCAGCCACACTAAAAGCCCTGCTCTGAGCTACTGTGGAGTTGGCCTCTGAGATCTTTGGAACTGACAGGAAATTCCCCACAGACTACAGAGCTCTATTGGGTGTATAAGAGATAAGGCAGTGTCTCAATAAACATGGTCCTGTACTACAGATTGTCTTATATGTTAGTACCAACACCTTGAACTTACTAGAGAACCAGAATTGTTCAGCAGATCCCATCCTTTTATAAATGTTATCTGTTATCTTAGCCAATTTGTACCAAGTAATATTCTCAATGTCCTTCAGTTTTGTTACCAGTATAGGAGTTACATTAAAGTAGCATTTATGATACTCTGCAATTGCCTTATCATCTTCAACAGTTATTATACAATGGCCATACAAAATTTCTGGTAGTCCAGCTATGTTTTCTAATAGATTTTGGGGAAACTCCTGTTTCCCACAATGAAGGAAGTTCAATATGAGACTTGGGTGCAGATTTGCATTTGGACTTCTTGTCATTTTACAACTGCTATCAAATTATTTTGGTTTAGAGCCTCCCAGTTCCAAGGAGTCTGTACAGCTAACTAAAATATTTTTAATAATCTCAATTTGCTGAAACAAATTACTATTATTACTTGTGATTAAAAATGATGACTACCTTGGATTATCACAAAAAAGGAAGTGTTAAGGGTATGGAGAAGACTAGGAAATCATAGATAAAATGTAATCATACCTCCACCTTGATTACTGTGTTCAATCATAGTAACTTATATAGGTGTTAATGTTAAGCAGAACAAGGAAACAAGTTGGGAAGTGGATGCTGGGAACAGGGAACAGGGGCAAGGCATTGGAGGGTTCCATGTACCTCCTAAGTTAGCCCTTCCTTTTAGTTGTAGATGCTTTCCCATCCCCAGTGCTGAAGTAAGATTTCACCACCAGTGCAGTCACTTTCTGTTTGTGGAATAGGAGGCTGCCATTTCATCCTTCACATGAAAAAAATCTCAGATCAGTCCTGTCTGTCACACACAGGACTTGGGGGTCATCTTAGCAGTAATTGTTAATGAAGGTTTATAGAAGCATTTCCCCACCCTGACCACGCTGTAGTTTGCAGGGAGTGTAATGGAGGGAAATCAGGCTGTGATGTTGTTGTGAGACTAGACCCTGTGTTTGTCTGGCTTTTAGACTGAGGATTTAGCTAGACTGGTAAAGAAAAAGTGATTTTTATGTGCTGTATGTGCGATATAACATTGTGCCACCAGTCCTGTTTTTCTCTACTTGTTTTCCCTGTTTAAATTTACAACGCTTTAAACTGAAACGCTTCTTGGATGTGTTTAGAGCTAGCCTGTGTGATCTAATTCACATTTGAATCTGTACTAACAAACAGTATCAACTTTTTTTAAAAAAATCAGAGAATGTGGCACAGCTGCTTCTTAAAGTATAATGGCAAATATTTTTTTGTGGCAGATTGTTTTAATCTTTGGAACTTGCTCTCCCCCCCCCCCAAGCAAATGGGAGAAGGAGAGTGTTTGAGTACTATTGAGGTTAATGACATTTGTAGAAGAGGTGGCGCACAATGATTGTTAAGGGTGCTAACTACAAGCAGAGCTTTGCCGTGGTGTAAGCCAGTGTTATGAAGAAGGGTCAGTTGCAATATCGATCCACAGAGATGATGTGGCTGTATAAGTGCTGAAGGAAGATCATCCTTTCAGCTGTGTCTTATACAAAGGTTCTGAGAGACAAAATCCAATAAAACGGGAAAGTAGCTTCTGAAAAAGCTGAAGCAAAAGGTTAAGTAGAAGACAATGGCTTTTGCCAGGCCTGTCTTTCACAGACAGTTTTAATAATTGATAATTAATTACATTAATGTTTTGGAACCTCCTTGGATATTTTTACTTGAGGTTCCAAGTATTTAATTGAATTTCTGTAGGGAGAGTGTTAATCATTCACTTAAGCCATATATTTATATTAGCCAGTGAAAGAACGAAGTCAAAGGGCTAATCTATTGAGTGAGCAAAGCATTGCTTTTCTGCTGGAGGCCATGCAGAGACTGCAAGTCTCTGAGGAGCCCTTATCCTGGAGACAGCTTGCTTTCAGTGCACTCCAGAGACCTTTGGAGCCAAGGATGTGAGTGACAGCTGTTCTTTTTGGATCAGCATAGAAGAGACGATGCTACTGTATTGCGATCCTCTTTTATCAAAGTGTTTTATCTAATGCATTAAATATCACGGTAAGCAGGATGGATTTTTGGCATAACACAGTCAAATTAAAATAACTTCAGAAGGAAATGTTTTAATTTTCTGAGTTTTGTTTGTCTTTTTATATGTCTGTGTTGGTAATGGCGCGGCCATGATAAGCCATCTAATATACAAACCTTTGAGGTGAAGATATTTTCCCCACCATCAATTTGTTTTGATTTTTGTGTGAATCCACCTGACATTTTACACAGAATCCAAAACTGCCATTTGGAGATCTGGAGATAGTAAGAAGATTGATTTTTTTAGCAATTGTTTAGCTTTTAAATTGCTGTTAATTTAGAATCTGAGTGACTCTGCATAACTGTCCCAAGGGCAAAAAAGGTCTGTCTAAAATTCTTTAAAACAATTTGGGTACAGGAAATACTTAATAATTTTTATTTGTATCCTGCCCTCTCCTGCCGAAGCTGGGCTCAGAACGGCTGACATCATAAAAATAATACAATATACATAAAAACTAGCAATCAAACGATTAAAACGTACCCTAAAATTAATTCAAATAAATTGAAATTAAGATTAGACTGGACAAATGGCAATCCTCAGATTAACATTGAAAGCAGTTAATACTCGCCAGGACCAACTATTTCCACTGATATTACAGTGATACCTCAGGTTAAGTACTTAATTCGTTCCAGAGGTCCGTACTTAACCTGAAACTGTTCTTAACCTGAAGCACCACTTTAGCTAATGGGGCCTCATGCTGCTGCCGTGCCGCCGGAGCACAATTTCTGTTCTCATCCTGAAGCAAAGTTCTTAACCTGAAGCACTATTTCTGGGTTAGTGGAGTCTGTAACCTGAAGCGTATGTAACCTGAAGCATATGTAACCTGAGTTACCACTATATAAGGACCTGTGAGCAGGCTGGGAAACCTCCTTTGTGTTTGTTCTTATACAAAGAGAAAATGAGTCAGGCTGAACCCTGGCCAAAGGCCTGGCGGAACAGCTCCATCTTGCAGGCCCTGCGAAAAGATGTTAAATTTCGCAGGTCCCCTGTCTCTTGTGAGAGAGCATTCCACCAGGCCGGGGCCACGACCGAAAAGGCGCTGACTCTGGCTAAAACCAGTCTAATCTCCCTGGGGCCTGGGATCTTCAGGGTGTTGTTATTTGTAGACCCTAAGGTCCTCCGTGGGGCATACCAGAAGATGTGGTCTATAAATGTAAATGTAAATAGCACATTGATATTTGCAAAAGTGTAGGTCTGTGCTCTTATATTACTAATTTTGTAAAAACCAAGGCATCTAAAATCAATTACTTCTGGTGCTAGTATATCTAGAAATAGACATCAGCAGTACAAAAACTTTTATATTTCAACACACCTCATGTGATAGTGTGTTTACTAAACTGAGTTTTTCTGTGTTACAAATACAAAAGCCCACTATAATAAATGCAGATTATAGAATTCTGCAAGCTTTCCATTTTTCTCTAGGGGAAAAATACACCTAGCAAAACCACTCAAGCTGCAATTCTAAAAGCACTTAGTTGAAAGTGAATCCAATGGAAGCCAACTGGAGTTTCTTCCAAGCAACATGACTATGATGGTGCGATATATCAGATAATTTCCATATACAGTGGTACCTCAGGTTAAGAACTTAATTCGTTCTGGAGGTCTGTTCTTAACCTGAAACTGTTCTTAACCTGAAGCACCACTTTAGCTAATGGGGCCTCCTGCTGCCGCTGTGCCACCGCTGCACAATTTCTGTTCTCATCCTGAAGCAAAGTTCTTAACCCAAGTTATATTTCTGGATTAGCTGAAAGCGTATGTAACCCGAGGTACCACTGTATTTCTTATTCACATTTTATTTTTAATTTCACTTAGATAAGTAATTTTAATTTTCCCCCATTCCTATATTATTATTACATTTCACAAACAAAAGCTAATGCTAGTGAAGTTGCTAAGTAATAGTGATACAATCTGCATAACGTTTAACCATCATGATTTTCAAATTTCCAAGGACAACTTTGAAGGAGTCAACTTCCTACACTTTAGCACTTTTGTATGGGAAACAAATGTGTTCATTTCTTGTATATCAGCAATTTTTTATGCCTCTTCCACTATGCATACATGTATTTCAAACTGTACATGCAATTATCAGTACAGTAATGATTATATGTGGTTTGCATGCTTTTACCTAACATGGAAGTGTTATTTGTGTAGGGCTAGGGTTATTTAAATTGGATCTCATTAGGCAGCAGTTCTGAGGGAGAATTATGTCAGGATTCTTCCAAATAAGTGTGTATAGGAATGCTGACTTACATTATCAAAGTGTTCTTTAGTGTAATATATTTCATTTGTAAACATTTTAAGGGGGAAACTAGATGGTCTGTGAAATGCATGACTGCATGTAATTTTTCATGTTTGAGAACAAAGTACATGGGGTTTAACTCTTTCCACCTCCTTAGTCTGCCAAAGCTGCACCTTAGTCTGCCAAAGCTGACATTCTACCCAGGAGGTAAGTTGCCACTGGTGCCAATAGTAGCTCCTTTTTCAGCAAGCCAGCCCTATCATTAGCCACAGTGAAACAGCTGCCTAATCTTGGGTTTCATGAAAGGGCAGCAAATTGTTAGTTGCTTTTATAATTTTTGTATTTTTACTAGCAGAAAATAAATAATGTGGGAATTTTTTCACTTTCAGAAAAAAACAAAGTGTTTGTTTGTTTGTACATTCAATTTATTGGTTGCTTTTTTTACCAAAATAACTAAGCAACTTGGAGTATAAAACAAGGAAAGAAAGAAACAGATACATTAAAACTGAAATTAAACTTAAAGGTAATTCTGTTTTGTTTTTCTTTAAAGCTTGATTAAAACAGGTTAGAAATCCCTCCCTCTGAGCTTTGGTCCCAGCCCTAAATATTATCTTCATTTGCAAAGTGATCATTACTTGTAAAAACAAATATTTTGCTATATTATCAGCAGTGGTACTGTAGAAACCACTGAACAACCAAAAAATAAATTAAAAATTTCAGCATATAATACTGACACTGTGTATCACCACCAATCTCATCTACTTGTGACCCTCCCAACCAAAGCTCTGCGTGAAGAGATAAGGTTTTCAACTGGCACCTAAAACTAAACAAAGACAGTGCCAGATAGATATGTGCATGCAGCTAATGATATGTGACAATGTATAATCAGGGTGAAATGGTCAGTGGCTGAAATTTTTGTTACGTTGGTTAGAGAGGAATCCCAGAAAATGTTTTTTTCTGGAAGTACAATTTCTTATGGATAATACATTTCTTAGATGCTGCTGTAATAAACACAAATTGTTCCACAACAGATTACTTAATATTGCAGCTTCAAAGGACAATCATAGTAAAATCCCTAAATTAACCCAATAAGGTCCCCCTTCATTCATTGGTCACATGAAGGGGACTCCATGTCATGACTAGAGAGTCAGGCTGCATTGCAGTGCATAGGATTCTACTGTGTCAAGGGGGCATCAAGGGGGCATCAAGGGGGCAGGGGCAAGGGCAAGGGCACAACACCATTTCCTGGTCATTGCATAAACTCGCCTGCACGTTATTAACATGCAGTGGCCACAGTTATATGGTTAGTTTCTAAATCTTACTATGATAGTCCTTTGAAGATGCTGTTCTAAGCATATATGGCCTTTTGAAATCAATGTGTTTAGAGAGTAAAAGGAGCCATTGATTATTGCCCTTGCATGGATCTGCTATCAATCGTTGGCATATGTCAGAGTCATCCAAAATTGGTTATGAATGCAACATAATAAGCACTGTATGTAGAGTTCAACTTTTTTATATAGCTGTCTGTCACAAAGTTCTGAAGTACATTTCTTTAAAGTCTCCCTGTCTCCTGAGGAAAGGGGGATAAGGCAGTGAGTCCCTGGACAGGATCTATGACTCATTATGTCAATCAAACCCTACTTCAGAGGGGAATAAAGAGATTTGTATCTCAAAGCTGTGCATAACGACTTCTCGGCTTTTCATTTCATATTTATGAGCGGTTTACTTTGAAGTGTTTATCAGGCAATACGCAGAAACATGAGAGAGCATTGCCTGAAACCATGTTCAAGTGTCTAATCTGTTAAATGCTTGCTGAGCAGGCTAGTTCATCAGTGCATGCAATGCAAAAAAGAAAAATATATAAACTTTCTGTTTTTGAGGTTCTGAAGCAGAATATTTCTATTAGCAATATAAAAAAGGATTATTAATGCCAGGCATTTTGAAATAATTGTACCATAGAAAACTTACAAAAGCAGTTAAATCCACATTCAAACAGAAGCTAGACGAAACTTAACAATATAGATAAAAATTACCACAGTGTGTACTCCAACACAGAATATTTAAGTTTGCAGAGGCCACCAGGCTCTTACTAATTCTATGAAAATTAGGACATCAAATAGGAAGAAATCTCAGGCTCCTTTGAGAGACATTCCTGGCATCCTATGAAAAAAGAAACACTTCCACCCTTGGTCTTTCAAGGAGATAACTGTTCCAAAATGCTTCCCATAGAGCCTGCCCTAGCTGCATATTTTAGCTATTAAACAGAAAATGATCCTAACTGAGACATTCATAACACAAGGTGAGATTAGCAATGCTATCCTAAATATGCTTATTCTGAAGCAAGTCCCACAGTGTTCGGTGGGGCTTGCCTCCAGTTAAATATGCATGGGATTGCAATGGATTACTAAGATTATTTTGCTTTCAAATTGGGCTTGTGATTGTACTATGATGGTGCAACTTAAATCATAAACTAGCAGTTCAGATCCATTCTATCTGTTTTCTAATATTTAAGTGTCTTCTCAGCAGCCCAAGTCTTATTTAATCATATGGCTAATCACAGGCTAATCCATGAACTGTTAGAAGAAGGAATACCAGAGTTTAAAATTAAATAGTCCCACTGACACTTAAATAAATACAGACGCTCAAATAAGTTCAAATTATTTGTCATCATAAACAGAAGGATTCTGAAATGTATGAGAGTCTTTGTAATCATCATGTTTTGGATCATTGTGTTGTCTCCTGTGTGGGATTCTGAAACCCAAACTGTATGATACACAATAACTTTGATCTTGCCATTAATAGATTTAATGCCTAGGTCACTGATAGTTTATAGGGATGGAGGAAATACTGAATAGACATTCCCATGCAAGGGATTTGATTAGAAGGGATTTGAAATGGTTTCTCTCCCAGATCACAGTCCAAAAATGTATCCATTAGATTCTGAGTCTCAAGTTCCCCACATAGAATTATTTCAGGAAATGGAGTAATCAATGATTTATGGTAGGGACATTCATTAGTAATCATGAGAACAACTCACAAATAATTGTATCTCAAAATAAGTTCCATTCCCACATGCACACACACACACACTGACATCTTTTCCAAATTAACTGCTACCCCCACCCCATCCAGTAGATGAGGTAGCAAATTATATATTGTAACATTTCCTCCTTTATGAGGAAAGGCTACAACATTTTGGTCTTTTAAATTTAGGGAAGAAATGGGATAAAGGAAGACAATGTGATAGAGGTTTATAAACTTATGAATGGCGTGGAGAAAGTGAAAGAGAAGTTTCCAAATCGAATTTACTTCCACAAGATATAACAATGGCCATCAATTTGAATGGCTTTGAAAGAGGATTAGACAAATTCATGGAGGATAAGGCTATCAGTGATGAGTAGTCACAATGATAAAGGCTATGTCCTACCTCCACCGTCAGATGCAGTATACCTCTCAATACCAGTTGCTGGGAATCACAAGCAGGGATAATGGTGCTTAAAGGCTTCCAGGGATCTGGTTGGCAACTGTGAGAACGGTATACAGTGGTACCTCGGGTTAAGAACTTAATTCGTTCTGGAGGTCCATTCTTAACCTGAAACTGTTCTTAACCTGAAGCACCACTTTAGCTAATGGGGTCTCCCGCTGCCACCACGCCACCGCCGCACAATTTCTGTTCTCCTCCTGAAGCAAAGTTCTTAACCCGAGGTACTATTTCTGGGTTAGCGGAATCTGTAACCTGAAGCGTTTGTAACCCAATGTACCACTGTATATTTCTGGGTACCAGATACTGGGGAGAAACAACAGAAGAAGGCTCTCACTTCATGAACTGTTTGTAAGCTACAAGAGGCATCTAGCTGATATCTATTGGTAATAGCATGCTGCTCCAGCAAGTCATTTTTATTATTTTATGTGCATATTGACTAGTGGATTAGAGTAAGGAAGTGTATAAGCTTAGTACATAAATGCAGAGAATCACATTCAGCTCCCTTTACAAACAATATGGAAGTTGGTAATCATCTAGTAATGCTGACCTGCATCAGCATTTGTTTACTTGTGACAATAGCACATTGTACTGTGCAGATTTTGTTTAAGGAAAGGGTCAGTATACTTGTCTGTGCTCCTGTCTGTATATTAAATTTACTGATGCCAGTCATTGGCAGATAAGGCAAACAAATAAATGAATCTTATGTTAAAACAGATACACCATCTGTAGGAATGAATGTTCGAGCTCATGGTTAATTGGCTGAGTTGGTGCCAAGTGCTCCATTTTATATCACTACAATAGAAATTGACCATGAAAGCAAGGAATTATTTCACAAGGTCTAAATAACAGTGGGGGGGGGGGATAAAATATAGCACACCACATTAAAAAGTGTTCCTGATTCAAAAACAGAAGTGAACAGTATAGCAGGGTAATGTGCTGTTCAATTCTGCTTATTTTGATATAATAGTATATGATTGAGACTCTGATATCTGTGCTTATTTTATTCATAGTTATAGTCATCAGATCCCATTAATGCTCCATTCCCACTGATTTTGGAATAAGCTTTGTGAAACAATGGTCTGGCATTTTTAATCTGCTAAACCAGAGGCTTTTTCTCTGTTCTCTCTCTCTGCTCTTCACCTTCTTCATTACATAAAAAGGCATATGTCCATTATTATTATTATTATTATTATTATTATTATTATTATTATTATTATAAAACTACTGGGTTTTATGAAATATTTTTCCAGAACCTTTGAGTGAGCAATAACATGTTTTTTATTTTAGAAATGCGTAAGTTCACACCAGTCAAATACATAGAAATATTTGCTATATAGTGATGTCAGACTCTTGTATCTTGCTCTGTAGGAGCTGTCACCAAGTTGGTGCCCTCCAGACATTATTGGACTGTAAGTCCCATCAGCCCTCAGCTAGCTGTGCTGGTTGGAGGTTGATGGAAATAGCAGTCTATTAACATCTGGAGGGCACCAAGTTGGGAAAGGCTGCTCTACAGGATTGGCTGTTTTCTAAAACCAGCACTAAGAGTTTCCACCCACCCACACTTCACTTTTATTACTCCCATAACCCTTTTTCTCATAACAAAGCATGCTTTTAAACTTGGTTAGCTTTTCTCTTTGTTTATGCGTGAGTCTGCTAAAATAAATAAGCCATGACTACATGGGTGCATGGAACCTCTTTCACATACTTTGTGAGCTTTGTTAAATTTCTATGTGGGTGTTTTGCTGTGATGTCCCTGCCTTCTTAACACAATTTTTATAGTACAGAGAGTCCTTCTAAGCAAAGATCTAACAGCTATTAAAGGAAGAGAACTCTTTACCTGTAACTGGGGTCATGCTAATCTATAGAATATTTTTTTTCCCCTTTTTGAACTGGCAAGTTATAAAGCAGAGTGTAAACAAGTTGTTTGATGTAACTGCATTCTACATTTCCAGCTCTGAAGACTGAAAATCACATAGACAGAAACCTTTACTTCATTCTGTTGGTTCAGTGCAGTGGTCTGTTTTGTACTAATTCAACAAGCCTTGTCAAATCAGATTGTCTTAATGAATGCTCCCATTGAATTATTTCCTGTCACCTTTGCCAGTAATTGTTATAAAAAACAATTTTGGGAAATTGCTATGTATGAATTGCCCTAATATGTGCAATGCTTAATTGAAAAGTGATTTAGAGGGATAAAATAAAAAAGACGATCTGACCTCCACTACTAATAATTAATCATCCTTGTTGAGTATTTATGTATGATTGGTTCTATCAAACCAGCTTGAGGCAGTGTGTAAACTGGGTCACCCCTTTTTATTTTGTGGTATTCCTGTGAGACAGGTTACCCAATGATTTCGTATGGATTTAAATCCTGGTCTTCATAGTCCAAATCCAGCATAAATGTGCAAATAGTTCTTGGAGCCTTGGGGCACTTCAGATTATTGCGTATGTATGTTTGTTTTTAAATGACCCAATGTGACCCATTAATTACCAGTCAGCCACATGGAAACCGCCTTCCCATGAATAATTCCCTCATGGCAGGGTGGGTGAGGATTGACTGCCTGAGTGTTAACCACAGAACTGGCATCTAATCAGAATGGGTACTGTTTACCCATTATCAGCAGTCACTCCGCACTCAGGAAGTCAAATTATTTAAACATTACCCCAACCACAAGGGACCTGCTTCCACACCTAGTGTTAATTTTAAAGGGCTCTAGTGCCAATCACAAAATGATTTGCCAGAATTCCATTTCAAAAACAGCTGGGATATGGGACTAGCTGTTCAAAGAAAACAAATTAAAACCATTTCAGTAGACTAGTGGAAACCCCTTCCATGAATGTAAACTGATATTTGAATCTCATCCATAGTCTCTGAGAAGGCCAAGCCTCATGCAGAGGGAAATATTTTCATTCATTGCTCCTATCCCACCCACTGCCTTGTCTTTATTATTTGCATATCCTGTTCCTTTCTTGTTAATATAACATTCCATCTGGTTTGTCTTTTCTTTGAATCTTTTGGCCCTGCCAAAAGGCTTCTGGTAAAATAGATATAGTTTTTGCATTTATGAACCACCCTGGACCCTAAGATAAGCATCTGGACCCTCTGATAAGCTGTACATTGCCCAACAAGGCAATCCAAAAAGTGTTGTCCAAGTGTATAATGTTTTATTGTATAACTTATGAATAAAGCAATTTGTAAGTTTGAAGAAATAGTCTACTTTTCCACAAGTACTACAGATATTATATGCATAATTTAAATTTTTTGAAAATTAGAATTAGCATTGGACATTTTATGCTTCTTGATGTAAGCCACCTTGATCTTTCTGGGCACGTTACTCATTATTACATTGAACACTGGTATAGAAGAACTATTGGTTTAGGTCAAATGGCAGTCTTGCAGTTCTGATGCATAAAGGTAAAGGTACCCCTGCCCATACGGGCCAGTCTTGACAGACTCTAGGGTTGTGCGCTCATCTCACTCTAGAGGCCGGGAGCCAGCACTGTCCGCAGACACTTCCGGGTCACGTGGCCAGTGTGACGAAGCTGCTCTGGCGAACTGGCACCAGAGCAGCACACGGAACGCCGTTTACCTTCCCGCTAGAAAGCGGTACCTATTTATCTACTTGCACTTAATTGTGCTTTCAAACTGCTAGGTGGGCAGGAGCTGGGACCGAACGACGGGAGCTCACCCCGCCACGGGGATTTGAACCGCCGACCATGCGATTGGCAAGTCCTAGGCGCTGAGGTTTTACCCACAGTGCCACCCGCATCCCTGCTCTGATGCATATTTCAGTTTATTAGAATAGTTAGCTTCTTATCTCAGGAGCCATGTGCATTTTGCCAGGCATTTAATTTTCAAAAAGCCGAAGTGCCTGAAAAAGCAAGTTCTTTATTTCTTTGTCCCATTCATTATAGTTCCAGTGATGACATACAAAATAACAAGAGGAGTCATTAAGTTCATTTCAGGCATCAAGTGTTACACTATTTTACGTCAAAACCAAATGCTAATTAGAGTGTAAACATCTGGGCATTTAAAGGATATTAAATTCTACAGCTTATCATTAAAATATATTACTGCATTTATAAAACAGCTTATTTAATGTATTCAGAATTTGATTATGTTCATGTTTGCTTTTGTTGCCAACCAAGAAGAATACATTTTAGATGTTTTGATATTCTCTGCTCATTTCAGGATCACTTAATAGTAGACTTCTTTCTTCATTGTAGCTTCATTATCCCCTTCAATTTTTAATAAATAAGCCACTTTTACAGATACATTTTCCATGGATATTGGTGAGCAAGTTGTTATGATTTTGCTTTGCTTGCTGAGTTTATAATTTTCAAATTCTTCATGTACAGTACTCTCATTTTCCATTGTTTAAAAGATTAATGCATTTGTGCGTGCGTGCATGAACACTTATTCCGAAATATAAATATGTGAATAAAAATCTGTTGATTTTGTGCTTGTACTGTATCCACATTTCCTATTTAAGTTTCATAGCATAAATATTTTTTTAAAAGATAAACCAAATATGTAGATAGAAACATGCATGCATACACAAAATGCGTAAAGCCTACAAGTTGCCATCGCTGGGAGTCTTGGCTTTGCGGCAGGTTCTTAAATGGCCAGGCGGGCCGGATTTAGAACCCTGGTGGACCTGATCTGGCCCAGGAGCCGTAGCTTGCCGATCCCTGGTGTAAAGAACTGTTCTGGTTGCAAGCTTCCATGGTGTAGGAGCATGAACCTTTTTATCCTTAAGAATCACCATATCTGCCAAGAATAATGTCTTTCCATAATAGCAAGGTAACTCCCATATGAACTTAATGAGACTGGATACAACTTGCACATGTACACAAGGTGGTAGTTTTTCTGGATTGAGTAGCAGGAAGGGAGGATACATTTCCTCATTTCCTCAAGGACATATCTTAAAAATTATACCTTTGAGCTATACAGTGTGTTAAGTATCCCGTCCATATGTATCTGCAAAACGAGAAACCCAACACCTTATCTGATTGGTCAATAGCTTTCCCCTCACTTTGTCTTTGCCAACTAGGACGTGGCATAAGATGGACAGGATTTTTTTTAATGTCTTCATTTTTGCCTGGAGAAGTTTTACCTGTTCATATCCAGAACAGAACACATACCATTGTCATATTGAAGTATGCTACAGTTTGTTTGTGAATTACTGAAACTAACTTTAGTATTCATACTGAGTGTGAATTATTATTTTCAGGCAACCACCTTTCTTTATCTTTAATCAGAGCCGTGGAGCTATTTTGCTGTCTCACCCACATACTTAACTGCTCATTCATGCTCCAAACTTTTAAAGAGACGTAGGAGGAAGGTATGGGGCAGAGAGCTTACTAGCAGTATTTTATATATCCTGGGGTTAATTTCTGCAGGTCTTAAGCAACTTCTGGTTTAGGAGCAAGGGGTGGGATACACTAGGATTGCAGCCTAAGTCTACCGTTGAAATCAACAGAACTTGAAAGCACTTCATTTGAGCTGAAACTTACTCATGGTATCTTCATTTATAGACATCAAGAATAGCAGCCTCCTCCCATCAGCATACAGGTTGATCGGTAAATAAAGGCGTAGGCATATCACTTACATGCTTTTATAGATATATCTATATATCTTTTAAAAATAAAAACTAAGAAAACAAATACATGTGCATTATGTATAACATGTACAATTCTGCAAAAATGAGTTGCGACTGAATACCACTAAATTTACTGAAAATCAATAAAATATTAATGCTAAAAGATCAAGCAAGCTTCATTTACGGTTCTTGGGGTACTTCCAACTATTCTAGGTATACAATTATAGAGTTATAGAGCAGCCATCGCTCACCTTCAGATGTTTTGGACTTCAACTGGGGGCTGCTGGGGCTGGAGCTCAAAATATCTGGAGGACACCAGGTAAAGACTGTTGAAAAGTAAGCCAATGCTTATAAGTTGTCCCAACTATAATACATTTTCCAGGTTTCCCTTCTCCATTTTAGGAAACTGATAAAAGTTGCTAGATGTGGGCAATGATCCACAGAACCATAAGACTATGTACATGAGCTCAATCAGAGTTTCGACTTGTTTTTTCTTAATAAGCTACCCTTGCCAAAGGCCACAGCGTGAACTATGTTTGCTACTAAGAGAACTTTATGATATAGTATGCAATTTGTGATTTAGCTTAGGCATACACTGCACTGCCTCATTTTACTTGTGTAGGCTTAAGGAACTCTTTAGGTTATAACCATTGAATATGTTGGCACAATATCATAGTATAGAAACACTTGCTTTGGTTTCTTGAAAATTTAAACGAAGAATCATTTAATGTAATGCTAAGTTTCATGAACAACATTTGGCTAACATACTGAGTTTCAAACACTGATCATTGTCAAAATAAATAATAATAATTTCCATTCTGTGCCTTCAAACCTTATTTGCAGTGCTTTTCTGCACACTCCATGGAGAACAGTGTTTCAAAGATGAGCAATATCATTTCTCCTCTCCTCTCCCAAGCACCCCCAATGCCCCCATCAGTCCTAGGGGGGTCAAGGGAAACCCCAAAACAGAGGGCAGGAGGAGGAGAGCTAATATTCTGTCAGACAAGTAGAAATGATTTTAATGATGGAAAGTTTGTGTTAGCATGAAAAAGAATTTTTCTCTCTGTATTGGCAGACCTAAGAATATAGAAATAAAGTCAGTTTTCTGGTTTAAGTGTTATTTTAATAATAGTGTTTATTAGTTATTTGAATAACTAGTTATTTGAATAATGGCAATTGAAAATAAGTCATAACAGCTGTACATATACAGCATACTGTATATACATACATACTGAACATACTTTTATTTCAGGATAGCTATTGTTGCTTGCTGTGCTACATTTCAATATTATCTGGGTAGGTATTTGCTTATCACTAATAAATTATGTCTATCCACTATTGATATTAAGTCTGGAGCTGTCAATTTCTGGAATAACATGTGTGCAAGCCTTTGCAATTCCCTTTTATTAATTAGCATTGGCTGCCATCTTCTTACACATGGGTCGGCAAACTAAGGCCCAGGGGCCGGATCTGGCCCAATTGCCTTCTAAATCCGGCCCACGGACAGTCCGGGAATCAGAGTGTTTCTACATGAGTAGAATGTGTCCTTTTATTTAAAATACATCTCTGTGTTATTTGTGGGGCATAGGAATTCATTCTTTTTTCTTTCTTTTTTCCAAAATATAGTCCGACCCCACACAAGGTCTGAGGGACAGTGCTGAAAAAGTGTGCTGACCCCTGTTCTTACATAATTCATAGGAGTCAGTGGTTTTTTAAACATCCACAAAAGAGAAAAGCATTGCATACACATGATAGCGAAAGTGACATGTTACCATTTAGGTATCCAGCTGTTTTTACTGAAGTATTTGTGGACCCTGCAACTCTTGAAAACACTTTTTCCCCCATACATGTTGCTATATTGTTCTGCCTGAACAGCCTTGCCAATATCTGCACACCTAGTTCTATACACGTTCTACATAAATGGAAAGGTAAAAAAAGGTCTGTTACTTTAATTTTCCAATAAATTTACATTTAAATTTAAAAGTGCTCTCAGGTTTTAATTATGTTTTTCCCTTCCTATTTTTTCCCTAGGAACTAACTTCACCCTTGCTGAACTAGGAATCTGTGAACCTTCTCCCCACCGAAGCGGCTACTGTTCGGACATAGGGATACTTCACCAAGGCTATTCCCTCAGCACTGGGTCTGATGCTGACTCAGATACAGAGGGAGGAATGTCTCCAGAGCACGCCATACGGCTGTGGGGGAGAGGGATTAAATCCAGGCGCAGTTCCGGTCTGTCAAGCCGTGAAAATTCTGCCCTTACCCTGACTGACTCTGACAATGACAATAAATCAGATGAGGAAAACGGTAGGCCTATTTCTCCCATAAATTTCATAATTTACATCTATAGGTGCATATTTAGGATCAGGTATTTGCTCTATAATATATTATAAAAGTTTTTATTTGCCCATTTTCCTTGTGAAATAAACATGTTGCTGCAATCATCTCAGTCATAGGTGAGCAACTGGCAGACCCGTAGTGCATCTATTTTAGTGAATTTGTTTGTTTTACAGGAGCAAGTTTTGTTGTTGTTGTTGTTGTTGTTTGCTTTTGCAGCTATTAGATCTTCCTAGGAATTTATGACAGGTCTCAGTTTTCCCAAAAGTCACATTTCTAGCCCTCGTATAGAGGTTTTGGATAAAAGCAAACATATTTGGATACAAAAAGTATAAACTACATTTTTTAAAAAAGCATTTCAAAACTGGATTGTGTACATATGACTGTCTCAGGCCACTAAATTGTATAAGGCTAGCATTGGATTGAAGTCATATTTGGGTAAATATGTCAGATATTTTTTTTATTTGAAAAACACAAAAGGTGGTTAGCCCTTGTTTTCTTTTTAAAAGTCTTTAGGAAAATAAAGGTTTCTTGTGTGTTATGCATAGCATGAAACTGTTTAGACACATGTTAAATTACAATTGTACAAGCAAAGGTATTAACGTTTTAAACATCTTGCTTTTCTCTTTGAAAAATCTTGTTTACCACAAGAAAATCAATGTTTTTTCACATCACCGATTTTTATAAAGTTTGGAGCTATATTATCATACAGATTGACAGGTGCCCCACTGGTTTAGTACCACTGCATGGACACTTACAAAGCTATCATTAATTTCTCACGCTTGTGCCCAGCAATGGCTTCCTACATAATAAACACTGTGTCCTTCAGATCCAAATCAATAACTTGTTAGGTATGCACCTTTTGAAAAGGTATAACAAGAGTCTATACTGTAGGAAAAAGCAGACACACACAGTGCAAATTTGCAAGGCACATGGGCTCAGTTGTTGTTGTTTTTCAAATGAATTTTATACATGGGCACTTGCCCATGTGAACTGTCATTGTGATGAATAGATTTCACTGAATCTATTTCTAATTCTTAGGGTTTTTTACTGCTATGGTTCAGCTGCTATATTAAACACACTTAAAAGCTCTATAAAAAAAACCCTGGCATTTTGATACTGAATGCTAATCACAGATTATATCATTCCACTTCAAAATAATAAACTGTCAATTTTCTTTTGGTATTAAATCAATTTTGGCACTTTCCTGTACATTTGCAAGTAGCTTAGTGGAAGCTTAATTGCAATAAATCACTCTAACATGAATATTTTCAACACTGGTGCTAATTCTAATTCACATTCTAGGCTTACAGGATGCCTCTTCACTTTTAGAGCTTCTTAAGATTGAATTCCATTTAAAAGTAGAATTCTATGAACATTGAAGTATTACTAGCTTTGAAAAATGTGTTGATTAACTGAAGTAATGTTTTTAAATATATATATATATATATATATATATATATATATATGCAGGTTTTGGTGTCCTCGGGTGTCTTCCCGTGTAAAAGTTGGGGTGTCTAGGCGACGTTTCGACGAGGTCTCACTCGTCATCTTCAGGCTGGTGCTTTCGGCTTCTTGTTACTGGAACAGAGCAGGATCTCAGTGTTTGAGTTCCTATAAATACTGTTGAGGGGGTGTGGTGTATAGCCCTCCCCACAAAAACTGACACCAGATCCAGAGGCACACAAAACGCTATCACCAATCAACCACACCAGACCCAAACCCAGACCCTCTCCACAGATAAATTACAGACACCATCCAGTAGCCAAACCATGGTGGCACCTCCGGATGCTGCACCCCCCTGCAATCCCTACACAGATCTGGCTGACACAGGCCACAAAACCACAGCTCGCCCCTATACACGAAGCCAAGCCAGAGCACAACTAAGTGCAGTACAGCCATCTTCTCAGAAAAACTCTTCACAAAGTTCAAGAGGTCAAGACACAAAGACTTTAGCAACTAATCCACACCTAATGACCCACCTAAGTGGTACTCAGGATATCACTCAAGAAATCACTCAAGATATCCCTCAAGTAATTAAGGAACAAAAGAAGAAAAGGCACACTAGCCTGGGAACTTCCTCTCTGCCCAGAACATTGGAGGCTATACACCACACCCCCTCAACAGTATTTATAGGAACTCAAACACTGAGATCCTGCTCTGTTCCAGTAACAAGAAGCCGAAAGCACCAGCCTGAAGATGACGAGTGAGACCTCGTCGAAACGTCGCCTAGACACCCCAACTTTTACACGGGAAGACACCCGAGGACACCAAAACCTGCATTCCTGTACCCGTGAAAATCTACGAAAGCATATATATATATATATATATATATATATATATATATATATATATATGAAAATGGATAACCACGACGGCTTTCCAGAATTTCAGAGACATAAGAGTAACCAAATAAAAATCTCTACAATTTTATTTATTATACAGCCACCTGGAAACCTAAAATCATTCATCTATCACAAGGTTTTCCACTTTTCCAGTTTTACAATTTGAATTCTAGTTTCAAAACAGTTTTAAAGCAGTGCCAAATAAAAGCTAGCATTTGTATGATAAAATGTTAACAAGATCGTTGAATCTCTAGATTACGAAAGCTACATTATATTCAAAATGAGTCTTCCAAGAAAGTGTATCCTTAAAATGAATTCCTAGTTATCTGAATTCATTACAATAATAAATCAATGACTTTTTAATTTATTGTTGATGTTTCTGATGTTCCTTTCCAAAGACTATAGCCTTGTTCTTTTGACTAATTAATCTTTAGATTTCCCTCTTTACTATATTTGCCAAGCCTAGACTATTGCCTATGTAGAGCTACATGTAAGTCTTATGGGGTCCAATTGAAGGGGGGGATTCTGTAATGTTTTTCTGCCTGAGTAAAGCATTACATCCATGTGAGTTTTTTGGCAAGGCAAGCAAAGGCCTAATCTGTACTGGTCCCAGGTTGTGGAATAACCTCCCTTGTGCCATCATTGTATGCTTTCTCAACAGTCGGTCAAGATGCACATCTTACCCTAAGCCTTTGGTTGAATAGATGCTTTCTTCCTCCTGCATTGATCTGTGTTGCTGTTTTATACACTCCTGTTTCGTCATTTTGTCATTGGTTGTTTTTCAATTTTATTTGGGATTTCAGTGTAAATTGCACTTTTTTTAATCGTGATATTTTTTGTAACCTACCCTAGGACCATTTGGTGAAGGGCAGGCTATAGGTACAAATAAATAAATAAACCCTTTCTCCCTCTCACCTTCCCAGGTAACTTGCTGGCAATAACTAGGTTGTTGCTCTCTCCCTAGTTCCTTGAATAGGACCATGTTAGCATCACAAGGGCTGGGGACTCAGCTGTAGCACCATTCTACCAGGGAGCAAGAGAGGTCTCCAGCAAGGCATATGCATCACTGCTCTTGTTGATGCCATGGCCACCAGGCCTTGTAAGTGGGAGTCAGGAAAAGCTACAAGGACTTATAAGCAAGGGTTGTGAGGTTGTGAGCAGGAGTTAAAAGGACTTGCAGCAGTTTGGACAGGTGTTCAGCAGGGCAGTGGGATTTGAATTCTTCTAGGAATAAACTTGTTTTGTTTTGTTTTTTGTTTGTCAAGCCTAATTCTGAACTCAGCCAGAAGGGTAGAACCATTTTTAATTTTATTATTTATTACTGAGGGGACTCCTGAAAGTTCAAAGAAGGATACTGTAGTCTTTCCTTGTGTGGGTATAAACTCAATTACAGTATTTTCAGTGTGCTGAATTGTCCAAACTGGCAGTGGCCAAATGTTCCCTGCTCTTGCTTTGATGCAAAAATGTATGAAAAATAGAGGATATATTGAATTGAATTCTATATTTGGAAACCTCATTGTGCTCCAGACAACTAGGGATGTAGCACCTCATCAAGAAGAGACACCTGTTAACAGTGAGTGCTTCTAATTGGTTTACTTTTAAGTAGGCCATGCTCAGCCACACTTTGGGTCCCTGTCACTGCCTCCTCTGACATCTGGTCCCTCTTTCCTTTCCCTCTTAAGAGCTCAGAACTTACCTGGGTCAGAAGAAGAGGTGTGTGGTGAAGGGAGCAAGGCTCTCCAGCTCCTTGGCAGAGCAGTACATTTCTCACAAGCTAATTGTGCTTATTTCTGCTGCCTTTATAATGTTATACAGTGCTGCCAAAGGTGTTTGCCATGTTTCAATATATGACCTGAAATATCAGGATTATAGCCTTCTCAGGGTTTCCGTCTCAGTAGGAATGAGGGCACAGGCTCATATATATATATATATATATATATATATATATATATATATATATATATGAATTTCGTGACCTGAGTTTGAGTAGACACAGCATCCCTAAAAATGTTTAAAAGTTAAGCAGAACTAACCTGCAACAAATAATTTACCAGCATATTGAGTCAATTCAGTGTAGTGTGATGTAGTGGCTAGAGTATTGGACTCAGACTAGGGGATCCAGCTTCAAATCATTCTGCAGCTGTTACTCTCAATGGGCGAGTCATAGGTCACACAGCCAAACCTACTTCACAGATTTGTTATGAAAATAAAATGGGAGAATGGCATGTACTGTAAGCCATATTGTTCCAAGGGGAAGGGTGGAATACAAACAGCAAGTATGCAACAAATATGTGGTCTTGCATTATTAAATTAGGGTGAAAAACAAAACTTTTATAGTTGATGAAATTTCAGGCAATAATTGTTTTTGTACATTCAGAATTGTTTCAACGATGTTTTCCTTTATTGGAATCTGCACTGTAGGTTTTTGCACACTTAGCTGGGAAGAAATCCCACTGAACTCCATAGGAATTATGCTTTGGGTTGCTTATTCACTGTATTTTAGCATTGGGCTTTCAGTGACATAAGGACAACTGAATATCTGGTGTTGAATTTCACAGATATAAGTCATTTAAAAATCTGAATACATTAGGAAGGGCTATACGTAGTACCGGTTTCTAGTGACTTGGACGTGTGTGAAGAATAATGTGGTCCCATTGGAAAACTGAAACTGAATGCAATTAAATGGTTAGACACAGGATGCAATAATATAAAGATGTAGTAAGTATTCTGGGGTATACTGAGTTTAGTAGGAAAAGGTTGTCCTGGTGGTAAGTACTGTAAATAGGTTAATACTTTGATCAAGTAGATGATTCTTACCAAAACTATTTTTTTACTTCTTAATAGAGGCATTTTTAATTAGATTAAATTAAAAATGGTAAAATTCACAAATAAATATTTTTAAAAGGTCACAAATATATTACTATATTGGATTCTGGCAGTTCATTTTCAACTAATACGCTTAAGTTTGGAATTTTACTTTTCCCTTTCAGACACATAATAACTGAACATCATTTTACAAGTAGAACAATGAAGTAAAATTCAAGACAGACTGGTTGGGTCTTGTGTTTCATTGATTAGTAACAAAGAAGCAGAAAAAATACAGTTAACATGTTCCTGAAGTTCCATTTAAATTTTATTACAAAACAACGTGTTAAATTTGTGTTAAAGTACATAGTATTTCACACATACATAGATTCCCCATCTTCGAATGTCTAAAAATATGGGGGGGGGGTTACCAAAAAATAAGGTTTAAAATTGGGGCTCGTAGTGCTGAGGATAGTGGTGAGGGGTGTTTTCTTAATTTGGAGTCCCCCAAAATAGGGGGCATCTTATACATGGGGGCGTCCGATACACAGAAAAATATGGTAGTTTGCTTCATGCTAGCATCCATTTAGCCCAGCACTGAGTGTCTAATGTTTCTGGAAGTTCAGGATCAGCATATGTGCAGATCGACATCTCCTGAAGTTTGTTCTCACCACCTGGCATTCATTGGTGTAGTGGTGAATTTTGAAGTGAAGGAGCTAATATGGCAGCTCTCATAGTCACAACACCAAGGAGATCCAATATCAATACTGCAAGGGAAAGTTTAAAATGCAGGCAGCTGTGTTGATTCTTTCTTATATATATTTACTCACACATCAAAGAGCAGCAGTACATGGCATAATAACCAATTTATTAGGATCAGCATGATCTCAATCCTATTCACAGTTTATTTGCATGGCAGAATGACTATGCTAGTGTCCTGGCAAGTGGGGCACTATTGTTTAATGAGAGTGGAAGGGGTGTCTGGCATGACTGACCACCAGATTGACTCTGCTTCAGCGTTTGCACTGGGCCAACATTCCTCCCACCTTGTCCCTCTCCCTCTTACTCCCACAAAGCAACAGCAACCACCAGAAAGCCAACACAGTGCTTCTGACTGCCTATAAATAGAGAATAATTTTACTTTATATTTTGGTGCAGTCCTCCTGAGTGAAAGGCAGGGGAAGGAGTATAGTTGCAGAATTCGTATCCTCCAACTGGCATTGTGGGATGTACAGTTGTGCCTTGGCTTTCGAACAGCTTTAGTTCTCGAATGTTTTGCCTCCTGAACGCTACAAACCCAGAAGTGACTGTTCTGATTTGTGAACTATTTTGGGAAGCTGAACATCTGACAGGATTTCTGTGGCTTCCTATTGGCTGCAGGAGCTTCCTGCAGCCAATCAGAAGCTGCACTTTGGTTTTCTGAATGTTTAGAAAGTCGAATGGACTCCCAGAACAGATTCCGTTCGACTTCCAAGGTACGACTGTACTTACCACTATTGGTCCTTGGTTTGCTACCTGTGTTTTTTTATTAAATCAAAGTGTCAGAATGTGTCTTGTTGGGCATGTGGCAGGGAGTTGCCAAGATACTGCATCAATTTTGGTGTACATTCCAGATGCTACTGCAGTTTAGCAAACACACAGCCTAGGGTGGGGATTGCTTTTGGATCCAGGTCTGCCACCAGAAGCCAATGGGTCCTCTGTGATAGAAGTGCTGTCCACCAACTTCAGCTGTTGTGCCAGCTGTGGCTGTTCCTGAACTAAGATAGCTTGACCACTGTATTCCAGCAACTGCTAATATCAAGACTGAATTATTGGTATGCACTCTTCATGGGGCTTCCCTTGCAGTTTGTCCAAAAGCTGAACAAACGTGCTGAATGCTGCAACACGATTGCTGACAAGAATAAGATCTTGCCAGCATATCACATCTCTGCTCAAATATTTACACTGGCTTCTGATTTGCTACCAGTTTAAGCTCAAGTAAGGATCACATTGCCTGTCACGTGCCTATTCAAGCATTTCAGTCTGAGCAAATACTCTAGCAGGTACCACATGAATGCTTTACATCTCTGAGAAGTTCGGTTTTCACTATTCCCTGTAACCCCTCCTCTTAGCAATAGGCAAGCACCCTCACTGTGTTGTTTTGGATGCCTTCTTTTATATGTACACGTACATATACAGTGTGTGTGTGTGTGTGTGTGTGTGTGTGTATATATATATATATATATATATATATATATATATATATATATATATATATTTGTAACCCTGTCTAAACTTGTACAAATATTGGAGATATATCTGTATATCTCTAACTTTTGTTGAAACTATTTGTAGATTTATAAATGTTTTAAATTGTTTTATGTGCACCACTTAGGGGTTGTTTTATTAAGAACTTTATAAATTCATATATTATACACACACACGCGCGCGCACACACACACACACACACACATAATGCAGAATAAACAGGTATTAAGGAAACTGTCCCCAGATGCAAAGAGAACTTGCATGGAGTCATGCATGTATTTGTCTCTACTTTATGTGTTCTCTAGTGGCACATTTACAAGGTCATTAAGTAAGGTATCAAGCTCTGTCACTTAAGTGGCTCTAAATTGTTTTTCTGTCAAAGCCCTAAGGGCGCTTCTGAGAGAAAATAGTTGGGGAGTGAGGGAATTTATCTAGTGGAGGTGGCTAAAGGACTTGACACACAGTCTGGGTTTCATACAGGTAAAGGGTTTATGCAATTCATTGTTCAGAAATACAATGAATCAAACGGAGTAAAATAAAAATATAAAATAATCTTTAAAACATTGCGTATGTAAGATAGTTGTGTAAATAGTATGTTAAAGAATTATACACCCCAGTTTCATGTGACAAAAATATCACCTGACAATGCCACAATGGCAACTGCACCATTGTATTGTATTTTGTTATATTTGTATCATAATTTTTAAATGTCAAAAGGTGACAAATACATATATGCATTTTAATAGATAAATTTAAAACTTTTAAATATCATGCACCATTAAATGCATATTTATATGTATATAACTGTTGTTATGTTCTGAATCATTCATGTGTGGTTTTCACATAAGCTTTCCCCCCTGGAAATATTTTAGGCCCAGATGCCATTATTTGTACCACATTCATGTATTCATTAGAGGTCTAGCCCCCTCACCACCCTCACACAGTCAGTAACAATCCCCATATGCTCATGCACACAATATCACACACTTTCTCACTCCCTACAACACACATATATCATGATCTGTTTCAGTCACCTTAATCCCTTACATGCTCACAACCATCTCCAGCACATTCATAATCACACATTTCACAGTGGAGCAAAAATGCAAAGGTAAAACAATGGAACAGTCGTCTTGTTTTCACCTCATTTTGACAGAGTAAATGTCACTGGGCAGACATGAGAAGGAGGTAACACACAAGGATGAACTTTCCCTCCTCTACTGTGCGCAAAATGCTCTGTGGACAGAAGGGCTTTCTACTGCCACTATGAATCCACAGTAACTGAGGAACTAATGGATGTTGGGGCCTCACAGTAGTGACAGGTATTTGTCATTGGCTGTAAGGAATTAGTGTGTAGCAGGACCCAGCAGCTTTGGGGTTTTCAGAGTGAATTATAATGTAGCAGTGCCAACTTCCTCTTTCTAATATTTCTAATATTTTAATATTCTGTCTTTATTGTGTTTTTAATATTCTGTTGGGAGTCGCCCAGATGGGTGGGGTATAAATTTGTTGTTGTTGTTGTTGTTGTTGTTGTCCCATTAAGTAAAAGGCAGGCATAGACTTATTAGCATGAAGATAAGTGATTGGAAAGTTGTTTGTTTTCCAGTAATTGCCTCCCTGGGTTTCAGCTGGTGCATGCAGGCTAGCTTTGTCTTGTGTCGTGCAAGACAGGTAAAAAGGACACTAGGACACTAGGGGTTGGATCCCACTCATGGAAATTTCCGCTGCCCCCATTTTCAGCCAGCCTCCTTCCACCTAGACCCCCTTGCCACAGCCCACCACATTCAGCAGTGACCACAATTCTCAAGCAGATTTGTTGAGCAATGCAGAGTGCTGAAGGAAGATGGGTCAGCTTCCGCCAGCCTCCTACCACATGCTTTTACTATTTTAAAGGAAATAGATTTTGCATAAAGTGTGTTAGTCATACTTAAAGTTTGGGGGGGGGGGAACCCATGGGTTTTTTCCACAGAGGCAAGGCGTGTAAAGAAGACACTGAATAGGCAGACAGAAAGAGTTTTTCACTGCTAACAAAGGCCTGACAGGAACATACAGGAGGGTGCCCTCGTCTAAACTTATTTTTGTTTGGCATATGTTCCCTGTTGAATCCGAGAATCCAGCTTGTGTGTAGGCATATTGCCATGTGGTATAGCAGCATGACTATAGGAAATAAACAATATATGAACATCTTTTGTTTGCTGGAGGCATGAATCACTTTCAAAAATCTTGAAAGGTAGCAGTTGAGTGTTCCCCACTGATGGTGAAGGGATTTTTCTTAACATTGGATTAACTTTCATGATTGAAAGGTTACCTTTTCCTCAGGAGGTAACCTTAGAGATGTGTCAGATCTGAATTAATTATATATAGGGCGTTGTGGAGACAAAACCTTTACAGATTTTTACAAGTGTTTCTCCTGACAAATGGAATTCACTCCAATTATTTCTAAATTTAATAGTCAGCATTTGGATGTAACAAAAGGACAGGCTGAGCTACAGTTTTAAAATTATATTTCTGTAAATGAAAGAAACCTAGGCAGTTATTAGCAGATTGAGATTCTGCACAAAACTCGTATTTTTGATAGTTTCTCTGAGATGATTAAAATACAACTTGCTAATTGCCTGTTGTGACAAACGTGGGTACATCATAAACCATTGCTTTATATAGGCATTTCGCCCCTCAAATAAACCATTATCTCATTATTTAGATCCTGGTGTTTTACTTGTAAGTTAGCTTATTCCAGCTACCACCAACCATTGGAATTCTTGTGCTATGCTTCCCCATCAACATGCTGAAATAAGACAGAATGCAGAGATATAATAACAGGCAGATATCAGGGACTCTTTACTGAGCATCTAAAGACCTCTACCTTGGTTCAACCCTGCCCCCAGTTCTTACAGGAGAAATTTTTCTGCAGCAAGAAAATAGCAGAGGGAAATCAGGTTTGTTTCTGGACATTTAAGAGTTATAGAGGTGTGCAGTACAGGCCAGAAGGCAGAATTATTCTATAGTATTAATGCAAAGATTAAGCCAAATTTAGCCAAATGGTTAAAAAAGAAATATAGAGACTTTGGTAGGAGAATACATATTTTATTCATTTTGTACTTGTATCAAGAATACAATGACTCGTGGCCATTGATAGCCTTATCCTTCATGAAATTGTCTAAGTCCCTTTTAATGTGGTTCAAGTTGTTGGCCATCACATATCTTGTGACAGATAATTCCACAGTTTAATTATGTACTGTGTGAAGGACTGTCTGACCTGATTCATGCCCCCCCTTTCAGCCTGAGGACCACTTTGCATCATGGACAACCTTCCGGTGACAGTGTGCGTAGGGCCAGAGCCAAACATGAGCCGGTGAATAAATGTGTTGCTTTTATTTGCATTGTAAACTATATTCCAGCCACATAAAAGCCAGAGGTTTCCAACACACAAGTCCATCTCTCCATTCTTCATCCATCCAAGCAACAGGCATTAGCACAGTTTGAGGTCACATTTCAACCAGGGTTAAAACATTCAAGAGAGTGGAGACAAACTAGAGCTTGAGGAGGGAGGCATTCCACATTCCAGCCTGTCTCCATTCTTGAGTGTTTTTGCCCTGGTTGAGGTATTATTTTGTAAACATTATTTGTGTGTGTGTGTGTGTGTGTGTGTGTGTGTGTATAAAAGCAATTTATTAATAAATAGCTCTAGGGGGCTGCATTTGGCCCCCAGGCCTCAGGTTCCTTACTGTATGGAAAGGGAATTCTGATGGAAATTAGCTCACCCACCCAAACAGCTGGGTAGTAGAGTTTATTTGTTTTAAAGAGTCAAGCATGCAGCTCCACTTGTTGGATCCACATAGTCTTCTGTACCTATGCTCATGGTTTCCTATGCAACATATAATATCTCAAATTGTGCCACAGCTTTGAAAGTTACACAGTATGTGTACTGTGCGCGGTTATCTCTTGTTTTACTTAATTTTATGAAAGTTTTCTTGGCAATAAGCCCCACTGGGTCCAACAGAACATCTTTCCTAGTACCTACAAATGCAATCTTAAATTCTCATCTTCAATGGTATCAGCTAGTTCCTTTTCTTACAATACAGTACTTTAGAATTGAATAGCTCCCCCCCCAATTGATTCATTTTTAATTGTTCATTTTTAATTCATTATCAGGTGTTACAACCTTCTTCTACTTTTGCAAATAAAAGAGATTATTTTCCCTTATGTAATCTTTTGTGTATTTATAATTATTTATCTGTCTGTCTCCATCTGCATTGATTTATGATTTAGAGCACTACATTTGAATATATCTACATATTCCAAAGTGAGTGTCCTTTAGCAAACAGAAAGAACAGAAGAACCTTCAGGAGAAATTATTGTTTAATAGTTTTTGTTAGCATTCCATTGTTAAAAGGAGAGCCTATGATACTTTTCATCTTATGCGGGAGAATGGCTATTTGTTATTGTAGCAGCATACCAATGTCCTTCAAAGATATCCAACAAATGTCCACCAAAGACCTTCAAAAATTCATATCGAAAGCATGCCATAGTCTAGAAAATAACTATGATCACTGTGTGCACAGTGGTGGTTCCACACTGCTTTGGATGCCACTCCAGGTGCCCCTCTGAACATTAGCTAGAAGTGTTTTGGTTGGTACAGCAAGGTGTAAAAGGAAAGGAGCATATGTCCCTTTTTACACCTCATTCAGCAGTGTTAATTTCATCTGAGTACTGCCACCATCAGTTACAGTTCTTATAGTTACCCAAAACTAGATAACCTTTTCTGCCCAAGAAGCAATAAGTTTCGTAGCTTCCTAAAGAAGCTGCAAGGAAATGACATTCCCTTTGCATCAAATCTTATTCCGAGAGGAGTACTTAGTGTGTGCATTTGTGCAGCCTGCATAGTAACAGACATTTTTTGATTGACTGATAGATAGATTGATTTTTATTGTCAGCCTCACTGAATAACAAAGGGACAAGTTTAAACTTTAACATTTCCTTGATTTATTTGTTTGTTAGATAGTATCATAAGATTACGAGCTGACATATATTAAACAGAGATTCCCTTTGCCTGCTTGGATGTAACAGCAGTGACAATTCTCTCCATACTTTGACTTCTGTGGAGTTGATAGGAGGACACTGAACTCTTCCTTTCTGTTTCTCAGATGGAATGGAAACAGCTGTAATAACGCTAAGTAAGAACTAATATTATTCAATCGGGGTTTAGAGCACACAATTGCCATGCATCTTTCACAATATGGATAAAAACTGTTTAGCACCTGCCTCTGGTGCATAGATAGTCTAAATGTGAACATGACTGAGATGCTCAAAAAGCTTAAAATAATTCTACTTTAATTTTAATTTCTCCTTAATTAAACCTTTTTTTTTTTTTTGCAGGGAACAGCCATAAAAGTTGTAATTTTCTCACACTTTCTCAAGTGGGTGTTTCTGATATTGCATATTTTATTAAAATTTAGATAACTACAATGGCTACTAAATTTAACGGATTTAGATGTTCTGGTATTGCTTTCAGTGACTGAAAAACAAAGAGAGAAAAACTTTAAGAAGAAACCTGTGTGAAAAGTTAGAAAGTTATTGTCTAAAGCCTAGCTATCAGCTTTAATCGAGACTTAAGACTCTATCCCTGTGGGTAAATATGCAGTGAATAATCAGCACTGTGGTGTGACACTATATTTTTCATGGTGCTTCCCTGCCATAGTCCTCCTGGGTATCTTTCACAAACAACATAGTTAAAGCTAATAAAATACCTAGACACCATGTCATGTACTCGAAATAGATGTGTTAGACTTAACTCTAACTTGTTTGCCTTCTATAATTTTTAATCAAGGTGTTGAAAGCTTCTTTTCCAGCAGAAATATTGGTTACCATCATTAAGGTAACCTATAATATTTCCTTGTCTTTTAATTGCTGAAAGAGTGATTCTACATGCCAATTCTTTTACATGCAGATTTGATTATTTGTAGGAAATATGTTCTTAATTCCAAAATACCCATTTAGTCTTCTCAGTGGTGTTTGATGTAAGCCTGATTATTCAGTCATGCAGTTTTGAAAACAGAACATTGGGGGGTCAGGGTTGATTTCTTGTATCTCTGATCTTTTGGATAAGAGCCTACAATTTACAGTTGCAGAAATACAAATCATAATGGAATGGATATATTTCATATTCTTTCAAACACTGTATTGGAACACAGTTGACTCAATAAAACTAATCCTAAAAACAAATACAACTGTGAGCAACGGACAACTCTCCCTCTGGAAACTGCTGGACAACAAGATTCTTGGATGGTACCACGTTTTTGAAATAATGTTTAAAAATGCTCCTTAGACTTAGGTGTTTTCAATAATATTTAATTTCTCTCCATGAGAAGATTGTCACTTGACAAAACACCAACTTTTCAAAGCATTCTGTACATGTGATGAAGCGTTCCTTTGTAAAGTTCTATGTTGCTGATGCCTTAGAGGAATAAAACATACGTGGCAAATCCTCCAGAAAGTCTTTTTCAAAAGAATGTATTAAAGATGAAATATAAGGGTTTTTAGATCAAAAGGATGATGATTTCTTTTTTAAAAAAGAGCTATAATATATTATAAATTATTCTGAAGGTATTATGAAGATGTACAAATGTGCATTAGGGAATAGCTGAAAAAGTTAGTAGTGACTTTGAAATTAATATAGATGCAGAGCTAAAGACAAAGAATACCCATACATTTGTTGTAAACCAATGGCATAACATGGTATAAATATTCACTTTATATACCTTTTCTGTTGCCTGAGTTCAAAGAGAAATATACTTTTTGAGATTCCTCCTGTGGTTTAAAATTATTTTGTCACTGAGCAGAAAGTGATATAAATTGCACAACAATATGAGTGCCATGAAAATAAGAAGAAGAAAGCTAAGTGCTAAGATCAGAGGATAATCATGCTATTGCAGTGAGTTTGTTTGGAGGACAAATGTTGTCTTTTCATGTCACTCAAATCTTGATGCACAGTGTGTGATTCCAAGCAAAGTAGCTAGAATTATATAACTCTCTTTTATGCTATTCAGAAATGCAGTTTTATCAAAATTTATCAAAGTTTACTGGAGAAGGCCATTCTTTCCCCCATTACACTTTAATCCACAGAAGATACTATTTGTGCCTAAGTACAAGTCATGCCTTCTCCATTACAACAACATACATATGGTAGTGCCATGTGTGCATGTGTGTGTGTGTGTGTGTGTGTGTGTGTGTGAGAGAGAGAGAGAGAGAGAGAGAGAGAGAGAGAGAGAGAGAGAGAGATTATATATATATATAGCTGGATATAGATGCATTAAGAAACCATTATTGGAATCCGATCTCTAACAAGTGTAACCACTCTGGCTGATACAACATTTGACTTCTCAACACGTGTATAGGGCAGAAGGTAATATACAAGTGATGCAGATAGGAATCGATTTTCTGATTACTGTTAATTTAGAAACAGATGCTTCAAGTTGATAACTTATAACGTTTAATATTAACTGAAACCTATTCATTTTCTTATTAGCTTAATTCAGTACACTTTCCCCAAGCCAGCCATAGAGTCCTGTGGGTGAGAGAGATCTGTACTGAATGTAGAAGAAGGGTTTCCAGAAGAGGGGGGATGGGTGAGCAACCTTACACCCCAAAGAAAAGATGCACAGGACTTACAAGCTCCTGTGCTATATATTCTCTGCATGACTGATTGTTGACTAGTATATCAAATATCTATAGAGGGCAATGATACAACCACATGCTTTGCTATATGATACTTGATATATGTAACTCTCGTACTTTTCCGTGTATAAGACGCCCCCATGTATAAGACGCCCCCTATTTTGGGGGACTGAAATTTCAGAAAATGGGGGGAAATGGCAAAAAGTTGTTGAGCTTTCTTTAGGGGGAATGCTGAAAATCGCTCACCCGCACATGTCGCAAAATCCGCCTCCCGTATGTCCCCTTGTCGGCAGAAGCTGCCAATTGCTCATCCAATTGCTGCAGCAATGGCCAATCAACACCACCCATTGACGCAGCAACCAATAATACACACAATAGTCACTGACAGCTGCAGCAGAAACTAATCAAACGTCCACCCCATGCACAACCCATGTGTAAGACGACCCCCACTTTTTAGCATAATTTTTAAGGAAAAAACCTAGTCTTATACATGAAAAAGTATGGTTGGGCAGCCTTAGGTACTGAGTTATGACCCAGATTTAATTATAGCCTCATTTTAATTGTATGGCTAATCAAATATTTAAGAAATAGGTGGTTTTAGGTAGACAGGTTTGTTACTGATGCAATTCTAATAAAAGTTGTTCATTTGCTGTTGTACCTTCAGTAAATAGTTTGTTAATAACCATCTCCAGAGAGAGAGCCGCATTTGATAACAGTAAAAGTAAGAAAGCATTTGCAGCATCTTAAAGACTAACAAATTTATTATTGCATTAGCTTTCTGTGCATCTGGTGAAGCAGGCTCTAGTCCATACAAAAATTTAGAAGGGGGATGCTTCAGTGTGAAGTACAATACAGTGGTACCTTGGGATGCGAATGGGATCTGTTCCGGAGCCCCGTTCGCATCCTGAAACGATTGCAACCCGCATCTGTGAGTGCGGGTTGCGTTTTGGCACTTCCACGCATGCGCGTGACGTCATTTTGACCCTCTGCGCACGCACATGTGGCAAACCTAGAAGTAACAGACTCTGTTACTTCCGGGTCACTGCAGAGCACAACCCGAAAATACTTAACTTGAAGCACATTTATCCCAAGGTATGACTGTACCTCAATTTGAACTAAAAATGAAGTTTGATTCGATTCATTTGGGATTCAGTGGAAGCAATGAATTCCAGTTGCAGTACAGATATTAACTTACCTAGCGTACTAAAAGATTGTGTTATCACTAATTACTGATATTTGAATGTTCATTGTACTTATCTTAAATAAATACTTCAAAAACTGTGGGTACGTTTCACACTGAGGGTACATTTTCCTGCCAGAGCAGTGGTATTTCCCCTCCCCCGCACCCCTGAAAGTGGTTCTGGGGGCTTCAGGAGAAGTTCCAGAACAGCGTGAAAGGGGAGCAGAGATGTAGTGATGGAATGATCAGAAGTGTGAAGCACTGAGTTCTTCCCTGTACTTATTCCATACTATTTTAATCTCACTGTTTACAGTTGTTTCCCACGCTCATAGCCTGCCAAACGAGGGTAGCACTTCATGCATCTGGTGCAATATACTTGAGTAAACCACCAAAGCTTACTAAATTTCTTAGTCATTAAAGGAATATAAGTTTATTTGTTTTGGTGGTGATGTTGCTAAGTTTTGTTTTGTTTTGTTTTGCTTTGCTTTGTTTGTGGAAGTTGGCCCTCGGCCTTTTCTGTTAGCATCAACAGTTTTACTTCCCTCCCTCTGTAGCTTTTGGATTTGATTGTTTTTGCACCTTTTCTTGCCTTTTTCCCTTGGTGACTTTGTAGTTTATTCTTTGAAATATCATTAGCAATGCTGAAATTTATTTGGAGTGTATGTATTTACAATAATTTCCCCACCTCCCATTAAGCATGCCAGTTATTCTGTGACACAACTATAAAGGTGTTTCATTTGTAGTGGCATTGACTAAAAGAGAATAATTAATTAATGTGTTGTTTCTCTATTGCAGACATTTTTGTTAATGCTCCAGAAACAATTTGTTTTGAAACAATATTGATTATAAATACATTTCTATTTTAAAACAGTAAATCACTATATTCTTTGCTGTTGTTAAAGCCTAATAAACATGTCACTTCCTTAGCTTATTTTCTACATCATATTTGACTGGCTGCTAGAAATGACTGTATTAAAATTGAATTATTTCCCACATGTAATAGGATGCATATATACACATATATTTATTGACAACAGAGAAATTCAGATTCCAGTTAGATTATTTAATTCCACCCTACATTGAGACCCTTATGGCAGGTTTGGCAACTAATTGTACCCAGGAAGGAAAAGTAGTTGATCTGAGTCAGAATATTGGATATATAATGGACCAGTTATCTGATAGTCCTTTAATTATAATGGTCTGTTAAAAAGGGGGGGGAGCACGCTGTGGCAAAAAACTGCTGCTTCTTTCACTATCTGAAATAAGATAGGTAACAGGCTTTGCACAAACTGTCTCCCACCCCTTTTATTCTCATTTCATGTAAGACAGCTAACTAGTGGGGAAAGGGTTTTATGGTTGTGTTGTGGAAAGAGAGCATGAGAGCCCAAGGCAGACTAAATGGTTGAATTCAGAGGCAAAGTCATATCTTAACAGAACCTGTTACATATGCATGGAGTCCAAAGGAAATTATTTCATTTAGCGGTCTATACCTTGAGTGTGAGTCATTGGTTATCTCTAGTACAGTGGTACCTCAGGTTATATATGCTTCAGGTTACAGACTCCGCTAACCCAGAAATAGTACCTCGGGTTAGGAACTTTGCTTCAGGATGAGAACAGAAATCGGGCTCCGGCAGTGTGGCAGCAGCAGGAGGCCCCATTAGCTAAAGTGGTGCTTCAGGTTAAGAACAGTTTCAGGTTAAGTACAGACCTTCGGAACGTATTAAGTACTTAACCTGTGGTACCACTGTACTGAACTGATGGTTCCCCATGAAGAACATTCAGCTCAGGTATGTAGGCTTGAGCAAAAAATTGCCACTGAAAATGGTGTTGATTTTTCTGACATTTGTACGTGCCTTTTAAAAGGGGTGAGGGCTCTGTTGGAACAAGTTCTTCTGATTCCAAAATGCAGGTACAGAAGCTTCTCACAAGATCTTTTTGACACACACCCCATTATCAATTACCAACCAGTTTATGTATGTTTTCTGATCTTGTAGAGTGCTTCCAGAATTTTACTCTTACTTAATAGCATTGTTTGTATACAATATTAAGGAAAGGCTACAATTAATGTCTCATTTATTCCAGAGTAATCCCAACAATGTCAATGAGACTTCTTCAGAGAAAATAAGTTTAGTACTGCAGCCAAATGTATTTTGTAATCCGTTGTTAGCAACACAACCAGCTAAGTGTGTGTTTAATATGAATTAACTTTCTTGCCCAAATTTCATTTAAAAATATGACACACAGAGGTTCATGCCAGCCATGAATTTCAAAGTACGTATAATAAAAAATTCTGCGAAGTCTGCCAACAAAAGCAGGAAAGCAGCAATGCGGCAGCAAGCAAAGGCTATAGCAGCCAAGACTGCTGCTTGTGGCTGGAAAGCCAAACAGGAAGTTTGTGACTGTTGCCATGGGAACAAAGGGGCAGTCCATTCTGTACTGAGCACCGGATGTTAGCTCAGTGGGTTTGTCATATGACCTGTACAGGATTTACATGGGCGGAGTTTATTCTAACTGCTGATGAGTGCAGACATGTTTTCTCTGTACTGAAGTAAAAGACAGGAATAAAAGATGTAAATAGATTTCTGTCTGCTTCTTTCCCCTCCCTGGGGACACCAAAGGGGAGAGAGGAGCAGTTGGTGTGTTTTCCTCACAGCCTGAGGAAAATCGCCGGAACGGACCTCGAGTATGTTTTATCCTGCCGGGAGTCGCCGGAGGGAGGTCTAAAGAATTCAGCCGGTGCCTGAACAGATAGGCACATACCTCAAGACGGGCTAGAATTCCAACATTGGTAGCAGACGCCGGTTGCTGTTTTCATCGACCTCTGCATCAAGAAGTGGCCTCCATGGAAGCCTGAGGTGAGAAGGCTGATTCTCTGCAGCCAGACGCTGACCAGAAGACTCTGAAAGCCAAGCAACGGAGCCCAGGTATGAGATTTTCGGGCTTAGAAGAGTGAAAGCAGATTGCGTTATTCTCTGCTTCACGGGGAGGAACGTTTGGGAACACAGCTCCAGTCAAAAGAGAAACCGCATTCCAAACATTCCTGTGGTTAATCCTGTCCAAGGGATGGAATGCACTGTTGCTAAGCAACGCCCTTCAGTGAAGGCCATGCCTCAGAGAGGAGAAGTGAAAGTTAAAATGGAATGTTTTGACTACACAGTCTGAAGAGCTCTTGGAAAATTCCAACGCAGCCAGCGTTGAGAGCTGCCAGGTGGCACAGATTGTAAACAAGCCAGCTATTGGATTTTAGAGGCTTGTGTTTGAGAGTCAATGCAAGGACTCAAGATGGATGCAAAGAAGGGAGCTTTGCCTTCTCCGCCCCTTTTGACCAGTGACAATTATGCATCTTGGTCTATCAAGATGAAGGCCTGCTGCAGAATCAGAGACTGTTTGGGGTGATTGAAAACCCCATTCCAGCAGCACCAACGCGTGCTTGGGAGTCACAGGATGTGAAGGCCAGAACGGCTATAATTCTGTGCGTGTCAGATTCGCAGTTGATCCACATACAAGATTTAGACCACGCGAAAGTTGTTTGGGACACGCTGAGAAGGACACATCAGAGAGATGCAGGTTCTTCAGCGTTGCTGTATTTTGAGAAGCTGACCAACCTGAGGCTTGCGCCTGATGGAGATGTTCAAGCGCACCTGACGGAAATGAAATTTCTGCGTCAGCAGATGGTGGAACGTAATTTCCGTCTGGATGAGGAAGTGTTTTGCTTCATGGTGATCAACAGCCTGAATCGGACTTACAAAACGGTTGCCAGTCAGCTGGGGTCTCTCCCAGCAGCTGATCTCACGTCGGAGAGGGTCTTTGCCGTTGTTCTTTGTGAACATGACAGACTTGCCGCCCTGGAAGTCAAGGACAAGGGGAGCAAAGAACGGAGTTCTAACGCCCCTACTGCTGTTGCTACTGGAGAAAGCGCCGAAGCTTTAAACGTTGTCCGATGCTACAATTGTGACCAGACTGGGCATCTTCAGCGGTACTGCAAGAAGCCACGTAAGAACAGAGGAGCCAAGGCGAGCTCCACAAAGTCTGAGGCGTCAGACAAAGGTCACACCAAGCCAAAGGCAAAGACTGCAAAAGCTTTGATGTCGCTAAAAGCCACACCAGAGGTGGGAAACTTCTTTGTCCTAGACACTGGAGCCACAGTTCACATGACAGGACACAGAGGACTATTTTCTACGTTTGAGAAGCAAAGCTTCGCGGTGCAACTAGCCAACGGTCAAATGCTGGAAGCGACCGGGATTGGAACTGTGTATCTTAAAAGTCTGAACTTGACTATAAGCAATGTTTACTTGGTTCCAGAGTTGAAGTTCAATCTGCTCAGCGTTTCACAGATTGCCAAGAAGGGACTAAAACTGTCCTATGATGATGAGAACTGTGAGATCTACAAAGATGGAGAGTTGTATCTTTCTGCCAAAGAGAAAGATGGACTGTATTTGTTGACTTTTGATCAAAGTGATTACATGGAATGTAATTCTTGTGATTCTAACATGATTTCTTTTACAGGTGTAGCCAAGAAGAACACCAAGCAGGTCACCTCGAGGGTCGACAAGGCATTTCAGCGGGTGTATGCTGATGTGATTGGTCCTCTAGCACCATCTAGAGGCAATGCAAAGTATTACCTAATATGTGTTGATTCTTTCACAGGTTTTGTCTGGATTTATCTTTTGGAGAGACCGAAAGAAGCCTTAGAAAGGTTTAAAGAGTTTTGTGACAAGGTTAAAAACATGCATGATGCTGACATAGATTGTCTTTGCACAGATGAGAAGCCAATTTTTCTTTTACAGGTGTTCCAGAGGTTCCTGAAGAAGAAAGGGATAAGACACAAAGTTGCTAGTTCTGAAGAAGCTTGGAACAAATGTGTCTGTAGTAGGGTGAACAAAGAATTGCAAAAGGGAATGGAAGCGCAATTGCTAAGTTCACATCTGCCACATGAGTACTGGGCTGAGTCGCTAATGTCATTCTGTTACACGTGGTTGAGAAAGTTTTCAAAGCAGTTGGGAAGTTCTCCTTTTGAGAAACTGTTCCACAGAAAACCTTCTGTTGCCCATTTCAAGGTTTTTGGGTCTCATGTGAGAACAGAAACTCCAGATGGGGTAAAGAATGCCAGAGGCATTTTTGTGGGTTATGAAAAGGGTCTCTACAGAGTAATTTTGTCTGAATCTGGAAAGGTGATTCTCACAAAATTTCTAGAGCGTGCTCCTGAACAGGAGAGAGTGATTGTTCACACATTTCCCATAGGAGATGATGATGATTCTGATGATGATGATGATGAGTTTGATCTTATTGAGTTCAGTAGTACTGATGATGACAGCGATAGCTCAGACAGCTCAGTTGTCACAGTCATTGAGAGGAAATCTCACACAATGACTAGACCCTCAGAAGAGGAGGATAAACCACTGATTAAGCTTAGTACTGGTTCTCCAGAAAGTTCAGAGGCTGAACCAGAAAGTAAAGGAGAGCAGCACCTCTTACGTAGGTCTGAGAGAGCAACGAAGGGTGTACCACCCAAGAGGTATTCACAAGCGTTTGCTAACTTATGTGTTGCTGTTGTAAACGACCAAGGTCTGATTGAAGCTGTGTCTGAGTCAGAGACAAAGGCACAACAGAGAGTTGCTAACCAAGGTAATGCAGATGCACTCATTCCTTGGAAGTCACACAACCAGAGAGGTACATTGGTAAAACCAGTGGAGGGTAGTTCCAAGGGTGGAACTGAAACAACAGGGGAATGTTATAAGTATAACAACTGTTTGTTTTCTTCTCTGGATGACGCTTTGCTCGCAGCACGCATTGATACTTTAGGGGGAGTATGTTATTCTAAAGCAGCAATGCGGCAGCAAGCAAAGGCTATAGCAGCCAAGACTGCTGCTTGTGGCTGGAAAGCCAAACAGGAAGTTTGTGACTGTTGCCATGGGAACAAAGGGGCAGTCCATTCTGTACTGAGCACCGGATGTTAGCTCAGTGGGTTTGTCATATGACCTGTACAGGATTTACATGGGCGGAGTTTATTCTAACTGCTGATGAGTGCAGACATGTTTTCTCTGTACTGAAGTAAAAGACAGGAATAAAAGATGTAAATAGATTTCTGTCTGCTTCTTTCCCCTCCCTGGGGACACCAAAGGGGAGAGAGGAGCAGTTGGTGTGTTTTCCTCACAGCCTGAGGAAAATCGCCGGAACGGACCTCGAGTATGTTTTATCCTGCCGGGAGTCGCCGGAGGGAGGTCTAAAGAATTCAGCCGGTGCCTGAACAGATAGGCACATACCTCAAGACGGGCTAGAATTCCAACAGGTTTCGGCTAAATACAAAGAGCAACATTATATGCTTAAATTTCACAAGTGTGTACCTTTCAACATTTGTTTTGCTTGTACAATGAGGAAAACTATTTAGTAACAATGGATTGCAGGGGTGGGGGGAATCCTGAAAGAAACTTCTGTATATCAAGTTACTGTAGCACATTGTACTAAACAGTTGAAACAGTTAAAACCTAAGCACATTTTTACAAGAAATTCTAAGGTCACCCATGTGCTACTTATAGCCCATTTTATGGATGTGTGCTCAGAGGTAAAGCCCACTGGTTTCAGTCAGTTTTAGTGTGCATAGGATTGCAGTCATAGTTTCTAATGTGTTACTTCTGAATGTTGCAAAAGAATATAAAAAGTAGATGTGAGGCCTTTTTGTAAGTTGTAATTCACTTTAGGTTTTGCTTTCTGTGGCATAAAGAATCCCAAATACATTAGAAATTGCCCCTAGACCATTTTTTAAAAAAATGTGTACAAAAGAATACTTGTTATGAAAATGGCCTAAGTTTGGGATAAAGAACAATGCAAAAAATTGTCTAGTACATTATAGCAGTAAAACAAATTTTCACTTGTTGGTGTTTAGTTACAAGCATGGAGGAAAACTGTATTGGGTATTGGTTCCAGAATTTTTCAAAATATTACCAGTGGTATTTCTGTTAGTCATTGAATATTTTGGATTTACCTTTTATCTTACCTTTTCTTACCCACTTTAGCTAAAGTTACTAATGACTTTAGGTTGCAATCCTAACTATGTCTCTAATTCAGTGGCGTTCACTCCTAGGTAAGTAGGGTTAGGAATGATGACTTAATGTATGATTCTATGATATTGTTAGTTTCATTGACATTAATGCCTCTAAGAAGGAGGGTTATAGAACTGACATGTTTGTTGCTGTTGCTTCTTAAAATGTATAAAGAAAACATTAAATGCCTTAAGTATTGGCACGGCCTGTACACATTTTAACAATATACATTTCATTTATGATATCATTCAAAATGAAGTTCAGGAAGTCACTCTTGATAGTAGTGTATCATGATCATCATGAGAGATCGATAACATTTAATGGGTTCATTTCAGTTGCAATTATTTCAAGTGAAGCCATAATGTACTTGAAAAGTGTGTTTTAGCTAATAAGAGCAAGATCATAGAGCACACATTGATGACATACAAAGTACTTGTACCTGCTTATGGGAATATTAGCAATTCAATGCTTAGAGTATTTTGATTTGTCTGTGTGTAGTGAGCTGACTCCTGCTAGCACAATTGTTTAGTTGAATGTGGCCCTTACTACTGTTCCAGGAATGTTGCTAGAAAAAATTGCTGCTTCCATCATTGTAAATGGAGTATGTGTACGCAGCTGGAAAGGAAACTGTCAAAGCTTCCCTCCTCATATACTTCAATGCTAGGATTCCACCCTACCCAGACCTCAAACCTAAGGAGCAGTGGCGTAGTGTGCACCTGGCGCAACATCTGGGGGTTAGGGTTAGGGGCGCAAATCCACGGGTTAGGGGGCGCAAATTACTTGCCTTGCCCTGGGTGCTGACAACCCATGCTACGCCACTGCTAAGGAGTAGGCAGAGTGAACCTCCAAGCAGATCTTCACACTGCCAGTGACTGAAGAGCCATTAGGTCTGGATGTTCCTGCCTCAGGACTAGAGGTCCTCACATCAGCTGCTTGGGTCCCTGGCCAGCTTCCAGATCCTTCAGAGATACAAGCAAACCTGGTGAGAAAGCCGGGCTGAGAGTCAGGAAGCGATGGAGGTTCTAGCACCTGTATTTTTATCTGATTTTGGAAGTTTTAATTGTATTGTTTTAGTATCAATATGTTTACTACCCTGGGTTTCTTTGGAGAAAGGTGTGGGGTGCAAATTACACGCATACATATATATATATATATATATATATATATATATATATATATACATGAAAAAGCTCCTAGTCTGAGCTGTTCCAAGCTCCAGTCTTCCTGACCCAGGAAAGAAATATTCAGTCTCAATTAATATTTGATGGCTTGCCACCTATTAAGTACCTGTTGTGCTTCTATGTGACATAATTACCATATACACAACTATCTCTGCACTTTTGATCAAATGAGTAATTGTTTCATTGTGTCTGTGAACAGTCTCCAAATTTCATGCACTCCCTGAAGTATATTTGAGATACCTACATTCCATTTTGCCATTTTTAAGAAAAGTAAAACAACGCAGCTAAGATTATTTACAGTACATTTTTGAAAAACCAGGAATCACTCCCTGTTTCTATGCTACTATTTTAGTAAAGTGAATGATATGGAATTTAAAGATGTATGTGGCCAGTTATTTGAACATACTCCTAAATAACTCCAGTATACAGTGTCAGATCTGGTTAATCAACATATTAGAAATATATTAGACAATCTTGATTAGGAAAATAGCAATCAGAAGTCTTCAGCTTCTTTCCATTTGCAGAGACAGATGGTACAATGGTGAACATTTTTTAAAAATGTAATTTTTAAAAAATGTGGTAGTCAGAATAATTTTGGAAAGGGTCTATTAAATTCAATCAGCCATATGTTCAGTAATTTTACTTGTTTTGTTCTGAGATACGGACATAAAATTTGCCAGTCTTTCAGCATGAATTTGACATTTTTCCTTCTTTCCTCCTACACAATTGAAATCCTTGAGAAGGTGCTAAATATCTGATACATCATTACTCAAACGCAGCAACAAACCTGTACATAGCCACTCCTAAATGAATTTAAATGAGCAGTTTATAGTTAGCTATAGTTTTTCTCAGTGGAATTCAGTGTGCTTGAAGATCTAATTGACTGGCAGCTTCCATAGTTCTGCATAAAATAGATCTAAAATTATTTCCAGATAAGTTCTCTGAGGAATGTATGTTAATCATCTTTCAGTTGTGGATATGATAACAGGATTATAAGTGCATCAGTGAAACACTAATTTGTTCTCCAACAAGTACACCTACTGCAAAAACCATCCTGTACTCATCAGGCATCTGTGTAGGTAGCTAATTCATATAATTGGTGTACAGTTCCGCTTTCTGTTCTTTAAAATTTTAGATAGGAAAATACTTGCTTCTTAAACTATTGATTGCTAGAATAATCCTATACATGGAAGACTTAATTTGGCTTCACCACAAGGAAAAGCCATAAATATTCACCTGATGCTTCCACTTTGATTCTGACAATGAGATTCTTTTGAAACTCACAGCAAAATAGCAAGGTAGCATGGTGATGGGCATCCCCTGATCGCTTCCATAAACATACGCAGCATCTGAACATTTATTTATTTCATGAAATTTATACACAATGAAAGAAAAATTCACAACCATACTTTAAAACATACAAAAGTTAAAATACTAAAATGTATTAAAATCACCTCATGGAAGTTTTGTTTAGCCATCCTCTGTGAGTTTGGTCTAATCTCTCTATTGAAGAGCCAGAACATGGTGGTGGTGGTGCTTCCCTGTGATTACATGTATCCAAGCTGCTCTAGTATAGGAATGCAAAAACAACATGGAAGGATTGAGATTTCATAGTAAGACCAAGACACACACACAACTATGGGATAAGTTTGGCATGCTTCTTCTAATTTGATGTATGTAATGCTATAGTAAGAATTGGATGTTATGATGTACAAGTGTCCTTCAATTAATATATACTGTACATATATGCATTGACAATTCAAAGACCTTCCTATCAAGAAATAAGGGCATGGCTATCAGGAAAGAAATACTGTATAACGTACAGCATACACGGTTATAGATGGAGATAGATAGTTTGGTTCAAGGGGAATCATCTCTAGGAAAAAATTTTTGGGAGAAAATATTAAAATTTAATAAAATTAATTGTTGATGTTTGAACACTAGAGGGTTCCACTAGAGAGCTGTATTTTTCCCTACACCATCATTCCATCATTTTTCTTTGCAAGTGCTGTAAGATTATTTACAGCCTATTTTGTGAAACCTATTTCAGAAGGCAAGATTATGTTCCATTACATGGGAGTAAGTATTGTTGAAATTAGCAAACATATTTAGAATTGCATTGTTAGTATTTGTCAGAAATTAGAAATTTGCTTGGTGAGAAGTTTTCTGATCTGGTTTTATTACTGCTGGGAGGAAAAACTATCTTTAAAACTCTGTAATTGTGTTCTGAGGTTGTTGGTGTTTTTAAAGAGATAAAATCCCATCTCACTAGGAATATATAACTTCTGGAGGTTACATTTAATGGTAAGAAGTGAATATGTTGCTTTCACTGCTGTGCATCTCCAGTAATATAATTTGAAGTGCTAGGGCCCCTTGCATCCATTTCTGAATCTATTATTAGTTGATTAAATTAACTGCCTGGATCAGTACAGTGAGAAGAGATGCAGTAATGATATTACAGAATTAGTATGCTATGATGAATTGTCAAGAAAAGTAACTGTGACAGCCCTGTGGCCATATGCACTTAGCCATGCAATTTATAGTCATTTGAAAAGCCAAGGACTTTTCAGTTTTGGTTAGGAAATTTGTTCTTGCTTTTGACAGAAGTGGAGGTATAGTTGTTGAAGAAGGGGTTTACAGTGGGGTTTACACTCTAAGGAGAAGATCATGAGGCTCTCTTTAGCAGTTAGCATGTGCAACTGTGAGCAAGGCACAGGGAAAGATGTCTCATATTACAGCTCTATAAACACACAAAATGTAACCGGCTGTACTTTTGAACAGACATGTGGAATAGATACATATACATGTATGGACCTTATGCATGAACTGACTAGAGAATGAACTGATCCACTGGGAATTCTGCTTTTTCTGTTGAACTTTATGAGACTTCTGTTGAAATCTACAAATTGATACAATGAATAGTATACCTTATTTATTCAAAAGTACAGCTGGTTACGTTTTGTGTGTTTATTGAGTATGTTCCATGTAACCATAGGTTTGTTGTTGTTGTTTTGTGCATATTGCAGCTCTGGCAATTCCTGAAATCAGATTTATATGATACTGTTGTTTCTTCACAGTTGCAAGAGATAATGTTACTCTGGGTAAGATAAAAGTAAATGCAATCACAATGTTCTTGTTTATAAAATACTTGTAAATCCTGGTCCAGTATATGCAGGCCATTGCTACAGATACAACCAGCTGTTGTTGCTTTCAGTGTATCTGAGTATATTTATTACAATAGATTTAAAAATACTAAAATGGTTGTCACTTCCTTTTCCCTCAAGAATCTGTAAACGAAATAAACTAATTGTTGGAGCAGCAGACGTTTTCATTATGAAATTTACATTGAGTATGAATAATTTTTCTGAAATAGCTGAATATATAGCTCACACTGAGTTGTATCAGATTGCTTCCCTATGCTCACAGAAGTCACTTGGACCCAGAGGAGGCAGAGGAGAGAGATTACTTTTGCTGGTTTCCCCCTCCCTCTGTAGGCACCTCTTCACCCTTCAGAGCCACTCAAGAGGGTTGGGGAATTACACACAACAGTTTGTGATATGGATAAAAATGAGAATTTGCAGTGGGGGTGGGGGAATTACCTTCTTCCCCTTCCTGTTCACAGAAGCCTCTGCTAAAGGAGAGGGACTTCCATGAGCACAGAAACAAAACTGGACAAATTTATATACGGTACTTTTGTGAGTTTAGGATGTTAAGGTGGGTGCCAGGCTCCTCTAATCCTGGGGTCTGGCAAGTCTAAAAATCTAATCAATACTTCTAATTTTTTGAATAGCCAGGCTAGCTTCCTGCTGATAGGTAAGAAGAACAAAAGAAATGGCTCTGTGGGAGACAGCAAATAACTCACAGTGAGAAGGAACAAAACCAGAGTTGAGAGTTTAGGAGTGAAGTGACCTAGGAGTGAAAAGCAGCAAGCTGGAGACAGTGTCCAGCATTTGAGATAATGTTTCTGTCTGAATTCCAGGCTATGGGGGAAACAAGAACCTTTTGGGGTGTTGTTGCTGTGAACCCCTCCATGGTAGGCTCAGGTTGTATATATGTGTAAATAAACCGTATATCATAAATATACCCATACCCTGGGTTTGTGCCTGGGACCCTTGGAATCTTGCACTGTGTTGTGATTGGAGTGATGTGCAACTGTGTATAAGTGTGTGAACCATTTTTTGTGGCTTCCACAAAAGCTCAGTTCTTCATAGAGTTTGAAGGGATTCCAAAGGTTCATATAGTCCTCCCCCTTGCAATGCAGGAATCTAACTGAAACATTCATGACAGAAGGCCACCCAACCTCTGCTTAAAAACCTCCAAGGAAGTAGAATCCACAACCTAGCAAAGGAGTTTGTTCCACTGTTGAAGAGTTCTAACTCCCAGAAAGTTCTTCCTGATGTTGAGTCAGAATCTCCTTTCTTGTCATTTGAAGCTATTGGTTTGAGTCCTACCCCCTAGAACAGGAGAAAACAAGCTTGCTTCATCTTTCATGGTATAGCCCTTTAGGTATTTGAAGATAGATATCATATCTTAAACGAGCAATGCAAAGAAATAGAGGAAAACAACAGAATGGGAAAAACCAGAGATCTGTTCAAGAAAATTGGAGATATGAAAGGAACATTTTATACAAAGATTACCATATTAAAAGACAAAAGTGGAAAGGACCTAACAGAAGCAGAAGACATCAAGAAGAGGTGGCAAGAATACACAGAGGAACTATACCAGAAAGAAATGGATGTCTCGTATACCCCAGGTAGTGTGGTTGCCGACCTTGAGCCAGACATCCTGGAGAGTGAAGTCAAATGGGCCTTAGAAAGCACTGCTAATAACAAGGCTAGTGGATATTCCAGCTGAACTATTTAAAATTTTAAAAGATGATGCTGTTAAGGTGCTACACTCAATATGCCAGCAAATTTGGAAAACTCAGCAGTGGCCAGAGGATTGGAGAAGATCAGTCTACATCCCAATCCCAAAGAAGGGCAGTGCCAAAGAATGTTCCAACTACCGCACAATTGCACTCATTTCACACGCTAGCAAGGTTATGCTTAAAATTCTACAAGGCAGGCTTAAGCAGTATGTGGACCGAGAACTCCCAGAAGTGCAAGCTGAATTTCGAAGGGGCAGATCACCTCATCTGTCTCCTGAGAAATCTCTATGTGGGACAAGAAGCTACAGTTAGAACTGGATATGGAACAACTTTTTAACAATTTACATTCAAGTTTTTGAAGATTTTTATTAGTGAGTTCCTTTTAAAAAAGGTACTTAGGGGATTCAGAAAAGATATTTGCAGAAATTGAATTGTCTATATTTTTCATATTTATGTTAGTTATAACATTTTAATTGGAAGTCACATACATACAGCTACATTCTCTAGTCCAAAATGTCCTCTATAAGCATCATAACTGTGTCTTCACTTCAATAATAGTAATATATCAAAATGAACTGCATCATGATGTAGCAAACATTCTCGCACCTTACTTTCTGTATAGAGTTTAAAGGGTACTCTAAATGGAATGAGATTAAGGCCACTTGGCTAAGAAACAGTCCAGCAAAGCGACCAGTGAAAGTGTGTGCCTTTGATGTCCATTCATTGAAGAAAAATATAGTAAGCAGCTAAATACTTTAATGCTTTCCACACATGAAAAGTCTAAAAGCTTCCATGTACACCATGAAGCCTCTACAGTTAAGGTTTTCACTGTCAGCAAAGAAAAATGAATGACTTTCAGCTTTAAAGTTTAAATGCCCTGCTCAGCAGGGAGTCTGGAGAGATTTGTTCAACTGAAATGAGCTTATAATAAAGCTTTCTTCCAAAGATAAGTAAAGACAACATTCAGTAGCTCAATACTCCCTTACCAGAAAACACAAATAGGTTTTCAGTGTGTTATGATGCTGCTAACGCCTCTTATGTGGTATGTTGAAATTCATACTAATACACTTTGCATACAGATAGTAAAAATGCCAAAGTGTCTGAGGTATTTTTTAGATCTTTTTATGTGGGAAGGAAATCTGATTGAATTTTAACACAGACCAATATAATGGCTATCAGAAATATTTTCAATTGTGTGTGTGTGTGTGTGTGTGTGTGTGTGTGTGTGTGTGTAATTATATATATAATTACATTTCATACAAATGTTTTAAATACAATACCCTGTGATCTTAGGGCTTTTATATATAGATGAATCTATAAATTTTCTCCTATACCCTCTGTTCAACTTCACATAATCTTTTTGTTTTTTTAACCTGCAGTGTTTGAATGTTTAGGATATAGGTTATCACTGAAAACATTGTCCATTTACCTGGTTTGTGTTCACTGTTTATCATGGGATTTTCAGTGCTGCTAATGAGCTGTTAACAAGCCATCAGTTAAGGTGTTCATGCAGATTAACACAGTAAACATTGAGGAATTGATGTATTTAGCATTAAAGTACGCTATCTCAAAACGCTATGGGATAACTCATTCTGATTTCAATCACTGTCCTTCCCTATGCAGTCTCCTTTATGTTGGTAAAGCATTCAACTTGGCAATTTTGTTTATACTATATTTACAAACTGCATACGTAGTTAAAATATCAATTAACCAAAGTCATGAAGAGTGGCAAATACAAGCAATCCAGAAACAAAACCAATTGCTATTGAGAATGTGCTCTAAATGGGTCTCAGTATCTGTTCTTAACCTGAGGTGCCACTTTAATTAATGGGGCTGCCGCCGCACCACTGCCGCCAGATTTCTGTTCTCATCCTGAAGCAAAGTTCTTAACCCGAGGTACTATTTCTGGGTTAGTGGAGTTGTAACCTGAAGTGTCTGTAACCCAAGGGACCACTGTATATGATTTAAGTTCATTCTCACCATCACCCACCCCCCCTTTTGCACAAATTCTCATTTCATTTTACTGTGTCCAACAAAGTGAGTTCTGCCTCTATAATCTTATTCCAACACATATTTTCCATTTTGAAATATTATACCCATCTTTCAACTGAAAGATTCTCAAGACAGCTTACAACTGACATTTAGCCTGGATAAGAGGAGGCTGAGAGAACCTATGATAGCCATCTTCAAATATCTAAAGGGCTGTCACATGGAAGATGGAGCAAGTTTGTTTTCTCCTGCTCTTTTTATAATTATGAATCTGGAAGCCATACTTCTATCTTAGATTGACCAGTACCTTGCCCTGTTTTAGATGGATACCATAGTGCAGGGGTGAGGAATCTTTTTCTGGCTGGCAGGTCAGAGCCCAACCTTTCCCACCTCCTGAAGGCCACTTTGACATGATAACTTTAAAGAAAAAGGCTCGCTGTCAGCACCAATTAGTTACCTATGCTGAAAGCAAATCCCTTTCAACACCAATCTGATTATCAGTGCAGATGGCAATCCCCACATTCTGCATTAGGAGTTGCCAAAGGAAAATCTTAGTGTAGTTGATGCTAGTGAGATTCACTGTCAGCAAGCCCCACTTGTCAAGCAATATTGGGACCACACTTTAATCTCCTGAGGTGTGGTTGGCTTGAGAAAATTGCTTCCTAAGCCAAATTAGGAACCCTGCTGAGCCTAATTTGACTTGTGGTCTGGAAGTTCACTATGCCTGCCACAGTGCAATGCGAGGCAGAAAGGAAGTCAGCTATGGTTAGCTTGGTAGAAAATGAAACACTGCGAGAAATCTCTGCACTATTCCTGCCATCGCCACCCCCAAACGTTAAAACTTACCCTCCCACTGCTTTAGTCTTTATTAGTTATGAACATCAAGATAAATGCTATCTTTGAATAAGCAGGCATGAAAGATTGCATGGATCATTTACAGTTAAATGCTTGTGTTTCTTCCTGTAGTTTCATCAGCAGGGCTTAAGCTGAACTGCTTTTCTGCTTGTGATTCCCAGAGCAAAACAGTATAGTCATCGCCCATTTCAGTTTGTACCTCAATGACATCAATACTTTGCTAACTAAATATATTTGTGTCCTTCCTGTTACCTTCCGCTGCAGTTCTTTAACTCTTATAATACTTTTGCAATGTCATTCCAAAATTCTTACTATAAGTCCTCACTATGTATGCCAGGCCATTTTGACCCCGGTGGTTTGAACACCTCCCTTTTGTGCTTAGCACTGCAATATTTTTTCCTTTTCATCTGTTTTGATAAGATGGAACAAAGTGGCACTTGTTTGGCTTTGCTGTAGAAAATGAAATTAGGAATAGTGTATGAGTGCTTCTTAGCTGACTGTGAGATTTAACACATTTTCGTCACTATATGGACGAGAGGGAAGGTTTTAATTGAGGAAGCTAAGCAACAAACATTCCTTGAATTTTCTAGTTCATATACACGTCAGGCAAAAATTGAGGTGGAGAATTGGCATACACAGCAGTTAGTGTTCTGAGAGGAACTTATTCCATAGAACAGCAGATCCTACTACATGAGATTATGTGCAAACGTTGATGGGTAACAATTGGTATATTAGGGCCTTGAAAAAATCAAACGGAAAAAGTATTTGCTTACATTTTTATAATTGATGATGAATTTAAAAGTGATTATATTAAGAATATTTAATTATCCTAATCATTTCTGTACATATAATAAGAAAAATAATTTCATTTCTCTAAATTCAATATCAAAACATGTCAGTTTCCTATAATTTGTAAGAGTTTTTCTGCTTACCATTATAGATGAATGAACAACACAAATACCCAATCATATAATAATTTAAAGCATAGGTCCAATTACAGAATTCAAATGTTTGAAGACATAGACAATCCTCCAAATTAATAGTAAAGAGAAAGGATTTCACTATACTTGCCAGCTTGTGGCTCCCACTACAGCTTAAATATATTTATCCTTTTCTTTCATTGTTTTGCTGGTGTGGTTCTTATTATTTTACTTAAGAGTAACAGTTCCCCTTATAAACCATCATTTTAGTCTGAGGTTTCTTTTTGTTCCCAATATTTTTTACCATTTTTATTATAATTCCAATATAAATTATTACACACACACACAAATACACAGAGATAGATAGATAGACACACTATGTGAAATAAGCACACTTCCATAAGTATTGGCATTTGAACACTTGCTTTTTAACCTGTTCACCCAGGTTTTACCTGAGAAGTGACCCAGCTATATTGCTGTACTAATCTGGTCTAATACTCTATGATGAATTTTGTATTTGTTTTATTGATGTAATTTTATTGGTTTTTAAAAAGGTTTATCGTTTTCAAAACAAACTTTATCGAAAGGGAAAATTCCTTCCCATCAAGCACAGTTGCTCCTCAAGCACAGTTCCAATCCAATTTAAATACACACAAATACTTCTTGTTCAAAGAAGTGTATATTTCCATATGTCCCAATGAGTTGCTGACAGTCTGTAGCCATGTTCATGGAGATAAATGAGATAAAGATTTTATAAAACTTGTCTGGTTTTTATGTTGTTTCTTCAGTTTCAAGGTTTGTTGTTTTCCCTTAAAATAAAGTCCCACACTTGTCTAAACCAGCATTTAGAATTCTCCAGTACTGAGTGATTATAAGGCACACTACATTCATTAGGCAAGTTATAAAGTCTTTCTGGGTGAAGTCCTGAGCGTCTGCAGAAGAGAGAGGAGAGAAGATAGTCTGTAGAGGAGATGGTAAGAAGAACAATCCTAGGGTCCATATTCTGAGTGCATTTCTCTTACAGAGGTTGATCAGAAAGGACACTTATCCCACATAGGATGCCAGCAGATATCATCAGTGGGTTCACCCAAGTATTATTTTCAAAGTTTTTTTTTAACTTGTTTGATTTGAAAGGTGTATTTCTTTTTTTCTGGCTAAACACAAACTCTTAGGGTTTTTAGATTCAGGTAGGTAGCCGTGGTGGTCTGACACAGTCAAAGTAAAATAAATAAATAAATAAATAAATGTCCAGTAGCACCTTATCTGAAGAAGCGTGCATGCACATGAAAGCTTATACCAGAACAAACTTAGTTGGTCTATAAGGTGCTAGTGGACAATTTTTTTATTTTTTATTTTTTAACCATTTGGGTTTTTCTGAGTTTTGGAAGCAAGTAGAGCAACAGGAACTGTGTGTCATGGAGCTTTGTTTGAGCAGAGCTGAAGAATTATTTTCAGCTCTGTATTCTGAAACTTTATAGCTAGGCATTAGGCTATTTAAGCAGATAGATGATGGATTCACTAAAATATTATCTTCATGAGCAAAAGCCCCCACCAGACACATAAATAGCTTGTCCTTTCAGAAATCCCAGAATAAAAGATGAAAGGACAGATGTCTTTCGGTTGTAATTTCACAGCTGGATCCATGCAAGAAATTTGATTGTTGTGAAAGCACATCATACAGATAGGGTATGCTAAAATTTACATTTTGTAAAAAAAGAAATATAGTCAACAACAACTGCTGGCAGCATCTGGCATTACTGTACATTCTTTCGTTGTTAACTCTTCTACATATATATTTATACCCTATGATATGCATTTTCTAAAATTGTTTTCAAATGTCTCATTTATTCTTCTAGTTTGATATAAAAATATAAGAGAAAAAGTTGTAGATTTGTAGAAAATAATACTAAGAATCTGCATGTGTTGCAATTTAATTAGTTTCTAGCAGTGACAAAATATGCATTTTTACACTGGCTAGCACCACACATTCTGGAGCAGCAGTTCCAAAAAGAAAAAAATACAAGAAACAAAGGAAGTCTAATTACAATACTGCTTTACAATAAGTGACTGCAATAATTTCAACTCTCTCTTGACACTGACATTGAAATACTATGTTCTGCTATGAAGAAGTAGATGCCAATCATATGTTTTCATGCGTCTGAATTCCCACATTTCTTTTTTGAACGTTAACTGCTGAAAGACAAAGTAATTATTTCTATTATTCATTATTATTCATTAGTGCAATTATGATACTGCTCTGGAGAGCAATATTGTACCAGGCACTATACCAAACAACAGGACTTCCTACCTAAAAGCAGGGCTTTTGTAGGGGGAACTCACAGGAACTCAGTTCTGGCAGCTCTCAGGTAGGCACTACTGCCACTCTAAGAGAATGGCACCTCTTTTTCTAGAAAAATAGCACTGCCTAAAAGAAAGAAAAAGAGCCCCCCTTCAACATTCAATTTTGGTGAAATGGATAGAGAAAACTAGGACATGGTATCAGTCAGTGTAAACACACAGACCTCTGTCTGCAAGCTACAGAGCACCAGAGGGTTGCTTTGGAAATATTATTCCTAAAAGAGGCAGTTATCAAAATTAAATTGCAAAATATCATATATGGAGCAGTCATGGCTTAGGTAGATCAGAAGTAACTTCTGTGTATGAGTGAAATTACAACAGAGTAAATATATAACTTAGCAGTGCCTGCAGATAATGCTTCATATTCTGCTGCAGGTATCAGAAACATACACATACAATAAAAATTTTGCAGTTTGTATAGTACAAAAATATGCTTCCAATTTTGCTCTTTCTTTTTTGCTCAAAGTAGCATACATATCCATAACCTGGATGTATATAAATGTTAACTTGACGGTGTTGTTACTTTTGCAGGTTTTATACTTCAGAGTTGCTGAGTAAATCATCTGTGCTAAATCCACTCATTAGCATTCAATTTACTTTTCCATCTCTTTGAAAGAACCATTCAAATGGATAGGGCACTTATTTTGTTTTGATTCCTTGGTGGAAAAATGTATTCACATAAGTAAGCATGCACTGAGTAGCTATAAATCATTATTTCTCAGATGACCAGTGTCAGCAGGAGTCTCATATACTTCACTGCTGGAGTTAAATTTCCAAATTCATTGAATAATTATTGGTGCTGCTCTTAGCAAGTAAGAGCATTTGCTTCTTTCTGATTCAGTTAATTTTTAAATGGTGCTTACCCATCAACAAGTCTAATTTTCTCATAAACGACTACACTGAAATTAAATTACGTCTCTGTTGTGTACAAGATAATGCACACACTGGTAATAATGACATATAGTATTGTCCCAATTCCCCTTTCTAGTCTACTGTTTCATATTACCCCCTGTTTAGCCCACCCCCTGAGTCTTTGTAATTTAATTGGTCACCTTTCAGATCATACTTAAACTTTCCTAAAGAAAAACATCATTTTTTAAAAAAAGTTTGTATATTTAAAGTATTTATTAATTGCCCTTCCTGTAAAGGAGCTGAGGGCAATGTACAACAATCGTAGGAACATCACAGCTCAAATATTAAAAGCATATACTAAAAAGAAATAGTAACAATTTGTTAAAACACTGATTCAAACATGGCTGCTGAGGGTTAAACACCTCATTATCAAAATATAAGTAAGCAAAAATATATTCAACTGACACATGTAGACTGGCAAACATCCCTAGGGGAGAGACTATTTCAGAATTGGGTGCTTGCCACAAAGAAGGCCCATCTCTGTACCCCAACCTTTCCAATCCTGATGGGGAACCGAAGACTAGATCCCTTAGCCAATCTTAAGGATCAGTTTGGCTGTAAAGGAGAAAGCACTCTTGTAGATATTTAGCCCAGGGCCATTTAGGATTTTGTAAGCCTTGAATCAAACCTTGAATCAAAATCAACAGTAACAGCAGCCAGTGCAGTGCCAGGCAGTACCCGCGAAAATGAGAGCTTAGGTTGGCAGTGCACCTTCGGTGTGTGCTTGCATGTGCAGGGCTACCACTGCTCTCCCAAAACTCCTTCATCCTTGCCCCATCAACTTTGCCCCTTGCAACTTGCCTGTTACCAAACTAATGAGCTCAGTGCTGCCATAGGAGGATGCCGTTGCCTGCACATTCCCGCACCTCTGAGCCACTGCTACTTCCTGCAAAAAGACAGGTGTGCCTTAGAGTAATTTCCTGCTCACTCTCAGTTTTAAGAAAAAATAGTTTATGTGTGTGCTGTAGAAGAGGAGTGCAGATAGAAGGACCATTTATATGGCAAAAGGATATATTTGCAGTTTCTGGGCAGGGCAACATATATTTTCAATAAAGCCTCTCCTTTTGCAAAGAGGGGAGGGGTTGTGGGTGGGACCCGATGTCTGCCTCATGCAGGGGGCATTGCCCCCTGCTCCCCCCACTCATCTGGCTGGTGCACCTCGCCCACAGGTAAGCCCCCAATCGAGTGGCTTGGAGGGGACGGGGTTTGCAGTTCAACTTGCTGCTGCGCCAGCCATTCGGCCTCATTTTCCGCCTTCCCGTCGAACCCTTTCCATATTATCACCCCTTCCCAACATGCAGCTTTCAGGTCTGCAAACATACCCAGGACTGTGATTTCCCATTTCCTGAAAGGCCAAGCGGACATTCTCTCTTGATGCCTTTGGAATGACTTTATATATTTTGCAATCCATGCAGACACCAATAGAACAGTACTGACAGACATAATTTATTTTTATTTGGAAAATGTTATTTAAGTTGTAACAGCTTGGTGAGGGAATAGAATGGTGGCAATAGGTGGCTATTTTAGATATCCTTTGTGGTTCACATTAGCAAGCTCTATAAACAATAACTCCATTAATTGGTAATGGTTGTTCTTCTATTTTTGAGGGTTTTCCCTACTTGCCAAATAAAATTATTAATAGGAAAAAATGCATTTGCCATTAAAAGAAGAACAAATAGCAGGAAATGTACCGTAGATAATAAATGTTCATGGTACTGATATAATCTTGCTGGGGGGAGCACACAACATTTTTGGGAGTGGGAAACCACATTTATTAATCATACATTGCACTTTGATTGTGGAAACCAGCAATTTTCCTGCAACCAAAGCACTACCTCAAGAAACACTGTTTCAGTTCTCCCCCATTTGACCCATCATCTGTATCTTTCACAGCAACCATGTTATAGCAGCAGAAAACAACTCTTAATTCGGAAAGTTCCTTATCTCTTCCTCAGCCCTATCATTACCTGAGGCAGGTCTGCCATGCTACAGAACCATAATGAGGTCTGTAGTATTTTGTGTTCTACCATCCTGATGGTGTCCATACTGTCAACAGACATGTGAGGAAAGTCACTAGTATTGTATTTTATTTGAGGAACTAAAACATCTGTTGTGAATATGAATGACCAGAGATTTGGTTAGGTTTGCACTATATCCATTCAACATGTGAACCACAAAGACCCAGTTCCCTATGGATCTAACCATTTATTACCTTGTCAGCCAGTTGCTAGAACACTGTTTTACTTTGCACAAATGCTCAAAAATATGGTGTCCTAGGGTTGAGGAGGGATGAGCTGGTCCTTCTGCTGTCACTAATTAGCAGCAGACCCAAGTCTAGGGTGGCATGGCACAGATCAGGGCTTTGCCGTGACTGGCATGAGCAATGGGGCTGCAAATGTGGTGGCTATGCTGCCGCAACACACTCCACTGCTGCCCAGCCATGGTTAGGATTGCTCTACTGAAGTGGAAGAGCACTGGGAAAAGGTAGGGCTCAACCCTTGGTGCTCCTGTTTGAAATGCTCTCTAACATTCTTTCCCCAATGGAGTTTCCCCAGAGTGGCACTTGTATTTCACCCAATTTAATTGATAGGCAATAGATCCAGGACAGACAAGGGAGGGGGGGGGGATATTCACACAACATATAATTAACATACAATTGGTGGGATTCACAGCCATGAGATGTGCTAGTGACTATTCGCCATGATGGCTAAATTAAATTTCCAGGTTTGTGGTCAATGTACCTGTAAATAGCAGTTGCAGAAGGGCAGGCATTCATGCCCTGCTAGTCATGCCTGTCTATTGTGGTAAGCAGAATCTTAGAGGGACCTTAGAACTAGGACTCTTGTTCTTAATGTTTGTAAACACATCTTTTACCCTTGCAAGCATGCCTCGAATACTGTTGGATAAAAAGGAAATTTGTGGGGAAATGGTTAAGCACTTGTACCACCCAATACATGTATTTGCATTTAACATATAGTTAATCCCCTAGGTGTAGGGACGCGGGTAACACTGTGGGTTAAACCACAGAGCCTAGGACTTGCCGATCAGCGGCAAGTTTGAATCCCCGTGACGGGATGAGCTGCTGTTGCTTGGTCCCTGCTCCTGCCAACCTAGGAGTTTGAAAGCACGTCAGAAGTGCAAGTAGATAAATAGGTAATGCTCCAGCGGGAAGGTAAACAGCGTTTCCGTGTGCTGCTCTGGTTCGCCAGAAGCAGCTTAGTCATGCCGGCCACATGACCCGGAAACTGTATGCCGGCTCCCTCAGCCAATAAAGCGAGATGAGCGCCGCAACCCCAGAGTCGGTCACGACTGGACCTAATGGTCAGGGGTCCCTTTACCTTTAATCCCCTAGGTGTATTGTTTGTGTTTTTATTTTAGAAACCATATCTTTGTGGGGGTGGGAACTTTTTTGAGGTGTGGGGGGGCTAGAGGTGAACAGAATACTTAAATGCCTAAAGGCAGAGGGCACAAAATAAACGAGTATCAGTGGTAACAAGATTCTATATTGTTGGTTATGACCAACATCCAGTGCTCATTTCGTGCCTAATTTACAGAAACCTGCATCCAGAGTAGACTCTGCAGATTACCTGCAAGTAGCAGCTGTATCTGAGTAATTATTACTACATACGGAATGTAGAAATATGAATGACTAGGAGGAAAAAAAGTCATTTCTAGTCTCTGCCTATCAGCTGGTAACATCTGTTTCAGGGACACCAGCTCCCATTAGCAGCCAAAGTAATTGAAATGAATTGCTGCTTATATGGAGCACAATGACCCTGTGTCTTTCTGGGCTATGTTGTGATAATGCGTCACTGCATGCACATATACTGTAAATAAGATTCGTGTTCTCTGCTGAGCATCTGTACCACTGTTTTGTTGTTGTTGTTTAATGCTGCTAAGCCACAAAGGGAAATGGGAAGCCTAGAAACTTCTGCCTGTTTCCACAAAGTCTTTGTGCATGATATCATTTCTTTTATTGTGAAGCATACCATGATATTTACTTAATAGAAATAAAATAGGTAATTTTAATGCACCCACCTCCACTTTATCTTCTTATGTTACATAGGTAAGAGGAGCTATATATAAGAAAACAAATGTGCTTAGTTCAGCTTTTTCTTTCAAGAAAATTTGATTAGGAATGTTGTAGTAGTTGTTACTGTCAGCCTTCTCAAACAGCTTAGGAAGCAATGCATGCCCGTGTAAAAATGACAATTACAGAAGTTATATTAGCAAATAAAGTGGTTTCACAGCTTTTGTGCAGCCAGAGTTCAAGTCTCCATATAAACACAAATATTTAAAAAAGGCTTGTGTTAATTTCACTTCATAAACTGAGGTGCTTAACATCTTCCCCTATGAATTCCCAGTGCAAGCAGGGGCAATTAGAAACTGAATTACAAAGTCAAGCATGTGTGTTTCACAGAACTGTTCCTATGCTTCAAAGCAGAAAATGGGGTAATCTGACCTAGAAACATGGCCAAAATCAGTCCTTGGTTTCATTTGAAACGGGGTGGGAGTGGGGAGTGATGTGCATACAAAATTTGCTGTGATGATTTTTCTATTTCTGTATTTTGCTCTTGTCCCAGTTATCACTTAAGTAGTTATTATTATAACAATTGCAGTCAGCTGTGCTGTTATATTTTAATATCAAATATGTGCCAAGAAAGAAAAAACACCCAAGATTATTCTTGTTTTGATTTTTGTGATAAACACAATTGCTTTGCTTGTACTCCTAGACCTCTGTTTAGAGAAAAATTACAAAATGCTACAAGCTGCACTGCAGGAACCCTTATCTACTCACCTGGCAGTAGAGCAAACATTAAAATCATCATCCTAATTTTAAGAATAGCAGCAAATTATTAGTTGGACCAAAGAATTATTGATTAATTGATTTATTAATGTGTTTGCCGTAGGGACGTCAGATAGGCCGCGCCCATTTTTGCAGGTTAGATCTGACTCCAAAATGCATATAATAGTTAAATCCTCTACATTAAGAGGAAGAAGAGAGCAATATGATTACATGTAAATAATTTTGTCCTGTGGCACCAAGAAAAGAATAGGAGTTTTTCCTGGCAAACTCATTAAAGATGGATGCAATTTAATTTTAAATAAAGAAGCTCAGCTGAAGCCCCTCAACCACTGTCATTTGCATGGTGATCTTAGAAGCTGCAATATAGATGTGCTAGGTCCTGTTTATTATATTTAGGAAACAATTTTAAAGAGCTTTGTAGTTTTACCATTGCTGGCAATTAATTTGTCCAGTAAAATAAGAAAGAGAACACTTTCATGTGCTGTGGTGTTTTAATTCTTTGCTGATATGTGATTAAGTATTCTCTTTCACATAGAACAAAGTGGCATGTTTCTTTGTTATTTTATTCTCTTGTTTTAGGATAGTGGTGAGTCCATTTCATCTTAATTTGAAAATTTCTTCTTGAAATTTAACTAAGGATTTAGTTCATTTATCAACTAGTTTTAAGTGCCACATTTCTTTCTTTCTTTCTTTCTTTCTTTCTTTCTTTCTTTCTTTCTTTCTTTCTTTCTTTCTTTCTTTCTTGTATAGGAAGGTTCAAATCAATAGGTGTTTTATCCAGAGATAAATGAAAACTTTAAAAACAGAGAATTGATTTAGAATAAAAGTTGGTTTCTGTTAAAGTAATGTCTGGAACAGGAATGAAGGGGAGTAACTGGTATACAAGGAAGCTGCAGGAATGGGAAGAAGGCAGGCAGGCAGGCAGGCAAGCAGACAATCAGAGATGTAGAAATTCACTCAGTGAAGGTGAGAATTTCTGGTTGTTGCACAGAGACTGATGGTTGATGTTGAAACATTTATTGTCAGAACAAGGAGAACAAACCATTTGAGGGGTGCTGTGCTGCAGCCTGAAAGAACAACTTTATCCATTCTGAACTATTAGGGGAAATCTATACATAGGTCGCTCCCTTTTCCAGTGCTGACTGGCTCTAACCATCACTTTTGCAATGATGAAAATGGATGGGTGAACTATTAGGTACAGTATATAATTTGTTCCATTCATAGTGATGAAGATGCATATAGTGCAACAACTGTATAAAACCTGTTAGGAGTTCAAAGAAAGAGCCTGAAACTAATCAATTTTATTATTCAGCTCAAGAAATCATGTTTTACATTCTTAGCCCATTGGACTGTTAAAGTACTAAGAGCATGTAAAATTATAATAAGCACATAGTAAAATCAACAACATAAATTAAAACAATAAAAGCAAGCCAGTGCACACCTACAACAAACTGATGCTTGCTAATTTTTGATATTCTCTCAGGAAAGCAGATTGCATCATAACAAACACACGTGTAAAATACATGTTTTATTGTTCATTAAACACTTCAGTTCGCCCGAAAGCTGTACGCTGGCTCCCTCGGCCAGTAAAACAAGATGAGCGCCGCAACTCCAGAGTTGTCCGCGACTGTACCTAACGGTCAGAGGTCCCTTTACCTTTACCTTTTTACACATGTTAAATTGTCTTAATTTGGAAAGTACTTAAACTGCTTGTAAACATGCAAAGGCTTTAGGGCATTCCTGATGTGATGGTCTCTGATTCAGTTTAATTTCTGCACGCTCTAGAAGTATAATGACATAAATCTAAAAATCTTAACTTGCTAAACAAGAATAATATCAATATTACTTGCAATATTACAAGTAGACTGTGGAAATTATTTTTAGCATGGAGGACTATGCCAATTTTCTAAAACATCAATCTGTAGATTCTTTGGTTTTAAGTGTGGATTGGGTAAAAAGCAGAGGCTTTTAGATAACTGAACCAGGAAGAAGAAACCCATTTTACTTGTTTCAATCGTTCATCTCTGGCACCAAGCTGTCTAGTCATATCAAAGCTGCAATTGAAACCATGTATCATGTATTAGTAGCTTGAAGTAACTTCATGTAGTAAACATGATCCTATAACATACTTGGAGCCAAGGATTTTTGTGGCGGCTGATAGATAATAAAGATTATTTAAAACAGAAAAGAAAAAGAAAAACCTTTTGCAAATCTTTCTCCAGTCAGGAATGGAGGCATCAGTAAAATGAAGAAGTGTCTACTTTTTTCAATTTAAAAATATTAATTGATGAGCACTGATTAACATGGAGAGCCTCTCCCAAAGAAAATATATTGCTCTATCCCTGCCTATTGCTCTAGCCATTCAGAATTTCAGATACTGTAATCACGAGCATGGGTCACCCAACATCCAGACTCTCCACACACACAAAACTGATTTTCTACTGGTCAGTGTCAAAAGGTTAATTTTCAGTTAGTATGCAGTAAATGTTTCTGCAACTCTATCCTATGCTGTGGCATATTTTAGATACAAAGGTTCATACTGGAACAGTAATGGCAAAATACATTTAATCCTCAGATTTTTGCAACAGATACAATTTGCATGTTTAAAAAGTTTTATTGCTCCTCAGTTTCTTAGAAATGTCACTCTCCAAACTGAATATTGAGGTTAAATCTAAAGAAACAAGGTTTTAAATTGCAGAATAATTTTCCTTTAGCAGACTTTCAGCTGTTGAAGCAATGGGGAGTGCCGTACATACGAGGATAGGAATGACTGCATTTAAGATGGACACATTGATATAGGACTGAGTAAAAAATGGCAGAACGTGTGAATGGGCACATTCTTCATGTCCTTGCCGGATACAGAATCTGTGTGGGTGAGAAATGACCTCAGAGGTTATGTGGGTGAAGAATTTGTGCCCCTAGAGATTTGAGTGTCTTTTTACACCTTTTTCAGATGCTTATCCTTGTCTGTTCCATTTCAACATGGACTTTAATATTCAATTTGCAAGCTCCGTTTTGATTAACTGTACAAGGCCATGCTACATTCTTCAGCACAAACTCAAGGACGTGTAGGCTTGAGGTGTATAAAATCTCATCTGTGATCATAATATTAGCTACACAAAGGAGATAGCTAGAAAACAACATTAAAGTGCTGGTACTGGAGCTCAAAGGAACTAATGTTTCTTTTGTTGGGTGGTTTGACTTTATCCTTCCTAGTGCTGTAGGTTCAAGTTCAGTTATGAAAATAATCTCATCCAATAGTTTTTAAAACTTTCCCATTCTTGGTTAATTCAGCATGGGAATCCATCGACTCTGATGCAAAGATGTCTTTGCTCACAGATTTCAGTAAATTGTCACATTCAAATCTAATCATCCTGGTTATTCAGAGTCAGCTTTGGAGCACAGGCCTTTTGCTAGCTGTACAGTTGTAACAAAAATACATATATTTTTAAAACACTTATTTTAGACACAGGGAACATATCTATACAGAGAAATTCGGGCCTCTTATTTTATTTTCACCTTGTTTAAGTGAAGGATATCAATGCTTACATGTATGGAAAATTAATTAAGTTGAATGACTAATTATTGTTGATATTTTTAGTTAGATCACTTGATGATGAATAGCTTAATCCTATCTATTTTAATACTATATCATAATTATGCATTTTGAAGTACTGTGCAGATGAAAGTTTAAACTGAAGCCCGTTTCATTACCGGAAAAGGGGTGGAGAAATGTATATTATTATTCACCTTGACCAAGGAAACTACTAATGAAATTGAAGAAAAAGTTCTGCCACTTTAAAATATAGTTATAAATATATTAGATAGTTACATGGGACAATTTATTGCTGGTGTGTGGTTGATACCCAGACTGGATTACTATTTGCAATTTGTTATGCTAATTTTGGGGGTTCATTAATATAGTTTTAATACCTCATGCAAACCAACCCCAGACTTCTCTCTGCCAGTTTTTATTCCTTAATAGAGGGGCAAATTTGTTTCCACAGTCAGAAACATACTCCCCACAATGGGAGGGCCTCTTCCAGTATTACTTTTTCATTTCTTGATAGGAGCCGCTGCCTACAAGAAAGAAGATTAAAGTGTCTACAAGTGTTTATCAGTCTTCACTAGTATTTGCTACATGGAGAGCTTACTGTTTGAGATGGAGGGAAATATAGACAAACCGGTAACCTTTCATCTGTGAGACAGACCTCTTGTGTGTATAGGCAAATTTAAAAGGAACGAGTGTGACATTCAGTCATTAGTCCAATCTTTTCATACTACCCACACAGATCTTTCCATCAATAACAGCAAGTTTTTGCTCAAGAGGTCCAAAGGGAAGGGAGGCTGTAAATTAAACACTCACAAGCAAGGACAGTCAGCAGGGAGCTAAGGTTGAATGTGTAGAAGTAGGAGGGGTCAAGGGGGCGAAAGTTGGACCAGAAAGTGATGGTGCCCACAAAATTCAAAGACAAATGAGGGAAAATTTGAGACAGTACTTAGAGCTGAGGGAAAGAAGTGCAGGAGAGTATTGTGCCAAGGGGTGTGGAATGTGAGGCCAGTTACCATCACACAGGGAAATGAAGGTTTGGGTGGCAGTTCCCTCCTCAGTCATACTTTCATTTTGTGACCCAGTTTTTGTACACTTTCCTGCTCATTTGTCTTGTTTCTTGCAACTATATTGTCCAAATCTTAATTAACGTTGATTTTTTTAAAGCACAAACTGGTTTTATTTTGAAACCCCTTTTCAAGCAATGGGAAATATTTGAAGGTAGAATTGTACTGAGTTAAAATTTCAAAGTAACAGAAACATCAAAGGCATATCATCTGGGTCAGAGAAAAACCTTGGCAGAATTGCTGATTGAACTCTTTTATTGTTGACCTACAGGACTTGAATAAACTTTCAAGGACACTTCTGAGGTCCTGTCAAATAAACTGCTATGCAAGCCCTTTCTGTTGGCCTGCAGCAATTATCTACCACCATTATTAAAATTTAGTTTTAGGGCATATTGGCACGCACACTTTCAGCTGTGTACAGATTTCCAAATGGTCATCTCTTTCTATAAATGAAGAAATAGGGAAAGCAGTAACAGATGTTCAGTGTTACTACAAGGCTTTATTAATGTGCATACTGAACATATTTGAATACTACCACTTTATAGGCCCTTGTTGATGTACGGTGTCTAATTTATATAGCTCAAACATGATCCAAAAGTGCTTAAGCCCAGGATTTCCTTTTATTTTACAAAAATGCCAAAATCCCTTTGAAATCCCAGTAATGTCTGGGAAGATCCAGACGTATGGCAGCCCTAATCTATGTGACACTTCTGGTCACATAAGATGCCCCCATTATTTTTTGCTGCTGATTTAAATTTTTGAATTCTCGTCTATAGTCACCCCTTAGACCAGGCATAGGCAAACTCGGCCCACCAGATATTTTGGGACTACAACTCCCATCATCCCTGACCACTGGTCCTGTTAGCTAGGGAAGACCCTTAGGGATGAAAGTGAGTGCAGGGGAAAAGAAAATGCAGTAGAACCCAGTTTCATAAATCCTGTTCCATGTGTATGACTTCCATGTGTATGTCCATTAACTTCAGTTGCTCTACTTTGAGTAGGACTAGTGTTAGATACAAGCCAACAAGGGCTCCCACTAGCATAACAGGGCTTCTTCCCCCTCTACTCCACCTGCAGCGCCAAAAAAAAATGACTCTGGGGGATTAGGAGAATCCCCAGAACACAATGAATGGTACCCATAGTTTAAGTCACCATTTGAAATTGAATTCAGATTCTAATAAAATTTGCAGGTAATTTTTTGTTGAAACCAGCATGCATTATTCTGGTTAATTTTATATTCCTGTTTTGTGTTTCAAGTACAGTAAATTTTATTGTTCAGAACCATCAACAACAGGAAAACCCTTTACCCATTGTTAGTAATTTTTAGAATTTATCAGTTATGCTCATGAAGTAAGTGGCTTTTGCAGTAGCTTCCAAAAATGTCTGTCTTCTGGCCTAACAAAGCAAAAAAACACACACAAAGAAACCCGCCTTGACAGGATAGCCTTTGCAAAATTATTGAATCTCTGGAGACAATTCTAATATTAATAAATTTCAAGGGAATGAGAAATACTTTTATCACTTGGAAAGGCTAGAAGAACATTTATCCAGCACAATGTCTAGCAATAACGAGAGATTTTTACAAGGTCGTTCATCTCTTCCTTCAGTAAATTGTTATATTCATAAATTGCATTTTTAAACTTCTCTGTTGTCTTCCTGTTTTCCATTACATTTATCCAAGGGTTTTCAAAGTTGTTGCTGTTTCTATGACCTGAGTATATTCCTTTTCTGTCCTAAAATCCATTGGCATATACATAAGAAACAAAAACTTCAAGATATTAGGTTTTTTAAATTTCAGAAATGAGTATAAGTTTTGTTTAGAAAGCTACATAAATTAGGTTGTTTCATTTCAACAGATAAATCATTTTGAACTACTAACTTCTTGGTATTAACGAGCAGAATAATCAGTTTACACTTGTTTAACGCTACATACATAATGCACTAGCTATTTCTTCTTTTGTCCACCATCTGTTAAAACTCCAGACAATTATACTTTGGTTTTAAGATGAGCAAATATTCTGCACATATCCTACTTCAACCAAATTTGTTTGAGGGTTGATCCATCATTCTACTTCCTATGTGCCATAGTGAACCCAGGGAATAGGCAGCTGCATCACTGCATCAGAAGACCTTGCAGAGTACATAATGTGGGTGGTACTATTAATTAGTTTAGAAGACTGATTAAAATCAGTGGACATAACTAAAGTAAATAACTTAAATGAATACTACCCTGTTGATATTTGGGGATTCTAACTGTAAATCAAAATGAGAAATAATCTGTTCTTTCTTTGCATGAGATGCTTAGCTTCCATTTATAAATCTGAGTCTACCACCCCCATCCAGCTGTCCTCATCCATATCAGGGAATGTCTACAATGATATGGGCTTTCATAATTACATTTCCAGATGGTTTGGAAGTCATATATACAAAAGGTGTGACACATATGATGCCCAATATCTGGACCTTGGAGCTGCTTGTATAGTTATTGATCCCAGACTGGGAGCCACTGAGCTGATGATTGATGCCAACAACTTTGTGACAAAGATGGTGGTGGTAGATTCACTATCCCCATTCATTCCAAAGAGGTGACTGGTGCTATCAAAAGTGATACTGCTGACCACCTGTTGGACAATCAGGCATTGACAGATGTTGTTTTATGTACATAATATCTCTTGATTGGAGCCAAGGAGTATAGCACAGAGATGAATATGCAGCAATTAATCAACTACTTGTGCTCCATATGCTGATTTACCCCTTTCATTTGAGAAATGTTCAACCCTCCTTCCAACTGCAGATCTTGTATAAATAAAAATTCCATTGGGCCATTTCCTGTAGTGAAAATGAAAAGAAAATGCATTTGCGATCTGCATTTGAGCATCAAACACTCTTCTAATTAAATTGTTCTTTTAGATCTTTTAGATATCCTATGGAGTGTGTTAAACCCTCTACAACAGATTAAATAAAAATGTTTTTTTTAAGAATAAAATTAGCCTGATGGGAAAAAGAGACCCAATCAACTGGGGATTATTTCAAGTGCTACATGAAAAATGCACACTTATCATCTATGTAATTAGATTTTAATAAACACTTTTGATAGATACCTTTAAAGATATATTTTAATGGCAAAGTGGTGTCGGTGTCATGACTAACAGTGTGAAGAGAGGGGCTTTTTTAAAGTTGGATTTTTAATTACATTTTAATTATGATAAGCTTTTTCTAAACTAAGGTATTTTCCCAAATGATTATTAATGTTATAAATCAGTGTTCAGAAAGTGATGCATTACTACAATGCCTCAGCCAGTAAAATAAACATAGGAACTGCTTGTATTTTTTTGTTCTAAGCTAGATAAAAATAATATTAAAAAATGTGCAAGCTTTGGCACACATGGAGTCCACTAAAAACAGCTTCTCCATGCGAACCAGGAAGTGACCTTTCCAGATAATGGAATGACTCTTCTTTTCGTATCTCTGTGATCTCCTGGGTGACACCCTTAGGCAGCTGGATGTGCATGCCTACTCCATCTGTTTCCCTCCCTCCCACGTCCCCTCTGCACGGCACTGGGCACTGGCAGCCCACGCTACACCACTGCTGGTTAGCAGCTTGTTTGCTGGAAGAAAACTATGAGGAAAAATTGATTTCCCCTCACTCTAAAATAGCCTTTTATGAATCAGTCACATTCATACCATTCATTTAAAGCAGCCTTAAGGCTGCCGACCTCACAGACTGACATATCCCAACACCCTTAACAAACTACAGTTCCCAGGATTCTTTGATGGAAGCAATGGCTGTTAAAGTAGTATAAGAATACTTTAAATGTATGACACAGAGAAGTTCCATTGACACAGCTGCTTCTCATCAATATCAATATTTGGTGAATGGTATTTGGACAGGGATGCTGATTGCTTATCTTTCTACTTAATTGCACCCTATAGTCCACTTAAATATATGTCTAAAACGTAAATTTACCATAGTAAACGAATATATATATATATATATATATATATGCAGGTTTTGGTGTCCTCGGGTGTCTTCCCGTGTAAAAGTTGGGGTGTCTAGGCGACGTTTCGACGAGGTCTCACTCGTCATCTTCAGGCTGGTGCTTTCGGCTTCTTGTTACTGGAACAGAGTTACTGGAACAGAGAGCTCTGTTCCAGTAACAAGAAGCCGAAAGCACCAGCCTGAAGATGACGAGTGAGACCTCGTCGAAACGTCGCCTAGACACCCCAACTTTTACACGGGAAGACACCCGAGGACACCAAAACCTGCATTCCTGTACCCGTGAAAATCTACGAAAGCATATATATATATATATATATATATATATATATATATATATATATCCATCCTCTCCGGTAAATAATAGTATTTACAGTATGATAGTATTTACAGCATTCATTGCATTCTTAGGGTCAGACTAGGTGTAAAATCTGTAAAGTTAGATCTATCTCAGTCTTCTTCTTTCATTAAAGCAACCACAGTGCCCTCAGATATGACCCATAGTTCTCGGGAAGGAGAGGTTACCTCCCAAAGTAACCTCTCTATTAGCAGTGGAGAAGGAAAAAAGATACCTCTATTGTACCTCCATTTCCATCTGCTGTGTATACTGTTAGCATGGGAGGAGTTTATGTCAATAATGGTGCATGAGGAAAAAGTTAACCCCTGTGGCCAGTTTTCCACCATGCAGTAGATTCTTTCAGCAACAGAAACAGTTTTGATGATCAAATGATGGGTCTTCTATGTCATGCCTAATGTGGCCCTTATTGGCTGCCTAGGCTTTTATCTGGTAGGATTAAAAACTCTGCTATATAAGAGTGTGCAAACAATACTGCACTGCCCATCAAGTAAGCAATTTCCCCCCCTGCGGTGTGGTATAATACTGCTTTGTGGAGAAACTGAATTAGTGGCCAACTTACTGTTCTGACTATGCGCACATATTTCTTTTCAGCTAGGCAAGTTTGTATTAATAATGTTTCTTTGGGGAATAGTGACAAAGTGCCAGGATGTCTAGAGTAAATTTTCTATTGATCAGCAAGACCCAAATTCACTCCAATTCGATATTATTTATGTTGGTAATTACTAAATAGAGTAGGCAGAGCCTGGACTGGAACCAAGATTGACATTCAGGCTTAATACTATAATGAGGCTTTAATAAACCAGTAATAGGCAGCTTCACAAAACGAAATGAGCAGTGATCACAAACACATAAATCAGTTGTGCAGATCTTAAATACATAAATGGTATTGATTTTTTAAAAATACTTTTTTTTTTGTCCAAATATAATTATAGACCAAGATAGCATTGCTTGATATGGCAACAGACCTTCGCAAAAAAACCAAAACATTTGCAAATATTGAAAAATGATACACTATGAACATTCTTGCATTTTTTAAAAAAGAAGCTTGGAGGTACACAAGGAAGGCAGAAGGGGTTATTTATGATGTCAACTGTACTGTGTCAAAACCCATCTGGTATCATACCACCAAGAGGTTGAGCTCCAGGGGTCATCAGTTTTATTTGTGGGGGAGACAGATGTGAGAAACCCTGTTAAAGATACATTCAGGTCCAGTTCCAGAGGCGCTAGTCGAAAGTCAAAGGGGGGCAGAGTTACATAATGTAGTCTAATGCAGGTGCTCAGGTATCAGATTCCAAAAGGGGAAGGCGCAAAGGGTGGAGATATGCAGGGCCAGGCCTTGAGATCCACTGATGGATCTCAACTAAGTGACAGGAGTTGAAGTGTAGCATAGTTGGCACTCTTGAGCGTAGTCTAGCTTTTGATTGGATTCTTGAGGTGCCTGGCTACGAGAAACCCTGGGCTGAGAACACCCCTAATGCCTTACAGCTTTCAGCAGTTAAACCTTGCCACAACAGCAGTGTCAATGAGAAAATGGGTAAGTAAAATCCATAGGATGGTATGCAATTGCATGTCCCATCAGTGAAAGGATTCCCACTTTTGGAATGGGACTTTTCCTCCTCTCCTCCCCCTATATATGCTACACAGCCTTCCTAGGGGTTGGGGAAACATATTCCTAAAACCAGAGGTAGCCTAAATAATAGGTTAGGCTCTGGACTAGGGTCACTGGAGAGAACCAGTCTAATACCCCAGTATCCACTGAATAAGTCTGCAGCACATTCTCTCTTCTCTGTCATATGCCTTATTCAATTTTCTTGAAGTAAGTATTGTTTGGGGGAAGTTTCAAAGCATGAAAACCACTTAGTCAAAAGGTCTATTATTTTATTAGAATGCAGGTGGAGGAATAAAAGGGAAATAGTTTGTAAAACAGAAGATATTTTTTGACTCACCTACACATTTGAAATTCTAAGATGCCCTAATCTCAGATACGCACAAAATAATTGTGAAGGGACAGTTGCCTGAAGTCGAAAGGAAGAGCTGAGAGCTGTCATAGGGCAGATAGGTGATGTTTTTGTGGTGCTCACAACAATGAAGAATGAAACCATGTGTATCTTTCAGGGCAAAGCCTTGACACTTAGGGCTAGGCAGGAGCATCATAACGTTGAAAATGAGACTTTGGCAGCTGCCTAGAGATCAAAACAGGTGAGAGTTGAAGCTCAAAATCTCTTCTTTTAAGACAGGCCACTAATATGATATTCAGTTAGCTGTGGACATATTGGATAATTGGTATGTGCTGAAGAAGTTAAGTGTGTGATGGTGCAGATAGGATACTTGGAGGACAAAAACTGAATTCTAAAATTCTCCACAAGTTCCATCTTAAAATCCACTCAAGTCCTCTCACGTGTTCAGTTTCCAAACTTTGCAGTTTTGGGTGGTCTTAGTTTCAGTAGTTGTCATAAACAAGGGTTCCAACCTGGACTGTGCATCAGATAGAGGTGTGATATTTTAATTTTTAACTATTTTAGTTTACTTCTACATTTTATTGCTTGCATGAATATGTCTGCATATTAGAACACTAATAGCATTTACTAGACCTATATTAATGTTTGCCCTAATCTAGCAAGGAAGATCCATGTTCAGTAGCAGCATCTTGCTCATGTAGCCAGTGCTGATGCATGTCTGAATGTGCACTGCATTTTTAAATTGATTTATTTCTTTTAAAACTTATATAAAACATTAAGCATCAGTACCTGAAGAATCTTCATTGGCAGAGTGTTCCACAGAGTGTTTTCCACTGCTGAAAAAATCCCTAATCCTCAGGTCTGTCCTGCTGAGGCGCTGGAGCAGTACCTCAGATGAAAACCAGAGCATTAAGGGTAAAATATATGAAAGAAGGTGGTCCTGCAATATAATGCTGCTCTCAGTCCTATAAATGCCCAAGATATATATTTCATACACATGTAGACACATTTTGATACACAAACTGGTATTGTACAATTGCATTAGGTTGTGCATACACATACAGCTATATGAAAGCAGTTCCTGCAACTAGAGAGGGTCAAGAGGGTCTCCCTTCCTTGTATGCTATCTGGGAGTTTTCCCGACTCTCCAAAGTGGATTTGGAGGAGGCACAAGAGGCATAGGGAGAGAGGAGGGGCCCCATGGTGCTAGTGTGAGTCCTTGAGCTGGCTTATACTAGTGGAATGAGTTTGTTGATTCCAGGCCATTGTATGTACAGGCACAAGTATGTAAACATTGAATACAATGGTGTAACAGATTATAACACTTTTATTAGTATTTGTGTTTGATTTATTTTACACACACACGGCCTAGTAGGAAAACTTCATTAATTAAAATTTTATAGAGGTCATGTGCTCAAAGCTGGATATCTTATTTGTGATGCATTTGCAAAATATTAAATGTGAAACTGTCAATTAAATTCATATATATAAACATACAAAACCTCTGAGAAATATCAAATGTGACTGAGGTAATATAGCATTAAACATTTTTTGAAAAACAACTGGATGTCTGGATTCTGACAAATCAGTTGGGAGAGGGTTTCTTAGAAAAAAACAAAAGAAATTATGCTGACACACTTTACTTTTGCTGATGAGGCACTGGTAAAGCAATGATGCAAGGAGCCACCTTAGACTAGTGTGGAACAATCAACATTGCCATTGCACTAGCATAATTAGACTAGTGTCTAATTGGTCTGATCAGCTGTGATGGTAAATTATTTATTTTTATTAAGAGATAGAAGCAAGGGCCACTTTTGTGGTTGTCCTAACTTGCAAATTGCACTGTTCTTAGCTTCACTCTGAAGGCTTGTGGTGTAAGCTTGTATACTGACTGTCTAATGGTAGTATCTACATATTTTAATGAGGAGGGGAATACAGAAAAGTGTATATATGCTGGCTCTTCATAAATCTACCTCATGCATTCTTCCTCTTGAAAACTGAATTGTTTCTTTTCATTAACATATGATAACTGGGATAGGTTTCGTATCACTATCCACCATTCCCATTTGGCTTGACATTTGCAGAGTTCAGATGCAGCGCTAATAATCTTTCTGTGCTGCTCATTCTAATGATGTCCATACAGTAAACGAGATGTGAGTACTGCCACCCTAATGAAAAGTATATGCGGGGCCAGAGGGGGGGAGAGGGAAGAGACCTGCTTAATTACAAAAAAACCCAAAAACTGTTGTGGGAATGAGTTGTTAGAAACATAATTGTTCTGATTGATTACTGAGATGTTAGAGAACTTATTTATGTATTTGTTTCTCTGTACATCAGTCTCCTTCCTTTGCTGCCTGTGTCGCTGATTTGCTGAAGTCACTTGTGTAATACTTTATTCTCCAACTGAATCCATCTTTTTATTCACAATAGACAGAGGAGGGCAATGTTAAAGTTATTTCAGAGTCTTATCTCACACAAATCCTGAACGTGTTGCAGATGCCTAAACTCACAAATAATTGCTGCAAGCAAAACATTGTTCCACCACATTATATCATCCAAATGTCTAGATCTCACTTGATATTATTCAGTAATTCAACACATGATAGAGCAAGCAAAATAAGGTAAGCAAAAAAGTTTGTTTGTTTGCTTTCTAGATAGGAGCCTTTTTTGTCCTCATCTTTCCCCAGAAGATCTTTAATAATAAATGGTTTTAGAGGGGCTTGCAGGAAGAGAAAAAGGAGCAAATATTTTCCCTTCAGAGCTCAGGTTTAAGAAAAGAAAGTAAATAATTAAGAAGTGTGGTGGTTGGAAATGCTCATAACTCTTTCACCATTTAATCTTTGACTTGTAGGCAGAAGTACATAATTGCCCTCAGTAACCCACAGGAGTGCTGACCACTTGCAGAATCCCAGTCCAGCTAATGGGGAAAAGTCAGTCATCTGCCCTGTACCAAGACAAAACTTAGGCTATTTTCACAGATGATGTTTAAATCACTTTTTGTACTTCCTCACATAATATGGATGTGCATTGGATAGAATTCAGATTCAGTTTAATACACCTTGGAACTTAAAAAACGTGAGCTTAACAAGCAACTCTTAAGGTTTCATCTTTGTTGTTCATTCTTTTTTCTTTCTTTGAGTATTTTCTAGCAATCTTTGGATCTATGTTCTTATCTTATTTACTCACTCTACATTATTTACTTTTAAGAATACAAAAAAAAAATTAATTAAGAAAGGGGTACATTTTGTAATGCAGACACCATATGCACTACCAGCCTGAAACTGCCTCTGGCTGGCAAGAGCTCCTTGCAGCAAGCCATTTTGTACATACTGGTTTGTCATATAGATCAGCCCTGACCTCTTAATTTGGCTGCATGCTATGAAAAGCCACGGAAAAGGATATTTGCCAGTGAAGAACAAAAGCCACAAGGTGTATGGAACAGTTTCATGTGGACTCCTTTTGGTTGTTGTATTGTGAGAAGCAGTCCTCAGCGTGGCTCATGAAAGTGTCCTTTACTTAGAGGTCAATCTTGGGCAGTTCTATTCATGTCCTTTTAGTTTCAGGAACACAAACAAACATTCCAAATCTAGTAAAAAAACCAGGAAATGTGTCATTCTCTTATGTAACTCTGTACCACCACCACCCCAGTCAGGAACATGCATGTTATGACTAGGGATGAGGGACAAATTCGATTTAGTTCTTATTGAAAGCTGAATCTACCAAATTCATACTTTCTGAAACAATATGAGAACCAAAATACAGCCACCCTTCAAAATTCCACGCAGACAAGGAAACCGTTCTCAGCACTACCTGGAGATGCTGGTGATTGAACCTGAGACCTCATGCATAGAAAGCAGATGCTCAACCACTGAGTTACAGCCCTTCCCCTGTACCATCACATTCTGTCTTGAACATCACCTTGAAATTCAATATTTTCTTATGCTTCAGATAGACAAACACCTGAGCAAAGGAAAGACCTATGTTTCTTCTTAGCTTTTCATATTGTTAGGCAATTTGAGACACTTAGCTCTATTTCTCAAAGCCATCTCACTAAGGAGGCTATGCAGGCCTGGACCAGGACCTGGATACAGTGGTAAGCTAGATTAGAGTGAATAAAGTAAGTTTGAATTCCAGCAAGTGCTGTGGATGAGTGGCTCCTATATCTGAAAAATGGACCTGTTTACTAGAGGCCCAGCTAACCCCTGTGGCTAGGAGCACCTTCCCAGAGTCTCATCAGATGTGGCAGTGGTAGCCATTCCTGGAGCTTGATAGCTTGACCGCAGTAATTCAGGCATTGGTAACTTCAAGACTGCATTACTGCAGAGCAATCTATGTGGGGCTTTCTGTGCAATTTGTCTGGAGTCTGCAGTTACTACAGAATGTTGCAGTTTGGTTGCTGACCCAAATGAGATTCTGCTAGCATAGTACACCTCTGCTCAAAGTTCTGCACTAGCGGCCCATTTGCCAGTGGCCCACATCCAAGGTCTCCAAGTATATGCAGCCCTTAACAGCTTGGAACTTGTTTAGCTGAGGGATTGCCTTGCCCCCTACATGCCTACTGAACCACTTTGATCTGCGGAACTTAAACACTTGCAATTACCATATGACATTTTCTCTGTATAGTCGTACCTTGGTTTCCGAACAGCTTAGTTCTTGAACTTTTTGGCTCCCGAATGTAGCAAACCTGGAAGTCAGTGTTCCGGTTTGCAAACTATTTTTGGAAGCTGAACGTCCAACGGGCCTTCCGTGGTTTCCAAACATTTTGGAAGTCGAACAGACTTCCGGAATGCATTCCATTGGACTTCCAAGGTACGGTTGTATCTGCAAGGACTTGGGCTTCCTGTGTGGCACCACCTGTGCTCTTCTAAAGAAGAAACAAATGCAAATACAGTGGTACCTCGGGTTAAGTACTTAATTCATTCCGGAGGTCTGTTCTTAACCTGAAACTGTTCTTAACCTGAGGCGCCACTTTAGCTATTGGGGCCTCCTGCTGCTGCCGTGCCGCTGGAGCACGATTTCTGTTCTCATCCTGAAGCAAAGTTCTTAACCCGAGGTAATATTTCTGGGTTAGCGGAGTATTTAACCTGAAGTGTATGTAACCTGAAGCGTTTGAAACCCGAGGTGCCACTGTAGTAATTAATAAGCCTAGGAATTGCATCACTCAATTTGTCAAGTTCTATGTTAGGAGCTTGAAACATACACAATGGTGGGAGAGGTTTTCAATATCATCTGATATTTATCTGATAACTGGAAACATTCTGTTTGTGTCAGGCATTTTTGCATAGTGTTCACCGTGTGCCAACCTTTTCATTACGTTTGAACTGTATGTTTCTTGTTTGTTTGCTACCAAGCATATGGCAGCTTCCCACCATCCCAGTTGGGCATTGAAGCACCCACCTGCAAGTCCATAAAATGTCCTTGGAAAAGGCAGAGCCCTTTGCAACAGAAGATTGCCATGCCAAAGGAACTAAGAGCACTGCTGTGCCATATGACAGGATACTAATGTCAACATAAATTAATATCAGGAAGACAGAAATAATTATAACAAAGATATAGTGCTAGAAAAGTTGTGCTTTACAGAATTTGAAATGAAACTGGTTAAGATACCATGACTCCATTTAGACAAAGAATGCAGAACCAGAGCTCTTTCAACTGTTGTTGGACTCCCAGTTTTCATTGGCCCCAGCCAGTGTGGCCAGTGGTCAGGATGTTGGATTGGTAGTCTAATAAGATTTGGAGGGCCACAGGTTCCACATTTCTGATTCAGGCCTATTCCCAAAAGCTTAAAGAGGGATCAGGCAGAAAGATCAGGGAATGGTGTTTACTGATGTATTTACATTTTTATTTTTACTAGTATTGTCTTTTTAGGTTGTCTACCACGTATACATTTATGGTTTTGCTTTAAATGGCCTGGGTCTAAGGTAACTGAAGGCTTGCCTCTTTCTGTTTGTTATCTGCATTTCTAAATTCATTGGGCGAAACACTGCCTTTCTGATGTTAGGCATTTGGCTAAAAGAAACAGGGCTTTCTCATTGCCGGTGTCTACTTTGAAGGACGTTCTTCCAAAGGACACCTGCCAGGCACATTCACTTTTCAAAGACACAGTGCTTTTATTCTAGAAAAAAAAGGTGCAGGGACTCATCACAAACAGACCTCTGTACTAGTAGTACAGGTGACTCCCCATTTGTGCAGAGGTTCCATTTTGGGGCCCTGCGGGCATATGCAAAATTGCATATAATGGGGAGCACCCTGGAGAGTCCTAGTGGCTCAAAGAGGAGACCCACTCCAGAGCCCAAAGAGAACGGCTTGCAGAGCTGACGTACAGGGAGGCGTCTTCCCTGTGGCTCAGCTCTGACAGTCCATGGAACAGCCTTGGCTCTTTGGCACAAGCAGGAGAGACAGGGCAGCTTGCAGAGCTGATGCGCTGGGCTTCTTACCATGCATTAGCTGTTAGCCTGGAGGCTGAAGAGCCCTTCTGTGCCTCCAGCTCACAAGGAGACCTTCTCTGGAGCCCGTGGAGGATGTCCCCTTCATGTTCCGGGGAGGGTCTCCTTGTGAGCCACAGGGATGAGGTGAGAGGTGCTGGAACTGTGTTCCGGCACGTTCCAGCTCAAAAAAGCCCTGCGAAGACTGATAAAGACTTTCCTTTCTTGTAGGAAACCAACAAGAACCATGAATGATGGTAGAACCTCTTAATAGAATTCCTACCCTTTCACAGGTTGTGAAGCCCAAAGTTCTATGTCTTTATCAAGTAATGCTATGACTGTGAAAAAAAACCAAAGAATAAATGCTTCCCATAGAGACCTTGCTTGCTTGTGTGAATTGTCATATTCAGAGTGTGCCATGCTACATATACATTCCTCCCCAAACACTCTATAATATATGTCAGGGTTTCAGGGAGAGAAGAGCAGATGGGGGAGGAGACAGAGAGCGAGGGGGAAGAATCCCAGAGAGAGGAGGAGGAGGATGACGATGACCAAAGGTCGTCCATGAGTTTGTCCAGTGAGTCAGAAGACTCCCAGAAGGGAGCCCCCCTGGTCAGACCAAAGGGGGGCCAAGGGGGAAGCAGGGAGGAACAGGGGGGCGAAGGGAGAAGCCTCAGTAGGAGTAGGACACAGGAGCCAGCTTCTCAGCCGGAACGGAGTGAAGGGGGTGGAGTTACCAGGGTGTCAGAGGGAGCAGAGCGTGAAAGAGACAGGGGGAGAAGATCGGAGCAGGACGCTCAGCCGGAAGGGGTGGAGAGTAGCACCGGGAGCAGTGTAGCGGTCGAGAGAAAGGTCAGAAGCAACGTACGCGCGCCAAGTTCAAAGGTAGAGGCGCGCGGAAGTGAGGAGAGCCCTGGGGAGGAGCCCGGCCCCAAAGCGAGAAGGAGGGGGGCGGAGGCGTCAGAGGATTCAGCCTCGGGCAAGTCCCGGCGAGGGGGAACCCAGGGGGGCAGAAAGACCCTGCGGAAAAGGAAGGAGAGGAAGAGGTGGTCCAGCACAAGCCTCTTAAATTGGTGCAGAGGCGGGACAGATTCAGAGGGTACTTCAGCGATCTAACGGTACAGACGTAGAGTCACAAAGATGGAGTGTAAACGCAACCATGATCTTCAATAAAGACTTTCTGTAAATAAACCGGATTGGAGTTGGGTCTCTTGTGAGCTGGGACCAGACGGGTGGCTCTGACAGTATATATCTAAATAGTATTTAGATTTTAATATTTAATAGGTTTATATTGATGCTTCCTTACATTAACCTAAAAGTGGATGAATTGAATAGTTTTTTTCTGTAGAAACTAGGTATAGATTAATATGCTAGTCAACTATAAATGCAGAGAACAGGGCATCATGAGTAGGTTTATAATCTTGGGTGATTGCCAACAATAGATTTTGCTTGCTATTCTTCAGTGGTTGTATTTATGAAGTGAATGCATTATCCTCAGATGTGATTCCATATATTAGGTGTAGAGAACAACTTAGCTCCTACGCAAGTGGTATGCATGATATTCATGCACTGGTCATCTGCCAGACTGTTTTGTGCTACTCATCCTGTTATTAAACTGAAACTTGGGGGTGATTTAAGAGTGTGTGATTGTCTCTTGAAATAATTGTGCATATAAAGGGTACAGAAAATATTTGCTAAAGTGAAACTGCTTTTGAGAACGTTTAAATTGCAACTGAATACTAAGGGTGCAAATGGCAGCACATAGACCCACTACATAGAAGCCAGTATAGTCCACACTGCCAGTAGTATGGCCAAGCCATTCACTCTAAGCAGAGAACCTCCTCCAGAAGCAATTAGAATGACCAAAATGTGTTTCAGAGATTTCAAGCTAAAGTATTTCTTTTCAAAATAGTTTTTCACCCATGATTTCTGCATCTTGGCTTTAGTTCTGTTAAATAAACCATGACACAGTGTAACATATCATGTGTTATTGTTCACCTGAGGTTGTATTTACCTAATTTTAAGACCCGCTAAGGAACAAATGATTGCTATTATGTCCTGATATGTAAAACCACAGAATTCAAAGAGGGTGCACTTTCTTTTTACCATGACTGTATTTGTTATTTTATAGAAACAATATGATCTGTGTTGGTGTGTGTGAAATTGATATCTTCCAATGCGGCATACATTGTCTTGCCTTGAGATATTTCACATTCACTTATATGCATATTACGGAATTTCAATTGCAGTATTGGTGGATTTTATTGCCTATGAAAATACTGAATTTCAGGCTTTATCCTATTCCAGATTCATAACAGCTTAGTAGTAAATGGTGAAATGTCTATGTTCTTCAAATAAAATATTCACAAAATTGCATGAATTGGACAGATACTCATCCTAAGGCTGTTTAGTATACCTCAAACTTTTATCTACCAAGATTCCTAGAACCTAGACAAGAGCTCAGCTGGTATAACATGAGACTCTTAATCTCAGGGCTGTGGGTTTGAACCCCACGTTGGGGAAAAGATTCCTGCACTGCAGGGGGTTGGACTAGATGATCCTAATGGTCCCTTCCAACTCTACAATTATAGGATATTATTAAGTGTGTTCAACTACAAGACCATAATGGAGATGGGTCATAGCTTAGCGATAATGCATGCTTGGCGTGCAGTAGGTCGCATGTTCAATGCCTGACATATCCAGGTAGGGCTGGGAATAGGAAACCCCTCCCAAAAAACACCTCCTGTCTAAAACACCGGAGAGTTGCTACCAACCTGAGCAGACAGTACTGAGCTAAACTAACCAATAGTCTCAACCTTGTGACGGCATTTTGCATACTCACCCTCATACTCCACTATACATATTACAGCGGTACCTCGGGTTAAGAACTTAATTCGTTCTGGAGGTCTGTTCTTAACCTGAAGCACCACTTTAGCTAATGGGGCCTCCTGCTGCTGCTGCACCACTGGGGCCCGATTTCTGTTCTCATCCTGAAGCAAAGTTCTTAACCCGAGGTACTATTTCTGGGTTAGCGGAGTCTGTAATCTGAAGCGTCTGTAACCTGAAGTGTCTGTAACCCAAGGTACCACTGCATATTGTTATGGTTACTGCACTGGAGATCCTATATTTGAAAAGGAAATCCCATTAACTTTCCTGCTTTTGCCTCTCACTCTCCTGTTAGTCTTATGAGAGCTCCTCAGGAAGTTCATCTTTCATGTTTCCCTGTCACAATGTTTCAGTTGCAATACTTCATGTCAGCCTTCAGTATGTCACTGTGCGCCATTTTCTTACAACCTCTCAATAAAGTTATGGCATCTGTTCACCTGAACATTTATCCTCCCACTCACACCTACTTCCACCTGCCTACTAAAAAAAATATAAAAAGAATAATTCACAGGAATCTTTTTTCAAAATATAAAAATAATGTACTCAGTGAATCTGGCTGTGACAAACACAAGCTTAATCAGTAGTTTTTGCAAATAATTACCCTTTTAATGGATTCAATAAAAATAAAAATACACAAATGGGAAAATGTCCTCAAGAGGCAAAAGAATGCTAACTTTAAGCCCTTTAAAAGTTGGAGACATGGTTTTTAAAAATTCAGCATTTTAAAACAATAGGTGGAATTCCTTTGCAGGATTAATTTGCCATCCCATTTGTTTTACTAGTCCCTTAAGATCAGTTTATCTGCCAATGTTATGCTTCATTCTTAAATGCTGATAGCCTTCCTGAAATAGTGTTTCTGGGAATGGAGTTTCAAAATAGCCTTTTTGATTCTCCATGCTGACTGAGATAAATGTAAAATTTTTACAATTGTAAATTACATCCTAGGTTAGTTGACTTGGCTTTTTTCACTCGTATCTGTGGCTTAGACATGGTAAGGGGAATAGAAATGGTGCAACCATGATTTCTATTACAACTGTAAAAACTGTATTTTCCTTAAATGAATATATTTTACTATTCAAAAATATAAATACACTTCAGTAAAAATATAAAGGACATGGGAAATTTAACTTCCTTTTATACTATTTTTGAGATTTTAAAAGGCTGGGCAAATAAAAAAAAACTACTTAATTTGGCACCAACAAGAATGCTATCTTAGTGCTAGTCTTACTTCCTTTTGGAGGGTATTCCAAAGCCAGGGTTCCCCTGCCAAGAAAGTCCCCTCCAAACTGAGCCTAGGGCTTGCCAATTGGAAGGTCGGCGGTTCGAATCTCCACAATAGGGTGAGCTCCCGTTGTTCGGCCCCAGCTCCTGCCATCCTAACAGTTCAAAAGCATGTCAAAGTACAAGTAGATAAGTAGGTACTGCTCCAGCGGGAAGGTAAACGGCGTTTCCGTGTGGTGCTCTGGTTAGCCAGGAGCGGTTTAGTCATGCTGGCCACATGACCCAGAAGTTGTCTGGCTCCCTCGGCCAGTAAAGTGAGATGAGCACCGCAACTCCAGAGTCGTTCGCGACTGGACCTATCAGTCGGGGATCCCTTTACTTTACCTTACATGGGTAAATACATAAAGCACCTCTCTTACAGACAGAACTCAGATAAGGGTCTCATTGGAGACCTTAATGTACAGGCAGCTTGATATATGCAAAAATACATATTTGGGTCCTTAGCAATTGAGGTCTTTAAAGGTAAACACAAGCATTTTTAATTGAGTTTGGAAACAAATAAAAACAGTGTAATTCCTTCAGAATAGATGTAATATGATTCTATCTAGACAAACCAGTCAGAATTCTGTGCTAATTGCATCTTCCGAATCAGCAGCCACATGTGCAATGCATTGCATTTATCCAACTGAAAGGTTGAATCACTATAGCCAGGTTATTTTTGAATCACTATAGCCAGCCGAAATTGGCAAAAGGTGATCTAAGGCTACTTGGATCTATAATTACAGTGTTGGAGTTGTATGCTTATTCCTTTGGTGGGAATGCAAACCCGCCAGTACTATTTGCACACCCAGTTCCTAGTCCTGGGAAGCACCTACTCAACTTGTCAGGGTTCAGCTCCAGTATATTGATCCTCATGTAGTTCATCACCAAGTCCTGACAGTGGTTCAGCATTTCTACAGCCTCACCTGATCAAGGTGACAAGGAGAAATAGTTGCCCTGTGACACCTAACTCCAAATTCCCAGGTTATTTCAACAAGGCATTTTATATAGATGTTTTTTAAAAATGGGTGATTAGATGGAAACTTGTGGGACTCTACAAATCAAATGCCATGAACTGAGCAAAAACCAAAACCAATCTTACCTTCTGAAACTGACCTTGCGCATATGTACAGAACCAACTGATTTTGAAAATTATTGTCTTGTGTCCTTATTTCACACTTGACCCTTCTGAATGGATATTGCAGTGCAAAAGTGATATTAGTGGCTTCATTCCAGTGGCGTAGCATGGGTTATCAGCACCCGGGGCAAGGCAAGTAATTTGCGCCCCCTAACCCATGGATTTGCGCCCCCTAATCCGTGGATTTGCGCCCCCTAACCCGTGGATTTCCCTAACCCCCAGATGTTGCGCCCGGTGCGGCCGGCCCCCCCTGCACCCCCCACGCTACGCCACTGCTTCATTCACCCATAACACTAGGGTCATGAGGATAAATCTATACAAGTCCCCCTTTCCTGTCTGATGTAGAATTGTTTTTGTTTACACATGTAAACTTCTTAAAACAAAATGTAGTAGAGGGAAATGCTTAATCACTGTGGTGCTTGCAAATCTTAACCAGGCAGTTCATTTGATAGTTTAACCTTTCCAGTGTAAATTATTGTTTGAGATACACCATTTAGCCTTCTGTAAAAGTGTTTTTTCCCCTACTTGCCTGAATGACAAACACATGTCACATATTTTATTTTATCCTGGGGTTACAACACAGTGTCTGTATAAACAGATGTATTTTATACCAACATCATAAATAACAGAATTCAGATACTAATTAAAATATTATAGCAGGAGAATCTAATATTTCACTCACACTACCCTGCTTAATGTGTAAGTATAACAATAGTGTAAATGGGATTTCAATTCAAGGAATCTACTTGAGGTTATAAAAATCTTACAGGGAATGGGAAGTAGAGTGGCTGAGCTCTGCTGAATTAGATCCTATTACCCTGCACTAATTAAAACTAAAGTTTCTAGCATGAAAGAGGTCCAAGTGACAGTATTTTAATAAGCAATGGTTGGTTTGTGATACATAATAGTTACAGCATACAATCTTTCTGTGCTAACCTTATCGTACTTACTAAATGCTTGTACAGTAGTACACACTTGTAACAGAGCCACATATTATCTTAATAAGAAGTATAAAGCTAGGATTAAATTTCATTCATCTCTTTAGCTAATGCATTTCTAAAATCAAGTTAAATAAGCAGTTGGCTGAGCACACAGGTCACGTTAATAAGTTCTGAGTCCAAGATTTAAGAAGGAGAATCTCTTGATTCCTTTATGGCCATTTGAGGATTATATAAAGGGCTTTATAACCATAATTTGCTTTTCTATTTAAACAAGGAATGTTTATGAGTAAATATAGTCTCAACTCCTATAGAAATTATAATATTTAGCATTAGTATTAACCCAAATTACCTTCCAAATAGTAGATAATAAAATATAAATCTTTTAAAATATGTACTGTATCTCATATTTCTATGTTGCAATCTTTTATTGCAAGCAACACCCAACACAGCATAGAAAGCAAAAAAAATCCTAAAATAAAAATGTCATGATTAAAATCATCAACAGAAATTTAAGCATGCATATGTGGCTTTCAAAGTGAAATTATAGAAATAATAATAATTTGCTAGTCCATATAGTTCTTTTTCCTCCTTAATATTCAATATTCCCTTATGGATCAATTCTTCCAGGCCCAGAGTACCTTCTGCAGGGTGCTAAACTGAATTGATAGTGCACAGTAGAGGTTACAGTTTGACACTGTAAATGCTCCTGCATGCCACTTTTCATTAATGTTCCAAATGTGGATATGTTTGCCAGTGCAAGATTGTAAGATATGTTTAGTGGATAACGGCTGTTCTCTGTAAGGTATTACTCCTTTCAGCTGCTTATGATTTGATTACAGTCAAAAAGGCTTTCACAGTAGCCTTAATTATAAATGGAGCATAGTAATCTGAAACCTGACATCACACAAACTGTAATCTTCCTCTGTCAGCATCAATTTAAAGGCATTCTCCTTCCTTCCTACCATTCTCATCTCTACCCCCCCCCCATTTATTTTAAATGCTGATTTGATCTTTCTGCTTAACTTTTTTTTCTTTTCGGGGTGTGTCCTACAATAATCCTTGTTTTCATTAGAATATAGGGCAACACACACAAAAGTACTATTATCCTTAGGTGGGCACTCCCAGAATTTTCCACCATTCATTAAGCGTGTGAACTGTTCTGTCAATATTTATGATGTTAGCACAAGCCCTTGATTGAGTTACAAACTTGTATTCAATTAGGGGGCATGTAATTTTGTAAATATTAAAAGCATAAAATGACAAAGGTTTTCCATCTGTGGTACCAGTCCTGCTCCATGTCTACCCAAATAATTTTTCCCCAGGATGATCTTAGATGATCTTACAACAAAGCTAAAAGGAAGAGAAGAAATCAATGACAAGCTCTCTTTTCTATTTATGTCACCCTTTCACATTCAGCATTGTGGTTAGAGCAGCTTTAAGAATGAGTTGAGTATTTAATGGAATAGCAACAATAGTTGATGTCAATTGGAAATGAAAAGGACTAGCATAGAATTTAATCTATATTATCCCAGAAATTGGTCAGAGCATGCCCCAACCTCATTTTAGCCTTGAAAGATAGACCTGTAATAGTGTGATATATAGTTCTCCAGACATAATAGATAGAGGGTAGTCTTTCTCTGTGTTGTGGAGGATTGCTGAGAGATTGCAAAGAAGAAAAAAATAAAACATCTTATAAAATAGAGAGAGTTCTGGAAATGATGGAACATTGCTGGAGGAGAAGGGAAGTAGTGCTCCAGGTATTCACAGTATTTTTAAAATTCCTACAGAAGTGCTGTCGTGCTTGTATAATATGACTAGTGATGTAGTAGAGTTGTCCTCAAGTTTCCTGTTTAAACAAACACTGTTGATTACTAAAATAACACTAAATTATTTTAATATAAAATGCAATTAAGATCTAGGGCCTCTAAGAACAGTCAACCATCTTATCAATATCTCTGGGAGACAGATGGCCCTCCTACAATTATTAACTCTTCACTCTCCCAGTGGAGTTGCATGCACTTTACTCCAAGGAAGTACTTGGTGTTTGTTGCCACAGGTTTTACAGGCACCATCCAATAGGTACCCAGCTGCTTGTGTAACCACATTTTACAGAGCTTTCTCTACCACAATGGTATTGCTGGTGGTGGTGGTATAATTCCCCAGTGTCAATGTATTGCACTTTCAACACTTAGGAAGCTCACCATTTTCATAAAAATACACCCTTGGCAGAAGACATCTGGATTCCCCATAGTGACTGAGTAACTGCTGCATTTTAAAGCCTCAAAAGGAACACCATTTTGGTTGTACTATGACCCATCAGCCTCCGTCTGGGCAGCCAGACAAAAGTACCTCCCCTTGGATCCCTTTAACAGATACCCTGATTCCTTGGACCGGGGTGGGGTGTTCCCAACTCTCTGTCCGCTTAGACTCAGGATCCAACCTAATGGCTTATCCATCACTTGAGTCGACCCCAAACTAGTCACATCTGCAACCCCAATCCCTAATGCCACTGCACACATAAAGCAACCAAACTTCATTGCCAGCTGACAAAAACGCACCAAATTGGGTCTGTATAGAGCCCCATTGTCAAATCTGATGCCAGGATGCCAAATGATCTGGTCCTGAGTGCCAACATGTGCTGCATCACCTTGTTCATTGACTCATGTTCCAGCAGTTCTGATCACAGAATTGTCATTACTGGGTGCATTGTGTACAATGCCTTGAGGTCCAGTGCTGCTGCGAATGTGAGGTTGATGCCTTTCTAGTTTACCAGGTTATTTTCACCTAGCTGAATGATCGGGGCATCTGGCAGGCTCACTACTGAATTGCATGAGGTCAGATAAGGCTTCAGGCCTTCCCATGTCATACCCCTTCGACAAAGCCATGTAATATGGCTTCAGCCCATGTGTTCAGGCTGAGATGTTGGCCCCATGGTGTTTGTGTAGCTTGCATCCATATCCAATATACAATGTTGTGATCACAGATCCACACAATCCACAGATCCACACACTCAACAGCAAGCTTTTTTAGCTCCAGCCATGCTTTCTCACCTTCTCCATTTTATCAGGAATGGGTGTTTGGGTCATGGAATAACCAAAAGAAATAAGTTATAGGGATATAATTGTATAACAAATGTCTCTTTAACCCTGGATCTAGAAAACAGTGGAATTTTAAATGAAGCAAGTAACAAACATTTGTCCCTAGGATGTAGGTTGTAGGAAAATTGAGCAGGGGGAGTAGGGAACAGAAAATTGAGCATAAGGGGGGAGAGAGCGTTTCTACCTGAAGAGCTATAACACAAATAACATGCTGACTTAGTTCACATGATCAAATCCTTGTTTAATATGTCAGAGTACACACAAACTCATATTTAGGACAGTATGGGTGGATCCCTCACACAGGGTGCCAAGTCTAGGAGGTGCAAAATTGAGAAGACATAATTTAGACGATCCATTTCGGAGTGCCAAATTTTGGGCTCCCACAGAGCATCATATGCAGATACTACATTTGAGTGGGAAAACAAGCTAGGAAGCTGCAGTCAACCATTTTGTGCAAACCAGGAACTGTGGATAATGGCCTGCAAACACCCAGGAAGTGAAAGCCAACTTTAAATCATGGTTTCATATCTTAGCTTGTTTAGAAACCATTAACCATAGTTTCCTAATTCACACCTAACAGGAAGCTATACGTAACTGCAGCATCGTGGTTTGCTTCTCCACTCACGTGAAGTGAGTAGCAAAGTAAGAGCTCAAGCATATCCTGATTTATTAAGCCAAATTTGATCATGCCATTGTGTTCATTGTAACACTGGAAGAAAATTATATATTACGTGTGGACTGTGTCTCAGAACATTAACATTGACAACCATGACAGAGCAGGCAGCCAAAGCCTATTTAAACTAGAGGAAGATTATTTATATGCCTTGCTGCTCACCTCCTACTGCTTAACTTCCTGCTTGGTCTAAAATGCCAAGCTTTGGCTTTAACAGAAGCATCATGGGAATTGTAGTCATCACCACAGGGAACTCTGCTGATTATCAGTGCCCACAGCTGCCCTCTATAGGCCTACAACCTCTTGTTTCTGTGCACTGGGAACAGTGTCCAAGGCAAAGGGAGGGCCGGGAGAAAAGAACAGCATTCCTTATTAACTTGAAGAGGAAGACAACATATGGCTAAATAAGAAACAGGTATTTCAGCTGACAAACCTAAGCCTAAACATTATGTTGGACTGAGGAAAATACCCCGAGGCTGATTACAGGCCTACTCATTCACCTGCGTTTGCCTCAAGACTTCATATGACTTTCAAGTCAGGGGATTTCTGCCAGTTCTGCCAGTATTTACCTTGATGAATAGTGAGAGAGGGGATTGAAGAAGCTTAAGCTTTATTCCTTACCTCCAGCCTGAAGAAACAGGTACTTTTATATATATATAAATGGGACATCGGTTATTATTTGAATGATCTGATTGGTGGTGTTGGGTTGGAGCTGTGCTACCCTGTTTTGTAGTGATTAGTCAGCATGCATGAACATGCTGCACATTCACAATAAACCACAATAAGTGTTTGAAAGACCCTTTATAAATGAGATATGGAAACTCTCTCGGATTAAACCATTCTTTAGACTAATGCATAGTATTACAATAATAACTGGATCCAAATAATTTGGGTCCCAAATAATTTAGACCCAAATATATGCAGGATATCAGAGACAACCCTTGTCCAAATTCCATGTTTAGGAGAAGTACATCACACGTATCTACAAAAAATATGAGGCCTTTTCTATGATGGTGCCACAACTGTGAAATACCCTGCTGATTGTGGTACTCCTGGAACTTAAACTATTATATCTGGCACCAGATTAAAACCTGTTTATTTGCTCATGTATTTTAGATGGTGGTGTTTTTAGTTAGTTGAATGCTTTTATTCCTCTTAATTTTATTGTATCGCTGCTTGCGTTTTATATTTGTGTCCCACCCTGAAAAGTATTTCTGGGTATAGGTCAATTTATAATAATTTAAAATAAGTATATAGAACTGAGATGCTTTAAATTCTGTGCTCACAATGCACTTATGTGCTGTATTTTTAAATTGGTAGAACTGCTTGAAAGGAAATTTGTTAACGTGAAGTAATAAAAAGGCTACTTTACATTTCCATAGCTTCAAAATATTAGGAAAGATACATTTTCTTGAAATAACAAGTGGGGATTTGATACGAATTTTTTTAAGGAAAGATATCTGAAGGTTTATTAGCTTGACAATTTGATGCTACTCTTGGGGACTTCACGATTCCTTGTCCATTCCTTGACACTCTGAAGTCCTTGTTGTGACATGGGCTACAGGGTCCTGGAAAGTGCATGCTTTGCATAAGTGTGACACCAGGTTTGATGTCTAGCATCTGCATTTTATTAATTTGGGAAGAATATATTGGTTTGATATTTTCAGCCATCAAATGGCAGTCAGAACCATTATAATGTGATAGGAAAATAAATGATAGCTTTGTTAAGATTTACTTGGTAAAAGACGTGCCCCATTGTTCTGAAGCCTCCTATAGCAGCTCAGCCCTTTATACTGTGCTTTCCCCCCTGCAGCCAGACATTTCTACTCCTTTCTTATTATGGTCTCTATGTTCTTCTGTATCTCCAGCAGAACCGAAGAACATGTTCTTCAGAGAGGTGGTTGTTGTTTAATTCCCTGGTGGGCAGGGTTTAAGCACTGTAAATCTCCCAACCATGCCTCTCTCATTAAATATCATTGCTTACAGCCTTTTATCCCATTGTAGAAATTGCCCTGTGAGAACTGGCAATAATGAGAATGGGGATAGATCAGTCAACATGTGTCCTAGATATCTTGTCTACATTTTGCGCTGTCATCATTCATGTTTCATCACAAATTCCACAGTGACAAGCTAAAAGGTTACCATTTAAAATGGTGATTAATGTAGTTGTGTTTGAAATTAGATCCACTGCAAATAATATGAACATAGATCTTATAAGTTGTTTCCAGTGCCTTTCTAAACTGGGGAACACATGTTCTTGGGTTAAAAGCTCAATGAGCATATGCTGGGGTTAATTATAATTCTCCCTATTTGAGATTACTAGGGAGGTGAGAGGGAAAAGGTTAGGAAACAGAACCACAGCTGACATTTATGAGCTTATCTTAATTAATATATCTTCTGTCCGGTGCATGAAATTACTTCCTCCTTTGCATGTGTCTGCATTAAAGCTATGTAGAGATCTGTGAGAAATAAGCGTATCTGTACTTTTAGACTATAGTAGCAATACTTCCTTGTTAGATAAAATTATTTCATATACTCAAAACTGAATATAAGGCATAAAATAAACAAGACACTTTGACTGTGGTACAGTGGTACCTCAGGTTAAGTACTTATATCGTTCTGGAGGTCCGTACTTAACTGAAATTGTTCTTAACCTGAAGCACCACTTTAGCTAACGGGTCCTCCTGCTGCTGCCGCGCCACTGGAGCACGATTTCTGTTCTCATCCTGAAGCAAAGTTCTTAACCTGAAGCACTATTTCTGGGTTAGCGGAGTCTGTAACCTGAAGCGTATGTAACCTGAAGCGTATGTAACCTGAGGTACCACTGTATAAAAAAGTACGGTAAAAGAGACTAGCTAAAAATTTGAATGACAGGAATGACAGAAGACTAGAAACTGATAGAATGAGGAACCCATGTGTTTTCTTAAGGTGTGAGACAGATCTCAATAACAGCTGGACTTTATATTTTCAAAAAATGGAGACGCCATTGTTTCCTTATCCCATAATTCTATGGGTGACCTGATAACTGCAGCACCTAACAGGGACTAGTTTATTGTTTGCAATCTCCATCTTAAGACTGCATTTAAATGCAGACCTCATGACTACAATATCCAACCTAATATTTGTATTTTTTTGTTTTTGATTCCTCATCCATCTCATCCCCTGCTTTGTCTACCATTTAGCCTGATGAAGAGTTCTGGGAAACTTTTAAGATTTCCTATTTTGTGATATTTTGGGTGGATCTTAATATGCATATAGCCCTCTTGTGTATTTTAATATTGGCTCTTATGGACCAATGCAGCTGTATTTCCTTTTTATGCAGCTTAAAAGTAACATCCAGCTACTGGAAATATTGGTTAGTGTCATATTGATTCAGGTAAAACTAATTGAGCTAGAAAACTGGATGTTCTTGGAAGAATAGGTGACCAGTAGGAAAGCAGACCATAACCCGTCTGATTCAGCCCTAGTGATAGAATTTTAGAGGAAGACAGTGTTCCTTTGACAAAATTACAATACAAGTCCTGCATGTATTCAAAACATATACCGAGCTAGATTAATATATGTATTAACATCAGCAATTAATTATTCGAAGGCATTACATTGCCTGCAACATTTGATACAACTGACAGAATTTAGCATACTGAATTAGCATATTGCAGTGTACTGCTATGGATGACCTATTTCTCTGTATCCTTTGAGAATTAAGATAGAGGAAGCTCTTGCAAGAGAATCCTTGACCTCAGCAGTTAGGCAGCAAGTCGATGGGTAGATGAAATACTGTAATCTCTATCAGGGCAGTGCAAGAGAACAGGGACGTTTGTCAGCATGAAGCAACCTTTAATTTTCTGTTTGTATGACATTGACTCAGACTTGGCTCATGTTCTCCAGTATAAAACTTCATAATTATGAAGTGCACACAAAGCCACATTCATACAAATTACCAAGTTTCCACAAATTTTCTCACCATGGTTGCCTTGGCAAATGTCCCTTCTGCAATATCTGTCCCTCCAGTGATAATCTTGAAGCTGAGTGCAACAGGGATGAGCCTCCATTTTTCCTCCTGAGCTATGGACTAAGATGGAGGGCAGGGGGTTGTTCCTATCATGCTGGCGTCGAATGTCTGATGCCAAAGACATCACAAGGGAGGGATAAGCCCAGCCATAATTTCTGACCACTGCAAAATGAAAATATACATTCAAGTTCCTCTAACCTAGCAAGGCTGAGCCATTTAAAGGGCACATCTACTGCATACTGATTATATCAGCTAACCACCTGTTGTGAGGGGATATTTTTACAGTATAGCAGTGAGCACAATAGTTATATATGATGATCTCTCGATTGGTTCCCATCTAAACAACTATAATTAGAACTGCAAATGTTGCCCGATGTGGTATATATCTAGCGCCAAAAAAGTGACATCTGTGTATTGGAACCTGCAGTGTGCAAGAACCAATCAAGCTGGATTTTCAAATTCACATTGTTTCTTCTTTTCATGATAGAGCACTGTGATAGCAGTTCTGGACACACACACACATGGTATACAGGAAAGTGAATGCTTTGGAAAAACTTGGGAATATTTTGGGTTGCTGCTTAATATTTTCATACATGAGCTCAGCAGTACCTGCAACACACAATCTACAATAACTGTAATAAAGTGTAACAAAGCGTTTGCAAGCTTGGTGTAATGGAGGGGGTTGGTATTGCATGGTAACAAGATGACTTTTTTCTAATATGGTTTTTAAATGTGATATTTGGAAACTATGATTTTAGTTTTTAGGTATCTTATTTAATCCAACCATAATACAAACACTAACATTTGCTCAATCTGCTTTATAAAATGTAGGATGAAGTTCTTACTTTAAGAAGGGCTTTGGTTATACAGTATGTTAAAAGAAGGAAAGTGGGTCTCATGTTGGGTTTCAATCTGAGGTAAGAATGTGTGTATCTCCTCATGTGATAAAATGTGAGAATGCCTTTCCTGGATATTATACTTGAAGCATGAAAACTAGATGCACAAATCTCTGCCAGATCCACTTTCTGCTGACTTGCCATAATGTTGAAAGCTCCTGAGAGTAAAAGGGAGATGTTTTAAACAGGAAAGGTTTTCCTTAAAGATGTAGGTAGGTAGCTGACCCTGAATAAAGTATCCTTCACTTTCAGTTCTGACTGAAAAAACTACTAAAGACTCTTTCTAGCTCTTTTAACATTGGAATCATCTTTAAAATTCAAATAAATTTTGGAAATAGAATGTGTTCTAAATAAAGCAAAAGTCATGAAGCAAATTCCTGCAGAAAATACAGAGAACAGATAAATAAAACACACATTTCTGCATATTTTCAGTTGAAAAATTATGATAACTGTAAAAGTGCTTACTATAAGAAACACAAATACTGTGAGTATGTCTGTGGAATTAAAACCTGAGATGGAGTTGTAGCGTTATAGTAGATCACATATATTGCATGTAAAACTCCCAGGTTATTTCCCTGAGTTCTTCAGGTAGGACTGGGAAATATTCCTCTTGGATACCTGTTGCCAGCCAGTTTAGAAAATATTAGCCTGAAGAAACGACACAAAATATGACAAGTTTTATAGAACATGGTTCAGCTTTATTTCCTGCACATGAAATGCAGCTTCCTATGAGATACACAATCACAAACATTGGAAGCATATAGTTTACAGCTCATGGTTAGTGATGATTGAGCTTAACCCATTTCAGATGACACAGTATGCCAAACCTTGGCTTAGCTCAGTGCAGTACAGGAGCAAAAGGACCAGGAAGAAGCAGAGTGCCATCCCAGTAAGCAACAGGTTGACTTACCATATTGTGTGAATGAGGCCATTATAGATCTTTGTCCAAAATACATTCTTAGCCTTCTGAAATTTTACTTTAGTGTTAAACTAGATGTATTTTCAAGGAATAAATGAGTAACAGTATACTGTATATCTTTTTCAGCGTATATATATTTCTCTTCTAATTAATTGAACATTATAGTCTCAGAGTAGATAGTGAATGTTAAATTAAGATTCTCACTTAAGGCACTTACCTTATTTATTAATAACCTACAGAATGTTGATGCATTTTTTGAGAAAGACATTTAAAAGGAGGGGAAAGGCTTTTGTAGAAAGAAAGGGCCTTACACTTAGTCAAAAATAATTTTAAAACTAAAAAAATCCATGAGGGATGGTCCAGTAAGTCCCTAATGTATGCCTTAGTTGCATAAAACTCTTCATGTGTAGGTGGGTAACCGATGGGGAGATGGATAGATCAGGCAAGTTGCTTGTGTTCTTGAACAAAACATGGTAAAAAGCCTTCAAATTATTTCACAAAGTTAAAGAGTAGTTATCATCCAGATCACATAAAGCTAGTTTGTCTTTCTCGTGATAATTGGGAAGGGGACTGTCTTAAAGGTAATTATAAAATTTATAATTGGGTGACTTGTAAAGGCAAACTGAGAGTTTGTCTTCTGATCCCAGAACTGAACTAAACCCTGAACTCCATTGACATTTAGGCCTAGCTTGTAATAGACTTGCCCATGCCATCCTCCCCACACTTTCCCACAATTTATATTAAAAATGTGAATGATCCAGTGTTATCAACAGTAGATATTTCTCTTAAGTAGAATTCTATCAGTATATATTTTTTTCCTAAGTAAATTCAACTGACAAAATTCAATTTACTTGAGATAAAATTTGGATGGATTATCTGGAAAGCATTCTTATAATGGTACTGATGTTGAATCACTCACTACTTCTTATACTACAATTGGTGCAAGCACTATATTCATATGAATGAGCTCATTTTGTATCTCTAAGTTATTACCAGAAGCAGGATTGTCCTTAGGGTGGTATTCAATTTTCTGATTCTTACTTTATATTTGTTCTGTACGTAATAGATAAGCACATCTAGTGCAAGAATATGTGCTTTACTTACTAGTATTTAATGATAGATTAATACCAAATAGTATTCTCATTATTTATTGTACTATGAAACTGATTTTTTTAAAGTTTACCCTAATGTAAATTACAGAAAAGCAGTGTATGGCACATGGATTTGTTTTTCTTTTCAGTGCTTTGATAACTAAGTCATCAGAGCTGTTTACATTTGAAAAAATCTATAATACTTAAATGTTGATTCCTTTTTTCTTTTCTAAGTCTGTATTTAAATCTGTTTTGTCGAAATAATAAATATAAGGGGTGAGGGGGTAGATTTCCTCTACCAATCTGATTTAAATGGAAAGCAACAGCCAAGCTAGCATAAGCTATTATGGTAGACATATATAAAACTTGACAACTTTGCTAAAATCCTCTTTCCTCTTCACTTTATATCTTTTCCCTTGTCTAACTGTAAACACCAGGACACTTGGGTAGCAATCCTGGATACAACAGGAAGTCCCATAAGAGAGAGTGCAAGTACAACTGAATGCAATTATTTTACTGTAGTGTGTAAAGTCCAGTGAACTCACATTTAATGGAGATTATGGTTCAAATCATATTCTGTGGTTGGATTATATATATGAATTATTAGTCTTCATTTCTAGAATGCTCACAAAATATCTGTCTTGTAATGGAAACAAAGCTTTGGACTACCAAATTACTTTTAACTTAAGCAGTTAACAAATTTATTTTAAATTTTCTGCTCAGATAAGGTCATACACATCTGTCCTATTGATTCTCATGGCCATTACAGCGACTTCTTGTCCTGTGTACCATGTTGAGGTATGAGGCTGGTAAAGGTGTGGCTGCCATCACTTTGAAGTTTGCAAGCAGTCTGTGTTGAAACCATTTTCAAACAGACTTCCAAGCTATGTTTCTCAGTACCCATCAGCTATGTAGTTTCAGGTGTTTGTTTGTTTGTTTTTTTAAAAGTTACAATAGAATACCAGCTCATCTACATTTTGTCCCTATGCTACCACCTTTGCTCATAATTGCCATGTTGTCTGCATTGTCTGAACCAAGTTATCATCTGTTTGAAGGACTAGTTCCTACTTTTTGGTGATAAGGGCAAATGAGCATCTTCGCCTCGATGCCTTGGCTACAAAGTCCTCAGTTTTCTAAACCAATCAAGGCAACACCCAATTGCTTATCGATTACTACTGAGAGCCCTAAGCACTTACATAACCTTCCAGTTAGTACCAAAACAGACCAACCAAGAGTCATGTATCCCTCTATTCAGAAAATTACAGGCAACCTCTATCTTTTGTTCACCTTGAAATTTCCCTTTCAGTTTCCACTGTGCTTTTTTGTTTTTCGAAAGCAAAGTTGTTGGACTCCTAGATCAGTGATGATCTTCCTCTTCCATCCTCCCCACTCACTCACCTGGATGAAATCCCTAGTTGCCTATGGCAACTAGGTAACATGTTAAACATGATAAAATCTTTCGCTCTTCTTCCATTCCTATTATTTCTTCTCTCTTTCTATCCACTTTCCAGTTTATACCACTTTCCCTTCCCTTTCCCCCACTTACATTGAAGCATCACAGCATTTCTACTCTTGGCTTGTAGCCACCTCATCTTTCTCTTTATCCATATCTTTTTCTCCCTTCCTCTCTTCTGGGACAAGCCTTCAGTAATTTGCCTTACAGTGTGCCTTTTTTAACTTTAGCAATAAAACCTGGTTTTTTTTCTGGAGCAGCTCTATACTCATATCAGTTTCTCCCTCCCAGGTGCCTAATGAGGGCATTCTGCTATCTAGACTTAGTTTCTCAAAGTTCCTCATGTGCTATGCCTGTGTGTTTGATTAAATGTATCTGGGCTACCTCTGCCAGCCTTACAGCAGCCTGTCCTCATGCCCAATACTGCCAGGGCTGTAGAGGATAGAGCTTCCCAGACACAAGACTAGAGTAATTCACCTACCATCATTGTGTTGCTCACTCCTGAACCTCGGAAATTTGGTTTCAGAAATGCATAGAAATGTGTGTCCCACACTAGAGTTGTAACAAACAAATATAAAAAATACATTTTAAGAATGCCTGGCTGGGGTTTGGAGATGTGAATGGCACAGTAAAGTCCAGCACATATATTTTAGCATAAGGTTTCATTGGTCAAAGTTCACTTAAATCACCAAATCACCTAAGTATCTGGATCCAGACTCATATACAACAATGTAGTGGTTAGTCTTTAAGTGCCATAATTTGGTGTTTCTACAGCAAACAAACGTGGCAGATGCCTAGTGGGACCTTTGATTTCTTCTTGAACAGCACTCTCCAACTCCACCTGCTCTAAAAATAGGTTGGCTTGCAGCACAGAAGAGGTGGAAGAAAGCAACTGTGAATAAAACACATGAACATTGCTACTGACTGTGCAGGTGTAGTCATGTGGTTCTCTTGAGTGCAGATCTGATTTGTTTACCACTACACGCCATTTTATTTCAAAGTTTAGTTAATCCACTACAACTTTTGATTTAAGCAAACAAATGAGTCTTTTTATCTCAGAAGCTGCCTTTTTAGGGATACTTTGAAACCCATGATGTGTCTGATGATATTTTGCCTAGAGGAAAATATTTAGTGCCATCATCTCTGAAACGTTGGCACTAATAGTGAGCGAGTTCATAATATATGCAGGGGCATTGAGAGAAGAGATTTATTAGCTGCCATGTAAATAAGATGTGTCAACAGAACAGAACATTTAAATTGTGCAGTGTTTTCATGATGTAAAAAATACAGAGGTGAAGTGGGGGTTTAATTAAATATATACACAGAGGTTAAGCCAAGATGTTTAATCAAGGTGTTTGTTAAAGCAGGATATAATAATGTCACGATAATGTTGTACAATAGTATCATATTGCATGATTAAAAATAGAAAGGCATGGTAGCATCAAACATTGCCGTCACCTAGTGAATTGCTATGCTTTATGTAAAGGTATCAGAAGCTGCCTTAGGCAAAGTCAGATCATCGTTCCACGTGACACTGTATTGTCCACTGCTGAGCAGTAGCTCTTCCTGGTTTCGGATATGGGTCTTTGCCAGGTGTCAGGGATTGAGGCTGGAACTGTCTGGATGCAAAGCATGTACTCAGCAATTGAGCTATGTTTCCCAATAGAAATGTAGTAGAGGACAGTTTAAGAAAACCAGCTTATTCCCTACAGCAATGCAATGGCCTTCAAAAAGCAATTAAGCTGCCTTCAGTAAACTGATATTCCTCCTCCAAGATCAATACTCAGCTGCACTTCTTACAAAGCTGATATGAAAATTTAAGTAATCTCCACAATTTAGGAGCTGACAAGGTAAAGGATAGTTAACTAGAATTAACCCTGATAGCAAAGACATGTGACAGACCAACATTTCATAACTCCATTGTAAAAGTGCAAATTGCTGATATTCTTCCTTCGCGGAAGTGGTTTGGGGGTTAAAAATAGTTGCTGTGGTGTTTCTTTAACTGATCTGAATAAGTAACAAATCATTTGCAGAAACCAGTGACATAGTCTATGCTTCATATTTAACTTGTACGTACCACCTTTTCAAGTGAGCAAGTATCAGTGCACTACATAAATAGGAGAGCTAAAGATGTAATTGCTGCAATTTAAACTGAAGTTTACTTCTGAGTGGAAGTTAATTTTTGTGCCTATTTTTAGTGAATAGTTTTTATTGTAAATAAGAGTTGGTAATCAGGCAAGTGATTTGTTGACACCGTTTTCATTTGTTATTGTATCATACAAGAAGTTTCTTTAATGTAGGACTATTTGATGGTACTCAGTCAATTATGGCTATGCATAAGAAGGAAGAATAAAAAGTAAACCTCTAAATTTCTGTGTCTAAAATAACCAGTTTGATTATTTTAGCTTCACTTATATCTTGCTCATTTTTTATGGGTAAGGTTGCAGTCCTAACAGTAGTTAACTAGAAATAAGACCCATTGAATCCAATAGTACTTCTGAGTACACATGGCAAGGATTCCATGGTAGAAAATTAATATTCAAATTCAACCACTGTTAAGATTTTATCTATTTACATTTTCCATTAACAGTTTTAAACAGTTTAAAAATTATGCATTCTCTTAAATTCACTTTTTTAAAAAAATGAAATGAAGCTGAAAGAGCAAATGTGCCCCCTGCCCCAATTCAATCAGATACAAACTCAGGAAGATGCTGAATTATTTTAACAATTAAGAAGAAGGAGCAGGGGGAGATTTATTGACAGGGTTCCAGAAAACCCTCTGCATGTATGTATGATACTTTTCTGCAAACATGGTCTCAGTGTCCTTATGGCATGAGCCCCCAGAGAGCTCTTGATATTTAAGAAAATGAAGCATGTGGAGCACTGCACATGATGGGGCTGGCTTAGTTATTTCCCTCTCTTTGGACAATAGGACCTTGACCTCATTTGTGAGTGATGAAGCTTCATGCCTTTTCTTTCTGTGTTATACACACACACACCTCTCTATCTCTATCTATCTCCATCTCTATCTATCTCTATCATCTCCATCTCCATCTCCATATCTATCTTTGTGGCCTTGCTGCCCCTGTACATAAAACCCACAAAATTACTATTGCTGTGCTATTCTGGAAAACGGGACATGGGTGGTGCTGTGGGTTAAACCACAGAGCCTAGGACTTGCCGATCAGAAGGTCGGCAGTTCGAATCCCTGCAACGGGGTGAGCTCCCGTTGCTTGGTCCCTGCTCCTGCCAACCTAGCAGTTCAAAAGCACGTCAAAGTGCAAGTAGATAAATAGGTACCACTCCAGTGGGAAGGTAAATGGCGTTTCCGTGCACTGCTCTGGTTCACCAGAAGCGGCTTAGTCATGCTGGCCACATGACCCGGAAGCTGTACGCCGGCTCCCTCGGCCAATAAAGCAAGATGAGCGCTGCAACCCCAGAGTCGGTCACGACTTGACCTAATGGTCAGGGGTCCCTTTACCTTTTACTTTTATTCTGGAAAACAAAGATAAAGCACTGGCTCTGTGGACTGGCATTAGTGAGACTATTGAAATAAAAGTTAAAATTTTATTCAAGTGACACAACTTTGGTACTGCATAAAACATAATCTGCAGGTATTATATGATAATATGCATTACTTCAAATGACATGTTTCTTTTTGGAAATGGCTACAAATTGTGATTAGCTGTTATTTTAGTTATAGAAAAGAAACAAATAAATAAAATGCTAAAAATACAAAATTGTATTGTGGTTTTGTTGCCATCAGCAGGAATCAGTTTGATAGTAAACGTGGTTGTAGTTAACCAAACTACAGTACCTGCAGCTCAGTTAGCCAGTGAACTGGATTTTGTTGTATATTTTGTATTACAATTTGAATTGAAAATTGAATTGAATTGAATATGTGCCAGATGCAATTTATTGCTGTGTCGTTTTTAATTAAAGTAGAGTTCTGGGTTTGTGTGCAGTTTAAACAGTATGGGTGAAAATAAGAAAATAAAAGAGAAATGTCTTGTGTTAATCATAAATAAAGGACAGTTGGCTGTTGCTTCACATTTGTGAAAGCCTTGTGTTTGAAACATGTAACTTCAATATGATTGTTATATGTATAAAATGCTTACTAAATTTGTGAAATGTGTCTTAGTGGTTGTATATACTTGTGGTAGTTTGACATACGTAGTTATGATAAAGTGTTGTGCATATAGACTTTTCTTTCTTTTTAAATAATTTTTTTCCAGCAAAATATGAACAAAGCATTAAACTTCCCCCAATTTCACTCGCTGGAACAGAAGTTTAATGTACTGTATCAGATTTTGTTATAAGCCTTCATTAGTGCCAGTCATCAGAGAGCTTGTTCAAATATTTTATAAAGGGGTACCATATTTTGATAAAATTGTCCACATCAGATATATTGTTCAAGGCATGCATCCTTTTTGTCAGTTGTTCAGATAAGGCAATTGTCCATACATTCTGTCTCCATTGAGTGACGTGTAGATGTTCAAGTCCTTTCCAGTTCTGTGCTGTGAGTAGACATAGACTTGTCATGTGGAGAACCTCTGGCTCTTGGGACTAATGAGGTCTCCCAAGCTTCCCATTTGGTCTGCCAGGCCATTTTGGCCAAGCCACATCCATATGCCACTCACCTGGCAGTATAACATGGTGTCTTGAAGTCTCAACAATCAGCAGATTATCAATGCTTAAATTATCATATTACCTGATGCCATTGTGCTGGGTGTTTGACAGGTGGACAGCCCCACTCACCTGACAAATTTTGACTGTGGCAGATGGGGGGTTAAGGACCTGGTCCGCTGGCTGGATCCAGTTCCCCACTCTTGCCTTATAATGATCAAACAGCTTTACTCTGTGCTCTATAGCAGATAAGAAAGACAATGTCTGTGGTTCACAACTGGCCAAACAAGTTCTTTTCTCCAGCACTCACATCTCTTTAATACAGTATTTTGATTCAATAATTTTAGGTCATTTAGTAGGACAGGCATTGTGTGTGCTTTTGTGTATCTTCCAGGGTGAATGTTTATGTAACTGAAATGTGTAATATTTTCGCCATTTCCCTTAATAAAGTTCCTAATCAGTGGTATTGTATTTTTACTTGGACTTTATCCATTCATGTTATAAATGTAATAACAAATTTTCTAATCCTCTTTGAAGCCTCCTATTATCTTATTTGAAGTGTTTTCTATAAGTCTGCAATGTTATAGGGAACAAGATCATTCTATAGCCTTTAGCCATATTCCCTTTTACTATGAACTCGTCAGCCTATTAAGGTTTCTTTTGGTCATTTGTTAGGTTTTGTTCTATTGTCTATTATAAAAGTGCTGCAGGAAGTGAGGCTGTTCTGATGAGCAGATTAACACCTTTGCCTTTAGTTCTGGGGTCAGGCAATTCATGCAACAGACTTTTAAGGAGCATTACATTCCTTTGTAAGTGTTTGGGGGTTTTTAAAATGTGGAATAAAGTAAATAAAGCTCAAAACTCCTGAAGATGTTATGGCAAGTTTTGTGAAAAAGAAAAGAAGAAAAGGGAGGGGTTAACCTTAGGGTAAATTCAAACTGGTAAAAACCAACCAATTGAAAAGTCAATCTCTGCTTTCAATTAAGCAGTTTTTAGGTCAGAAGAGACTGCTATATTATCAAGTGGTCTGCCCTTCTGAATATCAAAGTTATTTTCTATCAATAATACCTGCTTCAGTCTCGAAATGTCCACAAGGATATTCACCTTTTTATAGATTTAACTTGATGAAACATACAATTAGATCCTTTTTTAAAAAATTACCTATGCCTTCACTGGCAACGTTGCTTAAACTGGGAGAAATAGGTTTCACACAGTGGTCTGTTGGGAGATGAGGACTGAACACAGACTATTTATCATCCTATGCACACTTATATGGGAGTAAGACCTGAACATAAGCCTCAGAAGGAGCAGCAGCAAGTAGCAGACCCATTAGACTTAGTCCAAACAGAGGAGATGCAATAGCAAGGAATATGTGCCATTCTTCTGAGAAGCAGCCATTGGTGCCTGGACTTTGTGAGAGAAAGCGAAAGAGCTGTGCTAGAGGAGGGAGATAGAATTGTAAAGGCATGTTTGAGTGAGGAGTGGAAACATCAGGTCCTAGCTCCCAGTGATTGATAGCTAGCTGTATTGGGAGACATTAAAAAGCTAGCCATGGGCAGAGGATCACCATTCAGAGGGTGGCAACCCTGAAGGAGTGACTCCAAAGGGAATATTCACAAGTAGCCATGTGTTCAGTATAGTGGGCCCAATTTTGTTGAATTCCCTTCCAGCTGGGGTCAGACAGCCCCCCCCTTCCTGTTGAACTCCCACAGCTTACTGAATACTTTAAAAAAAATTATTCCAGGAGGCTTTTCAATTGAATTCTGAGTTTATAGTTTTAACTTATTTGTAGTCGTATTGTATTGTGTCTCTTGTATGCTGCTTAGAGTTTACTCTGATTAAATGGTATACAAATTGTTGAAATAAATAAAGTAGCTTCTGTGACTAGAAGTGCAAACACCCAGCTTTGGCTGCTTCACCAGCTATGATCCTTCCTAGACTTGGCTAACCATGTCTCAAGCTTTAGTCACGTCCTACCTGAACAACAGTAACATGCTATGCATTCAAGAACCACTTTTGAAGATAGTCTGGAGGCTGCAACCAGTGTACTAGGTTGGTAAGTGGGGAAGCCTGATGGTACCATGTTTTACCAGTCTGAAAACACTGCATTGGTTGCCAGTAAGCTACCAGGCTCAATCCAAGGTATTAGTACTGGCATATGGATTCCTAAATGGCTTGGGATCCAAGTAGGTAAAGGAATGCCTTTCCCAAGATCAACCATGCCACGCCCTACAATTGGCAAGTGAGCCCCTGTTGCTGCCACCTGAATTATGCCTGGTTAGTACCGACTCATGACGAGTCCTGCTCAGTAGTGGTTCCTTATTTGTGGAATGTCCTCCCTGATGAGGCTGCTTTGTGTCTTTCATTATTAGCTTTCAGGAGGCAATTTCAAACATTTTCATTTTATCCTAGCATTGGATGGCAGAAAGATACTGAAAGATACTGTAATTTTCCTTGAAATTATCAGCTTTGAGAGTAGGTGATTATTTTACATGTCTTAAATGGTTTTAATTGTTTTAAATATCTTTTACTGGTGTTTTATCAGTTAGAATCATAGAATTGTAGAGTTGGGCGGGACCACATGGGTACCGTATTTTTCGCTCTATAAGACGCATCCGACCATAAGACACACCTAGTTTTTAGAGGAGGAAAACAAGAAACAAGAAAGCAACACAAAGCCTCTTGAGCGAAGAGGCAGGAGTGCTCCAGCTGTGCTCAAGAGGCTTTACATGGCTTTCGCTGAAGCCAGGAGAGCAAGAGGGATCGGTGCGCACCGATCCCTCTTGCTCTCCTGGCTTCAGCGATAGCTGCGCAGCCTGCATTCGCTCCATAAGACGTACACACATTTCCCCTTACTTTTTAGGAGGGGGAAAGTGCATTTTATAGAGTGAAAAATACGGTAATCTAGTTCAACCCCCTGCTATGCAGTGTTGGAATTCTAGCCCGTCTTGAGGTATGTACCTATCTGTTCAGGCACCGGCTGAATTCCTTAGACCTCCCTCCGGCGACTCCCGGCAGGAATAAACATACTCGAGGTCCGTTCCGGCGATTTTCCTCAGGCTGTGAGGAAAACACACCAACTGCTCCTCTCTCCCCTTTGGTGTCCCCAGGGAGGGGAAAGAAGCAGACAAAAATCTATTTACATCTTTTATTCCTGTCTTTTACTTCAGTACAGAGAAAACATGTCTGTACTCATCAGCAGTTAGAATAAACTCCTCCCATGTACGTCCTGTACAGGTCATATGACAAACCCACTGAGCTAACATCCGGTGCTCAGTACAGAATGGACTGCCCCTTTGTTCCCATGGCAACAGTCACAAACTTCCTGTTTGGCTTTCCAGCCACAAGCAGCAGACTTGGCTGCTATAGCCTTTGCTTGCTGCCGCATTGCTGCTTTAGAATAACATACTCCCCCTAAAGTATCAATGCGTGCTGCGAGCAAAGCGTCATCCAGAGAAGAAAACAAACAGTTGTTATACTTATAACACTCCCCTGTTGTTTCAGTTCCACCCTTGGAACTACCCGCCACTGGTTTTACCAATGTACCTCTCTGGTTGTGTGACTTCCAAGGAATGAGTGCTTCTGCATTACCTTGGTTAGCAACTCTCTGTTGTGCCTTTGTCTCTGACTCGGACACAGCTTCAATTTGACCTTGGTCGTTTACAACAGCAACATATAAGTTAGCAAACTCTTGTGAATACCTCTTGGGTGGTACACCCTTCGTTGCTCTCTCAGACCTACGTAAGAGGTGCTGCTCTTCTTTGATTTCTGGTTCAGCCTCTGAACTCTCTGGAGAACCAGTACTAAGCTTAATCAGTGGTTCATCCTCCTCTTCTGAGGGTCTAGTCATTTTGTGAGATTTCCTCTCAATGACTGTGACAACTGAGCTATCTGAGCTATCGCTGTCATCATCAGTACTACTGAACTCAATAAGATCAAACTCATCATCATCATCATCAGAATCATCATCACCTGTGGGAAATGTTGGAACAATCACTCTCTCCTGTTCAGGAGCACTCTCTAGAAATTTTGTGAGAATCACCTGACCAGATTCAGACAGAATTACTCTGTAGAGACCTTTTTCATAACCCACAAAAATGCCTCTGGCATTCTTTACTCCACCTGGAGCTTCTGTCCTCACATGAGACCCAAAAACCTTGAAATGGGCAACAGAAGGTTTTCTGTGGTACAGTTTCTCAAAAGGAGAACATCCCAACTCTTTTGAAAACTTTCTCAACCACGTGTAACAATATGACATCAGCGATTCAGCCCAGTACTCATGTGGCAGATGTGAACTTAGCAATTGCGCATGCATTCCCTTTTGCAATTCTTTGTTCACTCTACTACAGACACATTTGTTCCAAGCTTGTTCGGAACTAGCAATTTTGTGTCTTATCCCTTTCTTCTTCAGGAACCTCTGGAACTCCTGTAAAAGAAAAATTGGCTTCTCGTCTGTGCAAAGACAATCTATGTCAGCATCATGCATATTTTTAACTTTGTCACAAAACTCTTTAAACCTTTCTAAGGCTTCTTTCGGTCTCTCCAAAAGATAAATCCAGACAAAACCTGTAAAAGAATCAACACATATTAGGTAATACTTTGCATTGCCTCTAGAAGGTGCTAGAGGACCAATCACATCAGCATACACCCGCTGAAATGCCTTGTTGACCCTCGAGGTCACCTGCTTGGCGTTTTCCTTGGCTACACCTGCAAAAGAAATCATGTTAGAATCACAAGAATTACATTTCATGTAATCACTTTGATCAAAAGTCAACAAATACAGTTCATCTTTCTCTTTGGCAGAAAGATACAACTCTCCATCTTTGTAGATCTCGCATTTCTGATCATCATAGGACAGTTTTAGTCCCTTCTTGGCAATCTGCGAAACGCTGAGCAGATTATACTTCAACTCTGGAACCAAATAAACATTGCTTATAGTCAAGTTCAGACTTTTAAGATACACAGTCCCAATTCCGGTCGCTTCCAGCTTTTGACCGTTGGCTAGTTGTACAGCGAAGCTTTGCTTCTCAAACGTAGAAAATAATCCTCTGTGTCCTGTCATGTGAACCGTCGCGCCCGTGTCTAGGACAAAGAAGTTTCCCACCTCTGGTGTGGCTTTTAGCGACATCAAAGCTTTTGCAGTCTTTGCCTTTGGCTTGGTGTGACCTTTGTCTGACGCCTCAGACTTTGTGGAGCTCGCCTTAGCTCCTCTGTTCTTACGTGGCTTCTTGCAGTACCGCTGAAGATGCCCAATCTGGTCACAATTGTAGCATCGGACAACGTTTAAAGCTACAGCGTCTCCTCCAGTAGCAACAGCAGTGGGGGTGTTAGAACTCCGTTCTTGTCTCCCCCTGTCCTTCACTTCCAGGGCGGCAAGTCTGTCATGTTCACAAAGAACCACGGCAAAGACCCTCTCCGAAGTCAAATCCGCTGCTGGGAGAGACCCCAGCTGACTGGCAACCGTTTTGTAAGTCCGATTCAGGCTGTTGATCACCATGAAGCAAAACACTTCCTCCTGCAAACGGAAATTGCGTTCCACCATCTGTTGACGCAGAAATTTCATTTCCGTCAGGTGCGCTTGAACATCTCCATCAGGCGCAAGCCTCAGGTTGGTCAGCTTCTCAAAATACAGCAACGCTGAAGAACCTGCATCTCTCTGATGTGTCCTTCTCAGCGTGTCCCAAACATGTTTCGCGTGGTCTAAATCTTGTATGTGGATCAACTGCGAATCTGACACGCACAGAATTATAGCCGTTCTGGCCTTCACATCCTGTGACTCCCAAGCACGCGTTGGTGCTGCTGGAATGGGGTTCTCAATCACCCCAAACAGTCTCTGATTCTGCAGCAAGGCCTTCATCTTGATAGACCAAGATGCATAATTGTCACTGGTCAGAAGGTCTGGAGTAGGCAGGCCTCCCCCCCTCTTGGCATCCATTTTGAGTCCTTGCACTGACTCTCAAACACAAGCCTCTAAAATCCAATAGCTGGCTTGTTTACACTCTGTGCCACCTGGCAGCTCTGAACGCTGGCTGCATTGGAAATTTCCAAGAGCTCTTCAGACTCTGAAGACAAAACATTCCATTTTAACTTTCACTTCTCCTCTCTGAGGCATGGCCTTCACTGAAGGGCGTCGCTTAGCAACAGTGCATTCCATCCCTTGGACAGGATTAACCACAGGAATGTTTGGAATGCGGTTTCTCTTTTGACTGGAGCTGTTTTTCCCAAACGTTTCTCCCCGTGAAGCAGAGAATAACTCAATCTGCATTCACACTTCTAAGCCCAAAAATCTCATACCTGGGCTCCGTTGCTTGGCTATCAGATTCCTCTGGTCAGCTTCTGGCTGCAGAGAATCAGCTTTCTCACCTCAGGCTTCCATGGAGGCCACTCCTTGATGCAGAGGTCGATGAAAACAGCAACCGGCGTCTGCTACCACTGTTGGAATTCTAGCCCGTCTTGAGGTATGTGCCTATCTGTTCAGGCACCGGCTGAATTCCTTAGACCTCCCTCCGGCGACTCCCGGCAGGAATAAACATACTCGAGGTCCGTTCCGGCGATTTTCCTCAGGCTGTGAGGAAAACACACCAACTGCTCCTCTCTCCCCTTTGGTGTCCCCAGGGAGGGGAAAGAAGCAGACAAAAATCTATTTACATCTTTTATTCCTGTCTTTTACTTCAGTACAGAGAAAACATGTCTGCACTCATCAGCAGTTAGAATAAACTCCTCCCATGTACGTCCTGTACAGGTCATATGACAAACCCACTGAGCTAACATCCGGTGCTCAGTACAGAATGGACTGCCCCTTTGTTCCCATGGCAACAGTCACAAACTTCCTGTTTGGCTTTCCAGCCACAAGCAGCAGACTTGGCTGCTATAGCCTTTGCTTGCTGCCGCATTGCTGCTTTAGAATAACATGCAGGAGTCTTTTTTCCACCGTGGTGCTTGAACCCATGACTCTGTGATTAAGAGTATCATGCTTTACCAACTGAGCTATCCCAGCATAGTGAAGAGGAGGTGTCCCTTCCTCTCAGAAGAAAGCCACACATTAAGTCATTTCTCCTTTTGGAGGATGGGTAGGAAATTTAAATAATAATAATAATAATAATAATAATAATAATAATAACAACAACAACAACAACAACAACAACAACAACAACAACCATAATGAGACTCATTTCCTCATATACATGCATATGATTGTATAGGTAGAATTCCTTAAGGAGACAGACCAGAGCAGCTAAAATGAGCCATTTACTCAATTCTAAGGCAAAACAAGAAGCTTCATGGAAGTCCATGAGCCTGGATCATCCTTCTGCCAGAAAGAATGATGGTCAGGGAATTTTAATGCTGATTTTAAAGATAGTTTTGAGTTTTTATTTTTTTTTTTTTATAAAAATTTTTATTAAGATTTTTTACAGATACATATTTAACAAACAAAATAGGTTTCATAACATCTTTTCATTCTATTGCGGACTCCCTCACGTCTCCCGCTTCCACTCTCATCATTAAAAACGAATTTTTCCAAGCAAATTATCATCTTGTTTATACTCTTAAGTGCAATGTTTAGGTTAAACTCAAATAAAAAATTATAATTTAATGGTAGACAGTTATTTCTGCTCTGGCTTCCTTGTTAGGATTCAACCAAATTACAATACTTTTGTAAATAAATCTTAAATTTCTTCCAGTCTTCTTCAACCCTCTCCTCTCCCAGGTCGCGGATTCTGCCAGTCATCTCAGCCAGTTGCATATAGTCCATCAGCTGCATCTGCCATTCTTCCAGTGTTGGTAGATCTTGTGTTTTCCAGCTCTTAGCAATAAGTATCCTTGCCGCCGTTGTAGCGTACATAAAAAATGTTCTATCCTTCTTTAACACGTTCTGGCCGACCATGCCCAGAAGGAAGGCCTCTGGTTTCTTGGTGAAGGTATACTTAAATACCTTTTTTAACTCATTATATATCATTTCCCAAAAGGCCTTCACTTTAGGGCAGGTCCACCAGAGGTGAAAGAATGTTCCTTCATTTTCCTTACATTTCCAACATTTGTTATCAGACGAATGGTATATTTTAGCCAATTTCACTGGGGTCATGTACCATCTATATATCATTTTCATTACATTTTCCTTCAGAGCATTACATGCTGTGAAGTTCAGCCCGGTAGTCCATAACCTTTCCCAGTCCTCAAACATAATGTTGTGCCCAATATCCTGGGCCCACTTTATCATAGCCGATTTAACCAATTCGTCTTGTGTGTTCCATTTCAGCAGCAAGTTATACATTTTTGAAAGTACCTTAGTCTTAGGTTCTAGCAGTTCTGTCTCCAGTTTCGATTTCTCCACCTGGAATCCTAACTTTTTATCAATCTTAAACACTTCCTTAATCTGAGCATAGTGTAACCAGTCTCGCACTTTATCTTTCATTTTCTCTAAACTCTGCAGTTTCCAATTGTCTCCATCCCTTTCTAGTATTTCCCAATATTTTGGCCAATTGGCCTCCATATTGGGTCTTTTTCGGGCCTTGGCCTCCAAAGGTGACAGCCACCTCGGTGTTTTGTTTTCTAATAAGTCTTTGTATCTTGTCCAGACATTAAATATTGCTTTTCTGACAATATGGTTCTTAAAGACCTTGTTGATCTTAACCTTGTCATACCATAAATATGCATGCCATCCAAATGCATTGTTAAAACCTTCCAAATCCAACACATCCGTGTCCTCCAGAAGTAGCCAGTCTTTTAGCCAGCAGAAAGCTGCGGCTTCATAGTACAACTTTAAGTCTGGCAGGGCAAAGCCCCCTCTTTCGATAGTTTTGAGTTTTTAAGTGTTGCTAGCTTTGTTAACCAAATTTTGAAAATTAATCTTGGTGGAATATAAGACAGTGGTTTAAATAATATACATAAAGAAATAAACACAAAAGCATGCAAGGAAACTGCTGCAGAGGTGTTTTAATTCCTCTTCTACCAGACTGCTGAAGAGCAGGGCCTAAGCACTGATGAAGCAGTCTTGTATAGAAACAACCAGAAATCATTAAAAATAGACTCTCAACTGAAGTATATGGTTCTACTTTTCTTGTTCAACGTGGTAGGGTCAAATGCAAACTGGTACTAAGTATCTTTAATTAAAATTCAGAATGACAGCACAATCCTATGTATATCTGTCAAAAGTGAGCTCCTCTCAGTGAGACATATTGCCAGATAAGTTAATACAGGATTGCAACCCGAAGCTGAGATACTTGAATCCTGTGGCTTTACAGAACCACTGTAATCAAGAACATGAGATTGTCGAATGTCTGCACTATCAGTCATAGAATGCAGTTATGAAGAAATATTAGCATGATGAGGTCTTCAGTTATCTGATAGTCTAACCTACTCTTTCTCATCCTAGATAATATCTTGGCCCTTCTGGGAATCAGTGGTGACACACATAGCATTAATTTTACAAGACTGGCACACAGTCTATAGTTTTAAATATCCTTTCAGTATGTATATCATCATATACATTATACACAATGCCAATGCTTCCAAAACAAATATTTTGAAATTTCTAACACTTAAAAAAATTCATTAGCAATCTAAACTGTAAAATCTCCACTAGTGTTTTTGAAAGTGAATTAATTCATGTATATAGTATGTCTGAATTAGTTTCAATAGCAGTTTATGATTTTTATAATTTAAGTCATTTATCAGGGCTGTACTGTAATTTTCCTCTTTTCTAGAATATATTTATATTGGATTTTTTTTCTTAATGCAGAAATTAGTTCTGGAATACACTGACCACTTATACTTCTGTAACAAATGCTTGAAAGGTCATATGCACATATAGAAGAAAGGCTGAAGTATTTGTGCATTTAAAATGATTTTTCATATTTTCTATTAAGTCAAATTATGTGGATAAAATCTGTGGTTTCTAGAAATGACAGAGACATTTATAAAGCTTAATAGCTATGTTTGGTTCATTATTGTAGTTGCATTGCTAAGGAAAACTTATAAAATGACTAATCTCTCAGTAAAGTGCCATTCACACTTACGGCATTGTGGGAATGATAATAATAGTCCTTGTAGGAACGAATAGAGCCTATTATTTGAAGTAAGCCAGTTACTTAAAAGATTGACAGTGTAAGGGGGATGTTGCCCTTGTAGACAATGCATGATGCTATGTTTGAATTTTAAGATCTTCTTTCTAACTTGAGTAAGGAGTGAGATTATAACGTTGCTATCACTGATTAAGTAGCAAGTTGCTGCAATGTTGTATTTCTTCCCAGTATTCAAACTGGTAGCCACTAAAACTATCCAGGCTTCAACAATACACTTAGTATGTTTAGTATGTAACTACTCTGGCAAATGTGATAAGCGGCTTTCCTTCCTCCCAACTCTAAAGCTGCATAATTGGGCTGGTGTCATTGATCTCTTCCACCATCCCAACTGCAAACTCAGGAGGAAAGTTGAAAATGGTTTGCCTGCTGTGTAGCCATGGTTCTTGAAGAGTCCAGGCCATGTTGGTATCTGTCTGTCTTCAGAGACAATGGAATGTGTCTCCAGTGGTGAAAGCAAACCACTGGGGAATCATAGCGTCTGCTGTGGCTGCAGACTGGTAACTTGTAACTGCTGCCTCCCACATTGTTTGCTGTGTTAGCAGCAACGAAGTGACCTCTCCAGGGCACAAGCCTGAGCAGTGTGTATGGAAGTCCTGGCCTACCCAGACGACAAGGCCCCACTCTCAGCCTTGCTGATGTGGCCTAAAGGAAGGCACAGCCATACATCTGGCACCAGTTTGGCTGCAGGAGTTTTTGGAAGGAGGCGTACAAAACACCATCCAAATGCCTTAGGAGCTCCACTCATGATTTGTGTAGGGTTTCCTCATTAGCTTTTTCTTCTCCCAAAGTTGTCCTGAAATGCAGTGGGTACAGATTTTTTTCCTCAGGTTTTACTCCTAAAACCTTTCTCATGAATGAGTATAGCTGCAAGATAGCAGAGGTTTAGGTCAGAGTTTTCCTTGTAGATGGGTTACCTTCCCAGGATGATGAGCCCCATCTTCCCCTCACTTCCCTCTACAGCACATGCACTAACCATGTTATTAGACTGAAGAAAGGCTCTGGCAGATTGAATGGACAAGACCAATCTTCGCATGCAGGGGAAGTCCCTCACTAAGGGTTTGAGACCCATTGGCTGTTCTCACTTGGATTAGATGACCAATCAAAGTTGTTTCCTGGGGGTGTGGCCGCTGTCGTATGCTGACAGCTTTTAGGAGCCACAGGTGATAGCTGAGTGCAGGGTGGGGACCAAAGGTGAGCAAACTACCTCAGAAGAAGCATGGTACGTCCCCCGCCTATGGTACTACCCCTCCCCTAACACCCTGTGGCCAAGTAGAGTGAAAACAATAAGTATGAAAGAATGATGAAAAGGTACATGCCATATTTCTCTATGGCAGGGGTCAGCAACCTTTTTTAGCCGTGGGCCAGTCCACCATCCCTCAGACCATGTGGTGCGGGCTGGATTGAGAAGGCGATTGGGCCGCATCCAGCCCCCGGGCCTTAGGTTGCCTACCCCTGCTCTATGGTATAGGGAGGATTGAGGGGCCACAGTTAACAGATAAACACAGTAAACAAGGAAAACTAGACTGAATCCAAATTTTGGAGCAGAAAAGAAAGGAAAATCCCAGTAATAATGTTCCACACAATACAGAACAAGCTAGTGGGAGAGTCAGCTTATATTATAAAAAAAGTGAGCTTAGCCTTTAAAATAGGTGCAATGTAGACTTTGGTTTTTCAAGGATAGAAAGGTTAAGAGATTTTTTTTTAAGGTGAAAAAGACTCATTTGAAAGTTTTACCTTTCAATTCAGTTGAAAACCAGTTAAAAACTAGTCTACTTTATTCAAGCTAAAGTGCAAGTTACAGCGTAAAACTACAGGATAACATGCACTTTAAAAAGTACTTTCAGTTCAGTATAATATCAGGTAAAAGCTAATTAGTTTTTATTTTTTATTTAAAAAAAGTTTTTAAAAGGAAGCTTCAACAAGAAGGAAGGAATCTTCCAAAGGGAGTTAATTCCCCACTAACTTGACACTCATTGTCTACTCCACACTTAATTAAGACCCATTTTCTACTCCCTATCTTCAAGGAACTAAATTGACCTAAAAGTTATACTCTGCTCACCACCTTCTCCTGGTGCTTGTCTGGATTCAAAACAAAATATGTAGGAATAACACTCAAAATGAGAAGAATAATTGCAGGACAGCTGTATATGGCAGTGCTATAGCTATTAGACCATCGTGAGCAGAAGAGTAGCTAATTTCGTTTCTGATTTCTTGGGTTTGGGACATAAATGATTATCTGTGTAAGTATACTCTATGCATGTGTTACAATTTTGTGTTGAAACGCATGGTACCATGTAGATGAGTCATGCTATTGTTTTAAGTACCTAATTAAGGAATATGCAGTTTGCCTAGAAAAGTATTCAAAACAAAAACGTAGGTGTATAAGTAAGACACTTGCAGCATGAGCTTGCCGACCACTACCCACAGTAATCCACAATAGGGCATTATTGCCAGTTAAGTGTAGCATATCAGTCCTCCAGAAAATGCAAATGCATTCTTCTCTTCCTTTTAACCTAATTAAGCCACCCAAGACACATCATGATTTTATCTGGTTTGACAAAGAAACCTTTATGACTGAGGCACTACCAGCACCCGTAGTCACATTAGCACTCATTAGCATTACTTAAGATTTAGAGCTCACCACCAGACACACAAGCAGCTCTTTTTGTGCACTACATAATTCTGCACACATCACCCTGGGTAGGAAACTAAGATTCCCATGAGATGCTGGTGTATAGACCTTTCTCCCACTTTTGTTCTATAAAAAACCCTCCCTTCAGTTTGTATTTTAATGTGAACCTACATAATTTATATTTTCTGGAAAAAGTTCAATTATTGCTGGTATAATCATCGTTTTACATCTGTAACAACATTAATATTTATCTTTGTCTTCTGTAAAAAATGCATTTTATTTTATTCTAAATTTTGGCTTGCTGTCTGATTAAAGACTCGATACAGGTTCCTCCTGTGTACCTGCATTTTCCCGCACATGGAAACAAAAAATACTGTAGTAGACATGTGCAGCGCAGTGCTCCATATATGAGAAAGTAAATGTAAACTCCTAGGCAGTTTGTAAAAGATGTGATAAAAATGAGCATGAACTGGGTAAACAACTTTGGCATGCATCACTATCTAATATATTTTTGGAAGGGATGTGTCACTTGAGTGTAGTGCAGACAAGACACTCCCATGCCCCATAGAGGTTTTTGCTGGTGGTTGTGTAGAATAAGCCTTCACACTGAAATGAAATGATGCTGTTGAACATGAAAGCCAGTCATAAGGTAGATGGCAAGTTTCATGTGCATCCCTGCCATGTACTTTTTATACACAGCCATTTTTGCTTTGCATTTTAGTATTTATTGGCTGCTGAAAAAGACAAGTTCTGCTATTTAACTTCAGGGACTTTTGCGACAGAGCTACACCAATTTTATTCCACGTGAATATGTTGACTTCAGCAGAGTTACATCAGCATGAAACTTGCACAACAGAGGAATAAATCAACCCACAAGATAAGCAGTGTGACTGCTTTACTGTGTAATTGGCTGTAAGTTTGCATTAGTGTACCTGGGGTGCATCTTTTATGGAAAGACTGAAAAAATAATGGAGGCTGTCCTAGCTTTTATTACCTTTTAACTTTTTTTGCTCCCTTAACACAAGGCTGATGCAGCCGAGCAAATTCTAAGGAAGCTGTAACTTTCAACAGCTGCTCTGTTAAAACCTTATGTAGCGACATGGAATCTCTGTTGGAGGCCTTCACGTCACCCTGTTGCTTCATGAAGTATTTATTAAATTTACAAAATATGTTGAAGCAGCACATCACTAATTGATGAGGTTTCTTTGGTTATCTTTTGTGTAGACTAGGGATATGGGGAAGATCATTTGTGATTCTGGAATAGTACTTGAGAAACAATAATTTGGAGAGATTATGCAGGGTATATTACATAATTTTTGCACATTACATTTCTTGCATTCTCTATATAAATTGTTACAAGCATTAGGCTGCAACCCTTCATCCAGTTCCATGATAGAAAGCCCCACTGAACTCCCTGAGTAAACATGCATAGATTTGAACTAAAAACATGAGCTTTGGTCTCTGGAGTTAAGAACATAAGAAGAGTTGTGTTGGATCAGACCAAATGCATAGAATCCTGTTCTCAAAGTAGCCAACCTGATTTCTGTGGGAAGTCACAAGCATGACTCAACAGTGTTGAGTGTTCCCCAATTCCCAAGCAACTGGTATTTAGAGGCATATCATATCTGATACGGGCTGTAATTATAGTCATCATGATTTGTCGCCATTAAGATCAGTTGTCTAACCCCCTTTTTAAGCTCTCCAAGTTAGTGAGCATCACTACACTGTGTGGCAGTGAATTCCACTGAAAAAGTACCTTGTCTGTCTTGAATCTTCCAATATTCATCTTCACTATATGACCCTAGGTTCCTATATTATGGGACAGGAAGAAAAACATAATACTGTCCACATCATGTCACTCATTACTTTGTCTTTCCCCCACTTAACTAAAAAACCCCAGATCTTGTAACCTTTCCTCATAGCAATTGTTACTGCCCGGGATGATAATTTGGGTTACCCTGTTTTGCATCCTTCTTGGCTCTAAAATATCATGTTCAGATTGCTTAGGAATCATGGCTTCTTGGCTTCTTTGTTTACGCTGAAGTCTTTGCTGACATATGTAGGAGTGAGGCCTACTGAACTCAGTGGTACTGACTTCTGAGTAGACATGTTTAGGATTGTGCTGTTGGGGTATATGTATACCTCCTTTAATAAAATCTTATCCGAGGACAATTTACATTACAATTTGAAATGCAATATAATAACTACTGTAATCACATATATAAGAATAAGAATAATATTCAAAATACTAAAACCATAAAATTGCTAGCACTCAATTATTTAAAATGACTTGAAAAAAAGAAAAATGTTTTATGCACAGAACTTGGGAGTGATCATGTCAACTGCCCAGTCATCTCCATACAGGAAGACTAATGCTCTTACAGGCTGTAACTCATTTTAAATGAGAACTCCTTGATGGCTTCAAGGAATTCTTCAGATTCTATCAGCCTCTAGGGGGCAGCATAATAGTTCTTATCCACTTGCAGAACGAAATAGTTGATGCAAGTCTGAACCTCATCAGTAAACGTTTTGACCTGGGGCTAGACAAACCTTTCCATAATTTGTACATTATCCTCGTATCCTGCAGAAAACACCAGATCAGAGTATAAGCTACTATAAATATAGGATTGTTGATGCATTGGACAACCCCGTGAAGATCTGAGCTACTTCAAATGGGGTAGCCTCAAATACTGAAGCCCCAAGGACAATAATCCTGAGTACAATAATCCTGAGTTGGTCTCTGACCTAGTATTAATCCTAATACTAGGTCAGAGACCAACTCAGACTGGGATGTGGTTGGACAGTACAGTGCACCAACAGAATCCAAAATCTGACACTAAAGCTAGATACAGACACTTGAATTCAGGACCTGGTTTTCTGGTGAGTGAGATAGAAATTTTGGGAAACTTCCTTCATCCTCCTAGGTTTCTCAGGTCAGTAAAGACAGCAGGTTTCAGTATGCTTTCTTAATCAAGTGGTCTGTGGCGTGGATGTATGTGTGGTCTTTCATTTGGACATTAAGTCTCCAAAGAATACACATTGTATTGCCATGTTTGTAACATCTTTCAAGGCTTTCCTGGAACTAGCGGCAGGATTAGGCTGGGCTTCAAATCTGAAATGTAAAATGGGTCCTGATCATGAATACCAGTTTCCATTCATATAGTGTTTAAAGGACATAATGCCTTGTGGTGTGTTTCTTGGTCTTTTGAAACAGGAATGGGAGCCAACCTGAAATTCAGGCTTGAAAAATAAAGAGCAGTGTGTTTAAATGTATATATCAACAGTCTTGAAGCCCAAAATGGTTATGCATGTTCTCTATACCTTTGAAAATTGGTTCGTTTCAAATTGTCATTTGAACTCATATCTGAGAACCAGAAAAATATATCCAATATCTTAATATTCATTAGAATAATCAAATTCCAACACTTTCAAACAAACTAAATGTGAAATAAGCAAGGTGGGCCAAATATGTCATTTTGCTCAAGCAACAAATAGATTTGGATAATTAGGCATTTTTAGTTATTTCTATAGAACACATTGTTGAAATAATTAATTTGTAGGTGTGTTCTTTTGCTGGTCATCTGCAAAGGCTTTCACTATGTAGCTTGCATTTCCTCCCCATTTGATTAATTGTTTAAGAGTTAAGGATCGTTATGTTTTAGAAAAGAGATGTTATTCCAGAAAACAGTTTTGTCTGAACAATGTAAACTTAATTACAGAACTAACTTCAAATGTTCTGATATTTTAAAGAGCATAGGGCATTCCATTTGCTCTTGACATTTCAACACATTTCAGATTTCTAAAGAGTTAACATTCAGTCTTAGCTTTGTGGATATATGCAGCAAGAGAGCAATACCTTCCACAGAATAATTAGAAGAGGTTATTGTTCTCCATTAGAAAATTCAGGCACTTAGATTTCATTCACTGACATTTCTTTGGCAAATAATCTCAGCCTCCTACCTGTTCTCTGTAGGCAAGTGATTAGCGGTGCTTATAAACAACGTTATATAAAATGTGGCTTAACTATACCTCCCTTGTCTAGTAAGGAGATATATGAATCTTTGCTTCCATTGGATCAGACTTCACATTATTTGATTTTTTTTAAATTACATCATTGTTTATCTTAGGGGTGGGCAATTGCCCTCCCATTTGCCCTCACAGAGCGTGAGATGTTTAGAATTCCTGAATGGGCTTTCCACGTGTGCTTTCATCCACACATTTTAAAATGTCATTTTCCTCCCACAACTGTCTCCACCACTCTTCCGTTCTTCACTTTTCCCTGCTCCAGAGGAAGCCTTGTAATTAATGATAGCCATAGGTGACAAAGAATTCCATGCAGGTGAGTTTTCCAGTGAAGGAGGGACAGAGCACTTAGTCAGCCCTCTGCAGCCAACATAAAAACTAAGTCGGAGGGAGGAAAACCACCTCCTCTGCACCCAGCATAAAAATGTAGCAGGCTTTCCATCCTTCCTCTGGCAGCCCCGAGCAGATTAGTAGTGAGGGGGGTTTTATTTTATTTTTGCAGGCTAGTACGTCTTGAGGGATTATTTATAGGGTTGCACAATAGTCTCAAAGCTTATCTTGGGCAGGTGAAAGTGGCACAAAGGCCAGGGACAGGGACACAGGGGCCCTGCCGACTTTGAGACAGACTTTTTGCATCACCTCACAAAAATTGGATACAAGAATGCTTGTTTGAGCACCTCATTCAGTTTTTCAAAATGCTCTTTATCTGGCTCTAGGCCATATGTTAAGTGGGCCTGTATGAAATGGGTTGGGTTTTTTACCATTTGGATTAACATCCTGTGCTTAATTGGTATGAGAAATAAGAAGTGTGCTAAAAACAATATAGCTGTCAGAAAGTAAGCTTATAATAATTCCAGTGACAACAGGATTTTTCATTGATCACTCAATATATAAAGTTGTTCTGTATCCAAAAGTGAGATGATTTGACTGCTAGTTGACTTGAGCTTCTTTCATTTATGCATCTTCTTTCAACATCCATCAAACAGCTGATCAGATGTCAAAGGACTGTAGGAACTGGAGAAGCCCCACTATCATAATCCACCAATTGTTTGGGAGCAGGGGGAAACAGCAGTTTTCTCCTTATAGTTCTAAGATCTGGAAATATCTAAATTGCAGGCCCAACTAGGGGTGGAACACACAGGTACCAGAAATGGCCACAGAGGGTTGGCTAGGATGATAAAGGTGATGTGTGATACCAGATATAGGCAGCAGAGTCATGGTGTCAGAACAAGGTTTGCAGCACCAGCAGTAGCTCCATGACAGCCACAGATGTTGCAAAGGATCATATATATCTGACTTGATGTCTGCCAGAGTTCCATCCCAAAGTGTTACAAATTTGAATAACAAGAATAAAAAGTCTGGCAATCCTATTCCTTGGTATCATACAAACTTACTGTGCAAGAAAAGTCATTACTGTTTCATCCGTAGCTTTGATCTTATGCTTCATTCCGTCACAAAATCTCAAGGGGGAGCAGGATCGCAACCACTTGCCCTGTGCCAGTTAATGTCTGCCTGCTGGTCCTGCTTCTAATGCCTATACCTTTAGTGGAATGTGAGAATAGGCTCTATAAGCTCAGAACTATGCATGCAAACCGTAATCAGCATTGGCCCAGAGGGATCTAAAATGAATTATGTGAGGCAGCTTATGCCAGGAATACCTATTGACAGAACAGGCTATTTCTACAAAAGGCCCAACCACACACCCATGCTAATCTTAAGGAAAACCATTTCAAAATATCAGATTGTTGGTTATAAATTAATCAGCAACAGTGCTTTGGTGGAGCGTAGGGTCCAGAGGGTCACGCTTGGAGATTGTTGCTCAACACCCTGGCTTTTGACTTGCTGAGTTCTACAAAATTTCATCTTGTCTCCTATGCATCTACATGAAACTACTGGTTTCAATTTAGTCTAAAGTGTTACAAAAAATGCATGATACTAAACAAACTCCTATGGAGATGATAGAAGGCCCTGAGCTAGTGTTTAGGGGCAGTATTAGACTGAATGTGATCAAAGTGAAACTTAATCCTAATAAGCCGGAAGTGCTGTTGTCTGGGGATGTTTTTATCTGGTTTTAGGTGGGTTTCATGTTTTGGATGGAGTTGTACTCTACCTTAAGAAACAGGTTTGTAGCTGGGGGGTGCTTCTGGATCTGCCACTGCAACTGGATGCCAAAGTTGTAGAGGTGGCTTTGGCAGATTTTGATTTGTTCACCATATGTGACCTTTCCTGGAGAAAACAGTCCAGCCATGGCTATTCATGCCTTAGTAACATACATCTTGGATTAGTATAATGTCATCCACATGGGACTACCTTTGAAAAGCATCCAGAAACTTCAATTGTTTCAAAATGTGGGCACCAAAGAATTAACTGGGACATAACGCATGTTGCATATTTTCTGATATTTTATCATTGGAACTGATTACCAATTTGTTTCTGGGCTCAAATAGTAGTGCTGCTTCTGACTTTTACATTTCAACCCTAACCATGCCTGCTTGGGGTAAGCCCTATTGTAGTTAGGATTGCAGCCTAAAGGTGCAGTTCAAACTCCTCAACCCCTTCTACAGGACTTTGCAGCTTGGCAGGGCCACTGCTGAATGTGCAGGCTTGCCGCTCATGGAGACTGCAGTTGAACAGGGGAAGGACAACTGCACTGGCTCCAGGCTGGATTCGATGTTCTCATGTGATGGCAGTGAGACCAGCTTAGGAACTCCTGGATCCCAGGCTCACTCAGTCTCTCCCTGTCCTCACAACATTCCATTTAATGGCTTTCTGCTGGGTCTCAGAGGTAGAGATCCTGACAGTAGCCCACCTGCCCAAAAATTTGGTGGCCCACTGCAGGTTAAGGGGCATTTAGATTGCTCTGCCTGTGTGTGTGCATGTGGTATTTGCTCTATTTTTATATGCTGCCTAGAAAGTGTTCTGTCCTATAAGTGACCTAAAAAACATGTTAAATACCGTTTTCACGCCTAAAGAGGATATTTGAGTCATGGTCAGGAACTCAAATGCATGCTGATTTTCAAAACATGTAACTGAAATCTAAGTTTAAAAAAATCTATACATTTTAAAGTTTAAGAAATAAACAACATATGTCTTAGAGTGTGTAGGAAGGAGCTCTAGGATGCATAACAAGTTAATCAAACTACACCATCAATGTTTGAAGAATTATAATGTTGACATTCTGCTTGTATGCTTCACAAGAAATCATGGGTAGACAATAACCTTTCATTAAATGTGCAACTAGTTATTCTAATAAATGTAACCAGAGTTGGGTGAAGACATGAATGAGGGTAAGAAGTCATGAAAATGGAAGAAATTTAAAGTAGGTATTTGTCAGGAGCTGGATTCAAGCATAGATCAGCAATAAAAATATGGTGTCAGTGATGTTAACTCAACCAAAACATTGCAGGCCTAGTAATCCCAACAACTCTTCCTGGTAGGTTTTGCCCCAGTGAGGAGGTTGTAAGGACTGAAGGTCCCCACCTTCCCACAACTGCTTAAGTCATCTCTCCAGGGTTTTTCCTAAGCAGTGATAGACTGTGTCTACACACAACCAGTCTTTTCCTGCCATTTTCATTTATCTGTGTGTTCTAAGAGACCAGGGGAGACAGGAGCTGGTCACAGCAAGAGGGGGAGACTCATCAGCTTGCTTCGTAGCTGCCTCTTGGCCCCCGTCCTCTCCAGTCTCTTTGCCCCTGAGCCTGGACTGCTCTCTGCCCCAGCCTCTTCCTGCTCACTAAACCCTGTTGCCCCTTCAGCTTCCAACACCTCCTCTTCCCAGTTTTCTCCCTCTTCTCTGACCACACATGGTTGTCTCACCACCATTCACCTGGCTTTGAGCCTTCTTCCCCTGGGGTTCCCCAACTGGTGCCTCCCACCACTCCTCTGTATCCAGCCAGTCCATGACAGTATTTTAGTGATGGAATAGAGGATAATGTTATATAATGATATGGTTAATTAAAATCAGAACCCTCTTAAATTCAGATTTTTTTTCTTTAATATATATTATTTCTTTAATATATATTATCAATCTGAAATATCACAACTACCTCAAAGTAAGCCCTATTCCTTCTTCTTCTTTTTTTAGTTCAGCTTTTCCTGTTACTGTATGTTGTATAAAGTGTAGTCAGGATGCATTTAGGTTACATTTTGTATTTATGTGTTTTAAGTACCTATACAACTTTGGTGGTGTTTTTGGTCGCACTCTATTCCTACACTCCATCCCTACTTTTTGGTTCCTCTGATCCCACTTCATATGTTGGGCATGATCACTGGCTTGCTGAGGGTTGTGGGGTGAGGTGGCTCTTTCTTGTATATTGCTAAAATTACTAGTGAGATATGTCCTACACAGTTATCATGGAGGATCAAAATACATTAACAGGAGGGATGTATTAAACTGCAGGATACTATTGTGACTTTAGAATTAGCAGTCATCAATAACACCCCCCCCCCTTTGCAATTCTCTCCCACTAACCTTTTGCTCTTTCCCTCCCCCCCCTCCGCCATTTCACACTGCCTTAGCTTAATTTGTCATCTAGTCCCTTTTTAGAAAGCAAACCTGTTTCTACTTCCCATACCATAATCCATGTCTGGTTGTTTTAACCGTGATTGCCTCAGTGACTTCCTATATCTTTCCATTTCGTGTATATCAGTGAGGATTTTGAGTTGTGTTACTTGTCTCTTAAAGACTACTTCCAGTGTTTTAGCATCATGTTAAAAAGGCTAGTCAGACTTCTGTGCTAGCAGCTTCATTAAAATTCTGTTCTGCACATCATCTGACTCACACTTTATAATCTATCAGAACACCTGTTTTCTTTACAATGGCCACAAGGCAGCTCAAAACACTGTGGTATTTAGCATTTAATAATGAGCACAAGATATGTATTTTTGACACTTAAAAATTTCTTTGGGAAAGTGCATGGAAAAGAGCCAAGTCTGAAGGAACAGCCCTCTCTTCCCATTCTATTAGATATATTTTTAAACCAAACTTAAACCAAACTAATGTGTGAATGAGTAATATTCTTTGTTATTTGTCAGTGGACTTTATTTCAGATTCTTGTAAAAAACTGCACAGCTTTTGCTCTAGGAAATCTCCATATGCAAGTAGCGGGGCAGAAATTTTGAGAGATTTTTATCTCCAATTAAATAAAAGATCAAAACAAATATTTACGTGTAATACATTCCACTTTGAGGATGCTTTAAAACTGAAAAAAAAATTGCCAACATCTGTCGCCTTAGACTTCACTTACTAACAGCAGCAGTGCCTACTGTTCTTTCTTGCAGTTAGGTTAAATTGAAACCTTTTGTATAAAAGTTAGTTTGATGTCTAAGAGCCAACATACTTATTATTATTTGACCCATCTTTAATCAAAGGAGTTTAAGATGGCACACGTGGTTATTTTCCTACCTACCTGCAAAGCAACTCTGTACAGTAAGTTAGAATGAAAATTACTGTCTGGTCTTAAGTCACCCAGTGAGCTTCATGGCTGATTGGGAATTTGAACTCAGACCATCCTGGTCCTAGGGCAAACTGCTAACTATTACAAAATTATTTGCAGGTGTGAGAGTGGCAGATCTATGTATTTAACTGTAGAAACGATGAAGTGTAAGGGTGCAATTTTAATAACAGAAGGATGCACATGTGAAGTATATTAAATCCTTCTCCAAACATTACTTTCCTCCCCTCAGCTACTCTTTTATCCCAGCTGGGATAACTTCCACTCTTGGAGTGTGACTGATGGAAAAACTGACTAGGAGAGAAAGGCTTTGGGGCAATGAGCTACAGTGATGGTAAGGATTTAGCATCCCTTATTTAGCATGCCCACTGTTGATTTAGCATGCCCACTGTTGACATCAGGTTCCACCTACTGCAGTCTATATGATTGCGATAGAACTCGTTGGAATCAATGTGTCACAAAGTGTTGCAAGCAAAGAATTGTCCATAATGGGCAAGTAATCCTATAGTTTTTGCCTCCTAACAGAGGACATTCTGCTGTGTTATCTTACCAGTGAGTGGATTAATGCGCTTCTTTTTTTGCTGAAGGGTCTGAATAAACATTTTCATTTACTCCCTACTGCGTCATTGACAAACAGAGCTGTTATCTAGAAACATTTTAGAGCACACAGTAAACAAAACTACACTCACCTACCAGTAATGCCTGTCTGGCTTTATACTGTTACGGAAACTCTCGTGCAGTCATCTGTATAGCCATGAAGAACAAGGGGAAAGAAAGGTAACCTTGTCATTTGACAAAGACACTTGTGCAGTCCACTAAGTATTGTTTGGTGGAGTCTGTGTTCAGCTGTAGGGCAATTTGTACTGTACAGACATGTAGAGGGAAACTTTTAGAAGCTAGTCACTCTGGAGAATCAGAAATTTCAGAGCAGAAATTTCAGAGTAAAAAACAAGAAGAAATGTTTGTATCAATTACCAAAGTTATAGCTGTGAGTGTTTTTTTTGGGGGAGGGGGTCCTGATTTTTAAAGCATACAGTAGTGTGATTTCAGTTCCTATGTACTCTGTCAAATGGAAACCGTACAAGCTAGTATCAATAGTGTTTATGTTTTTTCTTTTCTTCCTGAAGCCTATTACTTATTACTATTAGAGAGATCTCTTCTGAAAGAGGTGATTTCAATGCACATTTTCACTAAAGTACTCCAATCGGTCAGCTGCCAAGCCAGATGTGGCTTCTGAACAGTGAACATATCAGGTGTGGCAGCTAATGGAAAGGGAGGAGAAAAACATTCTGGAAGGAAAAGGAATGTCCAGACCGACAGAGCAATAGCTTGGTCTTCTAAACAATATTAGGTCTAACCTATTGCCACAGGTCACATCATTGTACCACAGAGATTTTACAAATGGATAAGTAGTCCTCCCTGTTGTCAGTAGAACAGTTAACCTTCATTTACTCGTAGCACGCACTCACTGCATTTCCAAAGAATACAATTTATGTGGTTTTGGTCTTTAAGAAAAACTGGAAAAGTTTTGCATGGAGTATAATAGCTTGTTTTCAAGTTACACAAAATAACAAACAGATGCCTATCATTATAACACAGTATGTTCTTTTCAGTAAATTGAATTGTAAAAGTTACATTGTGTTTTTTGATTACCTTGTTGTCTAGTCTGTTGAATAAAAAAACACACATTTTAGCCAAATAATTCTTAGGCTGCTTTTGAACTATGGTAATTAATCTGATAAATAACTCATTAAATGTATACATTGCAATACATCAATAAATGCCCCCTGTTTTTAAAGGAAAACTTTAAGGAAAGTTTTACTTCTGTGAGATGTCAAAAAGGAAAAAGCTGCCACTATTTTAAAAATAGGAAGTCATGTTGGCTGTTCTTCCTCATGTCAAGCCGGAAATATTTGTACAGACTTAGATTTGTGAGTTTAACTGACTAGTTTTTGAGACAATCAAAATGCTCTTTAGTTTTCATGTTATTCATTTTTTTCAAAGTTGATGTATGTGAGCATTTTTTACAATACAAATGGGAGAAGTGTGCATTCAAACCTCATATAACTGGGATATACATTTTTTTCATCTTTCTCCATTGCCTTGCTCAAGCAAATTCAAACAAAAAGAGTTTCTTCTAGTAATTAATTTCCTAATGAATTAGTATGCATTTTAAATCTCTTATTAAAGTTTTAATTGATTAATTCCACCTGATGGCTGATTAGGGATCCAAAAACATCCCTCTGTTTGGCTTAAAAAACAATCTGGTTCTTGTGAATATTTCCATTGGGGACTTGTAAAAACTTGAAAGAAGACATGCAAAAACCCACTTTCTAAAACCTGATCATCCTTTGCGTTACAAGCAAAGGTGAGTGGAAGAGGTGGGGTAAATTTAAATCACCTTTGCTTACATGGAGGTAGAATAACAGAAATAGGAGCAGAAGGGAGCATATTTCACTATCAGAAGTGTTCTGAAGTGCTGAAATAAAAAATGCTTCTAAGTATGTTCAGAAACATAATTTCATTAAAAATATATAATTAGAACTGGAGTTTTGGAAACCATAATTATTAGTATTCTGAACCTTGAAGATGTTTTTGAACTTGCTCAGAAATGTTATATTGAACAAGAGTCATAGGAACTGAAGCTTGTGCAGGCTTTAACCAAGTAGCTTCAAAACAGAGGGCTTTATGTAACTGCAGCTCCTCTGTTGTGATGGACTTCCATGCCTGCAAAGGAGCTTCCTTTTTCTCTCCAACCCCCTGCAGCCTATCAAAATCACCTGTAGTATGTTGGGGGACCCTTCAAAGCATATATTTGGAGTGCATGGGGTAGGAAAGGAAACAGAAGTCCTAGAACTTCACTGGAATAGCATTGGATGCATTTTTAGCAAAAGCAAATTTAACAAATCAGATCAGTGAAATAAAACATGCTGTATGAAAGAGTTCAAGCGCACACAGGACAGAATCCAACACTGCAAAAAGAATTTTTTCTAATCTAAACTGTTTCCCAGTAGATTTAGAGCCGGTGAGACTGCAGGGGAAGGAGAGGAAGGTGATGTTCTGGATCTCATTCACTTTTGTCTTGAATATTTCCAGAAGCTTTATTCTGGAATTCATGACAATGCCCAAACACAAATCAGGTTTTGCAGATCAGCAGTTAAAATGGAGCTTTAAAGTTCTTGATTAGGCATAAGCAAAGCTGTTGTCCAGCCATTGACACAGTTCATGCTAGGGATATCTGATGATACTGAAATGGGACTTCCTCCTAAAAATCCAGTTGGCTGCTCCCTGGGATCAGGTACCATACTGCCTTCCAGTTCTTCCTTTCCTCTCACCAGCCCTACCATGATGTCTCCATGGGGTTCAGAATACGTGAAGTTATGTTGCATGATCTGAAATTTGTTCTGGTCACACTTGGACAACTTTAGATTAGAACGTTTTAAAACCAAATAGGTATTTTATTTGTAAATTAGAAAAAGCATCAACAGGTATAGGATTTGTTTCTTTTCCTCTTTCTCTCTTTCACACACATGTATGTTTCTCCCAAAAGGACTTTGGGAGGTGAAATCTTGCTTGGGGGCTCTTGGTCAATGAGGCAAGGGAACCGGAGATTATTGTCAGTTGCAGATTTGGACCATGCGGAGAGAAAGGTAGTTTTGAAGTTTGTCTTTCTCAGTGTGGCATTCATTCTTAAAGGCAAATGGGAGAGGAAAGCAATAACTATCAGTGTAAGTCTGCCCTGTTCCAGCCCCTTTTCTGGCCACTTCTGGGTTGCATGAGGTGCGCATTAATGATCACATGTGTGCTGAACAAGTGTAAAATAGTCATTGCCTGCATACAATAGTATAATAAAAAATTACACATTTTTGTTAAATTATAATTGGAAAACTATGGTTTACAACTTCAGAACAAGCCAAGATATTAAGTCATGGTTTGAAGTTGGCATTAATAACTTGTCTTGCTCTGATGCTGTTAACCATAATTTCCCAATCTGAACAGAACAAGTAACTATACTTAATTGAAAAGGTCCTGATTTGTTTCCTCACACCAGAAGGGAGGGAAGCAGAATGACTCTATGTGTGCTTACAAATCTTGTTTGTATCAGAGCTTATTATGCAGAGGTACAGTTGTCTAGATCAGTCCTATGGCCCAGTTCATACACAACACTACCATAAAAATACATTAAAATAAAAATACATTAAAATACATTAAAAATATATAAAAATTATACATAAAAATTAGCCCCGTGCACTTCCTCTCTCTTCAACTGGGGCAGCTGCAATAAGGAGAACAGAAGCATCAGCTTCAGTTTTCAGCTTACCAATTTTATGTAAGCACAGGCAAAATGAACCCTGGGAGTTTATTTGCTTTGTCCAGGAAGATGACAAGTCTGCTTTTTTAATTAGTCACTGATACATTTCCAGAAGGAGGTTTCTCCATCACAAATATAACAGAGTTGGCTATTGGTAAATGAATTTAAGTACATAAACATACAATTACAAAAATAATAATAAAAAATGGCAGGCATTGTAGATTGCAGTGATAGAAAAAATGTTTGACATTGTTTAGTTAGCATCAAAACTAGACTTTCAGCCTTTCCTCTTCATGAGCAATAGGGAGAAGATCTTCAATGTCATATCAAAGCCATAGTATTATTTTTAAAATTTTAGTTAACAAATACAGAGAAATGTAAGATGACTCCACAGGACTGGGATCTCTTTCAAATAGAGCCCAGTGGAGATAATATATTGTGATGAAATTTATTGCATAGCATCAGAGATAATAAGGAAAATTATAGGTGTGGTTTTGTGTAGGTTAGTTCTTATTTTTAATCTTCTTGCCTATGGTGATTGAGGGTTGGGGTTAATGATGGTGATTGAGGGTTGGGGTTAATGCTGTTCATGTAATGAATATAAATCCATTAAGATCAAAATATCAGTTAAAATTACATGGAAGTGCCTCTAAAACTGCTCAAAGCCCCAGACTTCCTGTCTCGTGAATTAAGCTATTTTTAAACTAAGGAGACAAAATCATCCTTGATACTGCAGATAAGCCGTGCCTCTCAATATGGCTGGATTGATGAAGGGTCTGCAACTGTTATCTTGATTCCTTATGCTGCCTTTCCTTCCAAGTAAGATGAGAGCATGGCATTTTCTTTATAATTATGATAGCATGTGAGTTCTCTAGTACTATATTTTATTGAAACTTTCCCCCCTTTTCATATGACCTGCTTTAATATTTTTAATTATACTGAGATATTACAACCACAAAAATCGGAAGAAAGTAGGTATATGATATCAATCCTGATTGGGAGGCAATCACCACCATTTTCATTTCCAGTGTATTTTTAAGAGACATCTTTTTTTTGGGAAATGTACACAGGAGAACTGCTTTTCTTTTTTCATTACTATTCTGCTCCTGCCCCAACTCCTTGTCATGAGTTGGCAGGACAATGGGAAGGAGCGTGTAGCTGGGATTGGGGCATACCAGGGAAAGCTGGGCATGGGGAAGGAGAGGTTGGTGTAGGAAGTACAGGGTGACAGAAGGTGATGAGGGGATGGGGGCCAGCGCACAGGAAGCAGAGCAGCAGGACCCATCACCAGAGCCAGAGGGGCCTGTGTATCCACAAACACGGTGGGCTCTGAGGCATAGGGAGCAGTGAGCAGGGTGCTCCAGGAGGCTGAGGCAGGCAAGGGCCCACAGCCCAGCTCACTGGCTGACCAGGTGGGACTTGCTAGCTCTGGGAGGAGATGTGTGATTCCTTGACTGGAGTAGGCTTGGAACAGGTGAGGGTCACATGCCTCATCAAGCCCAGATGCTGAAATCAGCATGCAAAGGTATAAAAGGGCAGCAGAGCTGAGGTCCTGTGTCTGCTCACTGCTTATGTTGATGGACCTCAATTTGGATGCTCCAGGGTCTCTGCAGGACTTTGCCTCTGTTTGGACATGTGGATTGACACTGGACTGGAGACTTGATATACTGGCTTGCTGCCAGGTAGGCCAGTATTTCAGGATACTTTTTATCAGACCCATTGATTATATGAAGACATGTCCCTGCCATGACTTTATTCTCCCAAATATCCCTTTCCTGTTCTCAGGGCAGTTGTGAGTTTTCCTTCAATTCCCCCCCCCCCAGGTTTTCTGAACTTCATGGTTCCCTTCTCTTTCACTTGAAGGTTCCTTGCCAGAACCGCCTGTTATTTTGTCAGGTCCCTTGTTAATATCTATCTAGTTCTCCTTCCTTCACAACCTTTTCCTTCAGGAACTTTTATTCTTCCTACAGGTACATTGACACCTTGTTTGGCTTACCAAATGATGGTTGGTATCCCACGCTGTATGAGTGGCATTTCACTCACACAATGGGACTTCTCTATCAACTCCTATCTGTGTACCCCCCCCCCCACAAAACATGCCCCAGTGGGTCCCCAAACCCTCAGGAGCAGAAAATGAGGGTGCCTAAGGGTTTGGAAAGGAGGGAGAAGTTCTATTGCACAGGTGGAGGTCTGTTGTGCAAGCAGAAAGAAAAGATTGGATACAGCCCAACACATCCTCAGCTTCCAAAGCTTCGCTGTTTGGCTTCCAAGCATGATTGTTGCTATTTAAGAGGGGGGAGGACAAAATTCGGAATTCCAGTCCAAATCTTTCTTTTAGCTTTCTATTCCAATGTCTCCTTCACACGTCATTCAAGACACTCAGCAGCATCCCCAAACTCCAGTTGGGCATATAACATCTATAACCCTAATATATTTTCTGAAGGAAGCACAGCTGTTGTAGTTCATAGGAAACATATTGGCTATGTAAAATACATTGGAGGAACCCCTATACAGTATCAAAGGATTCTTCAGATTTGGCAGTGATATTCTGGTGCAATACATTTCAAATTGTTAACAAATTCCCAAACTACTGGCCAACCATTGGTGCAATACGGCAGATGATACCAATGATGTAATCCAAGACGGCCATAATGCAGGCCAGAAAGAAGTGTTGTTGTTTTTAAACTACAGATGAGCACACGGAGAAAAGGGCAAGTCAATTTCCCATTTAAAACTTCCTTGCTTCTTCAGTTGGGTGATCAACTGCAGTAAATAATTGACAGCTACATGCCCATTACTTTCCCCCGCACACTGTGGCTGTCTAGGATTCTCCAACAGAGTACAAAATTTGATCCTTATTTAAAAACATTCATAGAGTGTGACCTGGCTACAGTTCTTTTATGGCACCAGTAAATGAAACAAGCCTAAATGTCATTTTCTGAAAAAAGTGAATATTCTTCTGTACAAGCATTTAAACTAGTGTGTAAATAGCATTGGGTCCATAGGCCTTCACATTTATTATGGGTGAAGTAGCTGAATCCAGTCTCATTAAGTACGTTTAATAACTTCTAAAAATATGTTGTGCGTTATTCATTGATAACAGTGTAAAATCAGCCTTCTGACAAATTCCTTGTGCCACTTTTGTTTAGATAAAAAAGGGGTTATAATTAAATTATTTATATGACATTGTGCCATAAAAGAGAAAGTGTTACACTATTTAAAACAAAATGAGGCATATATAGCTGGATAAGTAACACTGGTAAGAATAAATCCGTAAACAAAATCATTTACCTAACTGAAAATAAGCCTGTAATGGTTCTTGGGGTACTTTGATATTGGTGGGTAGCTGACTGTGTGCCACTACTGCCGCTAACTTTCATTCATACTTTTGTGTGTAGTCACAAAACAGTATCAAAATTATTTCTGTTACAATGGGCGGATTTGCATAGTACAAGAATGCTTTATTTGCATTCTGTTCCTTATAGCTACAACATAAATTTTCTAAATCAGTTATGTTCACTGGTTGTATTTAATAGCTTTCCAAAGCTGACTTTTCAAAGTTGTTTGCTGTAACTGCATAAAATGGCATAGCTCTGTCATCTGTAAGCAACATGAACTGAACAAGATAGTTGGGAAGTGAAAAGGATTATTTCTATTGTTTTGCATTCTTCATTTCAGAAGCATCAAAGATGAGCCAAGTTTAAAAGTGGCACCAGTTAATGCAGCATAAAAGTGATGTGTGAAATGTGACATCTCTTTAACATTGAGAGAAAACACTTGCCTCCATTGAGTGCTTCTAAATGCAAAATATTGACACATCCTTATTATATTATACAAAAGGCTTTGTTCAGAGAGATAATTTTATAGAATGGGTAGTATCATGTGATCTTATTCATATTTATGAAATGCGATAACACAGAAAAAAGGTGTACTAGTGTACAGTAACTATCTTTCTAGACCTGCTTCAGTTTCAAAATGTTTTTCATTTCACACATCAGACACTAATTAGCAAATATCTAATTAGTGTTAGAAGATTGCTCATGGGAGTTTTGAAGCTTTAAGCTTTCGTGCATGCAGAAATAGTGACACTTTAGGTGCATTTGTTAAGGTACAGTAACTTTAAATGGTCCAACTTTTATTTTCCTGTGAAATGCCAGAAATTGCAATTAATTAAATAAATTAGAGGAAGCTGAATTAAACGCAAAAACAGAAAGTGCTTCTAAAGAGATAAACTGAAAGAAAACTTAAAATGGGAAAAGTGAAATATCTTCAGGCTGTTATCTTGGGGCTGGTGTACACATTATAAAAACTTTATTACCAGTCCTTCAAGATCAACTCTCCCCATCTAGACCTGTCCTCACCCTATGTGTATGGCTGGATGGGCCCTCTGTGTATCTCACTGTTGGCTAAAGAGCCATTATTGGGAACCAGGAAGATGGGCCTTGGTTGTGATGGCACCCAGACTGTGGAACTCCCTGTCCCAATAAATTCCTAATTTTGATACTGTTCAGACATTTTGATCAATGGGGGGTAAATAAAGCATCACTTATTGGTGGCATTTTATAAAGAAAGTGATAACAAATTGACACAAATAATAATGAGTTTAACTTCACATTTATTGTTGCTGTACAAAATGAGAAAAAATGTAATAATAAGAGTCCAACACTGATTTCAAGTTATTCAAAAGCTAGGTTATATTTTTGACTTAAGATTAATTTGAAAAAAGTTGTGAAGAATATTGTTGTTGCATCTATTATATAGCCAGTCTTCAACAATTAAATTAATAGTGAAATTCATTTCTTACAAAAACCTTCAAATACATATTGAGATTTTACAAGGAAAATGAAGGAGATTTAAGATAAAAATTGATTGTACTTGTTTCAGCAGCAAGCTGCATCAACACAAGTCTTCAAGGGTAAAGCAGCAATTCAGAGCAGAAATGTACTTCTGCTTGAAAGCAAAAAATAAAATATTAAAGGCTGGTAAAACAATGCTAAAATCTGTTTCACACAGGATTAGTAAAAGGGTGGAGTTGTTAATTCTAAACAGGCTCTATTCATCTATGTTATCAGGTGTCAAGTGCTTTTACCTTGACCTGAATTCCATTTCAGTGTTTCTTATGTGTGCTTCTCACTCCCCCCTCAATGAATATCTACACAAAGAAACAAGCTGCACTTTGATCATGATTTCAGTATAAGAATATGTATATCGAGCCTAACTTTTCATTGTGCAGATTACACAGAAACTGAGAGGGATTGGGAGGGGGGATCTTTTTGAGCTGATGTTCTTCAGAAATCGAAGACTTCTTTTCATACCTTTGTGCTTACATTTGCATTGCTTTTAAACTCACCTTATTTGTGTCAAAGCAAAAAATGCTATGACAGGAACATTTCATATTTAATGGAGGGTACCTATGGAAAGGCACCCTTAACTGTGGAAGCAGGATCCGTTCGCTGGGTTTAAGTATGCCTCAGCATTGCATCTTTCTTCTCTTTCTCAAAGAGTGAGCTAATCCCTCTGTCAGTATGAGTGTCCTAATTTAGAACTCAACACCCTCAGGCAATATTTCTGCCCTTTTCTTGTAATTGACATCTCAATGAGAATGCAAGAACATTCACCCACCCCCCTAGTAAATACTGCACCACACAGATGTCATTAAGGATTAAGGATGTTTAGTATTCAACAAATGTTATATACAACAAAGCAAAGTGCAGGCATGTTTGTTTATCTGAAATAAAAAGCCCCATTAATTTTATGCTATCATATGCCATGCTCTAACTGAAGCTCTGGGATGGGAATCATATTCTGTAAGATAAAACTAAGAAGTATGTATTGCATTACATTACATTACATTACAATGCATAACATTATTATATTATAGTTACAGATAGGTAGCCGTGTTGGTCTGCCATAGTCAAAACAAAAATTTTTTTCCTTCCAGTAGCACCTTAAAGACCAACTAAGTTAGTTCTTGGTATGAGCTTTTGTGTGCATGCACACTTCTTCAGATACACTGAAACAGAAGTTTCCAGACCCCTTCTATATAGTGAGAAGGTGGGGAGGGGTATTACTCAGAAGGGTGGTGGGAATGGGTGATTGGCAGATAGCTGGTGATGCATCTATTGTTTCACCTGTCTTTTCCAAAACAAACAAATGATCACTAATTTGTATTTACTTAACCATTTACATTCCTTTGTCAAGTGGATCATTGCATTATGAATGCAATTATGGTTGCAGTTTCCAAAGATAAAATTACAGCTGAAATTGTCTATGTGGCTAAACACCTTACATTTCTAAAAATGTGTTCCTGCACATGACCAGCTGGCCTAATTTATTTTCAGTCATTTGATTTAAAGATGCATGACTGACATCATGATGGCAAAGTTACATTAAGGCATTGCTTTATGCTCTATACATCCCATAATTATTTAATAACAAATGTGACATTCTTGAAGCAGTGGAGGAAGAGCTGCCTTTTTAATTTGGGTTTCACATGCTTACATTTTCAAAAATGAAAAATGCAAAGAATTGTGACTATATTGTCTGGCATAACCATATTGTACATTTTATACTGTCCACCTCCTTTAATTTTTTTATTTACTCCCAGGTTTGTGTAGGTATAGCCAATGTTCAGAGTGCAATATATGTGAAGACACACTTTTGCATTTGTTGATATTTATGTTATTTGCTGATGGCTGCACTGCATTTAACTGTTTCCAAACATGTTTGTCTTAAGGTGCTTTTCTTTTCCTTGGAGCTTATACCCCCTTCACTGGCAAACACTGTATTTCTAAAAATGTTTCAAATTTCTGCTTTTGAGGTAAATAATCTTGAAATGCCAATTGTTGCCTGAAAAGTGTTCTTTTTTAGAACAATGAAATAAAAATCATATAAACAACTATTGCTTTCTCAGACTACATTTTGTTTCTTTCCGATCTTCACATTGTTTGTGTGTGTTTGTGTGTGTGTGTTTCAAGATCAATTTCAGTTGTTTTTGCAAGAGTGAAAATGGAAGCTTGTGAGAGGCACATCCTTGAGGAATTCACAGGTTGTAACATTGTATTGGAGGAGGAAGAGTTGCCAAAAATTGCCTGTTTCAGGCTGATGAAGCAAAACTAGACATCTGCTAAATTATCATCTACCTAACATTTTTCCTTTTCAGTCAAATGCATTAGGGAAAAAAAAATTGTAGCTGTTGAAACAATCTGACAAGATATTTACTTAGCTGCTTGCTTGAGTTAACGGCACAGCACTCATCCTCTGATCTATACTGCCCACCAGCTCCTAAGATTTGTGCTGGACTTCAGCTTCAGAACCTGTTTTTCTGGACAGAATTTAACCCCAAAGCTCATAAATCAGTGGAGGGGGAAACTGCTTCTGAGCATATACAGAATGAATTCCCCATTAAATTGAATTACTGAATGCAGTCTTCATGTACTAGGACTTAGCAAGAAGGGTTTTGAAGTTGCAGAATGTGTCTTCTCTAGAACACTCCAGAGCACAGGTCTTTAAACATCTAAGTTTTATTGTTGCGAAATCTACACTATAGTCTTCTTTTTAGTTTGCAATAAATGTAGCAACACATTTTTTGTGCTACTACATGCCCTTTTGAAACGATATACTCAAGCTGTGCTACACATTTTTAGTGAGAATTCTACAACTTTCGTTTTCCCTTTCCTTTCAGTAGAAAAAAGACAATGAAAACAGAATAAAGAAAGATAAATTTTCCATTGTTCAGTGGAATATACTAGTACCAGCTCATCATTTATCTCTACTAACAATAGACAGAAATGAGCTTCTTTTTAGTTTAATCTTTGATCAATCATTTCTCTTGATTCTAAACGAAAAAATACAACAAATGAAATAGGAATGTATGTGATGGTTGGAGTTTTCATGAGACTTGCCTTGTCCCACTTTGTCTTGTTCAATGTAGCATTTATTATTTAGACAAAGTTGAAGCTCCCTAAATTGGTTGGCTCAGTTGTTACACTAAGAACTCACTGTGACAACCAGCAAGTTGAGAAACTGTATGTTACATAATATTGTAAGCTAGGGATACAACAGTATTATCTCAGCTCTATTCTTACTTAGGTTTTGCTGCATCCATTCTGTCTTCAGTCCTTTATTTTCTTTATACACAAGGAAAAAATACGGATGGGAGAAGGAAGAAATCGAACCACATAAGAAGCATGTGTGAATGTGAGATAGCCTGCTCTGGGAATAGCCTGTAGCTTTCCAGGCTGGTAAAGATTGCAAGAGCTCAGGATATGACACACTTCACCTCTGGGGAGACAAGAAAAGTGTCACCCACACCACTGCAAACCTTCAGGGAGCATCCTCTGCTTGCTCATTCACAGAGCTGCTTCAGTTTTCATCTCAAAGCAAGAAGAGCCCTATATAAAATCCATGCAATAAATCACTGCATTTCATTAGTTATTAATAGAAATTTTTCAAGTACCCCACTAGGCATTTCTGAGTTTCTGTGTCAGAAGCATACAGCACTTGAACACTGAGAAGATGTTTGTAAATGTATGTAGCATTTCAAAGGTTCCTTTTTAAAAAATAGAGATTCCATAACACTAACTCTTAAAAAATAATATTGTTAAATATTGTAGACAGCTCCTACAGTATGCTAAGAAATGAAAGTTACTGTAAAATAGTAAATTACATTTTTCTCAAATAAATACATAATTAAAAGATGATTTTTAAAAAAATTCTATACAAAATATTTGTACATATTTGTACGGCTAAAATCGAACATATTTGGGGAACTACAACTGTCATCTGCCAATTTGTCACTATGAAAGTTGTTGTTGAGCTTTTTCACCATGCAGGGATAAGATCTGTCAGTAGAAGCACTGATAAGCATACAATAATTTGGTAACTTATGCAAATAGCTTATTATTATTCCACCTCAGTGTTAAATTACACCTGTTTGGGGGTAGTGACAGTTACCGGTATATTGTGATCCTGTCATGGCTTTCTTTTCCAATGCAAATCTATATGTGTATTCAGAAGTAGGGCCCATTTAGGGCATTGGGGATTACTCTCAGATAGGTATGAATAGGATTGGAGTAAATTTAGTTGTTTAACATTTCACATGATTAGAGATGCTAGTGGTTTGGTTTTTTGTTTTTTAATTCAGAGGTTTTAATTAAATATTTCTGAAGCCAATTAATATTTTGAAATCTGTTTGCAGTATATTTTAAAAAACATAAAAACAATGAACAGAAGCAGAAAAACAGGAACATGTATATAGGAACGGTATTATAAACTTATAGTTATCCTAATTATAGGGCTATTGGAAATATCTTTTTGTATTGTTATACCTTATTATGCAAGAATTGCTTAATGTTATTCTATATTGAAATGTTTTCAATAGTTATTGTATATAACTATTGAAATTTTGTAAGTGTTTGAGCGAATTACACAATTTTTTTGATGTTGAAAGCTGCCATGAACATTGGTTTAACTATGGAAACGTGGCATACAAGTAAATAAGAATAATGACGATGGGGTGAATCCCAATGTGTGTTACATGTGCTTCGGACCACCATTTGAAGTCCTTGCTGTGAATTAGCAACTCTGTCTATCCAATGTCCAGACCATAGTTTTCATCTCAGGTTAATACAAAGGCAATAGAATGAGATATGTTCAAGGCCGATTTCAATTTTAACTACCTGAAACTTTTATTTTAATACTGATTGCTTCAATGCAACTGGGTGGCCATGTTTAGACCATGGCTTTCTTTGAACAATCTGCATTCAAGCACCTATCGTTAAATATTTCTCACTGCATTCCTTGCTTAACATGAGTGGAAATACATGAGACTTGGCTTACCATGACGTAGTGCTCCTGTCTCCAAGGGAACCTGGCATGACATTGGAGATCAGGTGCTCTTATATCATGTAGAGTTAGAATAGGTTCAGAAAACAGCAACCAAAATGATGGAGGTAGAGCAACTCCTTGAAAGTTTGCAGCTTGGTTTTGGGACTTTTTAGTGTAAAGATGAGTAACAAGTGACATGATAGAAGTTTATAAAATTATGCCACAAAGCTTTTCTTCCTCTTAAGACTGGAACTTATGAACATCCAATGAAGTTGAATGTTGGAAGGTTCAGGACAGATAAAACAAAATACTTCACACAGTGCATAGCTAGGGTATGGAACTCACTCCCACAAGAGGCCAACTTAGATGGCTTTAAAGGAGGTTTAGACAGATTAATGGAGGGGAAGGCTATCAGTCGTCTCAGGGTGGGTGACATTTTGCAAATACAAAATACATAATAAGTACATATAAAAAGACACAAAAAGTATTATTTATTTTACATTGCTTCATGAAGATGCACAAACTAAGGTATGATGTCTAGCTGATTAAAGCTGCTTACTTATCTGTTGTTCCACATGGTTCTCTTAATGTTTAAATTGGATATTCAGCCACTATGTGTGTAACTTAAGTATATTGTCATGGCATTTATCAGGTGTGTGGAAAACTTCATGAATGAGCACAGTTATACTATATGCTATAACATTCAAATTGGGCCTATGGGCCAAACAACACATTGAGGAAAAATTATGTGGTATGGACCTCCTACACCATTTCAGGGTATAATGATGGAATTGCATGTGTGAAAGCTTCCCGGCTGTGGAAAAACCGTTATGTCTGCTGGAAGAATTCCAGTCTAGATTTCTTTCTGACATTTTAACCCTTCATGCATGTGAATATTTTTAGCATGGATGGCACATACAGTTCCTTGCTGCCCAACATTATTTTTCAGAATATTTCAACACCAATGTAGAATATTCTGAAAAATAATGTGTGGGTGAATTTCTACTTTAAACCAATTCCAGACTGGTTAGCAGGCATAGTGTCTTCAAATTTTATTGACCATTGATATAGTGAAGGGATGTGGAGGAAAAGCTTGGGTCTAATTGCGATAAAATGTTTCTGCAAGAGTACTTTGTCTATATATTTTAATCTTCTCATCATCATTTTGGCTGCTGGACAACATATCTACTTAATACTTAATCCCTTTGTCAGTATAGGAGTCAGCAACATCTGTCACATATCAGCACACAGGGTGCATCTAGGGGTTGCTTAGGTTGGCCCCTGCCAAGGGCACAGGCCAGGGGGGCACAGAAATAGTGCCTATTCACTCTGCTTGGAGTGGCTAAGAGCTCACCTGCCCATCTGTGCACTCAAGAGGCGCACAGATAGATTGTATAGTGATACAGTTCCTTGCCAAGGGTGAAAGAGAGCCTAGGTGTGCCTTCAGCACAAACCAAAGTTTGTGTTTTATTGTCACTTGATATGTTATCTTATTTTAACTCTTCATATGAGGTAACTATTACTTTACTGCTCGGAATCATAAATGAGTTTCAAGCAGGACAAAGTTACAATGACTCATTGCCTCTGTAAAGAAAGCAGACTACAAAATTATTGTTGGCATCCATGTATGCTTTGATCTATTATTTAGTATTGCTTTGGTCTCAAAGGTGTGTGAGTGTTTGCTTCATGTTTGCATAATCTTAAAACAGATTAAAATATATTAGAGAAGTTAAATTTATGTTCATAGTAAGTATACTTAGGTAAAGGGTTAAACCACAGAGCCTAGGGTTTGCTGATCAGAAGGTTGGTTGTTCAAATCCCCATGACGGGGTGTGCTCCTATTGCTCAGTCCCTGCTCCTGCCAATCTAGCAGTTCGAAAGCACAAAGTGCAAGTAGATAAATAGGTACCACTCCGGCAGGAAGGTAAACGGCATTTCCATGTGCTGCTCTGGTTCACCAGAAGTGGCTTAGGCATGCTGGCCACATGACCCGGAAGCTGTACGCCGGCTCCCTCGGCCAATAAAGCGAGATGAGCGCCGCAACCCCAGAGTCGTCCGCAACTGGATCGAACGGTCAGGTGTCCCTTTATCTTTACCTTTATACTTAGGTATGATCCCTATTGTTGTTTCAACACTAAATTGGTATTGATAAGATTGAGGATGAGATAGATGTAAAGCACTGACCACTGTCACAGATCCATCTGAATCTGAGTCAGAATCGCAACCTGCTTCTTTCCCCTTCATGACAAGGACCAGGGCCAGGATTCCACTTTTTTCTGTTAGAAGCTGTTTCTTAGGCACTTGTAATGATGGGGCCTGCTTCAGGAGAGATAATGCCCTCTGTGGACGTGGGAAACCTCAGAAAACCTCTGCTATATAAACCAGAAAGACCAGTGCACCTCCTTATTCATTGCTAGTCCCCATTCCCATTTGTTCCAGTCCTGAAGTCCACCTGCCTCCATTGCCTTAAACAGACCACATGAATAAAGGCTTTCTCTGTGGAGGGGAGAGGTGACTACTACATTCTAATATCCTGAAAACAGTTCTTGATCTGATTTATTATGCAAAAATAAAACTGGGAGCTTTTGAACCAGTCATTATATAAACTACTTTGGAAGAATTTTCAGAATGGTTATAATGGATAATATATTATATTCTAGCTGCTGCATAATGGACTGACTGGTTTGTTGGTGCTAGTGAGATGCTGTTCATTATAGGTCGGTCCTATTCAATTGTTGATTCAGTTTGCTACTGTAAGTGGTAACACATAATTTCTTATCACTGGTCCCCATTTAAATACTTATCTGGCAGGCTTTTTATCTTGATCCTAGCATAGGCTATTCTGCATTGGACCTTATTCTGCTAAATCTGCTTTATTGATTTAGCCTGTAACCCTAAACACACTTACTAGAGAATAAGCCCCATTGAACAAAGTAGACTTTCCAAAGAAAACTTACACAGGGTTGTATGGTTAATATTCTTTTTGTGGTTTTCCTGATAACTTTCTGAGCCTAGTAGTTCCTTTCTCTGAAGTTTATACACATTTCTAGGTTGTTTTTTTTAATTAAGTCAAGGTAAATCCTAACTAATCAGATAACTTTTTTTATTTTGTAGGATAGTTAATTTTTCACAGGTTGGTTGATTTAATTGGTTTTCAACTCCTACTTTGATTAACTAGAGGTTTTGCATCACTATATTTTTAAATCACATTTTGCTGTAGTGCTTTATGGATGTAATGTTAACTCAGACTAACTACTGTATAGCTGTTTTTAATTAAACTATTCTAAATGAAAAGAAACTGACAACAGTGCAGATCTTTCAGGTAGTTTTAAATTGATGTGTGCTGTGCTTGCTCAGGATATGTTAATATACGTCCTTACGCATGAACAGGATTAATGCCATACCCTTCACTTACAGAATAAGACTAAAAATGACACCTTTTTATTCAGGCACCTAGGTAGTAGTTTGATCATAGTCGTGACTGTCTAGACATCATTGCCACAAGGAGAATGCCCCTGGTTTTAGTCTTTTGGCATCTGTTTGATCTGCTGTGCTGCTTGGGTATTCCTTCTGCATCATCAGCAACCACAATCCTAAGGAGTTTTCTGCTTTGCCCCTCTCCATTCTTGAGCATTTTCTCAGTTCAGACACTGTCAGTCCTGCTTTACATCAAAGACTATTCCTTCTCTCTTGCAGCCCAGCCTTAGAACAGGGTCACCCTTGGAGTCTTCCTGCATACTTTGTTCAGTATGCTACAGATGCTGCTGCTGGATCTCAAAATCATGTTCAGCTTCAGAGTACAATGGAACTTATATACATCAGAGAGGCATGACCTCTCTATATCTTCCCCACCAATAACATATAATTTGTGCCTTCATCATATGACATGCAGTTCTGAGAACAGCTTTGCAGCAAAGCTTGGGTAGGTCTTAGAAACTATCAGTTGCACTCCCACCCATATAGTGAAGGTCTCATATAGTCTGTCCCCCAGAAATATATATACACACACACAAAGTATATAGTCTGTACAGTGGTACCTCAGGTTACATACGCTTCAGGTTACATACGCTTCAGGTTACAGACTCCACTAACCCAGAAATAGTTCTTCAGGTTAAGAACTTTGCTTCAGGATGAGAACAGAAATCGTGCTCCGGTGGCGCGGCAGCAGCAGGAGGCCCCATTAGCTAAAGTGGTGCTTCAGGTTAAGAACAGTTTCAGGTTAAGAACAGACCTCCGGAACGAATTAAGTACTTAACCTGAGGTACCACTGTATATTATTTCAAAGTAAGTGAAACAGACACAGACTGCCAGAGTTAAGTCAAATGCATCATTCTCCTTCCTTTCCATTATGTGATCTTCCTTGGCCATTTTGTAGAGTGGTGGACAACTATAGAGCAAACTTTAAAAACAGAGGACACACTTTTTAATGGTGACAGCACTCGATCCTTCTAGACAGAAATGGACTTGTTTAAACTCGTTACATAAGAGAAATGACAGAGAAGGCTGACACTGATATACTCTGAGTTACTGTGCCCTAATAAAAATAAAGTGACATGAGCTGAGAAGTGATGTACCTATATTGTGTCAGGTTTGTGATGTATCTGTTGTAAGGCTGCACCCATTCAGTTTGGTCTTTTTGTGGGCCACTGTTGCAGCCAAGCCAGACCACTTTGATCTTACTTTGCCCCCCTGCCTGCATATCTGGGGTTGGACCGAGATAGAGATAGAGAAGTGAGGTATTTCAGACTGCCTAGAAGTGTCATGGCTGCAGCAGCAGCTGTAAGAGCCACCATGAGACATATAAGGATAGTTGGAGGCTGATTGTGTCTCCATGCAACCCACTATAATGACCAAAGCAAAAAGAAACACAAGTTCTTCAAATACTTTGCTTATTTTACATCCTCTCCTAATAATGTGGGAGCACCAGAGATCTTTCCTCTATGATCAACTGCACTCAAGGCTTTTAAGATGGCCACACATGGCTAAGGTTTTGAACCTGAGTCTCACAAGATTTTTTAATCCTATGCTACGGTGGAAAGTAGTGCACATCACCATAGTGATTACATCACCCTGCACTGTTTTATTCCATGTTATAACAATCTGTGGGTGGGTGAATGTCCGTTGTCTAGGCAATCAAGGCCACTGCTCCATGTTGTGCTTGGCCAAGCTGCTGTAGAAGAATGCTTACATATTGTCATAAATAATGTCTCCTGTTTCCTAGCCCAGTGCCTCCTCTCTGTATGGGATTGTACCCACCCCACATTAGCATGTTACAATGGTAATGGATGGCAGAGGTTTTCAACAGAGCAGCAGTTTTTTATGTTCAGTAGTATCTGGCACCTTCCACCTTGCAGCTGACAAACCAATAAGACAAGTCTTGTACCCTTAGTGTGGTCAGGATTCAGGGTCAATCAGCTCACCTACATTCTTGCCTTGACCATGGCCTGATGTAGACTACATATGTATATTAACTATGGTTATAGTTATTATGGCAGAAATTGGTCTTTCATTATAGCTGGATAGCTCAGGCGGTTAGAGCGTAGTGCTGACAATGCCAATGTTGCAGGTTCAATCCCCATAAGGGACAGCTGCATATTCCTGCCCTGTAGCTGGTTGGGCCTGATGATCCTCAGGCTCTCTTCCAACTCTTATAGATCCATAGATACCTCTTTATTTTTCTTCCTTCTTGAAAATGCAGTTAACTCATTGCAAATTCACTTTAAAAAAATTAAATTATAAAAAATACACGTGCATATTCATGATACATGTTTATTTGCATGGGTAATCTACCTGAATGGCATTGTAGATGCAATAAAAAGTATTAGCAATGGTTTTAGAATCAAAGGAAAGTGTTAATTCTTATGAAGTACCTGAGGTTCCACTGCTAAAATTAAGAAGCTGATGATTCTATACTTTCTCCCCCTACTGTGAATAGAATTAACTAGACACCAATTTACACCTCATTGTTAAGAGTAGCTGATTTGTCTACAAGTGAGACCACATTTACATCTTTTGTAATTTAGTTAAAAGGGGAAAAGGCATTTTCCTCTACTGCAAATCACGAAGCAAATATTTAATGTTAAATGAGTTCAAATGTTAAAATATACACAATTCTGAAAGAAAGGAAGAAGTGCCTGATTCTGTCATAATCTACTATACTGAAATATTAGTAATCTCTTCTGCCGTTAAAGAAATTGTTTTATGAAGTAGAATAATTACTATTGCGGAACTGAGAAACTTTAAAAGCAAAAGTTCCATGACTAGCATAATTAATACAAGTGAATAGGTAATATTGCTCAGATTACAATTATTAATATTTCAATTATAGAAATAATAGCCTGCAGAGAAGGAGAAAACAAGCTTCCTCCATCCTCCATGTGACAGCCCTTTTAAGTATTTGAAGGAGGCTATCATATCTCCTCTCAGTATCTTCTTTGTCAAGCTAAACATGCTCAGTTCCCTCAACAATTCCTTCTACAGCTTGGTTTCCAGACCATTGATCATCTTAGTTGCCTTCCTCTGCATATCTGCCTGCTTGTCAATATTCTTCTTAAATTTTGGCACCCAGAACTGGACACACTATTTTAGGTGTAGCCTGACCAAGGCAGAATAGAACCTAGGGCTTGCCTGATCAGAAGGTCGGTGGTTCGAATCCCCATGATGGGGTCAGCTCCCGTTGTTTGGTCTCTGCTCCTGCCAACCTAGCAGTTCAAAAGCACGTCAAAGTGCAAATAGGTACCGCTCCAGTGGGAAGGTAAATGGCGTTTCCATGCGCTGCTTTTGTTCGCCAGAAGTGGCTTAGTCATGCTGGCCACATGACCCGGAAGCTGTACACTGGCTTCCTAGGCCAATAAAGCAAGGTGAGAGCCGCAACCTCAGAGTTGCCCGCGACTGGACCTAATGGTCAGGGGTCCCTTTACCTTATTACTTCCCTTGATCAGGACCCTATACTTCTGTTAATGCAGCCTAGAATAACATTAGCTTTTTTTGCTGCTGCATCACACTGTTGACTCATGTTAAGGGTGTAGTCTCCTAAGATCCCTAGATCCCTAGATCCTGGTAAAGGTGTCCCCTATCTTATAGTTGTGCAGCTGGTTCTTCCTGCCTAAGTGTAGAACCTGACATTGGTTCCTATTGAAATTCATTTTGTTAGTTTTGTTCCAGTTCTTTAAAACTAACAAAATGCATTTCAGTATGGACAAATATCAGGTTCTGCACTTACGAATATCTTAATTGTTCAGCAGGTTCATGTGGGAGAAAGTAGTGTGGAACCTGGATGAAAGCATTGTGCATTGCTTGCAAATCACTGGGTGGTGGCATAGCTTTTTCCATGCTACTATGTTTAAGGGGATCAATTCACAAAAACTGCTGCCAATTCAGAAGTATTCAGACACAAAATAGGAAGCATTTGCTTATTTTCTAGGCATTTGGTTGCCTACAGGATTCTAAAACACTTTCTGATCTCTTGCATGCTACTTTATCCCCATGCGTCTCACTTGATGTAGGAATGTATTGTACAAGACAATATTCTTGCAGCTTTATTTCATATGACAATGAAAAGTTGTATATTTGTCAAGCTATATATAATAGCAAAACATAGATGTAAACTACTGCATATGTCTGGTAAGCAGCACTCAGTTTAGTGGATCACAATCTGGAAATGCCTAGCTTATAGCAATTTGCTAAGTATGTAAATGAAAACTGTAAGGGCAAATTTGCCCCTACACTGAAGGTTAGCTCATTAACACACTGCTACATGAATATTGTGCTGCTGCTCACAAGTTGTGCAAAGTGCAAACTAGTCCTCTGAGATGATACTAATTGCTCAAACTCTCTTCCCCTCATAATGTCTTACACATTATCTTGTGGACTCTGTTCGCAGGCGATAGAACTATTGAGGTAGCACTTTCATATTGTCCTTTATCAAAATGATTTTACTTTCTAAATAAACCTAATAAACTCTCATTTTGGTGAGCACTGCAACATGTACGTTTAACTGCTCCCTGAAAATTTAATAAATAAATAACCTTTGTGATAGGAAAGTAATTTTGTGGGTGCTAGATAAAGACAAAATGGAAAGTGTTTTTATTTTAATTTTATTTTAATTTTGCCTTGCATGGTTTATCAGATTCCTTCACCATGACCTTACTGAATGATATCTTTGCTCATTAATTCTTCAGAAAGCTTTTAAATCCAGTAAGATGCAGTGAATGAGAAACAGCAATAGGGTAATACAATTGAATAAAAAGATGAAGGGCAACGGAATACATTGATTTTAAAGCATCTGTAAGTAAACTAGTAGTGGCCACATTGGTTGACAGCATGCAATTCCTTTTGCTGTTTTGTTTTTTTTAAAAAACAAAACAAAACCATAGAGATGTTTAACACTATGAATAGAATTTTAAACTTGACTCCAGGAATTCTAATCCTACCAGGAGTGGCGATTAACTAGAGAGGAGGAGAGGCAATGTAACATAACGGAAAGCCCAATTTGCTCTGTGCTATAATTTTGTTCCCACAGAAGTGTTTAAAACCTGATAGTGCAGATGTCACCACTATTGAGATGCATATATTGGTTTTACCTTTATAGTCCCCTAGATAATTTTGTGTAAGTATAGCACTTGCAAAGAGTAAACCAGGCTTGTGTTCTTTTCACTGTCCTTTTCTCCCCTCTCAGTCATCACTTGGCAGGGAGCAGATCTGGGGACAAGTAAGAAGATATTTCACAGCAGAGGCTCTTAAAAAAAACAGGCACTATTTCAGGACCAGAAGGGAGCAAGCTTGGACGCGTGGATAAATGTATTGTCAGTGTGCTTTTTTGGTGAGCAAAGAAGTAGCGAGTTAGAAACATGCAGGTGCACATTTATGAAAATGGTGATCAAACTAGGTTTGCGTTTCAAGTGCACAGTTGTTTTTTAGATTATTTCAACTATTTTTGAAGATAGAATATTTATTTGTGTTTTTCCAGACTAGGGCCCTTAAATGTTATCCATGTCATGCCTCACATTAAGGCAAGCACTTTTGGTGTATGCACTATACTTCTAAAAGTACATAAAGTGTATCTGTTTTCCGTTCATAGAATCTTTTCTACAAAACAGTTATATTCATTGTGAGACACCAGTGCTATAGACAGTATAAGGTTGGGGAAGAAGAGATATAGGGAAAGAGAGAGGGGAGTTAGTAAACTTTTGTCCTTTTACATAGTCTGTATCCAATGTTTTTATGTCACTGTCATGTGGGTAGGCTCTCTTTCTGTTCATTTATTAGTTTTCATTGGTGCTGAGAGAGGTTAGGGGGCCCAGGGCATGGTTGGTTGACTTCAGTTCAGTGTCCAGAATTATTTGAGGGAAATAATGTATTTTGAATGTACTTGGGTGTGTACACAGGGCTGTATCCAGTGGTATTGCTCAGCTGATGTGTTTCTCCCTGTCAGTAGAAAAGGCAGCAAAGCATCTTTCAGTGATTCTTGCAACAGAGTTTCTGGGCAACCTCATAGATATATAGGTACCTTTCTCACAGATAGGTATAGATGTTGTAGCATATTATATTGTGAAGTTCATCTCACTCTCTCTGTCTCCTAGTTTCCAAAAGGTGTTAGTTATTTGTCATCCAGAATTGCAGTTTATCCCAGATTTCACAAATAACAGTCAGATTATTATGAAAAGAGCTTGTTGATAAGCTTGCTGAATTGCTTCTGTGATTGCCATAGGTGGGACTATACTGGAAAATGGCAACAGCTGCGGCAAACTGGCTTGCTGGTTGTTGTTTGTGTGTGTTTAAAAAAAATATTTTTAAAAAATCTGTAATACTGAATTTCTTTGCTTATGAATACTTCAGAAACTGTGTTTACTATAAAGCTTCTGCTCTGATGCTTCTGAATTTACAGTGTTGGAAAACATTCATAATAACTACCAAATAGTTTGCCGATGCCTGTATGCAACTGAGTGGAAGAGACAGTATATACTCAGTCATCAGCTTTTGCTGGAGCTTAATCTAGCTATTCCACAGGGGGAAGTAAATATTTGAAGAAATACAACATTTTTTTGATTTAATGTTGTTCTTGCTCTGCTCTATATGGCCAGTTTTTGGAATGATGGGTTACTTTCTATAGACATTTATGAGAAACCCCATGATTAAAAAGTTATGATTCAATCTTATCTAGCATATTTCATGGCTACACTATGTAAGTTTTTAACCAAATGTGTAGGTTCCTGAGGTACATAGTACTGTTATTAAACTGTGACTATTTGACAGAATTATCTAATTGAACCTCATGTTTGCCAAGGTAACCTAAAGCAGAGGCAAAGGGGACAGTTAGAAGGTATAATTGGGAATTCGGGAAGATGTGGAAGAATGTTTAACCACTTCTATGCCTGATTTAACTCTCTAAACGTTCCATTTCTACCTCAGCTGGGCTTGCTTCACGTTTAGGAGACTTGCTGGGCAAATAACAATTAAAAAGGCCAATGGGAATTTCAGGGAAGAATCATTGTGTAGTTGCTTAAGCATTTCTTCCATCTCGCCATTCAAATGCTGCTGTTGCTTGATATCTCCTTATAAGAAATGCCTGGAGTTGGGGAACATGTTTTTTCTCTCTTAACAAGTAGTTCTCCCCTTAAAAGATAAGTGGAATGGGAGAGTCTACCTTATACTTAAAGAAAATTCAGAGTAAAAATTCTGTTCCTACTGCCATCTGTACCAACCTCTTTTCTGTAATATACTAACAACAATCCAAACTATAGGAAGCCTGTGTAATTTACATTTGTGTAAATTATGCAATTGTAACTTATCCCTTTTCCTAACTCCATCCAGGAGTTTTTGCCAGTGTGAATTCTGTTGAATTGCTAGATCATTCAGTGCCAGCCCAAAGACATTTTGGGGCCTGAGGCAAACCACAAAATGGCCACCCTCCATTCCAGGGAAGAAGGGATAAGTGACGGTCTGCTTCAGGAACAAGGAGAGGGGAATAAAGATCTGCGTCGGGATTTGCTGCCCCAGTGGATCCTGCCGCCTGAGACAATTGTCTCACTTTGCCTCATGGGTAGGCTGGCCCTGCGATCATGTTGCTGAGCTGATTAAGAGTTTGGAATATGGGTAGGTCTCACCCCTTTCCATTCTCTCTCCACCACATCCCTGCCACTGCCCCACAACACCCTTTTGAGGGAACTGACACGGTCCTGGCTGATCTGGCTTCAGCTTAGTCAGCTGAGCTCTGGCTGGGCTGGGGTGGAGGCCTTACATTGATGTATCTCCAACTAAGGGGGGGTTGGGGATTGTTTGTTTACTGAAAGCAGGAGAGGAAGCTTTTGCAGCACCTGTGCCATCCATCAATGGCAAGCTTTACAGATAACAGTAAACCATGGTTTATTTATTATTCTATGGTTTTACTAGGGCTTGTTTACGGCCAGCATACCACAGTTTGAAGCCTTGGTTTGTTCTTGACCTATGAACTTGATTTGCTCTAATGGTTGGAATCCAGAACCCTTTCTTAACCACAGTTTGGCAATTTCATCCCAGATGCTCACCAACCTACAAAGGCTTTTGAGACAAGGGCACCTGGAAATCAAAAACAAACTTTGGAAAAATTAGACACGCTTTGTTTTATCGTATTGTGACTTGGCATTATGCAGAAACGTGGCCACTTGTTTGTCCATCCTTCCTTTCATCTTACATTTATATCCCACCTTTCCTTCAAGTTGTTCAAGATGGCATACAGGGTTTTCCCCACTCCCATTTTATTCGCACAACAATTCTGTAAGATAGGTTAACTGAGAAGCTGGCTATCTCAAAGTCATTCACTGCCTCTTCTTGGTTTAATTACCTGTATAAAGGATTAAATAGTCAATTAAGTAATATTTTTAAATTTATTCTTTTTTACAAAAGCTTTGTATCTAGTTATGTTCCTCTGTTTAACCCAAGGCTCTCTGATTCAATGATGGCTTACAATTCTAAATAGTGAGAGCCGAAAGCCATTTTTGTTGATTCCTCCTCCCTTCTGCAACACCCTCCCACATCTGCTACAGAGAGTTGGTAGATGCTTTGGAACAGTATGCGAAGTGGTATAGGGGACTTCAGAACAAAGGGAGAATGTGTCCTCTGTTGGATCAAAGAGCCTTATGTCACAATTAGATACAGGCACATACACTTTTGAATAAAATGCAAGCCCTTGGCACCTTTGTTTCGGATGCAGGCATATGATTTCTGCATTCCTCAAATGAGTCAGTATTCAGATTAAGTGGCATTTCTTTTCTGCCCTCATCTCCTCTCCAGTTAAAAAATATACTGTGCAAGCTGTTAAGAACCTTGAATGAGAGATAAATGAAAAAATAATGTGAAACCTACGTTATTGTGGTCTTAGTGCCTATTACAGGATGATTCACTAAGTTTTAAAGAACTAGCTGGGGATTCTGGGATTTCCCATCTGCAGGGGGAGAATTAAGTTTAAATCACTGAATCTGTACTTCACGGCATTTACCTGGGGCCATGTACTTTGCGTAGTCAGACAGTTAAATTTGGCTTTCAAGTATGCAGCCAGGGCTCAATATCTATCTATTGCTGTGAATAAATGCCACTTCTTACACTGTCACATGCAGTCACTACTCCACTTGAATAATAATAATCAGATATTATGCTGTTGGGCATTGCAAAAGTACATTTTGCCCACAAATCTGGTTCATTGGTCAGCACTGAGGTTGAGTAACTAACAGAAATTTGTGCTGTCTTACCACTAGTACATTTCCCTGCACTGTTGGAAAATTACATGTTTGATACCCCTAATCTCCTAAATTTTGGGCATTTGGTATCACAGCTTCAGACTATAGAAAGGCTAAAGAAATGAGAGGGCCTAGTTTGTAAGAGAAGGAAGCAGGAGGTCTTTCTCTTAAGTGTTAAACTTGCCTTATAATTGGCTTTTCTAAGGTGATGGTGAGAGAAACCTTTGATTAGTTGTTTCCCTAGAGCTAGGGAAACTTACATGAGGCTTGGGCTTGAAACCAATTATTTACATTTCCATGGAAAATGTCATTATTACTAAATTTTGCTCTGTAATAGTTATTCTAATGTGCTGTGGGATGACTTTTGCATGGCTCAGTAATGATGGTGGAGAAAATTTAACTCCAAGCACATTTTAAGAAGAAAAATAACTTGTATATATTCATGTAACTTAAGCACATAGTCTCTTTTGGGCAGTTCATATTCTCTTTCCTCACAGAGATAATTTACTTGTCAAAGTAAATTTTATACTGTTGAAATAGTAAAGGTAAAAAGTAAAGGTAAAGACCAGTCCAGTCAAAGGTGACTATGGGGTGTGGCGCTCATCTTGCTTTTCAGGCTGAGGGAGCCAGTGTTTGTCCATAGACAGCTTTCTAAGTCATGTGGCCAGCATGACTAAATCGCTTTTTGTGCAATGGGACACTGTGACGAGTGCCAGAGCACACAGAAGCACCATTTACCTTCCTGTCACAGTGGTACCTATTTATCTACTTGTACTGGTATGCTTTCGAACTGCTAGGTTGGCAGAAGCTGGGATAGAGCAATGGGAACTCACCCTGTTGTGCGGATTCAAATTGCCAACGTTCCATTCAACAAGCCCAAGAAGCTTAGTGGTTTAGACCACAGCGCCACCTGTGTCCCTGTTCAAATAATAGTCATGCTAGATTGTTAGGCTTCAGCAAGCCTTCCGATACTGACGGAACAATCTAAAGTTACACATAGTTTTAAATATGAGAATACAGTAGAACCTCCTCGGCACAGGTTACCTACAGAGTTTTGTCTGCACATCTATCTTTTGTTTAGGCCAAGTGAATTTGAGGATTAGTTTGGGAACATAGTTCATTTGAAAGCTCCCAATGTCCATTTTGGAATTGACATATTTATGATAAATGACAACTCATTATTGATTTAGAGAAGTACTACAGTGATAAACCTTCAGGAAAAGACTTTTCCGATGACAGAAAATTAAACTGAGTGCCCAGGAATTGAAAAGATATACTTTGCACTGGAAGAGCAAATGGTGTTGTTTTGCTCGCCATCACAAGGAAGTTTGGTTTGTAATGTGGCTAAAATAGAAGACAACTGTGACAAGGAACAACCAGGAAAGGAAGCCAGGAGAGTTAGTCCTCTCCTGTTTTTGAGAGTAGGAATGGTATTCAACTAAGTTTTACACAAGTGTAGACCTACTGGCATTAATGGACCTGACTTAATCATGTTCATTAATGTCAGTGGATCTACTCTGAATAAAACTTAGTTGAAAACCACCCATGGATGTGTGCTTCGTGCAAACCTTCATGCTTCTGGTGTGGTTCCTTATCAAAGATTCCTGAGTAAGCATCGCATTCATAGAATAAGTGCAAAGGTTCTCTTGTAGTCCAGTAACTCGTTAAAAAACCAGGAAGCAGAGAGTAGAAATAATAGTAATTTACTACTTGAACCCGCCTGTCTGACTGGGTTGCCCCAGCCACTCTGGGCAGTACTCTCAGTCAATCAGAGTATTGGGACCTGTCATAGGAGCCAATTCCTAGGGGCCGAGGTCCCTTTGGCTCGCCTCCCAATAAAATATTAGAGGGGGATGAGCCACTGCAAAGTTGATGGGCATTGCCATTCAAATTGTGTGTACGCACCATGTCTTGTGATCGATTGTGTAGGGCAGGGTTTACTCTCCACCCTCCCCTGCCACAATATTTTATTAAAGTTTGCATCCTTGGGGTCTTTGGATAGGGGTGATCAGTGAAGTAGCCAAATTTGCTGATGATACCAAATTGTTCAGGGCAATTAAAATACAGTAAAAAGCAGTAAAAAGGCAGGTGCAATTCAGTGTAGGATAGTGTAAAGTGGTGCACTTGAGGGCAAAAAAAACTCTTACTTTCACATATGCAGTCATGTGCTGTAAAGTGGCTGCGTCTGGATCAGGAACAGGATATTGGGGTAGCACAATGTTGATGTGCTTTTCAGCTGTGAAACAGGTGAATGCTATGCTGGCGGTAATTGAAAATAAAATTGACAACATAATGTCATTTGTACAAATCTATGGTACAACCATGCGTGGAATACTGTGTAAAGTTGTGGTCACCTCATCTGAAAACAGAAGATAGGTCTTTGGTATGATCCAACAGGGCTGTTTTTACATCCTTGGTGTGTGTGAGGGGGGCGGGGGGGGGGAGTTGTGCTATTTTTTGCTTCAACAACCTTTCCTGTAACTCCGGCTTGGTATGCAGATAGAAAATGTGGGCTACCAGATGTTGCTTTCTATTCCTAGATCTACCCTGATCTGAAAAACACTTTTTAAAAATCCCACGTAATATAGCTCTCAATGCAATTTCCCATTGACGATGGATCTCTGCTCTACAGCGCCCTCTGGTGTCACATTTTTATAACACGTTTTTAATGTTATGACTGACTAGTGTAGATTAGACCTATATGTGATCTTAATTTTAGTAAATAAATCTCACTCTTGTCCACAAGGAGCTGCTTGCTCTGCTGTTGGTTACAATCAGACCTGAAATAGCCAAACTTTGGCAGCCTGCATTGGGTCCCTCTAGGGATGGATGGTTTGAGAAGGTGTGGGACATTGACTTCTCTGAGCATTTCACCCAAGGTAGGAGAGTTCTAAGAAGGATTGTGAAATGAAACCATTTTGGAGTTGGGTGGGTACCATTTATATGTTTTGTAAATAAAAAATAGTGTGCTGCATGGGCCCCCAACAAGACAGGCCTCTATGAGGCAAGGCTTCCTTATCAATATGCGACACCTAGTTTCAACATCTCCATTCACAGAATGTTTCCTTATTATGTCTGCAAAGTGTACTGAACCTTCTGTTTATTTCATTCCACCTGCAATAACATGCTCGACGCAGTCGATCTTTGTTTCTTTATTGTTTGTGTTGTTGGTATGTGGTAATTTTTGAAAACTCAATGAACATTTTTTTAAAATGTTGGTAAATAAAACATATCAATGTGAGCAATAGGTATAGGAATGTGCTGAACATCAAATATAAATTCAATATATTTGGGGATGCAGTTTATGGTTCAAAGCTGAAATTCTAAATACCGTTCTCAGATTAAATTTTCATTCATATCTCTTATTTCTAAAACCAATCTAATGGCTGGCTAATTTGGCATATTGTTAGTTCTTGATCACAACTCCCCACCACCACCACTTTATTTCAGTGTAAAAATAACAGTGTGAACAGAGGGGAACGTCTATCATACTTTCCTTTTGAAGCACAGATTCAGCAGTGATAATGGTTTTCTCTCCCCCCCCCCTCTTTTTACAGTGCAAATTCAATTAGTAGCATTAAGCATTTGTTCAGGCTTTTGTTTACCAGTGGCAGTTTGTCAGTAGTTATAAGTAGAGTTCCATCTGCCAGTTAAACTCCATTGTAAATTGAGGTAGAAATTAGCAGTTCACTTTTAGAGGGAGGTGGCGAGGCAGTTCAAATGAATACGTGAACTAAAATTGTATGTAAATGTATTCCAGGATGAATTGTTGTTGTGCATGCTTCCCGGGCACAGGGAAATGACAGTGAGGTGAGAGCAGCACACATGGTGACTCTGGCTCCGTTTTCAAACCTAAGAGACAGAAGAATGTGCTGCTGAATATGAGGGAGGCAGGATGTCATGCTCAGTGAGAGGTAAACAGAAGATGCTAGACGCCTTTGCCTTATTCTGCAAGCGCTCTCCTTAAAACTCCTCCGTCTTGCTTTCCAGCTTATTCTGCTCTGCTCTGCCTCTCTCTTTCTCTCCCCCATTGTTCTCTCTCTTTTTCTTGTCTTTGATGCACATACGTTGTCACATTCCATTGACTCTCCCCTCTTCTCTGTTCTTACACTCACGCCTAGTGGTGCTTTAAGCCAGAGCTAGCAGCCTCTCGGGCGAGTTTTAGTCATGTGTGAAGCTCAGTTTGATCGAGCGCTCCTTTTCTGCCTTTTCACTCTTGCAAAAGATTAATAGGTGGCGTCACATTGCTCCCCTGCTCCTTCCCGCAGGAGGGACTTAAAAAGGACAACAAAAACTAATCACTTTCGATAAGAATTTTCTCGGAAAAAGGGACTTAGCCGTGCAATCTGCGATCGGTGCCAAGGACTGGGAAGGCTAGAGATGCTTCATACTGCTAACAAGGGAAGGAAGGCTTCCACCGAGGCAGGTAAGAAGTGCCTGCCTGCATCGGAGGGTTTGGTGGAGTCGCTTGATCCAAGCTGTAGATTTTAATCATTTCGCACCCAAGGAAGGCATCTTTAGTGGCAGATGGCAAGGATCTTGTGCGGGCTTTCTTTTGTTTGTGATGTTAAGTACCTGTAGTAATGTTGATGAATTGGAGCGTGATACGGATTCAATTGCAAACGGGCTTGTGTGGCAGCTGCATTTGCAAGGAATGCTTTTCTTTGCTTTTTTTAATATTCAGTGTGGACAGAACACAAATGCTGCTCTAGTGAAAGGCAGGACTTTGGCAGAAGGTTAAATTCAGTGCTTCAGGAAATCTCAAGGTGCAATTCCAGTTCCTCAGCTTGCAACCTTGCAGGTAGAAGGCATTCTGCCGTTTGTAGCACAATTAATCTTTAGTGCTTTCCGGTAGGGATTTGGTCTAACTGTGCTTGGTCAGTTGAGGCTAGATGGTGGCAATGCTATGTTTGTCCAGCATCACTGTTAAATGAGGAGAGCCCTTCCAAAGTGTTATGCAGTCCATTGCATGCTGTAGACACAAAGCATATAATAAATAGGCACCAAGAATCATATTCTGTGAAACGGGTCACCAAACTACCTAAATAGTATCCAGATTTAGTAAGCAACCACCGCATTAGAATAGTAGTTTAATGTCAGCTGTCAAATGGAGTTAACTCTGAAAGTGCTGCCTACAAGTGCACCTGGATTATAATAAAGGACTTCCTGTATAACAGCTACACAGAAAGAGGCTAATTATCAGTCAGAAGGTCTGAACTTTGGATTGGTGAATGGGAAATGCAATTATGTACCATACAACAGCCCTGGCTTTCATAGTTAGGCCCTTAATTTTTTTTAAAGGGAAGAGCATAGGTAGGATAGAAGGGCTGAAAGTAATATCACAATTAAATTTAACAGTCGCATGCTGTTTAATTGCTTTTTAAAGTTCACAGCTGCCAGGGTGTTTAGCAGTTTGGAAGTTCTTGCTTAAAGTCATTATCTGTATTTTGCAGTGCGTTTGTTTGTGTGTAAAATAGTTTTTAGTGTAAGACTACTCCCAACTTGATAGACTACTGTATTATTCTATCTGCAGTTGATGCATTCTTTTTCTGCCCCTCCTTTCCCCTAAGGTCTATTTAACTCCTTAACTAAAAGGAGGAACATTTAAATTCAGTCGAGGTATTGTTAAGATTGGTATCATTTTATTATTGCAATAGAATATACAAAAACTTACAGTAGTGCTTTTCCATGATAGAAAGATAATTTGAATGTAGACAATAGTATGGAAACAAGAATAATGAAAAATAGTATTGTAAACAAAATCTATGACTGACGTCTGTTCTCATATACTTGAAAATACATTTTACTTTGCAAGATATGTAAAAGTGAGCCACAGTGCCTCTGTTAATAGAATTGAACCCTCAGGGAGTATGGTTCCTCATCAGTGTATAGAAACGTAGGTGTTCACTCCCATTGCATGGTAGCTTTTTGTATGAAACCTGCCATTTAAAACAAACAAATGAAGAAGTGCAATATAGAACTGGTAGAACATGAAAAATCAAATTCATTGCCAAATAAAAAAAGTTGTATGTAGCTTATTGCAGTTTAAACCTCTGGAAGGTATGCGATGCAGCAGTACCTGTTTTAATTTTTTTAAAAAGCTAATATGATAAAAGCCAGTTCAGTTTTGCTTCTGTGTATCCTTGTGTCAGATGAAACGCAGCTGAATAATAATGGGTATGATTTTGAATATCAATTGTGGAAGAAATTCAAAGAATCTGAGATTCTGTTATGCAGAACCAAGTCTTTAAAAATGTTTTATACTGTAATAATAGTTAATAAAACAAAAGCTAACCTGCAATAAGTAATGCATATTCCATACCACTCAAAAGACAAATGTGGAAGGCTAATACGTCTAACATTGGTACTTTAAGCCAAAGGGCAATAGTAAAGCCTCTGTTTCCAAACCAAATTTCAGTTCATTCATAGCTCTCTCCTCCCCCACCCTTTTTGGCAGATGCTAACTTGCTTCTTCTAAACATTAACAGTGTGATTAATATGAATTGAAGCATTTTACAGATAATCCAGTAGATGCTGCTCTAGAGCAAAGGAAACATCATTTTATTTGTTGGGGGAGAAAGGAAGAGAGAGCAGTGCAATGGGAATATAAAAGCTCAAGAAAAAATCTTAAACATTGCTGATACTGCGTATGCAGGCTGCTGATTGAAGAGTAATGTGAGATCATTACATTTTCATACCATTCTATAGGGTGTTATTAAAACTGCAGCCACACTTACTGGAATTATCACAGTTCTGCTAGGCACATAGCACGTCTGCTATTTTAAATTGTAAAATCAGTTTACTGTACATTACTATGCAGAACATTTCATCACTGAATACTAAAGCCCTTTAACATGCAAATTTTCTAAGGGGAAGAGCTGAAATGGTGCACTCTTAAAAGAATAATGCCCAGATTCATTATAAAAATGTGCACTGGTTGCCAATGCCAAGTAAAATATTAAGAAATTAAAAACCTGCAGCCCTTAAATTAATAGAAATGAAATGCACTGACAGTTGTCTTCCTGGTGAATAGTCGGTGCTTAACAGAGTAATCTGTAAAAGAATCAGAAAGCGTAAATTGCTGATTGGAAAAGATCCATATCCATGAGTATTAAAAATCACACTATAATATTGTCAGTGGAGTAAGAAACACAAAAGCTGGATTTTGTAGTGAAAAGAGTAATGCAAGTAGACAGAGAGGAAATTTGTGTATTGCATACTGTAGTACCCTATGGTGCAACTCCTTCTTGTACTAGTAATCAGTAATAACATGACAAAGCAAACCCAGAGAGTTTTGCTATACAGCCACTTACTGATGCAATTTCAGGCAACCACTGACCTCTATCTGTGGGAATATTTATTTTTGGCAATGATCACCAAACCATCAGGTTTAAAATAGTGAGGAATTATTTTAAATATAGAACAGTTGCAGGATCCTTGCAATATAACAATAGTTGCTTTTCTAAGACATACTTTGTGATTCCTGGCTCTGTGTAGTTAACAGCTTTCAAAAACTTATTGGATTCAAGTACTTGGCTTAATAAGTTGTTGAATCACACATACCATCTTCTTGATTGTGCAAATATACTCAGGCCTTTATTATTCTATTATACCAGATTTAAAATTAATATTGAAATTATTTTGTAAGTCTTATTTTAATGTGTGCACATTGTAGTGTTTATTACAAACATTAAGATTGTTTAGCATATAGGTTTTTATATTAGCTCTATGAGATCTAATAACTCTGGATCTTCATATACATAGGAGCCTAGTTATATTTTTTTAGCTGTTAATGATTCAACTTATGTATGGACAGTAAGGACATTTGTATTTAGTCTGTGTTTAGGCTGAAGTAGAAGTTCAGTTTGTTATACAAACATATATAGAGATTCCCTTTTTGTAACTTCAAACACTATAGAATAATGTGGCAAACAGATTTCTTGTATTGGAATAGAAAGTACTTTCATGTGCTTCACTTTCAGATCATTTTTGTTACTTCAAAATCATAATGTTATTCTCTTCTGCCCGACATTTAATTAAATTAGGGTAAAAGTTAGAATTCTTTTTCAATTATTGACATGAAATCCTGAATTTTTATTTTTTTATTTGCATACTTAATGTTCTCATAAAATAAAAGGAATAAAATCAAGGCCTCGAATAGTTATATTTTGACCTGTTATATAAAAAATAAAATATCAGGAATTATATACAGTATCTATAATATAGCTGTTACTTTCTGTCATTCATGTTAATGCACAATACTGAGTGTAAATTTTATATGTGGCATAGATGAACTGGAATCTATGTACATAATGTCCTGATACTATTCTGTACCCACTCGTACAAGTGGGGGTTCCCCATAGATTGTACTGTATGATTTTTAATGTGTGCATGTATACAGGTCTGGTGCTTATATTTTAATGCCTTCATAAGAATGCTGCTCATATCACACACACTGAACACAATGGCTTTTAAAAGTGAAGATTTATAAAGCAACTCTTCAAGGATTTTTTATCCTTAAAAGTTTGATATAAGCTTTTAAAGCTTCTATTGAAAAGCTTGATAATCTGAGGAATGTCTGTGTGCTTGCGAAGGGTTTGGACATCCAAATGTGGTGTTGTTTAAGGGTTTTAAGATTCAATTAATATTTTCAATTTGTACTACTCTCACTAAAACTTCTGTATGCATCTCACCGCTTTTTATAGGACATGTAAAATTTACATCATGCATCACAGTGCTCAGTATGATGTAAAATGCTGTAACAACCTGATGCAAAGTGAAGTATTATGAAACCCAGAACTAATGGATGTCAGCCTTATACAATATCTGACCTGTTATTTTAACCGCGAAAAATCGTATGAATGATTTTTGTTTTCTCATGTTGTACTGGTGTTTTTATCAGCGCTGAAAAATGCATTGGTAAGATTGCAGAGCATTGCAGTGGAAATTTATTGATGAGACTTGCTAGTGTTCAGAATTTGCACTCATATCATTTGCATCAACAGAAATTATCTGTAATGCATTTTAATCGAAAAATTCCATCTATATAATTTGTCATATATAAAGACATACCAAATGTATGTGGGAACACAGGGGTAGAAATATAGTCTGTTGTTTAGTACAAGGGTAGAAATATAATCTGACCTACATTCCCAAATATTTATGGGTATCAAACTTCACTTTGGTGAGATTTTCTTATGGGCATGCCATCAAATCTCTTACTTGATGTATCTTACCGTTTTCTTAGGTCAATAACTGATATCACACTGGGAGGGTCTTTCCGCAGATACCATCAAAGCATCAGCGCAGAAACCAGTATCTTACCATGTCCAAAAAGCACTGACACCCACTTGTTATATATCACACATGCATTCATTTTATTCAGAGAATATTTCATACTTTGTAATGATATTTAATACAATATAAGAATACTTTAATTCTTAATAGTGTGAAACATAATTTGAATTGTGAATAAAGTAAAATAACTTTCTAAACAATTCAACAATATAATGCTTAGCTCCCACTTTGGAAAATGTAAGATATGCTGAACTCACATGCTTCCCATAATAGTCTCACATTGCTGCCAATATAGAAAAGAAATAAGTGTTGGCTTGCATAAGTGTATTTAGGAAACAATAAAATGTGTGTGTATTACTTCACATTTATAGTGTGTAAATGTATGCTTAGATCCTTTTGCTCTAGCATTTATGATTAAACAACAAATGTGTGCATATCTATATCTATATATATTTATATAATCACACAGTCTCTAGAGGTCAGTAGAATGTAAGGAATGGGCAGTTTTTCTGCTTTTTCAGTGAGGCCTGGAGAGTCCATAGACTAGTTCTCTTCATCTTAGAAATAATAAATATACTTTAAATTATGTTAAAAAATAAAGTTAAGAATGACCATACTGAAATAGAATAATATCTGTTCATGTTACAGAAATAAATTTAATCTATTTGTTTTAGGGATATGCCTGATAAATGTTCATATTTGTAGACAGAATTTTACAGAACCATAGATTCTTATAATTTATAGTTAAGTATCTTGCTATTTTTTTACACTTTTCTTCTTAGTTGGCTTTTAGAATTAATTGGGTTAAATTGTTGGGATATCAGGTTTTGGATAACAGAAGTTGAGAAAGATATTTTTAGTATTTAGAAAGCCTACCCATAGAGTATGTAGGAAATGTCACTACTGAATTGATTTCTTATTTGCTTTATTTATTGGGCACAGTGGGCATGCAATTGTATCATTATCTATTTTATGCTACAACAGCCCTTTGTGATAGGTTGAGCTGACTTAACAAAGGGCTTCCATGGCTGAGCAGGGTTTTGACCTGGAGTTTGCCACATCCTTGTGTAATAAATGGGGGTGAGTTTGCTCAACTCGCTTGACATGTTGAGAAAATAGTTTTGTAGAATAACATGGTAAAACCTCATTTCATGGACATGCTTTTGAGACAGCAAAGCACACATTTAGAAAAATAATCAGATTCAGATTTTCTGTAGTGATATCCTGAGTAGTGCAGGGAAGGCATCATTCTTTCTTAGCTCTACGATCCAGATTCTTGGGTTGTTGGACATCGATGAAAGCATTGTGTCATCAGAACCAGGGCAAGTAAGTATGATATAAATCTGTTGTCTCCCAAATAGAATGGTGCCAAACATGATGAACCTGGAAAAAATTAAGTAGATATATATTAAAGACAATATTTTTTAAATCAACATGTAATTAAAACTGGTTGATAGCTCTTCTTAATTAAAAGTTGTGTTATAATTGTAGTTGCCACCTTCTATTTCCCAAAGTCCTTTCTAAAATAAAAATGTAATGGGTTCAATTCTTAGTTCTCAACTATATTAGCAGTATCTTTGAAACTGGCTATTACAGACAGAAAATGCTGCATTTACTGCTCAGTGGAATAAAGCGGCAAGAACTCACTAATGTTGGAAGAGTTGTGATTAGCACTTTACATGATATGACCCTTATTGTTCTGTAAACAGATAATCAATAGAATACACTTCTGTTAAACCTACCAATATCTAAAACAACGAGGCAGGCCATTTTAGCAGTAGCATCTACATCAATTAATCTACAAAAGTCCTATAATTGCAGTATGTCATCTCTTGAGGAATAGAGGGAGTTGCATGCCTTTAAAAAAAATTAATAGAGCAATGTAAAAAGGTAATGAGATGATCATTTAAGCAATATGAAGGATATATATGTGCAGTTTTCTTTCTCAGCTCCTGGTGTCCTTGATGTCAAGTTTGGCAGCCATGATATTTCACTGTGGGCGGCCTTGTTTTTTTCATTTTCATATATCTTTTCAGTTAACAAATTACCTTATGTTAAGCATTTTAAGTTATCGGTTTTTAACAGTTTATGCTTATCTAACCATGTTGAGAAAAGTTTACAGCAAATTTGCCAAATATGCCTCACAAACAGCTGAATGGTCTCGTTTCGTGTCATATTTTGTTACGTACAGTGGTACCTTGGCTTTTGAACTTAATCCGTTCTGGGAGTCCGTTAGACTCCCAGAGCCATTTGAAAACCATTTGAAAGCTTCCTGCAGACATGTGGAAGCCACGTCGGAAGTTTGGTTTCCAAAATATGTTTGCAAACCATGTTTGAGGCGTTCGAGAGCCGATTTGTTTGGAAGCCAAGCCGTTCGAGCAGTTGTGTTTGGGAGACTATTTTGTTGATCGAACGCACATATCAAGGATGCCAGTGTTTCTGCTCCTAATTTCCATAGGATCCTTTAAATGAACAATTCACTGCAATGTTTGAACATGACATTATATATTATTGAACTAATTTGAGAGCAAAGAGTTCTGAGGACCATGAGAGGTAGGAGTCAGGACCTTATGATAATGACATAACTATCTTATGAATTGAAATATTAATCTGGGAAGGGAAAACATGGATAGCCTTTCTTGCTTTATGCTGCAGCCAGGAAACCACAACATATAGAGTTGCATCTGTACTTGGGCATGTTTAGAGTAGATCCACTGGAATTAATGGGACTTGCTAGCCACGATCAGTTTCAGAAGGTGTAGTGGAGCTGTACCATTCGCCTTCTCTCTGTATGCTTTGCTGCTGCCTACAGAGAAAACAGGGACAGGGTGAAATGGCAGTGAGGGTGGAGCTAGTCCAAAGTTCCTGCCAGTACATTTGTGCTGTGCTGACTTCACCACCTACTTCTGCTTCCTCAGTCCCACTATGCAGCAGCAACACAAATAGATGAAGGGCAGGTGAGAAGTCTGGATATAAGCCATCGATTATATGTATTTATTTTCTGCTTTTTGTTTCTTTCTGGTTTTACACTTTGCTTTTAATGTCATATAAAAATGAAAAAGTTTAAAAAGATTAAACATTAGGCAAAAAACAGATGACAGCATTTGTCTTAAAATTATAATAGCAGTAGTAGTAATAGTAGTAGTAGTAGTGGTAAAAATCATCAACACGTGTTGAATAATATCTCCTTTGCAGAAACCGTGGTATCTTTCTTAGTCAAAGTACCCTGCAATGACAGTAATAAGCAATGTCACAGCAAATAATAAAATATTTCATCCCATTATCCCCCGGTGCATACACTATGAAAAGCAGACTCAGAAAGCTCAGGTTAGGTTTGCTATCTTGACTATGGATGAGGATTAGTTAACATTAAATTGGTAATTGTTGGACTTCTGAAGAAGGATGCAACATCTTCAGCAGGAGCTTATTAAACTGTAAAATATGGATTGCCTTTACCCTAATGGCCTCTGAATCCTATTACCATCCCATTAGAGAGTGTGGGATTTTAGTAATTCTGTTGTTGTTTCCAGTGGGCAGTGAATATAATGGGGGAGGGCAGGGGTTAATGCAATTCATCTCTTTTAATACTTGTAACTCCGAGTCCCTTATCACTCTGTGTGGTTTCATTAGCTTTCTTTTTATTATTTTTTAATGCCAAGAGACTTTCTTCAAGCACCTCCAGAAAGAAACCTCATGCTTTCCTAACTTATCTATACTTTGTAAACAGAATAGAAATGAATAAGTTGGTATGTCAACACTTTACAAAATAGGCTGCAGCTTAGAAGTGTTTTAAATTACTGTCATTATGCCAAGAACAGTACTGAAACACTACTTCAGTCAAGACCATTATATTATTATTATTCATTTAGATTGTACTGGAACCCACCCTGTTCCAAAACAGTTTTAAATTCATAAGAACCAGAGAAGTTAAATTGTGTATTTGGTTACTTGGTATATTTTACATGTATTGTAGTATGATATTTAACAAAGTGTCATCAAGCTGTTGCCAAGTTTTGTATTGTTGTTTTCAGTAGTGTTCTCAGATCCTTCTTTCAAGAAAGTGATAAATTGAAGACAACAGTCATTCAGGGTTGATGTCTCCTTTGTTTGTTTGGGTTGAATGTGGATTGTTGCAACTATATGGAGATGCATATAATACTGTTGTGAATTTTGCGTGGTTTGCTCGACAGCTGTGGGCTAGATGTCCACAAAGTCCTCTTTTTAATGTTAAGACATTCATTATTGATAGTTTCAAGCTGTCATTGTTAGATCGGTTATAAGAAAAGGGTCCCAGTGTAGATTTGGAAGAGGTCATACTTGATGCTATGTGCATGTTTATCAAACTGTGTAGACCAGGGGTTGTCAACCTGGTCCCTACCGCCCACTAGTGGGCGTTTCAGGATTCTAGGTGGGCGGTAGGGGGTTCTACGGCACAAGCTGAATCCTCCTTCCATCGAGCACTGGTGGGCCGTAAGGAAATTTTACCATCAAGAAATATGCATAATAATAAACTTATTGGTTTTAGATAACTAGTATTTCTCGAAGCAATTCAGTGCCCACCCCATGAAGAATTACTTGACTTAGTGAACATGCCCTGTCCTAGGTTGTTCAGTTTTTTAAAGTACTGTGGATAAAGCTCATACTTTTTCTGAAATTTGATATTAGGCAAAAGTTTGAGGGTCTCATGCATTACATTGTAAATTGTAAGGCCAGCTGAACGCTCATCTGTGGTTAAAGGAAATAATGTGCCAAAGCAATAAAATTATTGAGCGAAAGAAAGAAGGAAGTAGCATAAGATTAGTGTTTAAATGTCTAGTGATTGATACATCAAGCACATGATCTCCAGCTGTTCTCATGGAAGGAAATAGCTCCACATTTTACATAGAAGAAAATGCACAATATACAGTTAGATAAAATACTGCATAGCAAACTTGAGTAAACTCTTTTAAACCCCTGATCTATCACCAGTTCTACACTAATACATTGTTAACCAGCATTTATTTGCTCTGTGTTGAAACTATATAGTCAGTGAAGCTTGCATTTCCAGCACAAGAAAGTGTTGGGTGAAGACACCAATTCTTTACTTTCCCCAGTTGATCCTTATTTTTATTGTGTACAGTTTGGGAGGGTAGAACCCATGTCTTGCATGCAAAAGTTCCCAAATTCAATTCTCATCATCTACTGGTAGAATTGTGAAAAGTCACACATCTGAAACCCTGGTAAGCCACGGCTGATTCATGTTTATAATACTGAGCTAGGTAGCCCAACTTCTTATGTTCTTAGGATAGTGATGGGGAGAGCCGAATTCATCAGTGTTCGTAACTGTTTAGATTGAATGCAGATAATATTTTCAACGTGTTTTACATGTCTTTGAAAATTGGAAGTTTTCATGGAGAGTGACATGGTTCTATTATTCAAAAAAGATGACCTTAGGACAGAAATAGGTGTAATTATACTTAAGATACAATTCTTATAAAGTATGAAGACCTCAACTTTTTTTCTATTTTATTTTCTGTGTGTATAAATTTAGAGAAAAAGAATGGTATCGTTTCCTGAAACCCACCTTTCTTATATTGTCATTGGCTTTTGGTGATTTGTGCCAAATACAGGAAGCATAAGTTGCACTACTATATTTGTGACTATCAAGAATGTCAAAAGTGGTGACTCACACACTGAAAGCACAAGCAAAAGGTATACACAAGTCCCACTTCAAGGGTTAATAATATACACTAACACAAGAAATTAAACTTTATCCTATTATTAACATCCAAATAGCCTCTCAGTCATACTTTTTTCTTCTTTCACTCATACTTCAAAAATAAAGTGAGGATCTGTGTGAAATAAGATGAGGAAGGATATAGGTTTATAGAGTAAAGAGCATAACACTAGTCAACAACAAATTTGTTGTCTGCGTTTTTTCAGTTGATTTAGGATGAATCTGATGCGCTGAATCCAAAAATCACATTGGTTTTGCTCAATCAGGTCAAGTTTTTGAGCTATGGCCACATGCCAGTGTGGTGTAGGGGTTAAGAGTGGTAGTCTCATAATCTGGGGAACCGGGTTCGCGTCTCCGCTCCTCCACTTGCAGCTGCTGGGTGACCTTGGGCCAGTCACACTTCTCTGAAGTCTCTCAGCCCCACTCACCTCACAGAGTGTTTGTTGTGGGTGAGGAAGGGAAAGGAGAATGTTAGCCGCTTTGAGACTCCTGAAGGGGAGTGAAAGGCGGGATATCAAATCCAAACTCTTCTTCTTCTTCTTTTACGTTTTTGTTCACATGTACGCTTGTGTAGAGCATTTTAGAAGAAGTTGGTGGGGGTAAAATGCCATGTCGAATAATTGTTTTGATTGGAAATAATTATTTTAATGACAAGAAGTATTCAGGTCCGATAGTTCTGGGTGATTATGTTGAAAAGGGATCAGTGTGAAGTCATAAAACCTCGAAATCTTCCATAAATTGGTGCGGCAAAGCATAAAGTTGGGGGATCAAAACTAAGTTAATGGGGCAGCTGCTTCACGAAGTATCCTGATCTTCAATCAGCATGTCGTCCTGTAGCTCATTGTGATGAAATTCCAGTGCCTATCTTCAGAGAACTTCCTGACATTAGTGACGAAGATGCCTCCAGTGTTGAAGGACACGAAGAAGAAGTGGTTCTTGAAGATGATGCTCCACATCCATTTTCCCAAAAGGAGTTGAATGATCTAGTTCGCGACCTCAGCTTGTCAAAGGACTCTGCCGAACTGTTGGCATCCAGATTGAAGGGAAAAAACCTCCTCTCTGACAGTGCTCGCATCAGCTTCTTCCGCAACAGTCATCAAGAGTACCTCTGTTTTTTCTCGGAAGAGAAGGACTTGGTGTACTGTGCAGATATTGCGCAGCTTCTCCTCAAGCTTGGAGTGCCACAGTATGAACCCAAAGATTGGAGACTGTTCATTGACAGCAGCAAGCGATCACTGAAATGTGTTCTGCTACACAACGGCAACCAGTTTGCCTCTATACCCCTGGCTCACTTGAGTACACTGAAGGAGAACTATGAAGCGGTGAAGTATGTGCTGGAGAAAATTGGTTATGATTAGCATAAGTGGTTTATTTGTGTTGACCTGAAGATGGTAAACTTTTTGTTGGGGCAACAGTCTGGCTTCACCAAGTACCCATGTTTTCTGTGCATGTGGGATAGTAGGGACCGTGCTCAGCATTACATGAAGAAGGACTGGCCTGTGCAAGGAATTGGTGCCTTGCAAAAAAAGGAACGTCATCAACGACCCTCTGGTGGACAGAGACAGAATACTCTTCCCACCGCTGCACATCAAGCTTGGCTTAATCAAGCACTTCACCAAGGCTCTGGAAAAGGATGGTGACTGCTTCACTTACTTGTGCCAGGCTTTTCCAGGATTGACCATGGAGAAGTTGAAAGCTGGCATCTTTGACGGTCCTCAGATCCGTCAGCTCATCAGAGATCCAGAGTTCGGAAACTCAATGAACGAAGTGGAACTAGAAGCGTGGAAGGCATTTGTTCTGGTAGTGAAGAACTTTCTTGGCAACAATAAGGCCAGAAACTACGCAGAACTTGTCAACAACATGCTGACTGCTTTCGGAAACCTGGGCTGCATATGCATTACCTATTTTCACATATGGACCGGTTTCCTGAGAACCTGGGTTCAATGAGTGATGAGCAGGGGGAGAGATTCCATCAAGACATGAAAGAGATGGAGACCAGGTATCAGGGTCGCTGGGACGCAGTCATGATGGCTGACTACTGTTGGACTCTGAAGAGAGACCTCCCTGCCGCTGGGCATTCCAGGAGTTCCAAGAAATGGAAGTTCAAGCCCTGAAGTTTGAAAAATGGTGAAGCAATATGCAATTTACGTGTTCTTACCTTTATCAATGCCCACCATTCAGTTTACAGTAAACCTGACCTGATGGAGAGAAACGGATGCCATTTCCTGATTCAGCAGTGCAAAAATACCCTAAATCAGTTGTAGAAATCTAGACAACATTCAAAAAATTGTTGCCCAGTGTAATCAGTCAGAAAATATGCTCTGTAAAGACTGAGAAAAGAGATAGTCAAGAAGAGAAGAAATTATATTGAAAGAAACTCATTCATACAATTTTGAATTTACTTCTTTCCATGTAGAAAACAGTTCCAGGGATTATAGCAAGCAGCATGCCAGGTAGAAGAAAAAAGAGGTAGGGAGAGTAAACACTGATGGCTAAATGGAACTTCTTTGTTCGGAATCTTCTGATCACTAGATGATGGGGACAGATCTCTCATGAGATCTCGCAGGACCTTCCCCAAAGGTCTCGTGCAACCTTCCAAGATGTTTCAGCAGCAGGGAAACTTGTAGTGGAAAGAGGTTTTAAGTCGTCCCCCCCCCTGCTTTGCAGACTCTGGGAAAGTTGCATGAGGGCTCCCGCGTGATCTCAGGTGGCCCTTCTGGGTCATGCCCCACCCCACTCTACCACCACTTTTTATTTTTTATATTTTCTGCTATCTGCATAAAGCTGTGATTGCATATGTAAAATCAATGTAAAATGAGCTCTGCCTGTACTTCTAATCATACATGAAGCAAAACCGGGGAGGAGATACAATGAATTTAATGGAGAGTTCAAACAAGCTCAAAATGTATACGTTACATGCAGTATCTATATGTAACATAAAAAAATCAAGGTGTTCAAGCTTTTGATTATTATAGATTAGATTATTTGCACACAACAGTGAATACAGGTTTCAGACACTTATGAAATCAACAAAATTATTCTAACTTGAACTCTTTGAACTTTTAATTTATTATTAAAGACAGAAGTAGAATCTTGCCTTCTGAACAAATGCTATCCTGCTAAATTATTGCCATCCTTTGTATCATTTACTCTTGTTGTTCTTATGCCCACAAGTTCCAGTTAGGATCTTCTGCAGCATGTTTCTTAATGTTTCTGGCATATCCTGCTGTTATGATATGACTCATGCTGTGCATGAAGCCAGCTGCTGTACTTGGTTGCCTCCTTAATGCGCTGGTACCCACTTTGTTTTCAACAACTGTAATCCAGACAGTGAACCTATCAGAGTAAGAAAGAAAACTTTTTTGTTGTTTTGTTACCTTGAATTACCCGCTAATTGGGGGTGGAGGATTGCTTAATTTCTGGCATCAGTACTGTTGCCTGGCAGCATAAATGCTAGTTACACATAATTTTGCAGAATGCTTTAGGAAATTAATAAGAAAGACGTGACTTCAGTAAAATATATTAATTCTATTTATAATTGACAGAATTGCTGCTCGGTAATGGGAGTTCAGTACAATACAGAGAAGTCCAGAAAAAGTATTTCAGTTAATAACAGAATATATGAATGGTCATCTCAAGACAAATGGGATATCTTGCTAGTGTTGAGTGGAATACATATACGTTTCTGAAACAGGTTGAACAGCATGATTTTATCAAGCAGCTGTAGGTATGATGGTGCGGTAGCAACTGAAGTAGCATTATTTATTATCAAGCAAATTCATTTATTAACTTATTATTTAAACGAGATAATAAATTGGAGTGTTATCCTTCAAAGCTTGAGAGTTGAGAGTTGACTGCACAATTTTCTTCGAATACATATAGATAGACAAGCTCCTTGAATGAAACTATAAAGTTAAAATAACATTTGGCAAAACAATTCCTTATAAACCTATAGAAGTCATTTTTTTAAGGACACGGTCCCTCCCTATATTTGAAATTGGAAGACAATGGTTATGCACAGTTATTTGAGCTTGAAAATGTTTTATTAAAATATAGAACAATGGATAACTGTGTACAGGCTATAACTGGATGAGTGAGCAACATGTTCCTGCATGCTGCCAAATAGCTCTCACTGTGCTTCTCCCCTTTCATGAGCAAAAACAACAGACCACGAATCTGGATTTACCATGACATCCAAGCCAGCACTTGTGGTTTATTTTCCCTAAACAAACCACAGTTGGGAAGCCAAGAACAAACCTTAGCTTCATATCGTAGTTTGTTTGGAGAGAAACAAGCCACGAGCTCCTGTTCAGACGTCACAGTAAGCCAAGGCTTATAGATGGTTGCTCTCACTCATACTAGAGGAGGCACACAGTGGAACTGATATGGCAGAATGCACTAGCAAGCTGATTATGGAAGGTCCGTGGCTGCGATGTCGCCTGATTGTGCCTGTAATAATTTGTTTCTATCCCCTTGTTTTTATATATGTGTTTGATGTGTTTCTGTTTTTACATGAAAAGTTCTGATTTTATTTGAAAACAGATAAACACATAATTATTAATTGCTATAATAAATCCTCTATCTCTATCAAATCAGTACAAGATTTTCATGTGATAAAAAGAAGTGATAAGTTGGCCTTCCTATTAAAACACAGCACAAGGATCTTATTCCAGTGTTGGAATGTATGGAGTTCCTTCATATAAGAAAACATTGTGGCACAGACACAAGCCCTGCCCACAATGTACCAAGTACCATTGTCTCATATTCAAACCTTCATTAAATTAATTCGAAGTTCTGAAGGAGGTTTCCAAGACTGTTCTCCTAAACACGCTTACAAATTTTCCCGTGATTGGGAGCACTGTCTAATTGGAACATAATTAGAAACCCTCTTCAGACCTTTGTGCAGAAATCTAAAGATGAGGCTGCACACCTGGAAATGTTAGGGGCAGGCCTTGCATGCTACCACTCCCCATGCCCCAGTTTACCATTTCACCTGAACATGCCTTGTTGCACAAGGACTGCAAGCTTTCACTCTTCTAACCTTCAAGACATATCTTTCTCAAAAAATCCAAAATATATTCTACTCCACAAAAATATTGTCTATCTGACCCATATGTACATGTATGTAACAGAGCAATTTGAATATTTTTGAACACTTGAGGACTGCCTTCTTCATATATTCTTCTCCACAAGATCCATTCAACATCTAAGCCTTGCTCCAGGTTGCTACATTTCAAATTAATCATGTTGTTTTTCATTAAAGATTTAAGGATTGTTGTTCAATAGATTTCAGGCAAAGATTTCAGATTGTGACTCTGGTAGGGAGAGGAATTTGGAGATTTTAATCCTTTGGTCGCCACTGAAGTCCTCATCAGTGCTGCAGGCATACCTCCTACTTGTATCACAGAAAGGCTCCCACTGAAATTGATAGGGGCACAAAGGTTTAATTGCCCCAACCCCTATGCCAGATTCCCATTCCAAATCAAGCAACCGATCTGGCTGTTTGTAGAAGAACAAGTTCAAACATTGTGATTACTATATAATGTATGGTTGGACCTAGGGTGTGGACACATTTTAGATTTCCTTCCTGACATCAAGTTATGATACGGTGACCAAATGTAAAACATATATTGCCATGTGTGAATAATATTGATTATCATGGTCATTTCTGTTATCCACAATGCAATCTCTGAATATACTATTTGAAGGAAACAATAATACATACTTATTTCTTATGAGAGTATCTGGCTTTCTGCTTTTACAATACAGTTTCATTTCTATCCTTTTAGTGCTCCTCATAATATCTCTTGAAGTATCCTCATTAGTGTGCACAGGCTCAGAATCCTTTTTGACCTCTCTAGTGGTATTGGTATTCTTACAGACATTGTGAATTCATTTAATATTGGAGAGTCATGGCCTTTGTTCAAAAGAGAAAAGGCCTATATGCAATCCTAAGCATCATAGCTATTGAGTATCTTCCTTTTCCTGTATAAAAATGGTTTAGAGCATATTTATCCCTGTTCAAGAACAACAGCTGCTTGAGGCTGTAGGATCAAACCAGCAATGTGGATGTTAAGCTGTTGAAAAAAATAAATATACAAGGCTTTACTCCTCATAAAACTTATTTTTGAGGATAGGGAATGTGGGAGGGAAGTTTTTAGCAAAAACATACTTAATGTGAATATTGTGTTGCAGAATGAGAATGAGAACATCACAATAGCCTGCTGGATTAGGCCAGTGGCCCATCTAGTCCAGCATCCTTTTCTCACAGTGGCCAATCAGATGCCTGTGGGAATTTAGCAAGCAGAACATGAGCACTTCTTCCACTACTTTCCCCTCTTGTGGATTCCAGCATTTCTGGAACCATTGCTGCCTCAATTAATACATCTCCTTGACAAAATCACAATTCATGTATATTCACAGTTCATCACGGGAAATGTAGTTGCCAATGGTATAAAATACATTTCCTCTCATGTGCTGTGTATATGCTTAAGCAGTGTATAGCCAAACGAACACTTTCTTATAAGGCTTCATTTAGCTAGCAACTTCACACAGTGTTGGTCGTGTGATTTAGCACGAAGCATAGGAAGCACCACTAAGAGCTTGCAAGAGGTTGTGAATCAATTTCTGATCAATCCCCTTTTTAGATTGTTACATCCATGCTGATCCTGGCAATTGCCCATCTGCCCCTTGAGCTATTGAGAGAGGTGGATTTAGGGGAGTTCAACTGGTTCAATTGCACTGGATGCAGAGCCTCAGGGGTGCTAGAACTTTGATATAGAATGGAAGGTGAGAGGCGGGGAGGCATGCACAGAATTTGGATGTCGCACAGGGTGCTACTAAAATTTGAGGTCCCAAGGTCTGCCGCTGCTATTTGGCACTAGCAGAGGGATCAGCACAACCTCCATGTAGCTTACAGGCATTACTGCTTGGATGGGAAATGTGGCAATCAGCATTGCTGGCTGCAGTTGTTGGGAGCTGGAGTCAAACAACATCAGGAGAAAAAAGGGTGGTCATGACAGTAAGGAAATGGTGCTACATATAGCAAGTAACATTTAAAAAAAAACTAGTTAGAGGGCTGTGCCATTATCATTGGCCTTATGATGAGTTTCACTATTTGTCAAAATTACAAAAAAATATAAATGAATGAATGAAACTGAGTTAATAAATGAATTTCATATGCCAAGACCCTAATTAATCTGATTTTCACCTTGGAACAACTGATTGATATTCCAGCTTCATTAGAAAAAACATGCTTTCACAGTATATTGGTGTTTATTTTCTTTGTGACGTAGTGTTAGTAAAAATAGAATGATTTTTAAAAGGAGGGTTGTAGGGAAGACGTCTGCTTTTTAACATTGCCTCCATCTTCTCCCCTGTGCATATCTCTCCGGAGACGTATAGTAAATCAGTGCCAAAAAAAATTCTGGCACCATTTTATTATTTCCATGGCGATCTTCAGCTCTCCTGAATACTCAAGGGGGGAGGAGGCTTTGTTATTTTAAAAGCAACTAGGATTTTGGTAATTAAAATGGGTAAATAGAGCAATAGTTCTAAATTTTGCCAACTGTAATGCATATGGATGACTATGAAAGCTAAGGAGGAATGTCATTTTTGGCATTACTCTTCTTGTAATGAAGGAAGGTTGGAAACTGGAACAAAATCTGGACCTTTTGAACCTGATGTCTTCCTATGGTTGTAGAGAAAAGTCACACGAGTTCTCATTATTTCTGCTGGGGGTGGGGCAAAGAAATTTTCTGGGGTTTTTTAGTTTAACTTCCCTGGAAAACTAAAGCTGCGTAACAGCCACAGATTGTGCCCTTTGAGGAGTGAGTAAATGTATGTTTTCTGTCAACATGATTGTAGCTCTTTAATGTCATAATCCTCCTTTGTATGTGGCATTTGTGATATTTAACTATTATTCATCTGACCTTTGCAGCGCTTAACAAATTACGACTATTCTGTCCCAAATTCTTGTACACAAAGCTCAGGAGAGCAGATGGCATCAAGGAACCCTATTCAATACAAGCTGTAGTTAGCCCTTTCTTCAAGCTGCATCCTACTTATCACTTTGCTGAATGCATACCATGCTGAGTTCTGGATGATTGGCAAAACAGCATCCACTACAGCCTTCTTTTGCAGCCTAACTCACTGCAGCTGAAACAAGATGTGGTGTGGGCCTTCCCTCAAAGAGTGGTTTGCTCTGATGTTGAAGCCAAAATCAGAGTTTTTGATATCCTTACTACTTTGTTCTCTTAGCAGTAGTTCATACCTCATAACTTCTCACAGACTTGGGAGTTCAAAGGGCAACAACTCTCTGCCAGTTACTCATATGCATTAATGTCCTCGGTCTTGTTCTCAGTTTACAAGCCATTGTAGGTCAGTTCCCACTGGTTAGGATGGTAGTAGCAATAGCACTGATTGACAAGTAATATAACTGCAAGTACTTGGCAATCAATATTTATCTTGGTTATAGGAGAAAATACAGATAATCCGATGGAGATGTTAGCTTTGGATGCCTCACCAAATGCATCACACTGTCAGCGAGGAGGGGAAGGGAAGGAGGCAGTGCATCCATCCTATTTTAGAGTCACATGTTGGGATTTGGAGCCAAGCCTTGGGCTTACACATCCTCTTTCAGCAAATAAAGAACCAGAGTCACATACATGTGTAGGTCCTTATTCTTAGTTCATCTAGCATCCGTGATTAGAAAGGATGTTGTGGCTTATATGTTAACCTGCTGTAAGTATATTGAATTTATAAATTGCCTTTTCTGATTAAATTGGAAAGTACATATATCTGCAGGAGGAAGTGGGGAAAAAGCACTCATCTTCCTACATCCTCTTTCACCTTTATGTGTTTTTTCCAGATGTGGGGAGGTAATCACATACACCACCTCATGATGGAGAGGGCAATGCAGGCCATGTGAGCATCAGGGGGACTCCTCGAGGGTGTAATTGTACCCAGGGCACCGCGTTTAGTGACCCCAGTTATAGGTGATGGAAGAAAGTTTAACTTCTGCTGCAACAGCAGACCGGCAAGTGCTCCCCCTAATTTCTCCAAAGGAATAACTACATTACAAGATCCATGCGAGCTTTTAGTCATTGTAAGAGGCAATATATTTTGCTACAATGTTGTTGTCCCAAGTTTGATTAATGGTGAGATATTTTAAAAATCACTGTTTATAGAACTATTATGTAGTGGATCGTCAATAACTGGTACATTGCATTTACATCTTTAGATGTTCTGGTATTAGCTTGAACACACAGTGCCCTAAACAATGGACACGGGTGCCACATTGGGGCCATCCGCAACACCTCTCACATCAAGGCTCCTCTTGAGATCTTTGTACTATGTCTGATGAAGTTTTATAAGTATGTACTGTCAAAAACACTTAGAAGCTTCTCCATAATTGAGAATCCTTATTACACAGGACTACTGTTTGCAGGGAGATTTGTAAGTCCAACAGAATATGCATAAGAACCTCTTCAGTCAGCAGCCCACATGACAGACAAGCATATCCATGCCCCTTTACATCGTTTAGCCCTTTGCATTTTCAGGCAAACATCTGTATATGCCATTTATCTTTATATGTTTCTTCTGAGCAATGTAAAAACGGTATGGCAGAAATAGTGAATATTGGTAATGTAACTCTGGTTGCAACCAAAGGGCATACTGTACACATAAAAGGGTAAATTAAGATTGCAGTGGAGCTGCAGCCCTGAAATTTATGCATTAATCAGTCCTGCTTCTACCCCTCCATACATTCAGAATTGACTGATCAAGTTTTGTATCTCAACAGAGGTATTCTGAAAACAATGTTTTTCATATCTTGGGGAATTGACAACTTTGTGTATATCCAGGCATACCCAGTAATGCCAACTCTGTTTGTGTGTGAGTTAGAGGACTGACTACAAATAATTCATTTCCACATTGGACCAGGAATGGGGATGTTATTGACTTGTCTTTTTTAAGAACGGTTCAGTAAATTACATAATCTGCGACAGTCATTGCTCATTTTTTATTTCCTTGGATCCCCACTACCCCTGTTCTGCATCTACTGGGGTAAGCAAAGTGTACATAAAGCTGGGATTAACTTGTGACATTCGAATTACCTTCATTCCACAGTTTGCTAAGTGAGGTAGAGAGTCCAGCATCACATTACATGATGATGGAAAAGTCAAGATGGTATTCTATTGGACAGTCTGATAACATTGACTTTTGCAGCTTCATTGCATGGTCCACTGAAGGAAGAAATGGAATGACAGACTAGACTGTGAAAGAGAAGGGTGGGTATAGGCTGCTGTGCATGTGAAATGAATCTATCAGCTCCCCCATTTCAAACCCTCTGATAACTATATAAGAGATGGGGTAACTGCACATATTTCTTTATGTGGAGTCAGTGTTCTTTAAACTTTGATGATATTTGAGTTGGAAGTGGATACTTCCAGGATTGATTTTTTTTTAGGCTATAGTGAAGCCCTCTTATTCTCCGAGGGGGAAAAGTGGGATCTAAATATATTTACCGGTTCTTCCAGAAGAGAGCTCTTATTTATTTGGTTATGAACCAATCATTTAAGAACATATTTTTAGCTTTCTTCTGTTTCTTTTATATATATCATTCTGGCTCTACTTGATATGAGAACTGCAAATAACCTAAATTAGTCTTGTAGCATTTATATCTTGTTAGGCTTCCTGCTTCAGAAAATATGCAGGGAAAAATGATTATATGTGGTATTCATCTAGAGGTTGATGAGTTTTTTATAATTACGAAGGTAGACATAATGAGATGAAAACATCTCTTTCTTTAGGCTCCCTGTGGAATTCCTACCTTTCATGTTGCTGTGTTGGGTTAACTATTTTCTGCCCAAGAAGCTGCCAGCATCAGTAAAATATGTTTGCTATAGTATTTGGTTTGACTGTTACACCACGGCATCTAAGGAATTAACTGGCAAAACTGCTATTAGTATTTGTGGGAATAGGTAACTGCTTGACTCCCACAGGTACATGGGTGGGCAATTACACCCTTTCCTATCTAATGTATTATGACAAATCTGTGCTCAGTGCAATTACTAATTCAACATTATTTAACTCATCTCTCCCCCTCCCCCGTTTTGCACTTTCATACATATTGAATTATGTTCTATATCCATTTATTTCTGAAGCACACAGCACACTCTTCAGTGTGATTTCGAAGAAGATCTTGATTTTAGGTCTTTCAATAAAGTGTTTCTTTTTTTGTAGATGGATGCCACTATTTTTTTTAAAAAAAAAATCATGCTGGGAATCTACTCATTCAATGAGGTCTGAGCCCATTAAACAATTTTGGAAGTTCTTTCTAATATTTAGTGAATACTATAAAGCATTTTGCCAGAGAATCTCTGAAGTACATAGTAGTTCAATTTATCATTTCCTGTGCACTGAGCAGCTTTAGAAGGAATCTATAAGAGCAGGGATATGAATCTTGAATATTTGATAAGCAGGGTTGAAACAATGTCCTTGATCTCAGTGTGTGGGTAGATTATAAATCAGTCTATGATTTAGTTTAAGGTGATAACATTTCTTAAAACCACATTTTTACAGTTTATCTCAATTAATAAGATAGTGTATAACATTTGCTGACAAATACTGTTCATTGCAATGTGTCTTAGGTTGCCTTTAATATCCTTCACTACAGTAAATAGTAAAGGCATTCTATATATTCGATGCTGATAGTTCAGCCTTTCCAACTCTTACATGCAAATCTTAGTGCAATTGGGCATAGATCTGCATTTGTCTGACATTTTTTTGTTTCTGTTGGCCAGTTTTTCCTCTTTGAATGAATACTTCAGTGGGCAGAGAAATGTACTCTAATATTTTATTACTTCTTATAGTTTTGAAATTGTAGTGTTTTTAATGTTTGAATCTTACATTGTTCACTGTCTTGAGTACTTTTTTGTGGGTGTCTATGTTATAAATATCTTCTGCCAGGAAGTTCCACAATGTAGAGCCTACCACACTAAAGGCTTGGTCCCCAGCAAAGGCCTCCTCAGCTTTGGAACAACCAGAGGTGCCACATCAGAGGATCTCATTGATGAAGGTAGAACATAAAGAATTGGGTGCTCCTTAACGTACTTTGGTTCCAAGTTATTTAGGGCTAAAATTCACACAATAACCTCAAACTTGACCTGGTAGCAAATTGCAATCAGTACGGCTCTCTCAGCAGAGGGGTAACATTTGCCAGTAACCTGCTCCCATGAGCAGTCTGGTTGCTGCATACTGCATAGTTGCAGCTTCCAGACCAGATACAAGGGCAGCCCCACATAAAATACATTACAGTAATAAAGTCATGAGGTTACCAATGCATGGGCCACTGTGGCCTCAGTAAACTAGTTTTAAATGGGAACCTGCCTGGTCTACCAGGTGCTAGAGTGCGGGGCAAGGGGGAGTCAAAGCTGTGGCTGCATATCTCTGTCCTACTTCAGCATATATCAAGGAAAGTGGCTGTTGTATTGCTTAATATGTCTAGGTGATTGTCTTTAAGAAGTTTAATTCCTATAGCTTCTATGTTGATGAATAATATTTAGGATTTATATAAGGATTTTCCCTGAATACTCAAAACAGTTCACATATGCATTATGTTGATAATTATTAGAATAAGGATGCCAATAAAGGGGAGTTATCTAAGGCAACCCACTGATCTCAATTCTGACTCAAGATTTGAACTGAGGGTTCCCTGCTCATGCTGTTAGCTACTGAATTCTAAAGCAGAAATGGGGCACCTGCGACCCTTCAGTGGTTGTTGGACTACAATTTCCATCAGCCCCAAGCAACATGGCCAAGGATAAAGGATGATGGGAATTGTCATTCGACAACACCCCCATCCCTGTTCTAACGAGATTGGTGAGTCTGCCTTATAAGTCCCCATTAACAATTGCTCATTTGGAAGTCTCATGTAAAATAATTGTGCATAAAGACATGGTAGCTCACATAACAAGTTTTCAAGTTCCCAATTCTGTAAGTGCAGCAATTAAGCGCACTGAAATGTTATTGCTTCTTCCATACCATAGCCTCTGGTAAGGAGGATGAAATGGAGAAAGTATGGCACATGACAAATGAACGGAATCCTTAAGGTACTTTGACAAAATTAGAGGCTTTAGTTTAAGTATAGCCCTGCACCTTTGCTTTGGGTCATTAATGGCTTGATTTTCCTTCCCTCAGTAAGTGATGCTGCTTCAGTAGACGCAGGACCAGCCCTTGATAATACAGTATGTGTAATGTAGAGTAATATCCCAGTCTGCATAAGGATAGCAACAGAAGGATGCAAAAGCAGTCTTCCATGCATGTATCCCTTGCTGGATCAGGTGCTGCAGATGAAAACAAGTTATTGACCTTCACTATGATCCTGTCAATTGGATGTACATATAGTTATCCTATTTTCATTGATAGCTGTGCATAATTACTCAAAACTAGAGCTGTACTGGGATGTTGTCAGATAAGGCTACCAGCCAGTTTAAAATATTGTTCAATTTTCCAGTGGTAATACCTCCTGGAGCTTTCTAGGAACTAAAATATTTTTTTCACATTTTGCTAATTTGCCCGAAGTACAGCTTTATAACATTAACTGTTAATTGAAATTTGATAAGAGTGCATTTGTTGAATGTTATGACTCTTCTATTCCCTGTTTAAAATATAGAATAATTATTGGCCATTTGTATCCAATGCCTAGACTGATGTATTTTTTCTTCTCACTTATCCCATATGTTTAGGATTCATAACATTTTGAGTGTTCCCAACACTTTTTTAAAAATCAGGTTATAAGTAGAGTTCTTACATCTCATGTAAACCACCTTCTTTCAGTGGAAATGATAATGTGCACTTCCTTACATTTGAATGTTCCAAATGTATATTTATTCCAATGGCCTTTTATCTAAACAAAACCCAAAAAAACCTTCTTACGGATGTTTCTAACAAAAGAAGCTTCTCAGAGGAGACTTGAAATGGCTATTTAATAGAAAATAAACAAGTTTTGAAAGTAGGCCATGCACATCACCAATAAACATGAAAATTTCATTGGTGGGACCTTCTATCCCCTGCCAAAGTGACCTTGCTTGGTGGAAAGATGACAAAGTGCTTTCCTGGCTGTGCCTGACAGCAATGCAATCGCAACACATTTGACAAATCGCTCACATTAAATCGGGGGGCACTTTCGGCAGCATTGGCGTCCCTATCCATCAGTCCTGATTACTACACAAACGTCAACCATGGCACAGAGCACATTTGTCAGGGGGAGTAAAAAGCAGTTGTTAGTAAGAACACTACCTGTCATACTAATGGACTAAGGCTTGTTGCTTTGTGACTTGCAGGAGCCAGCAAATTTGCAAAAAAAAATCAAAGCATACCTTTTATGGCTTGGCTAGTGTTTCCTGAAACTGTTTGTTCCACTTTCCCATGCCCCAAAGGAGGGGTTCCTCTTTAAAATGGAGAAGAACCACATGCCCTCACTCTGTGAATGAAAATTTCAACTCTGAAGTTTATTGTCTAACTAAAACGCTGTCTTTACTGATACAAGAAATACAGTACTTTGCAGTGTGCTCATTGCAATCAAAGAGATCTTAATCTTCATTGTTTCAACTGATTCAAGCCTTTTGGAGCTGTTTTCAGTTCTCCATATGTATACAGAAAGGAGGAAGATAAACATAATGTCAAGTATATATGCAGGGGTAGATTATTGAGACCAAAATATGAATTTTCATTTTCATTGTATTTGTAATGAAAACTGTAGGCCTAATTTGCTAGATCATATTCCATAAACAAATAAGCAAAAAGGAACTGTTGAGGACTTTATTTACTCAAAGTCCGAAAACAAGTTTATATCCTTCACTTTTATGCTATATCACATATCAGATATGTGTTATATGTTGCATCAGAAAAATAGCACTCTAGATTATTAAGATGGAAATATTGTCAGGCTGCTGGAACATCACACGTGCTGAAGAAGGTGACAGATTAAAGCACATTCTGGCAAGCAAATGCTAACAGACAGTCACTTTAATGTAAATGTGAAGTAGCTTGGTAAGTGGGAGGCCAAAATTTCCTAGAATGTCACAGATCACTCTGACAGCTTCACTATTAATTGTAAAGGCTATGACATAATCATTTGCCTCATGAAAAACATAGGGCACCATCTAGAGAAATTATACACACTTAAAATTCATTGAAAAATATGACCCAGAGAAATTTTCAATAAATTAATAATCCTTAAAACTTTGAAATTAAATATTAAGGTCCAGACATAGGGGACATATAGTTAGCTTGTGTGCTTGGAATCTTTTGGTTACTGTGGTTGGCTTGTGTATTTAATTGACATTTTAAATCAATTTGTATTGTAACTCACAAAGCAGGGATCTCCATCCGTTTTTGGCCCATGGCCACGTTTGCAAGCTGGAAAAACTTTCACAGGCACTGCATCCAAGTACACACTGCAATCTGTTCTTTTGGCTAAAGCAAACTGGTGGTGGGATGGGAATCTGGGTGCCAAGGAAGGCTCTGGGCATTACTTGTCCATGCAGGCCATGTTGGTGAACACAGTGAAAGCTCAGCCTTAGAGCTGAGTGTCTTCATTACTACTAAGCACATGTGCATTTTTATTTTTTAATTGATATAAATACACAGAGAGAGGGGAGGCTGTGCACACATTACATTTTATTCTAGAATTAATGAAGACTAGTTACTTGTTTTTTCTGCATAGTCTACACACCTGCCCAATCACATTGGACTTCTTACATCTGTTTTCAAATGGACACACTATGGGGTAATGCAGAATTAAACTGCATTGAGCTTTTATTTTTGGAATGAAACCAGTTTCTCAATAAGAGCTTTTCAATAGATATATTGAATAGATATATCTGTGAGTTTGGACATACAGCAGAAAATGTTAGCAAGACAACTAATGAAGTAGGAGTTGAGGAAGGTGAAACATCAAGAATTTTGTGGTAGTTTAAAGTTTAAACAATGGAGGGGAAATGATGTGCATTCTGAAAGAAAGTGTGGCGTTCCCAATAATTCTTACAAGGAGTGCGACAAATCATCTTGAAAGTTATCAAAGGGAAGGCTAGTGGAAGAAAACTCTGTGTGCCATCCACTCTGCTTAAAAACAGATTTCTCTCTGATAGCGAGACAACAGAAATCAGTTCCACATTTTATAAAATGCGATAGATAATTCCTTTCCTTTTAAGCTATCTTCTGTGTGGTTCCCCCTCCCCCTTCAGATATTTCTGTATCCATTAAGTAAAGACAAATCATTTGACCAGAGCAGCCACACACACCTTTATTCCTGTCTTGTCCACACATTGCAGACTAATAGTGGAGATGATTGTGTTAGCATAAGGTGCATGCCTTTTCACCCATCTAATAATTTCATAAATCTGCCTTTCCTGTTGGAATGGTAAACATTACAGTTACTTCAAACAAAAGTATGGCCTACACACTGCCTGCAATGAATGCTACACTATCATGCTATGCTGAAGTCGTCATACTCTTTATGTTCTACTGGGAATTGGGACGCTTTTGATTCTTTATTTTTTTGCCCCCAGGCCAGGGGATTTATAATGAAGCGCAGCACGCATTCAAGTATTAGGTTACCTTTTGGGCTTGTGTAGATATGAAGCTATGGAGGAAACCCAGCATGGTTTTTAACAAAGCCACGTTTTCTCTACAGCCTGTTAAAATGAGTAGTCAGTGTACAATTGATTTGTGCAATGAGGAGTGAAGAGTAGGACATAGTTGATACATGTTTCTGCTTAGTATTAAAGATATGAGGAATTGTTACACGCTGATGTTTTTTTTCTACATGACCTGTGAAATTTCAGTTTGTGAAATAATTATCTTTTATGAAACCTGAGACCGTAAGTACCTTTAATTGATTTTGAAAGCAAAGGGCAGGGGCACGCTTCATTACTTTCTGACAGTAGGATGTCTCCCTTGGTGGTTTTGCCCTAGGTTCATCAAGCAAACTTCTGGGTGGCCCAATAGAACGATTAATTCAGCTGAAATGATGAAGAATGAAAATGTTTCTAACTATATGTTTTCAATTTTTTGTTTGTTTATATGCTGTATTATTTTTACTGATCTGCTCTACCCCCACCCACGCGTTGTCTTCATATAAAACAAACAAATATTACATCTGCTACTAAGTAATGTAGATATAATAATGTAGGTTTTCTTCATAGAGTATGCTAACTTAAGACCTTGAAATCTCTTGTGCGGACCCTGACAATGTGCCTCACACTTAATTTTCTGGCATCATAGGCAAAATAAACCTTTAGGTGAGGAAAGGAGGACAGCTTTGTCACTAGCAGAAAGGGGTTTATCACCATGAGGCTGTTTCACACATCATTATAATGAATGTGGAAGATTTCAAACACTTGTTTACTGGAAAAAAGTGACTATATTCTTTTCCCGAAATTGTTAACCCACAAATGTGAAAAGCTTGAGTCAGCTGTTGACATCTGGACTTAGAAATATTCAGAAATGAAGGCCTTAATGAGTTTAGCTTTCCTTTTACCTGCTTCCTACTTTCCAATTCTTTAGCGTTTCGCATATCAAATTTAAAAATGCATGCCTCATCCCTTGAAGAAGAGGGAAGCTAAAAGCTCGATTTTTCAGAATTGTAATGTGTGTTGTGTGTTGGCATTTGTCTTAAGAGATAATGGAGTTTACCTCCAGGGGTGAAGTTAACCACTACACTAGCAGCACCAAAGTGACCTCCTCAGGGCACCAGCTGAGGCAGTGCGTATGCAGGTCCTGGGCTGACCAGATGACAAGACCCACCTCTTGGCTTCACTGTTGAGGCCCAAAGGAAAGCAGAGCAGTACATTTGGCACCAGCTTGGCTGCAGGAATTGCCAGAAGGAGATGTACGAGGCACAATCTAACTGTCTTAGGAACTCCACTTGGAATTTCTGTAGAATTTGCTCTTTAGTCCTAAAATATCTCACAAGACAGTGGAGTTTAGGATCAGAGTTTTCCTTCTTCTAGATCGGCTACCTTCCCAGGTTGATGAGCCCCATTTGTTCCTTATTTCCCTCCACAGCACATGTAGAAACTACCTTCTTGACTTTGGGACTACTATTGGTCTCATTCACTCAATCCTCCAGAGCCCGTTTTGCATGCGTGGTAACTCCCTAACTCACTGAGGGTTTGAGGGTTTCTTTTTGCAAGAGAAGGTGTCATTAACAAAATAATATTTAGCGTATTATATTTTTGCTTATTGAAGTAGTTTGAAAAAATGAAAAAAATAATTTTAATTTATTTTTCAAACAGATTTAATAGCTCTGAAATGTTTTAGAATATCTTACTTGCTTTCAGGTGTTAATCACTACACATCAAAAAATAACAGAAAATTTAAAAATGCTCAAAACCCTACATGTCCAATCAAAACACAACTTTAATTATTATTTTTTAAAAGGTTGTCATTACTTTTGTGCACTGATCACTTGCTTGCTTTTCATAAGATGCCATCTATTTTTAGAAGTGTTACCATCATGCTTTACACTGTATTAATTAGATTAAGAATGGATTAGATGAACTAAATCTACTATTAAAAGGCAATTCTATTGTGTACTGCAAAATACAACCACAATTCTTTCTTTTTTTCTGAATTGCAGATATCATTGGCACAAATTTCCATAAGCCTTATTTAGCTTATTTGTGCTTATGTGGCATTAAAATTGCAAGGAGAAGTAAAAAGTAAAATATTGTGCTAAATTGGATTGTATTTAGGGTGAACATTCCCACCTAGGTTGCTTTTTTGTTTCTGTATATCCACAAACACTGTATTTGTTGGTCAGCATATAACCATTTTTTGCATTGTTATTTAAGCATTAAATGTTTTAATGGGCTAGATCCAGACTTGTCCTTCTGTAAACAGGACTATTTCAGTATCTGAAGGGAATGAGAGTCAGAGGAGACCCCTGCTGGAAGAAGGAGATGGGATATACAGTACTTTTTGCTGTTTCCCTCTTCTTCCACCCATGGCTCTAGAAGGTTCCCAACTGGAGCAGTTTGTGGCAAGGGAAGTACGGGGTGGGTGGGGGGTTAATATTGTCTCAGGCAGAAGTGTCCTGTAAGAGGAGTTCTATTCACAGGAGTAAAGCCTATATTTTATTTTCCTTTGTTGTTTTGTATTGTGTGTATTAGTTGTGGGCCACCTTATGCCCTCAGTCTAATTTCACATGGTTGAAGGAATCAAGAGAGAGAGAAGGAAGGAAGGAAGGAAGGAAGGAAGGAAGGAAGGAAGGAAGGAAGGAAGGAAGGAAGGCAAAACTGATGGAAGGAGAAAAGGAGTTCAGACCTCTAGCAAGAGTGATCTGATCCTCCAGTAGTTTTCTGGATGGGGAGAAGCAAGGGATGTGGAGGAAAGAGAAAAGGGTCGCAGGAAGAAAAGGAGGTGACTTTTGCCACTTTTCACTCTTGCCCTTCCCCCTTCTGGCTTCAGCCCTGACCACTGACAGCATGCAGCTCTTGAATTTGGGCAGGTGAGAATATTATTCATGTGATTGGACCAGGGTTGCCAACTTGAATAAAATATTGGGGGGGGGGGGTAAATTCCATCCACATAATTGATCATATGATGTGGCACACACACACACCATTTGAATGGCAATGCCCATCAACCGGGGAGGAGGGGGCAGTCTCCTCAAATATTGAAGAGAGTAAACACAATTTCAAGCATCCCAGATGCTTTCAAATTGTTTATATCTTTCTGTTAATATTGTTCAAAGAACTTGTATTATTGAGCTTGTTGATGTTTGCAAAAATTAGATAAGATTTTTTAAATAAAGCATAAAAAACTTGTTCAACACTTACATTGTGAAGGATCAATGAATGTCTGTGTTTTGTCTACCATTTTGACTAGTTTTTTTTCATGGTTTTGAAAAATTGTTTCTTTGCTAATTCCAGCATATATTATCTTTTTTTACCTGCTAGCCAAATCATAATAAGGTTTTTCAAAGCAGAACAGCAAAAAGTTGCTTTCTCTCTAGGATTGAATGAAACAGTACCTTTCGTTTATCCAAAGAAGTTAATTTTACATTATGAGATCTCCAAGGAAAATTTATTAAAAGTGAAAGATCTGCATATTCATGAGTCATTGTTGCTGACAGCCACATACGTTTAAAGGGTACTTTATAGACTGAACCTAACATGGTTGCATTAGGGTGCAATTTGTTTTACAACAGTGCTAATTTATCTTTTTTAATGCAAGCAAACTGAGTGAAATTAGGAAATAAATAATTGTTATATTTTTGTTGAAGTTTCAATTATAAAGTGTGATGATTGGGAGAGAACATTTGAATTAGAAAAATAAAATGAAAGACAAAATGTTAACAAAATAATGCATTTTTATTTTCAGCGCTCAGAATAACAGCTTTAGCTTTTCTATACTTGTTTGTGTCCTAAAGTACAGTATGTTAAAAATAAGAAGGGGGGAGACCCTACAGACATGACAGTTGCTTAAAGTACCATTTCCAGTGATGGAAATGACAGCTTCTCCCTAGGGAGAAAGAAACAGCCTCACAGTCATTCTTTTCTGTATATGTACTATTCCAAATACTAGATAGAAGCCCATTTGGCTTGGTTTTTCATCACTTTGTTTTTCCTGTGTTTTCTTTTATTTGTTTTTCTGTTGTTTCTTTTAAAACTACTGCAGACATTTGTGAACCATGGACCTGTAAATTGGTCCATCTTTATTTTGTTACTTGTATTTCAAAAACCCCAAGCAAAAATGATAGAGGATAGAGGAGTACTTAAAATAGATGATTCTGAGAAAGCCTTAATTTTATAGAAACATGGGTAGTATTTGAAATAAATATTTATTCAGAGCTGGCAATTTTAATTGGAATAATTGTTTTGAATATGAGCTAGTACAATAATAATAGTAGAGAGAATAGCTATATTTCTTAAAACAACACAATTTTATATAAGAGATCAAATTTCATAGCTTCAGATGTAATATATATTGTCCCTCACATAGGAAGTCAGCCAACCTGCATTCATCCCTGTCTGTAACATTGAAAAGTAGATGGGTGGGGTGGAATGATAACTTCCCCTTATTTTCATTTTAGGGTACTGCACCAAAATGGGACGGCTCAGTGGTGTTATTTATATGTTTCATGTATTCTAGCTATACTGGAATTTATTCCACATGATATGATTATGGGACTATTTTTTATCTGGTGTAATCTCATAGAATTGGACAAGTGCAATAAAATATGGTTAGGTACCCTGTATATGAAAGAAGTAAAAAATTATAAATGTGTGCACTTATATCTCTGTGTCTCATGCAGTACCAACATGCAGAGTTTGTACTTGGCTAGCCATATCAGAAGCAGCCCTAAGGACTCATTAATCAAGCTAGTTTTGTCAAAATCAATTTGGCCAAAGAAAGAGGTGCAAAATTAGTTTCTCAAAGTGTCTTGCAAGGGTTGGTTGTTGGTTTTTCTAATCTGAAAATTTTCAGAAAAAATCATGGAAGAATTATACATGCCCAGATTTCTTTCTTCATACTTTTGACCAGGGGTAGGCAGACTAAGGCCCGGGGGCCAGATCCAGCCCAACCACCTTCTAATTCCAGCCCGCAGACGGTCCAGGAATCAGCGTGTTTTAACATGAGTAGAACGTGTCCTTTTATTTAAAATGCCTCTCTGAGTTATTGGAAAATTTGTTCATTCCCCCCCCCAAAAAGATCGTCCGGTCCACCACATGGTCTGAGGGACGGTGGCCCGGCCCACAGCTGGAAAAGGTTGCTGACCCCTGCTATTGACCTTCTAGATTGTTGTTTCAATTGCTTTGCATTCCTCATCAGATTCGTTTATGCTGGTTATCAAGCCAATTCTTCACATGATAACAAAGGTCATTTGCATGTTGTACATGCATCTTTTGTCTGAGACAGATATATCAACCCTACTGTTTAGTCCAGAAAAGAAATACTTTGTGAAAAATGGGATGTGAAATTATTGTGTGTTTTTGTTTTTGTTGTAAATTAATAAAAAAATATATTTAATAAAAAATAAAAATAAAAAACCCTACTGTTTAGGTAGGCAAATGTGGAAAATATTGGGGTAGGCCTTCCTATGTTTTGCCGTTTATCAGCTGCCCTTAGAAGCCACATGCATAGAAGTAGGTCTAGGAAGTACTAATCTTAATATTTGGCAGTAAAAGCCACCACTTCAACAAAAGAAGTGAACTGTGTCTCCTATTCTGTCTGTTATTCCCACTGCATACCAGGTACTTGGCTCTTGTAGTCAGATGTGTTTGTTATTTTTAGAAAGGGGAGTTCTGCTGCTTTGGCCGGAATCTCTGTAGTCCTGCATTCTGATTATGAGTTCACTGCTTGCCAAGAAGCTTCCCTGCAGATATCTGCTCTAGAGAATGGTTCTGTGTATGGCACTGACCCAGAAACACATTGTTCATGCTTTACAGGTAATAGCAAATTTCATTCTGAATCGAGATGTCCCTGCTGAACCAAAGACTTCAGATGCAACAGGATGAGCATAACAATGACTGAAAGTAGACTTAAAATGTAACATTCTCAGGGATTTATATATCACATTTGGAATATAGCAAATTTCAAACAGGCATGTTTAAATATACATTATGATGACATTTATGAATAGCTTTGCTTTGATCATTTGCACAAAACTTAACAAATCTAGTGGGGAGAAACATGATAATAATTAACAGCTGTGAATTTGCCTTCGTAAGTAATATTTATTAAAATGTTACACACACACATACACACAAAAATCAGATGGCAACGTTCATTACAAATTAAGGCAACATGTTATGCAAGTATCTTGTCATTTATAAGAGCTTTGTGAATGCGCACATAATAATTTGATACTTTTGTGGAGTTAGAAATTATGAATATAGATAATAAAATATTCAGAAGGAAGATTTAAATATTAACATTGCATTGGAATTATTTGGCAGCTGTGAATGTGGTAGGCAGAACTGTCTGCCAAACAGACAAGTTGATTTAGAGATCAGAGTGGGGTATACAGACCTACAGTTAACTCAGAAGGGACTACAGTTGTTAAAGTGACATTTTCATTCCTCTGGGAGAAAGTAGTTGCAGTAAAGTTTACAGATGCCCTGTTGGTTTGTCTGAAGTATAGCTGTGACACTGGTGCTAGAGGGATTTGTTTGGCAGACCTCTTTATGTGCTTGTGTGTGTATTTTTGTGAAGCTACAGTAATTGGTGGCAATTGAGGATGTGGACAAAACATAAAGGAAGAAAGGCTGCAGTGTATTAAATTAGATGTTTTTACCAGTAGCAAACCCCATCAGGACATAGATTTATGAACTCATTTTTGGGATTTGTGTGGAAACTATGCTAGCTATATACATTGTCTATTGAACAAATGCAATATAGATTTCTAAAATCCAAAGCACATCTTCCCATTGTTTATCTTTATCGCCCTCATTTTTCCTGATGTAGTTCCTGACTCTCCCTTTCTTCTCTGGTGGGTAACACAAACCAATTTGTGGTTTGCCTCAGGTGCCAGACTGGCCCTGATTGAGCCTAAGTTCTAAAATTCAAATACCTTGCAAAGGTAGTATCTATTGATATGCAGAGACCTAACATATTTAAAGGGATGGACATTTAATTGTAGTCATATTGCCTGGCAAGTGTCTCAACATTGATCACTTCAGAGAAGCATCCCTTCACATAGCTGTGTTTGCCAGCTGTCTGTGCTTTAGTATATGGATCTGGAAAGAGGATCAATTATCTAACTTGTGGCAATAAGCAGGAAAAGGTGATGGGGTAAGGCACTATATATATGCAAATATTCTTAAACTCCAAGTGGTTCCTTTCTTTCACTAAAAAAATTGTTTTTGTGCAAAACCAGACACAGAAAATGAAAGTGAGATGATTCATCTTAAATAGCAACAGTTGGGGAGTATAGTTCTATTATTGCATGCATTTTAGGCTTATTTTGCACACACGCCTTTCTTTCTCATATGTAGTCAATTTTGTTTATGCAATGTTCTCAGACTGGTTATAACACTTTGTATGCTTTCTAACACTCCTGCAATCTCCCAAAATTTCACAGCTTGCTATATCTTGTTTCTTCCATATTGCCAACCAAGAAAAGATTTGTAATACATTGTGCAAGCTTAGACTATTAATTCAGTCAATTCAGTTAAGATTAATTGTAAATATAACTAGCAGAGACAAGCCTTGTAGAGAACCTGGCCAATGACACACAGTACTAATCCTTCACATTCTAATGTAATCTTTAGCCCTCAAGGCCTTTTTGGGTGGCTTTCCACAGCATTTGATGCCCCTGTCACAGCCCTCACACTGCTTTCCCCAAGCCAGGTAAGTGAGGTGCTGGGTTTTAGAAAGGAGGTGTGAGAGGACTGGCAGGGTGCCTGAGTCCTCCCGCCTCCTTCCCAAAGCTTAGCTAATGCCTCCCCAGCTTACGTACCACTACGGTGGGAAGGTAAACGGCATTTCCGTGCGCTGCTCTGGTTCGACAGAAGCAGCTTAGTCATGCTGGCCACACGACCTGGAAGCTGTACACTGGCTCCCTCGGCCATTAAAGCAAGATGAGCGCCGCAACCCCAGAGTCGTCCGCGACGACCTAACGGTCAGGGGTCCCTTTACCTTTAAGACCATGTTATTTTAATGGCATGAACTTTTGTATACTACAAACCGCATTACCAGATTTTCAAACGGTGAGAAAAAAAAGATATGTATTCTTGTTCTTCTGCAATCTACTTGATATGTCAAGTGTGATATTTAGTTTTTGTGGGTTATAACAATTATTAGACCTCAACCACAAATGTACTCCAAGTGAAAGCCACATTAGTTTATTGGGATATATGTTTTATGATTGGGATATATGTTTTATGATACTGTGTTTGTGTGTGTGTAATATGTGTTATTTGTAAACATGTACTTGGAATCTGCTTATGAGTTCAGGAAAACTGTGTGCAAGCAATAAACATTCCTACCTAATAAGCACCTCCATTAAGAAAATCCTTCTGCTCATATTTTTGTGTTATGAGGTATTGTCCCCAATCCTGTTGGTTATTTTGTGAAAATATACTCTGTTTTGTCTAATCAAGTAGTTCTCAAGTTCATGTTTGATTGAATCATAACATAGAAGATCTGTAATGGAAATTCAAAGCTTTTGATTTAAAGCCTGCACTTGCTATTGGCAGATAGATGTATGTCAGTGTGAAAGTTTTTCAATTAGAATCCTAATATGGTTTTAAAAGTCCAACAGCTGTGAGTAATTATAATACACGCGTATGAATCCATGTGCAAACAGATTTATGCAGCAGTCCTCTTGCTAACTGTTTGCTTCAATAATTAAACATAGGTTAACAGGATGCTTAGTCATTTCTGTACAATATCCCCCCCCCTTAATTATTATTTGGACTTACGCATGTTTACAATAATTAGTGACAGCTAATGATATGAATTGAGTTTTTTGTGAATTTGGCATGCATAGCTCAATAATCACTATTGTACTAAAAAAAGGCAAAATGAGCTAAAGGGTAAAAAGATCCAAAAGTGTGCGTGTGTGTATGCACCAATTATATTATTCTCCACTGAAGCTAAAACATACTGTAAATGTGAAGATAGGATGGTACAATAGTACCACCTGCCACATCTCTCTGGCTTACTTGCCATGATGTTTGTATGGTTAGAAAGTTCACAAATAAATGAGCATTTAGCCTGCTCATGGGTAGACTAGATGTGGCTGGGTGCATGTGCCATTCCCAGTGTCCCTTGTCCACTGCCTCTCTCCCTCACTACAACCCTGGCTGTTACATATTTAGCATGAAAGTCTGAAGGGGGCAGCTGAATATGTTTACAATCTTTTGCACTATCAGAAACCTACAATTATCGGAGTTCTTGTTCTTGATGAGATATCTATCTGCATTCAGCTGAATACAGTTCAGGTATTTGTATTAGACACTCGACAGAGGGGAGGACAGTGTGCAGTGGACACTGAGAGTAGGTATGGTGTGGGTGCGCACCTGACTCCCTACACATAGGTATATAGTCCACCCGTGATCAGGTTAACTCTTTGAACATGGCTAGTGAAATGTTCATTTGGCTAGGGAAAATTTTAAGATATATTTACGAAATGTGTGTCAAGCTTAAATGCCCCATTAAGTAGATGGCCATAGGTTACACTCATAATTTTTATTCTGCACCAGCCTTTTTATTGACAGTACAGTGGTAGCTTGGGTTAAGAACTTAATTCGTTCCGGAGGTCCATTCTTAACCTGAAACTGCTCTTGACCTGAGGTACCACTTTAGCTAATGGGGTTGCCGCACAGACACCACGCGATTTCTGTTCTCACCCTGAAGCAAAGTTTTTAACCTGAGGTACTATTTCTGGGTTAGCGGAGTCTGTAACCTGAAGCGTCTATAACCTGAAGCATCTGTAACCCGAGGTACCACTGTATTTATTCATTTGCTTATTCCATATGCTTATTCCTTTGTTTTGTCTGGACTTCTCAAGTACTGGCTTGTAGTGTTTTCTGAAACTTCTAGTTCAATTGTAGTACAAATCTGTAAACTAACTAGATTTATGATAGGGTTTGTGACAGTGTGGAAGGCCTTCTCTTTCTCTATTTCCTACTCACTCTTCCTCATTATCTGTTTGAAAAGTATTCCTCCACCAACTGCACCATGTTTTTAATTAAAAAACACTCAAGTAGATTTATACATTCTGAAACATATATTTGTAAAAAGTAGTCAAAGAAATGGATGTGTCTCTAATTCTTTGATCTCTCTGACGCTTGTCTTACAAAGGAAACGATTTCATGAGACGAGCTCCTGAGACTATTTCATTTTCATGGCATGAATGCTTGAAGTAAATGTGGTGTATGGGGGTGCTTAAATATTCCTCTTGTACTTTGACCCACTGACCAAAAAATGTGTCATGTCCTTTCTCATTCACCTCTCACTTGAATAAAATTCCTGCTGCTCATTCATTCTCTAAGCCCAGCAGGTGTTGCTGCATGAAGCTGAGCTTTCGTGGAGAAACGCTCCCACAACAGCAGTACAATTTCATTTTTGCTACTTCTTTTAAAATAAGTTTAAAAATTGTTAGGAGGCTGCATACTGGAATGCATGCCTTCTTCACTGTTAAAATATGACAATTTTGACTAGTGCCTCCTTGCCTTCCTGTCAGTGATTATCTTCCCCGAACTCCTTCCTCACTGCAGTTGGAATATCTGAGGACCGGGAGGGAGGCTTCTGACACCTTTGCTCCCCCAGGATCTCAGATACATTTGCCACCAGAACCAGAAGGGCATAAGAAGCAGAAGCCCTGGCTTATGAGGAACGGATGTATGGTTGCTTCAACAGTCAGTTATTGACCAGACTGGCAGCTAGAACATCTCAGGACTGGGGGAAAAAAATTATATATACATTTGTCCTGCTGTAGTAACTAGAACATAAGAAGAACCATGCTGGATCAGGACAAAGACACTAATGGTCCATCAGTCTGTTCTTACTGTAGCCACCAGATGCCTATGGGAAGCCCATAAACAAACCCCGAGTGCTATTCTCACTTGTGACTCTGAGGTCTCTTTCAGTGGAGACAGAACATAGGCTTCATGGCTGGTAGACATTAAATTGTCCTGCATGAGTTTGTCTATTCCTTTTTTAAAGACATCCAAGTTTGTGGAGCCAGATTCCATAATTTATTTTTTAGTTTCCCTTTGCATCTGTGCTCTTTTTTGTTCTCTTCATTTGGACAAGACTTCCACTTTCTGAAGAAAGTTATCTTCCCTCTAATTGCATTTTTGGCTCTTGTTTGTTAGCCATGCTGGTTTTCCCTTGCGCTAGTGGCACCTTTCCTGATCTGACTTGTACTATTGTCTATTTTATTGGTTTAAATGTAATGGGAGGAATTCACTGTTGTGCTAAGTTGCAGTTTTTTCAGATTTCCAGAAGGAGCAACCCCCCTCTCCCCCCCTCTGCACCTGTTCTGGAGGTTCTCCTTAGTCTCCTGGTGGAAGGGGGAAAGCCCCACTTGTACAAGTGGAAGACCTTGTTCAGGGCTTCCACTGATTAGACTTGTTAAGTGAATGCCTCCCATTGTGTGCTGCCTCAAGAACTTTGGGTTAGTAGGTGAAGCTATAAATATGTCAAAATACATTTATTTGGGACAGGATCACATCCCTAGATACCTAAAAGTAAGAACCAATACCCATTATTATTTAAATATATACTAACAGTTTCTCTGTTTCACTGACAGTACACTTGCCTCCTTTACACACTAAATTTTCAGAGACCTACACTGTTACTCCTTATAGGGGATGGATTTCCCCTACACATGGTGAGCCACATTGGTGACTCCTGATTACTCTTTGCATCTTATACAGTGGTACCTTGGTTCTTGAACTTAATCTGTTACAGGAGTCCATTTGACTCCTGAAACAGTTTGAAAACCAAGGCACGGCTTCCTATGGGCTGCAGGAGCTTTCTGCACTCAGTCGGAAGGCATAGAAGCCACTTTGGACATTCGGCGTCCAAAAAATATTCACAAACCAGAACACACGATCCCAGGTTTGTGGCGTTTGGGAGCCGATTTGTTCAGGAGCCAAGCCATTCGACTAACAAGGTACCACTGTATCTGACACATCTGTCTTTAGGGGCATAGGAAACTGCAGGCTGTTATGCAAGGAAAGAGAGAGAGGACAGAAGCAGCTGTGGACTGAAAGAAAGGAGAGGGTGTGCCAAGAAAGGAAGAATGCTGGCAAAAGGAGACATCAAAAAAGAAGATTGTGGTTGGGTGGGTGCAGGTTCTGTGATGAGTTGGGACTGGGCTGCTAACCAGGAGGAGCACAACTTTGAAATCAGTGATACTGTGATGCAGAGGGTATTTTAGAGCAGTGTTTCCCAACCTTGTGCCTCCAGCTGTTTTTGAACTACAATTCCCATCATCCCTTGCCACTGGTCTTGATAGTCAGGGATGATGGGAGTTGTAGTTCAAAAACAGCTGGAGGCACAAGGTTGGGAAACACTGTTTTAGAGGAAGGAGCTGAAGTTTCACATACTGATCTGAAATAAACCACCAAAACTCAGGTCATAGGATGCAGCTCTCTTGCTTGTTGTCTTTAGAAAGCTTTGAAATTTTCTTGTATTTGGAAAACAGTCCTTTATGATAACTCTGAATGCTGTCTCTGCTTACTCTGAATGCTGCCTCAAATGTTGAATGGTGTATCCATATTGATTCTACTTGATATGTGTCTAAATGTGTTAAACACTTGAGCAGTGTTTAAATTAGACACTGGTGTGGCAGAATTGTCTCTCTAAAATGAAGTCACTAGATGTGTGCTGACATAGGTGTACATAACTGCAGAATGGGGCGAAACATGATTAAAGCCGGGGATGGGGGAAGTAATTTTAAAATAAAGAGAAACTGCATTTCAGATTCCAGAAGTGGTGGGGAAATTACCTGGGAAGTGAAGTGGTAGTTCAGCACACACATGGTGCTTTTAGTTCTTTAAATGGAAACCCCTATCCCCTTCTTTCTGTGTGATTGAGGAAAACTTGCATTTAAAGATATGAGTTTCTTGTGGCCATTTCTAGCCTGTTTCTCAGTGTAGGGCATGCTAAGGAGTTGCTATTCTTTCTGTACAAGCCTAATACACTGCAGACATGTTTTGACCCTGTTGTACATCAGCATTTAAATGGTTTGCCTTTGTTTTCAGTCTTGTTTCTAGCTAAGGCGTTTTTTAAAAAAACACTCACATAAAAGATTTCCATAAGAATGGTTGTCAGGAGAGTAGTAACACTAAAAAGTGCCCTGTCAGTTGTGACTTTCCTACTTTTTAGTGGATGTGCTAAAGGCATGACAGACAAAAAGAAATGGCAGAACTTGTGCTCAGAATGTTGTTGCCCATGTTGTCACTGATCAGACACAGTGACAGAAAGTGTAGAACAGAAATGCACAGACATTATTTGGTGCTATTAAGTAGCCCAACCACCACCTGTGTATCCTTATTCACTAATTACAATAGCTGATGTAATGGGCCTTGACATGCATTTTAATAGTACTTCCATCCTGAGCCAAGCCTCTTATCCATCTAGTGAGTTCAGTGTTTCATGATTTATCAGCTAAATCAAATTGCCATGGCACATGTTATTTCAGGGTACAGCTGTACTTTCTCTATCGAACCTAGTCACTTTAGCTCCAAATCATTTATTTCCTTTCAAAAAGAAAAAAAAGAAGAATAGATGAAGTAAAGAAATGCAGAAGTAACTTCTTAATTTACACTCTATAACAGTTAGCATATTACTAGTTGTTAACTGCCTAAATATGACTTGATGTCACTAGCAATCCTAATGGGAGATGACTTAGCATGCTATATTTTATATACCCTGCATCTCATTAATTCATTTATTATTTTATCTTATTTGTCAGAAGAAAATAGCCTCTCTCTTAATAGATGGGTATTTAATGAATGATATTTGAGAGTACATTCACTGTCCTTCTGTTGATATACAACAGCTTTAGCTTTCTCCTAATCTCTGTTGGTATGGAGATCAGGGAAACAGCATGAAAGGACGGCTTGAGGTGATTGGATAAATGAATTTCCCTGTTCATTAACACCACAATATTCAAGGGCTCAGTGTGTTACTTCAGCTTCATAGGACATAATTACATGTTTTGATTAGCAGATACATTTCCCTATCCTCAAGATGTCAACAAGGGTTCACGTGTATGACATATATAAACGGGTGCTAATTTCACTAGTCACAAAAACAAGGATCCCTAATTACAGTTGTAGCCTATCCTTTCAGTCAAGGTTGGTTCTACATTACTTCTCTGTGGTAGATTGCTGGGTTTCCTTCCTGCAGAGTGACCGCAGACAGTGGGCAGGAGTTGTTAGAAATCTCAAATCCAGCATACTCAGCAATTGCTGAACTGCTTGCTGCTCAAGTGTACATGATTAATGAAAGTCTGTACCCATTCTGAAGGATTTCTGCAGTCCAATAAGGTGCCAGGCATTTGTTATTTCTAACTCTTATAAGTTAACAACACATTTTGGGGGAATCTGTACAGGCTTGAGGGAAACAGATTAATTGAGATACTATTTGTAATAGCAGAAAAGGGAAGAGAAGAATTCTACAGTTAATTTAGGATAGGTTTATAATAATATTCACTTTTTATTAGTTCTAGTACAGAAAAATAGTTTAGAATAATTAGTTGTGCCACATATTATCTTTAATATTTGTTCCTCTTTTGGGACCAGTTTAAGAGAAATGCTAACTGTTTCATGCCCAGGAAAAGCTAGTCAGGTACAGCTAGTTTTGGTGCATGGATGAGACAATGGTGTTGGGAGGGATATGATTTGTTAGGTGACCAACCCTCTAGTTATTCTATCACATTATTCCAGTTGTCATAACCTTTTTGTTTAAGACAGTGATTTCCAACATAATGGCTGCAGAACCCAGGGCAGTTATTCCAAGGGATCCTTAAAGCCTCGTGCTGAGGCTAACTTTATGGAAGGAGCGTCAGGGCTATCCCTGTATGTTCAATCTGCTGCGGCCTGTCTTCCAGTCTCGGGGAACCATCAGAAGTACCCATCAGAGAATTTCAGTGATTAAGGTGGAGCATAAGGAATCAGATGGTTCTTAAGGTAATTCAGTTCTAAGGTGTTCAGTGCTTTGCCTAGTCACATAAGACTACCCAGTTATTCAGGAAGGATGAGATGACCTACGTACAAATTCCCTCTTTCCTCTTGGCCCATAAGAAAAGATGAATGTGCCCGTCTAAATTCAGTCCCCCTGTTGTCAACTTTGTCGCTAAGACAGTTGCAAGCAATACACCTTAACTGGAAACTGCAATGAAACCTGGGCTTCTCATAGAGATTCAGCTTCAGGATCTAAATCCACAACTTCCTTTTGCATATACCATTTCCAGCAGCATTTCTCTGCATTATCGTCATTTGATTATGTCATTGTTTGATGATCAGAGGAGCATTACAGTATTAAAATGAATTAAGTAACACAGTAAAAGTAACCTATTTAGTATTAAGGTAGCTTTAACAATCCAAAAATGAGCAGAAGATTCATTACTTTTAATATTTGAAGGAAAATTAATTCAGTATCTCATACTGCTGCTGATTTCATTTTCCTTCCTAGTTTAATTTAATGTCAGAGAAACTGCAGTGATATTTACATATTGTCTTTGCTCCCTGCAATATCGTTACTATCTTAAATTTCCCACCTGGTTCCATTTAATCTTATAATAGTTTTTTGGATGTAGACTTGTGGGAACATCATAAATGTTCAGGGAAAAGTGCACCACAGTGAGCTTCAGAAATTACATTAAAAACTTCCTGTATGTTTTAAATAAAAATGAAGCCGTGTAAGGCATAATAACCAAACAAATTAAACTGGTACGGTAATAGCTGATTTCCTGTGAATTCCTGCATCTGTCTTTGGCACATTAATTTCTTGGTTGTTTCTATTACAGTCGCTATTATCATTATTACTTATCACTGTAGCTAGTAACTTTTTCTGCACATACATTTCTGTTACAAAAATACATTCAGCCTGATTTATAACCAAAGTTAAACTCAGGTATTAAAAGTGGCTTCATGCATTATACAAAAGTACAAAAATAGGAAGTGTGAGTGAGCGTTCTTTGTTTCTACTTCTGGTTTAGGTGCCTTTTCTCCCAGTGACTGGGGAGATGCTGATACCATTATGTGGCCCTGTCTCTTTTTCTGTTCTTTTAGATGCAGTAGCCATTTTGTGTTATGTCACATACACACCCCAGGCAACTATTTTTTGACCCACAGCACTTTATCAAAGTTCCAAATGTGCCCAATAGCCCGCCCCCAAAGGTATTGATTTTATATTGTGAATATGTATGTTGGAAGCTCTCTTTGGAAGGTTTCACCCTAAAACATTGGTTGGCATCCGCCTGTCTTAGGAGACAGTGGAAGAGTGTGCCGTCAGGGGTAAAGTCAAACAATTGGAGAGTTACAGCACCTGCTGTGGCTGTAGAGACCAATATGGGAGAGACATGTTCTGTTGCAGTTGGGGCAGATGAAGGTACAGCCATACCTTGGTTTTCGAACAGAATGCATTCCGGAAGTCCTTTCAACTTCCGAAACGTTCGGAAACCAAGGTACGGCTTCTGATTGACTGCAGGAGCGTTTGGCTTCCGGGGCAAAGTTCACAAACCGGAACACCTACTTCCGGGTTTGCGACGTTCGAGTTCCAAGTTGTTCGTGAACTAAGCTTCTTCAAAAACCAAGGTATGACTGTAACTGGTTTTGCTCTTACAGATGCACCATGACTTTCTTCACTCTTTCTGTGCTCCCTCTAGCAGTCATTTATTCTCTGGTCACTGCTGTGGATACACAACCCTGACTGATTGTCTCTGTGCACAGCTGAGTTAATGTTACCAGCCATTTTTTATAGCCATCTCTGTAATGCAGAGTTGGTCTGCCAAAGGGCCTGGTGCCTGAAGCCTGCTTCCCATGGAGCACGTACTTGGGCTTCCTGCCATCTTCCATTCTGGGGCCCAAGTCAGTGCCTCTATATGTGAGTATACACACTTGGAATGTGAATGGCACATGTGCCTTGTGCAGTAAGAACACCAATGATGTTTAAAAGCACTGACAATAAGCTTTTGTTAATATGAGAGTAAAAATGCATTTATGTATGCTATTAGGTTAAACCTTCATCACTGCCAGACATAAATTGCAGCCTAATGTCACACTCTTAAAATATTTTACAACAGTACAAGGGACGGATTATGTCCTTGAATCCACATCTCCTCTATTGACTTCAGTATGATCTAATTAAGCGTTTAAGACTTTAAAGCACATATGACATGTACATGCAGGAATAACAATCAGGGAATGAAAGTGTGTCACAAACTGATGCACTCTGAAATTGAGGCAGACCCTTTTCTCTATTTTTTCCTGTTTCCTTTGTTTCTGATAGGGGTGGTGTTTGCCACAAACATGTTGTCTCGTACTACACACAGACTTCAAACTCTTATGGCAAATGGTGCATAGATAGATGGAATACTGGGGTGGAATGACAAGTAAAGAGGGAAATGTGAGAACAATAATGTATTTCAATTATTATTTAAAAAATGAATCAATTATAGCCCCACACATTGTTTCTTCTATTTGCTGTTAGATTGCACTAAACACTTGAACCTCATCAAAATTTTAAGCTGTGGGTGTACTAACTGCTCAACATTTGCCTGTGTTAGGATCCACAGTACCTTAGGGGACAATGATAATAAGTAGGAGGTAATCTTAGCCAAGGGGAGCACATCACAGCGAATTTAGTAAAACTCCCAAAATAACATACATAAAAAATAGAGATACTGGGACTGAAGCTTGCCTGGAAGCCATGCCTTTCTTATTTGAAACCCTGATTTAAAACCTTTCCTAGGGCTATGCCCCCTAGTTTTAAATCCCTCATGTTGGATCAGTTTGCTCAATTGTTCGAGGAAACCATTCTGCAATATATGGCAATGTACTTCTGTAATTGCTATGATTTCCAATGTTCTGTGGGAGTCATATTACCATCTGAGGTTGAAAACTAGTACAAACTAAGGGCTATGATAGGGTCAAGTGTGAATATCATATTTTTTATTTTTAAAAAATGCTTATTACGTTAAGATTTTTGTACATTCAGTCTCAACATTCAAAGCAAGCAATGATTTATATAGGGTAGAATACATTAAGTGAAACACCACGTAATCACAAACTTTTACTCCCAGAGCTACCTCTTTCCCCAAATCGCTGCTGTTTTCTTGTTTTCTATCTTCTTTGCCTTGCCTCTTCCCTTCCCACCAACATTTTCTCCAGCAAAAGTTGGAATCATGGAAAGTTATTTTAGAGTCTGTTTGATGTCAGTCTCTGGTGGCTAAATGTGTGTGACTGTTCTCGCACTGAAGTCAGATGGATGGCTGTCCGGAAAAGAGGGAGAGGCGGAGGGAAACACACAGCACAAGCTTTGATCTCTCCTGACTCCCTGTGGAATTCTTCCACCTTTTCATGTTGGGGATCAGTTAATTATTAGATGAAATTGGTTTGGGGACCAGAAATCATTCTGAAGACTCAGTTCTCATGCTGATGCCGAGTGTTCTTTGATCTGGGGCACTGTGGCTTTTAGAGGAGAAGAATATGTACCGTATCCCAAAAGTAGTGAGTCTCACTTGCAGAAGTGAATTAGCACAGTTGTCACTTTTAAATAGCCCTGTGTTTAACATGATTGCTGAAATTTGATCCTTTCCTTGCTTATAAGAGTATTATTATTGCAAACCTTCCACATAGGAGTCTCAGATTTCACAAAAGAAGCTCTATACAATACAAAGTTGCATTGTGTTGGTTGAATTTTGTATTTGTGTTAACCTTTATGAGCTGCCTTGGGGAAAATTTTGGTCAAAAGGAAGTATAGAAATAAATCATAGCATACCATAACATACTGTAGAAACTCAAGATATCAAAGCACTTCATTAATATGTTTGGCAGCATTTAACTTCACAGCAACCAACAATAATTATTGCATAGTTGGATTCTTTTTTGGTTGCTTTTGTCAATCATTATTCTACATTGTAACAAAGTTATCACTGAAGTATGTGTTTTGTTTTTAAATTTACTGCTTCCTTACATTCTGCACCAATAATCACATGATCTTTCTGGAATTCTTCTCTTAAATATTGAATCTCCTTATATCTCCTTATATCTCCCTTTACAAATATGAGCTAGTCTCACAATAGAAAGATATTTTCTTTCCTTGCTCATGAGTGAAATTTCCTGCCTTTCACTAGAAAAAGCAAGGTAATGTTTTATTTTTCATAATCTAAATGTGCAACAGTGGCTTCCATGCTACAAAGACAGCCTTGAAAGGACCCCATGTTAACACACTCTACTGTTGTTTATTACTATAGGTTTAGGAGGAAAACTCTGCTTTATGTACATACTCAAGAGGTTACCCCAAGGCAGATAAACTCCTACTTTACAGCCGATTAAGAATGATCCTCAGGCGTCCTTTATTGCCATGATTTTCAAGCTACCTTCAGGGATACCTTTCCATCTGCAGCCCAGTCTTGTGCATGTTTACTTGTAAGTTTGATTGGACTTTCTCCTGGGTCAGTAGGAAGTAGGAAGCGCCATGGTGCTATCAGATCTAGTCCAACATTTTGTTCCCACAGTGGCTAACTGAATGCCTCTGCAAAGCCCTCCAAGCAGGACATGAGCGCAGTAGCACTCTCCTTGCTTGTGTACCACAGCAACTGGCATTCAGAGGCATAACTCCCCTGATACTAGAAGCAATATATAGCAATCATGACAGTGGTTGAAACCAAGGACTTTCCATATGTAAAAAATCAAGCTGATGTTGATACTTACTTCATGTGAAAAGCTCATCAGGCCTATTGCGCATCACTATTTACATTTATGAACAAAGAGTGTTCCCTAAAAAACAACCAGCACTATCTTGCAATTTGTTTGCTTTTCAGGTTACCTGGTCCACCATTACTGATCATTTAATTGAGGAAGCCATGAACATTTTTCAAGGAAACCCTGATGTCCCTAGTAACTGGCCATTCTCAAAAATGTTTTTTAAAGGAAAAATATATATATTCTACTGAAATATGTTCTTGTATTTCATCCCATTTGTACTAACAGAACAGCACTAAGGAAATAACAACAAATAGAGTGATTCTGTCAAGCAAAGAAACAAACAAAAGAAAACAGATTAGAAATAAATAACTGTTTCTCCCCAGTACAGTGCCTAGGCCTTTCAAAAGGCAGACAAAAAATGAATCTTGTCACTTCTCTTTGCTTTGTTTGCATTGCTTTTATTTCAACATCCTTCATGGATATTAAATTATATAATTCTATTTCTAGGTCAGTTGAATGAGCTATATTGGTACCATGCAGACATGCAAGCTTTACTCCCAGTACTATACCCCAGAGGGGTATAGATTATTAATCAAATTCTAGAAACAATTTCATTGATAATACTAATACTACTAATAATAACAATAACAACAGTGCTTGCAAAAATAGAACAAGCTTGGAAACCTTAATATTAACTTTATTGAGTATGAGCTTTAAATTCCCCTTCTGTTTTTTGGTTCATTGTTTTCAGATTTTGCAGGTTCAATAATTTTGCTTCTGTGTGTTTCTTTTCTTCTAGTGGTTACTGTTTACCCCTGGTGGGTAACTTCAAGCCCAAGTGTAAAATGCAGCCCCAGGCCTCTCTGTCTGCCCCTCCCCCGACCACAACCCTGACTGGTCTGCTCCACACCCTCTTTAAGTTCTTTTGTGTGGCTGGAATGTGTCCTGGGACGTGATAATTTAACTTACTTGTTGTATATGTAGAAATCACTGGATTTTGTGTAGAAAGTAGCCTACTATACAAAGATATGAGCCACTTCAGTTGCTTAGTCCTCTTTGGACCTGCTTACCACTGAATTTGCTCCCCACCCCCTGAAGGTTGATCATTAGGGAATGCATCCTAAGGCTTAAAAGTTTCCCCACGCCATATTCTACCCTAGACCAGTTTATCATGTTTCTTATTCTTTGAACTCTATACCCTTTATACTCTATTATGTATATTATACTTTGAAACATGCATTTTACAAATGAGATACTTAGCACTGAGTTTGGTGTTTCAGTAAAGACATTTAAAAAACAAACTCCAAGGCTGTAGTCTTACCTGGAAGGCACACTTACATGGAAGTGAGTTCCATTGAACAAAAGGAGACATATCTCTAAGTAAACATGCATAGGATTGCTCTGTTGAATTCATGGTATATTTATAATTACATTTTCAAAATAAAATCATTTTTATCACACAGAACTATGAATAAAAAAATTAAGATAAGAAAATACGTTTGTTTGGAATGTGCAACTTCCATGAATGCTATATTATCAATATGGTAAAGAGAGCAGAAGAGAGGCATTTAACTAAAGGAACATGAAAGTTAATATCTGTTTTTATAAAAAACAAGCCAACAAACAAAGTACAGATACAGAAAATGGAAATAACTAATTAAGCAGCCATTTTGAAAGCAATCTTTAAATGGGTTCTTATATTGTACCAGTGACATGGGAACCACCACAGAATTGTTCTTTCCTGCATTGCAAGTATAATGTGAGTAAGAGTTCTGGGCCATGTGGTAGAAGCCCATCAGTGGTCTCCTGCTTCCTATTCCAGAATTATCTCACTTTCTAGAATGCTGGAGCTGTGGTAAGAACCGCAGCATGGTTTTCTTGCATTGCCTCAGCAGAATTGCTTCGCAGCGGTTCACACACTGGTGTAACATATAAATTGCAACTCCCAGATGTATATTCTAACAATTCCCATATTATAAGATACTGGGGAAGGAGGAGGCTTTCAGCACTTTGCTTCAAATGGCTGTGAGATACAATATGCCTTTACATACCTAGTGCATCTCTCACAGTGAAAAGAGTTCAGCATTTATTCTATTGTGGGCGATATCATATAGCAGTACAGTGGTGCCTCGCAAGACGAAATTAATTCGTTCCGCAAGTCTTTTCATCTTGCGAGTTTTTCGTCTTGCGAAGCACGGTTTCCCCATAGGAATGCATTGAAAATCAATCAAAGCGTTCCTATGGAAACCGCCTTCAGACCAGGTCCGGGGACAGTCTGTCCCCCAACCTCTTCTGAAGGCCGGCGGGGGGCGAAAGTCTTTGCTTCCCCCCCCGCCTGCCTTTAAAAGCCGTCCGGGACAGCGGAGAAACGCACTACGTTTCTCCGCTCTCCCAGGAAGGCAGGCAGGGGGGAACAAAGACTTTTGCCCCCCGCCGGCCTTCAGAAGAGGTCCAGGACCTCTTCTGAAGGCAGGCTGGGGGCAAAAGTCTTTGCTCCCCCCCGCCTGCCTTCAAAAGCCATCCGGGATAGCGGGAAGCGCTTCCCTGCTATCCCGGACTGCTTTTAAAATGCTGGCAGTGGGGAGCAAAGCCTTTCGGCCCCCACCGGCCTTCCTGGACCTCTTCTGAAGGCCGGAGGGGGGGGGGAAGGCTTTGCTCCCCACCGCCAGCATTTAAAAGAGGTCCCCGGAGATTTCCCTATGGGCTTTCTTCTTGCGAAGCAAGCCCATAGGGAAATTCGTTTTGCGAAGCGCCTCCAAAACGGAAAACCCTTTCGTCTAGCGGGTTTTTCGTCTTGCGAGGCGTTCGTCTTGCGGGGCACCACTGTAGTGGGAAACATTTGCTGCTTCAGATTTTATTGGCCTTCAAGCCACAACAGCTCATGGTCAGGATGGTGGGAGCTGTAGTGTAGCAAAACTTACACTGGAGGGTCACAGATTGCCCTGCCATGTACACTGCCATCTTCCAGAAAGTTTGCAGTGCTATGTTATTTGTTCCCACTAATGCCAGATCCTTTCAATTCATGAAAAGTTGCACGTCCCATTCAAATGAAAGCTCAATGACAAGTCAGTATAGTTCCAATCTCTGATGTTCTATGGACTCTGCATGTCATTAAATAATATGGCAATGTAGGTTTATGTGAGTTGTTGTTTGTTGTTCCAAATCCCACATATAAAAGCAAAAATAATAATACACTACTGTTCCCACAGTAAAGAAACCCAAAGAGGATTAATCATATCTGTCTAATAATAGTTGTTCCCTTTAGACGACCAGATGTGCTCTTTTGAAACCTATCAGAATCTGCAGTGGAAAATGTTATTCCCCTGTGAAACTAGCTTATAGAGAAACTAGCAGCTAAAAGAGACCTGTTGGAAAGGGTGGATTTGTATGGAGCATAAAGCTAGTATCACCACAAGACATAGATATACTAAGTATTCATGGATACATGAGACCCGGGACCCAAAGTAGGTGCTGGATTTTCAGTTATGCTTTCCTAATTAGGGTGCTGAAACCTTGGAATGTGTTCTTGGCCCTTAGAAAAATGTGTTCTTATTCTGCTACAAAGATCCACTGTTCATTGTTTTGAAAACATTTAAAGGGACATTTACAGAAGGTGTTGGCATATGTCATAAATGAAAGAAGGGTTTTGCAGAGATAGATACTAGAACCCAAAACCTGGAACCCTTTCTACAATGTGTCCATCAAGGCAACTGCTTCATTTTGCTTCATAATAAGGGTGCTGTTGGGTTGGATTCCAAAGTAACAGCAAATCATGATATCAGTTATTTGTTCTGTTGCCTTTTGCATAATGAAAACAGTTATATAAGCAGAGTCATTTCCTATTATCACTAGGCTTCATTAAAGCACTATCTAAATATTTGTCCTAGAATTACTTTATTTTAAAATGTTTTGACTTCATAGACAATACACAACTAGAGTATATACAGCAAACATTATCCTACAAATGTTGTATGATGCCTTATGTGTAAAAAAAAAAAACCACCACAAAAACAAATAAACCTTGGAATATTTTACTAATTGCATAAGCAGTTTGCAGACCATGTTCTCAAATGTGGGTATTATCAGACGTGTCCCTGACATCTTTGAGTAAGACTGGGAGAGATTCCCTTCTGAAACTCTGGGAAAATGCTGCCAGTTAGTAGATAATGCTGAGCTACCTAGACCAGTGGTCTAATTCAATTTAAGGTAGCTCCCTGAGGACCTCCTTAAATATATTTCCTCCACATATGTGTCATATATTGTATCAATTTTGAAGATACTTGTTTCTTCTTTCTGCCCTTATTTGGATATCATGCTAAAATATGGTTTCATGTTTTTATTGTTACAGGAAAGTAAAATTATGTTTACAAGTCCCAATTTCTGGGGTGGGGGGGACATGAGTTTCCTTTCTTAAGATCACTTTTTTAAAAATTCTGAGTAAGGCAGGAGGAGGCAGGTAGCAGCAGCAGGACCATTGCTGACTAGAAGATGAATACCTACCTTAGCATTCACACCCACATTCTACTGCACCTGTAGAACAGAAGCTTGTTGGAGAAGCCAAGAGGTTTGGCCAGTTAGCCTGTCTCAGGAAGATCAAGAACTATGGCACAGTGGTAGCTGGTTTCCAAAGGGGAAGCCTTTTTATTTGGAGGCACCACTGATGGTGGGTTGTCACTGACAGGCTAACCCTCATGCGATGGCTCCAAGTGTGACAAGATCAAGAGCAAATCCCATGGTTGATTGAAACAGCCAGACGTGGAGAGGATGTGAAGTAATATGGCTTCCACGTGAGAGGTGGGATACTGTGGAGCTGCATGTGGTGAGAGCATGTATGTGAGAGCTGCATGTGGTGAGAACATATATGCTACTCACAAAAACATACCTGGTGTAATTAGTGGGCATTGGTGGCAGTTTTTAATGTTTGATGTTTTATCGTGTTTTTACTATTCTGCTGGGAGCTGCCCAGAGTGGCTGGGGAAACCCAGCCAGATGGGCAGGGTATAATTATAATTATTAAATTATTCTTCTGTTTTGTGCTGGTTTGATTGATTAATTGTATCCTAATTGCATATTTCTTTTCTATTAATATGTTCACTGCTTTGATAGACTTTGGGCTAAAAAAAGTGGTATATAAAGAAAACATAACACAGCATAATGGATTGCTGCGAGAGAGAAACTGGTGATTTTGGAGTTCAGGGATAGGAGGTGACTCAGGTTTGTTCCCACAAGGCATATGTACACATTCTTACAGGGTCTGCCTGGTTTACCAGAACTGCTTTAAATATCAGGTATGCTTAACTGCCAGCTGAAATGTGCCCTCAAGTGTTTCTCCACAACAGAACTCTATAGCCATGGGCTGGAACAGCTTTTATTCCATCCACTGTAGGCTATTTCAGGATAAGTTGACAGGCTGTACTGTATCTTCTTACTCAATCACTTCTATTCACTGCATGCCAGTAGTATTTTCAGAATAGCACTCAACGATAAGGAAAAAGCAAACATGAATGGACTGCTGTGAATTTATTGGTACTCCAACTTCCCTTGATCAAAAGTCCTGCCAGCCGAGTAGCTTGTCTTGCCTGCTTAAAGAGTAACTTTCCACATCCCGTCTGACTAGCCAGAACATTTCTTATTCTGAGAGATAAAATGAGAGTTGGTGACTTAAGGATGGAATAAACAGGAGCAAAGATGGCTTGTCAGTGCCAAGCCTTGTCTTGGCAGCTGCCTCAGCAGAATGCATTTGATAAACTGTGATTGACAAAACACTATAGAGCGATAGCTTGAAGCTGAAATCAAGGTTCACAGGAAAGCAGGCTAACATTAGAATAACAGTTCAAGTACATAGACCTGTCACAAATCACTTCAGGTGTTAATACTTCAAGGAGATGAAATACGGATGAGAATTTTATGAAATGTTTGCAGAAATCATTGATATTACAGCCTATAATAAAGGATGGGTTTATTTGTTTTGTTTGTTCATGTTTAACATTTGAAATAATGTAACAGAATTCCTATTTTTCATTTCCATTTTGGGTAATAGCTTTTAAGATATGTAGTCATCTTTAAAATTGCAACAGAATCAGTAGCAAAGCGCCATTCAATTCCGTATTTTCATTGAACTACTTATAAAAGATAAAAATTAGGAACACTATAAATGATTTGTAGTTGAGGTTTATGATTTCTGAAAAGGTTGTTGGTATTTGGTTTAAAAATAAATCTACCTGAACCTTTTTCGTAATGAACTTTCCCCCACTAGAATTGTCACTAATGGCGAAATTATAAAGAGTTTACTATTGTGATTATGACAAACCAATTAGTGATAATGAATGAGGTGATGTTACAGGTTCTTTGCATACTTCTGTCACCCCCAAACTACTACTACTACTACTACTATTATTATTATTATTATTATTATTATTACTATTACTATTTACCCCGCCCATCTGGTTGGGTTCCCCCAGCCACTCTGGGCATCTTCCAACAGAATATTAAAAAGATGATAAAACATCAAACATTAAAAGCTTCCCTAATTACTTTTGAAATGATTCAAGTTTCCCCAGAAGAAAGACAGGAAACTATGTTTGGATCCAAAGGTGCTCTCCAGTGATAGAAGGAGTCCACTGACTTCCAACCCTCAGGAACATTTTTTTCCGGGAATGTAGGGTACTGCAGGAGCCAAAATCCCAGAGCTTTCCATGCAGTGCAATATCTGGATTTTATCTATGCCACAAGTTTATTAAGCAGCAGCTCAACCAAACTCTGAACTTTTCCAAACTAATACATGACCTGAATAATGCTCATGAGAAGAGGCAGAGGTGTACCTAGGATCCCTTGCTCCCTTGGTAAGGAGCTGTATAGGCAGCCCTCCGGGGGGGGGGATCACTTTACCACATGGAGAGGAAAAGCCACTTCCTAGGCTGTTCTCTCACCCAGGAAGGAGGGAGGAAGGCAGGACCTAGTCAAGTCCTCCAGGAAGGGGAAATTTTGAGGGCTGTGCGCACACACAAAAGTTGGGAGAATTAAAAAACTTCCATCAGTAGTGGGTGTGAAGAAGGCAGCAGCGATACCAGCCATCGCGTCACACCACCCACCCCCAATCTCAATTTCTTCTGAGGCGATTCTCATCCAGGCAATCTTCCTCGTATGCCTATCGCCCCACACAACAAACTCTTTCCAAAGTCAAGGCAATTTTTATGCCCCCTGCCCCCCCCGTCTGTGCCCTTGGAGAGAACTGGTTTTGCCAACCCCTAGGTATGCCCCTGAGAAGAGTTATCAAGCCCTAAACATCTCACCTTTGTATCAGTAATTGCATCCAAGGCAAACCACTTATGATAGCCAGCTAGTTTGCAAAGTTAGGCTGGGTAATTATTCCCCAGCCCAGTCTCTAGAGAAGCCCCTTACATTTAACTGGGACATGTGCAGTCTCTCTAGATCTATAGGGTTACGGTATGATGTACTTGCCAATTCAGTGTGCTGGTTCTTTGTCACAGGTAATGTTTTGGCAAAATGCAAAACATTGAGCTGGCATTGGGTCTCTTGTGACTGATCTCTTGTACACAAGGGCTGGGTACTAAGTTACAAAATGTCTTCCTTTCCTAACAGAGATAGCAGAAGAGAGCCTGTGGATATTTGATAGCTTGACCCCAAGTCCCTGGAAATCACAACTTCATTTTATGTTTCGCTCAACTTGCAATCTCTCAGCAAGGGACTAGTAATTGCTGGCTTTCACTTACTCCTGTGGGTCACTTTCATTTATTTTGTTTTTCTCTTCTATCTTTTAAAACAAAATTGTATATAGCAGTTGACGTATGAATAGACCTGAATCTTTTGACTGGGGAACAGATTCTCCAATTTTCTGTGAATGCCTCAACATTTATGCTGGGTCTGCCAGAATGCTCTCTTTTCACTGACATTATCTTTTCAATTAAAGCTATAACAATCTGATCAAGAAATTGCTAACTCTGGTTTTATTCCTCCACTCACAAAGGAGAAAGCAGAATAATATTTGGCAGATGATTTCCACTTCAGTGCCTACTGATACCTCTTGCTCTAAATGCTCCATCTGTAAGTTCCACAGGGACAGAGCTGGACCTATTCATAGAAAATGGATAGCTTCCATCATTTCAGATGGAAAATGCAGTGTTCATTTTAACAGGCCTGTCTTCCTTGGGCATGCTGCTTTATATTTCTGAGTGCTATATGATTGTGAAGGTTGCACAAGGTTAATGCACTCAAATACTAGCCTGCTCCGGTGCCAGGTCAGTCACTGGCTGGCTTCCTTGATCTGAGGCGCCTATGTGTATACTGGTGGCTTCATTCTAAGGTTAATAATAGGAGGCCACTGAAGACACTGAACAATTTGTCAATTTTAGCTGTCCTTACTCAATCAAATTATAATGCTACAGTAATAAGGATTCTGAAGTCCTCACTGATACCTTGGCCACTTAATAGTGTTCTTGAAAGGTTTGCTACTGCCAAGAATTATTGAAAAGCTTTGGTTAGATAGCCTTCTCTGTCTTCTGTGGTGGGTTGACTTTTTTATTTTGGCCAGCCTGCGTGTGGAGACATCTTTGCAAGATTGGCCAGAAGGGGAGAAGGATAGGAATGAGACTACTGAGACTGTAGATGAGGAGGAGCCGAGTGGGTCCTCAGATGATATCCCTGCCCTGCCACAACCTGACACCCCAGTGGAGGAGGGAGATCCAACAGAGTCATTCCCAGCTCTTTCCCTGGAGCAAGAGGTTGTTCCAGCAGCTGGGGAAGCACATAAGCTAGAGTCTTAACAGTGTGTTGACTTGGCTGACTCAGGCCCCATCTCTATCAGATACATTGGCATAAAGAGACCCAGCCCACTCACAGGAGTGCCCACTTACTTGCCCAGTCATATTGCTTGAGATGAAAACTGTGCAAATGACTTTGCCTGCCCCACTCTTCAAAAGGGAAGCCTGGAGTGTATTGGCTTTAGCCTAGTCATATGCATTCGAGTCCTGTTTCTGAATTGCTGAGGCTTGTAACCTGTGGCCTGGTCTGTGTTTAAACCGTGTAGTGACTTTTGGAATAAAGCCTCCATGAAATCAGTCTGAGAGTGGGAGCCAGAATGCTGGAGCTATTTCATTTCTGCATAGGACAGAAACATACATTCTAAAATTACTCTTTTGGGTTAATTTGCTTATCTCATGCTTTACTCAACATATAGATAAAAGTCACCAATATGTGCTGTGATCCTATTAGTGATCATGTATCTCTGTTATTGCTAAGAAGCTCATGGTTGAAGCTATATGTATCCAATTTTTCACTAGAATGTTAATTCATCCCCTGTGTTTGGGTATATTTTTCTTCCAGAAAAAGGAGACCAAAACAAAGCTCCGATGCAACCTATTGCTATCTCTGTTTTATGCATCACCAATTTTAATCCTCCCTATTAACCTGACAATTAAGATATTGATCTTGGTAGGCATAAGATCATGTCTTGCTCTTGGCAAAATGTTTTCAGGAAAAGCTCTCTTCTGACTATTATTTGCAACAGTGTTTTCTCGAATGGTAAGATGAGAATAGGAAATGGTCAGAATGTATGTAAGACATACCCTAGTAGTAGTATGGATGCCACCTCATATACACTTATTATCCAATCAAAACATTACAGAATTTGTGTCTGTATTATTAGGATATTCCTGTGGTTAAGTTAAGAAGATTGCTGCTTGCAGAGCTTAGACCAGCATAGCATATCACCTGTTCGTATAGCAGTCAGAAGCACATTGATAACCGCAGGAAAAAAAGAACAGTTTCCAATAAAACCGTGGCCAACCAACAATTCAGTGTATTCGCAGTGCCACTTCCATATTAACCATGCATGCAAAGCACCAGTCACCATGATAACATCATGTAACTCATTTGATGCCCCTTTGCATGTACATAATGTACATGCTGCCAGGAAATGTCCACAAAGTATCCATAAGTAGTGCCTGCATGTGTGCCACAGTTCCCACTTCTTTCGATGGTACTATCCACTTACCCGATTGTATCTTACTGCAAATATTTGGAAAACTGGCTTTATCATTTTCCCTTGTGGCTGTAACATCCCATGCCTGCTTTGGTCTGGTTTGGTTTTTATGTGTTTGTCTCATGAATTCCTATTTTGTTATTTCGGTTTTATGGCTAAAATTCAATTAAAATACCTAAAAAAATAGTGCATGCACAGATGCTTTATGTATGCTTCTCTGTATCGTATCTGGAATTGTTTAATGCCTGTGTTTTACAACTCAAGTGATAACAGGAACTCTTTTAATTCTGGAGTCTGTGACTTCTGACCAAGGATGGATATATCTGTCAATTTTAGTTTTTTTCAGTTTCTCAGTTTTCCACATTTCTGCAGCAATTTGTGATTATTATTTTTAATCCTCATGAAATCTGTTAGCATTTTAGTGTGAATTTCTCCTAATAAACACACATTAGATTTGTTTTTTTGCCTAATCTACACTTTTTTGCAAAACAGTTTCCACCACTGTAATGCATTTTTGTATGTTATATTCACTAATATATGTATTATTATGCACGCTTGATACTAATAAAATACACTTTTGTGCACATTACCTGGCTGAAAAAAATGCATTGGAGAAATCAGAGAAGTGCAAATTTCAAAGGATAGCTGTGCTTCGATTCATACCTTGTTTTGGAAAGTACGAATTTGGCAGGTTTTTCTTTAAAAGTGTCCTTAATCAAATTTTTCCCCCATCCTGACTTCTGATTGTTGATAATGAAGTACAGAAAATGGAAGGGAGACATTTTAAAACTAAATGTACTTTCCTACTAATTGAAAAGAGAAAATGTTACCTTTAAAAACAATGTATGAGATACTATTCCTTTGTATTTTATGAGCAGTTGTAACTACTTATCTAAAATAGTATATGCCACTGAGATGTTTGTGTTCTCATAGCAGAGGAATATGTTTTGGAGATACACAGAAAGTGTGTCCTATATCCTCACATTGCTGCCACTAGTGGTACCTTTATCTAAAATAGTATATGCCACTGAGATGTTTGTGTTCTCATAGCAGAGGAATATGTTTTGGAGATACACAGAAAGTGTGTCCTATATCCTCACATTGCTGCCATACAGTGGTACCTTTGTTCTCAAACATAATTCGTTTCGGAAGACTGTTCGAGTTCTGAAACGTCCAGAAATTGAGGCGCAAAGGGCTGTCTGTAAATTCAGTTGAGAAAACTGAAAAATACGCAGCGGAAGCAGTTTGACTTCTGAGGCACATTCAAAAACGGAAGCACTTCGGGTTTACGCCAGGTTTATGGCATTCGGGTTACGAAACGTTTATCAACGGTGACATTCAAGAACCAATATAACACTGTACTTTGCACTGAGGTTAATACAAAGATAAATATTTGAGTCCCTTTTTATATGGGTATCAGTTCCTGTGATGCAGTAAGTAATACTGTGCATGCTGATAATATATAGATATAGATATAAATGCAAAAATATATAATGTGTTTGCTTATGCCTAGGAGCTACATGTGCAATCACAAAAATGTTCAAATCTTTTTTATTTCCCTCCATTTTTTTATACTGTTACATTTTACTGTTGTGTGTGACAAATTGCTTCGTGCTATAGAGCCTTGCCAGCAATACACTTCAAAATATATGGCATAAAATATTAATGTGGACAATAAGCACCAACAATTTAGGGAAGTGTGGATGTCCATGTGGCTAAAAATAAATGTCAGTGCTCCAGTTTTGAAGTGATGCAAACATAGATCAAGAGTCTTACCTTGTAATGTTGTAATATGTACACTTCTGAATTGGAACCTGGGAAGAGAACAAATAAGGGTGTTTTTTTTACAAGTGTCAAATGAGTTATAATGAGCTAACAAATGCGCAAGTTAATGCCTGAGCAACACATTACAGTAGGGTGTATCATAATTAAATTGACTGTTCTACAATGAGCCTTAAAACACAGAAATTTGTAATTTAAAAAAGTGGGGGTTCTATGGTTAGCATATAAAGGAACAGATAATTCCGGATTCTGTGTTTCAGAAAGATGGTATTTGCAAGTCGTTTTAACAATGCATCATATAAATATGAAAAGCTAAGCTGTTTTTAGTTTAATTGGCTTGGTGAATGCAGTTCAGGCAAGAAGAACAGTCAATAACTACTTCTCTGGCTTCAAGGACAAGAAAAGATCAAACAACTCATCAGAAAGAAAATGTAAAAATGGACATAATAGTGTAAAACACAACAGAATAGGTAATTCTATCACTTAAAGATGATAGGTGTGTGTGAGAGAGAAACGACAAATCCTTTCTTTTACTGTATAATCAGATCAGATGAAGAAGCAGGCTTTCTGCAGCAGAGGGGGGCATAACAGCTCATATTCTATTGTCTTTGAGTTTTTGTTTCTGTCTTGTTACCTTCAAAGGTTGTTTTCATTTCTTCATAGCCTCTGTCTGCATGTGGAGATAGATTTCATTTAGAGTAGAATTAGTATGAGATCATTTTTAGTTTTAGTTATTGAATTTGATGTGGGGAGAGACACATACTTAATGAAGCAGAGTAAGACAAAAAGGGTTTGTACCAAACTGTGCCAGAGTTTTATATTCCAATACCTTTATAATACAGATGAATTTGCTCTATATTTCAAAAATTCTGATTCCTTCAATTCGTTTTTGTGTGTGCGAGAACAATGGCATGGTTTCCTCCACGGCTATAATAGCTGTGTAAGGTATTTAAGGCTCAAGGTCGATGGTTGTTGTTTTTTGCCAGTGTTGGGATTTGAACCTGACTTTTCCTGATCTAAGCCCAATGAGGAGTTTCTCAAATCCTGCTTTGTCTGCTTTGGGGATTGGAAGGAGTTTGATAACTGGTTTCCAGAAATAATATTGTAGAGAAAAAGTAAGCACATATAATTCTAAAGATAACTAATATAGGTTACTTTTAGATTCTAAAAGTACAGTCTCAATATTTAATAAACAACAGATTACTTTTCTTTTACCCTTTGATTACACTGCCCTCCTAGCAGCTATGATGACTGTAATCCCTGGGAACACACATTCTATAGTAGCAGTTTGTACGGTGCAGCAGAGTTGCATTTACCTCCTGACAACAACATCACTGCAGCTTACCTGGATGGAGCTAAGGTAGGGAGTGGTGAAGTTGGGGCTGTTCTGAAACACATGTGGGACCTTTAAATTGGCTCCATCAGTGCATCTGCACAGCCAGTGTTGTTATTCCAGCATGTTGGTTTTTTATAAGAAAATGCCATGGAGCGGTTCATGTACTATGAAGTTGAGTGTGGCAGCAATGGAATTAAAGGCTGTTGGAACTGAAGAGTGAGGGGGAAATGAGCATTTCAGAGATGATTGGAAAGACGCCAAGATGGCAGAGACTACCCATGGGGGGGGGGGAAGACCTGCAATGTGTTGATGAGCAGGAATATAACATAAGCATGAATTTGTGAAGGTTCATTGATGAGGCATATTACATAAAATAAATATGAAACCTGATGGGTAGGAGATTAAATTGTTCATCCTTAAGGCTTTGCTTACAAAATGCCCTCCTCTTAAAGAATAGTTTAGAGATTGCAGGTCATAGTGTACCCTATCCTTCCTGAAAACTGCAAAATCCATCAATGTCCCATTGAGATTAGTATCATTTTTTTTATAAAAAAAAGATGGTGTAGAATCTGAATAAAAGCTTAATAAGTAGATTATTTAGAACAATAGTCCTCATGAGAATGTTTGATTCTGAGTGTAGCTGCTAGAGAGAACCCTAAATGCAATTAGGTCTCACTCCATGTGTGTGTCAAAGGCAGTAGTCACATAGAGGTATCCCAAAAGATGACATTAAAAAAAAGTGTTCCAACATTTACATTTTTCATTCCTTTGGGTATCAGCAACAAAACCTTTGTTAAGAATTACTGGAGCCTTGGAAAACACACAGTAGAAAATTAGTTTTGAGAAACTTGTTTTAGATGTTTCACATCAAAAAGATGGATGCTTCTGCCACCATGGGGAAGCAGTTTGTTGTCCTCATCTGTAAGCTTTGTAATTGTTAGAAACTATTCTCCCAAGGTAGTCAGTGATAAGGACAAAAGGAAACTACTGTTTTCACTAAACACATACAAGTTATAAAGGGCAAACTAAACCAAGGCCAATTAAATCTCTCTCCCTTGTGTTGTAAATGCAGCCGCTGAACAAATATACAAAATAATTACAACACAAAACTGTATACTGTTACAGTGGTACCTCGGGTTACAGACGCTTCAGGTTACAGACGCTTCAGGTTACAGACTCCTCTAACCCAGAAATAGTACCTCGGGTTAAGAACTTTGCTTCAGGATGAGAACAGAAATTGTGCAGCAACGGTGCGGCGGCAGTAGGAGGCCCCGTTAGCTAAAGTGGTACCTCAGGTTAAGAACAGTTTCAGGTTAAGAACGGACCTCCAGAACGAATTAAGTTCTTAACCCGAGGTACCACTGTATATAGATTGCAGGAGTATAGTTTGCATATTAAGAAAATATGCAAGGTTTTACTGGGCATCATCATTATTAAAACTATTCAGAAAGGAGGGCAGAAAATATAAGGTCCATTGGTAAAGGGTAAAGGGACCCCTGACCGTTAGGTCCAGTCGTGGCCGACTCTGGGGTTGTGGCGCTCATCTCGCTTTATTGGCCGAGGGAGCCGGTGTACAGCTTCCGGATCATGTGGCCAGCATGACTAAGCTGCTTATGGCGAACCAGAGCAGCACACAGAAACACCGTTTACCTTCCCGCTGGAGCGGTACCTATTTATCTACTTGCACATCTTGCTTTCGAACTGCTAGGTTGGCAGGAGCAGGGACCGAGCAATGGGAGTTCAACCTGTTGTGGGGATTCGAACCACCGACCTTCTGATCGGCAAGCCCTAGTCTTTGTGGTTTAAGCCACAGCGCCACCCACGTCACATTGGTATTGGCCTACAAAGACTTTTCTTTCCACCTGTTTGCTGGACATTGCTACTATTTGACAATTTGCCCACAAAACAGGAAGAAAAATGTACTGTCCAGATGCTCAGGACCATACAGCTTAACATTTCCTCCCATGTCACTTCCCTCATGAAAACTGCACATGTGCAGGCACAGAGAGAAGAAATGTGTTTCCCTTTCTGGGGATAGTAAAGTTAGGCTGCTTTGAGGGATTGGCATGAGGGAACAGGTTCACACACACACAAAGCACAGTGCCAATCTATAGCAGTTCGTGTTAGTCATTGTGGCCGCTCTGATACAAGTTTCCAAAATGTAACCCTGAGGAATCCAATTGCACAAATGTCCTGGTGTAGAATAGTGGTCATCTGGTACTATTTTCTGGAACCCCAGGAGGCAACGTAGAAGGAAACCATGGTATTGTGACTTTGAGAGGTGGGCAGGCTGTATGCCTGAGCTGCCTCTAATTCCTGGATGTAACACAGATTCAATTCCTGGAATAGCCAGCTCGCTTTCTGGTGAGGTAGTTGCTGTCTAAGTATGGGTCGTTAGAGTAACAAAGAAAGTGGCTCAGTGCCAGAGGACAAATGAGTGGGCTTTTCCTCCCTCAACTGTCTGTTAGTTAGAGAGACAAAGAGTTGAGTTATGTGAGCTAGAGCTGTAGGCTGGGCAGAGGGGAGAGGCAGAGCCATGCCTGATCCCTGTTTGAATCAAAGGCTGTGAGTATGGGAGAAGCAAGACCCTCTTGAGGTGTTAGTGCTGTGAGACCCTCCATTGTAGGATCAGATTGTATATACATGTAAATAAGTCATATATCCATAGACAGCACAATCTCCCTTGGCGTCATTCTGAGGAAACTGAACCCTGTGTAAGTGCCTGGAACCCTTGGAATCTCATAACGCTTGGCGATTGGGGTGGTGCACAACACTATTAAAAGTTACTGAGAGGTGTTGGAGAAACAACAGGTCACTGTTTCTCTCACCTTCCACAAGGCTATTTCAGTCCCCAAACCAGTACGGAAGCTGTTTTGAAATTAAATAAGTTGGTTAGTGTGTTGTGCTGATAACGCCAAGGTTGCAGGTTCAATCTCTGTATGGAACAACTACGTATTCCTACATTGCAGGGGGTTGGACTAGATGATTCTCAGGGTCCCTTCTAACTCTATGATTCTAAGCTCCTACAAGCATTGTATGCCACCAAAGAAGTGCATAACTAAGAGCATTGCTCTTGGGCAGCCTTTTCTTCAGGAGAATCCAGGCAGGTTTGGGCAGGATACGGTCCAAGTAGATGAGCAGACTGTTTCGCTTCCAGGCTGCTTAAGCCTTCAATTGCACTTGTGCCATTCTTGGTGGAATGAGACCTGAGGCTCTGCGGTTCTCCAGGTCAGCTTGAAATCTAGTGTTTCTTATCCTGGATTCTGCATTTAGCCTTGTGACTCAGTCACAAATTGTGTTCCAGACACTAATAATTTGTTCTTGTACTACCATTTTACATGCTAAGAGCAGCTTAGCACCTTGGCAACTGTGTGGGGGGAGGGTGCAGGGCCTTAAGTATGGAGGGCATTGCATTTTGTGTTAAGGCCCAAAGACCTTTGGAGGAGATACAAAGCATCATGGAACATTTGACAAATGTCTTGTTCTACTATGAACTTTCTGATGCTAAGAGCCATTCAACAGTGGAACAGACTACCTCAGAAGGTGGTGGATTCTCCTTCGCTGGAGGTTTTTAAACAGATGGCCACCTGACCGAGATTATTTAGCTGTGATTCCTGCATTGCAGGACCAGATGAATAATTCTACAGTTCTATACACAGCATGTTGCACCAACCATATAACATTTCCTGTCACAAGAATGCAAGGGTTCGGGTTTTGCAGAATGCACACACTAATGTTCAAGAATCAAATCTGGCTTCAATGATCTATGTTTAAAAGAGGAAATACTTTGCCATGCACTACATAGTTAAGAAATGCAAGAATTATAGGCATGCATTACATTTTCATTCTAACGATTCATGTACAGTATATTGTGTAATCCTTAATTTTATGGTACCAAAAGGAGTGCTGCTAGGATCAGGAGTAAAGTTTTATGTAAACCGTAAATCTGGCATATTGCAGCTATAAAAATATTTATTTTACACGTTTAAATTCAGTGCCCTAAATATTTAGATCCTTACATGTATGAGTGTTCAGAGAAATTAACTCTCCAATTTTTGAAATTGTTTTATATATATATTCCAAATACTGAACACAGAGTCCTTGGAAATTAACCAGCAATACTGTTTTTGTTTGTTTGTGGCAAACCTTTCAGGATTTTATTTCAAAATAAGTGACCATCACACAGTACTGGGGAAAGAGACAAATAATTCTACTTCCTAAATACTGTTGGTTCCAAAGAGCAGTTATTTAAAATTAGGTCATTTAGTGGATTGTGGGAGGACGGAAGATTAAAGGTGATAGCTTGTTATGATTAGACTAGGGTTCTGCTTCTGTTCCTGACTCATTGCAAAGCATATTGTGTGGATGAGCTGCTTGTGGGAGGACATCTAATGTGAAAGTAAGGTAGGCTTATCTAAATAGCACCAAAAGGAATTCTGTGAAGGCACCTGCCTGATATCAGTAGGCAGGGAGTTCCAAAGTGTTGATGCTGCCGCACTAAACAATTCAGTTCTTGCAGATGTGGTGCAGGTATGGGGATGTATGGTGTGTTGAGGAGGGGTAGTATCTATGTCGTGATCCTTCTGTGGTAGTTTGTCTACCTTTAGTCCCTACCTTGCATTCAACTATCACCTGTGGCTCCTTGAAGCTGCCAGCATGTGATAGCGGCCACACCTCGGGAACGGCCTTGACTGGCTGACGAAACAAAGTGAGGGTAGCCAGTGGGTACCTTGGTGAGATAGGGACTTTCTGTGCATGCAAATACAGGCTCTGGCAGATTGAGCAGACAAGGCCAATAATAAGTCTAACGGTCAAGAAGGCAGTTTCTGCATGTGCTGTAGAGGGAAGTGAGAGGCAACCTAGGAAGGTAGAGAGCCCATCTAGGAGAAGGAAAATTGATGCTAAACCTCTGCTGCCTTAGGGGAAAAGGCTAAGGAGTAAACCCTACATAAATCTGGAGTGGAGTCCCTAAGACAATTGGATAGTGCCTTGTACACCTCCTTCCAGCAACTCCTGCAGCCTAGCTGGCCAAACGTATTGCTCTGTCTTTTTTGGACCACATCAGCAGGACCAATAGAGTCTTGTCATCTGGGCATTCCAGAAACTTCATATACACTGCACAGGTCTGCAACCCAGGGCGGTCAATTCGGTGCTGCTCATGCAGCACTTTGACTTCAGTCTCAGAGGCACACTCCATTGTCTCTTTACTGAAGCAGCAATAAGACAGGTCAGCATGTTTGGATAGAAATGGCCACAACTTTATTCATTACGGATGTCAGTTGGTTTGCCTCAGGCATTGGGTATGCATCCTGAATCAACCAGCCCAATTGTTGGTTGATCATTCTACCAGGGTTGATCCTGGGTTAAAGGATCCCCCCATGATGAAAATCAAAAAGTGCAAACCCACCAGGGTGCCATTTGGGGAATTCTAAGGCCTGTTAGCCCCTGTCTGGCCCTTGGACAGAACCTTTCCCCCTGGACCTATTTACCAAGGTAACCTGAAAATATGTTCCAGTTTCGACTAAGGATCCAATCCAGTGTGTTTTTCAGCCATAAAATTGTGACAGTTGCTATGAGGCAGGCAAAGCCCCTAGACAGGTCCAATTTGTTTGCGAGCGAGCAAATTTATCGCTGGCCTCGAATACAGCGACCAATAATTCCATAGCAGGGTCATGCATGTGCTCTACCATCTTACCTTTGGGCAGGGCACAGTGCAGCTGTGAAGGCAGACATGAGTGGATACAGGCTTCCCCAAAGCCTTTCTCTCAGATCAGCCATAATTGGTTGAACTGAATTCAAATAATTGACAGGAAGACCTAGCATCCCTCATGAATGGCTACAGCCAATGAAAAAGGATCCTCATTCTCCTTTCCAGCTTTTTATTTATTTTTTTCAAAAATCATGAACTCATATGCAATTCACACAAGTGACACATTGTTAATATCACATTTTTAATAGCAGTTCTTCATTGGACACTACAAACAAAAATGGGGCTCACCCCCTGCAATAGCAGCCCAAACCATGTCATAATATTCACAAATACATGTGTGTGTGTGTGTGTGTGTGTGTGTGTGTACGCTACTACGAGCAGCTTTACACCAGTTTTGGACACTTACAGCAGTCTGAAATGTTAAGAGAAGTTTTGGACACTTACAGCAGTCTGAAATGTTAAGAGAAGTGCTATAAATAAAAGCACTTTCTACTTTCATGAGCATGCACTTTTGGCATGCTAATTACATATGTACAATCGCCCAAAAGGCTTTAGCTCTGTTCCTGACAGAACAGAAAACACCTACCTCAAAACTGGTAATATGATGGAACTCTAGCCCAGAGAATTGGAAGGAGGGGACAGGGGATGGGAAAAACCTATGAACACAGAAAGTGGAGTGTGTTGGATTGGGCTGAAGTCACGATGACTATCTGGTAGAGAAACACACATGAGCGGCACAGCCCCAGCCCAAACCCAGAAGCAGCCCATTTCGCATGCCTCTCCTTCATACAACAGTGTGTGTGAGAGAAAAACCAAACAAATATACGAGGCACTTTCCCCTCTCTGCTACCTGGGGAACACTCGCCTTTGGTGGGCTCACCTTTCCTCCCCTGCCCCTCTATTCTCTCCACATAGTTTTTAAATGAATCAGGAAACTGCTCTTAACTTTACTTTTCTAGTCCTGCACCTTTGGCGCCATCCCAATGACTCACCGTACAAGGTGGGCTGAGCTCAGGGCTGGAGAGAAAGGGAGGGAAGGAGGGAGGGAGGGAGAACAAGAGGAGAAGGCAAGGCGACAGCAGGAGCACTTCTGTTGCCTTGTGAGATGAGAGGGCCGTGTGGTTGGGTGGAGTCATGGGATTCCATGGAGGACAATGCAGGAGCTGCTGAAGCAGATTGAGAGGACCGGGATGAGGGGACCTCTCTTTGAAGTCCCATCAGGAAAGCGTGGTCATTGCAATAAGGCTTCTTAAACCCTGTATCTTCCTCAACCTTCACTCTCCTCATCTGAGCAGCACAAGGAAGAGGGCTGAGTGCTGGAGACAGAGGGACTCCCTCCTTCCCCAGTGCCCAGTGCTGGGAACCAACCACATCGTCTCCAGTCCCATGAGGTGCTGGGGTGAACCTCCTCAGCTCCTTTGGTGAGAACGGTGGCAGTTTCACCTCACGGGGCTGGAGCCAATGCAGTTTGTTGTTTCAACCTCAAGGTGTATCGCCAGATCATGATGTTTAGCTGGTGATACATCACAATGTTGAAAACCTGACATCACCCAGCCTAATGTCCAGTGTGACAAAGCAACATCCTTGGAAGCTGCTGGAATACCAGGAGTGTCCAACACTGAGCTTGACCTCATTAGCTAGTATTATATATATTTGGAGTTAATTTCCTTTCTATGATGCCAGCTATAACAAGATATATTCCTCTTCATTTAATGTTGGGTGATCACTGGCAACTTTAAAATGAGAAAATGCTCTCTGAATTATTACATGGTTAGTTATGATGAAATCAACTATTTTTAGTAGATAACATTCAGTAGAAATCCTGAGTTCTGCATTTCTAAGTAGTTTTGACTTGACTACATATTTCTTAGTATTATTCATAGCTTTTTGCTTGCAATGAAGGGCCCTTGAAAATCTGCAATATTTTCTGGTGCTTTAAAATCAAGAGTTACTCATCAGACAGAAAGCTCAGCTGATTAGACCTGGACAAGAGCACCTGAAAATGACATGGTTTGAAACACTCATACCTTTCATATCAGTTTTTACAGACAGCAAACTTCTCTTTGTGTACAGTACAATAAGAGCTCTTAGCAGCCTGCTTTTGAAATCACACATGGGTCTAGCTTTTAGATACCTATTGAATGGCATAACATTTTTATGTCAAATCGGCTTAAGAAATCCAACTGATTGTAATGTGGTTAATTTGGTAACAAATTATCACTGATTTGTTATGAGAAGTCCCAAGGTCCATCACATTAGACAAGTGGGACTTGCAACCAAGTGTTGCAGTGTACCCTCGGCTTCTAAAAGGAGTGATCTTGCTCTGATTCCAGACTGCCATTAACAGAAGCTATGCTGTGCTGTTCAGGCTTTTTGGAGCATTCTTCCTCAACCCTAGTCCTCCTCTCCAAAATAAAGCTTTTAGGGCTTTCAGCAGGCCAACTTCTTCACTCTGCCTTATCCCTGCTCCCCTGTCCTCTCCTTCTCCCCACAACTGCTACAACAACATTCATAATGTCCTTATTGGGGGGGACTTTTTGTTACTTTTAATTTACAAACTTATATTTTATTTATGATTTATTTATTAAAATATTTATATTTCATCTTTTAGACAAATGTTCTCCATCTGCCAGGGTATCGCTGAATATATAGAAACTACAACCTTTCGGCTGAACTCATTTCACTTTGAAAGCAATGGACATTCAGCCACCCAAGTTCATTATTAGAGGAAACTAGATATCAGAGATCTTTTAAATGGCAGGTCATGTGTTTAGTATATAGTGTATCGTGGGTATGTCATTTTTGCAAAATATAATTCCTTCATCTGTAACATGGGAATACAAATGTGGGTCAGGACAGCCAACGTGTTGTCTTCCAGATGTTATGGACCACAACTCCTATCATTCCTGGCCATTGGGCATGCTGCCTGGATCTACAGGGAGCCATAGCCTGAAACAGCTGATGGGTATCCCATTGGCTACCCTGGCGTCAGGGAAGAGATAGAGTTAGAAGTTTCCAGTTTCCCAGAGGGAGAAAGATTTCCCCAAGGTGGGGAGGAGAGCAGTGAATCTAATAGAAGAGAGCAACAGGAACAACAGGGAAGGACAGGATGTTCACAGGAAAGGCAAGGGTTAAGTACTATTTCAGATTCGGAGGAGGGGAGATACAAGCCAGCTCTAGTGAGGAGGTTAGAAAAAAGAGCGGGAAAGCGAAAGGAACGGGGTGTTCGCCATTTTGAGAGTGGCTGGTCACAGAGAAGCAGAGCTCAGAAGGTATCTGAAATAAGTAACTCTGAGGCATAATAGCTAAAGATAAAAACCGTTTATAAGATGGTTTGTTAATACGCAATAAAAAGTTATAAAAGAACAAGAAGCGTTTGTGTGGTGATCTGACACCTGGTCTAATTCTTAAATAATAATAACTGGCTGTGTTTTGATATTAGTGAATTTCCACCTCATCCCATCATTTTTCCATGGAAATGCTCTGCATTGTGCACAGCTTATCATCAAATGTATCACAGATAATTTTTAAAATTGATTCCAGAGGTGCTGCAACTTTCATTTCCTCTACTGATTCACAAAACTGGATGTGTGCACAGGGGGTGATTGACCCCTGGTTTGGAGCCATATCAGCCCCACCTCCACCCCAGGAAAATTGTTCTCCTTGAGTTTACCTGCCTTTCTCTTCTCTCCTTATTCTTTCCCTTTTGTGTCTGTTAAATGGGGTCTTCTTGTTTTTAACCATCTTTATACCATACCCAGAACATCTTAGGTCTCTTATAAATGCCAAATAATAGTGGGTTTTTTATTAAGAAAAAAGAGAAGTACTCCATACCAGTGAGTAGTGGCACAAAAAAGGCTTGGTTATACTAATTTTTAAAAATGAGTTTAGTGTTGATATTCATAGATGCATTGAAAAATGTTTTGGTTAATCTGAATAGGACCTGTTTGATTTTTTTATATATGTCTTCCATTGCAAAATGCTTCTTAATATGCTTTCATAATGATTCCTAAAAAGTCAGAGAAATTACCTTTGTAACTAATACAGAGTGATATAAATTGGAAACATGTTATTAGGCTTATTCTGTTTATTCTCAGTTACTTGGTTTCCTGTCTAATTTGCATTCTGCAAAAATAATCCAGATGATGTTGATTCTTTATTAATATTTGTAAGTAAAGTAACTCAAGGCAAAATCTATGACTTAATATAAACAGACAATATTCACATTGAAAATTTGTTCATGAATGGTATAGTCCACGGGGACTAATATACATTACACCTAGTAATTCTATCAGCATGTTTTTGGGATATTAGATGTAGTTGCACAAAATGTTTTGCTGATGTGTGGTGGGTGGCGAAGGTGAACAATTCTCAAAATCCTGACTGCTGAACATGCCATCTAAAAATGCTTGTGTGACAATGAAGGCTGATGAAGAGCTGGTTCTAAAACTTATGTATTTTATTTTATTTAGATTTTCATACACAACTTTCTGAGACTTTGAAAGACAGACAGACAGGCTGGCAGCAGCTGGCTGAAACAAAGAACTCTCTAATACGTAAGGTTTTCATCTTCCTTAACCCTGTATTTCCTATAACTCAATTCACAGCCTTGCTAGCTGTGTGTTTCCAGCTTTGATTAGTCTAGCCAAATTTATATGATGTTTTTACTTTTATTTGTCTGTGTGCTTCTTGTTTGCTGGTCAATGTTACTGCTTAGAATTAGTTTATTCTTTTAAAAATATTGGTTTATGTATTGGATGGAGATCTCATTGTCAAGATACAGTACTGAAAGTGTGAGATGTACAGCACCTAGTGTTGAAAATATGGAAGGTTACATGCATTTTATCTTCTTAGAAAATGTGGTTACAGAATCTGATACTTGCCCTTTGACCGTTAAAATACAAAGTTTGTTTACTGCAAATGCTCCACTACTTCCGCTAGGACCTCTTCCACATAATATCCCCCCCCCGGGGGGGGGGTTCTAAAAGGATGCACATGAGAAATTTGATTATACATCCATGATGGATTCTTAGGAAAGCTACCAGGAGGATCTGGTCGGCATCTTGTCCTATGTAATAATCTTTTCTGAAAATTCTACACAAAAATAATTAGTTCAAATATTCCAAAAGTCCTTAAAGTAAATAATATTTTAAATAAATTACCTCAGTAACAAAAATGGTAGCGTATAGGCTTTTAACTCACTAAATCATTACATGGAACAACTTCTGTGAATGCAATGGAACTTTCCCTCCCTCTCCTTCTTGGTGCCTCACATACAATCCAGAAATCTGCTCCAGTGGGTTAAGGGAATCTCCAGAGCAGATTTGGGGTGCATGCAAGGGAAGGAGAGGAAGGTGGAGTTCTGTTGCACTCATATAAGTTGTTCTCTGTGTGCAGCGATGTAGTTTTATACTGTCCTTTGGTTTTTACTAACTTAGGCTGCTTCCTGTGCTATATTTTGGAAAACAATTCCTCAGTGCAGAATGAACTCACATGTATAAAAACATGGCTTTTACTTACTGCGTACGTGTGTGTGGAGGAGACCTTTCATTTTATAGTTGCTCCCGTGTGTGTTGCTGCTGACATAGAAGAGCCAAGTTTTATACATGTGAACACTGTTTATTAATTACTGTGTCTTGGACCCTGGATGGGCTCCTTCCATTTACAGAGAGCTGTTTCTATCTCAGGCCTCTGCCTGTCTGCTGACTTTAGCCCAGTTCAAACACCCCAAAACTCTCAATTTTCTCCTAACTCCCAGTGTGTTGAGGGAGGGGCACCCATTTGTCCTCTGGTGTAGAGCCACTTCCTTTGTTACCCTAATGACCAAGGTCATCTTAACCATATGCACCAGGGGTGCGGGGCGCCGGGCTCTCAGGGGCACCAGGCCGAGAGTCCGGTGCCCAAGAGTTGGAGTCCGGGGAAGAGCCCACCTGTCAGAGCGCCATGGTGGGCTCTTCTGCTGTGGGCTCTTCTGCGCCATGAGTTGGGGGGTGGGCGAGCCAGTGAGGCACTGAGGCGGCCGGCTAGCTCCACCCTCTTGCACGCCTGGGATTGGCATAGGGCCATGGAGAGGCCCGTCCAGCGCACGCTGCTTACACCACGAGGCTCCTGGCTTCGCTCAGTCGTCGATGCAGACGCCTTGGGCTGGTTTGTTGCGCCAGGGCTCCTTATGTTTATTGTTTTCTTTTCCTGAGCTCCCTAAAAAAAGGTTGACAACTCTGGGCAACCTGGGGGGAAGACGCCAGGCGGATAGTTGCATCCTGGCGCCGCATATGCTTAAGATGGCCCTGCTAATGACCCATACTTAGGTCCATTACTAAGAAGGTGGTCTGGCTATTCCAACTATCAAATCCTCACTGGATCTGGGAATTAGAAGGGACTCTGGCATATAGCCTACCCCCAAAAACCACCCTCACAACAATATATTATCCTGCCAGTGGGCTCTCATGTCCAGCCAATATACATTTGATATAATTTACATAAATAAACTTCTTTGAATGGGAATGATGCACACTGCAGTATATTCAGTTGTGCTGACTTGTAAAAGGTGCTGCCTAAACTTCAAGACCCATATGCAGCTGCAACATGATTCTTCCAAATGAAATTATTTGTGAGTGTGTTCTGCACATACAGCACATCCACACATTCGCCAGCTGGTCATCTAAGGACTGTCAGCTAACCCTTTGTTGCTAGCCAAGTCTGTTTTTATGCCAGTTTCCTTTATTTACTAATATTTGAAAAAGGTGGAGGGGTGCTCATAACAATGAAGGATGCTTGAGAAGTATGCTTCCAGTTGAAGACTCTAGCTGTAGATATTATCCAGATTAAGATTCAATGACATACTATATATTCCACACATATGTAGCCATAATTTTTGTAAGCTAACAAGGAACACTAGATATATGGTAAACATGTGATTGCTTATTTTCCTTTGTGTGTCTTTTTGGGAAGCTACTCTTCCTAGGGCTACTAACCAAAGTGCTAATATCTCATTATATGATCTTGTTATTTCTTCCACACAAGTGACCAGAACTGGTCTCAAATTATTCTTAGCTAACTTTCCTAACATGTCAAACATGAAACTTGAAACCTTTTGCATGAAAAGCATATTCTAGCCATGAGTGACAGGCTCTCATAACAACAAAAACGTAGCCCTGCTAGATGAGATAAAAAACTATCTTCTCCCGCATCCAGTTTCACACAGTGGCCAGCCAGATGCTCAGAAAAAGGACATGAGGCAGTAGTCCTTTTCTGCTATCGTTTCCCAGCAATGGTTAATTTGACCTAAAATGCTAAGAAAAGGCGCTTTGTCAGTCACCCACCCCACCTCATTCAGCTACCAAGTTTTGTTGACAAGGGAACAGTAATGTACTATAGCATTTCCAAATTCAGGAAGAAAATCATTTGTTTGGAAAGGTAGCATACGAGGAATACAAATTATAAACTACCCTTCACCCTAACATGCAGGGAGTTAATGGCACAAATGAATGTTCAAACATACATTTTCACTACAGTCTGAAACTACTTTTTCCTCAACTCTTTCACAGTCTGCAAGTGGTCTGTTTCTTATCACTTCAGGAAAATTTGTAATAATGACACCATGGTGTCTTAATATTCCCTGAAGGCTAGTTTCCTTTCCTTTCTTACAGGCTGTCAGACATGAATACTATGAAAACTTATGATCAGCCATTATATCGCAACATTCATAATGTGTCTCAGTATCTGCACCCAATAACCACAGTTGCTTAATTCATGCTAGGAATAATTTCCTCTCGAAACCTTTGCTTTCAATTTGAAACACTGTGTTTGCTTTGGTCCATTTTATTACAGTACTTGCCAGGAACTTGTTCTAGTAGAAAGGACAAATGCTGTTACTGGTATAGTTTGCACATGGTTACATCTAAAAAGAATCACATCATTCGCTGTAGAAAATTGAGTAATCCTATTGCTCTGACAACAATAATAATGATAAGCAAACTGAATATTTTGTTACAGATTTCATTTGTGTGTGTGATTATTTACCTCAGTTAAAGCACATGCTTATAAAATGCATTTTTACACATTAAGATATAACCCTTTAATTTATTATACCTTAATATGGGATGAGAATCATGTCTACATATATAATCTTAATGTAGTAATTCAGAAGTTGGGCATTGTATACTGAAATAACAGTATACTACATAAAATGACACAGATGTGGGAATTGGCAGTAATATCAGCATTGCAGTACTAGCAATTTGTTGAAAGAATTATGACCAAATCATGCATTTTGGTTCTGTGAATAGACAGATGGCACAGACTTTGTCATCTATCTGAGGACACATCCCTACAATGACTGCAGTATGTTTCAACAACACATGAGGCTATTGTAAAAGCAAAACCTTTGTTTCTCTGTAAAGATTAGATCCTACATGTATCTTCCATGAATGGAAGGACTCCTTATGTTAATGGAAGGTGTTTGATCCATCAGAGGATCCCACTGGTGGAAGGGCAGAAAAGACCATTTTTGCTAATTGCCCTGACTCCCCTGTAGCAGCACCCCATCCCAGTTCTAGAGGACCCCGCAATTGTGCAAAGCAGTTTTGGGAGGTGTGCCACAAGAGTTTCACTGAAACATTTGTGGTAGAAATAAGTTTTTGTGAGGGTGAATATTTTCCCCAAACCATTCTTACATGACATTCTTGTGGGGTTTTTATCACCTATTGGTACCTGCTTCTTTTCCTAACCTGCAAGTTGTAATTTAACAGGCTCCTTCCTGAAGTGATACCTATCAATCAGCAATTAAGTTGGCAGTTAATGATACCATGTCATTATAAAGCCAATAAGATATGGTTATGTGACCATCTTACCAAGCCAGGTCAGATTGAAGGTGATTTCACTCTTAAGTAGAAAAACATTTTAGCCCCATTTTGTATGGATTCCCAAACAATTATTGAAATAGGTGTACTTATTTCATGGAAGCAATGTTTTTAACAAAGTGTATTCCATTTTATTTTTGTGAGTAAGGTTGCTTTAAACATTCTGTGCATTCCACTAATAGTTTTGAGTATATATTCATTTTCAAAATATATACTCAAAACTATTAGTGGAATGCACAGAACATTTAATCTACTTTTCTTTTATTCTGTATTTTAAATGGCATAGAACTGCCTGTGTTCTAGACATACATAGCCTTTTTTCTAGATGAGCTCTTGCTTGTAGCTAGGGGAAAGCTTTCTATTGTGCTGTTGTTTGTGTTGATGACTACCACTTTTTGAAAATGGTTACACAAGTTAAAACTGCTTTGAATGTTTTACAGTAATCTTTTAATTGGTTTTTAACAATATATGAATTCTTGAAAATATTGTGAAAGCCAGTTAAAATGTGACAATAAAGCACTGTAAAAGCCAATTAAAAGGTTAAGATTGATTAAGCCTGGTTTTAAAGCCACTGGGCATGATGTGCAATGAGAGCTTGTTTAACATACTGCAAACTAAGGAGTCACTTGTTCAAATTTTTCTCAGCCATAAATTAACTAGATCTCAGGCATGCAACTATCTTAGTCATAGCCCTATATCTGCAGTGCAAGGATAACAATTCTGGATTAATTTATGAAGATACCTAAATGCATGTGATTTGCTTAAAACATTCTACAATTGCAGTGTGCATGATAATCATTATTGTACCTTCTCACAGTGCAATCTGACACAGATCTCAAAAGGTAAAAGGTAAAGGACCCCTGACAGTTAAGTCCAGTCGCAAATGACTCTGGGGTTGCGGCACTCATCTCGCTTTACTGGCCGAGGGAGCTGACGTTTGTCCACAGACAGTTTTTCCGGGTCATGTGGCCAGCATAACTAAGCCGCTTCTGGCGAAACCAGAGCAGCGCACGGAAACGCCATTTACCTTCCCACCGGAGCGGTATCTATTTATCTACTTGCACTTTGACGTGCTTTTGAACTGCTAGGTTGGCAGGAGCTGGGACAGAGCAACAGGGGCTCACCCCGTCGTGGGGATTCAAACTGCCCACCTTCCAATTGGCAAGCCCTAGGCTCTGTGGTTTAGACCACAGCACCACCTGTGTCCCAGATATATTGAGAAGTAGATACCAGTAAGTTCAGTGGGTTTTACTCCCAGGTACCTATGTATATATATCACTACTGTGGAACCTCAGTTTTCAAACGGCTCCATTGACGAATGATTCAGAACTCAAATGCCATAAACCCGGAAGTAAATGCTTCCGTCTTTGAATGCGCCTTGGAAGATGAACTTCTGAGGCAGCTTCCGTATTGAGTTTTTCCTATTAATTTTTCTGTTTTGAGGCTTCTGTATTGAGTTTTCGGTTTTTGACTATTTTGGAACTCGAATGGTCTTCCGGAATGGATTACGTTCGGAAACCGAGGTTCCACTGTAATATAATTTGCAGAAATGTGCAAAGGTTTTTTTTTAATTAATTATTCTTACCTCATTTATTTTCATAATATCACCAGTGCGGCTCAAAGATTACTCATTGAGCTTCATGGAATCACTGATCAGGAATCTAAATCAGTTATCTCCCTGACCAAACCCCAACGTGCACCTCACTATATTTGCTCATGCATTCTGTGTTCTGCTGGTGGTGCACAAAAAGGTTCTGTTTTGCAGTTCATTTACTCAGAAACTGAAGAACTGAGTTAAGTATAGTTTGCCATTTTTTCAGTTCCACAGCTGAAATGGCGCCATTGTACTTCATATTCATCTTTCTAACCCTTGCTGTCTCTCTCGTCCATTCTCTTACCTACTCTTATTTTATTCTGTACTGTTGATATTTAAATTCCAAGTTCTGTTGAATAGGGATATATCTTTTCCTCAAACAAGGTGATAGCTTGTATGTTTATTTTATTTTTTACCTTTACTACATTTACACCCTGCTTTTCTTTTTTCTTTTTACCTTTACTACATTTACACCCTGCTTTTCTTCCAACAAAATATCTGTGTAAAAGGCTTCTCTTCCTTTTATCTTCACAACAACCTCATGAGGTAGATAAAGCTGACGAGTAACTAGTCAAAGGTTTACCCTGTGGGTTTCAGGGATAAGTGGTTATTTGAATGTGAATCTTGTAAATCTTAGTCTGATACTAAGCCACACTTAGAATGACCAACTTCATTGTTATTTTTACTCTATGACACTGTTCATAAATACTTGACAGTGGAAGTTCCAGTATACAACATTGTAGACCACAACAGTGTGTGACACATTCTACTCTTGCTGAAGTTGGTGTGATTATTCTCATTGTATGAAAGTAGATTATATACAGACACTAGTTAGGTAATCACTGTGGTAGGGAATTGTGCTCGGTGCTGCTACCTATAAGCAAAAGGGGCAGATCAGCTTCCAACTTCAATATGTTACAAAGTTTCCTACAAAGTTTCTTTCTGATATTGTTCATTCAGAAAACTGAAAGGGGAAATCAAAAATTTCTCCATTCCTATTTGTGATGGTACCTGGGTATGGAGGCATGAGAAATAAGTTGTTGAATAAAGACATCTGGGACAGATGTCTACATCACTCCTGTTTCCCATATGTCTGTGGTGTTCTAGAAGTACTGTACTGAAATATTTTCATGTCCTTTATTTATTAATTTTCTGTGATAAATAAGCTTACAAACTGAATTATAAATTGCTTTCATCCAAAGAAGCCTAGTGCAAGAAGCAGGAAGGCACTTTCATTGTGGACTCATCTTCAGTATGCCCCTGCACCATACCCAACACCATCCTAACGTTCCCTTGACCCTCCCAATCAGCTTGTTTTGGGGGGAGGGGGGCTATGACAACAAGCTGGGAAAGCCCTGTTCTATGAACAAAACAGTGGCCATGATTTAAAAGTTTCAAGTCTTTGATTTTTAATTTCAGAGTGGCATCTATAAAACCTTTTAAGAGGTTTTAAGAAGGCCTTCATAGTATAGTTTATATTTCCAAAAGAAATGACAGGTGTATTTTAGCCTACTGTGACTGTATGGTTATGAATTTAGATCTCTAAAATTTCTGTCATTAATCTTAAAATAGCTACTAAAACACATAAACTTGGCAATTTTCACACCCAACTATTTCTATCGTCATAGAAAATTGCATTTAAATAAACCAGACACTGTTCACCCTGTTGCAATTCCACTGAAGGTAACCCAGTAATTAGTTTAGTCAACCCGGCTCCTTCACTCTAGGTTTCAAATATTTATTCCTATTGACTTCATACAGGTTATATGTTTATATAATAGGCAAGCAAAACTGTATTTACAGTACATCCTGCAGGTATGTGCACTGATTTCTACAGATGCCAGTTTCAGATTGAACAATTAATTTTCTTACAACATGCTGTTTTGCCCATGAATCATCTCTCAGTTCATGTTGTAAGCTACATTATGAAATATGTGTGCTTAGTATATAAAAATATAATTTGTAAGTATTGTATCAAATATATTGGAGGGGGGGTTAATTGCAGATTAGTTACTAGCAGAAAGAAAACTGACAACTGTGTGTGATAGAAACCCCCAAGACAGATTTATTCTTTGTTACAGAATTTGTGTCTTCAGAACACTCGTATTCGAACCACCAAATTTGCAAACTTTGTTTCTGAAATAAAACAGATTGCATCTTGCAAGATGGAGCTTCTGGCAAAATACAACATTGTGTCAGATTTATATAAACTTATATCGGTGCATTGTAACATGTCCTGGAGAATTTGAAACCATGAAAATAAGTGTTCATGTTTTATGAAATTCAATGACGGCAGATTTTAAAAAACAGCATTTTGTATGGCACTTTTTACATAGGTGGCAGTTTTTAACACAAGCTGTGACAAAATAAACACCATCTCTTAGTGCTGACTAATTCCATAGGATTAACGCTGGCTGATTTCATTCTATTTTTTAAAGCATTTTTTTCAGAAATAGCCAATGACACATGTGGTATAGAACAGAAGTGCTTACATATCGTTAGATGCCAGGCGAAAATGTTGTTCTCTGACCAGGCCTTTGGCTGAGTAACAGTCTATGGCCTTTTAAATTTATGTATTTTTTTGTCAGAGAGGGATTATTGGTTTGTTTGTTTGTTTTGTTTTATTATGTATTTTCTGTTCTCATTTTGTATTTTTGTGTTGTAATAGGCCCTGTGATCTTCGGATTAAGGGCAGTATACAAATTTAATAAATAATAATAATAATAATAATAATAATAATAATAATAATAGGGAAGTCAAGCATAAATACAGCTCAGCAATTGAAATGAATATGATTTCAGAGTGTTTTCCTTTGGGTGGATGCTGCTGCTTGTGTCAGAGGCCCTATGGGTAAGAAGTTCCCAAATCTCAAAATTGTGGAGTTCCTCTAGTAAGGGCATTAGATCAGCAATTGGAGTCTGGCTAGTTTTGCCATGACTGTAATATGAGGGGCCTAGTTGATATTGGCGTTCTGCTGCCTCTTGAAAACATACCTGTTTTGACAAGTGTTCCCTTGCAGTTGAACTTTCTGACCTAATTGTTTAATTCTTTTAACTCTTTCACTTGATATGCTTTTTAACAGGCTTGGTTTATTGTATATTTTAATTATGGATATATTGAATGTTTCGATGGAAATGTTTTTATGTGTATTTTAATTTTGTGTGGATATTTTATAATAGGTTTTATATTTGTAAACAACTTAGAAGCCATTTTGACATGTAAGTGGTATAAAGTGGTAGTCGTAGCAGCAGTAATACATATATGGATAGATAAATAGTATATATTTTATGTTTATATCCTACCTTTCTTCCAATGAGCTCAAGATGGAACAATACTCCTCCTCTTAATTTTATCCTCACAACAACCCTGTGAGGTAGATTAGGCTGAGAATAGTCCAACATTCTGACAACACACTGGCTCACTACTGTTACTAGTAATGGAGGCACATAAATGATTTAACTTGGCATAGGATCATAGACAGGCATTGCAATTTTATTTTCTTGGAAGTGATCCCAGATAGATTAATGGAAGTTACTTGCAAGAAAATTGTTTAGGATGACAAAATGCAGCATAATTATCTATATGTCTACTCAGAAAGAAGCCCTATTGAGGTCAATGGGGCTTAGTCCTGGAAAAGTATTGGATTGCAACCCAATACTACAACCCTGTGCACTTGGAAACAAGCTCCATTGAACACAGTGGGACTTGTGTCTAGGTAAGCATAACTAAGATTGGGCTGCACACACAATAGTGTATCCTTGATTATTTCCTGAAGTCGTTAAAGCTTGTGCACCTGTCTTTCAATTTACAATACAGTGGTACCTCGGGTTAAGTATTTAATTTGTTCCGGAGGTCCGTACTTAACCTGAAACTGTTCTTAACCTGAAGAACCACTTTAGCTAATGGGGCCTCCTGCTGCTGCCGCACCGCCGGAGCACGATTTCTGTTCTCATCCTGAAGCAAAGTTCTTAACATGAAGCACTATTTCTGGGTTAGCGGAGTCTGTAACCTGAAGCTTATGTAACCCGAGGTACCACTGTATTGTATTTTCTGTGGTATCCAGAAGGCATGAAGAAGCCTAGTTTATAATAATAATAATAATAATAATAATAATAATAATAATAATAATAATTTATTATTTGTACCCCGCCCATCTGGCTGGGTTTCCCCAGCCACTCTGGGAGGCTTCCAACAGAAATGAAAAATACACTAAAATGTCACATATTAAAAACTTCCCTGAACAGGGCTGCCTTCAGATGTCTTCTGAATGTCAGGTAGTTGTCCATCGCCTTGACATCCGGTGGGAGGGCATTCCACAGGGCGGGCGCCACCACCGAGAAGGCCCTCTGCCTGGTTCCCTGCAACTTGGCCTCTCGCAGGGAGGGAACCGCCAGAAGGCCCTCGGAGCTGGACCTCAGTGTCCGGGCAGAACGATGGGGGAGGAGACGCTCCTTCAGATATACTGGACCGAGGCCATTTAGGGCTTTAAAGGTCAGCACCAACACTTTGAATTGTGCTCGGAAACGTACTGGGAGCCAATGTAGGTCTTTCAAGACCGGTGTTATATGGTCTCGGCGGCCGCTCCCAGTCACCAGTCTAGCTGCCGCATTCTGGATTAGTTGTAGTTTCCGGGTCACCTTCAAAGGTAGCCCCACGTAGAGCGCATTGCAGTAGTCCAAGCGGGAGATAACCAGAGCATGTACCACTCTGGCAAGACAGTCCGCAGGCAGATAGGGTCTCAGCCTACGTACCAGATGGAGCTGGTAAACAGCTGCCCTGGATACAGATTTGACCTGTGCCTCCATGGACAGCTGTGAGTCCAAAATGACTCCCAGGCTGCGCACCTGGTCCTTCAGGGGCACAGTTACCCCATTCAGGACCAGGGAATCCTCCATACCTGCCCGCCTCCTGTCCCCCAAAAACAGTACTTCTGTCTTGTCAGGATTCAACCTCAATCTGTTAGCCGCCATCCATCCTCCAACCGCTTCCAGACACTCACACAGGACCTTTACCGCCTTCACTGGTTCTGATTTAAAAGAGAGGTAGAGCTGGGTATCATCTGCATACTGATGAACACCCAGCCCAAACCTCCTGATGATCCCTCCCAGCGGCTGCATGTAGATGTTGAAAAGCATGGGGGAGAGGACAGAACCCTGAGGCACCCCACAAGTGAGCGGCCAGGGGTCTGAACACTCACCCCCCACCACCACTTTCTGAACACGGCCCAGGAGGAAGGAGCGGAACCACTGTATGACAGTGCCCCCCGCTCCCAGCCCCTCAAGACGGTCCAGAAGGATGTCATGGTCGATGGTATCAAACGCCGCTGAGAGATCCAGCAGAACTAGGAAACAGCTCTCACCTTTGTCCCTAGCCCGCCGGAGATCATCAACCAGTGCGACCAAGGCAGTTTCAGTCCCATGATGAGGCCTGAATCCCGACTGGAAGGGATCCAAATGGTCCGCTTCTTCCAGGCGTGCCTGGAGTTGTTCAGCAACCACTCGCTCAATCACCTTGCCCAAGAATGGAAGGTTTGAGACTGGGCGATAATTGGCCATCGTGGCCGCATCTAAAGATGGTTTTTTAAGAAGCGGTTTGATAACCGCCTCTTTCAGCGGGTCTGGGAAGGCTCCCTCACGGAGGGAAGCATTCACCACCCCACGAAGCCCATCGCCCAGTCCTTCCCGGCTAGCTTTTATAAGCCAGGATGGGCAAGGATCCAGGAGACGGGTGGTTGGCTTCACTCGTCCAAGCAGCCTGTCCACATCCTCGGAGGTAACAGATTGAAATTGATCCCACACAACTTGACCAGACAGGACTCTAGCACTCTCCCGCCCCGGCCCTGCTCCCACGGTGGAGTCTACTTCTTCCCGAATCTGAGCGATTTTATCTGCAAAAAAATTTGCAAAATCATTGCAGGAGAACATGTGGCCCGTACTGGGCCCCGATGTTACAGGTGGTTCCGCTAAATTGTGAACCACCTGAAAGAGTCTCCTGCTGCTGTTTTCTGCAGATGCAATAGAGGCGGTGAAGAAAGTCTTCTTCGCCGTCGCTATCGCCACTTGGTAGGCTCGACGTTGAGCTCTAACCCGGTCAGATTCAGAATGAGTTATCCGCCACCGGCGCTCTAGCCGTCTCAACGATTGTTTCATTGCCCTCAGATCTGTGGAAAACCACGGGGCTCTCCGGGCTTCATGCAATCGGAGAGGGCGCTTCGGAGCCAAACAGTCAATAGCCCTGGTTAACTCCACATTCCAGCGGGCCACCAGGGAATCGGCTGAAAGGCCATCAACATGGGATAAAGCATCCCCTACCACTCTCTGGAAACCATTTGGATCCATTAAGTGGCGGGGGCGGACCATCCGAATCGGTCCCACCTCCCTGCAGAGGGGATGGGTCGCAGAGAAGTCTAGTTGCACCAGGAAGTGGTCTTTTTCAAACCTTAAGACACTGAGAAATTCATGGCAAACCTTTAGGGAAGCATCAGATATCATTATTTTCCCTCTTTTATAATCATTGATGTAAGGAAAGGACATCAGAAGACTTGGAAACACCATACCAGTGAGCACTGAAAGGCATACATTAGAGAAAGTTACAGATAAGGTAGCAAGACATTGTGGCGGCGGGGGGGGGGGAGATTAGAGCTTTAGTGAAAGAGCTTTCTCACTAAAACTGTCTTAATGCTTTGAAATAATGGCTCACACTAATGACTAAAATAATTGTAGAATATCTGGGGTGTTACTGTAATGACCGCGGAACAGCAAATGAATTAATCATTGTTAACGATGATGAATACTAAATTGATGAAGTCTAGCCTTGCCCATTAAATGGTTACTTTGTACCATAAAGATGGGTTTAGAGTAGACTAGGTTTTCCACATCTGTTTCACATGTGAATTGCTTGCTATTTTGTCTTTTAGTTTTCGTTGGGCTCTTCTTGGTTCCTCATGTCTTATTGAACTAGGGGAATAAAGTGGTCTAAGTAGGACTGACTTGCTATCAGTTGATCCAGTCTTTCACTACTGGAGACCTTCCTTGTTTCAGAAATATTAAACCTTGAAAGTAACTTCCATCTCCCTCCTTTTTCTCCACAAACAAGCACATTAACATGGACTCTACCCTGCTAGTATTTCCAAGATCCAATCTTATATCTTGTTTTATTCTAGTCTGTGCTTTGTTCTTCTCATCGCCTTGACTGTTCTTCTTCACTTTCCTCCCCCCAATTGTTTATTTGTTTAAAATACAAGAACCATTTAACACTTATCCAGCAGTACATCTAATGGTGTTTGTTTTATCCATTGACTCCAGACATGAACTTACACATTCAACATTTAAACATATTACTTAATGTAACCCCTTCACAGAGAATATTGAGCGGTTGGTATAACAAGGTCTTGATTTTGGCCTTTAACATAGTTAAAGAAATGGGTCCACATTTCTTGGAAGGTGTCTGTATTCATTATGCCTTTAATTGCCCTCCTCTGTCTGGTAAGATGCTCAGACATTGCTGTATCCCAGATATTATTTTTCCATGTGTTCAGGGGTATCTCAGTCTTTTTTCCATTGTTGAGCTATTGCTAATTGTATTGAGGTCAATAAGATACTATTTCTCTGTGGTGCAGGCTGGAACCTATGTCTATGTCCAAAGACTTGGAATAAGTCTTTGTAGGACTAAGGCACCCTGGCTTTTTGTTTCTGTGCTGTCTTTTCCAGATTTTAAAAAAATGTCCTTGCCAATCAAATCATTCTTTTACGGGGTTATTTATTTACTTATTTTATATCCCGCTTTTATGGCTACATTATCCAGCTCCTTAAGTCTTTGTAAAATGACTGCTGCAAGAAACTCATCTATAAGTATAGCCAATATGTGGAGACCACCTCTGACAGCCCCACCCTTATACAGGGTTCATACTGGTGTGGAGAGCCTATAGGTGTACAACTGTACATACACAGACGCTCTGGTGATGTTCCACTCAATATAGAGGTTATGACCAGAGCCATGCGGTTGCAAGAAGGAGCTACTTACTGTGATCACACAGCAACTTCCATGAATTAACTATATATGTAGAAATGGGATTCCTACAGCCTCTAAGTTATGAAGACTCACTTTAAAGATCTTGGTCTCTGGGTCCTATTCCCTTTTCCCCAGCTCTTTTAGATTTTTTATTATTTCCTTATCCACATAAGCTCGAGCTGAAATGCGTAGTCTAACATTAAGTGATATATTAATTAGTTAATGCATTTGATTCCCTGGTGGTCATCCATCCACACACTGACCATATCTAGTTCTGCTTAACTTCAGCAAGGTGGTGGTCTCATGTGACTTCAGGCTGGACCTTTGGCTACCTACCATGTTTATATGACATATTTATGGTGGATAGCAGGAGTGCCAGCTTGCCCAGGACTGTGGATGCCATGCAGCATGCATGGCCCTGGCACTGAAATTTGTGGGTGCTTGGGCCCCCAGGAAGTTGGCACCTATGGTGAATAACATTTTGCGTAATTCACATGGTTCATTTGAGTAACTCTAGCTGTTTGATAATAATATATGACCTAGGTAACTACAATTGAATTGAATTGTGTTCACCTAAGGTGTCATTCAGACACTACTTTATTCCGTCTTTCTGATCTTCCTTACATCTTATTAATTTTTGTATAGTATGTGATATTTCGCATGATGTAAAGGCAACTTCTGGAAATCTAGTGGATTCAACCCCATTAACTCAGAGAATTGTGGGACTTTTAAGTTGTAATTTTCCTATGATTTTCATGATCACACCACTGCTGCTCACGTGGCGAACTTTGGGGCAGATTCTGAACACATAATTCTTTCCCACTGTTTAAATATTTTGTGACATGGCAGCATATTGATGAAAAAGGAACAGTTGCATATTGTAACAGGTACTGCTGTGTAAAAGAAACATTAAAAATTGGGTCAGAATGTGCTAGCATTGTAACGAGTAAAACTAAAGCAGTAAACCCCATATCTGAATGCAATCTAATGTGAAAAGTTACTTTTCCTTTCTGCTCACCGCCTTACGAGGATTTTGTACAGCTTGAGTGAAACGGAGACAGATCTGTGCCTTAACTCATTACCTGTTTTCCATGTAATTTATTTTTGGAACATTTATCCTAAAAGACGGCTGACCCATGAGTTATCACTACTCTGAAGTCCTTTACTAAGGTAATTTAATTAACATCCATGTACTTATATCATCTCACTTTTCTTCTCAGAGCAACCAGGTTAACAATTCTAACCTTAATATTTAAGATTTTTTTTAGACCCAAAAGTGTGTTTTAACTTTGCTCTGACTACCAACGCTTTAATGAAGAACTTCTGTGTGGCTTTGAAGACTTTCTCCTCTTCTAGGTACCTAAGGAAGCTACAATAAAAGGAATAATTTATATCTGCTTTATCTGTTATATTTGAAAACATAAAATGTACATGAAAGATAATAATATTCCAACATCCCACCTCAAAACGACTGAGAACCACTTTCAACATAGTGGAATGTCTTAAAAGTACATTAGGCTACGACTTGACTGAAGCTAAGCAGATCTGGATCTGGTCTGTGCTTTGATGGGAAATCACCTAGGAACCGTGCACACACCACCTTGGGGGTTTCATGTTTGGACCTATGAGAATCTGGATTCAAAACTGAGTTTGAAGTCATAACATGGATTTTTGACACCATGTAAATCATTTTCCCCAGTAGTGGCTGGAGCTGTAGAACAAACCCATGAAGCTGTCCTCCAACATCTACATCTCTTCAGCTTCCCTGGAGGGGACTAAGGCTGGGGAGCATAGCAGCAAGTAAGCTGTAGTGATGCAAGTTTTGGGAGAGTGGCTGTGCCTCACCATAAATATTTGTGGTTTTTTTCCCTTTAATTTTTTTTAAAAAAATACAGTGTTCCCCCCCCCCCAAAAAAAATGTTTAGGGGTACTCTCATTTTGACTCAAGAAAATCACCATTTTATAGTTCAGATCGGGGGAAATAAATACAGTAAATGGACAAAAGTACAAAGATTCACAAAATGTTTAGGGGTATGCATACCCCCGAGTCCTCCAGAAAAAAAGCACTGAATATATATGATCCCTTTTACTGAATCTTCCCTGTACTGGGAAAAATGGACACCACACTTGGATAATAATGGGTTATGATTCTTCACATTTGTAATAGGTATTGACAATATTGAAATAACCAGGTGGGTGGAAATGTTTTTCAAAACCATTTTACGTGGGTTTTATAATTAGTTGCTCAAAGTCAGTTAGCTGTAAACAAAGCACTTAAAGAAACCATAGATCTCATATTGACTATATTATTTATATAGCTAACTGGATTTCTACTAGTAGCAATTTTTCTGCCCCAAAATGGTATGAAATAAGTCTGATACATATTTATGTATAAGGTGGAATATTGAATATTAATGACATTTGAGTCAATCCTTTTTTATCATTTCAAATGATATGTTACTTTGCATAAAATTAAAGATTATATCAGATGTCTCTTTGACTTGGCCTAAACTGAGTAAACCTTGAAGACATGAATTATCAAAAATCTCTTTGAAATATAGCCTTGCCCATTATGTATATTATGATTTCTGTTTTACTTTGAAACATCTTTCCAGTTGCTCTGCATGAAATTAGAACAGAAGATCACTTATGCATTCAAGTCTATTATGAATTTTCTGATGCTTTGATAAGGCAATAGATGAGTGAGAACGATTTTTGTCATATTCTTATTTATATAGCAATAGGGTTTGATTTGCTGAATGGGACTAGGAGATCTTTGTTGAACCAGTCAAACCCCAGTAGTGTTTCTTATAGAGTTTCTGCTATTTTGTCATTAGCCCTTTTCATACATTCCAAATCCAGCAAAGTTACCACAGGGCAGGAATCAGGAATAGCATCTCTTTGTTGCTGGTTCCGTAACCATTCTCATTTTACAAAATGCAGGGCTCAAAAATGAACCATCCTAGGGCACTCAAGCCTGTTTTCTGACATGGACCCAAAATAATGCTTTAAAAATAAACATTGTGTGTCCTGCATAGAGTTGGTATTATGTTTGTAATCAACTTTCTTATTTCTGTGGCATAGGTTCTCTTTGATAAAATAGTTTCTAGAACTTCTTCAAAAAGGCTTCAGGCCTAGTTTTAGAAAGAAAATCAAAGGTCACCTTGCAACATGACCTCTGCTGAAAAAGTGATGTGAAGAGTGAGACCCTGTTTATTTTTTGGACCTCTCAGTGCCTATCAGTATCATCAACCATGATAACTTTTAGGATAGGCTGTTGGGTTGCATGCTGGAAATACTGTGTTGTGGCAGTTCTGGTCTAGTTGCTGTAAACCACAGGAGGAGAGCTGCTTTTGTGCTCGAATCCTGCTTGCGGTTTTCAAACAGGCATTTGATTGGCCACTGTGAAAACAGGAGGCTGGCCTAGATGGGCCCTTGATTCAGAAAGCTCTACTTATGTTCTAACTTGCATGAATGAGGGATTCCAAAAGGTGGTACTTTGGGATTATTGCCTTACCCCGTGGTTATGGGATTGTTATGGGTTGTTATGGGATTCCAAATGGCTTTATTTTATGTCCCATGTTATTTAACATCTATATGAAACTGCTGAGATACATTATCCAGAATTTGTTGCCAATATGTTCATGACATCTAACTCTATTACTTATTTTCATCAGTGGATGTTTTGAATCAGTGTTTGGGCGCAGTAATAGGCTAGATGAGAGCCAGTTGACTGAGACATAATTTAGAAAAGATGGAGGTACTATTCATGGGAGCTTTTCCTGTGGAGCTGAATGATGTTCAGTCTGTTTTGTAGATTGTAAATTAATTATTTAGAAATTAATTAACTATTTTATATTACCATTGTCACACATGTTGTAGAAAGCTGCAGGCTATCCAGCTTTGAAAACTGGGCCTACACCAATACTCAACACAGTTGTGACCATTGCTGACCAGTGGTGTCTTGTGCAGAGGTGGATTTTGGGGAGTGGACCTGATTCGGTTGCAGAAGGTGCAAGATTGCACAACTGTTAATTAGAATGGAGCGTGACAGGTGGGGGGCACCCATTTTTTGTGTTGCGCAGGGCATTGCTGACACTTGAGACTGTCATGAGTCACACTGTTTATAAGCCCTGATGGTGTCATGAGCTTAGGATTGTTGTCAGTAAGACATACAACATTATTTGTGTCTTCGCCCAAGTGTTACCCTCTCCACTATCACTAAAGTGGGTGCTACTTTAAAACACACAGCTTATTTCTTGGTACTGGCAGATAATAATCTCTCTAATGCATCTTAGAAAGGGTGGGGTGGGGGAATTAACTTTAACACCTGTATGGCAAATTTTGTGTTTTTCTATTATCTGACAAATGTCTTTTTCAGCCCTGTTGAAAAGTTCACGGTTTATTACAGAGGTTGACTTGTAGTACACATTAGTCTGCACTCTAGGCAGTCGACATCACCTTGCAGAAGTAGTCTCTAGATGGTTAGCCATGGTCACCGTGTAAATGTCAAACTGTTAAAGTATTGCAGAGAAACATAGATTGGTGGCTCCTTTGAGACCAGAATGGATTGCTAGGAGAATCTCCAAAGAGCACTTGGCTGTCCATCAATGACCACATAACAAAATAAGGTCCCTTTGGTGGATTTTTTAAAAAGCAGTATTTTGGCAAAAGTAGCACTCTCATACTTAAACATTGGTTTATTTAAGTTAATCCCAATGACTCAATCCTATATTGAAAAGCCATTTCAGTGGTAAAGGGGAAGGGGTGTAAAAATAAGCACCCTGCAGCCATCCCATGACAGAGCATGTGTTATAGGAAAATTCAAAACCAAATCACAGCACACCACCAAAGCAACTCAAATGATAGGAAGTGCTGCATGGAACTATATCTCAGTAGCCTTACATTGCATCCACAGCCCACAAGGTATGACTCTGGTGATGTGAACCAGGAAAAAACAGGCATCAGTTGGCACAACATTTTACTTCTGGGTGCACACAGGAACATGGTAATACTGCATACACTTCTTATCCTGGAACCCTAACAAGTACTGTGCCTCAGGGCTCCCAAGTACAAAGCAAAACCAAAAACTATCCTCTGATGTGCTCCAGCAGCTAGGGATGACAGGACAGAGTATCCCACACATGAAAGGTCAAGGGACACTTTCAGTAATGTATGATTTCTTCAACTGTTTTCCGTTTCTCTCTTCTTCTTTACCATTGAGAATACTGTGTCTTGCCTGAATTGTATTGCTGCAGCACTCTTCCCTCCACCCTAGTGGAGAGCAGTGCCTCACACACAGGGAACGCATTCTGTGCAGGTAAGCCTCTGTTGGCAAAGGCCAGACACTCCAACCATTGCTTCCCATTATTGCTGACCAAACACTTTTTGTCTTGCAAGACCACACCCTGGATGCGTGGAGAAGAACTAACAGCCTCTGCGCACATGGGGTTTCACTGTAACTTTCAATGGGAGATTGGGACTTATAGTCACAGTCAGGGCAGACTACCCTTCCCTACTGAATGGGAGGCTGAACCATTTGTACTGGCAAAGCACTCAGGTGGCACCACTCCCTTACAAACAGCTACAGCCCTTCCCTGTTTCTGCTGTAGCTGTTTTTAAGTTTCTGCCTCTTGTTCCAGCTTCCACTTCTCTCTCTCCCTTTCCTCTTGACATGTCACTTTCCCACAGGTACAGGATCCATCTCTTACCCAGTTCTCTGTAAATCAGGAGAGTCAATTCATGACTGGCAACCATGGCCAGGTGTTTCCACCTGCTTGTTTGTGGGATTCCCAACCAACACAGGGATCCTACAGGGATGACTGGTTGGCAGTCCTGTTGATAAGACTTAATCTCCGCAGGCAGGATCTAGTCTGTTCCAGATGCTGTTCACTAAAGACTTCCAATATGCCACATGTTGTTTCTGAGTTTAATTGGCTCTAAATAGGTATTGAGCTGGGGGAGGGGGAGGGGGAGGGGGAGGATTGGTGAATTTGGTACAAACTAGGCTCCTCTACTTTTTCTGGCAGTGGACATTTCAGATTCACAAAGGTTCTGGTAGCTGCTGCAACAATATATGGAGTGATGGATGGATGGGTAGAGAACAGAGAGATGCTTCTAAGCAGGGCCACCCTAGTGAATGAACTGTTGGGATAGTAAGTAAAGTAAGTAATTTTTTATTTATACCCTGCTCTCCCTGGTCAAGACGGCTAACATCAAATGGGGTGTTGGGATTATTTCAGTTTTTAATTGCTTGCTGAAAGACTGCCTGAGGTGTGTTTGCTATCCATGCCATTTGGATTCACATGTAGGGGTACTGTGCCGCCTTGTGCAGGCACCATGCATTGGATCCCTTGGTGTCAGTGTGGTATTGTGCTCTGTGTCCTCACCACTGCATGCTGTGATTGGTGCACACTAGCCATGTTACCAGAGACACCATGACAAGACTGGCTTTCTGCTGAATCTTTTTTTCTTTTTCTTCCATGTTGCAGGCTAAGCACATATTAGTTAAGGTAGTGGTTCCACTAGTATCTTCAGCACAATGCAATTGTGATATAGGGTTGTCCTGTAAATTAGTAATCCTTTCATTCTTCTTTGGAATGTGACAAACAGAATGTGATCAAACAGTGGATATGTCTTCTTCCATGTTATCTTTCATGTGCCCCAATAACCTGTCAGTGATATCACATGTTAACTCACATATTGAAGGGGGGAGGTCTCTTCTTAGATGGATTTCTTGAGCGATTTGTTTCTAAGTATATTTTTCCTTATGACTGAAATCATAAGTTTATGAGAAAATGAATATTTTCTAAGTTAAAAGTGACCATTGCAGCATCAGAAAGGCTGGAAGATAGCAGTGACCCAGAAAAAAAGGGGAAGAGGCATTTTCTGTCCTTTGTTTGTAACCAACAAGTAGCATTTTGTGCAGAAAGAAAATGGAGTACTGCTCAGTCTAAGGAAGATAGATAGGACTGACATCTATTGATTTTGTAGTCTCTCTTTTTTGGTGATCCACATTATTGACATTGCTGTTGAGATGTTTCAGAGTTGGTAAAACTCAAAATGTCAGGAAAATATATGCTGTCTCAAGCATGCACAATGTTAAAAGAAAGAGTGTACTGCAACTCAGAGACCCTGGTGCTCCATAAAGCAAGGGTATTGAAAGTGATGAACACTTTATACTCCACTTAGAATGAAACATTTAAAAGCTATGGACTAGCTTTGTGAGTGTTTTAAAAATGACAGAATGTGAGCATTGTGGTTTTAAATCTAAGAAGTATATGCAGGGTGGGGGAGAGGGAGAAGGGGGAGGATACAGTATACAGTGGTACCTCAGGTTACATACGCTTCAGGTTACATACGCTTCAGGTTACAGACTCCGCTAACCCAGAAATAGTACCTCGGGTTAAAAACTTTGCTTCAGGATGAGAACAGAAATTGTGCTTCGGCGGCACAGCGGCAGCAGAAGGCCCCATTAGCTAAAGTGGTGCTTCAGGTTAAGAACAGTTTCAGGTTAAGAACGGACCTCCGGAACGAATTATGTACTTAACCTGAGGTACCACTGTATATATCACATTGGTATAGTTTTTTACACAGGTAGAATTGTCAATATCTCTCTCCCCCCCTTCCTCCAAATTTGCCCACTTCCTTAATCCCTTGCTTGTTTCTTCTTTGCTGGTTGGCAGCTGCCATTTTCAGGTAGAAACTATGCGGGGTGGGGATGAGGGGACTAGACTGGATAAATCAGAAAGGAGAGATCAGGCAAATCAGGTTTTCCCTTTGTGTCTCTTTTGCTGATTGGCTGTAGCCATTTCAGGAAGAAACCATTGAAAAGAGGGGGGGGGGGAGATCGGAAAAATCCCTGATTATAAATGTTTCCATAAGAAATAATGGAAATTTTGGACTTGTTATGTGAACGCTCGCCTAACAAATAATTTCCAGGGAATGTTTTGTGTTCAGTAAGTGGGCCCTGCATGTATTAGTTGTAAATAATCACTGAAGTTGTTATTACTCCATTGAAATTACTGTAGGGCCACAGTAATTCAGTTTTACTAGCAAACCGGAGGTTAAACTAACCCCTTTCAAGCGCCAGGAGGAGTGTGGAGAGCGTTCTCACGACACACCTACACACTGCAGCTGACACACTGACGTGTCACAACACGCAGTTTGGAAAGCTGTGCATAAGCTTTGGGTGGCACTCTTTCAGGTGGGGGCACCCCTCAGCACTGTGCCACAATTGTAAGCTGATGACAGCAAGTGTGTGTGGGAGCCTCAGCGGGTCCCTTCTATATCAGTCATTATTCTGTTTGTGAATACTGTTTTGCATCAATGTGCTTTTGATATTGTTTAGTGGCTACCCTATTCAATGAGGGTTTGATGAAACTGTTCCTGTTCTAATACTGCTCAAAATAGTTAATATATTATTGTGTAATTGTTTTATACCACATTGAGGGCTCTTTTGGGGCAGAAAAGTAGCCTATACATCTTAATAGAAAACAAATAAAGAAGGTTGCCTATCAGCCACCACTTCCTTTCACTGAGGAATCCATTGAACTCAATGAGACTTACTTTAAAATGGGAAGTATAGGACGGCACTGTTAATTAAGTCAGCTAACACATGATATAGTATTTAGTGGGATATTTAGGTACATATATTGTTGCCAGATAGTAAAGTTGGTTTTACCTTTTGTGTAACATGAATGTGTTGCATTGCCACATTTTGCTAAATCATGCATAGACTTTGTCATAAAATAAGCCTGCATAACACCCCCCCAAAAAAATAATTAGTCGAGATTACAACAGAACCTCAGCACCAAAGCAGATGCAGTTTGTATACATGCAGTGGGAATTGAGGCTCAAGCAAATTAGAACTCATTTTTCAGTGTACTTCCCAGCAGGAGTTCAGTGGGGAAAAAATCCTATTTACTTGCCATAAATGACACTATATTTCTTTCAACAAACCTCTCTGCAAGTTTGTGTGCATTTCCTTTATTAAATGATAAAATCATTTCTAGCTTTAGATTTTAGTGTGCTCCTGCTGGAGGCATTTGATTGTAGAGATCAAGTCTGTGACATTGCCAAGGCAGAGCATTTCTTATCCTTTCTACATTCTTGGAGTCACAGGGAGAGAACAATGACTTTTAAATTATTGTTTTAATGGGTATTTTAAAATCAAACCATAGTGTTTGCCTTCTCCAGACACACTGCAAGACTTTGACATATTTCCCAAAAGATTACACCACAAACAGAAAGCTATACCCTCTCGTGTGCTCCAGAGAGATTGTGCTTCTTTTTTAGCTTTAAAGAAAAGCACTTTCTAGTTGATTTCTAATGCCTAGGAAAGCTGCTGGATTGATAGGAGTTGATAATGAAGTTGTTTATTAAATCAGCAAGCACTTGTAATGTGAGCAGCAAGGGAGAGATCCCAGCTCTTTTCTGGCACAGCTCCCTGGTAGAATGGGTTAGAGGCCACTGCTGCAAGTGGTATGACCAGCATTCATTCACTTCTTGGCTGCCACAGAGGTGTCCAGCAGAGTTGTTGGCCATTTCCCATTGTTTCGTTGGCCTTGCCTGCCTGTGCTATGAGCACTTCTTTCAAAGAGTCAACAGCTCAGACAGCACTTCTTAACATACTTACCTGGGAATTAGCCCATCTCAACACTATAAGGCATACCTCTGAACTGAAGTGAACTGTAGCATGTAAGCAGCAACAGTTAATTAATGCAGTAATGGTTATTCAACTCATGGCAAAGTTTTTTTAGAAAGACTTCCATGCTCTGTCTGAATCTGGATGCTAAAGTTTCCCCTACCTCTACCCCAGGCTGCACCAACCCTAAAATAATGTTTCGGGCTGCTTTGAGTTCTTATCTGATACTGTGATTAGTGTGATTAATTTGCTGAATTGATGTTCTACTTCTCATCTCTTCCTGCAAATAAGTTCATTTTTTTGTATCCAGAAAACAATGGAACAACTGCAACTGGAATAGGGGGCACTTTTTGCACAAATGGACGCAATGCAGCCTAATTTTCAACTGTTAATGGATAGTGGTATAGTTTACATCTCAGTATTTTAATGCCCATAAAGCCATGCTCTTGTATAATCTGAGTGAAATACCTACTCATTATTGCAAACGTGTAAAATCATGTACCCAATGCATTTCTTGGCATGGTTGGCCATTAATTCAAAAGCCCAAATGTACCTTAGATTATACCAAGAAAGGATGCAGAATCTGAATTAGTTTGTCCAGAATGTTGTCTTCCTAAGCTACAGCCTTTACTTATCTGGGTTAATTTAGACTCATTCAAATTAGTGATATTCTATAAAATTCCTATATTAATAAGTTGTGAATTTACATTACAAATATGCTGAAGTCAGTGAGAATGGAAGTTAGCTGGAGATGGAAACCTTTCAAATGTTCTTATTCAGTACCTCCAGAATCTTAAAAAAAGAAAAGGCCACTTATAAACAAAAGAACAGGAACATTTTGTTAATTGATTTATTTCCTTTTTTTCACATGTGAAATCTAATTATAAGAGCATTTCCTTGAGAATCAGATCTGTTGAAACATATGTATACCTATTTATTAATTGAAGAGGAAAATTTTGCACTGGCAGAATTGCTGTGGAATTTAGATTGGCCATATGGAACATATATAAACCCTTCTGCTAATCATTTTCCTTTTTTTCTTAAATAAATACTGGGAATTTTTCACCTTAACAAGACACTGTTTCTGTCTAATTAAATTAAAGTGTTTTTTTAAAAAAATAAACCCTAAAATATATAGCTCTGCAATGTTTCTCAGGTTTTCTGCTATTATGTATACAAAGTTGCTTGGGTTAAAAAAACTGAGCGTAGCGTTCAGAGGTGTGGAATGCATGTCTATTTATGCATTGCTGAAAGAGAAGTTATGTATCACTGAAAAAAAGGATACAATGTCACATATGCTAATATCTCTGTATACAGTATGATCAGTAAGAGGTGTCTGACAATGAAAAGGACTCCTTTAGGAGGTTGTGGTCTCCTTCTTTGGAGGTTTTTAAACAGAGTTTGGATCGCCATCTGTAATGAATGCTTTAGTTGAGATTACAGCATCGCAGGGGGTTGACCAGATGACCCTTGGGTTACCTTCCAATTTTATGATCCTATAATTGCATCTTACACAGGGGGATTTGTTCCAAGGCTTCTGCATAGAGACAAAAATGTAAATACTCAAGCACTTGGAACTGCCCCTGCACAAGGTTACCAAGGTTTCCAGAGCAGTATACTGAAAAGCCTTGCCACTCTCCCAAAGCAACTCAGGAAGCTTAAAAGTTATTTTTTCACCAAATTTTCCTTGTGCAAAAAGAGCTCTCTGCCTTGCATGGGGAGTAAGACCTTCTCCACGCATTGGCTCCAGAAGCCCCAGGATGCTCTTGTTGGACTGTCTGTGTTCCCACAAAATCTCATGAAAGCATCCCAGTCCCAATGTGTGGTGAAGACCTTCCTCCCCAAGTAAGGCAGAGAGATTTTAAGCTTGCCACCTTGCTTGTATTTAACTTGCAGGATTTCAACCATCTGACCTTCAGCAGTGTGTGGTTGATATCAGGCAAGTTACATGTGTGTAAACTGCAGTCCTAGGGACGCGGGTGGCACTGTGGGTTAAACCATAGAGCCTAGGGCTTGCCGATCAGAAGGTCGGCGGTTTGAATCTCCGTGATGGGGTGAGCTCCCGTTGCTCGGTCCCTGCTCTTGCCAACCTAGCAGTTGGAAAGCACGTCAAAGTGCAAGAAGATAAATAGTTACCACTCCGGCGGGAAGGTAAATGGTGTTTCTGTGCGCTGCTCTGGTTCGCCAGAAGCGGCTTAGTCATGCTGGCCACATGACCCGGAAGCTGTACGCTGGCTCCCTCGGCCAATAAAGCGAGATGAGCACCGCAACCCCAGAGTCAGCCACGACTGGACCTAATGGTCAGGGGTCCCTTGACCTTTACCTTTAAACTGCAGTCTTACTGTAAAAGCCAACTTATTTAAAAAGGAGAGAGGGAGAAAGAAAGAAAGGTTGGCAGCTTTCTTATTTATCTTGTTTGCTATCATCTACAATATATTATAACAGCCTAACCTGAAGTTTACAAGGCCATGGGTAGGCTGACTCCATCCATGTATGGTCACAGCTGGTGAACTAGCTAAAGTTGATAAAAGGCACTCTGTACCATAAAGAATCCCCCACCTCCTGTGACAGAGATGGACAAGCATCTACGCTGCAAGCCTGTTCGTTCAGAGAGAGTGCAGCCCCATCCAAATAGAATGACTACCATTTACCCTGGGAGACAAACAGCCCATCAATAGTACTTTCACCTTATCTGAATTAAACTTCAGTTTGTTGACCATCCAGTCCAACAATGTGCACACTGGTGTAGTACCTCTGCTTCATCACCTGAATTAGCGGAAAAATAGAAATAGACCTGAGCTTTGTCTGAATACACATATCATTAATATATTTGGAATGAGGTGCTGTCTGTATTGAGTGTGTCCCTGGTATAATGCCAAAAATGCTACATAAAATTAATTGACCTTGTAATCAATAAAATTGTGGCCCATTTTAAACCCAGCTTGTACCCCCCCCCAACCATTCCCCGAGGCAGGCATAAACATTTATCATAGGAAAGGTCTGCCAGTTTGTAAGCACATAGACACATGTTTACAGATCTGCCTCAGTTCCAGGCTATGGATTATTCACAACTAGGGTACTTTCAACAGGTGGAATTTCTCTCTATCTTGCATTTGTGGAAATGCTGTACTTGGTGAAATTTTATCCACCAAATAACTGCACTGAGCTTCTGTGAGGTGGGGAAATGTATTATAACCCAATTCACTACTGAAGCATGGTTTGTCAAGGGCTTCTGTAAGCAGAAGGTCAAGGCTTTTACCAGGAAAGGTGGAGAGCTATGTAGAATTGTTAAGTGATTATGTTTTCTGAGTGGATAGACAATTAGATTATTCTTTCTGTGCCAACTGTGCTATGCAGCTGTGTTTTTTTTAATGGAATATAGACAAAGACCTTCTAAACCCAAGGACTTTTTCGATAACTTAGTGGGGTACTATTTTTATAGGATAATTGGTTGAGTAGTAGGTGCCTTTTAAAAATAATGGGTAGAGTCCAGCTAGAAACCTGTTTGTTTATAGAGAAATTTCTACACCCTGTCATTTAGCCTTGCAAACAAGCTCCAGGTAATGGTCTGCAAGTATTGCTTGTACCTACTGCCACCTCCCAGGACCTGCATGCTTGGAAAAAGCTCACGACACAATTTCCACCCAAAATAGGTAACACTGTAGTGTTAAGAATAATCAGGAAGATTTTATGACACCACAGCAACTCAGCCAATAATTGGGGAAAGGTGGGGGGAACAACTGACTTTCTCTGAATGTCACACCAACTTAGTAATTGGACATGTCTCAAAGACTGCAGCCATTATTTACTTCATGTTATGTCCCTTTTCAAAAATCTGCAGCTCTTTTAAGAAAGTAACAAAAGTACAGGGTTTTTGTGGCAAATCTATATCTGTGTTCTTTAATTTGATCCCAGATTGTTAATTTCTCTATAACCACAGTGCCCAACTAGGAGGGTGGTGGTGCAAAGAAAGGAGATATTAATCACACACACACGATAGCTTCTACGTTGCACATCTCATTCAAGGGAATGAGTACTTAATATAATTATCTACTAGCATATGAACTGTTACCTGGTAACATGTGAAATCAATTTGCTGCATTTGCCTAGTCTAAAACACAGGGAAAATTCTCAGAGGCATTGTGTTCCTTTCCCAGCTATCAGTCATGGATATTCATTAATACCATTACAGTTACCTGTGTAGGCTAGCATAGCTTAATGAAAATGTATTTCATTTAAAGGAGACTTCGTAACAGAGATCAAATGGCATAAATCACTTTTGGGAGGCATATGTAGTTGAGATACAGGCTAAAATCTATCCTATTTTACCTTGCATCTTAAATTCCCTTGTGTCATCTTACAGCCCATGTGCTGTTTTAGTGAGGCTCAGCTGTGCAATTTCTACCTTCCTGCAGGCAGTGATTCTTACAAGCAGACAATTACTGGTGTCAGCAAACATGTGGCTACGGTTCACTGTATGATTAGCTCTTAATATTTTGTTAAAGGAATAATTTGAGCACATCAGTGTGATTAGAGATAAACCATTTCTCAAGCGTGTCATGCCAGACTGTTTTAAGATTAAAGAGGTTGGAGTAAAATGTCATTTCCTGGCAGTTTAAATAAAACATTTAAAAATAAACAGGAAACAAGGGTTTAATTGTATCAGGTTGGAGTACCAGAGCCCAGGCCCCCAGATTGCTCTTAGGTAGCTGTGGCTCCTCATCTTTTACTACGACTATTCACTGGCCCTTTGTAATTCAAGGAGGTGTTGGCTACTGCTACACCTCCCAAGTGTTCTCTTATTGGATGGGCAAATAAGATAAAGAATCAACTGCCATAGCCCATATGCACTCACTGACCCCTCTTCCTCTGGTATTACACCCACCTGCAAGTGCTGATGGTAGAAATATGTGAACAAGCAAGCATGGGGTAGGTGGGCAGCAGCGGGATCTGGTGTGGGAGTGAGTGTGGGGATAGTCTAGATGTGGCAAGTGGCAAGCATCGTTGGCAAGGATGTGAAGTCACTGCCAGTGGCAGATGCTTATCTCTGGGAGACAAAGGCCCACATCATGTCAGGTCCTACACAGAAACTTGGATCCAGGCCTGAATTGTCTGTAGGAGTGAAGGAGAAAATTGATTCAGTTCATATATAAAGGTGAACCTACCAAATTCACACTTGCCAAAAACAATATGTGAACCAAACTGCAGCCATCCTTAAAAAATCAGACTGAGCCTGATTTCAGGATACAAGATTACCGTATGTGGTTGTACTTGAGTTTTCCTGTTTGATTCATTTTTACATGTGAACAATATGTATTGTCTTGCTGTATGGCATGAGACTGTCTTGCTGAAGTATTTGTATAAATATATCAGTTTTGAAAATGAATTAACACATTGGGGAGATTTTTTGTTTTGTTAGTGAAATGACATAAGCTTTTCTATGTTGTATAGTCAATGAGATAATTTATTCTTAGAGATGAGCCAGATGCCCTATCCAGACGAAAGAAGCAACTGAGGAACTCTGGAGATGGTGGGAAATGTTTCCCAACGTTGAAGAGTTTAACTGAATAATCACTGTGATGTTAAACTACCCAAGAGACTTTGGGGTTTTAGCAGCTAATTAAAAACAGGTGCAACAATCATTATTATATTGCCAAGCCTTTTAATTATTAAGGATGGGTTTTTAAATTATGACAGACTCATACTTGGTTTTCTTCGTACTTTCTTCTTTGCCGTGGGACAGAGTACTGAATATTATCTTCAGTATATAGTATTGATCTTTTGTACTCCTAGGAAGAGGTGTAAAAGCATGTACACTTAATAAAATGTGTACATGCTCCAATAGATAGTATACTACAGCCTACAATCAGATAGGGAATAACGATAGCCAAAAGCAAGAAATAATTTATTGCAGGGTGAGGGGTTGGTATTTTCCCAAACCCATAACTTAGGATGCATTCTCCTACTATTAATTACAGGTTAACACAGTACCAAATGTATTCAGTGGCTCTGCAGTTTGGATTTAAAAGACCTCTGCCTTTAAATCCAGATTTGGGACATGGCTAGATCTTTAGATGGTGTACTGTGTTCTGTGTTTGATCCTTTCATTTTCTGTATAATTACTGCAGTAACTCTGGTATGCAAATTCTTACATATTTTCCTATTGTACTTTTTCTGCTTGAATGACTGTTTCTAATTATAGATCTGTATCTTTTTCCAGCTATGGGGCTGATGGGTTTTGGAATATGATAGGAATATTATGTTAATATAATAATGATAATCAACTTTTGGAAATAAAGGGTAATGTAGGTTTTTCCTATATTACTAATTCAATTTTTCTTATAGATCAGGACAGGCATAGACTTTCTTCAATATGAAAAGGATCTCCAACCAGTTTAAGCTTACACGTTGGTGGGGCTCCATGTTCACAAAATTATTAATCTGTAAAGTTGGGCCAAAACATTAAAACAAATAAGTAGTTTACTGCATATGGAAAATTCAGAGTTATGTGTGCCTAGCAGCTCATTCCCAAATAGCGGCAATAGGATATCTTCTCATACTGCTGGGAGAACAACATTTCCATATTTAGTCTAACATGTGTAGTGGGTGGCCTATCAGTTACTTTGCTTATCCCTGGCATTTATTTTCTTAACATATCAAGATTTTGCATTGGGCTAGGGTAATAGCAACTGGTTCAAAATGGAACAGCCAAATTGTTAATGGGAACTGTTTGCCATGGGCATAAGGTAAAGGTAAAAGGACCCCTGACCATTAGGTCCAGTCGTGACCGACTCTGGGGTTGCGGCGCTCATCTCACTTTATTGGCCGAGGTAGCCAGCATACAGCTTCCAGGTCATGTGGCCAGCATGACTAAGCCGCTTCTGGTGAACCAGAGCAGCGCACGGAAACGCCGTTTACCTTCCTGCCGGAGCTGTACCTATTTATCTACATGCACTTTGACATGCTTTTGAACTGCTAGGTTTCCAGGAGCAGGGACCGAGCAACGAGAGCTTACCCCGTCGCAGGGATTTGAACCGCCGACCTTCTGATCGGCAAGTCCTAGGCTCTGTGGTTTAACCCACAGCACCACCCGCGTCCCGCCATGGGTATACTATATCAGTATTGAAAGCCCTGGAGACAATTTTGCTTCCATACTTGTCTTGGCCTTAAAAACCCTACATGACTTGATATCATGGTATCTGAAGACCATCGCCTTCCATGTAAGCTTGCCTGCCTGCCAGGATACTCATAAGAGGCCCCTCCACTTTCTGAGGTTAGCTGGGTGACTATGACAGATACGGCCTTTTCAATTGCCACTTATTCTGAAATGAAACGTAAGTGAAGCCAGTGCTATTTTTCTAGAAAAAGAGGTGCCAGAACACCTCCCTTATTCTCTTATAATGGCAATGGCACCCACCTGAGAGGTGCTGGAACTGAGTTCTGATGAGTTCTGGCTGAAAAAAGCCCTGGGTGAAGCACATGCTCTGATTATACAGAGACATTTCCCCTAATTTTCAGGATATCTCAGTTTTGAGTTAGCTCCATCATGTAAACAAATCAGTGATTTAAGTTAATTAAAGTGTTTCTTTTCTAGGATAATGCATTGTGTAAACATGCCTTTAATGGCAGAAATTATAATTAATTTAAATATATGCAATGTCAAATATTGATATTTAAGAATGGGCCATATTCAGCTATCTGATTCAATTTTTTTTTTAAGGAAACAAGAGAATTATTTATTTTTAATAGTATCCAAATATTCACTGTGCAATGGACCCTAATTAGCCAATTAAAAATACCACAATTATAACAAAACTGGAGTGAAAACTAATCAAAGGCTAACTTATATGCAGTAATCTGAAACCTTTTATTTTATCACTTCTAAATAATGCCTTTGCTTTAATTGTGCAAAGCAGTTTTTTTTAATTGGGAGGTTGTGTTATAGAGCAAACAGCTAAGCAGGGAATGGTACACCTATTGTCTCCATTTTTAATTCATAGTCTTTTTCACAGTTCGTTTACGTTTGGTGAGAGACATTTTTCTCATAGACACCTTGCAATTGGGGGAAAGAGAAGCTGGGGGATGTTCTTTCATTCTATTGCCTATTCTTTATGGGGGGGGTGACAGCATCACACGCGTAGGTCCTTTGTTTGTGCATTTATTTATTTTTATTGATATTGCGAGAGGTTAGGGGTTCCTGAGCTTGGTTGGTTGTGTTTAGTTGATAGCCGTGTGGCTTATCTGTGTGAGGGAGATGGGCTAAGTTGTTGGGTCAGTTTAGCCATATTCATTTCTATGCTGTTTGAGGGGATAGGTCATTGTCCTGTTGTGCTAAGTATGTAATAAAGGGGACCACATTGGCGTGAAGGCATTCTCCGTAGCTTGACCCCATGCTACTTTGAGTTTGTTGATTAACTTTTCTAGTAGGTTGATTTCCCATTCGTTTTGGTACTGGTGATCTATGTTCATTCGTGATAGGTCCTTCCAGTGGCTAGTTATGATATTTCTAGCTGCTGAGAGTAAGTGACTTATGAATTCCTTGTAGTGTGTGTTGTTGTCCTGGAAGATGTTTAATAGAGCGAGTTCTGGAGTTGTTTCTATTATCTGTTTTGTTATTTTGGAAATTTCCTGCAGCACTGATATGCAGAAGGAATGGACTTTGGGATATTGCCACCACATGTGGAGGTATGTGCCTATTGTGGTGGATCCTCTCCAGCATTTAGATGAAGTTCCTGTGCTAGCATCTGTGGTGTTAGGTACCATCTGTATATATGTTTTAGCGTGACTTCTCGTCCTTTGGCTGAGATGGACTTGAATGGTGGTTCAGTGTTTCCCAACCTTGTGCCTCCAGCTGTTTTTGAACTACAACTCCCATCATCCCTGACTAGCAAGACCAGTGGCAAGGGATGATGGGAATTGTAGTCCACAAACAGCTGGAGGCACAAGGTTGGGAAACATAGTCTAGACCATTGGATATGGTTTAATTCATGTCCTATGTTCTGCTCCTGTTGGTTGGTAATTGTGATAAGGTGGTCTGTAGTGTCTTGGAGTAGTATTTTATATATTGTAGAGACCACCCCTTTACTGTGTCCCTCTGTTCTTAGGAGGAGTTTCTCAAAGCTAGTCAGTGGCCTGCTGGCTGCTGTTTTCTATCCAGCCTTAGTACCCAGGCGTGCCAACTCTAGGGGGCTGAAGTGTCTTCAGTCCCCTCAATATTTGTTGGAAGGGGGAAGGGCCCCCTCAGAGGGTGGAGGAATCTGAGCGCAGAGCTGAGTGCAGTTCAACTTCAGTAGCCGGCTCTTCCAGAGGAGCGCTCAGCCTCCTCCAGACGCTGAAATCTTGGGGGCACCTTGGCGCCTCTGCCGGTATCCCTTATGTTTCAGGGACCACACTAGTCCTTATTCAGTAATGAACAAGCTTTAATAATTTACAAAGCATAAATTGTACATGCAAATACACCTTTATTAAGCAACTAAGGAATTCACTCCATATGACAGTATTGAAATATAAAAGCACTCATCAGTGCTTGTTTAGATTTTTCTGTTCAGTCTTTTGCAAATGTTTCAAAGCTTCCCCCAATCCATATTTATCCCCATTTTTAATCAGATAGTGGTGTCAGCTGTTTGAAGAAGAAGAAGAGAAATAATCCTAAGTGTCTATATCCCATTCCTTTGCATTAGCCAAAAGTCATTATACTCTTTTATAATAAATCATTTAGAAATATGGGTTTCTGATAGTTTACAATAAAAAAAGAAATGATAGAGAAGCAAAAAGGTTACATGATGACCAGTTGCAGTGGGAGATACAGAAGATGGCTTTGTGAGGGAATAGGCAAATAACAGTTCTCTTAGCAATTCAGGGGGCCTTGCTATGTCTGCTATGTCACATTTCTCTCAGATGAAATCACTTGGAATGGCCACAGATGGAACCTATATGACCAGCTCAGACATGGTCATTTATGAAACGGAATGAAAGAAAACTAAAGTGCTGTTAATGGTTGCCAAAGGAACCTATCAAATGGAAGTGTGAGTTTATTTGGTCATTACAACAGCCATATGGAAGATAGCAGGAAATATGTTTGTGGAATATATTCAGAAGGCTTCTGTGTACACCCCTAAAATAATGTGTAGATGTTACATGGTCGCACCAGCTCTTACTAGTTATAATTTATGCTGTTTTGTATAGATTCTGGGGTTCCACATGATAAGTTTGTGTGTGCAAATATGTATGTATGGCCCTTTTTTGAGCTGCCACAGTGATGACATTCCCAGAGGCTCACTTATGACTAATATGTTGTGGAAACTGCCCCTACGTCTGCAGTTTCACCCTCTTTCCAGATAGCAATCTGGATGAAGAATGAAACCTTCCCAGCAGTGTCCAATTGGCGGGACTTTCAAAGCTGGTTCTTATTCACAGTAGGATCATTTCAAGTTTCAAAGTATTTTATATCTCAGTAATTCTTACAATAGACCTGTTTGGTATATCAGTATTATTATCCCTCTATTGCAGATTTAGGAAATAGGGGCTGCTGGTATTATTCAAAGGAAGCTTGTCTAAAGCAATTTCGTGAATTTGTAGCTGAGCTGAAGTGTGAACCAGACATTTAACACTCATGTCCACTAAGCTATATTCAGATGTTACATTATATGCAAGGATAGTAGAATCATGAATCACTTCCATTTCTCACTAAATAGATATATGTAAAACACTCCTAGGAATTCAAGCTTCTGCAGTCCTTATATACACAGTAATTTTGGAATGAGCCCTAGAATGTCTTCAGAGCAGGTTGTCACCTTCACAATGGAAAGGGAGTGTGTTTGGATAGTCATCGATTATCTTCTATTTTGCTAGATAATATATGAAGCTAGAAATAATAATAAAGATATCTCTTTAAAATAGAGGAGAAAACCTATGAGTTATGCTTTAACTTATTCTTGACATCAATACTTGACAGTTGGAGACTTCTTTGAAATCGAACTTGTAGAACTTAGTATTTTAAGTCACAGAAGCTGTATATATTACCATTTCAGCTAAACATTAGCTCCTCATTAAAGTGTGTGGATCATGCTGCTGATGCACAGAAATATTTCAGAGCTTTTTGATCAAAAATTGAAAGCATCTTAATTGCGCCTCTATATTTTTTATTATAAAGATGGCTAACCACAGTGGGTGGGGTTGCATTTACTGTTTTATTCCAAAATATGAATTTTGTAAACATCCTGATTGACCCCAGTTGTATATTTTGTTTATTTGAAATGAGATGCTAACTCTTCTTGTAGTTGTATTTAATAAAAGGAATCCATTGATTATAAATAAATTCATTCAATTTGTTGGAACAGTCACTTTGATTTCCTATGAAACAGTATTTTGACTTTGAACAGCGAAGATGGGAGTGGGAACCTGTCTTACTTTCCTAACATAGGGTGGAGCATCCCAACACAAGGATAAGCAGCCACCAGGAATTTAGAGCATTAGCATGGAGGTGCCCATGTACCAAACGGTGATTAGCTTTAGGTGGTGAAGGGGACAAGGGAGAACCTGTTATTGGAAGCCATCTTTCAAGTCACTATAAACATGTTTGTTAGTTAATTTTAACGCTTGATGTTTTATGTTTTTAGATATGCTGTAAGCCGCCCAGGGTGGCCATAAGTGCAACAGAAACATGGTGGTTTTCTCAGTGTAGGCGAAATATTTGAGACTATCATGTGCTTGGGCTGTACACACACACATTTGAAAGTGAAATAAAAGATTGTGTGCCCACAGATGCAATCACATAATCCCTGTCCCAAAGTGCCTCCTACCTGTGTGCTCTAATTGCCCCGATCAAATAGAAGGAATAAAGAGGACTTGATGTGAGCCCAGCATGTACATATTTCTGCCTTTGCCTGACAGGTGAATGCCACTATTAGTTGGACACTGCTACTGCACACACAGAAAGAATAGTGCATTCCACATGCTGAATGTGCACTCAGCTTTAACAGTGCTTTGTGAGAATAAAACTGTTTTTGTTCATGGATCTCTCTCACTACACCAGGGTGATAGGTTTCAAAATGCAGTAATGTATGAGGCAGGCTGTTACAGTAGTTGTAGCAATGGAACAACCTCAATGTAAGTGAATTCTGACCTGGAAGTTCCATGGCTAATATAGCCATCTGCATAATTTAGAGCCTAATCCACACAATTTGTGCTGCAGGCACAAAACTTTGAAGATTCCTGTGCTAATCTCATTTGACAATTTTACCCCCTGTCATTAATATTCATAATTCTTTAAAACTATGTGCCATATTTTTAGACCTCCACATATGCTTGATTGTGAGAGAGTTTTAACTGAATTACAGGATGCTATTCTTTAAGGATTTGATTGGATATGACCTTAGTGAACTTTTATCAGCTGAATCTGGGTTTTCTGTTTTAGCCTGTTCCCTAAGGTTGTAGATTACTTTGACTAAAAACTTGTAGTCCCATTTTTATGGATATCATGACAAAAAGTGCCTAATCACATTTCAATTTTCTCTTTCACTTCACAGGTAGTACGTTCCTAGGCCTTACTGTTGTTTATGGATGCAAAGGTGGCATCATTTATCAGCAACAAAAGTTGCTTCACTTCTCTTATTGTGCTTCTCTAATGTTTTTCTAAGCTAAATAACAGATTTGTCTTTAAAGAAATGCTACGTTCTCTTGTCACTATAAATTCATGTCATCCAGGATAAATATAATTTTACTGCATTTCCAGTAAATATTTCTAACAATCAAAATGAAAGACAAATTGCCTTTAAATGTTTTACAGTTCTTCAGAGGGTTTAAAAGTATGGCTAGAAAGACATCTATTTATTTGAAATTTTGATTTTCTAGGTATTTTTCTGCTCCATTTTGTTGTCAGAATGTCAACAGTTTTCTTTACTACCAATTTCACATGATTATTTCTTTATACTTGTTAGCTCTTTCTGCCACTCTCTTGTCTTAAGTTGACTGGAAGACTAGAGTATTTTCATTAATGACATGTGGTGGCACTTTCCTTTATTGTTCACTGATGACTTTCTGACAGGGATAGATGATGTGCTTGGAGTTCCCAAGAAATTGTGATTCCATCTCTTAAAGGAAGAGCTTTGAGACAAGCCTGGTTATGGATGTGCCAAACTGACAATTTGACTTTTTTCCAAAACAAATGTGATCTAAAGTGGAAGTGCTTCATTATTGTTATTCTCAGTTGATGTTTTTCCTGACTCTCTGTAAAGAAAAAAAGTCAAACAAAAGCAATATCCTTTATGTTGACTCTAGAAAGACCCAGTATTTCAGTTTGCCCTACTGGAAACAGAGCTTGTTATCATTATGTGATTAATTTAGTGGTGGTCTTCCAGTAATTGCTGTCTTGATTGACACTCATTCAGATGGGGGATTCACATACCCCCAAGTGTTACTGGCTGAATTGAGGTTATGCAGCTTGAAGAGGTTGGGTCTGATCTAAATAAGTCTACCTTAAGATGGTCAAAGGTTTCCATAGAACAATGACAAATGTTATATTTCAATTCTAAACCTAGTTCCGCAGTTCTCCCCTTGTGGAAGGTTGGTATCTTTGCTTCTAAATCTTTTCAAGTGAGGTGGATTGAATTAAACCATGGTGACTTGAATCAGTAAATGTTAAGTTCAGAAAAGCAGTTCAGGGATTTGTCAAGAGAGCTCTTTAAATGGCAGGTCTGTGTGAACTGAGCTTTATACAGATACAGCCAGAAGTGGTCAACAGCAATTCCCATGATCTCAGCAGCTGCAAAAGGTGTTGTTGTAATAACTGCCAGCCATCTGTGCATCTGTGTACAACTGAGTTCAGCTAATACGTCTCCATCCTATCTCAGATTTGGGACAGCCAGGAAAAACTGCTTGGACAGAAAAGTATCTGGCTTATATTGGCTGGTGTTTTGCTTTATTGGCTATAGATAATCCAATCTACATCCATTTGAAGACAATCAGACAATTATCTTTCATTAATCTCCACAGACCCTATTTTCTGCCTGTGTATTTAGCAAGACTGTTATTCCAAACAAAACTACTTACCAGACTGGACAGGGAAACACTTGCCGATAGATAGATAGATAGATAGATAGATAGATAGATAGATAGATAGATAGATAGACCCACCCAGTCTTGAGATGCTTCAATAGCCTAAATGTGTGCTTTGTGAGGGTGCTTTTTATCCCATCACGTAAACTGTATCTCATTTTATAATATAAGTCACATGCCCCACTACATTATTTAAAATAGATCAGTAAGTAGTCTGCTTTGAATGAAAAATATGGTTTTGATGTAAAAGGGTGCTTAAATTTCCCACTTGAATTTCTCACAATAAATATAGTTTAATGCCTCCATTAGTTTGTATTTCTTTCTTTGTCATTTGAACTCTAGGAGATATATCCATGGAAAATATGGATGCTCAGAATAATCTATTTTGTCCTGTGTACAAAATACAGTACATAGATTGACCCCAGAGGACTCTTTGACAGGAATAGCAGGTGCAGCTGCATTTAGGGCCTATCCCCTTGGGAGAAAGCCATAAAAATAAACCTGGTCTGTTTAATTAATGAGTTTGAGGAACAAGAGTTGTAAAATGAACTTTAAATAAATGAAGAGAAACATTTTTGTTTTAACTTGTTACATTACAGGTGATAGTTTTGCTTAGAAACAAAAATGCATATTATGAAAAATATAATAGGAAACATTTGCCTGCCTTTCCAAATAATACAAAAGGGCACCCAATGGAATTTATTTGCAGCAAAATTGAAACAAATAAGTACCATTGGACTGTAGAGTTTATTGCAATAGAATTTCATATTAAAAGTGAGACAGGCATAATACCAGAGAACTGCTACGCCCTATAGTGGGTCATGCATGGATGCTACTGCTTCGAGTTTTGCCTTCAACGTTTTGTGGAATATTTTGTGCAATCTTCATAAACTCTACGGTGCTTTATTTAAGTGAAGGCACAAACCCAAAGCAAAAGACACAGAAAGCAGACATCTTGGTTCTTTTAACATGATCAATTTATTCCAGTGTAAATAGTGTTGCAATTAAGGATCACACATGGCAGTTTCAGGTCTTCCATAACCATTTCCAATGCTGTGCTACAAAGCTAGTGTATTATGGTGTATTATCCATAAATAGCTTTTACTGTTATTTGCCCCACTAGTAGTGTTCAGAGTGTATATTAGAATACACCTAAGCTTTCATGTCTTTGTTTTTATGCAACCATGCTATTAGTATTTTCCTGAGGTTTTTTTTAATTAAACGTACATTGTCAATTAGGATTAAATCTTTCATCATTTTGCATCTTAAAAATGTGTATTCATTTGCTACCAGAAATGTGAATAGTAATTGCATTTTCTTCCAGTTAATAACCGGGGCTTGACTTAATGGGGAACAGCAACAACAGAATTTAAAAGTCCTATAATTGTTGCCTAAAAGTGAATCAGCAGCAGCTCCCATTTATCAGTTAATGTACAATGCTTCACTGTTGGATACCTGATCAAAACATGGAAAGGGGGGAAATACCAAGCCCTTGGAGCCCACAAGTTGATGTAGAGGAGGATGTGGGAAGGGGGGGCAGGGAGAGAAACAAGGTAGCCCAGTTGACTACATAGATAGATTGCATTTATAGTGTGTGTGTGTGTGTGTGTGTGTGTGTGTGTGTGTGTGTGTGTAACTATTCAGAAATAAAACGTGCTGATATATGTGGCATTGAATCTAGCATTACAGCAGCTATTCAAAATGACACAAAGCACAGTAGGGATTGCAGTGGGGAGTAACTTTTTTTTCCTCTTGCAGTGTTTGAAATCTTCCCATTAACTGAACACAATTTGCAACAGCAAACATATGGATCATTCTCATTAAAAATAAAGAAAATTGTTTGAAATAAACCTCAAAGAAGGAGAACAAGAGTCTCTTTTTACTTCAGGAAATGATTCTCTTCTTGTTGTTAAGACAGAGGAGTAATGGAGTTAAATTAGAGCAACCGTCAGTTTGATAGGTTTAGTGAGAGATAAAGCTACAGTACAATCGCCAAGCTCACTCAACTATGGAGAGAGGGAAAGAAATAGCAAGCTGGTTAAGTAACCTGCGTTTAAATAATGATCTGTCCTCATTGCTTTCCATCAAGCAAAGCACTTATAACTGGTCGTATGCTTGATGAGAGCAGGAAAAAGATCTGGTTTGATGTTGGTTTTTCAGTTAATTGTAGGATCATGGAAGCAGGTTATGCCTGGGAGTCTGTAAAAGAAACAAAACACCTATGTATTATTAAGGCTAGCCAATTACTTTTAAGATAGCAGTCAAAGGAAAATTTCACATTTGTTTATATTGTGCTAAGGAAAAACTTGCCTTCATTCTGCTTTCACTCTCTGATGGTTTATCTAATAACTTGAGTCACATAAAGAAATAAGATCTACCTTTTGTATTAACACAAAGGGCCATTTTGCCAAGTATTCTGACTCTAGTTGTGACCAGCCGGATAGTCCTTCAGGACATTCAAGAGGGGCCCTTCAGCACACAGGAAAGAGAAGGAAGAAATTATCTCTGAAAATACTGTTTACCATCCCACATCTTGTGGTAATGAATTACGCAGAATAATTGCTTGTTTTGTGAAGAAATGTTAATTGCTTGTTTTGTGGTGAGCCAAGGCAGCCTGGCAGTGGCATGCTAATGGGGACTGGGCACACTTGTGGGCCACGGCAGCCTGGGTGGGTGAGAGGTGGGGATGGGGCAGCATGATTCGAGTGTGTCTGAGATTTGGAACAGAAAATATGGGACCATATGCCATGCCAAAGTAGCTCCTGAATCCTTTCCCAGCTGAGAATCAATGCAAGCTGCAGAAAAATTGCTGGCTTTCCTGACTGACATCCTGCATGTTTACAGATGCAAGCAAGCGAACGAGCGACCTATGTACAGTGGTACTTTTGTTTACGAACTTAATCCGTTCCCGAAGTCTGTTCTTAAACCAAATCTGTTCTTAAACCGAGGCGCACTTTCCCTAATGAGGCCTCCTGCCTCTGGCCTTCCACAATTCAGCTTCTGTTCGTAGACCGAGGTAAGGTTCACTACTTCCGGTTTTGCGGAGTTCATAAACTGAATAGTTCGTTAACAGGGCTGTTCGTAAACCGAGGTACCACTGTAAAGCCTTTGTCAGAAAAGGTCACCCAGCTCAGCTTCAGACACCCCCTTTGGTGATTTCAGGGGTGTGACTGGGCTCAGCTGATTTGGTGAAAAACTCCAGAGTTCTTCTCAATGTACTTGATTCTGTATACTCGATTCTGACCAAACTAAGTTGCCTAGGAGTATACATTTTCAGAGTTAATGCTAAATATGTAACCTCCGGTAAATAAGCCACCATAGTTGCTAGAAGGCCATGAAAATTTGTGTCCCAGGATTTTTAGACTCGCCTACCCAGCTGAAACCTAAGGGGAGCATTGGTTGTGAGGTGTGAAATATATTGGCATTATTTTCTGCTCTCCTACCCCACTAGGTTGGTGTCAACCCTTCTAATATAAGTAAGGGGTGTTATTGCACATGTTTTATAATCAGCTGGCATCTCCTGCCCTTGATCTTATTCAGGATACCTTTATCCTGACTGCACCTATTGATTCAGAAAAGTGTGCTTCTGTAATATTTTATAAATATAATGAAATCTTTCTTTTATTTTCTAATGTGGATTACTGAACTATCTTCAAATAATGAAAATTCAGGGATGACTCTAAAAATAATTCATTTTGGTGAACAAAGCAGAGACAAAGACCATTATTAAGAAGCAATAGTGGTTTTGCTGCACATTGCAAAGAATAATTTGCATTACATATGATAAGGTATTTAGCTTATTTAAGCTGAATACTTTTGTTGGTGACACCAGCAAATATTTGAGAACTTTTTTCAGATTCAGGAACTTAGACAACTCCCACCCACCCCAATCACCATGTTAGCTAACTATTTTTGTTGTTGTTGTTTCTTATAGCTTCTATCCTATGAATTTACATTACAATAAATTGCACCATGGTTCCACCTAGGCCAGTAGTGTCCACTTTAAAAACAGCTGTTCAAGAAATGCTCCTGTCTAGTGCCCAGTTTCCATCACCACCACCATACAGTGGTACCTCTGGTACCGTTCCGGAGGTCTGTTCTTAACCTGAAACTGTTCTTAACCCGAGGTACCACTTTAGCTAATGGGGCCTCCTGCTGCCCCTGCACGATTTCTGTTCTCATCCTGGGGCAAAGTTCTTAACCCGAGGTTCTACTTCCGGGTTAGCAGAGTCTGTAACCCGAAGTGTTTGTAACCTGAAGCGTTTGTAACCCGAGGCACCACTGTATAGACTTGGTACTAATCTTACCAGTGAAATTGGGTAGCTGTCTAGTAAGCAGGTCAGGGAACAAGATTTCCAAATTAGCAGGGAAGCTGTACAACTACAGAGTGAAACTGAGCACTGAGTCACATGAAGTGTTGGATGAGCAACTGCTATACATAAACTTAACAGCTTTATACTGGGCCTACTACCCCAACTCTTCCTGAAACATCAGTAGGATGCCTCCAGAGTACATGTTTGTTTTAGATTCCTCCTCCTAAGTAGGGTTCAAGGAATTGAGACATCACACTTAGTGCATTACAGCATAGATTGCACATTGTATTTACACATTGCACAGCTAAAACATATCTTGGTGGGTGGGGAGAACCTGCAGAACTCTGTGCCCAACAAGATATAATATTCTTCCAAGATTGCATGATAATAAAACTTGTGTGGATTGCAAAATAGTTCAACAGAGAACTTGAATTGGTCTGAATTCAGAGGCCATCTGGGGTCCCCACCCCATTTTACCAAAAAAGTAGGAAAGTGCAGTCAGAATTTGTAATATCTTTCTTTTGTAACTTGACCCTTTGTGCTCATTATTACTGAGGAACATTTTATTATTCTTGGGAAAATAATTTTAATGAATACGATGGTAATTTATTTTTAAAATCACATCCTTATTCTAATTTGTAATTAACACAAATGGCCTACTATTTTTATTGAGCATGCCATTAATATTGAGAGGCTTGGTATGGTTAATGAAAAATGTTATATTTCAAATAGCAATTTGAAAGCATTTATAAATCAGTTTGTTAACTCAATGTTGTTGGGGTTTTTTTTAAAAAAAAAATGATAGTGGTGTATATCTTACAGCTGTGCCAAATATAAAACTTTGCCTTTGTTGGGGCTTGAGGAATTTTCTTTAGCTTTTTCTGGTATGGCAGATCTTTACAGATTGATCCTTTAAAATCAGCTAACATTTAGGTTTCTCTTAGAACTTGATAAGAAGCATTTTGCTTTCCCTGACAATATATTGTGCAGTCCAATCATTTAAGTCAAAGGCTCTGAAATCCTCAAATTTCTGCAATCATGCTTCAAATGTACAATGTCATCCTCTCTCTTCCTGATGCCCCTTCCTCCAGTCTCCTTGTGGGAGGGGATTTGATAGCAGGTAGAGGTGGGCTGGATGAATGTGAACACTGCTGAGACTGCTGGTCCTTATGTGAGTTCAAGCAGAGGTACTTGCATAGCCAAACATGCCAACACTAAATGTGCATTCCAATCCTAGCTTATGTAGATATAGATATGAATGGTTTTGTTGTCATTTCTACACTGTACAACCAGCTATACAAACCAATTTATAAAGATAAAAACAGTATCTGCATGATAAATAGCTACACATAACTGCCTTACTGAGCCAAACTTCCACACAAATAAATAAAAACAGTTGCCTTGTGTCAGCCTTGAGCACAGGATATAACCTTTCAGGTTAAGAAGGAACCTCAATAACTTAAGGAATAGGCTGTTGCATTAGATCAGTGGATCATCTAGGCCAGTATGCTGTTTCCCACAGTGATTAGCCATATGCCTCTAGGAAAATCCACAAGAAGGGAATGAAGGCAAGAGCCCTCCCCAGGAGTACCAGACCTTTGTGTTTGCCATGTTCTTTCTAAGGACAGTTTACCTCTTTGGGGGACAGTGGCGATTGTGGCCTGGTGCGGCCTTGGTGAGCCAGGGGGAGAGGGGGTCTGTCACCCATTGGCTTTGGCTGGTCGCAGAGCATAGCTGTCAATGTTTCCCTTTTTTAAAGGAAAATTCCCTTATTCCGAATAGGATTCCTCGCAAGAAAAGGGAAAAGTTGACAGCTATGTCGCAGAGCTCTCAGGATTGCCCACTCAAATATTTTTTTTAAACTGGCCAATTATGGCTTTTGAAGGGAGGAGCCAAGCCTGCTGGAATCCTGGCTGTGCTTGGGGCAGGCTGAGCATTTGGGTATTGCAGAGTTCTGTCCAGTGGTCCAGACAGGTGCAGTCAGGCCATAGAACACCCAACTGGCATCTGGGTAGGATCGCCTCATTTAATCTGTGTAATGATAATCCCTAAACCCAGGATCACCGCTAAAGGAGTAACCAATCAGAAGGTGGGTTGGTTGATTTAGGATACTTACCCAGTGCCTATGCCAAAACCTACTACAGTGGTACCTCGGGTTACATACGCTTCAGGTTACAGACTCCTCTAACCCAGAAATAGTACCTTGGGTTAAGAACTTTGCTTCAGGATGAGAACAGAAATCGTGCTCCGGCAGCGCGGCAGCAGCAGGAGGCCCATTAGCTAAAGTGGTGCTTCAGGTTAAGAACAGTTTCAGGTTAAGTATGGACCTCCGGAACGAATTAAGTACTTAACCCAAGGTACCACTGTATATCTGTAAACAATAAAGTTATGGCCAATTTTAATCCCCCATTATTGACAGGCCAGTTGAAAATGACTATTTCTTCCAAATTACTTGGCAGCAGGGGAGAACTTTGGTAATCTGGTACTATGCCCAAAATTTGGTGCCCCCAAATGGATCTTCTCAATTTTGCACCCCCTCAGTTTGACTCCTTGTGCGGGGAAACCGCCTGCATTGCTGTAAATCTGGTGCTGTTGGCAGCCTGCATCTTCTCAAAGGTCTTCCACTGTTCTCATTTGGTGTGGGTGCATTCTGTGTGCTTGGCTACTAAATTCACCGTTGCTGAAAGATCAAGTCACCACAGTCTTTAGCATGCCATGAGAAGTGCATTGTGTAATCAGTTCAAGATGTTGTGCTGTTTTCCAAGCACAGTAACAGGGAGAAAGGAAATGCCCAAAGAAATTAAAAAGTTAAAATTTAAACACAGACAATTACAAAATGTCCATCATACCTTATCTCCTCAGTTTTCAACATTTCTCTTGTGCATGAGAAATATAATATTTAGAGCATCCATCAACCAGTATATACTCACTGATTCCAGAAAGGTTTCCCACTCTCAGAAGCCAATTATTTCCATGTAAAGGGAAGCACAATGAGAAGCTGGTTTTGTAGGAAAAACAATTTTAAATTAAACATTAATTGAATGAAGTTTAAAAGCTTCTTTTACATACATTTCAATATATATATATATATCTTTAAGGGCTTGTCACAATGTATTAACCTGGTGAAATGCTAAAATGTCATGTGCATTACATGTATAGGATACACTTGGCACTTGGCTGTCAGCAGGGGGAAACTTCTACAACTAATTTCTGAGGAACTGCAGGATGAAAAGCAAAGCAAAGAAAAAAGAACGGAGGGGAGATGGGGAGGGGTGTGTGTGTGTGTGTTTGTTCAGTCTCCTGCCCAGATGAATCCTGAGTTTACTCAGATGGGATTTGCTTATGATTTTCACCTTTGAAAAGGGAGAAAAACATAAAAGGCAGGCATTATGCCACACATTCAAATGTACAGCTCGTTAATGTTGCTTCCACAATTACTGAAGGTTAGTAAAGTTGGAGCCTTTTTCTTTGTCAGTTTATTTGTTTGGAAATAGCTGTGCCTTGCATTATTGTGGGTAATGTTTTTTGGACCCGGATTCTCCTGTTAGGCTAGCAGATCTCATTATTTTTTATGTCAGAAGTCAAGAATAATATTAGTATATAGATGTACTTGCACCCACAATTGTAAATCCAAGTTTTCTTTTTAACAGAAAGAATTTAGGCCTCACGTTTGTGAGAGGAAATTTTGAATGTGTAGTCTAATAATTTCCCATTTTGCCCCACCCCAAAGGCAGCAAATAATCTTATTAAAACTACCTTTTAAGTCTGTGTAATTTGAAATACGCCCCCCCGCCCCAAACAAAAATGATGTATATGTGTGTGTCGTCCGTCCCCCCCGCCGCCACCGCCAGCAAGATTCTCCCTGTATTAGGAATGGTTTGGGATATTGTGATAGAGATTGTGAAAGAGTTGACATAAATTGTCCCCTCCATTACTTTGAGCAAGCCATTGTTTCTGGTTATCTGAATTTGTTAATCTGGGTATTCCGAATTGCTTTATAATTGCTTTATCAAAAGTTCAGGCTGGATCAAAGTGGCGTGAGTGGATGTCTACTCCTGCAAGGGGGGGCTCCTCTTCATCTCGCAGTCTCCTGCAGAGCCCCACACCCTCAAAACCTGATTCACAGGGTTTGGGGGGGGGACACATGGGGTGGTGGTGATGAGAAATTGGAAGACATTGCAGAAGCAAATATTTGTTGCACAAATGGACAGACATCATTTTAACATTTTAACCTTTTAAAATTCTTTTGCAAATGGGGAAATGGTTGGAGAGAGAATATGTTGTATATGGGAATGCAAAGGAAACGGAAGTATATCAAAGTTTTACCCTATGCTGCTAAACAGAATAAGCTCAAACTATGCCTTTAGAAAAAAAATGCAATTATTCAAATAATACTGTTGAAAATTGACTCTGGAATCATTCTGTGACCCTTTCCTACAGGAACATAAGAACAATCCATTATGTGTTTCATACTTATATTTTAACAGGACTAAAATGAGGATTTATTTTTCCTTCCATGTGTTTCTTGTCATGCACATAGTTACAACAAGTTGCACTTAATTATCACATTAATTAATAATGCAGATTCCTGGACCTACTTGGTCAGAGCTACAGCATAAAGGAATAAGAGAGAAGAGCAAGCAAAGCATACTATGGTTTTACACTGTTTTAAAATGGGATCAGGTAAATTCATTGTGAATATAAATAGTGTTAGGCGTGATAGCTGTATGCTAACTCCAGGATCAGAGTGGAAGTCCTCCAAGTCTGTTTTAGTTGTCTGCTCTTGCTCTGCCTCTTTACATGAGAACTTCCTCCTAGCATCCCATTCTAGATTTCTGTGTGGCTCTTTTGTTGTCTTCTCAGACTCGGTGTGTTCAAAACAAAATATTTATTTTTCATTCAAACGTAATTCTATTTTCAAATACACTGTTCATCGTGTAGAATCGTTCTGCCTGAAAAAAGAAATACAAAAGGCATTCATCCACCTTGTATCGGGGCTATGCTTTTTTCAAGCTTTAAAATGTAAGAATCTCCTTGGGAAGGATTATTTGTTTCCTTCCTAGATTTTGAATTAACATTATTTGAAAGCGGGAGAAACTTAAAATAACACAGTTGATGGCCCTTTGCTGAATAATAAAGGTTTGTATTTAAAATAACCTTGAAGGAATGTGCTTGTCATTTGTATCTCAGCCATTCATAATTCATCACAATTATTGCTTCAGTATCTAAGTAACATGAAATATACAAGGTGCCTGTGAAATTCAAGTTATTTAACAGTCAGTTGCAAAGTGCAAATTAGTAATTCCCAATTTGCTAAGTATGATTTAAATATCATGGTAATGACAACCAGCCTTCTAGTTTCTAAGAATGTGTAAGCAGTTGTCCTCTGATGCATCCCTCCATCTCAGCAGCACACAACTGACTCCAAAACCAAGATATCTTACCAAGAGAAGGTGGCAAATGCCCATTGTTGCAGATTGCTTTCACTTCTGAGTAGGGGCCATCACAGTGAGGAATCTTGGGTTGGTTTTTCCTTTCTTGATTTTGAGAGACAGATAGCTTAATAGTAGGAGCTTTTCTTGATAAGTAAATCCCACTTGCTGGGACGTACTTTAAAATTCATATACCTAAGAGTAATCTTAGCATGACATTTAAAAACAAAAAAAAAAACACCAACTATGTAGTAATGGAATAGCATCGTTTTCAACCATTTTGTAAAATGAGCATTTGGAGTAGGATGCTAGAGTATTCTATGTGTAAATTGGAAATGAATGAAGTGCTGATAGGGACCATCTTTTGAGGTGTCATGGAACAGTTCAAGCTGTACTTTATTTCTATATCCTGTATTATTTGATTGTGAGCAGAAATAGTGTGTTACTATAAACTTCCTGAAGCCATGGGAGGACAGCATTCTTTTTGCAAGTTTTGTTTGAAAATTTGAATATATATGTACTTTGATTCATTATTATTTAGAAGTAAAAGTCATATTTCAAATCTTTTGAAACTGCAGATAAAATAATTAGTGGAAACAGGTTTAAACAGGGGAGTGGGATTGTTATGTTAGGTAAAGTGAGACACGGGTTAAGAAGGATTGAGAATATATATATATATATATTTCCAATGGGGTGGCCCCACCAGATATCAAACAATTTCTGAAAAATAAGCCACTACAAACTAGTTATGTTTTATTCATGTTATTATTATCATCAGCAGCAATAATGGAGGTATTGCTGTTATTTATTGCATTAATGGGCATACGTATGGGTGATTCACAGCAAAATTAGTTGTATGTTTCTTTGGCATCTTGAGAAATGAAATATTATTTGTTTCTAAGTTTATGTGCAGGTGGGGTTTGGGGTTCCTGTTTTCTGCTGTGAATGTAGTAATAACCAGCATCATGTTCAGGAAATAAATTAACAGATGTATTGTCCCAACATGCTTGAGGCTAGCCTGAGGAGCTTGCTGCTCTTTAGAACAGTAGTTTGATTCCCACATTGTCTGATGAGCTGAGCAATGTAAATCGCTGTGGCTATCAATTTCCTCAGTTCTTGAAGTGGTGGAAAGTAGAACTTGGGAGAGGAAAGGAAGTTATTGTTTTTGTACATCTCCAGGCAGAAGCCTACTGAGACTCTTTGTATTATTCTGAATACTGAGTATATCAGCCATCGGGAATATTATATTAATATTAAGATTATCCATGTGCACTCAGAGGTTTCCAGCCTAATCCTAAGACTTGCTGTGCAGCCAAATACTGAAGAATGGACACAAAAGTTAGTGCAATTATATAAGGTATTATATTGTTGTAGCATTGAGATGGGGGCGTGAATGTTGTATTTGGGACCCAACCAAGTCTCTTATTTTGTATCTGTAATATGGGAGTTTGTAGTAGTAGGGACTGCTGAAATGGCCAAACCAGTTTTCTTGTTTAGTTAATGGTCCTAGCCAGGCCTGTAAGCACGGTATTTAAAGAGTTGGTCAAGTACAGATATGTTGGCATGACAACAATTGTCTGGTGATGCCCTTTCAGGAGAGGTAGGTTCACATCATCTTGTAGGCAGGAGAACAATAGTGCAAGAGCTAGCATTTGTCTAGGGTGCTGGAGGTGGGAGGACACAGAGGCTTGTCTTGCTCTCTGTGCTGAATTCAAAGCTATGGCTCTGGAACACGCCCCCCCCCAAAAAAAAACCTATTGGGGAAGAAAGACCTATTCAAGTATTAATGCTGTGCATCCTACCATCTTGTGCTCAGATTATATACAGTGGTACCTTGGGTTACAAAAGTTTCGGGTTACAAACACTTCAGGTTACAAACTCAGCTAATCCAGAAGTAGTACCTTGGGTTGTGAACTTTGCCCCAGGATGAGAACAGAAATTGCACAGCGGCGGCAGGAGGCCCCATTAGCTAAAGTGGTACCTCAGGTTAAGAGCAGTTTCGGGTTAAGAAAGGACCTCCGGTGCAAATTAAGTTCGTAACCCAAGGTACCACTGTATATGTGTGTGTAAATAAAGCCATTCATTCAAAGGGAAACCAAAACCTGGGTAAGAACTGGAACTCCTGAAGTCTCTTGGTGCTTAGGAATTGAGGTACATGGAACAATATTATACTTATTTTTCAGTAAAACTATAATGCATAAACAATAATATTAAGTCCAAGTAAAATAATTATGAAAGAAAGACAAAACCAGGTGGAAAGTGGAAGTATATTTCCTTGTATTCACATACATATGGACCATGATTCCATTGCTGCTTTTCTTGCTCATGCTGCTTTGCTTACTGTAATTGTAATGAGGTGGAATTTTGTGTGACTAGATTAGCAATGGTAGGATAGTGCACTTATTTTGCAATTATGAAGACAATATCTATTCCTGTTAAACCAAGGGGCCCCTGCAAATTCCCTCAATACTCCATTTCATTGCTGCTCCCACCTGGTTTTCAGTTCTGTATGTGGGGGGTGGGGGTCCTGTTTTGGCTGCATATGTGAGAGCCCTAACAGCCTGAACATTGAAAACAGAGGGAATTATGGGATACAATCTAGCCAAAGTACCCTTATGTGTCATTCATTTCAGTGGAGAGTTAAGCAATTACTTAACCCTCTGCCACTGAAAACAAAGGTGTTTTTCGAGTTTGGGTTGAGTTCTTTTTATTGACTTCCATGCAATAGAAATGCTCTCTGTGCTGTGCTTTGTCTCCTTCTTGCAATGCAGTTTAGAAGCCGCAAGCTGCCTTCTCAAGGAAACTATTTCAGAGTAATCCTTCTGAGGATTTCAGCCTCTCCTTGTATATGTTGCAGTACCATCTCCGGTCTTTTTAGTTTTGACCCAATTCTGAAACATTCAACTAGAGATGGTTCATTAAGTTTATAGTGATACTGCAAGACAATCAAAATTCCACTAGCTATTTCTCATTCTTTTTCAGCAAAAGGGTATACTTATTTATCATCCTGCATTTAAAAGCAAGTAAAGCTTTATTTTTTTAAGTGCTTCATAGGCTCATATAAAATCTTAATTTCTGTTCCTATTACAGAATATTATTGGGCTTGTTCTTTATTTTAAGATTTTTATCCAGCTTGGCTAACCCTGGTTGATCAGTATTTCAAAACAGTGATATATACTGAAGTCTTCCCATATTTAAGCAAGTAATTCAGTATGATACATGGGTACAACTGCTTTAACTATAGGGCAGAACCTTAGTGAGTTATCTGCTGATTCAGGACCAAAGTATACATGACATTGTCACATGCTTCAACCAACCTGGCCACATTACTTCGGAGCAGGGAAAGAGAGTATCTGGATTGGAGCCTTGTACAGGTTTGCAGAAAGTAGCACTTTAGGAGACAGCTGCTTTTTCTCCAAAATAGAAACAACCAGCAAAAGAATGCTTGCTTAAACATATAAGTTTGGCCCTCAGTGCATCTTCTACTACAGACCACAAAGGGGAATGTTTCATCTGCAAAAGTTACGGTGTTCTGTACCTTTTTCCTACATGTTCAGACAGAAGGTTGTTGGCTGAAATACTTGTTGGTTGATTCAGGGCTCATCCACAACATGCCTAAAGTTGACTTGTAGGTCACTTGACATGATGTTTGGTTGCAACTTGCAAGTTGTTTTGGGTTACCTTGGGCCAGATAAAGTGACTAACAAATTCTAATGATGATGATGGCGTTTCTACTAATATGTTGGCTTATCTGAATCTAAAATCTATTTTTTCACTAACCAATGGTAACATTAAAAGGTTTTCTAATTTAGTGTTGAGGTCTTCTCATTTCCCCCTGTCTCTTCTCATCTTTGCTATTGACCCCTCCTCATCCAGACAACACCAACCCTACTTACCTCATTTCTTTCGTGTTGTTTTTTTTAAAAATATTTTTATTAGTTTTTACACATATTAATAACAATACAAAACAAACACAAACATCAAAAACAGACAACAAAAATTGACTTCCCCATGCCTTCCCTTCGCCACATCCTTATTTTACCATTTTTTCGAGCAACTCATCAATCAGTCTTTGATTAAGTCCCTTTTGGATTTCCCTAAAGTTTAAGATTTACAGCTGTAGTTCTTTGTTTCCTACCCCTTAACATCTTATCAGTCCACAATTTTACAGTAATTTTTTAGATATACTTTAAATTTCCCCCAGTCCTCCTCCACTGTCTCTTTCCTCTGGTCACGGATTCTGCCGGTCATCTCTGCCAGTCCCATATATTCGATCACCTTCGATTGCCATTCTTCCAGAGTAGGTAATTCTTGCATCTTCCAATACTTTGCCAACAGGATTCTTGCTGCTGTAGTTGCATACATAAAAAATGTCTTATCCTTCTTTGATACCAGTTGGCCGACCATGCCCAAGAGAAAAGCCTCCGGTTTCTTTACAAATGTCCACTTAAGGACTTTCTTAATTTCGTTATAGATCATTTCCCAGTAGGCCTTAATCTTGTATAATTTGCTGCTGAAATGGAATACACAGGATGAAACAGTGAAATCAGCTATGATTAAATGGGCACAGGATATTGGTCATGACATTATGTTTGACGACTGGGAACAGTTATGGACCACCGGTGTTAAATTTACGGCATGTAATGCCCTGAAAGAGAATATAATGAAAATGATCTATAGGTGGTACATGACCCCAGTCAAACTTGCAAAGATTTACCATTTGCCCAATAACAAATGCTGGAAATGTAATGAGGCTGAAGGTACCTTTTACCATCTTTGGTGGACCATTTCTTTCGTGTTGTTGATGCTGTTAATTTCTTGGTGAATTTACTGTACATTGGGTGAATTTACAAGTCCCTTTGCACTTAATGGGGCTTACTTCTGAGTAGGAGTGCTTGAGGCTGAGTTGTTATATGTGTTAGTCAGTAACGATTGCAGGATGGATTTTCCTTAGTCTGTTTGTAAGATAACTAGTAGTTCTGGGGCATGAAGTTTAGTGCTAGCTTACTTGTTCATTACTGAGAGGGATTGTTTGAGGAAGAGACATACCCCCTCCCCAGCTTGCAAACCACACACACTTTGGCAAAGGAACAAACCCAAAGCCCTCTTTTCTCTCCCTACTCCTTCAACTTGCAAAACCTTTCCTTATTTCTTTTTCTCCTATTCCTTCCCTCCCATTAGGATCCAACTCCTAGGGGTTGTGGGGGCTTTGGCCCCACAATAAAATATTTGAGGGGGTCGGGCACCCCAAAGTTGATGGCCATTGCCATTCAAAGGGTGTGCATGCACTGTGTCATGTGACTGATTATGAGGGGTGGGGCTTACCTGGGGCCCCACAATATCTTATTCAAGTTGGCACCCCTGGGCAGCAAATGAGCCAGAGCTGATACTCAAGCTGCTCAGATAGACCAAGCTAGGCTGCCACCCTTGCTTCAGTGTGTGCATGGCCTCTATTTTCCCTAGCATCCCAGACACCTGCATGCAAGTGGCAAATGGGCAAGGGAGGAAGGCAGGCTGGCTAAGATAGAGACCACGCTGGAACCTGGCTCCTTGCTTCTCATGGTCGGGGTTTGTGCTCCTTCTAAGGTATTTACAGCAATAACGTGCAGCACAGTCTAGTAATAAAAAAGAAATAATATTGTTGCACGCCATCCCAATCTCTGAGCAGTGCAAGATTGCAGGGGTTCCAGGCGTTTACTCAAAGCTCGTGTTTCCTTCGGAATGAGGGAAAGACTGCGGTGTCTTTATGATATATAGTTTTCACACTTGCTGGATCTAGGGCTTAGAAGGGTCTCAGCAGTCAGGCTACCCCTGCCAACTAATAACAATTTGATGAAACACATACCCCAAAAGCACCCACACAGCACATGAATTTCCCTTCTTTCTACCAGAAGCAGTACACAGTGAGAGGTTTGTGGGGTATTGCTTATGCAAAGCCACGGGCAGAAAATTATAACGGGCAATGTTATACAAAATATGCAGATGTGTGTTCCTTGTAAGAACAGTTTGTGGGAGCAATGAACAAACCACATACGTATGGAGGCACAGAGGGCTATAGTGCACAAAATGGATTTGAGATGTGGATGAGTCCTTCGTGTCTGTGCTCACAGCCAGAGATTCAGGAAGTATGTCTGGAAAAGGATGTTCATGCACCAACTGAGGCTGAGCAAGCTGGTATTGATTCTGCAGTTATTTCAATGGATATGTGTAGGTGCAGATCATTGTTAAAGGACAGATTAGCCCAGTTCAGGTCTATACAATGCACAGTATTAGATATACAGCAGAAGTGCAACCAGTCTCCAACAGCTGGCCTAGAGTGTATTGACAATTATATTGGTCATGGTGTTTGGAGCTGCTAGACATGTACTGATTACCTGGGCCATTCACTGTTGCTAATATGAATGTGTGCTGTATGAGGTGGAGCTGAGATTGTCAGGAAAGAATGTCTCTGCTCAGCAGCTTGAAGATGCTAAGCTGCCACAGAAATGTTAACAGTCCAAGAAATACAAAACAGGCAATTATGTAATCATTTCAATGTAATTAGTAATTTCCGACTCTGAAAAGAAGGGTAAATCAAAGTAGCATTGGAAGCATAGCCTCAGTTTAGAGGATGTTTCCATTGCACACTTTTTCTATAACAGCTTCTCTTCAAGCTTTCCCCCAATATTTATTTTAGTCTAATTAGCTCTTACCTATATCTCTGTGAAATTCTGTATGCCTATTATTGTGTTAGTATTGTCTCATGTCTTACCAACAGGTGCACGATACTATTTTTTTTAATCATGTGATGTTTGGAAACCAGATTTTGTGGCATGGTAGAATTTCTAAATGAAGATAAATTTAAACTCCTTTATCTTAAAATAAGCACATTTCCTGCCTTGTTCTTAATGTTTCATATACGTGCCTATGCTGTGAAAGTATGTATGTATGTGCCTGGCTCTACAGTATGGAACTGACATTGAGTGGTCAATCAGCGGCCTTTCTGTAACTAAAATGGTGTGCTGACCTATTCAGACATGGAAGCAAAATATCATCTTTGCTTACCAAATGATGTAAGAGAAGAATAATTATAGAATCAAATACAAAATTCTTGTTCTATGTATTAATGAACCTGGTGCCAGAAACATTTAATGTATTCCTATAACCATTGGAGAGTAAGGATAGTAGGTAAGATGGAATAGGATGCTGCTCACAGCACTGGCTGTTAGTTTAGAGCCTGTGGAGAAGCTCTGACAGCAATGAGCCTACAGCAAAGTTTGTAGAGAGAGAAGCACCTAGTGAGCCAAACATGTGGGCCCAGAGACAAAGGGGGTCTCTGTTGTGAGCTATTAAAAGCCCCTTAGTTTTTGAGAAGGGGGGAAGCCACAAAGAAAGAAGCTGAATGTTAACCAGGCGGTGAACTGGGTTAACTTTCTCTTAACTGGGGTCAGAAATTTGCAGAAACACTCACATATAGTTACCTGAGTAAATAAAAAAAGTTCCTTCCATGAAGAGAGTGTCCTGATGTGCAGAGGGACAGACAACAACTGACATTCATTTTCAATTTTGCGCTGTGAAATACACACTTCAGTTGATATTTACTAATCCTAGCTTTCTTATTAGCAATGGTGACTAACCCAATAGATGCTAATAAGAATGTCTCTCAATAACTCAGTGCTTGCTGCTTCTTCTTTGTACTGGAAGGGTTACCTTCCAGACATAGTTGCCAAACGTAGGAAAAATTAAGTGATTCTACAAATGAAGTTATCTCATGTGCTTCCATTATTGTGGATAATTTTCTGATCAGAGCTTACTGTTCACCCCGAGTACAAAATGGAATCGTGTGGTGATGGTTTTCAGCTGCTTTGCCGTTTTTTGTTGCATACCTGTGAGGAATTCGTTGTTTGCATTTTCTTTCTTGACAATCTGGCAATGTTTTTAGCTGCATGAGAAACATTGTTTACATAGTGTTCTCTAGAGAGCAGACTACATTTACCTTTGCCTTTCGTTCTAAACTGAGCATCTTTTAGTCATGAAGGACATATGGGCCTGCGAGGATTGAATTTACCTAGTTTTATCCACATCTAGTCTATTACCCACACACTGGGATGAAAACTTTCAGAATGCATATTTATGATCTCAAGATAAATGTTCATTCTCTCTATCAATGGGGTGCTTTACCATACCTACTGTGTGTGGCACTCTCTCTTATGACTGATGGATATGCATATGCAAATAGGTATGCAGATGAAGTCATAGCACTCTGAGAAAATGCTTCCAGTAAGGTCTTTTTAGTTCAGAAATAGAATGATAACACACTTAGAGATAAATTAATTGAAAGCCTGAGGTGAGCATCTTGGCACTTTTATAGCCAGTCATGTTGGATATCTGACACCTAAAAAAATATATTAGAGAAGCTGGTTTTATATTTGTAATCTCAGCAGCATAACCTCTACACATAGCCTCACAAACACACTGATCTCCCGCCCTTTAAACTTAACATAAACTTATTCAAGACAGTATTTTTTGGCCTGGGTGGAACTGCACATTTTAGCAATGCTACAAGTCAGAAAGTGTTATCTCTTGAAGGGGAAAAAATGTATTATTTTAAAATATGCAGAAAAACTCTTTGCCAACAGAATTGATGTCAACAGTGAACATTTCTCACTTCGTGCAACCTACAGGAGCCAACTTTATATTTTGTGCATATCTGAGTGAACATGCAAATTAAGGTTTTGGCTTACCGTGATAATTTTAAGCTAAAGGCTGCTATCTTTTACTATATACTTAAGGATGCATGCTTATATAAGTAGGCTACAATAAAAGTGAGGCAATAGTAAAAGAGTTAATAGTTTGATCTCAGGAATGTAGTTAATTAAATGTACCTTATTAATACAAACATGGATGAATATTTCATTTAATGCAATAAAATATATAGAGGTCTGCGCTGCAGGAAAACAAGATGTTATAATATCAAATACAGCCTTCTATCTCTCTATCTATCTTTCTGTGCATCTATCTATATGCACAACACACTGTCAGGAGCATAAAAATATTTTTAACCAATATCAAAATGTTTAAAAACTAAAACAGCAGCACAAAGAAATTCCTAATGCAGACCAATAAATGACTGTTACAATTTAAAAAGAGAGCAATAACTGTTTCCAAATCCAGCAGATAATTTAAACCAAAGACAGACTGAAATAAAAAGGCTTTAAAGCCTGCTTTAGGATATTCTTCTCTATTTAGAATTCTTTCTGCACAGACTTCTATCCTGAGATCACTGTGCAGAGCTTAAAAGAAAGCAAATTATATCTCAGGCTGCATATATATAGTCTACCTTCTAAAAGTCTTCAAGACAGTATACAATATTTGAGAGTCAAGATTACCAAAGTACAGTAAACTGAAAAGTCACAATTATTGTATTCAAGCTTTACTGTTCAATGAAAAGGGGGGAGAGAGTTGAGAAGTAAAATTTCCAAAAATTTTGAAGCCGTGTGGCATGGGGAAATTCAAGGGGAAATATATATTTGGGGGGGGGGGGTTGAAAAAAAAAAGGTGTTCACCTTTTTTCAGGCCGGTTAATTCCTTGTTTGTTCTATCTCTTGTTGAATTTTCTCTGTGCCTCTAGTTCCTTTACTGTCTGGCTTTGATTGTTACTTATTTTCACAACCTTTAAGTATCAGTAGCCTCCATATTTCTTCCTCTCCCACCTTAATGCTCCCGGCAGTTAAGGCTATGGAAGCTGAAACTGATAGTTCTCAGTGGGGAGTTAGCCAGTCCCCCCCCCCCTTTTCTAACTTTCCCAGCTCCTTGCTAACTATCTGCAACAACTGGCTATTGTTCAGCCTGCTTCTTTGCCTGCATTTAAATGGTAAAGAAACAGAAGAAATTCTCACATTTTTCATGAAAAGATGTGAGAAAAAGAGGGAAAGGGACCAGGACCCCTTGAATACTACATTGGTACATTTTTGTTCTATCAGAAAAATTGTCATCATATTTATAATAGATAAATATTTTTCATTATATTCATCAGAAATGCGTTTCCCAGGGATGTTTGAGTCTTCAAATCATGGCATGGGTCACTGCCCCTGTTACCACACCCGTCATGACCCTTTGTTGAGGGTGGAGCCTGGTACCTTCTTGCTAAGTGTTCCTCTCCATGATACCATCAAGCCTAGCTGCAGAATCCCTTCACTATAGAATAATGCAGGGGTACACACTTCCAAAATATGAGAAAAATGGGAGGAGCCAGGCATGTGCTTTGGCCAACATAAGCCCAGCAAGCGCTTCAGTTAGAGGAGGGGGCATAAACAGTTGGTTAGAGCATGGTGCTGAAGAGCTTTCCATACCTTTCATGTTGGTGACACACTTTTTAGATATGCATCATTTGCGACACAGTAATTCAGTTTTACTAGCAAACTGGAGGTTAAACTAACCCCTTTCCAGTGTTTGCACAACACACTTACACATTGCCCCCGACACACTAACGTGTCACGACACACAGTTTGGAAAGCTCTGGACTAGCCTATTTAATGGAGCTTCCTTTTAAGGCTCTGTGAAATTTGGTGGTATGCATTAAGTAATCATAATGCCTAGGTAGGATCAGTGAAGACTCTGGTTCAGTCTAGACTAAAGCTAAACCATGGACAAGCATATATGGGTTCCCAGGGAGAAGATCATGGCCACTTTTTTCCTCTCCAGGCCTACTGCTGCCATGCTGCTGTAAGCTGAGCCATGTTTGGCTTGGTCTTACATCCAAACCCAGGCTTCTGTTTTATCTGCCCCAGACAAACCATGAGTGGTAAGTCATCGAACAAACCACGGCTATGCTTCATGGCTTGTCTGGAGTTAAATTTGGCTGCAATCACAACACGAAGCCAAACAAACCATGGCTTAGCCCACAGCAGCAGGAGCCGAGATGTAGCAAAGCAGCTGCAGTCTTCTATCTGGCACCCCATATATTTCTTCATTCACAATAAACCCTGCTTTAGCTTAGCATTACATGTGAACTGGGTCTCTGGCAAAAGAGCACCTGAGTTCAAATGACCATTAATATCACTTTGTGGCCTAGAGCAGTTTACCATCTGTCAGCCAACCTGCCTTGCAGGATTAAAGGGGATAAATTGAGTAATCCCATGAAAATTATTCATTTCTTGGAAGAGTTGAGATACACGTGATAAATAAATTCTACATTTACTTTGTACTGTTCAGTCTTCAGAGCCAGTAGGTAGCTTTTGCGTGTGTATCTGTATTTGTGTGTGAGAAAGACTACATTTTATTACAAATTATGAGCACAATTCAGCTAGAGTTAAGCAGTTTAACTTTAGTTGCCCCACATTTCCAGTTACCAAAAGGTTTTCTCTTTAACTTACAAGTTGTACGGTATATCAAAACGATAGTTTTCTTTAAAAATAATGATCAGGTCATCATATATTGAAAGTTGTGTGAACAGTCAAAAGTTGCTGCCAATTAAAATGTTCCCCAAACAGCTAAAGTGCTCCATGCAATGTCAGAAATACTGACAAACCTCCCAAAGCAGAGTCTTTAAAATCCGAAAGTTCTGCTCTTTTGCTCAAAGTTCTAGAAGTTCAAAAAGAAAGGGAAGGGGAGGCTATTGAAATAAAGAAAAACTGTATTATATTCCAAAGTTGTTTCAGTATGTTTAAGAGTTGGAAATAATCCTCTGTAGCTCAATAAAAAAGAAATATCAATGCCTTATAAGCCCACTTCAGTCATTCTTTCTTTTCTTTTTTTAAAAACTTTCCCTTTGAAGCTAAACACTTGATGGATTAGCCAAGTGCTAAAGAAAATGCCCTCTTTTATGTGTGAAAGCTTCGTAATTGCTGCAGAAAGATGCTTAGTGGCTCATAATATACATATAATCAGATTAGTTTTGAATCTTACCTCAGCTGAGAGTGTAGAAATCATCCAATTTGTGAATGTTTTTAGTGTCTTCTGTTTTTGTTTTTTAAAAAATATGTGCATTTTTGTTACCCTCAAAGAGTTCCAACAACAAGTTCATATCAGCATCTTAGTAAGCAGGGCAGGTGAATGTTTAATAGTTCAGTAAGAGGAATATTACACCTCTGTCTAAGGCTCTGAATAAGTTTTTGTCTGATAGTTGTGTATTCTGGATATGCCACTTAGTACTCTAAGGCCAGATTGTACAGTTAAATTATTGAGAAAGATACAGTTGGCAAATCTTCTCTCAAAGCTCAGTGCCATGACTGCCTCTGATCCTTTAATTATCTTACCTTGTGTGGTTGTAATATTTTCCTTCACGGGACTAGTTATCAAGCAGTGGAGATGTGCAAAATTGGAATCAATTTAAACAGTCATATCTCAAGACAGCCTCTGTGAAACCTGGAAGCTTTCAAAAAGACCAGACATGAGTGACCTGGTGCCCCATTGAAAAAAACCATTTCTTCCTTCTTTTACCTATCCTTTTATGGTAATAATTAATTATAAGAGGTCCAAAATGATAAGAAATAATACAAAGTATATGGTTGCATTTACTGAATCCAAGTTAGAATGTAACCCCATATATGCCACTATTAGTAATGTCTGTATCCTACATCCAGCATCAGCGGCAGCCTGCCTCTAAATACTAGTTACTGGAAACCTGAACAGAAGAATTTCATTGCACTTGTGTCAGCCATGTGGGTTTCGTATAGGCATCTGTTTGGCCACTGGATGCTGTGCTAGATTACCCATTATTCTGATCCAGCAGGGATCTTCTTATGTCTACTCAGAAGTAAGTTCTGTTAAGTTCAGTGAGGCTTACTCCTAGGTAAGTAGTATAGGATTGCAGCCTTAACGTTCATATTTCCATGTTGTTGTCCCTGAAAGCATGCCATTACACAATCTTCCACTGTTGTCCTATTATTTTCACCACGTCAGCACTGGTGAGGACATGGTATGAGTCTAGGAGAGTCAAATCCCAGCTGACCAGACTTTCAAGGTAGTTTTCCTTCTTAAAGACAGATATATTGCCACCACAGACACATGATGACCGCAGCCGGTGCTGGGTCCCTCTCACACACCCAAATCAAGCTAGATGGATCTCTCTTTGCATCAGCTGAAGAGCACAGGACTGCTTCAAAGACCAGCTTTTTCCAGCTGCTGCCCACATAGCCAAAGCAAGCCATCCCCTCGCCATGGAGTTGAAGCTTTCCCTTCTGCACCCCACCTGAGAGGATGGTGCTGCTTGATTTGGTACACACACCCAAACGAGTCCTTTGCAAGCTTCTCTCAGCTTCTGATTTGAGGAATTGAAAGTGGCTGCAGGACTGCTTCAGAGAGTAGTACTGGGAAGGAAAAGCAGGTCCAATTTAGTGCAAGCTGCTCCCCACACCTTGAGCAAGGTGTGATCCTACTGTCCATCAGCTGGTGTGTGAGTGGAAGCATGCCTTGCTCCAGCAAAGGAACCTCAGGAGTCCACTTTAAGCTTCAGCTTGTTCCTTTGAACCCTTAGCTGACCCACACTTGACATCATGTATGATATTTGATGTAAGGCAGGTAACCATGGTTTCCTCAAGAGAGTCTCACAGGCCAAATGGTCCACAGGGCCTCACCCCCACCCCCATATGTGTATTTTTTTGCAGACATTACTTGGTTGGAGAACTGCATTGCAAAATTCAGAGAACTGCAACTATCAAAGGATGGGTGTACTTTAGTATTGTTTCTGAAACTGCAAATTAAGTAGGTTTGCCTTTAAATGCAAATTGAATCAAATATTTCCTCCATATGTGCTGCAAGTGCAAGATTGGTTCTAAAGCAATGAGACTACTAAAATGGGAAGTGTCCTCATTTCCCCCTAAAAATAAAAATATGTTTTTTTTAAAAAGGGGGGGGGGAAGGAAGGAAAATGCACCCTCTTGTATCTCAAAAAGAACAGCATTGGATTTTGCTGGTTTTATGTTAGAGGTGACTGTTAACTCAGCTGTATACATTATTTTATATAGACTACTATATGTTCTTCATTACAAATCATGATGCTTTCTGATCATGGTAGACCAGGAATGAAGAATCTCAGGCTTGGAGGCTTAATGCAAATCCCCAAGGCCTTCTATCCTACCCTTTGTACTTTCCCCTCTCCATAACCATTTGCCAGCAACATCCCTATTGACCCTGCTTTGTTCTTCAGCTGACTTATTTTGCCTGTCTGAAATATACCCATGAACTCTGATAATACCTCTTGCTGGACTGGATAGAGGATCGAGACGTGTATTTTGTGTGTGTGTGTGTGTGTGTGTGTGAGGGAGAGAGAGAGAGAGAGAGAGAGAGAGAGAACTAACTAGCCTACGTGTACAAAGGCAAATTTCACCTTTCAGAGGGTTGCTCAGAAAAGAATGCATAAAATACTGTGTAGCAGTTGTCATAGAGCAGTATGACAGTTCTGTCTGTCATGATAGATCTATAATGGTTGATTCACACATATAAGTAATCACTTGATGCTAGTCTGCATGTGTGTACCAGCTTTCAATTACCTGCCAGTGTGGGAATTTCTTTTAGGATATAGTTAATTATCAGAATCAGTCTATGCAATTCCCAGTACAGTGGTACCTCGGGTTACAAACACCTCGGGTTACAAACACTTCAGGTTACAGACTCTGCTAACCCGGAAGTAGAACCTCAGGTTAATAACTTTGCCCCAGGATGAGAACAGAAATCATGCAGCGGCAGCAGGAGGCCCCATTTGCTAAAGAGGTACCTCAGGTTAAGAACTGTTTCAGGTTACGAATGGACCTCTGGAACGAATTAAGTTCGTAATCAGAGCTACCTCTGTACATTGAAGTGGACATCTGATAACTTTGTTGATATAGATTACCATAGTATCAGATTAGATTACGTATACAGAAAAGCAATGCTATCCATAGACTGGCCATTAACATGATAAATGAATAAAGGTGTTTTTCTTGTTCCCTAAGTTATACTTTAGTTTAAACTGCTGACAGGCCTTTTGCTTATAAATTATATTTAACTGTAAACTATGAAGGATTGCAGTATTTTCTGTTTAAAGATGAGTTATAAACCATTTTAAAGAGCTACAATTTATTTGCCTATGTGGTTTGGTATTAAAATGTGAAATTAAAATGAAATCATAAAATGTGCAGCCTTACTTTAATGTTCATCAAAAGAAGGCAGTAATGATAACGGGATTAATCAATTCAGTACATGCACAATGGTGGAAGGAATAAGTCAAAAGGTTTTTCAAATACTCTCTGCAATGCAATGCAAGTTTCCTATATTGTGTATTCTGTGATTGAGAGCCATGCTGTTGGGATGAGCTTAGACTGTTTTGACAATTTTATCCTGCTTAAATTGGATTTTTAAAAGTGCAGAAATTGATGTTGTGCTACTTGGAGTATATTTTAAAAGATACCAGCACTTCAAAGAGAGCTACTGAAAGTTAATCTAATGCAAACATTTCTTAGTCCAGTATAGCAGCATAAGTTCAAGGTATCCTGGGGTAACGCTAAATTAGAATGCATCTCTAGTGTCTAGGAAAATAGAACTATTAACCTTCCATCCCCACCCCACCCCCGGCCCTTATAAGTGGAAGAGAGACTATGACAGCATCCTCCAAGATTGGGAGAGATAATGTAGACATATGAAACATTTGGTGTGATCCTCTTGTATAAACTCTTCTCCTTATTGGCCTGCTAAAGTGTATTCTGTCTGACAGAATTCTGAAGCAGCCAAATATTTTTACCTTTCGTAACTACCAGGTAAATTAGGTCTTTAAACAAGGCATGTGCATTGTAGGCTATACTAGCCCCTAAAAGCTTAAAGCATTTTTTTTAATGAAGGCAGAGAGATGGAGCGATCTGCTTGATAATAAAGCTTAGCTTTAATGCCAGCTTCATGCTGTTACAGCATATTACTAAACAGCAAGAAATGTGGCACAGATGTTGTGGCAGCCATATTTTACACCCTCCAAAAGGTCATGTCGCTTGTTATTACATTCAGAATCAATATTAAGTGAGCGTTCCAAATTTCAACTGTCAGTTGAATTTATTGCTGCACACCAAGGCTGAAGGGTTTTCGACTGCAATTCAAGCAAGGTAACATATTGCTAATATAGGGACACTTTTAGTAGAAGCAGGTGACCCACATATGAGTAGAAAAGGTCAGTTTAAAATATCTACAAGAAAATCTTGTAATGGTCACTATCAGGAAGGATGCATAAGCAGACAAACGTGCTCTTGAATAGACAGAGTAGATTCCTACAAACTAATATCTGTGGAATGTTATGTCTGTGTAGTTTAATTACCATTTGACAAATGTCAAAATAATTTTCGAGTTTAGATTGTTTAATAGAGTTCACTGAAAAGCAACTCCAGTACACAAAAGAAAACAAAAATGGTTTGATGTGTTTTTCCTACATGCATAAACATGCATAAATTTTGCGAACTGCTGTGTTGGGATTGCATTTAGATTGGAGGGGCAGTGTCACTTCAATAACATTTGATCCAGATTATTTTAGGCTTGTCCTGCTGTGATGTGCGTAAGCTGTTTCTAGACAAACGCAAACAGGTAACAGAGACCTTGCACATATACAGGCAACTGCTTGAATTTTTCTTTTTGAATGAGTTCAGATTAACAGCCCAAAGGGGGAGGAACTCAAGCAGTTCCTCAAGGACTTACCAAATCTCTTAGCCACACTTCTGGCTACTTCTTTATTAGTGTTATCATTGTAGAACATCTGCTAAAATTACTCTGGTACAACTATCACTACTGTTCTGTAACCAAAATAATGATCAAAGCCCAAAGTGCAATCTGAGTTCCAAACACATAAGCTGCCAAGGAGTTGACGGTGCCCAGGTGTACCCACAAGGTTCTTGTATTCAGATGATTTTGCAGTTCTTACCAGAAAATAAACAGGTGCAGAAAGTAAGCTTAGAGCCAGTGTGAATTTATAGTTGTCGCTGAGCACAAGCTCATCCACCAGAATTTAAATTTGTCTTCAGTCATGAGTTCTAAAGGTGAGTGCACTAGTAGAGCCTAAGCTTTTTCTTCCTGGGTTTCACAAGGCAGGACTGCAATTATTATGTTAACTTTTACACTGGCCCAGAAACAGGTATCTTTTACTTTAACCACTGTGCCCCCTGTTTTATATTTATGTGAGCTTTGATCCTTGGTAAGGAATATTTTTCTCCAGGTTTTTTTTTAACCCATAATGTTTGTTTGCCTGCCACACTTTCTTGCTAACCTTTGTGGTTATGGCTCACCCTTAATTCCACTGCAGAATTGTATGTCATATTCCACAGAAAGTATGCAGTTCAGTATTAAAATAAGGTCCACCCAGTGTGCTGTGTATATGCTTGGACATGCATCCCACATGACCCTGTAGATTACTACCCCACTGGTCACCTCAGAAGCAGTAACCCCATCCCTTGTTAACAATTTCCATAGATGTAGCAGCAAATATGCTGCAGCAAAAATGACAAAGGGCCTTCTGGCACCTTAAAGACTAATGAATTTATTAAGACAGAAGCTTTCATGGACTGCAAACTCATTTTACATGCATACACCTTGTGACTTGTATTCTGTGCCCAAGTATAAAAAGAGAAATTTGTCTGTAAAGGCTGCTACACCAGCAAACAATTATTTAGTGACACACTGAGCGTAGCACAGACTACTGCTTTGGCATGAAACAGATACCTCAATATTATTGTGTGCAGTGCTGCATGCAGTTATCTGCATTTGAAATCCACAGACTGTTTCTCACACTCATCTTCATATTAATGCAGCTGCACTGTTAAATTGGTTGTGTTTATTATTATTCACAATGCATTTTCTGTCAAATAATACCTGGCTTGGTCTATCACACTCCAAACATTTTGCGTGTTAGTGTTGCGCTTTTAAATTAAGGCAATGTCAGCTTAATCCTATGCATACTTCCTCCTTAATAAGTCAGTTCACCAGGGCTTTCCAGACAGTGTACCAATCCTAAATAAAATTATAAGTAAGCACCATTGAATACAGTGGGATTTACAAGTAAACATGTATAATATTCCATTGTTATTATTTTTAAATACAATATTATATCCACTTACATTGGACCAAATTCCATTGAACTCTAATGGGACTTCTGGGTAGACATATATAAGATGCTGTTGTAAGACCCTGCATTTCAAATGTGAAATCTGTTTTTGCACAGTAGCATTCACACTGAAGAACCTCCCATAAAACCTTTAATTTTTGTTTCAAAGTCCTACCACCAAGACTACACGTTTGCTAAAGAAAACTCCCTGACTAATGAAAGTTCATATTAAGACTACCTGACAAAGACTAAGCATAGTAGGTACTAAAGCCAATCTTAGAGATCCTGATTCCTTTTGTTTCTTGAAATAATAATACTGTATATATATATTAATGGAATGTAGCCTTCAGTGCTAGGATAGCTGCTCGCCAGCTCCAATTTTAGCATGTACAACATGCTAAAATGTGAATGGGGTGTCAAAAAAGCTGGAAGGTTAAACCTAGTTGTTGGATTTTGAATAAATCCCTCAAGGTGTAATAAAATGCTTAGTGATTAGATTCTGATAGAGCACCAAAAAACAGTTCAAATGAAGTTTAGTAACTTAAGGCTGATAGGAACAATCCCTGAAACATGTCAACATAGTGAAAGGCAGGTTAAAACTATTTGTTCCTTGCAAACTTGTCAAAAGCCACACTCCTCAATGCCTCTGGTGAATGAGAACAGCTTCCAGGTGACCAGGTGATCTCCAGTTTCATCTTTTCTTTTTCTACTTCTTAAGAAAGAAAGAAAAACTTTAATAAGTAATGTTGTGATGAGCACTTCCAGATTTTTCCCCACAAACAATTGTCTTTTGGAATTATACTTGTGGAAGGATGAAATTTGCTTGAAAATCTAAAATAGATTCTTCCTTATACAAAAAGCAGAATCACAGAATCCTAGTTGGAAGGGACCACAAGGATCATCTACTACTCCAACCCCTTGCAATGCAGGAATCTTTCATCCAGTGTGGGGCTCAGATCCACAGCCCTGAGATTAGTGTCCCATGCTCCACCACCTGAGCTACCCCTTAAACTCATTATTTTCTCTTAGTAATTACAAGATGTACATCTGTCTATTTTTGTTTGTTTGTTTTGGATTTTAAAAAACAATATATATAAACAACTGGCAAAGGGGGGAAATGTAAGATGTCATTAGCCTGTTTAATTGTCTGCCCATTGCTGACATCTTCCACTCATGTCTGCCCACAATTATGCATGCAGTCACTCAGGAAACATTTAAAGAAGAATGCAAACCTCAGCTAGAGCCCCTGGTGCCCCAAACCATTAAAATTATAGATTATGTTATTAGGGCGTATTTTCAGGTCTCACTTTCAGTATTCTGTTAGCAACCAAAAGACTAGGAAGGCGATTTTGTCGTAAACTACCAACTATTGTATGTTACAGGGGAAAACAAAACAACAAAAATGAAACACTGAATTAGTTTGAATACAAAACAAACCTTTGATTTACATGAGTTTGTTTTGATCAATTCATTTTTTTTCCTGGTAGTGAAACCAAAAATATTGCTAGCACCTAGAGGTAATTACACCTGGCACTTCCTTTCACTGTGTTGATTTTGCATCTATAGTAATTGCTAATAGACTGTTTTCCCGCTGCATCTGCCGATCAGCTCAACATGTTCTCCCGTAGTTTTTCAAACTATATGGCTAGCTTGAAAAGTAGAGGGGTGCCGTACAGCAACTAATGATACCTGAACATGTTTCCTAACAATTGGCATCTATTTTCTGACAATTTGACTGTTATTTTCGCACAGAACGCCTACCTCTACCTTTCAAATAAGTTTTATACCAAAAATACACTTATTTTAGGATACCAGAAGAATGTTGTTAAATAATAAATAATTCCAATTAAGGATGAGATTTGAGCTGAATGGTAAACAAACGTTGGGCCTGCAAGGTTCTCACAAAGTGATGTGACAGAAACCTTTGATGGTGTGGTTTTTAACCAATATTCAGTAGTTAGTGTATTAATGTAAGGTGTCTGATTTCTTAGGTTGCATACAGATACGTATCATGAAATCCCTCTAACATGAATCTCGAGCAACCTTTAAAACCTTTCAACTTATACTGGAAGAGCAGGGTTTCCTTCTTCCCTGCTCTCCATAGCACATTTCTTTCTCGTGTGTTAATTATGGATTACCTTTCCCCACCCCACCAAACACACAAACCCCATCATGCTTTTATGAGGCTGTGGGAAATAAGTTAAATTATTATTTTAAAAGAAACAGAACACAGGTGAATAGCTTTTCTGAGATACGGTAGTTAACAAATAGTGTGAATATTCTGTTACTTCATGTTTAAAATTGATGTTCTTGATGTTCTTAAAATGTGGCAAGACCAAAATAGCTTTGAACTTTGAATAAATTCCCTCAGGTATTGGGGGCATAACACTCCTGTCAGCACTCTTAAACGTGTCTTGTTTTCACCTCTTTTTCTCTGTGACTATCAATTATTCATATGGCAGTATAAGTATCAATAGTATTTATGAATAAATAAATGGGAGGTTTTTGCCCTGAGATGGTAGCTTTTAAATTAGATAGTTTCATTATATGTGGGAAAGAGACCTGTAATTGGAAAACATGCTATTTCCTTGTGAAGCCAGTGTTGTGGGCAGTGCAGTAAATAAAACTTGTGTTGGAAGAAGGAAGACCATTGTATAGTACAACTTGGGCTTTTATGGCTGTTCTATTAAAAGAAAGTAAGCTATACATTCAGCAATGTTCTCTTGGTCTGAATAAATTGGTTTGCAGAGCTATGAGTACTTACACCTAACAAAACAGTGCAGCTGTATTATAGCTGTGTTATGTGTATTGTAATTTCCAACCTTAAGTTCCATGGGAGCCTTGAAGCTTGTGCCATTGGTGTTAATGGGGAAGATCTTGAACTTCTGGGTTCTCCCACCAGATCAGCTAAGTTTATATGGACAATAGATAGCGACCATATGTGTGGGGAGCATATTCAGATCAAGATGTGGCACTGGGGAGGAGGATTGGTCATTTTTCACCCCATAATTTTTCTAGTTAAAAGTAGTTTCAAAAATAAAAATTATGGGACAATCTATTGATGGATCTTTGGGTCATGTCAAGTTTGGTCGTAAATATGGAAAAGGTTCCACACACAGTGAAGTATATCAGCAGATTCAGTAGATGCTTGGTTGCATACTCCATTCTTTGTCTGTTGCAGTCCAAAGGTTTAAATGATGCTGAAATGGTAATTTTGATCCTGTCAATGTAATTAATTGAGATGATAACGACATAGCCATGCTCTCATGAAAGTTGGGTGCAAATATCAATGGGCTGACTGTAACCACACTGACCAAACTCTGGTAAAAAGCTGTAGTAGCAACAAATAGTGTGTTCTTTGCCTGTGTTCTTTTAACAAAATTCTACCACAATTATAAAATTGTCAGTCACCCTATCTTTTTTTGACATTTATCTTGCTGAGATGGAAACTTTACCAAAATGACTCTGTGAGAACAATCTGAGTCAAAAGCCCTATTTTACCAATAGAGATAAATCTAAATAGAATTCCCTCAGTGATTCACCCCCATAACATTTCAGATGCAGTTCAAAAACTGATGAACCAAATGCTGCTGAAAATAAACCCATCTTTCAATGGAGCCAGCTAGGGAATTCCATCTTTGTGACTTGTTATATTTGCCCTAGATGAAGATAAATGGCTAGCATTTTTAAAGAAGTTTACAAGTTTGGTAATTGTCTTTTAGCAGGCTAGAAATAAAATGGTAAGGTTTGTGTTTTTGTTTTTTAACCTCTGGCAAGTAATTCCTGTAATGCAGTCCAATTTATTTAGAAGAATTGGTTTGCACAAACAGGCTATATACAGATTCACCCAAATGCATCAGCAATTATCGTAGAAGGGATTGTCATTTAAAAAAACCCCACACTATTCTTTTTTGCAGTGTTAAGTGTTTTGCAGCAAGAACAACTGGGATAGTCTTTTTATTAAGATTCTGGTTTTTTAAGATTTAACTACTTCTGTTACTTTCAGTAATAAATCTACATTTCAGTAAGTTAAAAATAACCCAAATTCAGTGAGCAAAAAACATTTTAAAGTTATTGCACTCCGTAGAGGAATGATGAAAATGTTTTTGTTTTTTTAAAGTGTATTGGGTACACTTGTGAAAAAGGTACTTCAATTTGTGGGGTGTTGGTTTTCTGTTTTGTTCTTCAAAGTACAAACTCTGGAATATTAGCTAGTGAGAAATAAGTTTGTGATGACAGGAGAACAGGGGACTGTGTGGCGTATACCCTCCCCTGGCACATTCTGATTTATTAAACTTTAGCATAAACTCTTCAAGCTTCCTTGGTCCTGATTTTCAAATGCATGAATTGTAAATGATAGTTGGCTTGTCCATGCAAACAGCAAGTATTGGGCTTCAGTTCTCCAACTTGGAAGTTCTTTGTCTTAATTCCAAGTATATAGAAATTAGCTGTGGTTTTAGTCAGTGTTGATGCAAAGGCACTTTACACATTCTCATGGGAACTCTCTTCTTTATTAGTATTTTGTATGTTGTAAATCTGGCTGTAGATAATGCAAATAAATTTAAGGACTTAGGTTTGTTGCTAAGCAAAAGTGATCATTCAAACTAAAACTTTCTCAGTTTCAAAGATCAGGGCTGAGGAAAGGTAATTTCCATCCCTTGCCTCCATAGCTACAGAAAGCAGAAAAGCTAGTAAAACATGTATCATAATTGAGCCAAGTGGCTGGACTGGCTGTAGCTCTAAAAGTTCCAAGGCAGATAACTTTGAGTTGAATATTTCATGTATAGTCCAACGTCAGTTTAAAGCGTAGAGAAGTGATGGGCCCGGCAATTTTCTGTAAGAGATTGCGCATCTAGCTAATTAAGAGAATAGGCAAATCGGTTTAGTTCCTCCCTTACTGCTTTCTTGTTGTTAGTTACAGCTGTGAGAAATGTAGATGTAGCACAGATACCGTGAAAAATGAAGCTCATCAAACACTGTATGGGAAAAACAATTGTCAACTATTGTTCCCCTGCCCATCAGTTCAAGCACAGACATCTTTCTAAGTGGTTTGCAGCTGAAACAAAATACACTTTCACAGGGATAGCACACAGTACCTTAGAAGGGACTTTCGTGCTGGGAAGCTCTTCCAATATCCATTTATCTTCCTCCCACTTAGGACTAATAATTTTCATTGCTTTTAAGATTATAATCGTAAATATATTAATTATTCAAGCCAGGCTATCTCTCATAAAACATCTGCTTTTCCTCTTACATAGCAAGTGCTTCTCTTTTATCATTCCTTAAAAACAGAAAGAATGAAGCCAAATCTTCATTGCTTAGTAATAAATCCAATTTATGATCATCCAAAGCATTATTTTTGCTTGCTTTTTATATGGATTTAATATGGTGTATATTTCAAAGGGCTTCCTCCCTCAAACCAGTAGCCTTTCTAGGGTTTCCACCAAATTTTTCTTTAAGAAAAAATTGAGGTCAGATTTTGGAGTTTAATAGGAAATATCAGGCTTCTTCAAAAACTTGTTTCAGTAAGAACACAAGAAGAGCCTTCAGGATCAGGCCAAAGGCCTAGCTAGTCCAGCATTCTGTTCTCACATGAGCCATTCAAATGCCTGTTGGAAACCCACAGAACAGAACTAATGACACTCTTCCCATATGTGCTTCCCTCTGGTATCAGAGGCATAGCCATTGTCTCTGAACATAGCCATTGTGGCTAGTACTGGTCACTGATAGCATTATCCTCCAATGATTTGTCTCATACTCTTTTAAAGCCATCCACATTGATGGTCATAAGTACATACTGTGGGAGCAAATTAAATGGTTTAGCTTTGCACTTTGTGAAGAAGTACATATGTTTGTCCGTCTCAAATCTTTCAACATTGAACTCCACTGGATAACTAAGGGATGATGAGAGACAAAGTCCAAAAACATCTTAATGACCACATGTTCCCCTTCCCTGCTTTACTTGAAAATACAACACTAATATAGTACTGAGGTGCTGGTGATTTCAATACTTCGGTCAAAGAAGAACCATTGTGGTTTGTTTGCTAAGTTTGTTACTTGCCTACATACTTGTTTCACAAATTGTACAGTGTAGCACATCAAAACCTTTAGGTTTTCCTGGGTAAAAGGAAACCTAGTTCTCATCCCAGTGCTATGGCTATAGTGATTGTTTAGTGACAAGGTGAAGGAAAAACAGGGAGTGGGAAAGAGGATAATGTAGCATGACAGCAAGTGAGGCTAATATGTACCAAACCAAACAACAGAATGGTTTTTAGGTTAATGCACTGTCTGGAGAAGAACTGCTGACATAGACCTTGAGATCTGTGCCACTGAGAGCTACTGTGCTGATAGGCATATTGCTGCCAAAAAAGAAAAAGAAATTGTGCAGTGCCTTATTCCACGAGACAGGTGACAGCAGTTTCTTAAAAGAAAATGTTTAATCATTTGTTACAATCTTGTCTCCTTTACCTTTCTGAATATCTTGGGCATCATGATTGGAAATGCAGGGAGGAGGGTTAGATGCAACTAAAACCTCACCCCTCATGAAGCTGCTGTTTGTCACAAGAGAGAATTCATATTAGCAAGCGCAATTTTCATTGCTATCAAGGTATAGGGAAAAGGGTTACATCCACTTCTGTACAAGCTGCAGTCCTAATCTGGATCAGGGCTTCCCATCACATTTGTTTTTACACAGAGAGAAAAAACAGACAAGTTAAACAGTCACCAATTTAGTTAACTTCTAGTTTGGCCCTTTTATTGGGAAGACCCAAGTTCAAATATTCACTCAGATATGGGTGGCCATGGACCAACCACTCTCTTTTATTCAGCTGTTATGAAAATAAACTTGAAGGATCATATGCACCACTCTGACCTCCTTAGACAAAGGGATCTATGCATGTATGTATGTCTATCAACACAAGCAGATAAGAATTTCCTTGTAGGATGCTGTACTCCATCATTCCCGCAATGACATGCGTGTGTAAATTACCATCATGTGCATCTTTATATGAATGTTTGTGAAGAGATAGATATAAATTATTGCTTGGGGAATGGCTTGAAATGGACTCACATTGAACAATGATTTGAATGAACAGCACACGTTCATACAGGCTGGTGTTGCAGGAGAATATTCCTCTTGTTTGCATATCTCTTGATAACATAATAGACACATTTTGCTTGTGCTTAATATAGGTATTTGTAGTAAAGATGTGCCTGTGAGTGCCTCAGGACATAAAATAATTATTGCTTGTGAACTACTTGTGTGGCATTATGAACATAACCAAAAGAGGTTGACCTTGGAGAGCATGTTACAACATGTATTCTATCTTGTGTGCAACAGAGGTATCAGCAGAATCTGTTATTCTACCAACTTTCTTCTCATGATTTCTTTCTACTTGTCGCACATTTTTCCAGACTTAGTCCTTGGCAAAATATGTTTGTTTTCTTAATAAATATAGTTATTTAGAAAAAGAATCCTCTGGCTAAGGAACTAATTCCTTTGTGTATATTTCCGATTTCAGCAGCTATTCATCTTCTTTTTTCCCCCTGGAGGGTTGGAGAAGATTGGCAAAATATGAAGATATAGAAAGAGGGTACAAAACAAACCAATATTTGCCTTTTCCACAGTTTAAACAATAATAGTTGAATGTGACTTTAAGCTATAGCATCTCTTACTCAACTATGACAAAGCATCATCTGAGCAACACACATAACAGTTATCTAATGTCAAGTAGCACCTCTGAGACAGACTAATTTTAGTAGCATATAAGCTTCTGTAAGTTATGGCCTACGTTGTGAGGCTAGAATTAGAAGTAATGGAAGCAGGCAGGCAGTGTATTACAGAGTTGCATTGTACGTATTTAGAGAAAGGGATGCTTTTACCTGACTAGTTTGTGACCTTGAACTATGAGAGTGCCTCTTGCTTGCATGGATGGAGAGGTGTGGGCAGTGTGGGAGTATGTAGAAACTTCTGGCTTTTGCGTAGCTCAAATATTGCCACACCTGTGTTCAACCAACTTTAGCCTCTGGCCTCACCCACCACTGGCATGCAAACCCGGGAAGGTTGCCCATGACAAAATGCAGCCCCCAGGCTCAAAAAGTTTCACCACCGTAGCAGCTTCTTTGAACTGTTTCAGTCATGGTTTCTTCTGTGGTTTTGGGAAAGTTTCCATAATGGAGTTACTTCATTTCAAGGAATATATAGTACCAGTATGCTAATACTGAAACTCTTTCCAGAAAGCTAAGCAATAATGCATATTGCAACAACTCTCAGGGATTTTGCCTCTTTTTCTCAAAGTTTCCAGCTGAAGGAAAATGTCAGGGCTGTTTTCTAAAGGACCATTCCCCACCAGGTATTTTCAGTAGAGTCTGTATTCCCAGCCTTTTCTCTCCACTTTAAGGTTAAATCCACCCTATTTTCCATTGTGTACTTTCCAGTCTTACAGTGCACTCCTAAGCATGTTAACTTGGAAATAAATCCCGCTGAGTTCTGTGTGATTCACTCTGTGGTGAGTGTGCTTATGATTGCATTCCTTTCTCTCTGACTGAGATTCATCAATATGAACACAATAAATCTATGAACACATGAGAAAGCAAGTAATAATACTTCTGCCATAAGAGGAACTAGCTTGAGAATCAGTAAATGTCTATAGGCCCCACTGAATTGTCTGAGCTCTTAGGCTTCACCTCCTGAACAGCCCTCAGTTTTCTACATCTCAGAAAGGTGGTATTGAAGAATCAACCACTTAGAGGCCATTTGCTGTGGACTCATGGAAAAGATAAAGTGCAAACTAGCTCTAATCAAAGGGAGCAATTCAATGTAGCATTATGGCAGTTGTTCTGAAAGCACAGACTTTTCAGCTTGCCAGTTGAAACAATCTCCCCTCTCCTCCCCACGCACTGTTCTGGGGGATTTCCTGATGTCCAAGCAAACCATTTTGGGGAAAGAGAGGGAGCAAGTCCTGTTGCTCCAGCAGAAGCCATTGTGCAAATGAAATTGTCAGAAAATATTGTACTAATTTCTAGTAACTTTATTAATCCATGCAAATAATTTGAAGGGACTAGGCCTTACTTATGATAGTCATTGCCTTCTAAACCTATTTCATTCAGATATCGAATTGCTGGTCTTGTAATAAAAATACAGTGGAACCTTGGGTTGCGAACGTGATCCGTGCGGGAGGCACGTTCACAGCCCACTGTGTTCGCAACCCGCAGTGCCGCGTCTGCACACATGCGTGACGTGATTCGGCACTTCTGCACATGCGCAAAGTGCAATTTAGTGCCGAAACCCAGAAGTTCCAGTACTTCCAGGTTTCGGCACGTCCGTAACCAAAAATGTGCAACCCGCAGCGATCACAACCCGAGGTATGACTGTACGTAACTTGTCCTTCAGATCAGCCTCCATAGCTGAGAAAAGGGAAAGTAGCAGTGCAACACTGATTTTTTAGAAATAATCCAGGGGGGACCCTGGGAAATACAATCCTGGTTAGTATTGTTAAAGATAATATAACCAAGTATATAGGTTATTTCTTGCTGAAGCTGAGCCTGTATGTCCTGTCTGTTAGAGCTCTTCGCGAGTGTCAAGAGGATAGATAGAGGTGATCCAGTTAACACAGTGTATTTGGAGTTTTAAACAGCTTTGAAAAAGGCACCTCACCAAAAACTACTGCATAAGCTTAGTGGTCATGGAGTAAGAGGAGAAGAGTTGGTTAAGTAGCAGGAATAAGAGAGTGGGGATAAACGGATAGCTCCCGAAGTAGAGAGATGTAGATAATGGAGTCCCCCACAGATCAGTACTGGGACTTGTTCTTTCTAACTTGTTCATAAATGATCTAGCATTAGAAGTGAGCAATGAGATGGCCAGGTTTCTGATACTAGTTGTTCAGAGTTATTAAAACAAAAAGGGATTATGAAGAGCTCCAAAAGGACCTCTCAAAGTTTAGTGAATAGGTGGTAAAATGTCAAATGCAGTTTCAATGTAAACAAGTGCAAAATAGTGCATGTCAGGACAAAACAAACATATACAGTCGAAATTTGAACTGATGGTGACTGGTGACTGATCAGGAAAGAGATCTTTGGGTCATAGTGGAGAACTCAGTGAAGATGTCGACTCAGTGTGTGTGGCAGCTATGCCAAAGGCAAATTCTATGCTAGGGATCATTAGGAAATGAATTGAAAATAAAACTGCAGACATCATAATGCTCTTATACGAATATATGATACAACCACATTTGTGTGCAGTTCTGGTCACCTCACCTCCAAAAGAATATTGTAGAGTTGAAAAGGTTCAGAATGATCAAAGGGATTGAGCAACATCCCTGTGAGAAAAGGTTGCGGCATTTGAGCCTTTTTAGGTTAGAGGAAATGTAAGAGGTGGCATAAAAGTTTATAAAATTATGCATGGCACGGAGAAAGTGGACAGAGAAAATCTGTTCTCCTTCTCACTATGCTAGGACTTGTTCGGAACCTCTTTGTGATCTTCAGATGAAGGGCGGTATACAAATTAAACAAACAAACAAATACGTGTGGAATGCTTCTTTATGCAGTACATGGTTAAACTATGGAACTTCCATGAGACACAGTGATTATCATCAACTTGGGTGGCTATAAAATAAGATTAGACAAATTCATGGAGGGTAAGTCTGTCAATGGCTTCTGAAAACCAGTTGCTGAATATTGCAAGAGGGGAGAGTGTTGTTGTGTTCAGGTCTTGCTTGTAAACCAGAACAGGCATCTGGTTGGCCACTGTGAGAAACAGATGCTGGAATAGATGGGCCATTGGCCTGATCCAGCAGGCTTTTATTGTGTTCATCACAAAATTAAGAACAACATTGGAAATCTCGACATCCAGTGGATGATAACCCCAACATCCCTCTGACAAATTTTTAAGTATGACTTGTAGTCAAGATAATTACACCAAAAACTGCTTTAAACCCCATTGTTGTCAGGATGATAGGAGATTAAATGAAATGTTGATCAGCAGTAGTTTTCTTTTTGATGTGGGGAATTGGAAATAGTTTTCCAAGTTCTTCCAAAGGAGTAACAGCGATGTGTGCAGAACTGGAGAGTAGTTTGTGTACTGCCATAGCCTGTAGAAGATTTTAGCTTTAACTTATGTTTATCAAAGAGCCAAGTGCATTTTGAAGCTTTATCTTCAATGCATGCAATCCTAAGCATGTTTTTTCAGAATTAAGTTCCGCACAGTTCAATGGAATTTACTCCATGATAAAAGTGCTTAGGGTTGCAACTTTGCACAAAATGATTAGACAATTGATGCTGATATAATTGGGAAATGGAGTGTTTCTGGTCATGAAGCAAAAGTTTAGTGTGCTAAACTGCTAAAAGATATTTCCAAAAAGATTATCAGACCCTAAGGAGATTATCTGGGACAAGACATTTCATTATTAGAGAAAAGCAGCAGATGTGCAAGCTCAAAATCTTTTAAAAATCTGGCCATCATTACAAAAACTAAAGATCAGTCTGATGCCTTGGAAGCAAAATAAATAAACAAGTCTTAAAGCTTTGGTGATTTGGGACCCAGATTATCCATATACTAGCCCAAACCAAACTTCCAGAGCTTAAGATCCTGAACAGTATATAAATTTGGAACCTTCTCTAAGGACCGCATTTTGCACAGCTATTTTTGCACTGTTATTTCCCACCTTGTGATATGTACAGTAGTTGCTTAGTGTATCGTTTCTCCTGGGTGCTTGGCTGCTGACATTGATTTATTTAAAATAAAAATGCGCTGAAGCATTTATTTGAGAAATGAGAACACTGAAATTTATAGAAATTTGTAGAAAATGCCACAGAGAAAAAAGTGAAAAGCACAGCAATGTGTGTGAATTACAGGTATCCTCTTGCAATGTTGCTTTTACATTGTGATATATTTGCAAAGCGATAAGGTTACGTAGACATCATGGGTGATTAGCTGCACTTGATCAAAATTCACATGTTTTAATTTGGCAAGTGTTAAAAACGATCAGGTTCAGTATAGGTTGTTTTTTTGCTGGTAGGGGGTTAAGCAAGGAACATTGACATTATTTTATCATGTGGAAGATTTTTTAAAACTTAAATTGCTCTGATGCTAAAGTGGTGTTTTTCATAATAATCCTATTTGGAATACTCCAGTATATAATTCCATAAGGAAGGAACCAGTATGGCTGTATCAAAATGTATTTTTAGTTTATGAAAGTAAGTACAGAATTGTATAAAATGAGGAGGGAATTATAGGTTTTCTGAGCCTTGTAGTAGAATTGTGCCATAGAGATATAGCTACTTCTTGAATTTTATAGGTTGGGGGGGGGGGCTGAAGTGTTTGTCACTGTTATAGGATTAGGTTGTTAGTCTGGATGTCATCTTTGGATCCCTTCCAAGCCTATGATTTTATAATTGTAGAATGGGATTATGTAGAGGAAGAGGTTGTATAAGTGATCAAACCAGTCTCCTTTTTAAGCCAGGTCTGCTAAGTATCCCTTTGCATGACTAAACAGTTGGCTAAGTACAGGCGTGTTGCCTTACAAACTACAACTCTGAGATGCTTCCAGGAGACGGAGGCAGGCCTTCCCACCCTACATGGCTGGAGGCATGAAAAATAAGCCAGGGACCCATCTTGTCTTATCTTGAACTGGGAAAAGTCAAGAGAGGCTTGGTTTGGTTTCTGTGTGGAACCAAAGCTTTGACTTTGGAACCCCTATTTACAAACCTCAAAGAGAAGCAAAATCTGTTGTGGTGGTAATCAGGCTGTGGTGACCCATGCTGTGCTTACCTTCCATATGGACTACTCTAGAGTGGGAATGTCATTCAAAAAGTTCTAGACTGGTTTGAACTGCAGCTTCCAGATATTGAGAGGGACTGCTACATATCATACAAATCTTAAAGGAGCTCCACTGGCTGCTGCTATGCTTACAGTCTGAATTCATGGTGCTGCTGTTAACCCACAATGTCCCAAATTAATCTGAGTCAACATTTCTCGGTATATCATCTAGTCTGTACTTTGAGCAGTGACATGTGATAGAGCCTTCTCCAAATGTGGAAATAGTTTTTCAGCACCAGGGAATTAATGAGTAGATAGTCACTGCTGTGGTCAATATATTTTGTTTTACTATTATTTTATCTGTTTTTACTGTGTTGATTTATTAGTTGTTTTGTTACTTACCCTGGAATATTTTGATGAAGAGGAGATCAAAACTGTACCTAAATAAATAAATAGTATGGTTGAACTGTGGAATTTGCTACTACAAGATAATGATAGCTGGCAACTTGGATGGCTTTAAGAGAGAATTATACATATTCCTGGAGGATACGGCTGTCTATTGCTACTGGTCCAGATAGCTATATTACCTTCAATATTGGAGAAACGTATGCTACTGGAGACCAGTTACTAATAATCACAAGTGGGAGAGTGCTATGGCACTCATGTCTTACTTTTGTGGGCTTCCAATGGGCATTTAAAGGAACAGAATGCTGGACCTTATTGGCCTATATTCTGATCTGGCAGGATTCTTCTTATGCTCTTCATGTTAGTCTATAATCCCATCCACACTTACTTGAGAGTAAGCCCCAGAGATCACAGCTATACTGATTGTTCAGTTTGTGCCATTGCTCTCAGTTCCTTGCTTTTGACCTCTCTCCAATCTATGAATTCATTTCTTATCAGCTGCAAATCTTTATCCAGTGAGCCTGTTAAATAAGCTGGTTGAGGCATGTTTTATATGTGAGAACATTAAGAACTGTATGTGAGGTTAGATGTTCCAGTTAAAATGCAGCCTTTGTCAAACATATCTACGCTCACATTTATTCATTAGTGGTATTTTCCTGCTAACACTGATAGTAAACATCTTGGAATTTGCTTCAGATCTCCCACCCACCAAGGTGAAGTCCCACAAGAGTTTAGTTTACCCAAGGAACTCTTAATCATCTAAAGAAATATGTATTTTTTGATTACCTCCTACACATGTTTTTCTTGTAGTGGCACGTTCTCATGATGACTTAATATTACCAGTAGATACTTCCATGCCTCATAGTTCTAACGAAGGTCAGAAAGTTCACAAAGTTTAAACCAACCAATGTTATATTCAGAATAATCAGTAGCTGTTTTCCTGAAATGGAACTGGGAGACAAAAATACACTCTTCCTTATAGGAGTGCAGCAACGAAACAACAAGGCAGAAGTTTGCGTAAGTAGTGAGTATCTTGTAAGTTGTTTAAATTCTACTACTATGATATTAATATAAATATTCATATAAAGAAGTAGCAATTACTTCAAGAGTTAACAGCAAAATAGAAATACAAGCCACCAAGTGGCGGAATAATTTTTAAAATGATTTTCATTAGGTTTAAGTACTTTTGTTCAATACTTCCTCTTTCTCACTATTTCTTTCCTTATTTTCATCTGCTCTGTGGTGTGCCCCCAAAAATGAATGAAGGTTCTACTTTGGGAACAAACAAATTAGTCACAGATTCCAGAGTATTCTTCAGGTCAGCAGTCCTCAGCAAAATAGCACCTATTTTGTTATTATTAGAGTAGCCCTCAAATGCATGAATTCCAATGATTCAAGAAAAATAGGGAAAGAAAGATAAACATAAGTTGCTGATTTACAGGATACCATACAGTGTTTTTAGTTGTGTTCACATTCAAATAAACAGGGAGAGTAGTTCAGATACTAGATCTGCATTGGTTCGATAGATCAGTGAGTACATGAAAGTGAAGGATATATAACTCAGTGTTTCTGGGTAGAGAATGGGTTAATTTATCCATCTCTGCATCTTCCACAAAGATGGACTGATCTTCCACAGTCTGGGTAAGTTTACAGAGCTGTCACTAACAAGATATGTCTAGGTGGCTTCATCATAATGAAGATAAAAGCATACCCATTGCTGCTATAGATTTTCCTGCCTTAATGATGCCTGCAAAATGTGTTTTATTGTTTAGTAGAATCCCTTTCAGAGAAACTTGTTTAAAGGGCCATCTGAAATTGCCAGAGGACCAAAAGTGTTACCCTTCATTGATGGGCAAAGAAGCAAACTGAACAGTGTGTGTATGTGTAAGCAGGCACATGCTGTAACAATGCAGTGATGTCTCAGGCAGTTGTGTTTGTAAAATTCCCAATTACAGAAAAAGATTCGGAGAGCTTTTTGCTATAAGTAATTATGCCACTACCAGAAGAAAAGTGATAAGGAACTTCATTGTGTAATAATTTAAGTTGAGTTTCTTTTAAAAATGGTTCGTATACCCTGGGGTGGACTTTGGTAAACTTTCATAACATGGTGCCCTGTACGAGATCAAAATTTGGTGTTTCCAGATGGATCTTCTCAATTACGGATCTGCACTATTTTTCACCCTCTCGCCTTGGTGCCCTGGGCAGAGGAACCGCCTACACCACCCTAAATTGGGTGCTGATATACCTAGGCACGGGTTGCATTGTATGTCCTGGTTTGTAATTTTGCTTACTTCTGCAAATATATTTTCCCCAAATGGTTGCACTAATTCACATGTCCACCACATATGGAAATTTGTGCCAATTACCTTGCAACATGTCTAGTGTGCTGAAGAGGATGCTTTGTCTATATAGCTGTGTTAGATGCCAACTTAAAAGAGTTTTCTCTAATGTGCATTGATGTTGATTTTAGGGGGAGGGGTTGACCAGGGGAAGAGCCTTAGAGAGCTGTCAGAAGTCAGGGACATTCAGTCCTTGGGGCTGCTTTGTTGGGGCAAGACCTACTGGGAAGAGTTGCTGTGATCCCTAGGCCTGCACTGTTTTGGTTTCTTTGAATAAAGAATAAAGAGTTCACTAACACCAAGTGGCTTATTGCTGACCTGCTCCCTCTAATGCCTCTACCCCCTGTGTGCATGTTTAGATGTGGACTAAAGACATAGCAGGGAATTCAGCACTGAGTTATGTCAAATGTTCCATCAGCATAAACATTACAGCTAGCCAGATGGAATGATCCCTACTCTCCTCCCCTGCATGCTATTCTAGATACCATCCCACAGCCCTGAGTCAATTTCAAGAGGCGGTGAAGGAGGGAGGGAGGGGAGCCCTTATGTGCAAGCAGAAGTCCTTGCAAAGTCCTTGTTTCCGCTGATGAATCCCGCCCATACTTATTTCTGGGGCCCTTTGAGTCATGGATAGTTATTGCAATCTCAGCTGCTGCCCTGGGTTCCCATGGGGAAACGGGTAGTATAAAAATAAAACAAACTAATCTAAACTAAAATAAAATAAACTATAAAATAATCTATAACTCAAGGCAATTCCTTTGGATTTATCTTTCAACAGTCAGTCTGCATTCAGTGCCCACTTTGTATGCCCACTGGACTATCTTAGGATCATGGGGTTGGGTGGTGTGTTTGTGTGTGCCCAATTTTAGTGGCATTAAAATTTTGAGTTACTGCATTCATTTCTACAGGAAGCCCTCACTTCCAATCCTGGGAATATATAAAAATAGTTTCTCAGCAGGAACAAAGAAATGACCTTTACAAACAATGAGATGGTTCTCTCTACACTTTTATATTTATGTGTCTCTTCTTCCATCTGCTTTTTCCATCCTCTGCATTCCATTCCCCTCCCCATCAGGTATCACACTTCTTTTAACTGTTAGCCCGTATGTGGCAGGAATTCATTTATAATTTTTGAATGTTGTGCTTCTGTAAACCTTTGGGTTACGTTGACTCTGCTGCAAACTTCCTCTTGTGCTTGGGTGGTGCCTGTTGTTGTTGTTTAGTCGTTTTAGTCGTGTTCGACTCTCCTGACTGCATGAACCAGAGCATGCCTTGGAAATTCTCACTTTCTTCTCAAAGCTTCTCCTTTTTTTATGTCCATGGAGTTTTCTTGGCAAAATACTGGAGTGGTTTGCCAGTTTCTTCTCCAAAGACACTGTATTAGAATCAGTATTTAGATGACAATGATGATTACAAAAGACACCATAGTTCTTCAGTGCTCTATCAACCTACTCTTTATCTGAAAAAGCTTTCCTAGACTATCCTTTGACTCCAGAAAGTGAGGATATTAAAATTCTACATTTTTGTTATTATATGTGACTTATAACTAAATTATAATAAGCACCATCTAACGACTTGATTTTTAGCTTCATGAAACCCTATTTGCTTCAATGGGGACATTTTGCTTTTGTAAATGCATATAGAATTGTTTCTGCCAAACATAAACTGGAAAACTATAAGCTAGGGCTTGCTGAATGGCAATCAGGCTATGATTGCTCCCTCAGACTGCTCGTGTATTATTTCCGTTACCAGTTAATATTCAGTGTGTGGCTATAAAACTTAAAACAAACAGGGCCTCGGATAGAAAGAGAGAGAGAATATAGTGCAAACTTGAAGGGCAGTCACAGTGCAAAAGGTGTTTATCAAGTCCTATCAGGAATGGTGAAGAGATAATATTTCAAGATATTTTAATCAGCACAATCTGCATATTTATTACATGTTGAGTCTCTTCGTATCAGCTATACAGCTGGAAAATGTTGCCACATATTAAAAAGCTGGAATATGTTGCCTGTAAAAGATAATGAATGTCAAAGAACTTTTTGCCAGTGTTCTTTAACTGATAAAGTTTCTGTCAGGCGCTTCTTGCAAGCCCAGTCAGGCAGATTTTTTACTTTTGACCACTGTGTAAAAGACCATTCTATTTAACTAAAACATTTGCTGCTGTTCACCATTTCTGAAACCTACACAGTAAAGTGTTTTGGGATCCTTGGGTTACTGCAAAGGAAGCGAATAAACTGTGTTAAGTGCTGTGGCTTATGGGAAAAAATAATATCCCAAAGCTTTACTCTACATCGAGCATTCTTTATAAATTTGAAACACGGTAACTCAGTGTGGCACATGACTGAATGGAGCTAAGTTTTCTGAACAAAGGAGGTGCCCATATAGAGGGAGGTGATTGAAGGACGTAGCATTTCCCTGGCAAAGTCACGGCTTCATGTTTAATTTAACAAAACATTAAACATTTCATGTTTAATTTAATGAAACAGAAGAACATTAGGATTTATAACCTTAATGACACCATGTCAAGTGCTATATAATATGAACTGCACTGCATCTTGCAAAGGACGTGCATACATAGAAAATAGATTCCAAGTGCTTTTTGCTGTGTCATTGGTGTGTGGCGGGGGAGGGGCAGAAAACAACTTCAGCAACAACAATAGCAAAAGCAACACATTAGGCATGCAACACTAGCCGAGCTAATTTTAGGGGTGCTATTAGGAGGCATTTAGGCAAATCTTCTAGCATTTAGCATCAGCACAAATGCAGTTGTTTCCTTACTACTGGTACCTCTGAAAAAAAAGGTCAGATGCTGTTCAAGGGAAGAAAAGATCACTCCTTAACTCTTACCTAGCGGAAGGTTTGGAAAAACTACAACACCAAAGAGGCAAAGTTGGCTCCAAAATTTTTTAGTAAAGTAACTGAATTATGAGCAGATACTAATTGAACTTCCAGAGCTGCTGTCAGATTAACTGTATCCCCATATATTATTTTAGCCATTAGATCATATGGCTGTGTTGATGGGTAGCATTTTGCCTTTTTTGTAGAAAGGAAAGTATTCCTTTATTATTTTTGAAATGCTGATAAATAAGCAATCATTTCAACTGCATCTGAGTGTGCTTTTGACATTTTTGGCAGTCCTTTTTTTTGGAATATGGAAAATGCTTCTTCAAAAGATAATGAATTATGTTAGTAAATAATTGTATAGAATCTTCATGAATTGTTTCAAAAACAGTAAGGAACTATTTTTTTCACTTGTGAATAATTCTCAGCTCAAAATGTGAGTTGTGATTGTCAAGTATTTGTAAACCCACTTCCAAAGACAAAATAACCTTTCTATAATAATTATTAATTAAGTTTTTTTAAAAATGTTCACGTTTCCCCAGACCAGGTATGTTCACCAGTCCCTAAACTGAGAACTGCAGGCTTAGTTCAGGAACTTTGGAATGCAAATGTGAAAATACCCAGTCTTCTGAAAGATTTCTGAGCACTTAAGGTTTGCTGGGAACTGTAGTTCTATGAGGTGTAAACCATGGTGCCCAGAATTCTTTGAGGGATAGAATGTGTTTCAAATGCGCTTTAAAGGTACAGTGTGTACATAACCTGAATCTCTCTGTAATGAAGAACATTACCTGTCATTAAAGAGAATACAGTTATACCTTGGGTTAAAGTCGCTTTAGGTTGAGCGTTTTCAGGTTGCGTTCCGTAGCGACCCAGAAGTAACGGAACGGGTTGCTTCCAGGTTTCACTGCTTGCGCATGCGCAGACACTCAAAATAACGTCATGCGCATTCGCAGAAGCAGCGAATCGCGACCCGCGCACGCACAGACGCGGGTTGTATTCCGCTCAGGATGCGACTGGGGCTCCAGAACGGATCCCACTCGCATCCAGAGGTACCACTGTACGTTAGTCTCTACTCACGCACTGTATTGTGTGCTGACTGAAACCTTATGAATTCTGGCGTGCGGACAGATAATAGTAGGGGAACATAGGACCTATCTATGTTCATCCACTTTTTGTTGCAGTCCGAAGCTCCAAAAAGCATAGGAAATGTGCAGGAACATCAAGCCTGAGTAGAAGCCTGAATATGCAGTACTTCAGTTGCCTTGTCATGCCAGTGAGAGGATCATTCGGTGAGGGGTGAGGAATGCTTTAATTTCTCAACTATCCACTGCATCGTCATGATACTGCCTTGTGGTAACACTTCCTAGTGACACTTGGTTGAGGAGGAATTGTTCACTGTTTCTTTCGCCTTTTTACCACTCATGACTGTCATCAGTATTAGATAGTTACTATCCAGTAACTCCGGGATTGTGCAGAATGAAACTTGGTAGTGCAAGTTGTGCTTTTGTAATTCCTTTTTACCTTTTGAGACAGGGAAAAAGAAAACTAAGTATTTCCTAGAAAAAGGTTCTTTGTGCAAATTCAACCCATTTCACTACAGTAGTTATGTCCAATATCAGTAACCAGCTTACCAAGTGTTAAGGTTCAATAAACCTTGCCACAACAGAGCAGCCAGGAAGGAGGAGTGACTGGATTGTTGTGGCAGCTTATGGGACATCTGAGTTGCCACATGAACTGGTAATATTGTGAGAGCTTATTGAACCCTTTGGTTTGCCTTTATTAAGTTACAACAATGGAGAGAAAGAGGCAGCCTGTCCTGTTTCACTTCCTGGGGCAAAATAGGAAGGTACTGCCGCTGCCCCTTGCCAAAGCCTCACTTACCAGGGTTGTGCAGCAGTGGTGGCACAACCCTGGTGGAAGGGGCTGGTGCGGCCCCCCACAGAGGCACCGCCCTATGGGATTCCACTGCCCGAGGTGGCTGCTTCAGCCATGGGTGGGCCATAGAGAGGCCAAGAAAGGAACAAGCTGTGGCTTGGCTGCCGTTGCAGAACCTGGCCACAGACAAAAGAAAATATATGCAGGCAGCAGCACTCCCCTCCTTCTGTTCTGCAGCTGCAGGGAGGTCAAGGGCAAACTCAAACAGCAGGAGAACTTGTCAGCTGCCCCCTTCCCTTAGGGCCTAGACAGAATTTGAGAAACTATTCTAAGTACACTTTGCAAACTGTCCCTCTCTGTGCTGCAGATGAATTCATCAGTCAGGACATGCACAGCATGCTGCCAGCAAGGTTGGATGTGGGTTCTGGAGGAAGAAAGGTAAATAGCTAGGTTGTATAATCTCCTGAAAGCTTCTCATCCTCTAATGACTAACAGGGTCATTCAGCACATACTGCTGAAGTGGGTGGAATTTTCACCATTTCATTTGCAGTTCACCTTTCAAATGATGGGCAAAGCAATCGAATAGCAACACATTAACTCAAATACACTCCAGGTACATATTATTGTTCATGGTAGCAGATCGTTTTGATTGTTATAAACCACTAAATGTGATTGCATTGGCACTTAATGAGCATTAGAGTGGCTGACAGTGACCTTTGAGTCCAAGATTCTCCAAACAGGATTAGAATACATACTTTGCTTATCTCCAAACTCTGTGGTTTGGAGAGGAGCAGTTGTTTGACTATTCACCACCTTCTTTATACTGCTGATACAGCTAAGCTTTCAAAAGTAATAAATGTCTGAGGAATAGAAAGATTGGGCACAGTTATTAAGTGCTGTTGCAGGACGACAACTTGTGGAATGGTATTTGGCAGGTTCTGGATCCCAGATGCTTGTAGGCTGACAAACTGTAGATTTCAGATGCAGTTTCTTTTCTGAAAATCAAAGAGCAGCTTAGCTTCTTGCTAGCGAGCAGCTAGTTGATTGTGGCTTGTGCACATAAGATTATAGCCTAGCAAATAACATTCTGTGTGAGAGCGAAATATACTGTAAACCTATACACAATAGATAGAATATGAGATTCAGACTGTTAACTGACATCAATAATTAAATAAGGAATATTCAATATTTTATATATTTTCCCTTTGGATTCTGGTTGTTTCTTTCAAGATTCCTGAGATGAGATTTAATATCAGTTGCACTTCAAAGCTTTTGTATAAAAACATAAGATATGCCATTTTTTCATTCAACTGTGATAGCACAATGAGTACAATCTAGGGTTGTTATTCTGTAGAGTAATATTCCAGTTGTGTGGATATGAACACCATACCTCCCTCCCTTGTGTGGGAGCTATGTTCTACCACTTCCCCATACTTTATGCCAAGTGCTTTGGACAGTTTCTCATGCAAAGGATTTTGAGGGAGTTAAGAAATGTTGCAGAAGAGATTAGGAGGAATGCAAAAATACACAGGGCATAAGAAGCCCTGATTTCAGGGTTACAGAAATATCCTAATAGTGCTGAGAACAGCTGTTTTACAGTGGTTGTACAGTTTTGTTTTGGCACAAACATATCATGGCTGTTTTCTTCGTATGCCCGAAGAATTTTGTTTGCATCTCCCTACATAGGATTTATTTAATTTTGGTCCTTAACCTAGAATCCAGATTAATTGTTACTTAAAATAAATCAGAACTGTATTTTTTTCCTGAGCCCTGTACCCTTTGACATTTTAAAAAACAACATTGTATTAATAATGTGGAACATGCTACTTGCTCTGTCTGATACAGCTCCCACATTAGCCAGATGGAAATGACAAAAGACAAATATGCAGAAATTACTTCTATTAATTTTCAAGACAGCCAGTGTTGTGGATAATATAAACATTTGTAATTGTCTTAATAATCTCTCTAGAAAGAATGCAACAACCCTAACAGTTTGTGATTCATTTCAGTTTTTCAGCTTTTCTCCTGGGGAATTGTTATGCTAGCAAAATTTTAATCAACTGTTTCACTGGCAATATTGAATTTAGAAAGTTAGTAGCTACTAGTTACTGCATGACTTCATTAGTATACAGGAAAATCAGCCATTCTACAGTGATTAACATCTATTCAGAACTCAGAATGTATTATGGGTTCTAAATTATCTTAGGAATTAATGCAATCTTTTCAGAGGGCTTAAAATATGATAATAGATACAGCATTACTAGCACCTGGAGCTCAAGGTACCAAAGTTATTAAATATGGTTGTAATTATATTTATTATTATAGAGATCTAAATGAGGAAAAAACTAAATGTAATGAGCATGAATAAAATAGTGATTCTTTATTGAAAGTCTGTTAAAGAAATATGTCCTTATATATGAAATTGATATTTTGTGCTGCTTTTTCAGAAGTATGTTTATGAACTTTCTTGTTAAATCTGATAGCATTTTCCAGTTGCTTTTGCTAATACCACTGTCTGGTTGTTTACAAAACCACTTTGTACATCTATAGCAGGGATTGTCAACCTGGTCCCTACCACCCACTAGTGGGCGTTTCAGAATTCTAGGTGGGCAGTAGGGGATTCTACAGCACAAGCCGAATCCTCCTTCCATCGAGGGCGGAAAGGAAATTTTACCATCAAGAAAGATGCATTAGTGGGTGGTAGGTGTAAAAAGGTTGACTACCCCTGATCTATAGTCACAAAAGAAAACAGGACAAGCAAAACAGAGAAACCATCGCTCATCCACTCCTCATGGGATCAGCAGTGTGCTGAGACTCTTCTGCTTTTGATTAGGCACTACGTCTGAACCCTAAAATGTGGTTAATATTAACTATAGTTTGTTGAAACATTTATTTAAGCCATGGTTTACACCAAACAAAGCACAGTTAAGATAAACCAGTTTTGGGTTGAGATTACATGACAAGGCACAGTTAATCAGAACTGAAAGCTTCCAAACTCCTCCCTGCAGCTGCACCAGAGGAAATGAAGGGGGAAAGCCAGAAAGGCACATGCTTATACAGGTTTATTCCCAACCTAGAGAGACATAGTTTACTGTGTTTTCTGAACATAATCATTACATGACTGTATAGCTTTATTTCAAAGCCTGAAATCTGAGATTCTACAATCCATCAGTTAGATTTAGCTAAAGTCACTGGTATAAATGGTCTTAACTTTCCCTTCTGTTGGTACAGTGGTACCTCAGGTTACATACGCTTCAGATTACAGACTCCGCTAACCCAGAAATAGTGCTTCAGGTTAAGAACTTTGCTTCAGGATGAGAATCGTGCTCCAGCGGCGCGGCAGCAGCAGGAGGCACCATTAGCTAAAGTGATGCTTCAGGTTAAGAACAGTTTCAGGTTAAGTACAGACCTCCAGAACAAATTAAGTACTTAACCTGAGGTACCACTGTATAGGCATGTCTAACATTGGGCTGTTGCAAAAATATGACATTTTAAATATTCTGAACTGTTCTAGGTGGAGTTACTTTCTGGCTATGTTTTCTAACAATGTAAGAGAAAGGTTGGGCTCATAATTTTAATTGTTCAACCTTTTCAGGTTTTATTTTCTTACCAAGATTCTTCCCTTTTGCATTCCTAAAACAATATTTGATAAAATAAACACATATTAAGAATATATCAGTGATTTAACTAAAAATAATAATCTTGAAGGTGAGACTTTCAAAATACAAACTACCAGTGATTTCAGTATAAAATATAAAATGAATTTTCCTTTTCAAAGAATTTGAATGAGCCTGCATAAAATAATGTTTTCAAGGAAGCGTTACATCCTATTAGATCAATATTAAGGATTGTGCCACTCCTGGTCTGTGGGAGTTTCCCCTACAGACTCCCTAAGTATGTACATAATCCATAAATCAGTACTGCTACACATCCTAATTAATTGTACCTTCCTTGTACCAGTTTCTGAAATGAACAGAGGTTGCATATCAATTATATGTGGGGTATTTTTTAATTTTTTTTTTACCATTTACTTTATTTTATTCATTTTATATCAGATCTTTCTTACAACCCAAGCACAGTGATTTACTGCATGAACATGTTCTCCAATAATTTCAACTATGATACTGGACCTTGCACAAAAAGTGTGAAAATCTTCTTCCTCAAGTTTAGTTAATGGAGGACCCTTGGTGATGAACCCCATATGTGCATCATAACATCCTGAACCTGAATAAGAATGGCTGTATCAGGGAATTTATATGCAGTTTTCCTTGCTCAACTGCAAAAAGCCTCTGTTGCAAGAAGGGTTGGTTCCTAGTAAAACTAAACAGTAGAGTAGAAGATAAATAAGATATCTAATTTCCTCACCCCAAAGAAATGAAGAGGCAAGTCAATAAACAGTGTAATTATGAATTCATTCAGAAAGAAAAATAATGACTTTCTGAAGTGACACAGCCAAATCCAATAACTAACGGTTTGCCAGGCAATAATAATGGTATTTGTATCTCTTTTAATTGACTTTAACCTTTCCCTTCATCTGCGAACTATTAAAAAATTAAAGAGGAAAGTATTTAGAGACACAGATTTACATCAGTGCATGGCTCACATGCTTTTAATGAGGTCAAAGCAATAAAGAGCCTGAGCAGTTTCTGTAGTCTAGATGATGAATGGCTGTCTCATGCCGTGCTTAGTGGATACTGTAGGTTTGCAGCTGTTGTTTGTATATTAAGCTAGAGGTTTACACCTGGGGGAGAAAATATCTCTTGAGTATCTTTCCTCTCAGGTCCTTCTTCAAGGTGTAGCTTTTAAATCATGTTGGTGGAAGCAAGTCGGATTGCTATAAAATGAAGCTCGCAGCAACATATGAAAATTCAATGTCAAATCAACAGTTGTCAATATCTGGCACCAAATTTCCTCATTTCAGTGCAACCAAAGGCTACACTAGTTATTTGGGGCTTGTTTTAGTTTTACCATCTACACGCCATACTTGAATATTAAAGCTTCATAGCACTTCAGTAGATGTGGGCTGAGCTGTGAATTTGTGTAGTAAAGCAACTTTACATCTGCTTTACTATCCAACCCAGATTGGTTTAATTGATAAATCACGCTAATTTCACTACTGGAATTGGCACTCAGAACTCTTTAGCCCAGCATAAATTGCTGCAGATCCTGAGCGACAGCAGTACCCAACTATGGGCAGTGCCAGAGAGGAGGCAGGAGAGGCAAGCACCCCACAAACAAGGGACTCACCCCTCTTCTCTCCTATGGCTGAACTCCTGCAATATATGGCTATTTTTCATTTAGAAATACTAATGTGTGGGACACAACTTGTAAACCTAGAAATGTTATATCCTCCCTACACATTTTTTTCCTAACCACAATGAAGGCATCCAGGATATCAGCCACATATTGGCAGGGCTGGGTTGGAATAAACCACTGTTTAGTAAAACAAGATTATGTTCCTTTGCTTGTCTGTAAAGCTGATCTTAGCTTGTTCAACAAAGCACAGATAAAGCACACTGTATTTGGTGCTACATGAGAATATGGCCGGTATATCCACACAAAAATCATTTAGTCATGGTGGTCATGTATAGGAGATGCTGCCCCATTTCCTAACAAACCCAACCAAAATAATAAGGCATGTACTAGCACTCTTAAGGGGATAATTCTATTAGAGAACAATGTTTATGTGCCTATTCCATAGTTCCCCACGTTTTTATTAAATCATCTGCCATGCATCATAACACGCCACTCCATTTTAGCATATAAATTATTATGGTAGTTGCTGTGATAGCGTTACAGAGGGAGACTTGCTAACAGGTTCTGTACAGGGGCAGGTAATAAAGATTTTGCAGGTAAATATTGAAAAGTATTTAAGTATTGTTTGGCCTTTTTAAGTCAGGTCAAACAACAGCTAGTTGGCTTTGTATGAACTGTCATTGTTAAACAGATCATGTAGCCACTAGTATCCCTCTGTAGCCTTTGTTTATGTCTATATTGATTCTTCCTTTGTCTTATATGTTTACTGTACCTTCAGAGAAATCTGGAATATTGGCTAGTAATACTGCTGAGCCTTCAACACCAGTTAAGGTGATTACGATTAAAAACAAAACAAAACATAACAGCACATATACCAGTAATGCAGCAAATATAGCTCTTGGAGATACATTTGACTGCTTTGAACTGACTCGTGTTTTTATCAGCATAGAATAGAAAACTTGGTTAGAGATTCTTCATGTACTACAAAATTTACAGATACACAAAGTATACCTGATATACCCTCTAGTGGCACAAATGTGATGTAAGGAAGCCCAGAATCAATTATGATTCATTGGGCCTTTTTGCACATAATGCTAAAAACCATGGCTTAGAACTACAGAAAGAAGTCTAAGCAGGGCTCTGGTTCATTCTCCTTCTCTGGCTAGTGATGTTAGGAAACTTGGTTATTTTAACTATGGTTTTTCAAGCAAACCAGGATCAGACAGTGGCTTTTGAATCCTGACTTCTTAACAAACCATAGTTTAAAGTAACCCAAGTCCCTCAGACCTAAGTTTGTTCCTAATAGGCAACACTTTTTATGTTTAAAAGTTAAAATATATGCTTCCAGTTTCTTTCTGCACAAGCCCAAGTCTTGTTGAGGCTTATTCTAGGAGCATTATAGCGGTACCTCTGGTTACGAACTTAATTCGTTCCGGAGGTCCGTTCTTAACCTGAAACCGTTCTTAACCTGAGGTACCACTTTAGCTAATGGGGCCTTCCGCTGCCGCTGCTGCGTGGCCGCACGATTTCTGTTCTCATCCTGAGGTAAAGTTCTTAACCCGAGGTACTACTTCTGGGTTAGTGGAGTCTGTAACCCGAGGTGTTTGTAACCCGAGGTACCACTCTATGTGCAAAATGGGTGTTGTGTACATGCAGGCCAAAATTGTGAGTATCTCTTGGTAATTATGTAACAATTTAACTACACATCTGTATTTGCTTACCCTAAATATTTGGATGCTGTCTTTCTCTACTTTTAGTAAATATGGCGTATGCACAATGTAGCTAACAATTTTGTAACGTGTGAAAGATTCCGTAGCCATCTGCAATAATTTCCCACCTGCCTGCTCCTCATTCCTCTTGATGTCAGTCGTTTACAGAATTAATCTTGCTGTGTTGTTCCACATTAATGTATATGTATGACTTCCCCATTTTACAGGATTAGTGGAAGTGAATAGTTTCAGAATGGTAAATAAGAACCTGCTAGACATTCCACACATTTTAATTACTATTTTTGTTGTTGTTGCATTCCTGCTTAATATCAATTTTGTTCCACTGAAAAATATCAAAAGCTCAAATATTTTAAGTTGGTTGAAGTAAGTCCCCTGGCTCACATCACATGTGCAGTGCAATTTATACAGTAAGCTGCATTGTCTAAGAATAGAATTGTGAGGGCATGCATGAATGCTGACTAGAATCCTACGGGAAATGAAAGCTGCATAAGTGAAGGAGTAAACGTTTTCAAGAAACTTAGGAGGGAAATCTGTGTTAAAGAGACAGAGAGACATGTAGCTACCTTCAATTTATTAAAATAAAAACATTGACTAAGTTTAGGAGAGAGAGCACTTTAAATCTAAATGAATTAGGTCCCTAGAAGACAGTTCTGTGTTTGTACACAAGTTTATTAATAACTCATTATTGGTTTTTTTAATGATAGTAAATTATGAAGGGCTAAAAATACCCTCAAGCGTAATTGAAAAACATTATGTCTACTAATTGCCACTGATTTCTGCAAACAGTTATTTTTCTTTGGCCTATTAACGTAATTTGAATTTTTAATTGCAGTTTATAATTGTCTTTAGAGTTAACAGGCCTCTTCAGTTTAACTTCTCTTAAGAATGTGATTCTGAATATTTACATCACTGGAACTTGGCTTTAGGTAAGGGCCACAGCTCAGTGGCAGAGCATATGCTTTGCATGCAGAAAGTGTTTCTGTATGTACTTCTTAATATCTGCTTTAGACTTCAGCCCTAAAGACTGACTGAGGGGCCTTAGGATGCAATGCAAATACTGCTCCCCTGTCAGAGGAGAGCTCTGCTGGAGGGGTGGTATCCCCAGAGAAGCCTGTTCCACATGTCCACAGAAAGCTCTGCAGATGTAGAAAAGGATTGTGGGAGGCACTGGATCTGCAGGATCCAAATCCCCCTTGATTTTATTGGCATTGCACAAGCTAAATAACTAATATAGCTCTATTTATTATTATTTTAATAGTAATGGTAATAATAATATCTCAAATGTAAATCCTACCAGCTAACTTGGAAACCATTTCTAGCCATCTTATATGTGTGATAGCTGTTTGCAGTTAAGTCAGAGGTGAAGCTTCTCTGAGAGAGAACATATTCAACCCCTTCCTGGAAGCATACTCTTCTTGCTTCATCTGCCTCAACTTGTGATGCTCAGTACTGAAAATAGCTGTGACAGAGCTCAATTAATCTCTACATTAAGCTTCTCTCTAGAATGGTCTCTAAAATTAGGGGAGTTAAACACTCCTAATGATGTGCTGGAGGGTTTCCTTTCCTCCTCTGATCCAAAGTGGCCATTCCAGTTCCAAAACTCACTTTTCCTCTTGTACCTCCTCTTGAACCCTGGCAAAATATATGAAACATCAAAGCACTGTTTAATGTTGTGACACCTTGTTAGAAATTTGGCTAAAGGCAAGGCACACTAGAAGACTGAAAAAAGGCTTTGTAGTGTCAACTGTTTATATAAAATAATTTCAACTGGTTTGTGCTTCTTCATAACTTTTCAGAAGTTAGATTGGGGAATCGTACTACTGCTTTTATCTAATTCATATGGTAAAGCTGTTACTGCTTAATGCAGTTTCGTGCCTGTAAGCAAGGCATCTATTATACAAACGGCATCTGTTAGCCATCTTTACCGAGAGACATTTTATCCTTTCAGACTGAAAGCCACTGTCTTATTACTGTTATTTTTCCCTCGCACATGATAAGACAGTATATTGACTGTCGTTTAAAACTTAAAGGAACTACAGTGACAGACAAATGCCCTAGACATCCCTATTTCTGTCACTCTGTATACAAATGGTTTCAAACTAGTTTCTCTTCTTTCCTTTAAACCAAGAGCCTCCAGGTAATCTTCTCAATTAGTCCCTAGGGCTCTGGAGAGTCAAGGAAGTGCAATTCTCTTAACAGCGTCTAAAATTATAGGTTCGGGATAAAATTAAGGTTGATGCTTTAACCAATCTGGCAAAGGAAAGAGAGAGAAAGAGAGAGGCAGAGAGGAGAATGCTGGCCCTTTTGGCTTATTATAGGGCAGGGGGAAATATGTGATTGACTTTTCATAGAGAATTGTGTTATTTCCCTTTTGGCGAATTAAAGTAATAACTAAGTATTCTTTTTACCCATCTGTCAGGTGATATAAATGTATATGAGAAGTGCTCCCCCTCCCCCGGTCTCTCCCTCCACCACCCCCTCCATATTTTTCTCTCTTTCTTTCTAGCCGAACATTCTCAGTCGACTCCCATGTACTCAGGTTGGCCTATCAATGGGAACCCGTAGAGAGAATAATTTTTTTGCCACAAGCCAGTTAACTGCTTACCATCCAACTATCAAATGATTTATTTGTTTATTATTTGTTTGTCATATGTTTATCTTCCTAGTAATTTCTAAATGGAAATAATATTCTACAGCCAATATGTGCAACTGTAATTAAAACTTTGCTAACAGTGAATAGGACAGGATTTTGAGGAGGAGCAAAATGTAATAATTAGATTGTTCCACAACATTTTATCTCAACTGATATATGTACACACATTAGTTTATTATGAATATTATATCAGGGAAGCTTTTAATGTTTGATGTTTTATTGTGTTTTTAATATTCTGCTGGGAGCCGCCCAGAGTGGCTGGGGAAATCCAGCCAGATGGACGGGGTATTATTATTATTATTAGTCTGACTGCAGACACACCATAGATATAAAGCACATGATGTCTGCTAAAGAATCCTGGGAACTGTAGTTTGTTAAGGGAGCTTAACAAATTGTAGTGCCTGAATCATGCTTGAAATGTATGACCTGTATGCAGCCCATTCATGGTCAGTTGGGCTTACAAATACAGAAGTTCAGTAACCTTTATCAGATTTTAAAATAATGCTGAGATCTAGTGACAGATTTAGAACTTTTACATGCCAATGTTTCTTTCTTTCAAGTATTAAACACTGTTTACTCCTTTGGCTATCTCGTCTCATAGCTGCATATGCTTAATTAAAAATTCATCATATTTCTAGGAGATGATAAACTACATTCATTTCATGCATCATCTCTTTAGCTCCATGACAGCTCTTTATTTTGACAGACTAACAACAACACAAGGTTTCAACACAATGTGGAGTTAATGTTGCTATCTGCCTCTTACGGAGTAATCTTCACATCCCTGCTATTTAGGCTAACCCTAAGTTGCTCAGTTAACTAGGCAGTGTGAAATCTCCTGTGAAGCTGTATTTGTAGGTCTGACAAATATTGCACAGAATTTTTAAATGTAAAAAGAACACAAGAGACAAGGCTCACAGTCTGGGATTGCCTCTGGATCCAGCTTTGTCAATGGAGGACTAGGTAGCCTCAGTGGTTGGAAGCACCTTGTAGCAGCTGCAACTGATGCAACAGCTACAACCATACCTGGACTGGGAAAGCTTAGCCACAGTAGTTCGTGCATCAGTTATTTCAATCATGCATTTTTGCAATGCACTCTGTGGGGCTTCCCTTGTCTTTCACCCAGAAGCTGCAGCTAGCGAAGAATGTTACAGCACGATTGCTGGTGAGAGTGATAACCTGACAGCATATAACACCTCTGCACCGAGATCTGCACAGGTTGTCGTTTTGCTACCTGGCCAAGTTCAAGGTGTTACTATTACTATATAAAGCTCTTAACAGCTTGGGACCAGTTTACTTATGAGATCGCCTTACCCCACGTGTGCCCACTTGAGTGTTTCAAATGGTTGCACTGACACTGTTACAGGAGCCTCATAATGCTCATTCCGCATTTCTAATAAATTTATCTTTTAGTGCGGCAGCACCCAAACTTTGAAACGCCCTGCCTATTGATATCTGGCAGGTGCCTTCAAAGCACACTTTTTTTGGCACCTGCTAAAAAGATTTTTCTTTAGGCAAACCTATCCAGGCATGTAGAATGTTGACATTTGTTTTAATCTGTTGTGTTGTTGTTTTTAGCTTATCATTGTTTTTTATTATTTTTGAAGGTTTTAAGTTGTTTAACTTTGTTTACTGATCATGTCATTGTTTTCTTCTTTTTGTAAACCATTTTTGAGTTGGTTTTTTTTACAGTCAAGTCTATACATTTTATGAAATAAAGACATCCATTAGGTTTCCTTAAGAACTATTTTACTTAGAAGAGTTCAAGCAAAGTATTGCACTACATAAAAACGAGAGCTAACATACAGCACAATTTCTCCAAAAGCTATCCAGAACACACTACAAGTGAAAATACGGTTTTAAGGAAATCCATACCCAGTGACTATAGAAATAAAGCACTCATCCCAGAGAAGAGCCCCTGGGAGAAGCAGTTCTAGGCGTTCCTTCTGCAGCATGCCTTCTCTTAACTTACAGTCATTTCCTCAAGGTTAGCAGTAAACAGTCACAAAGAATGTTCCCGGACATATTTTTCAACAATGGAAACAATGGCTATTTTGAGCTTCAGGATATATTAAAAAATAATATTTATTTTTTCTTTGAAACCCCATATCCCTTCCTTCGTTCTAATAACATAAACTGTTGGTTTTTAAAATAATATTTCTTATTCTTATTAATTATCTAGCGTCTGTGAGGTCTTCCTTTTTATCTGAAGCATTGTTCTCTCTTAATTCAGGAGAGAGATAAAGACAGATATATAGGTAGGCACTTTTAAACTTGTTTTCTGTTGACTTCAAAACACAATGTTAAAAAGGATCTAGCTTAAATAATGGGGTAAAAGCATTAGTAGGTCTGTTAGTGAAAATGGAATCAAACAGAGTAAATGAAGCTACTAAAATAAAAATTATTTCAGTTCATTTCCCCCCTCTTAATATCTACAACATTATTTTATTTTAAAAATACTGTAGTCTGATATTCATGACTTTGGACCTGGAGTCCCAAAGGGGTTTATTGTGTTATTTAAATGTGCATGGAAGCATGGGTGTAACCAAGGGACAGGGCATGGAGGGGCGGCTGCCCCCCCCCATCAATAAAAATACATAGCAAACTGAGGTTCTGCTCCCCCAACAAAAATCCTGGCTATGCCCATGAATGGAAGGAGATTTGCACAGGCCCAGAAGCATTTTCCCCTTCATACAGTATGCAACCCTCCAAGCCATCATTTTGGATGAAGCAGAGATGTCTATCTTTCCAGCCGTACCATGGCTGGAAGCTATCACCCTGAGGGACAACGTGTTTTTATACCAACCTGCAGTTATTTCCGATCTATGGGCAAGCTCTCCTCCGTGCTTCATTATGACCACAAGTGCAACTGTCTGGGACATAGGAGATGGCCTATTTGGTGGCTGCGTGGAACTCTCTACTTTGGAAGACTCATTTGGGCCTCTCTCTTCTGTCTTTTTGCTATTTGGCAAAGATGTTCCTCTTTCAGCATTATTTATATGATGCCCAGTACAAGAGATCTGAGTAGGAGCCTACAACATAAAAATAATCACATTATAATAAAACACAGAAAAAGCAACAAATAAAAAAGTAAATTGGCACTTTAAAACAGAGAGCAGATAAAAAAAACATGTAGCCAAATTAATTAAAACAGAGACCACAGGCATAAAAAAACACACCACAAATCTGAACACTGTTAAAACCACAACATAATTCTAAATAGTGAGAAAATAAACAGTGTTTACCTGATGCTAAAAAGAAAGAGGAACACCAGGTCTCCTTGGGAAGGGTATTCCATAATCAGGTAGGAGCGGAATGACTTCTGAAAAGTCACTTTCCCTCCTAGCAGGGCTCCAGATTATGATATCAGCATTCAGGTATATAGTTGTGGGGAGAGGCAATCCATCAGAATCTGAGCCCCAGCTGTGAAGGGTTCTGAATATCAAACCCAACACTTTGAATTGAGCTCAGAAACACACCCAAAGTTGAATCCAAAACTTTACCTTAACTTTTGAGCACCAGGCAACCAATATGACTGATTTCAACTTGTAACAAACATAACATTGGCTCTTGGGGCTGCAGTCTTTAACCAAATTTGATGAAATTTTGGTTGCAAGCCAATACTAGCACTTATTCCAAAGAGTTTTAGAAGCCTATTAAAAATTACAAAATGGCATCAAATTGAAATTGATTTTGGTAAACTGGCATAATATGTACACTATATTACTGAACCTACTGAATTAGTTCTGGAAAATCTCCTTGAAATAAGATCCCTGAGTTAGTTGGGTCAGACAGCATGGGACATGACATCTGTCTTATTTTGTCCCAGAATAAGTTGAAGTTAAAGATGGAGGTAAACGCAACCTGCTCTTTTAGGCACTTCCCCTCTGTTGACTGATTGCATTTTTGACAGTGAAAATGTGCACACTAGTGCTCCATCCACCTTTAATGACAGACTGTTGTTGTTGTTTTTTATTGCTTGAGCCTTTGTGTGGGTATCGTTATGGCTTATAGTTTGACCATGGCATTTTGGGAGAAAATGAAAAAGCAGTATAAATGTAAATGTAAAAAGATACAGCTCATTCTGTCTTTGAAATTGTTGGTGTGAAAAGAGCTCAACAGTGTTTTATTTAAACAAGGTCTGCTTCAACCTTGATTGACTTGCAGTAAATTGCCTGGTACGAGAGGCAAAAGGAAGTGGATAGAAAAATGGCAATCAGCACCAAATGTTTCACATATTGATTGACAAGCACCAGAGATGTGCTAGAGTAAGATAAATTGGCCAACGGGTCCCATCTTGACAGCTCCTGAGATGGGAAAATTGTTCTTGTTAATTTGCTGCTGGAACCTTGTCATTTACCGGGATATACATTTGAGTGTCTTCTAATTGTGTAAACAAAGTTTGGATATGTACATAGCATATTTCAACCGTGGATTTAAAAAAAAAATCTGCACTTTTATAAAAGTTGTAAAGGGGCTTAAGATTAAATGTGTAAAAAGAGAAAAAGGAGTGTGAAACTAGCTACTTTGAAGAGCTACCTTCCCCTGAAATACAGTAAATTACTCTGCTGTCACTTGTAGAGTCCATTTTCAGAACTGTATAAGTTCACAGAAACAGTGCCATGGTGAGAGGTCTGAAACAAGATCCAAAGGTTTTCCTTGGTTAGATATTCCCATGACAACTTTTATAGCTAGTAAGGCTGTCCACCAACAATATGAAAAGATATATATGTTATATACAAATTACAAATACTTTTGTGCTAAGGTCACAAGAATCTGGGGGAGAAGGGAGGAGAGAATTTTTTGTCCTTAATTTTTTAAAAAATGTATCCTGATTGCTGTTTAAAGTCTACATCTACAAATCTTATATTTTAGTCCCCATTGTTTCCTAACATTCCCAGGAACAGATTTTCAGGGAGCTACAGGAGAAGGGGGAAAGTATACCATGAACTCTGTTCTTTTCATTGAAGGAAAATTACGATCCAAGCCAATATGTAAAAGAATCTTTAACATAATAGTGCAGGCTTTCCATGATAGCTGTTTTTGTGTGTATTCAAATGGAGTCAGGTATGGCAAATGCAAACAGGCTGGATCGAGAGAGAGAGAGAGAGAGAGAGAGAGAGAGAGAGAGAGAGAGAGAGAGAGAGAACTGAATTGTGCTGCTGTTATGCTCTCAGTATATGTTATATATCTTTGAAATTGATTAAATAAATACATTTCCCAAAACCTTAATTCAGGGCATGCCTTATGCTGATGTTTAAAGATGGTAAAGAGTTAACACCTAGTCTTGGGTATTTTAGTTGGATTTTAAATTAGTCTGTCTGTGACATTGACATAGTCTAGCTTGAGAAATGCTAAATTGTTACAGCTCTGAATATTCTCATTTTACTTTCAAAAAGTGTGATCTTTCCCACCTACTCCTAACTCTAGCTGCTTGAATCACTAATTATTGCTATGATTTCAAAGGATTCTTCATGCAGTGCATAAAATAATGAAAGAACGGTATGTTTCATGGAAACTTTCATCTTGGAAAATGATTGCTTTGAGAATGTTTCAATTTGTAGGCTGTTCATTCTAAAGTAGCAATAAATCAATAGCAAATATAAGATATCTGCTTAAACTTATATTAAAATTAGTCTAAAACAGCTGAAACATAGCAGATGCCATAATTCCCTGCTCCCCAATACTCAGCTAGTTTCACTCATAAAAGACAGTTTACAACACTAGCTCAGGATGTGCCAAATTTTGCAGTTTTCATTATTGGCTGGGTGGTGGTGGGATTGCCAAGGCTTTTCTGAGACAGCCACCATATAACCTCTCCATGTGTCCTCACTCCACGCACATTGCACAGACTGAGAGCCAGTGTGGTGTAGTGGTTAAGAGCGGTGGACTCGTAATCTGGTGAACCGGGTTCACGTCTCCGCTCCTTCACATGCAGCTGGTGGGTGACCTTGGGCTAGTCACACTTCTCTGAAGTCTCTCAGCCCCACTCACCTCACAGAGTGTTTGTTGTAGTGGAGGAAAGGAAAGGAGATTGTTGACCGCTTTGAGACTCCTTAAAGGGAGTGAAAGGTGGGATATCAAGTCCAAACTCTTCTTCTTCTTCTTCTTCTTCTTCTTCTTCTTCATCATCATCATCGGTGGTCTTTTTAAATTTATTTATTTATTGTAAATCACAGCAGTCACAGCAAGACAAAAAGAGACAAGACATTATTTTTAGTGATGGGTGGATCCCCTCTCTTGTGCCTGTTTAAATGAGATTAATTTGAATAACATCTAATCTTTTAAAAAATATTTATATATCACCCTTTGTGAAAAATTGATTTCAGGGTGAGTCACAATAATACAATTTCTTTAAAACAAGCACATTAACACTTATAAATTATCTTAAAGCAGCATTGGAGCACAACTTAATTGTAAGATTTCCCAGAGTTGCTGGAGGTGGTGCAACACTTTAGGGTCTCTGATCTATATGGGATGGGACTGTGTTCTTATACATTCATTTTGTCAAAATGTTTTCTCTCAGTTTTATATTATAATCAATCATAATTTGATTTTGGATCCTAAATTAGTGCTTCTGTGGCTGGTGTTAAATTACTGCTTTGAACCTCGGGGTTCCATCTCATACTCTAGTCTCTTTTCTCTTAGCTGCTGCCAGGCTGGAGATAGCTGTCACGTGGAAAACAGGAAAATTCTTACTTTGCCTTCCTGGTATGCATGTATATGGGAAATAGCACTTTCTGAACACTTGGTGCAACACAGAAGACTTATTAATTGACAGGCAAAGAGAGTGAGATTTTTAGGCACGTGTTCTTTGTTTATTGATTACATCAATAAGTCAGCACAGTTATTTCAATCCCCTATAATATATGCATCTCTGTGAAGAGGACTAATCAGCAGGCCTATTATCTATGTACTCTGTTGTTACTTTTTGTAACTGACATTCTAATAATATGTACCCCATGTGTTGTTTTTGTTTTTATGTTATGTTTATGGGAAACATGTTGCTCCTGGTAACGCCACAAGGAATGTAATGGTTTTGAGGCTTCCTTGCAGTCTTCACCCTCCTGAAAGCCCACCTGCCATCTTATTTCCTCTAACTTACTGAGGTGAGGAAATGTGAGGACAGAGGGCTCTTGGTGCTGCTGTGCAAGAACTTCCAGGAATGCTGGGGACCATGTAGTGTAGTTTCTCTCTGTAAAAACTCTGTAAAGTTCATGACAGCGTATGTATTATTATCCCTTACTGCTTCCATATGAGGGTATGTGTACATAATATGCATATGTGTGCTGTGTCCTTTGTGAAAGGCTAGTGCAGACTTCATCACATGAAATGTACATTTGACTGGCATTATTGGCAAGGCAAAGTGTTTGGAATTTGTCTGAAAAGGGCAAATGTCCTTTTTGCAACTTACCATGCAACAAAAAATGTCCCTCGACAGAAATTATTTTAATCAGATATGATTTTCCTACATATTTCTCCATTATGTGAACTAATATAGGGAGAACAAAAATGATTATTTAAAAGCATATGTGTGTGTGTGTGTGTGTGTGTGTGTGTGTAATGTATAAAAAAGAAGTTGGGAGATTCATGAGGTTTACAACTCAATTCTGTGCATAGTTACTCAGAGGTAAGTCCCACTGTATTCAATGGGATTGCAACTTTAAAATGTGAAGGGATAGGTGGCAGAAGCCAAGGCATGTTCACACATCTGTTTCTTATTGAGAAAAAATAAAATCTTCAATCAACCCTTGCCATCTTGAACATCGGATTTTCATTCACCTTATACAAACTGATCGCTCTATATAGTGTCTTTAAAAAAGGCCATGAGAGTGAGAATAATACTACATAATTGACATTTAGGATGAAAAGAGATTAATACTAGAAATAAATGGCTGTGATATGTTTTCCAGTCATCATAACAACATAGACCTTGTTAAAGTGTGGGTTTGCTGAAGTTGAAAGCCCAAGTCATTATATTCTCATCTTGTTAAAAAATCTGATGGCCCTTTCTTTTTTAGTTAAAGAAGGATAAATAATATAAACAATTTACAACTAAAAGATGTAAAGGTTTTGCAGCTGCTGAATGTCTTTTGGGAGATTAGATTCTATAATGAGAAGATATAACCCTCATTTTACAAAATCTGTTGCTGTCTTGGGAAAAAAACATCACTGAATAAGATTAGAAAATTCTTTTCGTTCTTGAAACCATTACAGTTGCAGGCTGATTACTTGGCATATGCTTAATGATATCTTCATAGCTGAGAAGCAATAATTTGTTAAAGTTAAAAGAAATAAGTGAGAGTCCAAGTGAGAAAGCTCATATTTAATTATACATATTTATTGTTAGATATATGTGACTTTATCTAACACAGTAGGTTCAGTTTTCACAAACATGCGCCTATGGTTGTCCCATAAAAAAACAAACCACTTTGGGATGATAACAGATAGGCAAACTAGATATGGCATGAACATTTTGTAAATAGGGTGCCTTGTGATATATATTTTTAAAAAGCAAAACAGCTATGGACTCCCAGATTCAGATGACAACTGTAGCTCCAGGAAGTGGGGGTTTAACTCTTTCCAAATGCTTTCTCCAGGGTGGAAACCACCAGCCAAAGCTGCTTATTTTGCTTAGGGCAATTTATGGTAGGGTTGGCATATTTCCTGACGTATCCAGAACACTGCAGTTGGAAACAGTGTCTAGGTGTAAATTGCTATAAATGTCCAGGAAAATCCGGCAGTGTTGTTTGTTTTTGTGAACAACTCTGGGGGGGGAAAAAGCAAAAAGCAAAACAAGCTCAACAACTTTTCTTTCCGGATTTTCACTGTTTGAAATATGGCAACCCTAGCTTATTGGAATGACTACAATTTGTAATTTATATTGGGAACTCTTGTGGCTGGGAGATCCTATTCACAGATGTCCTGCATTGCGGCTAATTTCGCCCTTACAGAACATAATTTTTGTGAGATTTGGATTTCAGATGAGGAAAATGCAATAGCTACTATCTAACTCCAGATGTTGCTGTACTAAAGCTTCCATCATCCCTGACTGTTAGCCATGCTGGCTTGAACTGATGGGAGTTGGAGTCAATTAACATCTGGAGGGTCCAGGCTCTCTGTCCTTGCTATACATGGTATAATAAGGCAATAGAATCTTTGGATCCCAGGCAAGCTATTTAATTTTACTGGGCCTTGAGAACACAGGCAGACATCATATGAAGAAAAATATACTGTATTTTAAAAACAACTTCTGAATGTCCGTGTAAAACATAAGATGGTGTTTAACGATGTTTTACTTTCAGTAGCCTGTAACTTGAGTAGCCGTATTGAAATTAATGGACTTAACTTAGTCATGTTCATTAATTTCAGTGGATCTACTTTCAGTAAACCTTAGCTGACTATCACCCACAGTCTTGGGAACTTGGTGTTGGTATATTTTGTATATTTACAATTAGAAAATTCTTTCTGTCATAAAATAAAAATGAAGACACGATCGGCAAAGTATAGAGCAGAATTTTTGCTCCCTTAATTGTGATTTTCTAAGGAAAGCTGGAAAGGGAAGGAGTACTGTCTCCAAATAGACAATCACTTTTGTGTTTATCTGAAATGTGACTAATTGCAAAGTGGTTTCTTAGTAGCAGAATCAGCAGCAGAGTTCAGGTGCCTCATTCTGGGCATTGTGTAGGCAGAACAAACTATTAGCTGTCAGTCTGATGTCTGTGATCTGTCATGCTGTGCCATCTTGAAGATAGTCAGCAGTTGTAGTGCAGCCCTCTGCCCATTGGAATCTGGTGATTTGAGAAAATAAAGTCCTGTGTGGCCTGAAATAAAGTCCTATGTGGCCGGATTCTGGCCTGGCTCCTCTGCCTGAGCAATTTGTCTCACAATGCAGTTACCGAATCTCCTTCCTGCCTCCCAGCCACCACCTGACAAAGAGCCTACTGAGTGTGCTGTAATATATCTTTCAATTTGCATTATTGTGTCCCACATTACTATCCATTTTACACCATTCTGGCATATTTAACAATATTTTCCACTCTTTAAAATTACATTAATATTGCTGACAGCATAGATGCTTCAATTAGGCTGTCTTTGAATAGGAGCCAGAGTCTCCCCCCCCTTTTTTGTCCCTTTTTCAGATTCATGTGAAAGGAGAAGTTGACATTTTTCATTAGAATGAGAGCTTAGATAATATTTTAATGTGGTTTTCTGTTTATATTGCTACCTTTGCATTTTCTTAGGAAAGGCAGGATGCAACCTCTTTCAGGCTTTTCTATTTATTGGACTGCTCTGAAATGCATAAATACTTCCTGACTGCTCTGAATGAGGATTTTTCTGCTATGCTAATGAGTACAAATAAGAAAATGCATCCAAATGTGGCTAGGTTAGCCGTCATGTTATTTTAGCAACGAAGTGGGTGCAATTAACTTGAAGTGCCACAATGTGTAGTGTCAGAGATCTTCAGTGGGCGATTTTTAAATTCACCACAACAAAGAACATCACAATCATTTTTCCTCACTTCCATATTGTGCCAAAGAAATGAGAACTAAAAGTTTGTGGCCTTTTGATACTGTTTCTCGAGAAACTACTCATTAGTCCAGTAGTGGGTATCTGATTCATTCTTTAGTTCTGTCACATGACTGACAGAACTGTAGAACTGCAGCTTGCCTCGCAAAACGATCTTGGGTTTTGGCACACACTTCAGAAGTCAGAGAGTTTGTATCTTTGCCTCTGGTTGATGATAGAACAAGGTGTGCAGCTACAATGACTTGCATCATACGTAACGTGAATTTATATCTTTCTATAAGTTCAGCTTTTTTCATATAAGATCAGCTGAAAATGCCCTATTGTTGGTATCCTCTTTGTGCCAAGGCTTGGCTTGTTGTTATTGTTGTTTAGTCATTTATTCGTGTCCGACTCTTCGTGACCCCATGGACCAGAGTACGCCAGGCACTCCCGTCTTCCACTGCCTCCCGCAGTTTGGTCAAACTCATGCTGGTAGCTTTGAGAACACTGTCCAATCATATCGTCCTCTGTTGTCCCCTTCTCCTTGTGCCCTCCATCTTTCCCAACATCAGGATCTTTTCCAGGGAGTCTTCTCTTCTCATGAGATGGCCAAAGTATTGGAGCCTCAGCTTCACGATCTGTCCTTCCAGTGAGCACTCAGGGCTGATTTCCTTAAGAATGGAGAGGTTTGATCTTCTTGCAGTCCATCGGACTCTCAAGAGTCTCCTCCAACACCATAATTCAAAAGCATCAATTCTTTGGTGATCAGCCTTCTTTATGGTCCAGCTCTAAGGCTTGGCTTAGCATGTCATATAAACCCAAGATTTTAGTTAAGCTTTCTCCTCAACATGCTAAGCCAAACATTTATTTAGCTGCCAAGCTGTGCTGAGCTAAAATGACTGAGAAGGACCAAAGCAGCTGAAACTTCCTTCCTGGAACCTAGCATGTTCACACTAAGCCTTGGTTTGGTTTAGCATTATATGAGAAGGCAGACAGTCTGTATGTATGTGAGAAGGCCTTCTCTCAAAGATATATATCCAGCATTTTTGAAGGATGCAGACCATGTGGACAGAGGCTATGCACCTCTCTGTTGCAGGTACAGTCCAAATGAGGTGGTCAGAGCCTGCCACCATCACACAGCTGCATGGTCCATGTATTGATAATATCATTTGCAGATCAAAAGTTCATCGAGGACTGGGGAAAATTAGCTGAATACTGGGAATGTATAAGTGATAACGGAATAACGTTAGTGGCATTTAGAGAAGCTCTGTAACAGCATAAGAAATATTGTAAAAAAGCAAAATAGAAGAGGGGGGTAGGTATAAAGGCAATACCAATATTTGGAAATGTGTATTTAAAGAAATTAGAATTTGGATGATTGGCAGAGAAGCTGAAGGAAGTCAAAAACCGAAAAGTTTAATAGAAATTGTAATGTGGTATGCATGTATGGAAAATTAATAAAAGATAATTAAAAAAAGATAATATCATTTGCATTCATTTTAGTAAGCTCTTTCATGGGTATGTTAAAAATTGTAAACAAACAAACAAAGAACAGGTTGAGAGAGATCTGAGAGCCTGTAAAAATGTTTTAGTTTTTGATCTGAGCTGGAGAAAAATCAAAGATCTTGGCATTTGGGCTAGCTTTCCACAAACCAAGGTTTTTTTCCCCCTTCACAGAGACTCCTGCTGGAGTATGAAGGTCAGACAGCAACTTTTTAAATTTTTGCCAGTCTCCCGTTCCACCTGCAGCCCCTTCTGCCATCTCTCAAGATGCTTCAGAAGGTCCCAGAACAGATATTTGAGGGAGAAAATGACTATCAGGGGAAGGCAAAATTGGGAAAATGTAATGCAGTGCTATTGCCAGTGGAAGCTTAGTTAGGATGTAAGCCGAGGCCTTCATTTGATGCACACTTTTATGAATCCCCCAAGTTGTTATTTGAGCAAGTGCAAATGATTTTTTTCCTAGCCACTCAACTAGAGTTTCTGACATGAGAATTACACCCTTTGTGGCTTTTATTTTAAACTGTTGCAGTACATTTCCACAACTTTAAAGAGACAAGGAGAGACAGATAACAGAGGACCACCTGAATTTTACATATTAGTTTGAATTAACCACCTAATTATTTGGCCACATGCTTCTAGACATACGGAATATTCCAGTCACATATACCATAAGGATAAATGCATGAAACCTTTGTTTTAAGATCATGTACTTTATTAAAATATGGACACAATATCAGCTATCTTTTCGCTGGAAGGAATTCTCATATCTTGTCAAATGTATTTATTGTACAAAATGGGTCAAAAAATGCACAAAATGGGGAATCTCATTAGACTCAAGCATTTAACTATTTGTCCTACAGTGTACAGTATATACTGTTTTGACTAGCCTGTATATAGATGCCACCTTGACTTTCACATCTGTGGACAGATTGTTGCCACAAGCATATCTTCTCCTGAACTAAAAGCAATGTAGCAAGTGAAGGACTGTGACTACTGCATACATAAATATGTCCACATGCTTCAGATGAAGAAGGTTGGGAGGCTCTTATTTTTCTTACCACCAGTTGAAACTGCCTTCTGAATATGCAGAAGAGGGATTCATGCCAGAATACACATTTTTCTAATATGAGTTCTCTCCTACTCTTTTTAATGTAAATATTAAGTATACAATAGTAGATATAAATTTGTAAACAATTAGCTCCAAATTGCTGAGGGTCTAACAACATGTTGTGCAGGCGTTTATAATATAATCTCCTGATATTTCACTTTCACTTTCAACTGCAGGTGTTCCCTAATTGGATTGGGGCAGCAGCAAATGGGAGAGGATATTTAACACTTTCTCCCTGTTTTCCAGATCTAAATGCTCCCCTTCCCCAAATACGTGACTCAGAAAAACATACAGTTACACAAGGTGCCTTTTCCCTGTTTTCCCCCTGTGATAAATTCTGAGCTGGAATTTCATTAAATTACAGGTTAAATAAATTCTAAGACTCATAATTAACCTGTAAGATATGGTAACCTTTAATTTTATAACATGAGAGAGCTATCACTTGAAACCTGTGATGTGAAAATGCTGGGTAAACATCACCTTATGGTGATTTTAGCACATCAGAAGTGGTCATGGGAATTGACTCTCATGTAGGCCTGCAGAAGCTAACTTGCATATTATCCTGCTCTATTTGCTCTCCAAGAGTGAGGAAGTTGTTTTCTTTCCTGGATGCCTGAGCAATAAGAGTATGCATGGTGTACTGCACATAACCAGGCTTTTCTTATGCTCTCATTTTTCTCAATAAGTCAGGGTTACTGATTTCCCATGATGGTCCTTGTGAGACTCCAAAGCAAGACTGTTCATGGGTTGTCATGCTTCTGAAGTATTTCTTAATTTTAACAGTCATCACTCTGTGACAAAGACATTTTGAAGCCTAATGGCTAAGCCATCTACAGGATTGTAGATATAAGACTGATTCTTACTAGTGGCTGTTTCCTCCTCACTGATACAGAGGTAGTAAAAGCTGTCAAACATAGGGGACTCTCGTGTAATTTGAGCTTCAGTTACTGGCATGCCAGGAGATGGGCTTGTACTTAATGATAGTACCACTCCATGCATTAGTGAGCTTGATCCCTTGCTATTCTCAATATATTTCTAATTGCTTGTAGAAATGGGACAAGTATTGAACGGGGAAATTTGAAATGCAAACTTCCCCCACTTGTAAAGCGCAGTCCAAATTGAAAGGAGGTCCAGCCCTTTTCAAGCTGGGTCTGAATCAAATTGGAGTTGGCACTCTTCTTCTACCGCTGTCTTATTCCCTCTGCGAACTAGGGACTGATGAAGTGGTTACCTCAGGCAGCAGATCTGGGCCCAAGGAGCATGTCCTTCACTGCCATGTCATGGGCCTGCCACACTCCCATGTCACTCCTCCTCCATGCCCTGCAGCTGCCGCGGTCACCTCCACCTCCGCTTCAGCCATGCTCCTGCTGTGGGAGGATGGGAGCTGTGTGGCTTGCCTGCAGGAAGAGGGGTGTGTGGTGGCAGCATGGCACACCCTCAGTGGAAATGAAGGAAGCGGGAGCATGGTACCATGCACACCCATGGAGGAGTAGGTGTGGCAGCAAGTTTTTTTTTTTTGTTTCAGGTGGCAAAATGTATTGGGCCAGCCACACCTACCACACCTTCTCCAATAAAGAAGGGCTTACTTTGTGACAGGATAATAGATAGCATTTAGCATAATCATAATCATAATAATATTGTATACTTTCCTTCATCCACAGATCTCAGGGTGCTCCACAATATAAAATGCTAGTTCACATTTTCATATGTGTGTGCCCACAGTCATTATCTTAGGCAAAGGGATAGTACGGGAAACAAAGGTTTCCAGCTGACACAAAAGGCCAATGGCGACGCTTCTTGGCCTTTTCTTACTTATATTGTATGTTATTCCCTGTCATGGATCCTGAGAGGAAACAATGCTGTGCTCTTCACCATTTCTTATCCCAAATTGTATTCAAGATAAGGCATTTCTGTTTGGGAAGGGTGGGGACTGGGGTGTCAACTTGAATTAAATATTGCGGGGGCTCAGGTAATCCCCACCCTGCATAACTAATCACATAACACGGTGAACACACACCTTTTGAATGGCAATGCCCATCAACTTTGTAGGTGCTGGCCTCCTCAAAAAAATTATTGCGGGGACCAAAGCCCCCATGGCCCCTAGGAGTTGGCTCCTATGGGTGGGGACTAGCAAGAAGCAGGGCAAGGAGGAATGTGGTGGCTGCTAAATGGGACTTTTCAAGTGTTCATATGAAATGCTTGAAAATTGCATTAATTTTTCCTCCACAAATGTGTTTGGGAACTTTTCATACTCTCCCTTTTTTGTGTGTGCATGAAAAGCTCAGAGATAGGGAACACAACTCTACTCTTGGCCAGCACTTTTTACAGTGCAGCAATCATATATCATTTCTAAGGTTGACTACAATTTGGATGATGAAACTTGTCTCACATTATACAATAGTATAATAGCTACTAATTTGAAGTAAAATAGGATTGGTTTATGGCCTGTGCCTGTTCTCTCATTTGCTCTAAGTTTGTGTGTGTGTTTGAAGAAGTTACCTTATTTTATTTTGTTTTTGTTTCTTTCTGGTATTTGCATAGTTCTGTAAACATTTACTAATATGTCACTGAAAAATATTTACAAATATTGGGAAACAACTTTATGACTTTGTGATTTTACAGAAATCTTTACTAATCATGGTAACAATAAATACTTTAATAATTGTGCTAAATATAAAATTAAAAATGATGGACTGGATAGATGTATTATGAGTATTATCCGTTCTGTACTTTTGCAGTATGTGCAGTATGTTTCATATATATCAAATGATTAGGGCTGCGCAATTTATTTAAAAAGATTGTATTTAATTATTATGACCCGCATATCACTTTAAAAAAATTTTTTACCACTTCTTCTTAAATATGGTCAAGCTGAGCTCATGCTAGAAAACACACACATATGGCTGAGCATATGTGGATTACAAAATATGAAAATCCTTCCTGGTTTTCCTTATATTTCACATGTGGTGTTTAAACACAGTCAGAATGTGTGAGAATTTCTCATATACAGGATATTTTTCCCATGCAAGGTGTGTCAAATATAATTCTTGATGCTTGAGTCATTTTGTTGTAAAGAGAACCACAATAAATCTGAATCTGTATATTAATTTTCTCTGACATACAGTGTAATATTTCACAAGGATATACATGTCATGGGTTTATGACATCAACTTTGGTCCTCTTATCACCAGTAAACACATCTCTTAGATAAGGTTAGGAAAAAGAGTTATTGGTACTGAAAAAGTGCTTGGCTGCTTTTGTAGCAAACCTTGAAGCTTGCATTTTTTTGCTTCCATTTCACCCAAGGCAGTAATGCTTTTTTAAATGTACATAACAGTTTTTACACACCCACCGTGACCTACTGGGTTGTCTAAAATGCAGGCATACATTTAGTCAGGTGCTGTTGCAATTGATTAATTGCTATGAGCCAATAGCTGTGGTTAGGGCCAACATCCAAAAAAGAGTGCTCCTGAAGTTTCGGAGAGGGGGAGTGGAAGCTACAATGATTTTATGAGAATGGCCATATTGCTGTGAAATTACAGAACTTTTGGTGCACAGCAGTTAGGAGAAATGTCACTGTCAGCCAGGCCTCTTTCTGCGTTTCAACTTACACTGCAGGGATGGGGGCACAATCCACCCTATGGCTGTGCCTTGGAAGTGTCTCCTACTGATAATGCACCATGGGGTCTTCCAAAGTACAATTCCTGCTTTAGAAGCCTGCTCTGATGTTGATTGTTTTAGTGATGCAAATATCTGTGATTCTTCAAATCTGTCATTTCACACAGTCTGTTTTAAGAATGAAAGGGGAGGAGGGCAAAATCCCCAAGTCCATGTTGCTTGAGATTTACATTTCTCAACAGTATATAAATCAGCCTTTAGTACTGGATAAATGTATCATTAACTTTGATGATATCTGCAAGCCCCTTTGTATATTTTACTGCATGATTATAACTAGCTGTATAAACCATAGTTGAAAATAACTACAGTAAAATCCCATTTCTCTAGCATTTGTAGCTAGTTCATATATGCAGCAGAGCTTTGTATGCCTCACTGACCTTGGCAGCAATACAGAGGTCACATTTCCACATGGTTAAGCTACTCCTGAACAATTTCTCCATCTCACCAGACACAAACCATTTTTACTCCTCCCAAAAATCAGTCAAGCAGCAGGTCTTCTCTAATTTCTTTTTCCCTGACAAGGATGATGAATATGTGCAATGCAAAGAATCTCCTGCCATCTATCCTTCCATGTTTGAAGTGCTAAAGCAAGAAAGAAGCTTGGGCATTTAGGTGCTTCAGTCATTAGGAACTATACTGTAATTGCAGAGAATTGTCCAGACCCTAGGCAAGCAACTCTGTTGAGTCAGCATTTAAAGCTGAGGCCTTAAAACATGTATTCCTGCACTAAGTTCTGTTGAATGGCTGGCTTGGTGTGGTGAGCTGGAAAAATAATATAGGAAAGGGAGCATATAGAAAGATGTTTTTCTCTGTTGTGCATTGATGGGTTTCTATCTGGAAGATAGAAGCAGTTAGAAATATGAGTTGGTAGATGTACAATTCTGGTTAAACCAAAGAATGTTTTGGCTTAACTTAATTCTAATTTGTCCACCATATATTTTCAGCAACAAAATACAATATATACATTATTTTTGTTCTGGTACCTGTTTGCACAATTTACAACTACAATTCAATACATTCTCTATTATGTGGATATACAGAGTTTTTGAAAGCCAATAACGTACAGCCACAAAGTTACATAAATACCCTGCGGGTAAGATAGTGTTTAAACAAATTTCCAGGGGAAACAGACCCACAGAATGACTTTCTCAAGTGCCTTGGAGATTGTGCTATGAAAGCACTTCACTGAGGGCACACACTGTGTTCTGGAATGTAACCATGAAGACTATGCTCTGGGTAGATTGTGTAAGGTGGAATGTGCTGGTGTGTACAACATATTAATCCATTTCAAAATCATGATTATGCTGGAATGCAATTTGCTTTGGCAAATTAAAATTCATGTGCTTATGTGTGGAACTCTGACACAGATTTAAAATAAACATGCCAAGATGGGACAGGTGCCCCCTGAGTCTACAAAAAAAGACAGCTAATTTTATTAGGACTGTTATACATAAGCCTGGGAGTTTACCTTTCCTTGATGGTGCCATAATACTCCTGAAAGATCAGACCCTCCAAAGAACATGTTACACTTAGTTTTGCTCATTTTCCTTGGCTTTCAAATTATTTCTGGACCCAATTCCAGTGTAGTATTATGTTCAGTGTTTTAAAGATTCTGTCCTGCATAATTGAAGACCATCTTTCCACATAGTTTAATCTTTTAAGGTTAACAGAGCAGCCTTCCATCCATTTTCCTTCCCTTTCAGACTCAGAGGAGGTTCTTATTGGTTGTTCCACAAACCCTTCTGGAACCAGCAAAACCCACTTCACAACACCTTGTACACCTTGCAGGATAATTAAAACTAGAGATGGGCAAGCTGTCTCCAGATACATTGGGTTAATTTGGCAACAAGTGAATTCTTCATCCGAAATTGGAGAGAACTCTGATTATTCTTCTGAGTTAGGAATGCCTCATGTTCCACCAGCCATACCTGTTCCCAAATAACCTTTGTTTCAGTGCCCATCCAGTACATCCCCATTTCCGTTACTTGCCTATTAAGTGACAGCTGGCAGGAAACATAATGGCGGTGCACAGGAAGAGAATTCCTTCCTTCCTTCTTTGTCCCACAGCATGTTGAGTGTCAGTAGTTGAAAGGGATTCATGGGGGATGTTCTTAAAAGAGCTACTTCAATTGCTATTCTGCTGGCGGGGGCAACAAGAGGGAAGGACAGAAGGAAGTAGGAGAAAACTCATTCCTCTCTGCATGTTAAAACACATGCCACTTCTGCTTGCCAAGTAAGGGAAGAGGGAGTGTTTTTTTTGGGAATGGGGATTATGGTAACAGGGAGAGCTCCCAAGGATGTGGGAAGGGAAGCCAGGAATTATTTTCCAGCTCAGACTTGATCTGATACAGGGTGAAATTTCAAAAGCTGTTGTCTGGTTTCAGGCAGGTTTTTACAAACCCACAAAGTTTTTCTTTGAGTCTGACTTGAGAGAATGTTATCAGCACCCTAGTTAGAATTTGGGTTGCTATTTGAGAGAGATTTTCCTGGGACTACTTAGCTAGTTTAGCATTGCTGCTGATACTGAGTTAGGATACGTTTCTCATTTATGTTATGAAACTAAAATGGGTTTTGTTTTTTTGCTTTTGTATTCATTTTATTGTGCAATGCTTTGTAGATTCTGTGTGTAATTCTGTAGTAGTTGTAGTAGTAGCAGCAGCAGGAGTCAAAATAATTTATTGCCTGAATTTACAAAAATGGAGCAACATCTGCAATGGCTTACTGAGGTGTGCATTACTGGTACTTATGAGGGATATATTTTTTAATCCTGTTGCCTTTCACTCCCATCTCTCAGTGAATGGAGGCTTCAATATGAAGCTGTTTTGTGAATAATGCTTTTGTTTTTTAAACGGGCTTGAATGTGTCAGTCAAGTTTTCTGAGTCCAGTTCATATCATTTTTCTTTACAACATTCAGAAACCCTGGTTCAGCAGAGCAGAAAACAACAGAGGGAGGAGTGCTGTTTTCTTTTAGGTACTGAAAATAACTGGCTTACAAAATGCTTCCAAGTGGGATTTTTATTCTGTGATTGTGGATCTGTGAATCTCCTCAAACATAATGCTGATGCTAGATCAATTGGTGGGTATAGAAAACTGCCTGTTCCCTCTAAAACAAATTATTGGCATTAAAACTTTCTTATATTAAAAAAATTAGTGAAGAGGGGGTTTTAAGTGTGTGTGTTCAGTGCTGTTTTACAAATAGGTTTTATTTTCATTCATCTAGCATCGGTTCATATAGCCTGATACAGGCTGATGCTGTGAAGACATTATCAGGAGAGGCCAATCCCCTTTCTTGGAATGCCTTGTCAACACAGCTGATCATACCGTCTTGAATATGATGCAAAGGGGAGAGTCAATACCAATTGACAATGGGTATCTTGATTCAGCCCCAGCTGTAATCATATGTGGTAACAAACAATTTCAGTGTTACTGTTTGTGGTTTCTTTCATTACATTCATTGCTGAACTTTGATCCCTCTGTCCTCTTTCCCAGGTCGTCCCATTCCACCTACATCCTCGTCTAGCCTTCTCCCATCCGCTCAGCTGCCCAGTTCCCATAATCCACCACCAGTTAGCTGCCAGATGCCCTTGCTAGACAGCAATACTTCCCATCAAATAATGGATACCAACCCTGATGAGGAGTTCTCCCCAAATTCATACCTGCTAAGAGCATGCTCAGGGCCACAGCAGACTTCCAGCAGTGGTAAGGAAACACTATACATGTGGCATTTGATTATAAAATTCTTAGCTCAAATGAGCAATTTCTAGTTGTCATGAAAACAGTGACTCAAGCATGAACATTGTGAGAAATGGGCAAATATTTGTAACTGTGAAAAACTGGAGGTTTTGAATGCTTTATTAGATTAATGTTTTATATCTTGATAGATGAATATTCATTTGATATCTCATTGACAAAGTTTTATTTGGGAGTGTTTCCTTTGAATTAGTAGTTACCTATATGAAACTGAAACCATTAATGTGCCTTATTAACTGATGGAAATCTTCATGTATGGTTTGTACTTGTTTGTAGGAAAAATATAACCGATAGGGTTTTCACTGCTTTGCATTTATATAGAATAATACATTGGCTTTTAAAATGCAAAATGTTAAGCTGGCCCTGTTGTTATGTTTCACACTATCCTCATATTGGTATTAACAGCTGATCCTAACTTTCCGGTCTTCATGCAATGGTGATGCCCTTTGAAATTGACTTCTGGCTTATAAAACATTTAGATTGTATTTTTAAATGAGAAAGTAGGTTCCATTTTACATGAGAAATAGGTTCTGATTTGCATAACTCAGTGCTTGCAGAAGATCCTTTCACAAGTCAGAGTTCAGATGCTGTAAAAGCATTGTAGAGTACTTGGAAAAACCAGGTACAGGTGGTTTTCACACACCGGCACCAAAAATTTGGGAAACCTAAATCAACAGACTGGTAGCCTGTGATTCTTCACTTCGTTTAAAGGTTAGTTTGGTTTCAATGCTCATTCCAATATTCAGTATCATTTTAGATTCTGTATAAAAGTCTTTGGAGGCTCTGCCATTTCAAATTTAGACCTTTTTTACTCTTTGACCTTTTTAAAAATAAAAGTAAAGAATCTTATTATCCCAATTTTTCTATTATAGTACCATTTTAAAGTAGTGTAACATGTCTGCTTATTATATGCTATTAATATGTCACAATGCTTAATGGATGTGTTAATCCAGAACTAGTAAATAAAATAAAACTTTTTACTTGAGTTTTTGCTTTAACACATTAGAGTGAACAGTATTATCAGCATTTATGAGCTGTAAAACTGGAGGAATGAACTTGAGTTGGAATCTGCTGTCATTTCTCTTGAGAAGGAAGCATAAGAGATCACAATTCTCTTAAGATGTCCGCCATTCATGATTGGTGAATCATGGACCCCCGTGTGAGAGGCAGGGATGTGTGGGAGAACAAAGGGAAGCTTGCAAGTGTGAGCTGGGAAGGTCCACCCCTTTCTGTGTGAGAGAAGGGTTAAGATCTTTACATTTGTTTTCTCTTTTCTCTTTTTGTTTTCATTTAGATTAGTATGTTTTTTATGGTGCTGTATTATGAAAAAGCATCAATATTTTGTTAATGAAAAAAGATAGCCACCATTCATGATTAAGGTTGCCACCTTAAATTGTTATTCTAAGCATGGTTACATGGAAGTTTAAAGTTTCACCATTATGAGGTGTTGTGATAAGAAATTTGTATAATATTATTCTCTAGTAGTTGTCTTCTCCAATTTTAGTTATATAGATATGGATATTATATATTTAGCATTTACTGCATTCAGATTAAACATCTGAAATCATGTTCCTTGTATATTTATGTATTTTGATTTTATTATAAACCACTTCAAAATTAGTGAAAAGTACACAGTCCTTAAATTAACTAACACAAATAGACAGCAAAATAGGTTTAAACATTATTATTATTAAACATTTATTTACACCCCACCTTTCTCCTTGATTAGACTCAGGGTGGCTGACGTTGCCCTAAACGTTTAAGCCAGTCTATTTGAAGGGGGTCTGAATTCACTTTGCTCATTCACCTGCTGGTATTATAGCACGTCTTGCAACCAAACCTTTAAAGTATTTCAAAAATCATTAAAAGCGCCATGCTGCTTTGTGTTTCTTCTGGCATTTTTACTTTCACACTTCCTTCCTTTTTAGAATGGAGCATGAAATAGGTCATACGCTCTAGTTATGTGCTTCTCATTTTAAAAGTAGGATAATCAGGTAATTCAACAATAATCAGTCCTGAATGCAAATATGCAGTGGTTATTTTTCAGCTACATTTTCCTGAAATGTGTAGCACTGCAAGATAAATACCTCCTTTTTTCAGTGGCGTTAGATTGTGACTTTTCTGATTCAGTAGCAGCCTGGAACCTGTAGGTGTAGCTTGGATGATTTAATGCATTTGTATTATTGGGTCGTCTTTCTTTTTTCAAGATGTACAAGAGCAATGCAGTAATTGCACCTGAATAAATTAGTAAGAATGCATGCAGTTTGCAGGCTGATTTTCAAAGTATCAAAATAATTCATGCTGCTGTAAATTAACAAACTGTTGACCCATGTATTTCCACCCTTAAAAATCCTAGAGCCAAGATTCATTATTATTATGAAGAGGGGTGCAGGGGAAATATGTATCTAGTACTTCTTGTAGATAAGAATTCTTAGATTTTGAAATTCAAGGGTGTTAGGTGAGATCTAGCATGTTTACTTTTTTTTGTCCTGATTTAACAAATAGAGGCGCTGTTGGGTGCAGGTTTAAAATAATTGTGTGAGTTTGAACTAGTGTACTAAGTTCATTGTGTTGCCTTTAATAAAGTATCACTTAGACAAACGATTTATGCTACTTGACTTAAATGTATACTTATGTTTATGTCAACCCTCACAATTAGAGACTAATTCCTAGATCTGTTTATTATGAGTCTTTCCAAAGATGAGCAGATAGTCATCTGATTACACTGCTCTGTGCCTTTCCTGCTAACTATTCTTCATATACATGGAAAATTCCTATGCTTAAAAAATACATAATCAAATCTCTCATCAAATGAGCAATCTATTGTTGATATTATGAAGGTCTTTAATCTACAATAAATCTTTATTAGAACTCATCAGAGCTTACAGTTTGAGAGAAATTAGATTCTAGCACTCTTAAAATGACATTACATCATTGAGGTGATTGGTTTATCATTTGCAGAAGTGACATCAATCATAACTAGCATAACCACGCAGCAAATGATTTCAACCTTTTTACAGCAGAATGATGTTTAATTGCTCAAAACTAGCATTAAAGTTAAATAGAAAAATGCACTTTCTTCAAATACAATGCCAACTTACTGTAAAATATTTATTTTTAAAAAACTTTCAGAAAAAAATATAATTAAAAATATGTAGAAATTAATAATATGTAGAATTTCTTATTATTCATTGGTTTCTGTCTAATTGCAGCATAGCAGATGAAGTGATTTTTGATAGGAATTTTTGACTGGGGAGGGGAAGGATGGGTTGTATTTTATTCCCGGTGTGTGTAGTCCTGATGAAACATGTTCTGGTGGCCTATATATATATCTGGATTAGATTGCTCACCATGCAGTTAAGATAACATAAAGTTTGGTCCTCAGTTGCAATTTTTGGTCCTCAATTGCAATTTTTTGCAGTTAAAATACATTGATTTTAAATACTTTTTCTTTCATTTCTTTCATAATTTTTTTGTGTAGCCCAACTGCAGTAAATGCAATGGTGTATTTGTACATGTTATTGCAATTACATTATTCTGGTAGTTGCAGTTTTGGACAAAATAAGAATAGATACTGATGCTCAAATCTAGAATCCCATTTGTGAGTGACACACCTCTCTATATATTGAGTTACAAATTAAAAGGCTGCTCTTCAAACTTGCAGCAAGGGCTCTCTTTGAGTTGCAAGTAATACGGATGAAAGAGAAAAATAATAGAGTTATTGTAGAGTTAGAAGGGACCCAAGGGTCATCTAGTCCAACCCCCTGTAATACAGGAATCTCAACGAAAGCAGATGGCAATCCAACTTCTGGATTGGATTGGATTGATCTTTATTACGGCCATTGGCCCATCACACGACAGTTTCCCATACCACCATAATGTACTTGAACCTCCAAATTTAAAACCTCCAAAACTTACAAAAAACAGACAAGAACCAAAGCAAAACAAAAACAAAAGACCAACATCATACATTACAATAAATTTGTAACATAAACATCGCCCTCTGCTCATAAATTAATAGAAGACATCAATGGTGATATTACCTAATTACATCCTAAAACATAGATCATGGTTTAAAGGGATTATCCGAGCCACACAAGAGTCCGTTTCTCTTCTTTAGGGATAGGACGCTGATCAAGAATCTGGCAACCATGAGTGATCTTAGGGGGTCATCATCATTTAATAAATATCTCAGTTTGGCTTCAGTCGTATCATCGGCAATTCCCTTAAGATATTGAGCAAGAAACTTGCTCCTGGCCGATAAATGAAAAGCACAATCAAGAATTATGTGATGCAACGATTCCGGTGCCTCACAATTACAATCACATAAGAGCGATATCTGTCCATTGGAGAATCTATTTCTCAGCACGTTCGATGGGAAGGTGTTGAATCTTGCCTTTACAAAGGCATATCTATGAGCCGAAGAAGTTAAGGAATTCAAATAGTTTGGGAGCCTTAAGAAGGGTAATAAACCAAGGTTTAGAGGTGAGCAGGTACCATTGCCCAAGACCATTTTCTGCTGCAAGTCCATCTCCTCTAGTTTACAGGTTACTGTTCTTTTAGCTGGAACTATGTCCTGCTCTAGTAATTTGGATGGGGAGATTCCCATTGCTGTAATTTTCAGCTGTAAATTTTTTACCCATGGGCTCTGGAAATCATCTCTCCACATACATTGTATCAAGTACAAGTTTGGGAGATTGTGCCATAGAGATAACCAGTGACAAAGTATGTGCTTCCACAGAGCGTTTTCCAGGGATACAGTGTTAAGTTCCATGCGTAACGCTGTATTACTTACACAGTTGGGCAGTTTCAATATCCCTCTTAAAAACTGATTTTGAATAACCTCTAGGTGAGATAGATTGACAAAAGTCCCCCAAATTGAGATGGCATAAGCAATTGTCGGAATCACCTTGGCCTTGAAGACTTTCAACGCCGATGGGATATGAAGGGCCCCATCGGTGAAGAAGAATCGCAAGATCGCCAAGGAGATAGCTTTGGCTCTATTTGTAACATAGGCTACATGGGCCTTCCATCTAAGGTTATGTTGTAACCAAACTCCCAAATATTGGAATTTATAGACTTGTTCGATGGCTCTCCCATCAGAGTTTCCGGCTCTTTGAGAAAACTAGTATCTTAGATTTTCCATAATTAATTGTAAGGGAATTTGCGTTACAGTATAATCCAAAAATTTTCAAGGCCCTCCTGAGACCTACTCTAGAAAAGGAAAGGATGACTGCATCATCCGCATATAGTAACAAAGGGCAGCGATAAAGTGCTAGGCGGGGTGCATGAATCCTTTCTTGAGCCTCTATTAGGGGAGTCCTCATGTCGCTTATGAACAAATTGAACAGGAATGGAGCCAATATACAACCCTGTCGGACACCTCTGTTAATGGGAATTGAATTGGTGAGATCACCCTCCGGGGTGAATCTCACTCTAGCCGCTGAGTTCTCATGGAGTTTGATTATTAGCCAGAGAAGCCTTCTGTCAATGCCCCAGCGGGTGAGTTTTTCCCAGAGGATGTTCCTGGGGATACTATCGAATGCTGCCCTTAGGTCAATGAATGCCACACAGAGTTGGCCACCCTTTGGGGTGGAATATTTCCAGGCAAGATGCTGTAAAATTAGAATATGATTAATTGTTGACTGTTTTGGGCGGAATCCAGCTTGTTCGGGCCCAATTAATTTTTTCTCTTCGGACCACTGGATAAGTCTGTTCAGCAGGAAGCGGGCATACAGTTTCCCCACTATTGAGAGCAGACTGATATTTCTGTAATTCCCCGGGTCATCTGGTGAGCCCTTTTTGTGGATTGGAACGATAACAGCGTCCTTCCATACTTCCGGGATCATTCCAGAGTTGTTAACGGCATCGAAGATGGTCGCCAGGACTTTGGCCTACCAGTCCACATGGTATTTTATAGCTTCTGCCGGGATCAGGTCTGGCCCAGGTGCTTTCCCTGTTTTGAGTTTAACGATCAAATCATGGATGTCTTCTGGATCGGTGGGGGGCCAGAGGGGAAGCTGATCTTGGAATTCATCTCTTGTGTTAGCAATACAGTCAGTTGTGGCAAAGTAATTTTTTAAGTAAGATTCCCAAACCGGGGCAGGAATAATAGTCAAAGGGTATCTTTTAGTTCTTTTATTTACCAGGAGCCAAAATTGTCTGGAGTTCCGTGATGATGAGGCTTCTATGATTGCCCGCCATTGATTCGCTTGCCATTCCTGTCTGGCTTCCTTTTGAATTTGCTTGTAGGCCGATTTTGCTTGGAAATATTCTTTTGGCAAGACCGTTGCCCCGGAGGCTTTATACTCTTTGTAGATGTTACCAAGAAGTTGTCTAGCCTGTTTACAAGCACTGTTAAACCACAATGCACCTATCTTCCTTTGTGTTCGGTTTATTTTATGCGTCGGAACAGAGGAAAAAAGACGTTAGATCTTCCGACAAATTCGAGAATAGTCTTAGAGTTTGGTCATAATCATCATAATCCTCGATTAAGCCTGAATATGCTTGTTTTAGTCCTTGTTGGAAATATGCTGAGTATTTTTGGGCCTGTAGTTCGGACCATTTGACACTTTTGATTTGCAATACTGAGTTCGTAATCAGATGTGTTGGGTGTCTGTCTCCATCTGGGGTCCAGTCTATAGTCATTATGGCGACCAACGGTAGGTGGTCGCTCAATTGAATATTTTCAACTTTAAAATGGGAAAATTTGGGGAATATGTCATGAGATACTAACATATAATCCAGGACACTGTTTGCAGAGGAGCTTATGTGTGTAAACTCACCCGGTACGTCAGGCGGGCAGTTCCCGTTTAGAATCACTAGGTTTAGACGTAGTACCAATTGGTAAAGAAGGGTTCCTGCTTCATTTACCCTTTTGTCTTTGGAAAGTCTTTGATTATGGAGGGAGAGGTCATTAATGAATTCTGGGCTTATCCACCATTTGGCTTTGATTAAAGACTCCCAGTTGGTTGCAATGCGAGCATTGAAATCCCCCTGCTATAACATTGGGTATATTGGCAATCCAACTTCTGCTTAACTACCTCCAGGGAAAGAGAGGGTGGGAGACAGTTCCACTGTCTAGCAGTTCTTACTCTTTTGTTGTTACCTTGGTTTTGAATGCCGCACCTTAGCAAATACCAGCCTTGCACTAAAGCCCTATAATTTTATTCACAAAAAATAAGTAAAACATTTGACACATGGACATTGTATTGGTTTGAATTATATTCAGTCATCCAATTCATATTAATACTATCTGCATTTGCCTATCATGGTAAACCACAGTTAATAGTTTACCATGAAGGCACAGATTGCTTTTCATGTTAAGGGAAGAGTGAAGGAGGAGTAAGATAAAATCTCTGGCTTAGTTTCCTTTTGAACTGGGGATTTGTTCTTGGCTCCCCAATCACAGTTTATATGAGTGCAGTAGACCATGATCCGCACTTATAGCACAAAGTGATTTCTTGAAGGAGGCATGAAGAAGGAGTGGTCTCTACATTCACAGTAACTGTGGTAATTCCAGTAAAATTAACTATGGTTATGTCAGGGAACTGACATCTAAAGCGCCGCAGGTGCAAAGGCTCCCTGAGGTTGAGAGAGCAGTAGCAGCGGAAGAGGGAACCAGTAGAGGGCGAGCAAGAACTCCAAGGGAAAGTGAGTCGGAGGGATGGCTCAGAGACGCTTCAAGTGAAACCAGTGGGGAGGTCTCAGGACCTCCTATAGGGACACCCACACCTCGACGGAAACTGTCACGCCGAGAGGCCAGACGACGTGTTTCCGTTAAGGAGCTTTTATGTTGGAAACGTTTCCGAAAGCAGCCACTTTCGGATTCTACTAGTGATTGACGCAGCCATGCTGGAGGGGCTCCGTCACAGGCAGAGGTTTGAAAACCTGATCAAACTCTGAGGGACTTGCTTTTTACGCACAAGCAGCTCATCGTCCCATCACAGCAATCCGAAAGTCACCGAAAGCCAGCTTGTGCAGAGAGAAGCATCATGAGCAACCCAGCCGGAACCGGGGGTGCAGGAGCAGCTGGAGGGGGTCCAAGCCTGGAAGAAAGGTACAGAGCGTTGGAGATCCAGTTGGCGCTGCAAACGGCGAGGCTTGAGGAGAGGAGGGCTCAGGATGCAGAAAAGGGAAAGGAGAAAACCACCCCGCTCGCCAGAAAGGTACCAGGATTGGTGCAGAAATTCGGGGGGGATCCCAGGAACTATCATGCCTTTAGAACAGAGATGCAATACGCTCTAAACTTGCAGTTTGATGACTTCCCCGACGAGGAATCGCGAGTGGCGTATGTGATTGGCCATCTCGAATCCGGGGCGAAAGATTGGGTTAGACCCCTGATGGCAGCGAATAATGAGATCTTAAAGGACACGAGGAAGTTTTTTCGTGCCATGGACCTGATGTTTTCCAGCGATATTGAGCAGGGGGTGGTGCGAAGGCAGTTAATGGCTTGCCAGCAAGGAAGCAGATCTGTCCGTGAGTACTGGACTGAATTTACTATGCTGATTCATAAATTGGGGTGGGACCTATCGGCGGAGCCCATCCAAATGCTTTTCGAAGAGGGGCTTTCTTCAACCGTCAAAGATGAGCTTTCCCGGGGGCCCAGGGCGGAGTCTATGGACCAATTAACCAAATCTGCGCTGGCCATAGGAGCGCGCCAGGAGGCGAGGGCTTTGGAAAGGCGGGAAGGGAAAGGAGACCGTTGGAGGGAGTTCCGCATTCCAGACATTCCAGAGCCATCTTTCCCGCCGGCAGAGCCGATGGAAGTTGGAACAGCGCGGGCGCGCGCAGTTTCAAATCCCAGTGAAGGGCGGAAGAAGGAGGGAAAGAGCGCCAAGAGATGTTATCTCTGCCAACAGCCAGGGCACTTTGCCAGAGTCTGCCCACAAAGAAAGGAATGGCAAGGGATGGCAGGAGCTGTTGGGGGAAAGGAAGAGGAAAGCAAGGAGCAAGTAAAAGCCAACGCCTGGCTGCCACCGTCGGGGCACAGCAGCCAGGCCAAAGAGCAATGAAAGTGCCCATGCCAGAACCTCCCAGACCTGCTTTAGTGATAGAGGTGTTACTAGAACTGCCAAACGGACACCCACTAAAGGTCAAGGCGCTTTTGGATTCAGGCAGCTCCTGTAATTTCATGAGTAAGGAGTTTGCAGCTGAGCACCAGATACAGACCATCCCTTTAAGTAACCCCTTGCAGGTGACTACGATTGACGGCAGAGAGCTGTTGGGGGGAGAAGTTAGCCAACAGACTGTCCCGATGATAATGAGAGTGGCAAGGCACACCGAACAGATAGCGTTTAATGTGGCCATCCTGGGAGGAGCGCCCATCATTTTGGGGATGAGCTGGCTGGCGCTACACGATCCGCTAGTGGGCTGGCATCAGAGGGTGGTCTCCTTTGGGTCAGCGCATTGCCTAGAACACTGCAAGGAGGGGAAGGTCTCGGGAGGAGACAGAGTCACCCTAGCGGGGATGGAAGTGATGGGCAAAGGGAAGGTGCCCCCGCAATACGCAGATCTGAGCAACGTATTCAGCGAAAGGGAAGCAGACAAACTGCCACCGCATAGACCCTTTGACTGTCAAATCAACCTACTCCCAGGGGCCCAACTCCCAGTAGGCAAGCTGTACGCCATGTCAGACAGGGAGATGCAGGAGCTGAGGGAGTTCATTGACAAAAACTTGAAGCGAGGTTTCATCAGAGAGTCCCGAGCGGTGGGGGGCAGCCCAGTGTTTTTTGTGGACAAAAAGAACACAGACAAACCGAGACTGGTGTGTGACTTTAGGGCCCTCAATGCAGTGTCGGAGCCCCTGGCTTTCCCTATGCCCCGAATTGACGACATTTTGACCAGAGTAAGGAAGGGAAAGATTTTTACAAAACTGGACCTGCGGGGGGCGTACAATCTGATACGCATAAGGAAGGGAGATGAATGGAAGACCACCATGTTTACCCCTTTGGGAGCCTTTGAATACCTCGTTATGCCCTTCGGTCTACAAGGGGGCTCCGCCTGTTTTCAAGCTTTTATAAACCACGTTCTGGGACCTTTGCTCTACAAGAACTGTGTGGCCTTTTTAGACGACGTGTTGGTGTATTCGGAAGATGAGGAACAGCATGTGAGGGACGTTCGAGAAGTGTTGGGCAGGCTGCAAGCCAACCAGCTGTGGGTGAAACTGGAGAAGTGCCAGTTTCATACCAAGGAGGTGGAATTCCTGGGGTACCGCTTGTCAGACAAGGGATTGGCCATGGATCCAGGCAAGGTTCAAGCGGTACTGGAATGGAAGACACCGAAGACCAAGAAGGACGTGCAAAGATTCTTGGGGTTTGGGAACTTTTATCGGAAGTTCATCAAGAACTTTGCCCACTTGACGGCGCCCATCACCGACTGCCTCAGCAGCAAGAAGAAATTTGTTTGGACGGTGGAGGCGGATCGAGCCTTTGAAGAACTGAAAAGGGCTTTCGCCTCGGAAGAACAACTTCTGCATGTGGATTTACAAAAACCCATGAGAGTGGAAACAGATGCATCCGACCGGGCTATAGGGGCGGTCCTTCTTCAACCGGGGAGGAGTGCGTCGGAGTGGAGACCGTGTGCATTCTTCTCGCGGAAACTGAATAAGTCCGAGAGGAATTACACGGTGTATGACAGGGAACTACTTGCCATTCACGAAGCATTCCGGAGGTGGAGACATTTATTAATTGGGGCACAACACAAGGTGCAAGTGTGCACCGACCACAAAAATTTAGAGTATTGGAGAACAGCTCGAGTGCTCAACCAACGACAAGTGAGATGGGCACAGGAATTCTCCAAATTTAACTTTGAGATTTGTTATGTGCCAGGCCCAGAAAACGTCAGGGCGGATGCGCTCTCACGCAAACCAGAATATTGGGAAGGGGAGGAGGTGATCGAAGAGAGACATGTCATCCCGGAGGACCGCTGGGTGTGTGGGGCGGCGCTGGTGGGGCAACGGGAACTGGTGGAGGAAACGGAAAATGATGAATATGCCCAGGATAAGCTCAGAGGTCTCAGGGGGGAGGGCGAGAGCCCCGGAGGTTTTGAGGAAAGAAATGGGGCATTGTATTACAAAGGGGCACTGTATATACCCGAAGGTGAATTGAGGGGGAGAGTACTCAAGCAGTTGCATGATAGCCCCACGGCGGGACATTTTGGGCAACACAAAACCATGTGGTTGGTTACCAGGGAATTTTGGTGGCCTAAGGTGAGGGAAGATGTAAGGGAGTATGTAAGAGGGTGTGACCAATGTCAGCGAGCCAAAGGGGAAAGAAGGGCGCCGGCAGGGTTATTAGAACCTTTACCCACACCAGAACGGCCTTGGGAAGCGATATCAATAGATTTTATGACGGATCTGCCAAGGTCCAAGGGGAAAACAGCCATCATGGTAGTAGTAGACCTGTTAACTAAGATGTGCCATTTTGTAGCATGCTCACATGCAGTCACAGCGGAAGAAACGGCGAAGTTGTTTGTGGAACATATCTTTAGGTTGCACGGGGCTCCCTCGAGGGTGATCTCAGATCGAGGCAAACAATTTACTTCCAGGTTCTGGAGGAAGCTCATGAGCTTGCTACACGTGGAAGTTAATTTTTCAACTGCCCGGCACCCTGAAACCAACGGGCAGGCGGAAAGGGCAAATGGCATTCTTCAACAATATCTTAGGTGTTATGTCAATGACAGAGAGAACGATTGGGTCGAAAAGTTGGCGTTGGCAGAATTTGCCTACAATAATGCAGAGAATGTGTCCACAGGGATGAGTCCCTTTTTGGCTAATTACGGGTGTCACCCCAGGGCATTTCCAGGGGAAGGAGGGGAGAGATGGAGCGTTCCAGCGGCTGAACATTTTGTAGAAGAGATGGAAGCCATCCATCAGCAGCTCCAGCTCAACTTAGAAAGGGCCAAGGCACAATATAAGAAGCAGGCAGACAAGAACAGAAGGGAAGGTGAAACCATAAGGGTGGGGAATCAAGTGTGGTTGTCAACCCAAGGGTTGCCGTTCAAAGGGGGTTGTAAGAAACTGAGGCCCAGAAGATTGGGACCCTTTGAGGTGATTCAGCAGGTCAACCCGGTAGCTTTCAAACTCCGATTACCCAACCACATGAAATTGCACCCAGTGTTCCACAGGTCGTTACTGTCACCATACAGGGGGGGACGTGAAGGGGAGCACGTCAGGGGACCAGCCTTGGAAGAGAGGGAACGCCGCAACCATGTAGCGGAAATCCTCGATTCCAGGTGGAAGGGTAATCAGGTGGAGTATTTGGTGGCGTGGGAAGGGGAACCGGAGTCAGAAAACACCTGGGTAAGTGCAGAGGAAGTCAATGACGAGGTTTTAACAGAAACGTTCCACCAAAGGTTCCCGAGGAAACCTCAGCCTATAGCAAGGTTTAGGAGGGAGTATTTCGGCACCACCGATGAGGAAGAGGAAATGGAAGGGTTCGCGGAGTCGGAGTTGGAAGATGGAGTGGACTCTGATGACGAAGAGTACCTAGAGAGTAGGAACAGCAACAAGTGGAAGGAAGTGTTCGCGACGTCGGAAGATGAGGGAGGTTCTTTCAGGGGTTTTACCTCCTCACCGCCAGTAGGAGAGGAGACGGGAGGGGGTGAAGGGGGCCCTGGAGGGGAGGTGGATGTCAGGGAACTGACATCTAAAGCGCCGCAGGTGCAAAGGCTCCCTGAGGTTGAGAGAGCAGTAGCAGCGGAAGAGGGAACCAGTAGAGGGCGAGCAAGAACTCCAAGGGAAAGTGAGTCGGAGGGATGGCTCAGAGACGCTTCAAGTGAAACCAGTGGGGAGGTCTCAGGACCTCCTATAGGGACACCCACACCTCGACGGAAACTGTCACGCCGAGAGGCCAGACGACGTGTTTCCGTTAAGGAGCTTTTATGTTGGAAACGTTTCCGAAAGCAGCCACTTTCGGATTCTACTAGTGATTGACGCAGCCATGCTGGAGGGGCTCCGTCACAGGCAGAGGTTTGAAAACCTGATCAAACTCTGAGGGACTTGCTTTTTACGCACAAGCAGCTCATCGTCCCATCACAGGTTATAAACATGGCCATTATGTGTATAATATAGAAATGAATGCAAGTTCTAATGAATTACAAATAAAGCAAATTATTGTGAAGGAGCAAGCAGTATTGAATTATTTCCAAAGTGGTGTATTATGAACAGTACATTGCATAAGGTTATATAATCTTAAAATTAACAGTACTAACACTGCCCTAAAGGAGCCCTATTTTGTTGTGTTTTGTTTTTATTTCATCCCTCTTGGTGGTTTCCATATACTCCTCTAAGAGAGCTTAAAACATTCTGTTTTATGACCTTCTGCAATCTGGGTTTACAGAAATGGGTATCTCTATTTTCTAGCAGTATAATTTAAAGCCCTATGACAAATCATTAAAAATGGAATCCCACAGATACAGAATGGAGTCTCCTGCAGATGGCTGAGTATCACCCCTTACTAAATGGGAAAAAATAGATTGTGTATTTTTCAGCTTACATGGTAGAAAATACATTTGCAACAACAAAAATCCTGAATCCTTAGCTTTTCTTTTCTTATGCGCAATAAAATCATTGACTTTGAGTTATTTTAACAGACTAAATAAAAGGGTTTGGGCAGCTCAATAGGTAGCGCCTTCATCTCTTTGCCAGAAGGACATTGGTTTAAGCTGTAGATAAGAAACCTAGGCATGCGTATCCATCCCAGCTTGACTTCTGTAGCTGCTAGATCGCTAGAGGAACTTCTCTTCTGTGTTAAAGTGGGCTCAGTTGTAAGGGCATTAAAGATCCCCTGGCACTTTTCAAACTAGAGTGAGCTGGTCAATTCTTTTTTAAAAAATAAATTAATATAAAATCCCTGGAAATATATTTTGGCTTAAGAGTTCCGGGCCTTTACCATCACAGACCCCCTGCTACCATCCAGATGGATGCAGGGCTCATGCAAGGTCAATAGATCCTGAAGTACTGCCAACATGAAGAATTTGTCCAAAGGAAGAAAAGAAAAGCCACGTATGCCCAAGATGTAGAATTAAATCATTATTAGGTTGAAGTGCAAAAGCCCACTGACATGACTTTTTTTTCCTTGCATGATTCAGGTTTTTCTTAAATCATTATTTTGATTTATATTTGGTCAGCGGAGTACTTGTATGTTACAGCATAGACTTTCTAGAGCCATGCAAGTCATGATATTTTAATTAAATAAAAACCACCCTCTCATTGTGCTCCCAGAGTAATTACGGTAGTTACTAGTTTTTGGCAAATCATATTCCGCTCTTACATCAAAACTGGAAAACTATTCTTGCCCTTTGGAAATGTATCATGAAGACAAGGCCACACAGATGATGCATAAGGAAGACAAACTGTAATGCAAGATGGTTATGGATGATTTCTGGTCATGCTGGTATAGTTCAAATGAACGCCTTTAGATGTGTGATAGTTCAAGATGGACAGTGAGATTGAAAAAGATGTCAACCACACCACATGCCTGGGCTCAGCAGTGGGAATCAACAAAAATGCCATGGTCATTATGGCTTCATATTGACTTTGCAGACTTTTTGTAAAGGAGGGCAGGGAATCTTTTCCAGTTGGGCCGGATCCTGGTTCCTTTTCAAACACATCTTAATATCCTATTGTAAATGAGCCAATGACATTGGCAGTCAGTTAGATTTGCATTGTTTGTAGCCCATGTCCATTATAAAATGACAGTGTGCTTTCTTGCCCTTTCCATTTCTGCTTTATTTTGAGAGAATATCAGGGTTTTTTTCTAATTGGCAAGGCAAAGCTTAACTCCCAGCTATGTAGAAAAAAATCACAGGGTCACATGCAATTGTTGTGTGCTGTTAAAACGATTAAAATGTTCCATTTGGGCACTTACGCTTATTATAACTGAATTTAGTGCTTTGAAATCACTATTCGATTAACAGTGCAAAGTTCATTTTTTCCCTTTATGGTACCGATTAAGGTAGCAGGGACAAGGTCTCTCCCCCTTATGTGTTTTATGAGGAGTATTAGTCTGCTGCTGCAAAAATAAGTTTTGTGGCGCCTTAAAAACTAGCCAGTTTATTATGGAATAAACTCTAATCTATTAAAATTTAGGCATAACATTAAGGTGCTGCAAGATTCTTTGCTGTTTCTGTTTTAACAGTTAATTTCAAATTTGATATGTCAACGAAAGAGTTGGTAATGCAGGTCGTTTGAATTAGCCTACTGTATGCTCATGCTGTACTGATTTGAAGACATATGCATGTAATAGGCCTACTATAAGATAATGATTAAGTGAGGAGACAGGTGATTAACTTCTCTAAAAATATACCATGGAAAACTCATCACTACCCACTAATTCTAGCTATGTGTTTAAAAAACAGAAATGACATGAAATTGGCATCACCTTGTGACAGTTTCAAGAGCGCTTGCCTGATGTTTGGAAGTATTTTGTTCATGTTTTACGTAGGGAACAGAACAATTTGGTTCTTTTTCAAGAGAACATAAGTGCATGCCATTGCTTGTGGCAGGGGTCAGTAACCTTTTGAACTTGAGGGCACATTTTGAATTTTGAGAGATTGCAGTCACAAAATGGCATAACACAACTTGTCTGCCAAGGAGGGCATGGCGTAACAAAAATTTAGAGAGAGTACAGACAGTTATGGTGAATCGTTTCTCATAATTCTATATCCAATAGGTTAACTTATTGAATTTCTGCCCGTAAGATAAGACAGAAGCAAAAGTACTTTAAAGAGGTGAGGTAAACAGCAGTACTTTGGGACCCCAAGTACCAGTATTTGTATTGCTTGCTGCCCAGAAAACACTGACAGGTGGGAGCAAGCAGGCTTGCTCATTTCCTATAAATCCTTTACAGGCAACTCACATGTTTGTGTGGGCGTTGCATTCCTGGTCATTGTGTGCTTGCGTGCAATCGCATATAATCGGAACGCTCATTGAAAATGCCTGCAAATACCCTGGTCCGCTCCTGCCCCACCCCTTTTTGTGACATTTTCAGGTCACTTCTGGGTTTGGCGCGATACATATTGAATGCGCCCCTGCCAAGGGGCACCAATGAAGTCATTCACAGACAATATGGTGCCCACAGGTGCCATGTTGGTGATCCCTGATTTATGGGATTATTATAGTGCAGTTGTTGTGCTACTTACCTACTGAATTAGACATGAAGGGCATCAAGCCCCACTGCACAGCAACAGTGACCATTGAGGCTCTGACTAGGTTCAACTAATTAAGACAGCTGATGTATTTTTATTACCAGCCCTGGGATTCCCACATTCAATTCTCTGAGCAGTCCAGTGACTCACAGAATCGAGCTTTAAAGTCCTAACGTTTGCATTTATGCTGTGGCATGCAATTTATGGTACTCAGCTTAGACAAAGTGCTTAGGAAGGATCCACAAAAATACATACACAGAGAAATACACATGCACACATTTTATTTCCATGGGTTTACCTATTTCTTTCCTTGGCTCTTTCAGTCTGCAGTGTAAGGTGACCTAGCTTTCAAATTTCTTCACACATTTTAATGCATAATTGATTGGTTTTCATATTAATTTCAAGCCTGATCCTTAGAAATTCTAAAGGGCTGTTCAGAAACAATCCCCCGCTCTTAGAATGTAAGTGAAGATTGCCATAGATTTCCGTCTTTTGTAATGATCACTGCTTCTCCATCAGACGTGCCTTGCTCAGACATCTATGATTCTATGATTTCGCTTAGAGTTCAAAGCCCTTTAGGCCTCAGTGAGATGATCTCTTGGGATTTAGTCACATTTTGCCATAAGCATCTTTGTTTCAACTCTGGAACAAGTGTTAAAAGTCTTAGGTTTTTATTTTAGTAGTTTGATAGTTGTATTCGTTCATTTATCACAGGAAGGAAGACAACCTACCTGCATTAACACACCAAAGACTTAAGTGAGAGAAATGTTCAGGACTATGGAGAAAATAAGGTGCTGTGATAAAGGACCTTCAAACGTATTTCTGAACTAATGTTCTGCTTTTGTGTATAAAGGTATATCCAATAACAAAAATACCTGCTCATTTTCTGTAAAGTTAATAAAGCTTGCATCCTGCAAGTATAGATATGTTTGTGGCTGCTACTGGGAGTCTGTTTTGCCCCAGTATGAACACAATTCAAGGGTGGGACGATACAATGGAAGCCCCATGGAACAGGATTCTGTTCCATGTGTGACTTGTGAAGCTGTGCTTGGCTCTATTATGAAGTGAACTTCATATCTCAGATTTTGACCATTCAATGTCCAAAAGTTTGGTTTTAAGATTTTTGTAATAACTAGGGTGCCTTGGGCCAAATTTAAAGTTCTAGAAGTCTGGAAATATATTGCCCATTTTGGAATACACTTCATGTGTTCCATTTCAAGGAAACGATGTTCAGACTATTAAGTATTCTGAATGCCTGGGGTTGTCTCTCTGTGTGCAAAATTACAATTTTTAATGCTTCTTGTTTCAAAGTAAAGCTATACAAATAGTATGTTTTAAGATGCTTTGAATGGTAGAGTCAAAATGGGCCCCCAGTTTCACTATCCCATTTGCAGGCAGTAAAATTGGGGTACATTTTGGTAATTTTTCATGAGGATTAAAACGAAGGCAAAAAGGAGGGGAAGGTGGCAGCTGTGGGTTGGTATACACATTTCCCTCTGCAGCTGCATTATAAGCAAAGCTATGTGATGATATTGTGAAACTGGTGGTGAGAAAATCTGAGCTGGGGTGTGGTTCCACTATGTTCTACACACCCACACAAATCCAGGTTGAATATTCTCTACATAGAGCTTATATTTCTGAGGGTTTCCCCCCAGTAAACTGGATGTTTTGGATTATATGTGAACCAGATTTCAGCCTTGGGTTGTGTGCAATAACCTAATAACATGATATTGCAATGATTGAATCAGTTACTCATTCTCAAACACACACACACACACACACACAGTGGTGCTGTATCCAAAAGCATATTTTATGGAGGGAGGTATCCATTGTATAATATATTTCTTTTCTACCTTTGGAACATCCATGAGGTTCAGTGTTTGTGTTGCTGTGTGCATTTGCCTATAATATAGTTGTTTGCCTATAAAGTAGCTTCTGCTTGCTTCTGGATCCAATTGTGTGGGATAACCACACTCATATAACCAGCATGCTTAAGTCTAATTAATGCATGAAAGGGTTAAGACTATAGACTATGCCCTGCCAGGAAAGAAATTAGTAATCAAGACTTTTGTCCCCTGCCACCTGAGAAATTCAGCATGTGAAAATGTTTGAGCTAATTGTTCCAGCTCAGCTGCATGACTCTCACAAGCCACTCTTGAGTTCCTATACCAATAATCTAGGAGCTTTTACCACTTTGTAACCAAGCTAAGGTTTACTGCCTGTACAACTTTTCTGAGGAAAAAGAACATGAATCAGACATTTGAAGAGCGGGTAAGTAAACCACTATTTTGAACTTACCAAAAGTGTGGTCTTTTCCTATGGTGGGGGAAGAGGGAAATTTTGGGACTCATTTGGAAGGACATGTTTTAAAGGTCTAGCCACCTATATTTCCACACTTTGCTGCACATTTAGTGACTTTAAATCTCTACTGGAGTTGTCTCACCAAAGAGTACTGGCTGATACTTTTTAAATTCAAATAGTATAACTTCTTTTAAAGATATTCAGTGTGAATGAGGACAACATAATTAAAATTATAAGAGGTGTTTCATAAACTACGTTATTTAAATAAAAATCCATTCACTCTTACATTTTATAGTGTCTGAGATTATGCCTGAGTGGAGCTATGGCCCATCAGCCCCCACCTGGGAATCTAGACGGAAGCACCTCCACCCTGGATCCCCTTAACGAAATTCCCCGGACTGGCAGAACATAAGAAAGGTCCTCTGTTGAATGTGAATGGATCATGCAGTTACTCCCAATCCAGAGACAAAACAGAATTGCCTGATTAAGATTAAGCTGCCATCGTTGGGTATCTGCACAAGTCACTGCTTAGAGCAGGGGTCAGCAAGGTTTACCTTGCCTGGGCCGGTTCACTCCAGCGGAGATCCCTCCGTGGGCCGGATTGCGTGTGCGGCTGCAATTTCTGGCGTCTGAGCCTGCACAGACACGATTTCTGGCACCGCAAAAGCGAGTCCCCACGCCGCGCTGCACCAATTTAGCGCAGCAGCGGGGACTCGCAAAGTGGGCAGCTCGGTTCGGGGCAGCTCGTGGGCTGGTTAGACGACCCCGGTGGGCCTGGCTTAGAACTTCCTTCCTTCTACTCTGTATTCCTGCATAGTATGTCCCCAGGGTTTGTGGCCTCTAATTTGACATGCATGTTTTTGGGGTTTTTTGGACTTGGTATATTATATAGGCTAGGTTTCTTCCCGGTATTTATTTTCCCCCTAGACTGTTTGACCTGCATTTTAAAACTGATAATTGCTTCATTAAGATTGGTTTTTTTGAATGATTTCACAGTTATTATAAAAGTCAAATTATATTAATAGCATACATAGATAAATAGTTAGCTAAATATCTAAAAAGCTACTGATCATAGTTAAGGACGTCGTGAGTGACTTGAGAAAGGGGGCAATATTTGTCTTTCAAATAAACAGCATCGTAAGGAAAATATTTGATGGCTTTACTATCAGTTTTGAAAGCATACAAGACACAATTATTCTACAAGTTTCATTGCTATTTTCGGGAATTTATTAGAACTGTGTTACATAGGAGCATATGTTCTGATTGGCACAGACCCCAGTTTAACCAGGTTGAAGGGTAGGTTGTTACTCCTATTTCACTAAGCATGTGCAAGCAAATGACTTGTGAATATACAGTGCAGGAGGTCATTGAATAAAAGGAGTGACCTAAATGATACTCGGATCTTACTTAATGGGATTTATGACAAGATGGGACTTCCTCAAATGCACTGTGGAGCAAAAATGGCCCCAGGATGGAGGATAGTTGCTCTCATCCTTTTACATCACTGGCATAATCATTTCATAAAGAGAAATGGTTAACAAAAAAGTAAGCTTTTGCTACGGAAGCTTTGACTGCTAAATATATAAATCCCCTGCTCCCAGAAGTGCCCCCCAATCCTTAAGGATTTCTTCAGTCCACCCCGAATGTGCTGAAGTGCCTCCCCACTTTCACAGTTTGAGAATGGGGCTTCAAAGGTCTGGAGGCACTTTATTATCAGATCACATCACTTCCCCGCAAAGATCCGAACGGCTATTTAAGTGATGCTTGTTTTCTGGTGTTCATTAATGGGTGCTTCTATTTTTTTATTTGAACTGGTCTATATCTTTTACCTTGCAAGGCTGAAAAGTGTATACTAACATTAGTATAAATAAAAAGGCAAATGAATGTTACTGAGTTCAAAAGGCAGTTTGTTCTCATGCAGTTAGTACATACATCATCTTTTTTGCTCAGCTTTCCCATAAAACAATCTTCGTAGAAAATCCCTTAGTCACTGTTTTTAAAGGGGGTGGGATTGGTATGATATGGAACATGTGCATGTGCTGCTTTGGATTGTGACCAGGAGAGAGAGAGTGTGTGTGCTCATTTGTGGGCACGTGCATTTTTTGAGAAATTCTTTTGGACAAAGGCATGGAAAATGGCATTATCTGTAATTAGAAATAATAATCTGTAATTGGTTCATTTGCCATATTTCTACAGTTCTGATTTAGTTGAACAATGTGATCATTATGCCACCAGTTTTCAATAGAGGTGTCACAATGAAAAATAATTGCAATATTCCACAATATTAACTGCACCCTAATTGCAAAAGTTTTGAAATATAATTACCATGAAAGCTAATGCGACAGGGAACATTAAGCATAATTAGTGTATTTTATTTTTTTTAGAAAAATAAAAAACTGTTAGAAGCTTGTTATTGTCTCCTAAGGTAGCTTCAAATTAGCTGGATGTAGAGCACTTTCATCTAGCTTTTCCATAATTTTCATTATTAACACAGAATGTAATAAATTTATTTGACGTATCCCACACCTGCCAGCGCTGCAGGAGTGAGCATCTAATGCATTCAGGTCCCAAGCTTTCTCACAGAAACTGTCAGCGTGTCCAGAGAGGTGTCAGTGGGTAAGCTTATTCTTATAAGTAAAACTCAATTGCACACCACAGTACTGTGATTTAACACTTGAACTGTGTTTTGAACCGTTTTACTGCCTAACCACTGAACTTCATATAAGAAGTTCTATACTTTTAAACAAGCCAGATTCATAAGCCATGGTTTGACTTTTGATTTTTTTAAATTGGACAGAGTAGGTTTTAAACTGGAATGGAATTTCAAGCGGAGATTCTGTGAAATGGTGGTGAAATCCTTCTCCTAGAACACAGGAGGAGAGGAGAGGGAAGCAGAGGAGACCAGGTGAATCTGAGGCTTCACTCAGGCTTATTTCAATTTAGGCTGGTAATGCTAAATAATATTTTAGCGTTTTGTGCAAACCTGGCCATTCATATGGTCCAATGGTAAATGGTGAAGCACAATGTTTAAGAGAATGAGCTGGTAAATTCTCAGTTCAGACCAGTGAATTCACATAATTGTTTTAGACAACCCACTTTCTTTCAGCTTCTGCTTTCCTTAATGACCTACCTAACAGGTTTACCTACCTTTTCAGACAGCAGTGTGTAAACTGGTGTATGGTGGCCCTGGCAGTATGAGAGTTGGTATAGCACAGTGTCTAAGAGAATGAGCTATAAATCCAGAAGTTTCACCTCTGCCATGCACTTTCTAGGTAGCCTGAGATGGCTCAGTTGGTAGAGCATAAGAATATTAATCTCAGGGTTGTGTGTTTGAGCCACACATTGGGCAAAAGATTCCTCCATTACAGGGGTTGGACTAGATGACCCTTGTAGTCCCAACTCTACAATCCTATTATTCTAAGTCACACTCTCTCAGCTTCAGATGCTCCATCTGCTATATGGAGATAATACTGATTTATCTTACAGGATTGTTTCAAGGATTACAACTAGATAATACTGGTGAAGCACTTCAAACATTTGAAAGCACTACACAAACATAATGTATTATTATCAGTGGTTTATTGCAGCAGTAACATCAGCAGTAAAGTACTTTAGTTCTATATAGTTACTGCTACTAGAGAAACTACCACTGCTCTTCTCTGTTGTCCTGAGGCAGAGAAGAAATGTACGTATGATTATGTATAAATCATACAGTAGTTCCAGATCTAGCTGTAGTTCCAGTATTAAACGTACCCCTTAGATAATAATGGTTTAGTGCTTTCAGCAATATATTCATATAGTGTTTTATCAAAAGGTTTAAGGTTCCAGGTTGTCTAAATTGTGTTTTCACACAATTAGCCATCTTCAAATATCTGAAGGGCTATCACATGGAGGATAGCCCTTGTTTTCTCCTGCTTTGGAAGGTAGGACTCGATCCAGTGGCTTCAAGTTACAAGAAAGGAGATTCCAACTAGACGTGTGTAAAAACTTTCTGACACTAAGAGCTGTTTGACAGTGGAACAGTCTCCCTTGGGATATTGTAGACTCTCCTTCCTTGGAGGTTTTTAAGCAGAGTTTGGATGGTTATCTGTCATGGATGCTTTAGTTGAGATTCCTGCATTGCAGGGGGTTGGACTAGATTACCCTTGGGTCCCTTCCAGCTCTAAGATTCTTTTACAAAGTTTTCTAGCAGTATCATTGATTTATTATATTTTAAATTTCTCCTTTTAAAATGTAGCCTCCCTGTCAACCTAAATATTCTGTCCTTCATACTGAAAATATGGACTATGCATTACTGCGAACAGATTTAGCTTTCAAACTTCAGAGTGCTAAAACAGGCAAGCTTCCTTTCAATCTGGTTTTACCCTTTTAAAAATATTTGTTTAACTGAAGCTTTAAGCCTATCATTAACATTAATGACTTCATTTTTTAGAATTCAGAAAATGTCAAAGTACAGAAATGGAAGGTAGTTTTTTGAATTGTGCTCTGTCAAAGGACATTATAGCACCTTTTTTGAAATGGATAATAAGATGACCCCTTTACCCCTTTCTATAGGTTAACTGTGGCTCATTTGTGCTACATAAAATAATAACTTTCTTTGCATTTCTGTTATCAGAGATATCTGGTGAGTTTTCAGTGCTCAGGTAGAAATTTCTCTCTGCCCATTTGAGAGGTGCTTTTTATTATTGATTATCTATTATGCATACCATTCTTAATTAGTAGTGTGCTAGCACAGCTCATGTTAGGATTACACTGAAAATCTACAAACCTTCAAATAAAAGACATTATCAAAACACTATATTAACTCACAGTCCAATCCTATATAAATATTAAGCCAGGAACTCACAACAAAGAAAATCCCAAATGGTGTGAAAACAGGTGACACCAAGAACAACTAATCAGAGACTATGCCAGCAAAAACACAGTTAATGGGCATCCTCACAGAGGCAGTTAATTGCCCTTCCCTGCTCTGGCCCACCATAATGCCCAGATCCACAGCTTTCAAGAAAACAAAAAAGTAACTTTTATTGAACCTCAGATCTAAGTAAAAATGTGCAGACACTATTCTCATTTGCTTTATAAGAAATTCTCCTGCTTTTTAACAAAGCAGTGATTGGCATTTAGGAAAGCAGTTTTAGCCAATTAGACAAATAGAAGACTTGGGTAAAATGTACATTATCTAGCCTTTTGATTTGTTGTAAAGAATTTACACTGGTCTTCCCTGTTGGAGAAATTACTAATACTCAATATAAAACAGTTAAGGTATCCAGGAATTTAATGTAGAATTATGTATTCAGATAATAAATTTATATGGTGACATTCAGTGATGTCCACCCTCTTGCAGGACTTCCAGTTTCTCTTCCCTTCCCTCCCCAAGCCCATTGTGCACCCAAAAATAACTGCTGTGGGGGTTCCCCGCAACTTTCACAGTTTAGTCGCCTTAAAGAATACAAAGATTTCATCAGGAGCCTCCTTTTCTGCTCCTATGACTGTGTAGTAGGGCATAAAGTTTCTATTTCTGCTGTGTGCCCCCACCCCCATTTCACTTATAATTATTGCTACAACCTCTTTCCTCAAAAGGTGATCATTGCCATCATCTGGTAGTGGGACTCATTTTCTCACCTGTTTCCTATTGAAATACCCCCCCACCCTGGCAATGAACTACATGGGTGGTACCCAAGGACAGCAAGCATCTCCAAACAAAGAGCTTGCCCTCCTCCCACTCCCATTGTTGGACTCCTGTCATTAACATATACTGTTATTTTTCATTCAGAGATCTTAGCATATGGAACACTACTGAGCCACCCCGAAATATACTTTCCCCCTTCTGTGCTACCCTTTGCCCCCTGGTGTTTCCACTGATGAACTACTGATCTGTGAACATAGCCTCTTTTGAGACTATAGTAGTTATTGATAACTTATAAAATATATATTCCATAAACAATATACCCCCACAAAAAAGCAGCAAATGGGCAACTTCCTTTGTATCACATAAGGGCACCAGGCTAGGGAGTTCAGGGCAGAACATATGACACATTCTATTCTCACCACCACTTTCTCCCCATGCCCCTCGGTATCTGTTACTGTATCTTGCTCCATCTAATAATAGGGCTGGCCCTACTTTTCTCCATTGTCTCAAAAAAAAGTCCCCTAATATTTTGATCTCAGCAAATAGTCAAAAGCAGGCCTGAAAGTTAACAGTCTTGCAGGCCTTCCTAGTATCTCTGGAGCAGCTTCTCTCTTCTTGGGCTAGGCTGGACTACTGGACTCTTTTGAGAATCATTAGCTAGGGTTGCCATACTTCAAACAGTGAAAACCTGGACACTTTTCTGACAAAAAAAAATTGCAAAAAAATGACACTGCCAACATGGGTTGCCATACATTCGGATTTTCATGGACATTTAGCCAATTTCTGCCCGGACACTGCTTCCGACTGCAATATTCTGGGTATGTCTGGGAAATTCCGGACGTATGGCAACCCTAAGTTAGCCTACCCTGAAACACTGCATACTGAATGTGCTCCAACAGTGAGCTCTGCTACTAATAATACTTCAAGCACTGGAAAAAGCATTGCTTATAACAATATACAACAACAAAATTTTCCAGTATTCCTTCATAGTGCAAGAAACCACATCGCCAGCTCTTGCTGGAGCACAGAGTAGAAGTGTAGGGAGGATCTCTTGTCAGATGAACACCACGATCAGGGCTTTCTCTCTGCAGGGATCTCTGCTGCCAAATCTGCTTTCAGACATGCTAGTCTGTTCTTATTCTTCTGTTGTGAACTTTTGCCTGTTGTATCTACAGTGCATCTGTAAAAAATATTTTACGTTGTTCAGCAAGCTGGTACAGAAGGACATGCTGAAAGAAATTCAGACTGGATGAATGAGTCAGTCACCTACACCCACTGTTCCAGACAACAGCTTTTGTCAGTGGGTCAGCAAAAATCACCAGTCCTTGAGAACAGATCCAGCACAGTTCTTGTCACCAGTTTCCTGATTTCTAGTACTTTGCTTGCCTGCTTCAGCATTCAAGGGGCAGAGTTGTCTGTTGCTCCTCTTTTAAAGATGACTGCGTGTGCCTATGATACGCAGTAATTCATTTGATGGTAACTTACTCCTTTGTTTGGCTTAAGTTAGCAAGAACCATGTTATTTGTTAAAGCATGAAACAGGGAGTGTGGAATCTTATTGGAGGCTTACATTAATTTCCTGATGCTACAGGTGTTTTCACATCTTCCCTTTTAATAGAATATATATTAGCTGGGCAATTCCTGCTGATGCTAATTGTTTAGGTAAAAAAACAACAACCTCAGTATACTTCTACTCTAATTAACATTCATTTTAGTCACCTCAGAACACTTAAAATTTTCTTGTCTCTTCACCCAAAATAAGTCAATTTACGTCATGGCAGAGGAATGCACTACAAAGTCACTTGAAAGCTGGTGGACTGGTACCTCCTTATATGCCCAGTGCACTAAATATTTCAATGAACACAACAGAAGTGACTTTCTCTTTGCTAACTTTGCTTTTAGCATTTGGTTTTACTAGTAGTGAATTTGTCACTTGCTTCTGGATTCAGTTTCATATATTCAATGGGGAAAGTGCATCTCAAGTTATTAGGAGATGGAGAAAGATCCATCCTCCTAAAAATGCTCAGATCTTAAGGGAAAACTGAAGGAAATTGTTGGGAAGGTCAGTTGCTTGAAGCTCTTTTAAAACATCTATAATACCAGCTCACAAACAGCAAGTATTATAATTCAACAATGTGTGTACTCTGGTAAAAAGGAAGAGCTCCAAACAGCTGGTTTGGTTTTGAGTTATTAGAAGGTGAGTCCAAGGAAACCTTAGAAAGATTGCATTATATTTGTTAGCTCTGGTTTGTGGAAGATCTGACAAGCTCCACAGAAGGGGAAATGGCTAGCTGGGTGCTGATCCTGATGAAGCTATTCCAGGAAGGTGTGCTCAATTCGTTTCACATATACAGGAAAGGGACCAGGAACTGAACATTGGCCCTGTCTCTCTGCACTTTCAGTTAAGTTCATATATATTTTATCAATAAAGGGAATTTTTGTTTGAGTCAGTACTTTATTATTCCTTTAGAGCTGAACTCTACTTTGGTGCTGTGGTGTGTTATGGTTTGCATTTCTAATTCTTTGTTTTCTTTATTTTTGTAACATTTAAATAATAGAAGATAGAATTTTGAAGCCTGCACATTGGGCTGCTCTTTGTTTTTTGTCCCCATAAAACCTAGTAGAGTTTATACCAGTATTAAAACATTGTCTCGTCAGGCAAACAGCTTTAATATTTCTGGACGTGCTTTGGATGGGATAGAGGGAGAAGGATGAGGCCCACTCAGGATGAGGCCCATTCATTAAAAACAACACGTGATTGACCTTGTTGAAGTGCTGTTGTTCAGAGTTTCTCCACTGGATAAAGAGCAAGCATTTGGCAATGCTCCTCTGTCAGGAAGGATGCATGAGTATTGCAGACATCTCCCCCATGGGCAATTACTCTGAGATGCTAATGCAGAGGAAGCAGAAAGAGGGGTGGGAAATTGGGACAGGAAACATGAGAGCCATTGAAAATTATGACAAATGTACCCAGAGTGCAAGCAAGGCTTTGCATTGTGATCTACATACCAAATTTTTAAAAGGTTTTGTCGACATAATTGTGCTATCCTTTAATCTACGTTACCGAGCAATTAGCCTTGTTGTGTGGACTTCTCTGTGTGCATATTCATGCATATGTGTGTCTATATGTTTGTGCATGCAAGCACTTATTACATTGTGCTATTTCAGTAATGTGTAATTTCTATTTCTTGCTTTTATCTGGAGGCCTCTCGTATTACATTTAGATTGTATCCTTTATCATCCCAAATTGACATTTATGCTTTTACTTCTATTGTTTGCCGAGCTCCTCTCTGGTGTGGATCAACAATTTGTTTTAATCTGTGTCACTTCTCTTATCTCCCCCGACACAGAGATGCAGTCGTTTTGCACTAGCGTACGCCTCCAGAGGTTATGTTAGCAACAGTGGGATGAAGGGTTTTTTCCCTCCCACGCCAGCCTAAAATGCTGGTGAACGTTAATTGCTTATCCAGTTAGTTTATAAGAATGCAGAGATGACTGAACACATGAAAACAGTTTTGACAAAAGTAATGGAATGCTACTGCCAGCAAATAAATAAATCTTATTTCCATAAAAGAATATTGTGGCAATGGATAGGAAGGAAGTCATAGAATGCAGAAAATTATAATTTAAAGATGAGTTATTCACTATTCCTAGAGAGCATAGTCCTGGCTTAGCTGAATACTACTGTTACTACTTTCTATTGTTTATGCTGCTTAGCTGGAAATACACTGAAGCGGCGTTATTTTTACTTTTTTCTAAATGGCTTTAACTTTTTTTAAAAATCTAATCTGTGAAGGATTCATGTGGAATAAATGGAAGAGAGTTCAATGGGGGGGGGGGGACCTGAGCCTTTTAAAGTTAATCTCTGTGTGTATTGTTGGCTGTTAAGAGTTTTTCCTTAACCTCCTCCATTATGATAGTTAGATTTATTTCTTGTTTTGTTATCCAAATAAACAAAGTAGCTAAATGCTTCTATTTTAAAACCAACCAACCAGCTTGTTGAAATAATAATAAAAATTATCATCATAATAATCTCCTGCTGTAGGAGATGACACATTTCTTCCCATATTTAAAATATTGGAGAGCTCACCTCCAAGCAACAGTGTTTTCTGTAATTTGGAAAGCAGAAAGGTTGCAGACATTTTGCACCAATAATTTATTATTTTATAATAATAGATACATAAAAAGAATATTATCCAGTTAACATGTATTACATTTGGGTTTAGCATACTGAGAAAATACAAAGTCCATACAGATCCAGGCTCTGTGTATATTTTTATTTGTAACTTTAGTAGTAATAGTAGTAGTAGTAAAATTTGTATACTGTTCTTTATCCCCAGTTCTCAGGGTGGTTCACAACATAAAAAGATAAAATAAAAGCCCAAAATACATACAGTTGAGTTGATAGATGAAAATCCTTAGGTTCAGCTTACATATGAAGTGGATTTCATACACTGTAAGGTCAGCAGAATCATAACAAGAGAAAGATGTGAATTAATCTAATGAGTTTCAGATCCTACTGGTCCCTCTGTAAAGAAATTCAGAAAACGTCTTTAAAACTCCTTAAGAAATAGAAGAAATGGTACAGCTGAATTTTGAACCACTATTCTCTGTATTTCTCTGTATTTCCCTGTTTTTTTGCTTCTGCTTCCAGTTCATTTCTGGGGTTCCCATTCTTGTTACATACTATTTGTTATGAAATATGATCCTATCTGGCCTTGTGTCCAAAATAAGAAACCATGCTGTTTGGTGTGACCCCAAATATCCTTAGGAATGCTCCTTGTAACTTTTCGGATTGTCTGAATCACGGTTGGGAATTCTTTCTTGGCCCTATAATATTCCAGCTTTAGTGAATTTTCTGTTTAAAAGTGGCCCTGGATTACATGTGTGTGTTTGTTTTTATTTATATTGTTAAAATCTGCATTTATTTCATAAAAATGTGCCACATAAAATGCAATAAAAAACTATATATCCTAGTGTATACTAATCAATAAGCCAGTAGAACATGCCCACAGCATAAACTATGCTACCTCCTGAAGTTTGAAAGCCCGAGAGTTGCTTTTCCAGCATCCCCTGCAGCACTGCAAAGGGCATTGCAGCTGTGTTGGAACTAAAGCTGAATGAAGAGGTAACATCTGAGCTCATACATATACTGATCCCAGTGTTGCTGGCATGGTTCACATGCACACATCATGCAACTGTCACCTAGCTGTTCCTCTTCCTTAACAACATGCCCCTCACCCTGGCCGGAAGAGTGCCAGGGAGCAGCATGCTGGAAAAGAACATGGTTGGATATTGCTTCTTCGTACTGCTTGCCTTGTGCTCCCTTCCTTTTTTGTGTCTCTCCATTATCTAGCTTATTAAATTCATCCTGGGAAATGTTGAAGGGCCTAGTAATCCATGCATTTGACATTGTTGCACGAACAGAAACCCTGTTGCTCCACCCAAGAATAACAGATGTAGCCTTTCCAAGGCGTGTTATATCTCCTTTTCCTTCCCACCTCCTCCCGCTAGGCACATGCTATTCTATTTTATGTGTTCAGTGTATCGTGCCAGTTTTACTGTTGAATGCAAAATTAGGGTATATTTCTTTTCTTCTTTTTTACACTTATTGTTTGCCTTTATTCTTTTATTTCTTGTGAAGATTAGTAATATTAACTACTGCCGTAAACACAAAAAATGCAATGTTCTGAAACAAATGGATGTATTTTCTTTCCTGTCTTAACACATTTGTGTAATTGTTTACGTCGGTATTGTTTTATTGTGGCTACAGTTTTGGCAGTGTCGTAAAATTTAGGTCCTGCGAAAAGGAAGCAGGATAATGCATTGTCTCTCCTTGTGGGGTAATTTGCCATTCGTTGCTGCAAGCTTGCTTCATTTATATAGTATCTTTGTACTTATCAAACATCTACATGACTACTTAAGTAATGCCAAAACAAAAGAAGCATTATAGTACCCACTGTGCAAACAGTGTTGTTAGTACTATTAGGAATCATTAGTTCTTATCAGCAATGTTAGCAGCTGGAATATCCGGCAACTCAGGGGGGCTCAGAAATGTTCTTCAGTCATTATAGGTCCCTGCCATTCTTGTAAATACTGATTCTAATCAAATTCAGTAGTAGGAAAGCATAGAAACTGACAAAATTGGTAGAGAAAAAAATATTTATGAAACTTTCCTTTTATTGCTTAAGGCTCTGTTTTGTACAAAGATAAGACTGCTGCCCCTTAGATAGGAGTATGAGTGAACAGTTCAGCTCTGCCTTTCTGTCCTCTTCATGCTCTGGTTCTCAGGACAACACTGTTATCTCCAGAGAAAATGCAGCTCAAAGCATTACAGATGTCTAGTACAAGTGGAAGCCATATTGATGGTTATTGCTTTAAAAAGAAGCATGCTCAGATCTGCTCACTGAGCCCTCAGGAGATAGCAGTGTTTATTTTCTAGAAAGTATTGAAAACATTCAGTAGGATGTTTTTCTACTGAAGGCTCTCTTTTTTTCTAATGCTGAATGTTGTTGGCTTTTTTATAATGGTATCTTAATTAAAGCTTAGAAATAATTATTTTAACACTACATACTGACTTATTTTCCATATATTGTATGTCAGGGTTTTTTTGGGGGGGGGTGGGATTAATAAAAAATATAAACAATATGTACTATGCTTGTTGCTCAAATTAAACTTGACATGCAGTTGCATGTATCTTTCCAGTGGCATTTAGGTTTAATCAAAAGAAGCCTCAGGAGCTTGTAAGTGTAAGGGGAAGTTCTGCTTAACCCTTTCTCTGGATATTTTTTGCTCAATCCACTCCTCCAACTGTTCTCAATTCATGGGGACCAATATATACTAATTGCTTCTTTCAGAGTCCCCTCCCCCCCAAAAAGAAGTGGTTTGAGACTGAAAACAATGGCTTTTGAATTTCCTTAGGTATTACATTTGATGTTCTGTGCTAAGGTTGCCGAGTCACATCTTAGAGATCCTATCTAATATCCTACCTATTTCTGCAGTCACCAAAGAAAACACAGCCACATTTTCCTTCCTTGATGATAGCCCACCGGGCCCTCCCACATGTTACCGGACATATTCACCTGGTTTTTGTAAACCACTTTGAGATTTATTTATTTTTTACAATTGAGCAGTACTGTATATCATTTTTATTAAACTAATTAACAAGTCCTAGCTGCAGCAGGTGGGGGGAAGGGAATTAAGGCCAAGGGAGAAAGGACAGATGCAGCCATGTCTGTTCTCTTTCATAATGGTAAGGCTGTTAAAAAGAAAACCATGAAGAAGAGGAGTGTTCTTTGCTCGATCTAAAAGCATCATTGGTATCCCCACCCCGCTTCTATGCTCCATGCACTGCTTTTTTCATCAACACTACAGCCTGCTGCTGTTTCAGGCTACTATATTCAGGTCTACAGATGCTAGAGATTCAGAATTGCATTTCTGGCAGAGTCTTGAACCACACTTTAGAAAACCTGAAACTTGGGTTGTATCCAAAGGAGTACTGAGGATTTCCAATTGTGCAAAAGGACATCACCCGTCTCCTTCCCCATGTACCTCCTGACTCTGTTCTAAGTGTTCCTCCAATCCTCTAGCAGATTTGGACAGGGTGGAGGGCACTTGGGAGGGAGGAGAGAGAGGCGGAAGTCCCACTGCACAAAAGGAAATCGTTGTTCTGATCGGACACATTAGTTGGCTCTTTGTAAGTCCCCTTGGCTTTTTGTAAGTCTGTAACCAATATGTTATGCAAACGTACTTGCAGGTGACCACACACATTATTTTTGGAATATGAAGAATGGATTAAAAATTTTCATCTCAGGCATGTAAATGAATTAAAATGGACTTAAGATGTTGGCTAATAGGTCTGCAATATTTAACCAGCTTAACTGCTTTTAAAAAGTCAGCTAAAAAGTGTTTCCCTTAAGTAATTATTTTAAATATAAGTACTTGGTTGTTGCCGTCTGCAAATTTTATATCTTAAAAGAGGCATTCACTACTGTGTTGAGGGAGAATAGGGAATCACCTTTCTAAGATGATGTCTGCTGTGCGCCCTTTAAAAGCAAAGTTTTTATACCTATTGTTTTCTCTTTGACAAATCTTTTCAGCTAGATTGAAGCTATGATTGTTTACTGAGAAGTAAGCATGGCATTTGCTGTTCTGCACCTGTTCATCTTTAGATCACGTTGTTGTTACTCAAACTCGGTCCTTTGCAGGTTGCCTTTTTTTCAGTTGGTATGATCTTGGCCCAGGCTGAAGGTTTGAAAAAATAGCACTATTCTTTTCTACTCTCCTGATGCATTGCAATTGTAGTTTACATAATAAATAGTGTTATTCACAGTTGCCACTATTTTTGATTATCCATCAGATACAGTAGTACCTTGCTTCTCAAACTTAATCTGTTCTGGGAGTCGGTTTGACTCCCAAAACTGTTCAAAAACCAAGGTGCGGCTTCTAATTGGCTGCAGGAGCTTTCTGCACTCAAGTGGAAACCGCGTCGAACGTTCGGCTTCCAAAAAATGTTTGCAAACCGGAACACTTACTTCCAGGTTTGTGGTGTTTGGGAGCCGATTTGTTTGGGAGCCAAGCCTGAACCAGTACCACTATAACCATTTTCCTGACTCCAGGGTTTGTAGTTTGACTGTCTGTGATTATCATGTGTTTTTGAAAGAAGAAGCCCAAAGGAAGTGATGGTAGACTTAGATGTATTGGGTGCAGATGGAGACAGAATTCCATATACAAACTCCAGCAATTGTGGAACCTCTTTCTAATAAACTACACTAGCACTACAAGTCTGCACTTCTTCAGGGCAAGAAACAAAACAAAATACTTAAAATCATTGTGTGTGAATGACACAGAACCTCAGGCAGCAAGACATCTCTCCCCCCGCCCCCCGGAAAAAAAATGTTATAACAAACAGAAACAAATCCAATCATCTCCCTCATCTCCCCTTCCTGAAAAGCTGTCAATGGCCACATGCAGTAAAGAAGTTACAATGGAAATTGCTCAAAAACACAGAGAGAGCTGCAGTATTTTAAATGTGATCATTTAAAATATGCGTGTGAGTGAAACATGACATGATGTGAAAGTTCCTGCATTGTTTCTCACCAGAGCAAGACGGCCAGGTTGCTCACCAGAGCAAGACAGTTTGAGCATATTACACTGATCCTGGTCCAGCTGCACTGGCTACCAGTTTCCGGGCCCAATTCAAAGTGCTGGTTTTGACATTGTTGTTGTTGTTTAGTCGTTTAGTCGTGTCCGACCCTTCGTGACCCCATGGACCAGAGCACGCCAGGCACTCCTGTCTTCCACTGCCTCCCGCAGTTTGGTCAAACTCATGCTGGTAGCTTCGAGAACACTGTCCAACCATCTCGTCCTCTTGTGCCCTCCATCTTTCCCAGCATCAGGGTCTTCTCCAGGGAGTCTTTTCTTCTCATGAGGTGGCCAAGTATTGGAGCCTCAGCTTCACGATCTGTCCTTCCAGTGAGCACTCAGGGCTAATTTCCTTAAGAATGGATAGGTTTGATCTTCTTGCAGTCCATGGGACTCTCAAGAGTCTCCTCCAGACCATAATTCAAAAGCATCAATTCTTTGGTGATCAGCCTTCTTTATGGTCCAGCTTTCACTTCCATACATCACTACTGGGAAAACCATAGCTTTTACTATACGGACCTTTGTCGGCAAGGTGATGTCTCTACTTTTTAAGATGCTGTCTAGGTTTGTCATTGCTTTTCTCCCAAGAAGCAGGTGTCTTTTAATTTCGTGGCTGCTGTCACCATCTGCAGTGATCATGGAACCCAAGAAAGTAAAATCTCTCACTGCCTCCATTTCTTCCCCTTCTATTTGCCAGGAGGTGATGGGACCAGTGGCCATGATCTTCGTTTTTTTGATGTTGAGCTTCAGACCATATTTTGCGCTCTCCTCTTTCACCCTCAATAAAAGGTTCTTTAATTCTTTCGGTGATCTTAATTCCAGCTAGGGATCCAGCCTTTCGCATGATGAATTCTGCGTATAAGTTAAATAAGCAGGGAGACATTATACAGCCTTGTTGTACTCCTTTCCCAATTTTGAACCAATCCGTTGTTCCATATCCAGTTCTAACTGTAGCTTCTTGTCCCACATAGAGATTTCTCAGGAGACAGATGGGGAGATCAGGCACTCCCATTTCTTTAAGAACTTGCCATAGTTTGCTGTGGTCGACACAGTCAAAGGCTTTTGCATAGTCAATGAAGAAGAAGTAGATGTCTTTCTGGAACTCTCTAGCTTTCTCCATAATCCAGCACATGTTTGCAATTTGGTCTCTGGTTTTGACATATAAAGCCTTAAATGGCTCAGAACCGCAATACCTCAAGGACTGCCTCTTTCCATATGAACCAGTCCTGACCCTGAGATCATCTTCTGAGGCTCTTTCTCGTGTGCCTCCTCTTCAAGAGGTTCAGAAGGCGGTAACACAAGAACGGGCCTTTTCTGCAGTGGATTCCTGTCTGTGGAATGCTCTCACCAGGGAAGTTCACCTTGCACCTTCATTATACACCTTTAGGCACCAGGCAAAAACGTTCCTTCTTAACCAGGCCTTTGTTGACTTAATTGACATCTTATGTCCTTATAAATTGTGGGGGTTTTTTTTGGGGGGGGGGGTTATTGGGTTGTTGTTGTTTATTTTGATTGTGCATTTTGTGGATTTATATCCCCTGAGACCTCTGAGCATAGGGGGTTATATAAATTCAAACAACAACAACTATTTGAAGCACAATAAATAAATATTTGAAGCTCTCTTGCACCACTGAGGCCTTTTTTGCCTCAAGTGACAGAATGGAATTCAAAAGGAATTCCAGTTGTAGTTGTATATTTAAATATTGCTTTAGATTGCTATTCTGATTTGTAGCCAATCTGGGACCTAGTAGTGAATGGTGGATTATAAAATTTTGTATAATGCATGTATACACAAAGAATATTGTCAAACTAGAAAACGTACTGAAAAAGAGACAAATATAATCAATGGGGTGGAGCATCTCCTTTTTGAGGAAAGCTTATGATGTTTGAGGGCTTATTAGTTTAGGAGGAAAGTGAGTAAAGGGGGATGTGATAGAGGTGCATAAAATGATGGCTGGCATGGGATATGGTTTTCTCCCTCTCATAATATAGGCGACTCTCCAATTACACTCGGGATACTCCAGAGATAGTGCATAATGCCAAAATTGTGCATAGCCAGAACACATTGGGGTCAGTGGGATTGCCAATGTCTTTTTTTCAGACACCCACCTCCTTTCTGCCTCCATTTTATTTTATTTTTTATTTATTTTTTTGCCAACCATGTAAAGTTGAATGTGCACAAGTTAAATGCTCATGAGCTGCAAGTTACTTGTTCTAAAACCAGGAGTGGCTCATGTGATGGGCAGAGCCAGAGCAATAGCATTCCAACAAGTCAAAACATGGTGTCATCCAATGACATTGAACGGTGTAAGATTCTGGAAAGAAATAAGTCTACAAAACCTAACTAAACTATAGAAATTGCTATTACTAGGTGTAGTGAACGCTATCAATTTGGAGGACTTTTAAAAGAGATTAAACAGATTAATGGAGGATCAATGACTATTAGTCATAATGCCAATATGTTATCTTCAGTATCAAAGATACCAGTTGCTAGGAGACATGAGCAACTAGACAGGCTTATGGGTCTGATCCAGCATGGTGGTTCTTATGTTCTTACAGTTATGCTTACTTTCATGTAAATGTCCATAGAATTGCAACCTTTATTGTTTGAATAATTGATGAATCAACTAAAACACACGATTTCTTGGCTAAGATTTTTTAAATTGGGTGTCACCCCTGGTGGCTCAACATTCTACATTTCCATTGAATAATAATTGTAAATGAATAATCTCTGAATGACTTTTTATATCACCCACCACATACGTTAGCACACTGGTGGAATAGGAGGTAGAACGGAATAACTGTAGGGAACCCATTGTGCCTGCCCTCTCCCTGTATTTCAAACTGAAATTGAGCACTATCTTTTATGTTTTGGTTTGAATTTTTCAAAGGCAGGCTCTGATTCATTGTTGGATCAAAACGGAGATACAGATAACTGGATTCTTACTGAACTTTCTTTTCATATACTTCTAAAATTGTTTGTGTGGTCTGCCAGTTTTGCAGTAATAGTAGTTCCGATCAGAATAGGATTGGGTTAAATAAAAGGGTTTTTTTTAAAAAAAAGAAAAACGTAGCTGATTATACAGTGAATGATTCAGACTGAAATCTTAAATGCATTTAGAGTCGACTTTGAGTAGATATCCATAGGATTGAACTGTTAGATGCATAAATGTTTCCACTTTAGGTACTGTGCTGTGGTTTGCCATAGCCACATTATAAGATAGCATTGCAGTATGTTCTCAGAGATAAAGTAATGCCAGACTTATTGATGTAGTACTATTCTGGTCCCAGAACTTGTTTAGGAGAACATTACTCTTGCAGAGCTAACATTTTGCTGTTGGTAAGCTCCTCTCAGGTCTTCGGACAAAGAGCAATATATAATTTTTAAAATAAATAAAACAAGAATATAGAACAAATTTGGTCTCAGATGAAGGAGTGCAGGTAGGATGGGGAAACAATCTTGAAAAATCACCTTCTAATTACTTTTTTTCTCTTCTACTTCACTATAAAAGTGGTGGTTGGTTTTTCTCTCCAAAACTAAAAGAAGCAACATCACAATTCTCTAGAATCTACAAACAATATTCATGTATTACTCTTGCTAGCCAGTTGCCACATTACAGTGGTGCCTCGCAAGGCGAAATTAATTCGTTCCACAAGTTTTTTCGTCTTGCAAGTTTTTCGTCTTGCGAAGCACAGTTTCCCATAGGAATGCATTGAAAATCAATCAATGCGTTCCTATGGAAACCGCCTTCAGACCAGGTCCGGGGACAGTCTGTCCCCCGACCTCTTCTGAAGGCTGGGGGGGGGGACAAGGGCTTTTCTTCCCACCCCCAGCATTTTAAAAAACCCCGGGACAGCAGAGGACTTCTCCGCTGTCCCGGGGTTTTTTAAAATGCTGGCGGGTGGCAGCAAAGGCTTCGCTGCTACCCGCCAGCATTTTAAGATCGCCCCGGACAGCGGAGAAGTCCTCCGCTGTCCCAGGCTTTTTTAAAATGCTGGCGGGCGGCAGCGAAGGCTTCGCTGCCACCCGCCAGCATTTTAAGATCGCCCCAGGCAGCGGAGGACTTCTCCGCTGTCCCGGGGCGATTTTAAAGCCCCCGGGAAGGCAGGCGGGGGGGAGCAAAGACTTTCGCCCCCCGCCAGCCTTCAGAAGAGGTCCAGGACCTCTTCTGAAGGCCAGCGGGGGGCGAAAGTCTTTGCTCCCCCCCGCCTGCCTTCAAAAGCCGTCCGGGATAGCGGAGAAACGCGCTGCGTTTCTCCACTCTCCCGGGAAGGCAGGCAGGCAGGGGGGAGCAAAGACTTTTGCCCCCCGCCGGCCTTCAGAAGAGGTCCAGGACCTCTTCTGAAGGCCGGCGGGGGGCGAAAGTCTTTGCTCCCCCCCCCCGCCTGCCTTCAAAAGCCGTCCGGGATAGCGGGAAGTGCTTCCCTGCTATCCCGGACCGCTTTTAAAATGCTGGCAGTGGGGAGCAAAGCCTTTCAGCCCCCGTCGGCCTTCCTGGACCTCTTCTGAAGGCCGGAGGGGGGGGAAAGGCTTTGCTCCCCACCGCCAGCATTTAAAAGAGGTCCCCGGAGATTTCCCTATGGGCTTCCTTCTTGCGAAGCAAGCCCATAGGGAAATTCGTCTTGCGAAGCAACTCGCGAACGGAAAACCCTTTCATCTTGCGGGTTTTCCGTCTTGCGAGGCATTCGTCTTGCGGGGCACCACTGTACTGTTTTATTTATGTAAGTGCATAATCCCATATGCAGCTATAAATTGCTGTCCATGTACATAATTCATTCCTTAGATATATGTGGGATATGCAGTCGGATTTTGATTTCTGTGTGTAGGAAAGAACATGTACATGTCTGAAGCCATACTTAATTTTAGAATATACTACAAAGCTTGACAAAAAATTCTGCTAGAAACTATGGGCTTCCTTGTACAAAATGCAAGTTGCAAACAAACCGTCTGCTTGCTTGCTTAATATTCTTATTGCAATTAATAGGACATCTTTGGATTTACATACTCTCAGTGGATAACCAACACACACACATGCACACAGACACCACTTGCTAATTCATGTTTGTGCTTTTCTTTGTGAGGCAGTCTTTGAGGATGTTTCCTAGAGCTTTTATAAAAACATGTAAACAAATTGAAATATAGAAGCCATTGTACACATGCCTTTAGGAATCCGACACAGATGTGGAGCTAGGATTTTATTCTTTGTGGATTTTTTTTTAGCTCCGTTTGCTTTGTAGCTGATTTTCTCCCTTGTTCCATAAAGAATAGTTTTGGCTTCTGTATCTCAGTTCCCTCATGTGCAAATTAGACTTTTTTATTTTAAAAAGTAATTCAACCCAATTTCTAGTACTTATCCTTCGTTATATGCAATTTTGAAAAGCTGTCATCAGCCAGAGCATTCTTTTCTTCAAGTAAATGCCTTGTATGTCCTACAGGATCACATTATCTTTTCAGCTCAGTCCACTGTAGAAGGTTATATAATCCCCCCCTGCCCCCCAAAAGGAAAATGGTAACTTTTAGGATAGCATGTTTAAACAAGTAATACTACTGTGGCATGTATGTTTGAGAGGTGACACTTCCAGATTCATAAGTGTTTTGGGGGGAGAGAGGGGGTGGGTCTATACCCTGGACTTTAAAATGTTGAAATATTGGATAGTGGTTTGGGTTGGGGGTAGTGAGACAAAGGCCTGGTTCAAACAGAACACTAAATGGTAGTTTGCTTATTTGGCTTTTTGAGGATCATTAACTATGTTTGGTTGTGGCCAACAAGCCATAATCTAAAACCATAGTTTGAAATTGACTGAAACAGCTTGCAGTAACTATGGTTTGTTGTTAGTTTGGCAGGAAGGCTTGGGACAGTTCATGGTTGGAGCTGCAGGCAAGACTGATGGCCAAAGCAAACATAGCACAGAGTCATGAATCTGTTTGCTTACACCAGTGATGGATGGGTTGCCTGGTTTTTTAAATGAAAAACAGCCCTAAATACTGGAGTGGAACAGGAAGTGAGTCTGATTGCCTTCCTTGTCTGTCGGTCCTCTCAGAATCCTTTTCTCCACAGGAGGAAAAAGATATAGCTGTGGGGGGTGGGCAGAAAAATAGCTGTGGGAAGAGGGCTTTGCCTGCACCATTTCACACCAATCACCTTGTCCAAACCTTAGTTTAATGGGGGTGGGGGCTGTCAAGGTAAACACACCAGCAACTATTTGCTGCATCCAGTTTTGCTCAAAAGCTAACGAGCAAGGTCTATACCAGAAAAAGGTAACGTGAAGTGTTGATCCATTGATGGTCTGAAGCTTATTGATTGCTGGAATACTCCTGCAGAGATGTGCATGCACCACGAGTCCTCAGATAAAGGAACAGTATTTTTTGCTTCTGAGGTATGCACTCTAATGAGGCTGCCTCAGATTGGCTTGATGGTGAAGGTGGAATGCCCAGCACTGAGAAAGTTTCCACAGATTAATATGAGGATATTTGCCAGGAAACATGTTTTGCTGGGGGAAAGGAAGCACAATTCCTGGTGTTTCTTCCCCTAGGAAGAAACAACACAATAAGAAACAGCACAATAAGAAACAACATAGATATAGGATTGTCTGTAGCTATGGATTGTGGCTAACACTGTGTGTAAACCACTTGCAGAATAATCAGGAGTGTGTACACAGCCTTGTTTGAAAAATTGGACTCCCAGTGCTGCTTTTATTCCGTTCTGGAGGGGTGAGGGAAATAAGAGTATGAATTCAAGGTGCGTGAAGCATGCATGCATGCCCACATATACAAACAAATGCAAGATATATTCTTCTTCATGTCTAGAGAGTCCCTTTGTCTCCTCCAAATCATCTCTGCCTCTGAGTCCCACACCAAAGGCAGGATAAGAGTCATAGCTATCTTCCCATTATAGCTCTGGGGAATATCATCTGAGGAAAAGTATAGACTCAAGAGCAGTAACACAGAGCTGCTTCCTAGTGTTGTAAGTAACCATGCAGAAAAATAGTATAAAGGTCACTCTTATCATAGCCTAGGACTGTTAGTTCCCCACCCATAGTGCTCTTTCCATTCTAGCTGTGAGAAACTAGAGGAAAATGATTATTTCCTGAATGAGAGCTGGAAGCACCTTCAGGCAGAGCCATTTTCCCCATTGATTCAGATGCACTGAAAGAAAGATCTGAAGCCGCAAAGTCTAAGCAATTAATAATTTCAGGGAAAGTTTTAATACAGAAATACAAGACTCAGCAATATGCTCAGATAGATCCTTAGGGAAAGCAACTGTTCATTTCTTTATGCTCACATGTTTTGATTTGAAAAGTGTCTTTTTCTTTTTAGTTTTCTTTTGTTAGAATTGGATCTGTATTAGAATAGGGTTGATCTTTGATTTATTTTTAAATAGAGTAAGTAGAGTGGTACTCCTGTCTTCTGTACTCTGTAAGGCCAGTCTAACATAGTTGGGAAAGAAGAACATCCTCACTTCAAGAATTGATCTTTATCACACCTTCAATTGCCTTGTATGGGGTGTTAGGGGTGGGGTAGTACCTCCATTGGGGGATACATCATGCTCCTTCTGGGGTAGCTTGTCCACTTTTGGTCCCCACCCTGCACTCAGTTCTCACCTGTGGCTTCTAGAAGCTGTCAGCATGCGACAGCAGCCACGCCCCAAGAAATGGTTTCAACTGACTGGCTAAACCAGGTGAGGGTAGCTGATGGGTTAAAACTCATGGTGAGTTAGGCATTTCCCCTGCATGAGCAGACGAGACCAATAGTGGGCCCAATGGTCAAGAAGGCATTGACCATAGAGGGAAATGAGGGGCAGATTGATTTTGGAAGGTAGCCCATCTAGTAGGACAACTCTGAACTTAAACCTCTGCTTCCCTACAGGACATCTTTGGGATAACAAACGCTAACTTACACAAATCCAGAGCAGAGTCCCTAATGCAGTTGAATACCCTTGTGCGCCTCCTTGCTGGTACCAAATATGCTTTCCTTTGGACCACATCAGCAAGGCCAAGAGGGGCGTCTTGTCTGGGCAGCCCAGGACCTCCATGCACACTGGGCAGACTTGTGCCCCATGGAGGTCACTTTGGTGCTGCTAACACAATAGTTTGGCTTCTCCCCTGGAGGCCCACTCCATTGTCTCTCAAGACAGATGGATGCCAACAAGACAGAAACAAACAAACAAAAATTCCACAACTACAGTGTATGTGGTGCATTCAGGGACCAAAGATTTAACCTTGTCAAGTATATCCACCAATTCAGTATGACCAACCAAAGTCATATGGCTCTTCTGATGTTCAGAACGCACATGATCAGTGTGCAAGGAGTGCAGGATCATGGTGGCAGGCCCCAGCTCCATATCACATAGATTAATTAGACTGTTTGCACGATCCCCACACGCATACAAATTATATGCATGCTAGTTCTGTAAAAGCTGTAAGAAGCCGTGGAAAAACAGGTACTTGATCATATAGATCAACCTAGATGCACACAGTTTGCATATGTGGTGATGTGGTGCGCAGAAAGTCTAGTGAATACATGGGGCATTAGCTGGGCAGCTATCTTAGTTCTCCTTCTCCAATACACGTTCACTGTAGATGCTTTGAATGTCTGAACGGGACTTGTTGGGAGCATCTTTTTCTGAGTGCATGACTGTTGCTTTAGGAATATGCACTCAGAAGAGGAAACACACTACTGACTATTTATGGTGAAAGTGCGGGTGATCCCTCAGTCATATAGGATGGCCATGTGTGCTGATTTACAGATGACAGCCCTCTGTTTGAAGATGCCATTAATTTGAAGTGCTATCTGATTCCAAGTCCAGCTGAAAAATAAAGGGCCATACAAAGGGAGAACAGGGGCCTGAGCAGGTCATGGTCACAGGTTTGCCTACTATGGTGAAATATGTTGCATTTCTGTTTAAATTACAGTAATAATTTCTAAATCTTCATATATACATATGGATTATAACATGTAAAATTAAAGCAAACCAGTGCCCCCCTTTGTCTTCTTTTTTATCTATGCACTTTCTTTGGCATTGTGCAAGTGGCCACTGTTGTAATAACTTTGCCGATACCAATGCAGAAGAATCATTTTAAGTTTTCAAAACACTTAATTGCATTTAAATGTTTTAGGCAAATCTGATAAATAGTAATTACTTGCACAATAATGTAATCAGAATCCTTGTGAAACATGATTTTGAGAACTTCTATCTTGTAACAACGCACTGCTGAGAGTAGAACATTATTACTTTTAGCTTTGCTTATGATAAGAGGTGACTATGAATGAGAGGAGATATTATATAAAGTAAAACAATCCTTTGGATGTGTGGTGGAAAGAGTAAAACATTCTGATGTTTATAAAGCAGTTACATTCCGCAACATGTTGTTCTCTTATTTTTCAGGCAAATGTATGGCAGTAAATATTCAATTCGTTTTATAGCACAGATTAGTCAAACATCTACAGTGTTTCTAAGTGGTAGTAATTAACATTCATGTCAATGTTCATTGTGCTCTGCAGCGTAGTTTAACTGGAAGGTTAGTTAAAAAACGCTTCAAGACAGAAATTCACACACCTGCGTACCTGACGAGATTAAGAATTACCTTGTTTAGAGATTTTGATGGTGGAATATGTTCCCCCCCCCTGCCTTCAAGATTAATAATAGTCTACATCAGTATTTTGCCCTGCTGTGTAAAGATCCCTCCTATCCTATATCCCATGACCTTTTCTCAATTGCTGCCAGCAACATTATTTCCCTTCAAAATGGGGATTTTTGACATTAACCTAGTTCTTCCTTCCTGACACAGGAGCAGCTTAGGAAGCTGCCTTATACCTTAGTCAGACCATTGATATCCCGGGTACATCTACATCACCACACTTCCCCTCAAGTGTGTTGACATTTTACCATTTGACCTGCACCCTGCAACAACTCCAGACAGAGAACCTCTGTAGAGAGCAATCTGTTTTATTTTTCTAATTCTGTTTTTAGTTGAGATGGTTGGGGCAGGGGAGGAGACAGCTTATAGGTTTTCATGGTAAATTATATATATTGGCATCTAGGGACTTTAAGCCTCCAGTATCTTTGGTACAAAACTGCCTCATGTGATTGGCAATGCACTACAGCTTCAATTCAGAATATCTGTGATGACTATAAGCACCTGTGGAATTTGTACAACTGCAGAGGCTCTTTTGGGGCTGTGCCAACCTGTGCAATACACATCTGTCTTGCAAGGCTTCATTCTGGGCTTAATTAAGCATTATGGAAGACACAAGGCTTCTGCCAGTGCCCCATAATATCATCTATTGAAATTTCACATGAAGTGGCATCATTACTTCACATGTTGAGCTGAGCCTGGCACTGAAAACATGTCTTGGGGTTGCTCCCTAGTGAACCCTGGTTTAGATTAAATCCTGTCTTGATTTGGCAATTCTGCCTATATATTACTATTCAAAGTTGGATGTTTTTAAGGAGTATCATCAATATTATTTATTAAAAATAACATTTTTTATTTATCTTAGAGGTGGAGTATTGGTTACAGTCACTTCTTGAATGGTGCTAAAAATGTTTTCCTACGAGAGGGTGTGATTATTTTCACCTGCCCCTTAGTTTAAAAGCACATACTCCAATTGACCTTGTATATCACATTGTGTGTCTGCTCAGTGTTGCTGGCTGGTTGGAGTGCTGAGCTTTCCCAATCACTGTTTCTAGTGCTTGTGCAGGTAGGGATTCCTGCCCTGGGGAAGGGTGTATTCAGGAAGATCCAAATGGAAACCATAACGCGTTATTCTGTCCCTCGTGATTTGTGTTCTTGTCTTTTTTTAGTGGGCAATTTCCTGTTGAACTATGATTAAATAATAGCACCAAAAATTTAATTTCTTATGTAATTCCGCTTTTCTTACTCTTGAGTACAAAGCACTAAAGCACAGCCAACACACAAAAACCTCATCAACTATTGTTATCTTCCTCTATCTGATACATTTAAACCGTTAGAACACTTTTTTCTAGTTGAGATGTAAAGATTTTGAAGATTTGTGGTCATTAAAAGGCTTTTACCACTTCTTCAAGAGTGCAGATGTTAATCCAGAGATTGTAGCCAAATTGCAATTTGGGTAATTATTGCCTGCCTGTCTCCATTCCCTTGTGAATGTAATTGGATCAAGTATGACTGCCTTCTTCATTTCTTATTCCTACGCTCTTATGTAGTATTATGTAGTCTACCCATTGTTATAATAGGTTGCTGTATTCCACTAGAGCAGCCACATGCCAGTGCTACAGTGAAGTGAACTACATACATGCATAATTAGAGGTATAAGTTGCTTCCAACTTCCATAAATATTGCTGCTGTTAGAGTTTAATATCCCTACATCCCAGCAAACATTCTTCCTTTTAAGAAGCATTGGGGGGGATTAAGTGTCAAAATCTCAATATTTCTTGTGCCGTATCTCATTAAATTGGCACAGTTATGATATCATTTTGCCTTTGACCTTTGGATTCAGCAGTGTTGTGAGCAGCTATTTTGCCTTTTCAACTTACCCAGCTGTTTTTGGACAGTTTCAGTGTTAGAAGGTGGTTGGACTTCATTGAATTCTGTTTCTTGTATCTTTAAATTGAATTTCTATCCCCCACCCCACTCAAAAGGTAGAAGCAGTTTCATCATTTACAAAGTGCTGAATATTTTCTCACATTACAACTTCAGTGTCCCAAGTAGCCTGCTTGAAATTGACAAAAGAGGTCCAAAGACTTGCCCGGGTGGGGAGAGATAGCAATCAGATTGCTTTGCAATGACAGTATTTTCTTTTTAGCTTCATGCTTCACTACATGGCTGGTTCTTTGACCAAAAAAGAAAAAGCTTGCTTCAGGATCCTTGTAAAGTTTATAGAATATAGGACTTCACTGAGCTGTAACTCCTCAGATGAGGTGAAGTTGCAGCTAGATATTTCTTTGCCTATGCTGGTTCCTTGCACAAGAGACAAGTCTAAATGGCTTGTAGATTATTTTAAATGTGTTTATGGAAGATGCACTTATTGGTTTGTTTGTTTATTATTAATTTTTGTGTTCTTATTCTGTATTTTTATGTTGTGAACCACCCTGTTCGGATGAAGCGTGGCATACAGATTTAAGAAATTATTATTATTATTATTCATTATTTAGACCTCCTGATTAATAAATTGATATTTTCCTTGCACTGAAATCCTGTTCAAACTCTGTGCTAAGGGCTTGTAATGACTAAAGCCCCAAGTGTAATAGCTAAAGTTGGAACAAGAAGAATTTAAATTTTTGATGAAGCCAAGCGCTGGGAGATGATGATAATGCCTCTCGAAAAATATTGGAGCCATTTCATGTTATTGAGCAACATTCACCTTATATTTTCACAAACTTTTCAGCAGGGATTTTGTAGACCTTAATGGTATTGTAGATATCCTCGGAGTAATCAAAAGATTATTTCATACTAATAGGCTCTTCTTCTCGAGAGGGTGGCGAAATACTTCAGATAGCGTTGATTTATTCAAATCCTTGTACAACATTCCATTTTGTGAAAATTTGTGTGAGAAAAAAAGATATGGCTTTAATAGGCCATATAAAATAATGACTTCCAGATGACTCCCTACAATCGCTAAAACAATAAAAATGACACATAACTTAAGGATGAGCAGATTTTGCTATTTTTCCATGGGTTGTCTGCTGCATGTTTCATTAAGTCAATACAATATGGACAATTTTGTTATTTTTTGGAGCTGGTGCATGCATAGTGTGCTTCCATTTGCATTAATTATTATTTTAATCTGAATTATCTATCTGCACAAGCTTTCATGTAAACTGAATCAGTGATTTTGATTTTTTTAGTATGTGAAGGTGCATATGAGCACACATTCTCACTGAATAAAAAAGCATGGCTGTGCATGGGATGGGTAGGGCTGCAGAGCATTATTTATTGTTTATTTAAATTTCTATCCTGCCCTTCCTCCAAAAAGAGATTTGTGTCTGGAGTGACTACTGTTTTCCCAAGCATTACCGTATTTTTCGCTCTATAAGACGCACCAGACCACAAGACACACCTAGTTTTTGGAGGAAGAAAACAAGAAAAAAAATATTCTGAATCCCAGAAGCCAGAACAGCAAGAGGGATCGCTGCGCAGTGAAAGCAGCAATCCCTCTTGCTGTTCTGGCTTCTGGGATAGCTGCGCAGCCTGCATTCGCTCCATAAGACGCACACACATTTCCCCTTACTTTTTAGGAGGGAAAAAGTGAGTCTTATAGAGCAAAATATACGGTGTATATATTTATAGAAGCAAAAGTATACACAATTGCATTCCAGGTTTACAGGTCAGCCTTCTCCCACATTATACTTACACAATCCATAATACCCTTGTCAGGGGCCACACTCTGAGCACACTCATCAAATCATTGCTCCCATGATACTCCTGCACATCAGCCATATGTTAAGAGAAGTGTGAAAAGGCAGGGCTGCCAAGCTAGAGGGAACACAGCAGAACACAGCAAACCATCCATTTTAACCTTAATGCATGTGAAGAGGAAACCCTTTATCAATGGAATAGCTGGGGTGGTTTTCGTTTGCACTGCAACAGAGCAGTCCTAACACTATTCCCCCTCCACCACCACTACCTGGGCTGCTATTTACATTACAAAACATAAGCATATTTATTGCATTCCCACATTTAACTTTCTTGTTTGGCCCTCAGAGTTAGTTGATACTCTGTTAAGCCACCTAAGAATAGTGTTTCTGTTATATCCATTGTATGATAGCCTGATTACATGAAAACATAATGTATAGTTCAAGTACTGTTCTAGGGGGAAACAGTTGTGCACCTGATTCCAGAATTTTTCATCTTGGATGGCATGTGCTTGGCAGCAGTGCTCATTTTCAGAATGCGCTGGAAAAGAAGCCACCTTCTAACACAATTATTCTTACATCACTGTGACAATTTTCAGGCTCCCTCATGGACCATCTAGAGAACAATCAGATTTTCAAGCTGTGCTCAGCTAATGATCTTTTTGTGTGAAAAATGTCAACAGACTGGAACTTTAGCCAAAACGGTTTTTGTAGAAGAGCATTTTTAGGTTGTTAAAGGGAGGATATTACTGGTTTTATTGTTTTTAAGTGCATCTACTTTTGGGATCAAACTTTACATGTTTTAAGAAGTTCTGTTTTGTATCTGGAACTGCTCAAATTACCATAGTGGAGAGGAAATTTACATTGTACTTTTATTGCTAAAATCATATGCAGCGTAAATACTGTTGGCACACACAGCTACTTTGAATGAGCGAGGTATTTTGTTCTATCAGCTCCCAGAGCTGGACTGATGAATTGGATGTATACGTTTGAAGCAATTTTGATGCTTTGCCTTAAAGTAACAAGATTACAAATTAGCTGGGAGTAATACTGGCGTTTGGCATATTTCGTAACTTACCTTTGCCTCATTTTTCAACATTTGCTATATGTCCTCAGCTATTTTTAGGAATGGAGCCATGTATTGGTCATTGTAGTTGCTGCTATTTAATGAAGGGTGTTAAAGCTCACATCACATTCTGTCAGTAAGTATGAGTAAGCTACAGCCAATGTGGCATTTCAGAGGCTCTGTTGGTATGGAACTTTGATACAGAAAAGAGATTGCTCTGCAATTTGACTGTGCTCACAGATGTTTTTCCTGATTTCAGCAGGATTTTAAGTGAAGCTTTGAGGTGAGAGATTAACTAGGCTATCTTTGAAATCCCTATGTAGTGCGGTTTTAGCAAGAGTCTATAGTGCACATGCCAGAGTATCTCAGCTTGCAAAGTGATTTGATAATGCCGGGAAAGTGGTAGGTCAGTATTCTTGCATAAAATGGTGCAGAAAATTAAGAGTGACAATAGTCAAGAGATGGTGTTTGGCTTTAGGAGAGATCTGTAGGCAGCTGAAAAGGCATGAAGTATTATCAACATAACTAGGACAGCATGTGGAATAAGATAGTAGACCTGTAATTCCCAGTGTTCATTTGCAAGCATTGCGCTAGAATTGGTAGTCAGGGTGTAGAGTGAATGCCTAGACTCTAAACACCCTATGCACTTCAAATAACTCTCCACAGCTAATCTTCTATTCCTGATTTGCAATTTCAAGCTTGAAGATCAAATTATGCATCTTTTTGGAAAGGAAAGGCCCTTGCACTCCTCCTATGCATGGGGAAACAGAGAGGGCAACAACCTCTAACACCGCTATATTTTTGAAGGCGTTTGATCTGTGCAGGTTCTCCATGCAGCTTCATCAGATTAGGGAGTTCATAACTTCCACTTTCCACACCTCAGCTTATTCTAGGAAAGAGGCTATATAATCATTTATCATGCCTTACTAACTTTGTGATTGGACCGCTATACGACACATTCTATATAGTGGTGCTGTTTATTATTGTTTCCCTTGCAAAAATAATAAATTATAGCACACCTCTTGTTTGGGATGACCTGCTGAAAGTAGTCTTCCAGGGTCAGCACCAAGCCACCTGCAATTTTCAAACAAAACTGTGTCGGCTTTTGACTTGAACAGTAGTTTTATGCATTGTACCAACATACCTGAACTAGTTCTTCCAAGTGCCATTGCAATCTCTCAGTCTGATAGAGATGATTCTCTTGCTTGTACTAAAGATACTCATTTATATAGAGATACACCAAAATATAATTGCTTTGGTAAATAATAATGTGGTATGCAAACCGTATTATTTATACTTTTGAAGATATACACCCTGCTTTATAAGGCCAAAGCATCTCAGAGTGGCTAACAGATAACTAAAAGCAATACCACTTAAAAATTAACAAGGATCATGGCTCAACAATATAACGACTTGTTTTATATGGGAATAAGATAATGGAATGTGTCTTAGAATAAGTAGAAAGTGTCATTTAATGCATTTTTGGAGGCATCAATTTGATCTATTAAGGTGACATTGGTGTTTATCTGCCTTTCACTGTAAGGTCCCAGGGCAGGTGACAACAATTAAAACAGTGTTAAACACAGTATTGTGCTGTTAATACATAGCAATAATAATGTTTATTATTTGTTAGCGTTTTATTGATTCAGTAACCACCATGTTCTTTAAAAATGATTTTAAGCCAATTTTGAGCTTCTTAAATGTAAACTAGGAAGACTACCTACTGAATATAAAAAGAGAAATACTGTTAAATGCTAGCTCTTGTAATGAATATATTTGGGAAGTAGTGTACAAACAAATTGGTAAATAACTAATTTTTCTACTTTAATACAATCAAACAAAACCCTAAAAATGTTATTAATGTCTTTCCTCCCCCCAAAAATGTTTAAAGTTATTTCCTGGATCATGACTGTTGTTCGTTTATACTTTCTAATATAATAAAGCTAAGACACATTCCATTATCTTATTCCCATATAAAACAAGTCGTTATATTGTTGAGCCATGATGTATACCTACAATTTTGTAAGGATGTTTGGATAAAATACATAATTAGTGCACAGTGTGTCGAAGCTATTTCGGGGATATTGGCTGAATTAATTTGAAGTGAAAAATGTTATAAAAGTTTCCTAAATTTATGTGCAATGCATGCATTTGCATTCTTTCACCCACTCAAATGTATTTACTAGATATAAATCTGGGACTGAAAGCTTTTGTTGATTGATAGGTTGATTTAAAAAAAGTTGGGCAGCGGCCATATTGTATCTCCTAAAATGCAATGCCCAAAGCTCACTTCCTATATGAAAGTGCTATTGCTGCTGAATAAAGTGTATCCAGGGGGAATTGAAAGGGACTGGTACCTGCTGTACTACTGGGGGACCAAAATGGTGGCATGCATGCTGTTTGGGGGCCTTACAACAGGGACACAGGCCAGGTAGGCATTGGCAAGCTGTGCATGCCTGAGGAACAAGTGTGAATGACTGGCAGCTGCTGTTCAGCTGTGAAGCCAAATTCCAGTGGTTGGTGGGCTGTGGAGATAATTCAACATTTGTCTATAGAATCTGGCGACTGGGGAGATCTTAAGGAACAATATAACTTTTCATTATTGTTGCTGTTTTGAAATATACATTATCTCTTTCTATGACAAGTTTCTGTGTACATTATATGATTACGCCCACTATAAAAACTAATTTCGCTGGCTCTCTTTGCCTTGATCTCCTTCATCTACTTACTCAATGAGAGGTCAAGTCCAGAAAATGATTTAGGGAACCACGGTAATTCTTTTATTGTAGCATAGCCTAGAGCCCTTCCCTGGTGGTGACTGTTCCTCATATTGGGAAATACAGAACAGATTGCAGCAGCTGTTCTTGCAGCGCACACTAAATAGTTACAATGCTCTCTACTGACCGATGAAGAGATGAGAGGAAAAAGGGAGCCATTCCCCACAATGTAAACTAGTATATTCTAGTTGAGTGTACACAGAATACACTCAGCAAGGAGCTTCAGACAATCCTGGTTCTGATTATTGCCTTACATATGTGTTTTAATCTGTTTGTCATGTTCATATTTAACACTTTTTAGGTATGCACCTTTAGTAAATAATTTGTATAGAGGTTTCCATTCCTGCTTCTCTGGTGGTTGTCTCTGCAGCTCATTCTCCTTATTATATATGTGAATGGAACAAAGTGGTGGTGACACAGCACAGGCAGTGTGTTATGTTAAAAGCCATGGACACTGGGGGGTTTGAGGAGGGAAGTTTAACTCTTTCCATGCCATAATCCCAACAAAAACAACTTCTTGAAAGCTTCTAGTAGCATTTTTAGGGAAGCTCCCACTGATAAAAGCAGTTTTGGAAAGGTGATTTTTGTTGAAATCGTGATGTGGAGAAAAATGGTTAAATGGGTATAGCTTTGAAGAGGTGATTTTTGTTTAGGCTCTTGACATAGAGAGAAGGAATTTAACTACTCCCATAGCCAGTTTTGCAAACGCTTCTTAGGTTTGATTGCGAGAACGGTTTTTCGCTCTTGTCCACGCATAGATTGCTAGAATGTGCACTCCAAAAGTTAACTATATGATCTTTTTTGTGGTACTTCTAAACCACAGGTTTTCTGTTCAGCATTTTTGAAGAAGCCTATAGTTATGTTCATACATGTTTATATACAGGTAACTCGCAACTTGCGCTTATTTTACATATATGGTCACAACTTTGCATGTGTGGGTGAGGAATAAATGGAGAGCAGAGGAAGCCTACTCTCACTTTATTTACTCCCACCACCACTCCCTACCTAGCTTTGGGAAAGCATCATGAGCCTTAGGTCAGCATCTGTTCCCAGCTTGGCAAGGAGGCCCTAGGGCTGTGGCACTGGCAGGGTCCTAGGGCCCTCCTGTCTTCTTCCCCAAGTAGGACAAATAGCCCTCAACCTTGCAGGCAGAGGGTGATTCCGACCATTCCCACTTAAAATGTGAGTTAGCTGCATTCATATTTTTAAAAACTAACTTAAATTCCTCAACTTTTGTTTAGAACATCTTTGTTCCTAACTACAACACTTTCCTCACTGATATTTTCTTTAATTATTTGATTCATTAAATACATAATGTATTTTCACGTTTCTCAAAATAAACATACATCAGTATAATTACGATTTTGCTAATGTTATTTTTACTAATTATTGTTCTCTAGAAATTTACAAATTAGTGTAATTATTAAACATGCTATTAATATTTCACTTGCCTGTTACATTTGGTTTTTTTGTCTTCCATTCATTTTGAAGACTTACATAATGTAGGGTATCTTTTTTACAAATTATCTAATTGCCTTTATTATTTAAAACTGTAGATTTTAAGCTCATTGATTAGATGACCATGTACTTTTAAATACTCCAGTTACTTTAGTAGGAATATTGTACAACATTTTATTTACGTATTCATTTAGAACATTTATATCCTATCTTTCTTTTTTTCTATTTTGGAGGTGAGTAGGTATATGTTTTGTTCCCTAGCAACCTTCCTTCAAGGCACTGAACAGACGAAAACCTTCTCAGTTTCAGAAAGGTTACTATATTGTGTGCCTTCAAATTATGCTGTGGACCAGAATGGTTTGAAGCAATCTAAAGTCAGATGAATGCATTGCCAGAGTGGTATAGGAGCCATGTTCTTCTGGTCCAAGCCAAACTGCTCTGGCAATGTGTAAAACATGTGAGGTAGACTCACATAATATCCTATTTAAGCTGTTACTTAGAGTAGCATGAGACTAAATGTCAGGCAAGTGGCTTCCATGCTTTTCTGGTGACCTGTGGATCAGGATTAAAGAAAGAATCAGATGCTAATGTGAAAAGGAAAGAGTTGCTTAACATTCTTCATATACACATAGCTGCTTCTGTTCTTAAGTGGTATCTTTTCAAAAGAGCTGAAGTTTATCTGTTTCCTTTAGAACATAGTTCTAAGAACACTTACTTGGTAAGTGAACATAGTTTTGGGTTAAAGTGTTTAGGTTTGATTGTTTCCCAAAATATTGGGAAATTCATAGTTATTTATTACTTCTCTTTTCCCTTTTAGGCCCTTCAAATCATCACAGCCAGTCAACTCTGAGACCACCTCTTCCACCACCTCACAATCATACTCTATCCCATCATCACTCTTCTGCCAACTCCCTCAACAGGAACTCCCTAACTAATCGACGGAACCAGATCCATGCACCAGCTCCTGCTCCGAATGATCTAGCCACCACTCCTGAATCTGTTCAGTTACAGGACAGCTGGGTGCTTAATAGCAATGTGCCACTTGAGACCAGGTAGGCTATCAATAAAAGATTGACATTTGGTGAAATTGACTGGAAGGCATTATGACTTTGAATGCCATTGGTCCAGTTCATATATAACACTAAGCCAAACCACGGCTTATCATGAATGCTCATGTTTCTGGAGCAAAGATTATGGCCCCTGTGCTCCTCCTGTAGCCTATCCATGACTAAACCATGGCTTAGCATTATGTCTGAATCCAGGCTTGTGGTGTGTCAACCCAAACGAACCATGACTAGGAATCCAAGAGCAAACCTTAGTTACAGCTCAGAGCTGACCCCATGTTTGGATATAATGCTCAACCAAATTATGGTTTAGTCCAGGATTAGCATAGGATTCGGGATGATTGCAGCAGCCACAAACTTCACATGTTTTCACATTAGTGCAAAATCATGGTTTGGCCTTATAATTATGTGTGAACTGGATCAGTGTATGTGTCTGGTTTCTGAGATAAGTAACCAATATTTGGATACATTGTTTCCGATAAGCAGCAATTTTATTTGGATACTTACAATCAAATGTTATCAAGTTATACTTAAGTGCTTCATAAAATTATAGATACGATCTAGTCAGACATAAGCATTTTGAGAACCCCTTAATTCCAATGGGAGACATTCAAGTAAGTGCCTATCTCAATGGGACTTAGATGCTTCACTTTGGCTGAATTGCCCATAGAAATTACAATTGCCAGTAAGGAAAGTGTTTCTCAAAAACAAAAGAATATGCCTAAATGGAAAGACAGTGGTTTAGGTGTGTGCTGAAGTAATTTCACCAACTACTGTATTTAATTTCTAAACTAATATAAACTCATTTAAAAACAAATGTTGGTCAGCTCAGCTTATCTTTGTTTGCTTTATTTGAATACTGATTTATTCTTCTGACAGTGTTTTGGGAGACCTGGAGAAACAATCCCAGATTCAAGACTGACAGAACAATACTTTTAATTTATATTTCATGCAACGTACAGGCTCACTTAAATCCCTTTTGTACATACTGTCAGTTTGATGTCTGTGGGGAAGACAGTAATGTTTAAAAGGTACTGTGCTTGTTAACTGATGACACATAGAAAAAATTATACAATTTACTGTTTGTAAATTCCCTCCATTATTATTATATTTTATATATGTTTTCTTCTTTTATTAAATTCATCCTCAGTTTATGAATGCAGAAAAATTGAGATTCTTCAAAATGCCAGAATAGTCATAACTCTTTATTTATTTTTTTCTTTGTACAATCCCTTTCTCACCTGCTCCTCTGGCGAAGTTCCTTGGCACTGTTTAGTTCACAGTTCCCCATGGATACATTATTGCTAGTTCTTAACATCCCATCCTAGTAGTACACATCACTAGCGCCCCAGACATCATCTCTACTGATGGATTTGGATGAACTGGTGAAGCCTTGTGCAAATCCCTTTTGATTTTTTCCCCTGAATTTGCTAATTAAAATGTTACAATGCAGAATGAAATTATGGTCTGAATAGGTTAGGGGTTGGAGATGTGGTACCTGATGCAACATAGATGCCTTCATTTAAGAAGTGAAAGTCATTTTTGTGTTGTAACATAGTTCCAGGGGTAACAAGCTTAACAGTGAGGAAGCAGTATGACAGAAGCAGCAACAATTACTGCAAAGGTCCAAAGTAGGTAACAGCATACACAGTTTGTCTGAGTAGATGTGCACATAGTGTCCAAATGAGTCAAAATAGAGGCTGAAGTGAGGAAATGGGATATTTACATGGGCGGACATGAAACCTAATGAATCAGGCATTCAGATATGAGACGGGAGATTAGGGTGGTAAGGCTTTGCACCTGTCTACTACTGTAGTGAGTCCTTGGCAAGATTTCACTCAGAGAATGCCGGTGAAAGGCTAGAGACTGGTGGCTGGACAGGACCTAATGGTGGCCTTGACACTTCTAAAACTTGTTCTGAAAAATATTTAACAGTGAATTTATGTTAATTCCCTTCACTCCTGAAAGCAATGTCATTGAATACTATCAAATACTTTAAAAGGTTAATATTGGGAATGAAATAAAATAACTAAGACTTCATGGTCAATCTCTGTGTTTTTGGAAGGTAAAAGATTTCCCCCCACTTAGCTCTACTGTAGTAGATGTAGAAAAGAGAACTCTAAACTACTAAATAGCTGTAATTTAGTATTTTTATGTCATCCTATTGCAGAGGGTCCATGAAAAGTTTGTGAGGCGTGGAGAATCAAGGCCAAAGGTGAAAGAAAAGCTATCACAAACCAGCGGCAACCGTAGACACAATAAGTGAATGTAGTCTCAACTACAGAACCCCCCAGAGCATATTTCTTTGACTCAAGAAGGTTGTAAGGGATAAGGATGTTTTGGCCAGCTGCCCAGGCCTTGTTCTTTGCTGCCAAATTTGTTGGGAATAAGTCAGCTACAATTTGTGGCTTAATCTTGGCTAGTATAGTGGATCTGGCACTTATTGCTGAGAATTGCACTGATGAAAATTCTGACCCTATTTTGACACACTGAACCTTCCAAGTTTCTCAGTGTTACCATTTCTAAAATTAGATTACAAAGGGTTATGAGGCATCCAGCTATTTCAGAACATTGTTGAGGTTTAGCTTACAGGCTGTGGACACAGTGTATCTGCCTGTAGAAGTTGCTGTGGACTAAGATTTAAAATATATTCTCTCTCTCTCATCCACAATATACCTTTTCCATGAGGCATTTGCTGAATTCTTCTTGTTCATGATACTGGAACCATAGGACGATTCTTTGTAGAGGAATACATGTGATGTGCTATGATCATAAGTTCATCTTACTCAGAAGTGAATTATATTTAAAGTAACAGTATAAGCAGATAACCCAGTTTCTTATAGTTCATCATGAGATGTTAACCTTTTCAGAGATTTTAAGTGTTCTCAATTTCTTGTGAAATTAAGTTCTGTCACTTAATCTCAATATACCTATATCTTTTAAAATTAATCCATAATTTAGTTCCTTCTTTTACAAATACTAGGACCTGTAATTTTTTATTGGGAAAATCAGAGAAACAACGGGACTCATTCCCCTGAAATCATGCTTTATGACTTTAGCTTACTTCATTGACATTGTACTCCCAGTTGGCCACAGACTTTTCACATTGCACTGCACTTTAATTTTACAGTTTTCTTGGTCTTCCTTGAAATGTGGCAGCTTATTAATCTCAATATTGGGACTTTTGCGATCTATACTAAACACCTCTTAGAAACGAAAGTTTATTTTTATTATGTTTTGTTCACTCCCCCCCCCCCTTTTAGCATGAAATGATGCAATTGTTTATGTATAACTTCTCCCCAGACACAGATAGATAGCCGTGTTCGTCTGCCATAGTCAAAACAAAACAAAAATTCTTTCCAGTAGCACCTTAAAGATCAACTAAGTTAGTTCTTGGTATGAGATTTCGTGTGCATCTGAAGAAGTGTGCATGCACACGAAAGCTCATACCAAGAACTAACTTAGTTGGTCTTTAAGGTGCTACTGGAAAGAATTTTTTTTTTGTTTCTCCCCAGACATTTAGAGTTAAGTGTTGCAATGAAATACATTGTTTTCCCTATGTAGCACAAAATAATACAATTACGTGTACAGAAATTCTCCCCAACCATTTAGCATTTGGTTTCCTTAAATATTTGCAAACTCTTGTAAACTTTGATAGTGTTGACTTGGAAGTGGGGTACTTATCATAAGAGAGCAGTCATATCCTTGACTAAAGTGATGTGACTGTGTCACAAAGGTGCTATGTTTCATTTCTTCAGTAGTTGCTGTTTCACCATTAGGTATGAAACTTTATGTTTTCTTATTTGGTTGTCTGTTTGGTTGACTTCCTTTTTGCAAAAGATCCACATTTTCTAGTCTGGTCATATCAATTTATTGCTATTCAAACAGTCATTTTTATTGAGGTGAATTATGAGCAGCCTGATAACAAATATTCAGACTTAGATAACATAATTTGACGTTGAGTAGGGAAACAGTTTTTTGTTTAAAGGCTTAATTACTTTGAAATATTCTTCATGAGAGCTCTGTTGATGGTTCCATGCTTTACAGTGCAAGTTTACATCATTGCCTTCAATGTGTTAGGCTCCTTTGTTATGGAAACCACACATCGGCCATTTGCAGATGCCAATCAAAGGCATAATGGCTCATAAATTAGGGTAACCCAAAAGCTATTATAGATTTCCTTTGAAAGGATATTTGTCAAAGATTGCATGATGTCCTAATGCCAGTTCTGATGCCTGCCTGGTGTTATTTATATTGGTATGAATTAAGTCTGCATTACTGTAATTAGCAATGCTTTAGTCTGGAGAGAAAGAAAAAAGTTTAAATAGCAAGAGAAATTAGGGCTATTCTTGAGCACTGCAAGAATATTTTTCTTTCATTTTTGTCAGTAACCAGGGTTTTGCGTAATTTTAAATATTTGTTTCTTTATTTAATGAATTTCAGACACTAGGCAGATACTTCTGGTCTTCTAGGGACCTTATAATAGCAGAACTTTTTATCAAGAACCTACTTTGTAGGTTGTATAAGTCCACTTACCGTTACCCAGTTCAGCAGTTCTTTGAAGTTTCACCGCCTTCCCCAGTGGATCTGCCTCTGCCTCTGGATGATGGGGCTTAATGCTGACCTCACCGGCTGGGAAGTGGATCCAAGCCTGCCTGCAGTTTGGCCAATAACAGGCAGGCTTGGAGGCAGGGTTCTCCTTGAGGGAAGGCCTGACGAAGCACATAGGCATCCCTCAGGTCCGCTCCCAGCGCATTTAAGGTTCCTTGCCCTGGCCCCCTGCACTCAGTTGTAGTCTCTGCCCCGCCCTCCAAATGATAGGGTATCCCGTTAAAGGGATCCGGGAGGAGTGGCTTTTTCGTACTCCCAGGTGAGGGCTTGGGCCACAGCACTGCTCAAGGCGGCGATCCCTGCAAGGGTCCCTCTATTTGATGTAAATCATAGGACTCCCCCATTGCCGGTTTGACCCTGATTCACTTCCATCAGGCGGGTCAGAAGTAATTGTCAATCCTCTTACATCTGTAGTCAGTAAAGTTGTGGCGTTATTTGACCCAGTTTAAACTGTGTTGCTCTATTCATTCTGTCCAGTCAAGGGGCAGTGAGGGTGCGGAACCTGGCAGCCTGCATTGTATGATGACACAATGTGTCAGTGTGTCTGGCTACTAACCAGAAAGTTGGTGGTTTGAGCGCATCCAGAGACAGGATTCCTGCATTGCAGGGAACTGGACTATATGGCCCTCTGGGTCCCTTCCAGCTCTATGATTCTATGGCTTCTATGGCTAATTCCCTCTCAGCCATGAAGCTCACTGAATGATTTGGGCCAGTGAATATTTCTCATCTTTCTCAATCTTCATTACAAGCTTGTTGTGAGGGTAAAATAGTGATGGAAAATATTCCTTGGAGGAATATTACCAAGATAACAAATGAATAAAATATGCTTAAATCATAACCCTAGTCAATGTGTACAATGGTGTGAGGGAGGCTTGTGATTTTGAAAATTGCAACTATAGCCCTATTTGGATATTCATTTTACTCATGTGAAGACAATTGCACAATGAACAGAGGAAGTGCACTGTTAAGTCCTGCCCCTTTTTTTATAGCGCTGCATGGGCTGGAGGCTAAATTTGTGAATGAGGAGCTTCCTCTACTCATAGGGCCTTCACACATGATTTTGAACCCTAAGGAACCCAGTGTACAGCCAATTTGAAAAAGACAAATTCCATGCAAGGGATCATTAGGAAAGAAATTAAAATTAAAATGGCAAGTATCATGATTTCATAAATATATGGTGCAACCATATTTGGAATGCTGCATACGGTTCTGGTCTCTCCACCTTAAAAATAATATTGCACAGTGGGGAAAGCTTCAGAAAAGGGCAACCAGACTGATCAAGGGGATGGATAAATTCTCCTATGAGGAAAGGTTATAGCATTTGGGACTTTTTAGTTTAAAGAAAATGTGAATAAGAGGAGACATGATAGAAGTGTATAGAATTACTCACGGTATGGAGAAAGTGGATAGAGACAATTTTCTCTCCCTGTCTTATAACACTTGCACTCACTGCCATCCAGTGAAGGTGAATGTTGGAAGGTTCAGGACAGATGAAATAAAATACTTTACATAACACCTAAACTGTAAAATTCACTCCCACAAGAAGCAATGATAGATAGCTCTAAAAGACAAATTCATGGAGGATAAGGCTATCCGTGGCTACTGACCCTGATAGATACATTCTACCTCCACAGTTGGAGATGGTGTGGTTCTAAATACTAGTTCCTGAAAACCACTGGAGAGAATGCTGTTGTGCTCAGATGCTGTTTGTGGGCTTCCCATAAGCATCTGGTTTGCCTCTGTGAGATCAGGATATGGGACTAGATGGGACCCTGGCCTCATCCAGCAGGCTCTTCTTATAGTCTTATATCACACTGGAGGGGATGAGGCTTGCCAGTATGTCTCCACTTTCCATTGAATGACTTTCTGCAGCAGTGGACTTAATACCTGAATACTTAGTTTTCTGCTGAGAGCAGGATAGAAATATTTTACGTATGTGTGTTTTTTTGCTTGCACTCTGATTCTGAGTCTACGAACCCTGTTTTTGAGAAGGAGTAGGTGGTGGCAATCATATTATTTCTGTATTAACTGGCTGGTGATGGCCCTTAATGACAAGCTTTAAAATGTAATAATATTTTAGAGGTGGAATGTCTTATTTAATGTGATATTATTATTTTTTTGACAATCAGAAAAGGCATGTCCTTCTGGAGATTTAAACAAGCTTGAGAGTCTGCCCTTCTCTCGGGGGAGGTTATGAGGCTTAACTCATTAATTAACATGAGTAGCTTTCATATTCTCCTCATTCAAACAAAACAAACAAACAAAACAAACCCCACAACCCTCCACTGAAGGGCAACGTGATATTAGCTTTATTGATACTGTTAATAACAAATGCGTGGTATGCTGGGACATTATAACTATCGGCAAGAAGCCCTGTGAGGTCAGAAGGCGTCTGACAGCTCATTTAAAAAAATAATCTTCCTCCTTCAGATGTAGAAGCTCAAAGAGAATTGCCTGGAGCTTAATGTTATTTTTGTGCCTGCAACACACAGTTGGAAAGTTCTTCTTCTACTCAGTGTAGGTACACATGCATGCCTGCTGGCTCATTGCATTCTCTCCCAAAATACTTCTCAGGACAGTTCATTTTATATTGTACTCATCCATATGCACATATCTGACAGCAATCCAGAGCTTTCACCACATTCTGTTTCATCACACTACAGGAGCAGAAAGTGTGCTGTAAGGAAGATCACATCTAGGTTCTTTCGAAAAGGTTAATTCTGGGCACAAGATTAACATGATCTTAAATATACCCTAGAAATGTCAAGTAGGCAATTGTATACAGTGGTACCTCAGGTTACATACACTTCAGGTTACATACGCTTCAGGTTACAGACTCCGCTAACCCAGAAATAGTGCTTCAGGTTAAGAACTTTGCTTCAGGATGAGAACAGAAATTGTGCTCCGGCAGCGCGGCAGCAGCAGGAGGCCCCATTAGCTAAAGTGGTGCTTCAGGTTAAGAACAGTTACAGGTTAAGAATGGACCTCCGGAACGAATTAAGTACTTAACCCGAGGTACCACTGTATAGGTAAATGACAGCTTGATTCATAGTACAACATCCTTAGACCATTTTATTCCTATTTATATTAGTGCACACATGAACCAAGCAATACCCTTCTCTTGGTCCTGTCACCCTCATAGGCACACTTGCTAGGGAAGTGGGAGAGGGCCTTCTTGGTGGCTGCTCCCAGACTTAGGAACTCTCTTCCTACAGAAACTGTCCTTCTGCCAGCAGGTGAAGACTTTCTTGTTCCAACACACTTTTGGACTGCTTTTATTGAAGGGCTGGTGCCATGCTGTTTTTATGGTAACCATCCGTATCATATAGATTAGAGATTTTCCAAACTGTGTGCGGAAGTGTGTTGTGCCACGCTGGATCAACCAGTTGATTTCCAGTCTTTTTACCTGAGGAGAATTCTGCCTCCACTGAAGCGACTGAAGCCTCTTGGGTTGCGGGGCAGCACACTCCTTTTCTGCCCAGCCTGCCTGTCCCCACCAGCTGCACCACAGCGCATGCTCCACTTGCTGCGCCTTCTTCGGCTGTGGCCTGTCAGGGGTCTGTGCGTGTTGGGTGGGTGGGTTCTGGCGCACAAGGAGGGGTCAGTGCCAGGGGTGTACAGGCGCTCCTGCCCGGAGAGTCTGTTTATTCAGGAGAGCCCGTTTATTCAGCATCACAGCCTTGCCCTGCACACATTTCTGTGCACAGCAAATAGGCAGGTGATCTGTGCTGATCACCATGGCAGCTCCAGTGGGCTTGATTCCTGCAGATCAACACCACCATTTAAAAGCAAACACCTACAGGGGGTGGATTTAAAGATCTGACAGTTCTGAACCCTTTTAATGCTTTTTTTTTTGCAAATGCCTTGCTCCCAGGCTGAACTTGATGGTTGCAAAGAAATGGGATTCCTGATCTGCATCCTCGCTTGAAGTCCAGTTCCCCCCACTCTAGTCTCTGAAAAGCAGCAACAAATCATCCTTTTTCGCAGTTATTTACTCACCTTTCCTCCAAATGCACCAACCTCCACCAACACTACTCCCGGAAGATCCCAAAGCCATTTTATTTTCTCCCCAGGGTGGCTAGAGCAGAATAGTGTAGTATTTAAATGCCCCCTCACACACAAAATAGTCTCTCCAGGAGTTTTGGGCCTCTCTAGCCAATGGGACAATCTCTAGTTTAACCCTTGGAACACCTCACCAGACAGAGAGAGAAACAAAGAGAAAGAGAACAAGGACAACTTATTTCCAGGTTTGCAGCAAGTAAAACAACACGAAACATACAACTGTGCTTTATCAGCACAAAAGCAGGCACTGAGGCTGCAATCCAAGTTGCAAGGCTGCTGGGGATGCGGCAGCCGTACGATCCCAGGCTGGGATTGAGGGGTGCATGCTTACGCCCTTCCCGCGCTGCCCTCCCCAGAGCCAAGCCTTGCAAGGCTGCTCAGAGAGGGCAGTGTGGGGATGTGGCAATCATGTGCCCTTCGATTGGGGTGCATGGCTGTTGCGTCTCCACACCATTCTGCCCAAGCAACCTTACACGGCTCAGATCCAGGGATGGTGGCGCGAGGAGCAATGCTGCTTGGGGCTGGTGTTGCCCCAGCTGCAAAGGGGGTTGGGTGCACACATACACCCACCCTGGGCGGCTTACAGGCACATTCCACCCCTGAAGAGTGCCTCCGGTTTGCTAGTAAAACTTAATTTTTGTGTTGTGAAATGATGCATGTCTAAAAAGTGTGTCACCAACATGAAAAGTTTGGAAAGCACTGATATATGTAGTTGATAGTTAGTTAGTTAGTTAGTTAGTTAGTTAGTTAGTTAGTTAGTTAGATGATAGATAGATAGATCAATAGATATCAATGTTTAATTGTTTCTTAATTTTTTTCTATGTTTTTAGCTCTTCCTATTTTTATATGTAAGCTGTCTTGAATCCATGTCAGAGAAAAGGTGAGGTATAAATAGATATAATAATAAAAAGACGAGCATGTGTTATGTTGTGTTACCAATTGGAAAAGCAAGTGTCTGTCTTCATTGATTTCTCAAACCCCACAATGTGGCAATGTACATGTGCCTTCCTTGAGGCAAAATCAAACTTTTTGATCTCTGACTAGGTGAAGGCCATTCCCCTATAGACCTATGAAATGACACAGGAGTGCAAGTGTCAGCATTTCCCTGTTACAAGGAAAATAGCATCTCAGCTGTAGAAAATGAACTAGTTCCCCGCAAGGTGCTACCACTTATTTACCGTAGACATGTGATGCTACAGCAGCAATTCTATTGTTCCTCTACCTGATTTAAGATATTTTCTCAGCACACATATGTCCCTTTAGGCTCAGCTTAATGCTTTGACAGAATGAGTTGCCTAAAAACTGGCACCTGCCTTTTAGTCTAACATTCTACTTTCCTGTCAGGCAACTTTCAAGCACTGTGTTTCTGCGTGTCCAAATGTGTCTGTGTTAAGAGTACCAAGATGGCAGTGACAAGCTATTCTGGAACTTAAGGCACCGCACTTGACAGCCTGACTTAACACTTGCATTTTTTTATGTTTATTTTTTAAAAAAGCTTTGCCTCTGTGGCCTAAGGAACTAGCATTTTTTTAAAAAAAACATTAACCGTTGGAAGACTGGTGTGCCACGTTTTAGATAAAGCTGTGCTAGAAACATGTTTGCTCCTGAAAGGCTTCAGAATGTGCTTGAGTAGGTATTAAGTGCCACAATGTATATGTGTTGATTCTAAATCATTGTTTCCCTACCTAATGGCATTTCCTTGGCTACCAAACCATGAACAGTTACTTGAATATTGATTATATGCTGTAGGCCAGCAAACATACTGAAACAGCAAGTTGTGCCTATCTGTGACCATGGGCATATGTTTGTGTGGACAAAGGAGATGCCTCTCCATATGTTTGTACTTACAGCTTATCTGTGCATATGCTTATCTATCTGGAGACATACACTTGAAATAGAATTCTAATCCTCTGTTTCATTCTTTAATTACTGAATTCAAGCTGCTTCACACATGACATTTTTCTTACATTTTCCTTGGAGGAAGAGCATACAGCATTATGAGTTAGGATCATATATTTTATAATGTAAATATATCTTGGGAATCTATTGCCAGTAGTGGATTCCCAGTACACAGACACACACACACGTGTAAGATAGGCATGTGTGTAATCTTTACCCATGAAGATGTGCACTTTTTGTTACCTACATCCATGTGGACTTGGGCAGCTAGTGTATCAGTTTCACTTGGCGCCTGTCTGTCTGTGACAATGCCCTAAATAGACATTTTTTATTTGGTCATAGGGACTTAGAATTTGTGTCCCATTTTCTAGGATCTTGTTCTAGGTTAACTTCCGCTCCTGTTGTGCGTCCGCCCTGTGGAACACCCTCCTATCAGATCTCAAAGAGATAAACAAGTACCTGACATTCAGAAGACATCTTAAGGCAGACCTGTTCAGGGAAGTTTTTAATGTATGACATATTAGTGTATTTTTGGTCTTTGTGGAAGCTGCCCAGAGTGGCTGGGGAAACCTAGCCAGATGGGCGGGGTACAAATAATAAATTATTATTATTATTTAATCTGAATATTGCATAGTCCAATAAAGATGTAGCATTAGTAGCATTTTTTAATTCAGATTTGATATTGATGTCTTCAAGTAGATCAGTGTTTTTACCCAGGCACTGTGCTTTTATTTTGGAAGTTTAGTTTGTTCCCTGCTGACTTGGCTCACTTGACACACTCATCCATGCTATGAGTTAGCAGGACCTGCACAAACTTCTAGTTACAGGTAGGTAGCCATAGTCTGCCATAGTCGAAACAAAATTAAAAAAAAAAATCCTCCCAGTAGCACCTTATTGGTATGAGCTTCTGGGAAGATGCTCATAAATACTTTGTTCCCCGTGGTTCTTTTTCCTCCCTTGCCACACTGAGCTAAACCCCAGCTTGTGATTTAAGCTCTTTCCTCACTAACCCCAAGCTGTGGTTAAGCTTTGTTCTTGGGGTTCACAAGGAGAGAGCATAACCGCAAGCCCAGTTTTTGGACAGTATGCTCAGCTCAACTCAGTATGGCATAGAAGAAAAAAAGGACTCAGGAGGAGCAAAATGCTTGCAATCTGCTCTCCAAAAGCCCACATGTTGCCACATTCCTGGTGAGCCATAGTTTGGCTTATTTTGTTGAGCAAACCAGGCCCTTATCATAGAATTGTAGAATTGGAAGGGACCCCAAGGGTCATCTAGTCCAACTCCCTGCCATGCAGGAATCACAACTATCCATGACAGATGGTCATCTTTCAAAGGCAAGAGAGACACCCAGGTTTGAAAGTTGTTTTGAAATCCCACTGTGTATAATGAACTGCTCACCTGAGGGAGTTTGATCATCTCCTTTATCAGAGGGTCTTGTGATTTCTTCTTTGGACGTCTTGGTAACCTTGCTCATCTGTCCACCCCCTACTGACTTTTCATCTTCTTATGGGAAGCTCTTAAAATACAGTGTAGGACAGGGGTAACCAATGTGGTGCTCTACAGGTGTTGTTGGACTATTACTCCCATCATCTCTGTTCCTTGGCCTCGTTGGCTGAGGATCATAGGAGTTATAGTCCAACAACATATGGAAGGCACCATGTTGGCTACCCCTAGTGCAGGAGTAAAATCACAATAAAAAAGTCGTCAGGATCTCTCCCACTGGGCCTTTGCTAATAGAGGCATTGTAGGAGAGGTGACAGTCCTGCTAAAGTTGGAAGTGATGTCTAATTTGCCTTCTTCCCACTCCCACCTGGGAATTGGTGGGGGGGGGGGAATGACAGACTGGGGAAGATAGAGAGGGAAGGCACACTTCAGATGGTGGGTTCATGAATGGCACACCATGGTTATCCCAGGAGTCAGCATTTTGTATCAGGCATCAGCTCAGTGCTATGAAGCTCCTGCTGGCGAGGGGAAGCAAAGCAATACCAGTATGGTAGAAATAGGAGTGTATTTAAAAGGTTTTATCTTTATTGAAATCAGAGTCTGTCAATACTATTCTAAAAGAATAGTAGCTTTGCTTCCATTCCTAACCCTCAATGTAATCCTAAGAAGGTTGTGCTCTTTAGCCTTTTGTTCTGATTATGACTATTCTCCTGTAAACTTATATTTATTTTCTAGCCCACTTGCAAATGGCTGTATGTTGCTGCTTATTTCTAGAGAGACTGTTACAAATGGAAGCGTGATTAATAAGCTGTTAACTATATTTTTGGTGAGATACTTAAGATATCACTGCAATCTCCCTTCCACAAAGAAGAAGCTGCTGTCCTAGAAAATTACAGCTTCAGGAGCACAAAGAGTTCTGCTAGCTCCCCGTGTGCACTCCTCACTTTCTAGACATGACTCATGCTTAGTATTCTTTTCCAGTGTGCTATTACACAGATTCTCTTCTTTCCTGTCTTTCATTATGACTTCTAATCTGACATCCTCCATAACCAACCTTTCTATCTATAGTGCTAAGTATCATATGCCACAGACACTGCTTTTTTTTAAGAAAAGGAATGGATTAATCTCAATGCTCAGGAAACAAAGAACAGATATCGTTGTTCCAAGGACTGGTAATGTTCATAAACAATGTGAAAATATTTGCCTTTTTTCTATTCTTTTCTTTTTCTCCTTGTACATTCAGATCCTTCCATGTTTTTAGGCTCTAGCTGGTTCCCACATGTGTGGACATTACTTGATTATAGTACAGCTGATGAGCTGTAGTTGAATGTGTGAACCACCTCCTAGTCTTAAGGAGCAAAGCACCATTTCTGCATGACTCCTGTTTCTTCTTAAGGGGTTTTATATGTGAATAGCCTTCTGTGGAAGGTATCCCTTGCATGAAAGTTATGTAGTATCATGCACGTATGTAGAGAGAGTGCACATTCATTTGTTAAACAGTAGAGCTTTTGGTATCTGTAAGTCAAATCTAATTTCCCTAGAAATTCCAGTACAATTGAACTATGTAATGTGATCAACCAAAATGACTCCCAGAACAGGTTAAAACATATTAAGAATACAGTCAGAAAATATGAACATGTGCTTTGCATCTGTTGTGGCTTCAACAGGTATGCCTGTTCCCATGAATGATGGGTAAATAGTGGAAATAACACAGAGACAGTTTTTATTTAACCTAGGAAATCCACACATACACGCAAGATATAATGGACAACACAGTATCTTCAAATTTTGTCCCTGAAGCAGGATATGTCACCATACCTAATAGCAGGGCTGTCAGTAAAATAGGGTTAGGCATCTACATTAAGAAGAAATTACGTATATAGCCTAATTGCATTTATGGATCCTACACATCATCTAATGGATCTTACAGCATTATGTTTTCTCACTTCCTCTGCCCTCCCAGTATAGCAATAAGTAAAGCAAACCTTAATCAAATAGTTACTAGTTGAAACTCCAGGGCTATTAATATCTATTTTAGGATAACTGCAACTTTTACTGGCATCTAATGCTGACAGCAACCCCTGGGTAATGCTTGAAAATCATGTGTGAAACAATTTTCTTTTAAGTGCCAGTTCTAATTAGTATATCAAGAGTGTTTCTTTCACATCAGTATCACCTAGAACAACAGCTGTGTTACTGTATTTAATTTAATTCCAATAATTAATAAATACACGTTCTTAAACCTGTATCAACCAAATCAGCAGTTCTGTTACTGTATTTAGTCTGCTATTAATTATGCTATTAATTATGCAAAAGTCAGCTAAGTTTAAGAGTGATGCAAGGTCAATTATGTGGACTACCATATTTTTCGCTCCATAAGGCGCACCTGACCATAAGGCTTTTTTGGGGGAGAATTCAATAAAAAAAATATGCGGCTCTTAGGGGCTTTTACGGGAGGTGGGAAGTGAGAGAGCCTCGCTCTGTCCCTTCCCCCACTTCCCGCAAAAGCCAGGGATAGCCGCACACAGCCTCCCCAGGGCAGCAGGATGAAGGCTCCCTGCTGCCCTGTGGAGGCTTCGCGGGCTACCCCAGAGCTGCTCAGGAGCTTGTTGGAGCTGGCGGGGGAAGCCCGGGTTTTCCCCACCCCCAGCCCCCAAAAGCAGGTCGGGGAAGCACTTTCCCCCTTCGCCAGCCCCAAAGAGCAGGTCGGGGCTGGCGGGGGAAGCCCAGGTCCCCCCCCCAGCCCCAGGGACCACACATTCACTCCATAAGATGCACAGACATTTCCCCTTAGATTTTAAGAGGAAAAAGTGTGTCTTATGGAGCGAAAAATATAGTATATACAGCTTTTTAAAATGAGGGTGGGGATATTTAAAAGAATGAAGTGACTGTGGCCTTCATTCATAGGAACTTAGGATACTGTCTTATTCCAGGGCAGCCTAATTGTCCACCCTGCTCAGTATTGTCTCCTGTGACTGGCAACAGGTCTCTGGGGCCTCAGGCAGAGGCTATTCACATAACTGCTATCCTCTGCTTTTAACTGGAATTAAACTTGGGACGTTGTCTATTACTGAACTCTGGCTCTTCCTAGAATCAGTCAGTGTGCCCAGGAAACTGTTGCCTTGACAAAGGCTTATTTAGAATCAATTCTACCGGTTTTGCATGCAAATTTATTTAGGTCTCTTAAGGTGAAATGACAATATGTCAGTCATGAAGCTCTCTTTATATCTCACAACTACTTCTATTATTGTTGGTGGTGGTGGTTTTTTTTTTCTTCTGTTATAATGTTAGGATTTTTTCCTGAATGGCACGATAATATTCTGTTTTCTGGTTGGCCTTCTATTTGGTGTTTTTGTTTTTGGAAAGGTTCCTATCACCAAGGTTCCTATCACCTAATTCTCTGTGAGTACTGCTATTTCCATAGCATAGACAATAAGGAATGCTAGAAAAGAATTTGAGAAGCACACTGCTAAGAACATAAAGACCAACAAATAAAAATTCTTTAAATACATTAGTAGCAGGAGACTGGCCCGGGAGGTGGTTGGATATTTGGATGACAAATTAGAATTAGGGGAGAACTGAGGTAGCCAGGTTTTCTGGTGGTACCAAATGTTTCAGAGTGGTTAAAACAAAAAGGGATTGCAGAGAGTTCCAAAAAGGATTTCTCCAAACTGGGTGAATTAGCAGCAAAATGCCAAATATAATTCAATGTAAGTAAGTGTAGAGTGATGCACATTGGGATCAAAAATATTAATTTCACATATATGTTGATGAGGTCTGGATTGGTGGTTACTGCCAGGAATGAAACATTTGAGTTATAGTGGATAACTCAATTAAGATGCCGACCCAAGATCCAGCAGCTGTGAAAAATTCAATGCTAGGAATCATTAGGTAAGGAATTGAAAATAAAACTGCCAATATCATAATGCCATAATACAAATCTATGGTGCAGCCACACCTGGAATCCTGGGTTGGATCCAGCTAAGTTCTGCACAGATTAATGAACCTGGACTAGCCATATTTGTTAATTTAAATGGGCCTGAGCAGAACTCTGTTCATTACAACCAATGGTGTACGCTACTTTTCGCCTTGCCTCAAAAATGACATTGTACAGCTAGAAATGGTTCAGAAAAGAGCAACTGGGCTGTTCTAGTGAATGGAGACTCTCCCCTATGAGAAAAAGTTACAGCATTTGGTGCTTTATATTTAGAGAAAATGTGAATAAGAGAAGACATGATTGAAGGATATAGAATTGTTCATGGTATGGAGAAAGTGGATAGAGACTAGTTTTTCCCCCTGTCTTATAACACTAGAACTCATTTACATCCAGTGAAGCTGAATGTTGGAAGGTTCAGAACAGACGACAGAAAGTACTTCTTCACTCAGCACATAGTTAAACTATGGATTTTGCTCCACAAGGAGTAGTTATGACCACCCACTTGAACGGCTGTGCCACTATTTTACTTCATATTCCAAAACAGCTGAGTTATTCGTCTGTCCTGTATTTGTTAACTGTGCTTCATTTGTTTGCATTTCAGGCATTTCTTGTTCAAGACATCTTCTGGAACAACTCCTCTATTCAGCAGTTCTTCCCCTGGATACCCTTTGACCTCAGGAACAGTTTACACACCACCTCCCAGACTGCTACCAAGAAATACTTTTTCCAGAAATGCGTTCAAGCTGAAAAAGCCCTCTAAGTACTGTAGCTGGAAATGTGCTGCTTTATCAGCGATTGCTGCTGCGATCTTGCTCGCCATCCTGCTGGCCTATTTCATAGGTAAGTCCATATTTCAAAAAAATCTCACATGAAGTGTGCAACTGCTTCACTCCACCCTGCCGTGCCCCTCATCCAAAATCCCTTTCTTCAATTATTTGGGGGTAGGGTGAGAGAAATACATTGCTTAAAGACACTGGAGGTTTTAGAATCTAATCTAATTTTAATTAGATAGGAGGGCTGTTGTTTTCTAAATTTGTTAGCATATATACCAAGCTTTTTTAATAGTTTGGGCTACGAAATACTTCACTGTAAAACCCTGAAGCATGCCCAGTTTGTATTGTTACAACCTAATTCTCTCAGTTTTATACATCCTGAGTTGAATGGGGCAGGCAGAATAGCTGGCAGAATAGCTAGTGAATTGGAATACTGTATAGCCACTATTTCTTTTTTACAGGTTTTGTTCTCTGCACAATAATTGGTACTTTGAAAGTCAACATACATAAAGCCCCTCTTTAACTTTTGTTCTTATTCCATCGTGTCATGCTCTATGGCACTGATTTAGCTGCTCCATACTCTTGCATTGTTAGATTGCGTATTGTCTTTGTTTCTGAATCAGCTTGTTCCGTGTACTATTGGCTGGTCCTGGTATTGATCTTTTACGTGTCCTCAGATGTTAAGTCTACTGTATCAAGACAATCTGGCAGTGAATGGGCTTTTCCACCTCCACCATAATTCTAATGACAGCCATAAGTTTGCTAAAAATCAAATAACCTACATAATTTACAAACTTCATTCTTTGATTACATAAAAGCCACTGTCTCAGTTATTAAACATGCAACCATTAATTAGAGTGCATGCTGCAAGCTGCACATATCTATACATTTTGCTTTTGACAGAGGTCTTTTTGCTGGGAGTTTGAAGATTATGTATAGAAATACAAGCAAAAAAGCTTTAATTTTGCCCAAGATACATGTGTGGCAAATAAAAGGGAGAAAAATATGAATGAATAATGGCATTTGTTAGTGGAGAGTGAATTTCCTTTAAAAGGAACCAAACTAGTATTTGTGCAGTCTGCATCCCTCTTCTACATTAGACTCTAATCCTAAATACACTTAAAAGGTAAAGGTAAAGGTACCCCTGCCCGTACGGGCCAGTCTTGACAGACTCTGGGGTTGTGCGCCCATCTCACTTAAGAGGCCAGGGGCCAGCGCTGTCCGGAGACACTTCCGGGTCACGTGGCCAGCGTGACATCGCTGCTCTGGCGAGCCAGAGCCGCACACGGAAACGCCGTTTACCTTCCCGCTGGTAAGCGGTCCCTATTTATCTACTTGCACCTGGAGGTGCTTTGGAACTGCTAGGTTGGCAGGCGCTGGGACCGAGCAGCGGGAGCGCACCCCGCCGCAGGGATTCGAACCGCCGACCTTTCGATCGGCAAGTCCTAGGCGCTGAGGCTTTAACCCACAGCGCCACCTGCGTCCCTAAATACACTTACTAGGTAATAAAATCCCATATAGTAGAACTTACTTCTGAGTAAGTATGCCTAGGATTGCATTGCTCATCTTCTGTACCTGGCACAAAAGCTAATTCATTGTTTAACATTCATGAACATTTATTAACATTTTCATTGGAGAGCGAGGATTAAAACAGTCAAAATAAGGTGTCAGCCTGGTAAGTGTCAAGATGGAAAACTTTTTGGAACCCATAGAAACAGCACTGGACTTTCTGAAGAGTGGTATAGAAGTATACAGTCATACCTCGGGTTACAAACGCTGCGGGTTGCGCGTTTTCAGGTTGCGAACCGCGCCGAACCCGGAAGTACCAGAATGGGTTATTTCTGGGTTTCAGCGCTCGCACATGCGCAAAAACGTAAAATGACGTCATGCACAGACAAGACGCTTCAGGCTGCGAAGACTGCGGGTTGCGAATGTGCCTCCCGCACAGATCACATTCGCAATCCGAGGTATGACTGTAATAGAAAAATATTTTGAATCCTACTGAGTGTTATTGTGGCTAACATTATTTGTGTTGTTCTGTTTTGAAAATTCTACTTCCAGATGTGTATTTAAGATGTATGCTGTTTGTTACTTTGCAAAAGGTATTCCATTAAAACTGTGGCCACACTCCCTCTGGAAGCTACTTAAAATGCTTCTGTGGCAGTGCTGGGTGTTTGGAAGCCCTGCCTTATACCATGTGCTGTAGCAGTTAAGTAGTTTGTATGGCAGTGCTGAACACCCACGCTGCAACTATACTGGCAGAGAAACTGTACACAGGATTGGAAGAACACACAGGTTAAGTGCTAAAAGTGCTTGCAAATGTTATCCCCAGCTGTGAAGAAGTGCCACCATAGGGAAGCATTTATCAGCCTCCATATGGTGGAGTAACATTTCAATTGGCTGCCAGTAAGACGAGTACAGGAATTAAATTGCCGTTAAGCATTTCTTAAATTCTGTTTTTTATAGATACAGATAAATTCATTTATATACAATGTACAGTTTAACTTTTCAAATAAGTTGTCCACAACATGCTTCTAAGCCGTGACCTTAGCAAGATTTGATATTTAATTTACAGGCGTCATTATTATATTAGATGGAAATAGAATATTGTAGGTGAATATTTCAGGGCATCATACTACACTAGCTAGAGGTTAAACAACAACAAAAAAAGCCACCCTTAATTATTTCATTAAAAACCCATGTTTCTATTCTCATATTGGTAACATGTAAAGTCAGTTACTACAAAAGTACAAATATAATGTGCATGGTAAAGTATGTGGAGTGTATTATGTTCCATATGATATTTATTACACATATGCATGTTTATGCACCCCCAAAGAGGTTCAACAGAAATGTTTTGGTTTTTTTCTTGGAGGCATTTAGGCTGGAAAATTTAGCTCTGTGCCCATCTTTCACTTTTACCTGAAACAGTAATGCTGGACAACAAAAGCAACAGCATAAAATTAAAAGCAAGACGAAAAAGTTTTATCTCAGGGAAAAAGAAGATGGAAACGTATTAAAGTTTTGAAGATAGAACTATTTTTAAAGAGCTGGTTTTTATAGAGCAGTTTCAACAGCTTTCATGTATTATTTTTTGTCGTCTGTGCTCCCTCCTACTTTTGCACAAATGCAATTGACTAAGATGTGGCAGTTTTACATAATTAAAAAGAAAGCAGGTGCATCAGTTCAGCAGTAAGTTTTCTTTAAGGGGTTTCTCTGTGTGATCCTTCTAACATCATGTGACATATATATTGTACATTATGTTGTTGTGTTGTGTTTCTTTAAGCATCAGCACATTGTGTCAAAAACTTGTCACCACTTTGTCAGATATTTCTGAAAGCCCCAAACCAAAATATAAAATCCATTGTGAAGGCTATGAGATTGGGATTTAGTCCTTTTAAAACAGGTGTGCCTCTAAAACAGTGGATCAAGTGATAAACCCAGAAAAAAATACAGTCAGCATTGCTCTGAGTAGTTAATATGAAGCATATACCACAAACCCTATTGTTGGCCTAACATTGCTCTTTGTAGCTGGATCAGAGATGAAAGCGTTTGTCAGTTAAATTCATTTTTGTTCTCTCCTTCCATGCCAAACTTTGAGAATTAGAAAGTCACCTTGTCATTTTTTTTCGCTGCAGTAATTCTTTCCAAATGTAAAATGCCATATTTTAAGTGTTCCTCTAAACTACTCTGACTTCTGTCAATCTGACTCTGAGCTTGGAAAAGCATCAGGCCATCAACATGTCAGTATGTTAAAAGCGTGGTAATTTTGGGTACTTAGGGTTTCCTTGGGAAACAATAGAAGTATTATTTTCTAGGAAAGCTAAAAGCCTGCAATGTATTTAAAGTTGTTCTACTTGAAAATTGATATGTTGAGACTCATACTGATGAATTTTAGAGTGCTGGGACTATTTTGCTGCCTTCCATCATGTGAAATAGACCTGGACTTGGGGAAATAAAGGGGAAATGACAGAAAAAGATGGTGAAGAAGAGACACTTATATAACAGCCCTAGTGTATGCACAGAATAGGGAGAATACAATCCATTTAGTTCTCAGCTTTTGACTGAAAATGTAGATAATATTACTATTTCAGACCTTAAATCATCAGTTCTCTCTTGTAAATTGATTAAATAAAAGATTGACCCATGATGGTCTACATTTTGGCACAAGAAGGCAAGTATAACAAGAAAACTTCCAATTCCTACAATCTGTTACGTTAACATAGTAGCTCATAAGATCAACCATAAGATTTTCAGAACTGGTGTCATAACTGTACCTTGGGATTTGACCACACACTCCATCCCCAGTTGGCACAGAAACTGCTGTCTTTGGCTACTTTCCTACAATCCAGCTTTGCAACATAGTCAACCATATTCAGTATTCTAACAGGAACGTAATTAGCACAATCTTAACACCTATTAAGTTTTCATAGTAATATATTTCCATGCCTAGTAGGGCTCAGCTGTTTCATAGTTGGCCAGTTAAATCACATCACCAAAAGTGATGGAAGATGTATCAGGATGTTGCCTAACACTTTGGGCTTCAGCTAGGGATGGGGACCGTGACTAAGGTAGATGCAACAACAGTACCATCAAACAAATATATAGTAATAAATGTGACACAAACCATGGTTGAGCGAAAAAATAAGTCCCAGGTCTGAAAAGTTTGAGGACTACTATCCTAGTAAACATTACATGCAGACTGGGCTGACATCAGTATGAGGCACAATTGCTTGCTGCCTCTCCTACTGATCAAGCCTACATGATATTTGGGTGTATTAAAAGGGTTTTCATGCTTTTACTTACATATATCCTATATTTAGTTATCTGCTCCTCTGTAAAGACACTTATATAGCTTCCTGTTATTTAAAAGTGTTTGCATGCATTTCTGTTAACTCTTTCCATCCCCTGAGTATTTTTCCCCCTGAAGCAGGGGTGTTAGGAAGTACCGTAATCAGCCATTTCTCTAGCCAGCACTGCTCTCCTATGCATTATAGTCCTTACTTCTATCCATAATATTTTCACTGCCCAATAGTTACACAGTTGCTGCAGGATTGAGGCTAACATTAATGTGACATCAGCAGTAAGACCGAAATTCTAGCATGTCTTTAAAAAAATATGTCTACACATGTCAAGGATGTCATGGTACTGGTACACGATTTGTAGCATTGAGGGGGAAACTGCAGGTTTCATTATACATGCAAGAAACCCCAAAGCAAATGACATAGTTTTAGAGTAACAACTTTGATATATGTGTATTTATTTTTAAAAAAACCCTGTATCATTAATTAGATATATTAAGTTATTAATTGGATATATACTAGTTGGATATGTTGATATATGAATGCTTTCAGATTTATAATTCATTACAATCCAGAGATGACTTAGAACATGTTTAACTAGAAATGTTTGAGAGGTTATACAAACACTAAAACAGTAAAGAATATCTCAGTCTGTGAAAATTGGATAACTACATCTATATGGTTGGAAAGAACTTACTTTTGGCTGGCTGCCACCTTTGGCACTGGCACTACAATGACTGCAGTTGGATTTAGTTGAAGGTCAAGGTGAATGAGCCAATTAAAGAGTAAATTAAGATTTTTTTGGCTCTGTCTTTCAGTTAGGATACAAAGAGAAAGTGCTAGCAAGACTGAAATGATTACCTTATTCATCACATTGTTTTTTTACCTATCCCCCCCCCTCTCTCTCTCTCTCTCACACACACACCCAATCACTAAGGTTTTTAGTTTTCTAGTTTCATATGTTTGCCACCTAACATTTTATGCTATTTTATCTTTTACATTTCTGCTCCCTGAAGTCAATAATTTTATATCAGAAACTTGAAGTGCTCGAATATATTTTTTAAAATTGGCTTGCAATATCCTTAATATGCTATTTCTCTCCATTTTCACCACTACTAAGATACAGAAGTGTTCACACATCATGGTAAGCCATGGTTAATGGTTTGCTATGGATGAGCAGATTGCTCCTGCTTTGCTTCTCTCCTAGAGTGAGGGGGGGGGGCACAGACCAAATCACAATATTTCGCTTACCTGTGTGAGAATTGAACCAGGAATTGTGCTTTGTTTATCTCTAAACAAGCTGTGATCTGGAGCCAAGTTTTGTCATTTGCTTCCACTCGCAGTCTCCTTCACTCAAACAAACTACAATTTCCAGTTCATAATAATCCATGCTCTGCCGACATCCTGGATTGACTCCTGAAATGTGCTTTACATGATGTTGCCCTTGAATATGATATGGAAATTGCAGCTAGTGCAGAATGTGGTCGCCAGGGTGTTGGTGGGAACAGTGGGCTGGTCACATACAACTCTATTCTGAAACAGCTGCACTGGTTGCCAGGTCCACTTCAAGGTTCTTATGTTGACATCTAAAGCCGTTAATGACCATGGGTACAAATACATGAGAAACCGCTTTATCCTGTATTAGCTCACCCATGCATTAAGATCAGTAATGGAGGCTGTTCTGGTGGTCCCTCAGTTAAATGAGCCATGTTGTATGGGAACTTTTTCGATAGTAGCTCCACTTCTGTGGAATGAACTCACTGAGTAGTGTTTTGCCCCTGCTTTATATCCATATAAAAACTCACATTTTGTCAGGCTTTTAGGGGCTGCTTAAGTTCTTTTTATAAGTTTTGGTCTAATTGTGACATTTATGTATTGATTGGAATTGTTTTAATGTTTTGGTTTATTGAGTATTATGCTTTGTATTACTTTGTTCTGATGCAAGCTGTCCTATGACTGTTTTGGTGAAGAACAGTATAGAAATATATTTTAAAAACAAATAAATCAGTCACATGTCTGAGGGAGAACATGTGTTTGGTTTCAACAAAGGCTTTTAAAAGACTTGTGACTTTTGTTGCTATGATTTGTAATCTGGAAATCAGCAGCTGGTTTGTTTGAGTGGTTGCAGTGTTGTGTGACTTCTTCTTTGGCTATACTGTACAGAAATTGCAACTAAGATTTCCTCCTATAGGCATACCTGGTGTTTTCTGTACTGGAAAACAGTAATTGCATAATTAGGACTGCAATCCTATGCATTCTCACTTGGAGATAAGCTCCACTGAAGTCAGAGGGACGCTTCCCTCCAAAAGAATAAGCCTAGAATTGGGCTGTGCAAGTGAAAAACATTAACATATGGGCATGAATGTTGCAAATCATTATGATGTGACCAAAGGGGCTTGGAATATTAAAGAAGTATTTTTAAAGCCCTTTGTGAAAGCACCTGCAAGTTTTAAGGAATGCCCTGAGCAACTAGTCCCCAGAGCCTATCCAGAATTTCATCCCAATGTCTTTGTACCACACATATTAATTTTAGCGTACAGGAAGCCTTTACTTCTAGCTATCGTCATTTTGCTGTTATGCCTTCTTCGGATCCATTAGAGTGAATTCCTCCCCGGTGGCCTCTTCTGCATTACTTTGGGACACGGCTGTAAATTTGTTGCAAACTTTATTCACAGGGGGTTATTGTCTTAGTAAGTACTTCATAATACCTCTCATTCTGATTACACTTCTGATGCAATTGTGGCTTTTTTCTTGCTTAGATTACACTAGATGTCTTTTTACAGCCAAAGTTAATGAAAACTTTCACTACAGTCAGGAGAAGCCTCTGTTTTCCTTCTGTACTGTTTTGGTTTTTTTTGCAAGTTGATTTAATAAAACAGTGGAAAATATATGTAGGTTGGGTTTCAATCTTACTTCAGTGCACTAGGGAATTTATTCAGGATTTGAAGGAGCTCTTCCTTTGCAAACACTTCTTTAGCCAAGACTCCAAATCTCTACTTCACAAAAGGGCAGAACCAAATGGGTAGAACTGATAGCAAATTCAGCACTAGTGAATGAGCAAGATTCCATAAATTATTACTTTACTCTTGTATTGAGACTTTTTTGTGGAAAGCAACAAATGCATTCAATTAATAATAATAATTTGTGGGTTTTTAAAATTTTTCGCTCTATAACACGCACCCGACCATAACACGCACATAGTTTTTAGAGGAGGAAAACAAGAAAGAAAAAATATTCTAAACGAAACAGTGGATGTATGATTTTTGTGGTTCATGCTGTGGCCACAGACATGTGATCTGACGGTGAGTTTGGGGTAGCCCAATGCAAAAATCCTGAGGATCCATGTGGATCCATGCTTTGTAACCACATTTTTGCACTACTGCGGCCCCAGGCAACCGTGGGTGCGTGATTTTTTTGGTGCAAGCTGTAGCCGTGGACATGCTATGTGATCTGATGGTGAATTTGGGGTGACCCAGTGCAAAAATCCTGAGGATCCATGTGGATCCGTGCTTTGTAACCACATTTTAAGTGGGGAGGGAAGGAAAAGCACTCAAGGGACAAGGAACACGCGTGGGGTGGGTGGAGAAGGATGCTGTTAATAATGAAGAAGAGGGGTATAAGAGGAGAAGGCTCCTCTCCTCTCCCGCTTTGCTCCTTTAAAGGCTCTGCTTCTTCCTCCCTGCTGAAAAACTTTGCTACTATTTAGCCAGCTGAGTGGAGAGGAGAGAGGGACAGAGAGCCTGCTTGCGAAAAACTTTGCTGCTATTTAGCGAGCTGTTCCCTCCCTCCTCCCCGGCTCGCTGAAAAAAACAGCTCCAGACTCATGTAAGCGGCTCCTTTCCTCTCCTGCTTTGCTCCTTTAAAGCAAGCAGGCTCTCTGTCCCTCTCTCCTCCCCACTCAGTGGCTCTTCTCCCGCTTTGCTGTTTCAAAGTGAGCCACGGAGGAGGGAAGGAAGGGGAACCATGGATCCTCTGCTCACGACTGCAGCAGATCCCCCCACCATCCGTAGGCATTCGCTCCATAACACGCACAGACATTTCCCCTTACTTTCTAGGAGGAAAAAAGTGAGTGTTATGGTGCGAAAAATACGGTACTTAAATTATGGTACAGTTGGTGTTCTGAAGTGACATGACACACTCTGGTTTCCAGGGAATACAATTCTCTATAGGTGGCATAAAAGTTTTACAATTGGCTTCAGGACTGTAAGCTTCTTTCTAGCTCCCTCCTGGGCCATTTTAGGGATCATCTCTTCAAAGGATGTTTTTGCCTGCATTGCCTGGCCCTTTGATAAGATTTGTCTGCATCATATCATAGCCATGCATACTGATACTAGGCCATTACTCGGCAGGAAGAGTGAGCTTGAAGTCCACTCCTACCAGAAATATCAGTGTTAAATAACTTGTGTGACAATTCACTCTGAAAGGTCAGTGTTCAATAGCCCTCGAAATTTCTCATTTCTTTCCCAAGGGGGGTTGCACAGTGGGCTGCAGAATAGAGCATACTGCAGGACACTAGTGTTTGACTTGATTAATTTGCAATTGGCTGCAATGAATCCAGTGTTGTGTGTGATTTGACTGTGTAGGTATTGTTAATGTACTTGGTTTGTTGTGCATGGCCCCCTGTGTTTGAGTTCCACATTCCCAGACCCAGACTTCTGAAACACAGGTTTTTAAAAGTTCCTGCTCTCTGAAAGAAGGGTTGTTGGGCTCTTAACTAACTCACAATTTGCTCCCTAAATGGGAAATGCAGTCCTTTCTCTGGTTTAGTGTGTTGAATTTTTTAATAGACTAAGGCTTTCTTTTTCATTATTACAGGTTATATTTTGGTACATTAAAACTGAGTGCTTAGGCAGTTATGATGTAGAACATACACAACTGGATCGTCTGACACTTTAAAGTGGTTTTGTGGGCTCCAATTTTATTTGAAAAACAGCATTTAGAAAGTTAAAAAACAACCCAAAAAACTTTCCACGTGTATTTCCCCAATCTACACCACTCACTCTTCTGATGACTGGAACAACAGAGTTAGTTACCCAGTGTCTTTCTCCCACCCCAAGTGGCTATAATAGCAGCTTCATAATCAGATAAAATGGATGTGTTTACGCTACTCCTGTCAAAATCAAAACTCACCCACAGCTGCTTTGAAGAGGTAAAAACATGTTACGAGATCCCACCACAGGACTGTGGCGTTACATTAAAATAGGTCCACGTTAAAATTAATTGTGAACACCCGGTTTTGCATAATAAGGGAAATTCCAGGGAGATTGAAATCTCAAGTTACTCATTCTCAGTTGGGAAAATATTTCCTTTTTCCTGACAAAAGACTTGCATTTCACTGCCACTAGCAGAAGAATGAGGAAGAACACAATCCAGATCCCAGGTGCTGCCCAGAGGAGCTTAACAGAATAACAGGGCCACCACTCCATCCACAAGCTGGAGTGAAAGGTGGGGCAGGTAGATCACAGCAATTGAACACAAACTGGGCCTCATATTGTCAAGTGATGGTGGTGGAGCCAGCTGTATTGGATCCTGAGTTGGCTTAGCCCCTTCCACCCTTGGGAAACTACATTTTTGAGTTTTCCATTGGCTGCGGGAAACCTGCCAGTAGCATTTTACCCCATTCTCATGCTTAGGAGGCAGAACAGGGATCTCTGTGGTGGCGGAGTGATGCTGATGGAGACTAGCAAGGCTGGGTGGAGGGACACCTCTGTCCAGTCTAACCTGGACTCCCTGTCCCCCACACCTGACACTAAGGGAGGGTTAACTCACACCTTTTATTTTGCAGTGTTAAGGTGTCTAGGAAATTTTTTTGGATTGTCATTATCATCATTCTTTCCCATATTCCTCTGGACTTCTGTATACATGTGTTTGTGTCTATGTGTAACAAAGGATTTTAAGCCTTATCTCTCTCCACTTAATTCACTCTGCATCCATAGTACTTCTTTATGCTTCTGAAGACATTTTTTCTTAGAACCTTCAAGACTGGGCTTGCATGATGTGTCTCAGGCACATTAGAACTGTGGAGCTATTCTGTCCGTATATTATAGCATTTAAAATTTACCTGAGAGGTTAGTGTATACTTATCTTCAAAGCATAAACAAAGTGCAAATGAGAAATTTATCAACAACAATGAAAGTGTTTCCCATTTTAGCTGTGGGTTTAACTATATTTTTCTAAGCAGAATGTGTTCTATTTTAAGTTGCATTTTAAAAGTCAGAGCATGTATAGCATTAAACTTCTTCAGAATAAATCACATTCTTTAAGTTTTACAGTATTGTTTTGCTGCATATGGATTAAAGCAACAATTAAGATACCGTCTCAGTAATACAATAAATGCCCCCAAAACCTGAGGAAGGATACACAAAAGAGCAGGAAAGTAAGTGAGAAAATGATGAGAAAGCAAACAAAGTGTAAAAAGTAGGTATGAAATAAAGAGTGTGAAAATAATAATTAGAAAGGGTAATAAAAATGCTGCAATGTAGCATTTTGTGGTGGAATGTGGGAATGAAACTGACAGGAGATATAGAATTCTATCAAATTTTAGGCACAGTTTTCTATGATGAAGTGAATAAATATCTCTTCAGTAAATTCTGCCTTTGCCTAAACAATAATGCTAGTAAAAACAACACCTGTTCGCTCTAATTAACTTCACATCCTGATTATTCAGAATTAATTTCTATAAGGGTCCCCCCCATTCATTTTATTGTATTGTTGCTGAATCTAAGCTGATTTTGGTGACGTAAATATATTGGAAAGTGAAAATATTACTAAATGTAATTGAATCTACAGGGATAGGAATATTCATTTATAGTAGAGTGCTTAGAACTAAAGGGTCTGACATTTTGCTGCCTGAAGAAAAGGACAAGATCGCCCCTTACAATTCTACGTGCCAAAGCTAACTAGAATGGCAATTCAATATTTATAAACTGGGTATAGGACAGAGATCCTTTACCACACCTAAAGGCAGGAGGCTCACTTAGGTGTTGGAAGGCAAGTTAAATGCAATACACCAGCTCCCCAACACCATACAACCAACCCCTCAGTATCTGTTGCCTGATGTGGCAGCCTCACTCTGCCTAACAATAGTTCTGGGCCTAGCACTCCCACTTGACAACGGCAATATGAGGATTCATCTTCCAGACCCTCCCTCACACAGAGAGAGGGAGCATTAGCTTGCCCAGGCTCCTGCACCTTTAAGAGGGAGCTCCAGCAAACATAGATTGCATGAGAAGCTGCACTCATTTAAATTCCACCTTCTACACAACTATGGACTCTGTAAGTGCCCTGTCTTTTTTTCTCTCTCTGGCTGCCATAGTTATTGTGACTTTGGTCCCTGTTCTCCACTGAATCCAACAGCTTATTAAAGGCCTGTCCAAGACAGTGTGTTGTCTGAGGCAGTGGGTAAGATGATACCCCACTGTTCCATGTACAGAAGCAAAAAGTCTGGCAGTTTTATTTCAAAACTAGAGCAGGATAATGTCATCTGCTATACCGTAAGGCAGCAGGCTAGTTTTGAGGGTACAGGACAGACTACATGACACACACAACTCTTTCTTTCCACAGAACGTCTTTCCACAGAAGGGTGCAGTCAAGGAATTGCCATCACACCACACACACACACACACACACACACACACACACACACACACTGCAGCTTCTGCCAGCTGAGGCAATCACCTAATTCTGCCTAATGGGGAACATGAGGCCTGGGTGGTAAATGTGGCCTACCATGCCTCTCTGTTTCGTCCTTGGGACTTTCTCAAGACTGCACAATTCACTTGCCCTGCTCTTCCTTCTTCTTGAGTGCTTTTATCTGGGTAGAATGTTTTCTTGTACTATGATAATTCATTTTTGCTAAGATCTCTGGTTTCCAGTAGGCCTTTTCTAAGAAACTTACAGGAAGTAGAAACTTCTTGACTTACTATCCGCCCCCCCCCCACAAGCAGAATATGGTGAGATAGGTTTCCATTTGCCTGCTGGGTACACATACTCTATTTACTTGATATTTATTTGCTTTGCTCAAGTTGATTTGGATTAGAAGAGACTTTCTGAAAGGTCAATTGGCCCGTTGCTAATATAGGTACTGCACTTGAGCACTAATGTGTTCTGTTGTAGGAAGTAGTTAGGCGCTGGCGTGGACATAAGCTAAAACATTATGCTTTAAATATAACTTGAAGTGGAAACATATTGTTTATAACCTTGAAGGAAACTACAGCAAAGCGGGTTTTGAAATGTTTGGTCTTTATGTTTACTACAAGAGGAGATGCTCCTCACAAATGTTATATGTCAAGTAAACTATTTGGTCTTGAGTATGTGCACTTCAAGATATTTCTATGGAAACTAAAAGCCTCCAGTATCTTTTATGAAATGCTACATTTCTTAATGTTCTAACTTTCTCTAAATCAATTGTGCTCTTCTGATTGTCCTAATTTAAAGTTTATTATTTTTTGCTTATTCATTTTATTATTTTAGCTAACCTCACTCAAAAACATGCTACAATTTTTTTAAAAGTAAGAACTTTTACACTCAATTTTGGAATAAATTGCAGGCCACACAGTCCAGCCAAAGTTAGTCACATTGAGTCCCACAGAAATCAATCAGACTTAACATAGGTAAAGGGACCCCTGACAGTTAAGTCCAGTTGCGAACGACTCTGGGGGTGTGGCACCCATCTCACTTTACAGGCTGAGGGAGCCAGTGTTTGTCCGCTCCGCAGACAGATTTTCTGGGTCATGTGGCCATCATGACTAAACCGCTTCTGGTGCAACGGAGCACTGACATCAGGGCAGCGCACGGAAACGTCGTTTACCTTCCCGCCGGAGTGGTACCTACTTGCACTTTTTTTGGTGTGCTTTCGAACTGCTAGGTTGGCAGGAGCTGGGACTGAGCAATGGGAGCTCACCCCATCGTGGGGGTTCGAAACCACTGACCTTTTGATCGGCAAGCCCAAGGCCTAGTGGTTCAGACCACAGTGCCACCCACGTCCCTTAGACTTAACATAGTTGTGGCTAAAGCCTATTCTATCACTTTCAACCTAATTCCCCCCGAATTGTTCACATACATATTTGTATACATTTATAAAGTATAACTCTCTCCACTTTCACAACATACTTCTCTATGCCCTCCCCCACAAAGTTCTCCAAGAAAAAAAGAATAAGTTAGTTGTGCTTTATTGTATTGATTGTTTGCTTTCTCATCTGGTGAACTAACAAGAAATGTTATTTTATTTCATAAATTACAATAAACAACACAAACATAGTAAATAAAGACCCTATGGGAAATATGATTATGTTGAGATAAAGGGCAAACGCAGAAACAGTCACTGAAGTACTGGTACCAGTTTACAATTTTGTTAATGTTGCGTTTGAGACTGGGAAATTGAAAAGAAAATTTGCTAACCAGGTGATAACAAATTATATGATGTTCATTAGTATGAAATCCTCTTTTAAAAATGGAGCTTCTATGACATGATAAGAAAAGCAATGACAAACCTAGAGAGAATCTTAAAAAGCAGAGACATCACATTGCCAACAAAGGTCTGTATAGTTAAAGCTATGGTTTTCCCAGTAGTGATGTATGGAAGTAAGAGCTAGACCATAAAGAAGGCTAATTGCCGAAGAATTGATGCTTTTGAATTATGGTGCTGGAGGAAACTCTTGAGAGTCCGATGGACTGCAAGAAGATCAAACCTATCCATTCTTAAGGAAATCAGCCCTGAGTGCTCACTGGAGGGACAGATCGTGAAGCTGAGGCTCCAATACTTTGGCCACCTCATGAGAAGAGAAGACTCCCTGGAAAAGACCCTGATGTTGGGAAAGATGGAGGGCACAAGGAGAAGGAGACGACAGAGGACAAGATTGTTGGATGGTGTTCTCGAAGCTGCCAGCATGAGTTTGACCAAACTGCGGGAGGCAGTGGAAGACAGGAGTGCCTGGCGTGCTCTGGTCCATGGGGTCACGAAGAGTCGGACACGACTAAACGACTAAACAACAAAATGACATGATAAACATTGGGTTGAAAAGAAACAATATCAGGGTGTTGCCATAGCTCAGTGTAAATTCCTGTGGGCATTACAACTTCCCATGTGGACTTGGTGCTGACCACATGTACAAGGTCTTGCTTTGGAGGCATTTATTCGCTAAGACAAAATATTATGTCAAGAAGTTTACAAAATCTACATTGGTCACTATTCAATTGCCCTAGTGCACATTTGGGACTATGCAGGGGTGGGGTGAGTAAACATCAAATTTAGAAGATGAAAATGATTTTACCATGCATAGCAGGGAGGGACAACCTGTACCTCTCCAGATTTGTTGATCTACAACTCAGACCGCTCCTGATGATTGACCATGCTGGCTGGGGTTGATAAAAGTTTAAGTCCTGCGACATCTGAAGGGCCAAGAGATACCACTGATATAAAGGCATAATTGTAATGTGAGTGCACGAAAGAGGAAGAAAACAGAAAAAGGATCTTAAAAGAGTTATAAAATCGGAACCTTTAAGAATGTTCAAGGCAACAATTATGTACTGTTGCACTCAGTTTCTTTGTATAGTAACCATTATTATATGATTAAAGGAATCAGCATAAAGCCATTTCCAACAGTGTTCAGAAAGCTATAAAGGCAGACGGCCCTTTGTGGACCTGCCTGTTGTAAATATTCAGAGGCTTGAAGATTATTCTTACTCTAACATGAGTATATAGTAGCTTCAATTTTTGAGCCTAATCTTATCTTGTTAACACTTGATTTTAAAATATGGTATACGTAATCCATTTCTTTACAAACCTAAATGGTATTTAAAAGTCACTAGAGTTCTCTGGTGTGGATCAGATATTTAGGTTTAGAATATTTGGGTTCTTGATAGTTTTAAATCTCAGGAATTTATCAGAAAAATCCTAAAATAAATATTGGCAAAGCAGCATTTTAAAAGCTAATTCTTTAATACTAACCAGACAGCTTGGATGAGGAATAAGCTTCAATAAATGGGAAACAGGCTGCAAGGGCCTTCACTATGAAGAGTAGTGAGGATGTGGAAATAGAAATGGGTTTTTCATTACCTGAGGGATTATGCTCAGACAAGAAATGCCGAATATGCTGAGGACCACAGCTGCACTTTGTCTGCTGTTGTATTAACAGATAATAGTGAAACAATGAAGCTGTGCAAGAAACAGCTATTAGTTCTCAGAAATACAGAAACAGTTACTTTCCTTTTCTTTAGCTTGAATTGCCCTGTTTGCACCATGGTGTATGTCCAGTGTCTAACATTTTATAAACAACAGATTTGTAAATTAATATGCATTCTGCTTGTGTGCACTTAAAAGGCTCACAGAAAGCAGGTGATGGTTTCACACATTTCTGTTTTTTCTCACTCCTTTGTTACAATTGCTTCTGGGGCTTTAGTCACCACTGAAGTTAAGCTGACTCCCAGGTTTACTCTTACTCCATTTATTGAAAACATGAAGAGCTGTCTCCACAACATCATAATTGCTAACACTCATATTCTCACACTTCCATCTCCATCTTCTTTCTAACACAGGCCTGTTGAGTTCAAAAACTGAGGCGAAATCTTGACTGTGGGGTGCTGTTGTTTTTTGGCCATATACCATTTAATCTCCTTTCCATTCCTTGTACGCTACTGTAGATTTGTTCTGCCTTTGTCTTCATATATACATAGTTTGCTATTTTCTTCATTCTGTGCAAGATTGAATTCCACTTGACCTTTCACACTTACATCTGACAATTTCTGATTAGAGACATTCTTAGTAATGGACTACTTTTCCTTACCTTATAGGCTTTCTGGGTTTTCTCCTGGTTTAGTTGCCATACTATCATATCTACATGTGATGTTAGCTTTGTTGCTTCCAAACATGTCTTTTTTTGTAAACTGGGTATGCAGTGCTGTTTAAACCACCACCCTCTGGAAATAATTTTCATTCCTCTGCTGCTGTTAGAATAGAGTTCTTCACTCTATTTAAACCTAGTCTCAGTACCCTAGCCCCCCCCCCCCAACCTGGTTAACTCCTAACCAATTGGCACTGAGGGCTGCACCTGCCAAGTTTTCTATTTGGTCCTCATGGGCACAGCAACCTCTGCTATTTCAGGCACAGCAGAGTTGATGTTGACCCTTGGCTGCTAAGTTCCCTCAATGTCTCACTCTTGTGATAATTTAATTCCTTCACAGACTTTCCACTACAACCTGTGATTCCAATTCTTGGCTCCTTGCTGGCTTCCCTAGCCTCTGCAAGCCACAGTCTCCTTTCCCTGGCCTTTTGCTCCCACTTCCAGATTCTGCTGCTGCTTCACATGATGACCTGACCGCAATGACAGTCTCCAAAGGCTGAATAACTTGACCAGCCTTTTATGCTCAATCAAGTTCTCCTTCCAGCTAATATTTTAAAATTTGAGTGGAAATCTCCCCTTGCATCAGGCCACAAATCTGGTCCAAAGGGGTGAGGCAGAATGTCCAATGATCTGTCTGGTTATAAACTCACCAGGTTTCTGTTGGTATTTTAGGTTTTTTTTGTAATTTGGCTAAAGAAGAAAAGGGTAATTTCCTGGGTGCCTAGATCCAGGTTTGAGGCAAGTACTCTTTGGTGAGATTTAAAATCACAAAACATGTGGCAGAGTAGAGTGTGGAAATAGAGGCTGTTAGACCTTTAAAATATCTTCTCCTTAGTTCAAGAGTTTCCCACTTCCCCTTAGTGTAGAAAGAGACTGCACGTTTGAAGAGTTTGTAAGAAAAACCATTTTTAACTTACCAAAGAAAGATTAATGTGCTTTTCCATACAGTAGCAAGAAAAGACAGGCAGTACAAGTTAGTTTCAAAATTAATAAGTGTTTCTAAATTATTTGCATAGAAATACAAATAAAGCCACACAGTCTATGCTTGGAGCAACCAATCCCGACATCCTTACTGGTTGGTTACATGGTGGAAAAGAGAGAGAGAACAAAGGCTTTGATATAACCCTTTCTCCCAAGCTTAGGGCGTGTCACCTAGCTAAACCTTGCAAGATAGCTTAGTCTATGGTCTCAACCTCTCCATGCATTAAGCATATTTTGTTATATTAGGATGAATTGTCCCACAATTTCAGTCTGCTATATATAGGACCTTTCTCTCAAAGCAGTTCTTGTTTTGACGGAACGTTAACTCACAGTTCAACTGCTCCAGTCACCTGCAGTACTATTGAATATACATTATATTTCTTACAGCCCCTAGCAGCAAGTGAATATAATGTATACAGAATGAATTCCTATAAATATTACTTTAAAAACAAAATTTTACCTCATAAAATCTATTTAAAGAAGAATAATCTCTCTACAGCCCTGCACCTATTTAAAAAACATCATGTGATTTCTGAGTAATGTAATGAAAATCTTGTAAAGTAAGTCTCAATGAACTAGTGGCTGAGAGGGCCATACCTACCCTGATACAAATCTCACCCTGGGTGTTGATGGAATATATTCAAATGAAATGTGCATTACTGTCAGGACAGGTGCTAGAAGCAGGTCAGTCATAACTCACACAACTTCAGTGAAGTTAATTCTTTATTCAAAGAAACAAACAGCTCCAGAGAGCAGGCCTAGTGAGCACAGCAACTCTTCCCTGTAGATCTTGCCCCAATGAAACATCTGCAAGGACTGAAGATCCCCAGCGTCCTACAGCTGCCTAAGCCTCCTCCACTCCCAGATCCTTACCAAGCAACCTGAGACTCTGTTGATGAGTCAGTCTCTGCTCTGCCCTCTTCATACCTCTTCTGATCCTGGGAGACCAGGGGGAAAGGAGCTGGTCTCAGCAGGAGGAGGAGACCCACTGGCTTCTTCAGCAGCCTGACTGATCTCTGCCTCTCCGACCCCCCCCCCCCCACTTATGCCTCTGATTCTAGACTGCTCTTCCACAGACTCTTCTGGATCACCAAAATCCTGTTACATCTTCAGCTTCTGACACCACCCCCTCTCAGTCTGCTCCCTCTGACCATGCATTGTCGTCGCACCACCAATCCCCTGACTCTTGAGCCTTCTTCCCCTGGGATTCTCTTGGGGGTTCCCTAGCTGGTGCATCACTCCACTCCTCTGCATCCAGCCAGACAGCTAGGCTTAAGTCCTTGGCCCTGCCACATCCCTACTCACACTTGTTTGGGCAAAGACCAGCATTCTTGGTGACCTTTGGCTGGTCACTGCTTCTCAGTCTGACCTACCTCACAGGATTGTTGTCAGGATTAAATGAGGAGAAGGAGACCCATGTATGCTTCCTTTAGCTCCTTGGAGAAAAAGATGGGCTATAAATGCAGTAAATAAAATAAAATAAATAAAATAAAGCAGGCTCAATCAGTTTCAATAAGGGCAGGAGAGGGGATTGCACTGGCTTAGGAACTTTTTCTCCAAAATGTTACAATATTAAAACAGATGGAAATGGACACCAGCATTTCTAAGCACCTGGATACGCTTGCCTAAACAAGAATATTTTTAGCTTGTACAGAAAATAATACACTGAAGGCACCTGCTTGATACCAGTAGGCAGGGAGTTCCAAAGTACATGTGGTGCCACACTAAAAGATTAAGTTCTTGCCAATGTGGAATGGGTATTATGTGGCACTTGTAATAGTGCCAGTTCCACTAACTGAAGCAGTCAAGAGGGGGCAGGATGTTTGTGGGATCGTCTTACCGCAGTGTTATGCCACTATCTCTGCAATAGCATCCCTGTCTGTCGATGGTACAGAAATAAGAACGGGACCTATTTCCTTCTTTGATGGGACTGTTCCACAGTAGCTTCTTTTCCGAACAAAATCTTCACTGAAATTAAAGACAACGGACAAGGACCATATGCCCATAGCCATACTAATTCTGGCACTTCTTAACATCTGGAGTGGCCAGATCAAGGATGACAAGTGCAGACCTTTTTAGCCCTATGGCTGGCTGAATGTTGGTTACTAATTATTCAAAAAACTTGTAGGCCGTTTCTCTCAAGGCATGGTATGATAAAGTCTGGCAGTACTGGAAAATATGTCACAAAAGGTATGCTTCCTTAAGGGCAGCTTAAGAAAGACACTTTTAATATTGCATGGCAAGTATTTATTGATCATGTTGCAAATGAAAACACCTTTCATAGATTCCCAGCATCATAACCAGTTTTTATTTTTTCTTCTTCAGTTGGTCCTTTTTATTGTGTTTCTCTTGAGTTGTTATATATAAAATAAAATTTGGTTTAAAAAAATCACATATGCAGCAGAGATTACAAATTACTTCTGTGATTTAGTTTGACTTGTGTAGAGAGAGTATTAGGAAAGTCCCATGATTTTCTGTAACCCTCTGTTGCATGTCTGACCCACAGAACAAAACCTGCTGCTCACCTGCAGTGTGTCTCTGGAAAACGTTTCATTTTGCTTTCTATTATTATTTAAAACATTATCCTCCCGCCTCCCTCATTAATTCCACTTAATAGCGTAAATATGGTTTATTAAGAATACAAGCAGATCTTGGCCACAGTCACTTTGGCATGTTTGTCTAGGACTAAAAGTGGTTATGGTTGCGTTTACAGTATTATAAGCCCCCAAGAGTTTTAATTCTGTTTGCAAGAAGTTCTCTCAGCTTGACTGTGAGTTTTTACTGTTATTCTTTACATTAGGCAGCACAGGATTCAGGAGTTCTCATTTCCTATTTCCTACTAATCCCTAGATGTTGTTTTACTCTCCTTGTTGTGGCAAGAAAGGTTACATGCCATTCCCAGTGTGTGATGAGATTTCTATGAATAGCTCTAGAGAAACTGTAGAAGGAATCTTTTGCCCTGCTGTGATCAACATGGGTAAGGGTGGTCAAAATCACTTGAAAATACCTATGTTGACAAGAAGGTGGATCCTGGAAATAATCTACCCAAAAGCACAAATAGTCAAGTTCTTCGGGGCAAGCCTCATATTAATCTATTGCTTTGCAGACCACTTATGCACTGAAAGCAATAAGCTTTTGATTGAATTTGCAGTGACCTGAAAGGCTACTTAACCCATACTAGCATAATGACATGTAAATATGTGTGTGTGTTTAAGCATCTTTTGCTGATTGATATTGAACTGAAAAAAGAAATTGAGCTGTACATGCCATATGATGCCATTAAACAAATTATTGAATTTGCAGTTAATTGACTGAAGAGTACAGTTAATTAATACTGGGATATATTTTCTTGCTGTTTCTATTTTAGCTGTGTTTTGCAGTGAAATTTAAATGGTGCTCTTAGTTTAACAATAATAATGTTGTGTTAAAAGTAACACATTATTGAACTTGGATGAAATCAGATCAATGGAAAATACTTCATTGATTACTTCTAATATAAAGAATGGGATTTACAATTAACCAATAAAAGATTCTTACTGCCTCCTCTGGTCTTTTCCCAGCTAAATAGTCACAGGGGTGTTAACCATGTGTTAACCCAGAGTCGCTGTGAAATCCTCACAATTCAGCAGTTCCAGAGTTTTACCATTTACTTATTTTTTTTAAAAAAAATGTTTATAGGTTTTACATAATTTTATACATTTTATCTTTAACTGTTTCGAAATATTAAAATAAAAGGTTCTTTCAAACCTTCGGACCTCCTTCCTTCCCTCCATGGGTTCCATATTCAAAGAAAAATATTATTTACCGTTACCTATCTGTTATATATCCATAGTTACCAAAGTTACCATTTACTTATTTTACACATAAAGCCAAAACTTTAGAAATGAACAGCATGAAAAAGCTGCCCACTAAAGTTTTAATGTAGGCCTCTGAATTCTTAATATGCTTCATTCTGTGGAAACGTCAAAAATAATTGTTGGTGATCGTATAAATTCTCATTTTGGCCAGCAAAGAAACTGGCATAAAAAATTTTTTTAAGTGTAAATGCCGATTGCAACATTTGAAGTTTGCTTCCTTTGGGCTTGTTTTCTCTTTTTTGATCTGTTTATGGAGATTAGAAAACATGGAAGAACAGGAAGCGTGGGATATATTTTTGAACTGATTAGTTAACTCGTAAATGAAAAGCTAGTTGGAGCCAGGGCTGTCCCTAGAGAAGGAGGCAGATATTGACAACTGCCCCAGGCTAAGCACTTTGGGAGTCCTTGAATCTGGCATAAGTGACTACAGGTGGCAGTCTTCCTGCCTGGTCAGACCTGCCATCTTCTGCCCACTCACAAGACTTTCTCCCTTCTCCTTTCCTAGACCAAGAAAGAAGGTAGGAAGTGGAGGTGGAAGACACTGTTGGTACAGAATTGGAGGGGAGGAGTAGTCCATTGCTGTTAAAAGTTGCAGCAAAACATTCCATCTTGGCTGTATTCCTCACTCACCAGATTCCTTCAGGTTCTGTGCCTGATTCACCAGATTTCTCCAAGCTTTACCACCTCTTAAACCATTAGGTTGTGTTCAGCCTTTGCCTCTGTCCCTGTGTTGTTATTTAACTCAAAACGCTGCAGACCTATTTTACAATCAAATGTTGCAAATATAGAAAAAACAATTGCTTTGATGTCATAATGCAAAAGTGAGCGGGGGAGAGACAATTATATTCTCTTAACATTATCCTTTTAAAGTCTTAGTAGCACAGAGAACCTCTGCCAGGGAGATTTTGATACCACACTTTATTTGTTTTGTTTTATTTACTTCCTTTCATTTATTAAATTGGAGAGCCCATGAGTCTCCAGGCATTGCTGCATTAATTAAAAATAACATGATGCAAAATTCACAAGTGATGTGCTGTAAAGTTTTTAGTATAATTATTTCTCCCCCCCCCCTTAAAAACCCTTCACCTTATTAGGAGAAATACAAACTACCGAGGTTAAATGTTTTAATAAGAACCTAATTTTTTCCCTGAGAGAAATAGATGCTGTGATTGAAATTAAACATGGAACCATGCTGTTTGTGATTAATGCTAGCAAATAGGAGGCAAAAGGAAACTGTGATTTTTATAATAGAGATAGGTACTCTAAACAGTGTTCCTGCAATCAAAAGGATACATTAATGGGGAACTTATTTGTCACTGAAATGGATGGTATACTTTGATATACACAAGACAAGGTTTGATTTAATGGTGCAGTGATTTCTGAAGCCATATTCTACAAAACACATTTGCAGTCATTTTACAACTGATGTGTTAATTTAGTGGCCCGTTTGGATGATCAAATCCTGACTTAATAAACCAGGATATGGATACACTGTGGGTACACCAATCTTTTGCTACTTTTTGCAAAACAAACCAGGAAGCTGCAATTAATCATGGCTTCCTTTTACATCTGCAGTGGGAACTATGGTGAATGTGTTCCAAATAAACCAGATTTGGATGCCATATTTAAATATGGCTTCTGGATCTTGGCCTATTTACAAACCATTCACCGGAGTTCCCAATTCAGAAGTTGTGTGTGTGTCTGTCAGTAGCCCAAGGTTGTAAATTTTAAACTATTGTAAAGGGACAATGAGAAAAATGACGAACTTGATGGGTTATTTTACTCCTACTGTAGACATTATGCTGTGCTACATCTCTGAGCAAGTGCTTCCTTGACTTCAGTTAATTGCTCTCCATTTCTATGAGTTTAAGAAGGTATGAAAGACAGAATAAATTATTACCTACCATTAATGTTTTACCATGCCAGAAATGCAAATATATTTCAAGCCAATCTTCTGTAAATATGTTGTCTGGCATGAACTGAGACTTCTTTGCAACTGCTTCTTGTGAATTTTGTCTCTAAAGTCTTAGATATTGCTGGAATTTTGCTTTGGTTTTTTATTCAGAATTTTCCAATGCACTGTAAGGATAATGCTCATGTAAGTAACACAACATCTGAAAACGTTCCCCCTCCCTGCAAGTCTTGCCAAGCACAGTGAAAGCTTTAGATAATACTGAGCAGTGGGCCAAGACAATTTTCTCTGAATTGTCCATAGTGAGGCACCAATTTTCATGCAAGGGAATTAAATTTGATGTGATACAATTTAATTAACAGTACAACATGCATTAATTACAAAAGTTAAAGTTGACTTGCTGTGATCAGACAATTGCTTTCTCTTCATATTACTCATTTTCGATTACCAGCATTAAGTTTTGACTTCTTTGTCCAGAGACATTACAAAACTGAACAGTAGAACTGCAAGCATAAAGTGATCCACACTGAGGCAATAAAATAAAGCCATAAACTTCACATATAGATGCACAGTTGGGATCTATACTGGTGGTGCAGACCAGGAAAAAATATATTGCGGTTGTGGTGGATAGTTCAGTGATACACAAACCCAATGTGCAGCACCTGTGAAAAAGGTGAATTCCATTGTTAGGGATCATTAGGGAAAGGATTGAAAACTTCCAATATTCTAATGCTTTTGTGAAAACCTTTGGTGTGACTTGCTGTGTACAGTTCTGGTGACCCCACCTCAGAAAGGATATTGTAGAGGTAGAAAAGGTTCAGAAAAGGTCAGCCAAAATTATCTAGGTAGGGTGGGAGGATGTAGCAATTTGCCTATAGGAGGTTATAATGTTCAAGACTTCTTAGTTTATGGGGCAGGGCTCTTAATACAGGATGACACATAACATGCAATAGGTATTACTGAAAGCAGGATAAGGATACTCATACGACCCTGAAAGTGGCAAGGTTCCTGGTCGCTGTCCTTACCCAAAAGCGACGCCAAGGAGCACTACAAGCTAACTAAGGCGTAGTATGCCATTCTATTTTATAGTATTTTAGTGTTATTGTGGTGTTTTAGCGGCTGTTTTTTTTTTTCTTCCCACGTACACAAGCTGTTATTTATGTGTTGTTTTTACTTGTATGGGCCTATGGCCGTAATAAATATTGTTGTTGTTGTATTACTGAAACCTAGTGGGATGAAACTAATGAATGGAATGTAGAAATTGAGGGATACAACGTGCCCAAAAGAAATAGGCATAGGAAGGGTGGAGGAGAAGCATTATATGTAAATGGCGTGTACACTAGTGAAAAGAATCATGACTTAGAGTGTGGCAGGCTGATAGCAAGTATATGGGTAAAAATTGTAGGAGAGGGAAATAACAGTAACCTTATTATGGGTGTCTGCCATAGACCTCTGTGAGCCTGAAATTTCCCATTCTGCCAGCTGACAACCAATACTGTTCACATAGAATCATAGAGTTGTACCTTTCACTGATATTTCTATGTGGGGTAGGTGTGGGATTCCAGTATAGCATATCTGTACATGTGACAAAAAGCACACTGTTTTTTAAACCCAGAAGCAAAGTGTTACATCCTATGTAGTCTTTAAAATGTGCTTTTTATTGGTTTCGTCACATCTTCATCCCAGAATCCATTAGCTTTAGAATTGTCAGGAAATGGAGACAAATGTGTTAATGCTAGTACATTTGCAATATATTACTTTCAGTGAAAAAGAAGACTAAAAATATTGGGACAATATTATGTGTAATCCTATCTTATTTTTCACTGCACCAGCTTGATGTGCAGTATCAGTGCTTTCATTCTGCCAAGAGTAATGTTACAGTGTCTGCCTGATAATTGTTCAGATATCTTTTCAATTACAGCATTCGACACTGTTTGTGACAGCTACGTCATATATAAGGGTGCCTTACAAAGGATGTGTTTAAAGTATTTTGTTACATGCCTGCTGCATTCTTATTTACATTTACTCAGTCAGCAACCTTCTTGTTCCCTCTCTTGTATTTATCATATATGCTTCTACAATGCCTCTCCACCCACCCATAACCACACTCCCTGTGATTCCAAGGCTTGCTTTTAAAAATGTATATATTTTGGTATTGTTTCAGAGAACCTGTTAATAATAACAGGTGTACAGCATTAGAAGCACATTACAAAACATCAATGATAAAATCATAATAAAAAACATACTGACAGCTGACAGCCTACTAGTAAAATAGTCATCATAATAACAATCCTTTCCCCCCCACTTTCATAGGACATAGATTGTTTAATAGCCATAAGCCTGGGTAAAGAGGAATGTTTTTTCCTGGCATGGTGCCAGGCAAGCCTCTCTGAGGAGAGCGTTCCACAATCGGAGTCATCACAGAAAAGGCTTGTTCTCTTTTTGGCACCCTCCAAACCTCTCTGGGATGGGGGCCATAGAGAAAGGAGTCATGTGACAAGTGCAGGGTCTGTGTCGGTTTTTATGGGGAGAGGTGATCCTGAAGTCCTGAGCAATATATGACTTTATAGGCCAAAAGCAGCCCTTTGAATTGGGCCCAGAAACTAATCAGCAGTCAGTTCAATTGTGCCAGTATTGGTGTTATATGCTCAAACCGTCTTGCTCTAGTGAGCAGCCTGGCTATTGCATTTTGCACCAGCTGAGGTTTCCAAACCAACTTCAGAGGCAGCCCTACACATAACACATTACAGTAATCCAACTTAGAGGTTATCAGAATGTATACCACAGAAGTTAGGCCATCCCTGTCCAGATAGGGCATGGCTGGGCCACCAGCCAAAGCTGGCAGAAGGCACTCCGCATCATTCTGCACTACCCGGAAAAGCTCTGCTGGGTGGCATAGTGAGGATGCAATTGAAGCTTAAAGTATGCCTTCTTTGTTGCGTTCACTGTCACTGAGTGAGCTCCAAAATGTACACTCACCATGGTTTGGTTGTATTCATCTGGAGTTTTCCTCCACTTGTGTTCAAGCTGTCTCCCAGCTTGCTTCTTTGCCCTAAGCTTGGGAGTATACCACAGAACCAATTGGGCTCCACAAAGCAGGAGAGGACACTCAGGCGCAATTGTGTTGATGGCCAAGCCATATGGATACAGATTGACCAAGCTCTCAATAGGAGTCATATCAGTCAGAAAAAAACCCATAGTCTTCTGGAAGCCTATTGGATCCATCAGCCTCTCAGGGCGGACCATCCCAATAGGTCCTCCACCTCTGCAGGGGGGACAGAGTACTGAAAATCTAAAGCACAATGGGAAGTGATCTGACCATGACAAAGGATAGATGTCCTATATCCCCCACCTTCAGATCACCCTCTTCCCATCCAGTCCCTTCCCATCCCACCCATACAAGACCCATAGTCTGACCTGGGACATGCATTGGGCCAGTGACATGTTGGGACAGCCCCATGGTTCTCATGGTAGCCATAAAGTCTTGAGCCACCCCAGAGCCAACCACCTCAGCATGAATGTTTAAGTCTCCAGAATCAGCAGTTTGGTAGTTTTCAACACTGCTTCTGAGATCAGACTCGGGTGGTAAACCAGCAGAATCTCCAGTCTGTCCTGATTACCCAGTGCCAGGACCCTCAGAATCACATAACCTATGAAACCAATCACAGAACCTATGATTGGGCATATTCTCAGAACCATGATATGTTGTGTGAGCAAAAGATGTGTAAAGATCATACATCTTAGGAAAATCAAATACAGTGGACGCTCTGGTTGCAAACATGATCCGTGCGGGAAGCACATTCGCAACCCACAGCATTCACAACCTGCAGCGCCGTGTCTGTGCACACACGGGTTGCGATTCGACGCTTCTGCGCATGCACAAGAGCCGAAACCCGGAAGTAACCTATTCCGGTACTTCTTGGTACAGCGCGGTGCACAACCCGAAATCATGCAACCTGAAACATCTGTAACCTGAGGTATGACTGTACTCAATGCTAATCTGGCTCACCCAAGATATCATTTGCACATTGCTCAGTGCATACATACGCAATGGCAACATCACCAAGGCCAATGAGTTATCTAGCTGTCACCCTTGCTCCAATCACAAGATATCTTTTTCTCACAGTCTTACAATTTACAAGGTTGGGGAGTCACTTAGAGGGGTAGCAGTCTTGCAGTTTGCTTATTTGGCAGCCTCCTAAAATTGCCACCACAGTTCATCCCAAAGTGAAGCCAAACCCTGTAGGCTTGGTTCTTCGTTTCTTGGCTGCAACATCCCCTTTGAAATCTGTCAGGAATTTTTGTGAAAGAAAACTGCATATAGATTGAAGTATTAGCGCCTATGTTTCTTAATGCACTTACAACCTGCTGCAGAGAAAATATCTGGTGTAAAGGAGAAGAATGGCTGAAATGGCAATCACTTTGAAATTAAAGAAACAAAGTCTGTCCTCTTTATACTGAGGGCATTTAACAATCTGGCACTGGTATGAAAAAAGAGAGAGACAGGGCTCTTTTTTTCAACCAGAACTCACTAGAACTAAGTTCTGGCACCTCTCAGGTGGGTGCCATTGCCATTATAAGAGAACAAGGGAGGTTGTTCATGTTGAGTTCCAGAGCCTCTTTTTCTAGAAAAATAGCACTTGGTAGAGGTCTTCATGTTTCAGTGTATACTCTGTGCACGTAGAGCTTCACCTGCACTTCATGAAACATATATATTGTATTACAACTGTGTAAATAATATATTTTGTGATATCTAGCCTTTTAAGCCCAGGATAGCTGTGCTGCAGGCTCAGGCTTGCTTTTTCAATTTAAATTGTAAATATTTCACTGGATGCAGCAGGCTTCTATGTGTCAGCTGTCATCTGCTCCTGGGTCCCACTCAGACTGTGCCTTACAGCTCTAGAACGTAATAGTATCCTGAATTTACTTAAGGTAAAGGAATAGTTTCAGCCCTATCTGACATTGTTAAAATTGCTTGTGGTGGCAACACTGAGTGATTTTGTTGGAACAGTTGGCAGTTGGTGGTATCAGTTCACCACTGGACACACCCCTTTCCTTCCTTCCTTCCTTCCTTCCTTCCTTCCTTCCTTCCTTCCTTCCTTCCTTCCTTCCTTCGTCTTGTTCTGAAGACACCAAACCAGCTCACCTTTACAGAACCAGAAGATACAATTGGTGGCTTCATAACAACTTCCATGTTTCTAGAAAACTTGTCCAATGTGCCTCCTTATTCCTTGGGCTCAGTAAAACAGTTTGAGATGGCTCCTCTACTCCTAGCATGCTTACCTACTCTTTTGTGACAGTAACTTGTGGACTTTTGTGGAGTAACTCTTTTTGTTACTCCAAATAAAGGTATTGCCCAACTGTTGGCATTTTTCTTAGGGGACCAACATAGCTTTTCTTGTGTTTTATGTACCTTGGAAGAACGACAAATTTAACTGTTCAAGAGCATGATCTACATCCAGTAGTGTTTGGTGATATATTGATAAAATGTCTGAAACCAGTATAGTGCTCAGATTGCGATACTGGTTTCAGACAATTTGAACTGGCAATACATTGCCTGGGGAAGAAAGAAGCAGCCAAGATAAATTCCAGACATCGTGATATATCAGAATATTGCAGTATTTAGCTGCTGATATATCACAATATTGAAAACCAGATATCACCCAGCCCTACCAGCTGAAGAGGAACTTTGCTTTTGAGGGCTTATGCAATATTTTCCAAATTTTGGCTTGTTTGCTTCTGCTATCTTACTTATCATTTCAGGCTGATGGCAGATCCCTAACAGCTGGACTTTATATTTCAAAAAATGGGGACCAGCCATTTCTTCTTTGTTTTAGATGTAAATTTCAACCTCTAGCATCTAACAGAGACCAATCCATCAATGTCTGTAATATTCATTTTGAGTCTAGGTCTAAATGCAGATCTTTTAGCTATAACTTGTACCCAATTTTCACAAATTGGTTGGTCCATTTTAATTGATATTGCTCAACTGCAGATTTATTTCCCCTGTAAACTTTCCTTTTTTAAAGGAAATATTCTGCATTTCTTACAAGGAGTTATGAAAACGCAAAGGAATCTATAACATGCTTGTATTAATCATCTTTGCCTACAGGCATCTGTCTTGTAAAGGGAGATTTTAGGTCTTCAAAGGAATGGCTTATGAATCCTACCTAGCTTCACATATGTGTGGCCATAGGTAAAAATAACACTTGGAGAAAGACTCTGTAATAGTAGCAATTTTGAGATTAGATATGAAAATGAGCAAATTCCTTAGAAGTTATGTATGTTTCAAGGCAAGTGTAGAATGTGTGCTGTGCTAGAGTAGAGAATTTGTGTTTGTGGGCATATCCACATGGTAACTTTCCACACTGGCCATGTTGCACACTAACATAATGTTTTCTGAAAATAGCCTCTGGGACAATTTAATTCTATGTAAAATCATGTAATTAGCAATGTGGAATCATGGGGTGGGGGAGCCTTGGACAGAAATAACTCATTTGACTTACCTGCAGTCATCAAGAGCAATAAATTGTTGTTGGCATCTGTCTGTCTTGGAAGACAATAAAAGAGTGCCTCCTCAGGGGTGAGGTCAAACCATTTCTGGTTTACAATTTCTGCTGTGGCTGTAGAGACTGATACAGGAGAGACATGTTTTGTTGCAGCTGGGGAATATGAAGATATCTAGTTGTGAATGATGCAGGTGTACCATGGTGTTTCTTTTTCTGTGTGCTCCCAGCAGACATTCCTCCTCTGGTTACTGCTGTGGATACATGACATTACTGATTGTCTCCAGGTGCTGCAGTCATCAGCAAGTGATTCTCACATGGTAGGGTTAATGTTGCCAGCCTTCATTTTTCATTTGCTGACATTTTTGTAATGCACATTTGGTCTGCTAATGTGCCTGGTGCCTGAAATCATCTACCTGTAGAACACATCCTTGGGGATCCTGCCATCTTTCTTTCTGTGAACATGACCAAGCTAGGGTAGACAGTCCTGAGAGGAGGGTGGACATGCTAGAAAAGTGGGCTTGGGAGGACACATCTTTGAGGCACTGTCTTGCTATGTGATGTCCAAAATCTTCCTGATTCACTGCTTGTGGAAGGCATTGAGGCATCACTCCTGACAGGTGTAAGCTGCGCACATATCACTGTCATAAAGCAGCATCCTCACCATGCATGCCTGGTAGGCCTTCATCTTGGTTCTGGTCTTTAATATCACCTTCTCCTATACCCCTTTTTATAGGTGAGCCATTGCCATGGCTGCCTTCCAATATGCTTCTCTCTCTCTCCCCCCCCCCTCTCTTTTTCTCTCTCTCTCTCTCTCTCTCTCTCTCTCTCTCTCTCATTTATTTAGTTTTTCAAATTTTGAAATTTATAAACAAATGTCAAACAACCAAAATAGAAAGAGAATTTCTTAGATTCCCCTGGACTTCCCTCATCCCTTTTGTGGGTCTTTATGTTAACTTTTTCCTCCTGCATCTTCTCTATTAATCCAAATCTTTTAAGTCTCCATTACAACCATAATTCAGTATTAAACTACAAGTGTGCCAATACACTTGTCCAGCTCATTGTCAATTGAGAGGCTGCTGGTTATGGCAGAGCCCAGGTAGATAAAATCATCTACCACCTCAAGCATGTGGTCACCAATGCTGATGAGCTGGGTGCTGGTGACTTCCTGACCCAGGAGCAATATAACTGAATGTATTGTGTACAAATTTGAGGTGTCTAGGTGTGTCATACTGCCCTATGACGATTTGTTGTTCTTAGGGCTGGCTTTTTATATATATATAAAAAGAAAATTACCCATTTTTATTTCTAAAAATAAGGTATGTGACCGGATATTACGCAAAATCCCTTTCATCAGACCCTTCTTACTTTCCGTTAGCTTCTTGATCCTTTTTATGCACCCTCCATTTTCTGTGGTTTAGTTTGATCCTGTTTCTGGGGGAGAATGAAGAAGAAAAAATAAAGTGAAAATCCACCCTTCTTGGGATTTCAACAGGATCAGGCTTTAGCAGCATTCAAAGATGAGGGTATAGCTATCAAAAAGGGTATAAATCAACCCTTTAATCACAACCAGAGCCACGCCAGAAAAATAACATAGTTCTTTTTGAAAAGACAAGACAGTGTTATTTACCATTTCTCCTCAGGGGTAGGTTTGCATATACAAAGAAGTTGGGCAAAATGGCTTTGAATTTTGCTCCCTGATTCTCTGCCTGATTTGAACTGAAAAGCTGGAGTGGGCAGGTCCGTAGCTTTGCAAAGAACTATGGTTGACATGTTCTATTTTGTCTCAGGTTTACTGCCACACCAGTTTGATGGCTGGCCAACTGCAGACCCCAGCAGCATTTTTGTTGGTATCTGTCAATCATACATGCCCTGGAATGATTTCAAGGGTATACAACCTGCCACATAACATCCACATTAGATGGTATCATGAACAGGGAAAGCTGATAGGTCACATGTGTTTGCATGCAATGCAGAATCTCTGGGAAAACTAGTGCAATGAGACAGGTTGTTTCAAACTGTGGATGATATTGTTGAAAATCTCTGCATGAAAATATTTCATAAAAAGTAAGCTCTAAGCAATCACACACCATTTAAAAGCATTTTTCCACTGAGTCCAGGGAAAATATAAGCATAGACTCTTATATGTGCGTGCATGATGTCTTTCTTTCACGGCAAAGGATCACAGTTTCACTGCTACTAGCTACAGTGTAAAGTATTTTAAATCTCTGCAATATTGCATGTATAGATACAAAATGATAATGCATTGATAGGGCAGACTTTACTGAAAGCTTTAAAGTTGCAGTCATAATGTGCAATCCAAGTAGTTTTGATAACTCAAACCTTCTCTTGAACAAGGTATATTCCTGCCTCAGTAAGGCTCTTCTTGAATCTGGGTTCACTATCACTTAGGTCCTTCTTGCAGTCCATATGTAGTAGTCTGCTTCTCTTCTTTCCCGCCCCCCCTCCTCTGCCTTGAATGTCAGTTCTGACAACAGAAGTGCCCAGCCTCCCACCTGTTTTTGAATTACAAAGTGTAGGTGAAGGTGCCTCTAAGGTGATATCCAGAGTTTTCCTGATCTGGAAGGTTGGGAAAATTCATTTGCATGAGTCTGAAACTTCCCATTCAAAATTAAACATAAGATGCCACAGCTGCAGCACTCCTGTCTTCCCAGCTAAGTAAGCAGATATTATGTTGAGACTCTAGGCTAACAAAGCCTGGTGTGATGCAGAGATTACACAGATAAGTGCCAGAGATGTGATTCTGGCACCTTTTGTAGTGCTTTCTGTTCTCTGCCAATTGATTTGTGGCATAGAAGTGGCTTCCCTTGCCAGTCCTTCAACATAGGGATTTGTTGGCACAATAGTGATGGGGACCAGTGGGAGAGAATTGCCTTAAGGGTAAATGGAAAGGATGTAGGAAAAACAATAAAACCACAGCACTTCAGTTGTTTTGGAAGTATCTGGACACCCTGAAATTCTTGATTCACATCCCAAATTTTCTTCTCTGCAGGCAGGTTTGTTTAAATTGCATGCAGAAATCATAATTTGCCCTTGCTTTTGTATATCAAAGCCAGTCATATAATCTCAGGCACAATTATTATGAATGCTACTGTATTCAAAGAGCTGGTGTCAGTCATTGTCCATTTTATGCATATTAAACAGTTGATGTAAATACTAGTATCCTTATCCAGAAAAGGTGATCCATGTGCAGGAGCATGACTTTGCATCCATATCAAGAACTACAAATTGAATGAGCATCTTTATGCAGAAGTCATCTATTACTTTTAGTGGGTATGTTTTTGGATGAGCAGTAGAATGCAAATTCCCATTTGTGTTTGGATATGGATGTGCATCCCATTGAAAGTAATACAGCACAGATAGACGACTTTCACATTTGGATGTTTGTCTGATTAATGTTTGCAGTTCCTGATATTCATATGGAAGCCTGCTTTTGTTCATGGATTGCCTTTTCCTGATCAGGGCGAAAGGGATGCATTCTTTCAGTTACCTTGCCTGCCCTGTTATACTACCTACAACATAATTTATTGCACTGTCAGACCTTCTCCTATCTGTTATGAAGTTGATGGATTATCACACACCTATATTAAAATTATGAAGCATAGAATATATTTCAACTCCTGGGCTCTAAGCTTCAGGTGTGCTTGCTATTAACTTTCAAAAATGCACCCTTTATATAGCCTACTTTTCCACCCAGGCACATTTTCTGTTTTCATAATTTCTATAGTAGTGTAAGCATTATGAGTTTCAGAACCTTGGCAAAACCAGCACTGTGCCTAAAGGTGAGATAATCAGAGCATGCACATAGGGACATTATTTGAGCACCATATCATTGGACTGCACAGAACATCCCTAGCTTATTCCAAGGGCAACCATGAAATTTAATTTAGAATTTTACAGTCACATTTTGAATTGAAAATCTCAGTAATAACTTTCCCTTTGCTCAGCCTTTTAACTGTGAAATTCAGTTGGGGAGTTTCAGAGCAGCAGGTAATGCTGCATCACTCTGGAGGGATTTTGCCAATACTGTGCTAAAGTGCTTGCAAGTGTCATTTCCATATTTAACTAATTTCAGTTTTTAATTAGCTCCATGTGAAAAATGAGAGTTCAAGCTGAGCTAAGCTGTCAGCACACACTCTTGTTTCCTTTCTAACCTCCCAGGATGATCAGTTACGGGGATAGGGAGGCGTGATACAACAAGCTTAATCTTTCAGGAGTCCTGTTCCTTGGCAGTGAGCAACCGTGTTGGGTCTATCTAGATCTATTGGGCAAAAATGAGTCTCAGTATATTTCAGAAGTACATTTTTTGGTTTATCTGAGAAATCTGACAGATACTTTGGCACACCCTACAATAGGAATATGTCTATTATATCACTAGTGAGTAATATTAGTCACTTGTTAGCTTGTAACCATGCAATCATTGTCTTGGGTCCCTTGGGTTCCGTTGGGATCTGACATAGTTTGACAGCTCCAGATGGAAAAGAAAGAGGAAAAGCTGAACGGAAGAGGTGGTGCTGGAGCTGGGGACAGAAGAGCAGGACATCGTCCCCCCCTCCCCCAAGAAACAGGCAGTGCCTTCATTGGTGGGGTGAGGTGCACGTGTCTGTGCACACAACAAATCCGTAGGGCAAGAAAGTATTGTGAGTAAGTTTGCCCCACCTCATCTTAGAAAGCTTGGTAGGAGAGGGGTGTTAACTGTTGGGACATCTTCATAGCTTCCATTAAGTTATGAAAAAATTCACTTGCTTATGTACCTTGAAATCTTGATTTCTGGGCTTTGCTGTGGAGCGTGTACTGCTATTAGCTGGCATAAAGATTTCTTCCTTACTCTCAAAGAAGAGCTGCTGTTGTCGTGTTTTGGGATAAGAACCTGACAGTGATTCTTTATTTTATGCGAAAACCTTCAACCAGATAGCCTTATCATGTACCTTCTTGCACCTTTGCAAACTCCAAAGAGAAGCAGTCTTAATCCTAGGCCAGGGGTCTTCAAACTACAGCCTGCAGGCTGGATGCGGCCCACTAGGTTCATAAATCCGGCCCACAAACCCTGCCACCCACTCAGTCAGTCCCCGCGTGCTGAGGTAAATTTGAAGTGGTGAGGCATTTCCTTGAAAAGAAGCCGCGGACGCCTCGCCACGTGAGGATTGCCTGCATGGGTGGCAATGCTTCTGCGGCTTCTGATTGGCTGCAGGAAGCTCCTTGGGAGCGCATCTTGGGAGTGCGGCAGCAGTGGCTCTACCAATGAAAGGCTGCATCAGTGTTTACCTCATCGCGGCGTGGAGCCTTTCATTAGTAGAACCGCCGCTGATGCGCGGAGCCTGGGATCCCTCGTCGAGCGTGAAGAGGCGTTGTCACCGCAGCCAGCTCTCAACCACAGGCAGAGCTATTCGGGCAGCAGCAGCGACAGAGGAGGTGGTTGGAAAGGGAGGGGAGGGGGAGAGAGAAGCCCCCCTCCGCCGGGAACCCCGCCACCCAGGGCTGGGGTCGACCCCTGATCACATCTTCTTTCAGTCTCCAGATATATAAGTTTGCGTGTGTGTGTACGGGTGTATGTATATACTTCATATGAATGAAAATATGGCATAAGCACTGACCATTTGCATTACTGCTGAGCGTTGGTTAGCAGTGACAAATATGGAACCAGATATTGACCATCTCATTAGCCAAAAGCAGGCTCATATTTCCCATTGAAATACTTAAAAAAATATGTTGATTAAAATTGTTCTTCATTTTAAATATTGTACTGTATTTCCTGTTTTTTGTGCACTACAAATAAAATATGTGCAGTGTGCATAGGAATTCATTCATATTTTTTTCAAAATATCTGGCCCCCGACAGTGTCTGAGGGACAGTGAACCGGCCCCCTGTTTAAAAAGTTTGAGGACCTCTGTCCTAGACGATAGAGTGCTCTGGTTACATTTGTGCTATGTGGTCTCCCTTGCCTCCTTCAACTGTTAAGTGATTTTGCATTCTGTTCCATGATGCACAACAAGGATTGAGATGTTTTTGATTAAATCTATGTGCAAAAAGCCTTCATGCTGCATCCTCCTTAAAGTGTGTATGGAATGTTATTTTTGTAAATGGGAATAAGTTTAGAAAACAATGTTGTGGAAACTGTTGGGGGACCAGGATTTCTACTACACAAATACCATTTTAATAATTTAAATACCATTTAATATCATTTTAATACCATTTTCTTCCCAAAAGAAAGAATTAATCAGAATTTTAAACTAATATTTTAATGTAAAATTGACAGTGGAAAATTAGTAATAAAACCCAGTGGAAAATTGAGAATAAGGTATTCCTGATGCTAATACTTACAGAGATGAGTAACTTCTGCTATCCTCAATTTCTCTCTATCCATTTGTTCCAAGAAAGTAGCAGTGCAGCAATTTTCACTTATAAGTGACAGGATTAGTATGGACAGCCACTTATAGTAGTCAGTAACTGATTTCCTTTGTTAAGACTATAAAATCAAATACATTTTTTCATGAATTAAAACAGATGGAGGAAAATTTCGGCTATGACAAATGTGTCTAGGCATTTAAAGGGTATTGCTAATCTGCAAAGAAAGAAGCTGAAATCTCAGTAGCTGGATTTTGCAGGTACTGAAATATGAAGCAGTGATTCATTCTTAAAACTATGCAAGAATCTAGTTTGTAATTCTATGCTTGAAAACGGGGTGGGGGGAATCAAACCTTCAGAGTTAATAGTGGGTATGCAGAGTCTAATTTTTGTATTTGATTCTCAGTCTAACATCTTCATTTCTGTTGAGGTGCTCAAGACCCAGTCTCAAAGACAAATAATAGAAGCTTGGGAACCAGCTTTGCTGCCCTCATAACTACTTCTTGCTACTACCAAAAGTCCCAATGATATTTATTTTGGTTCAGGTCCATGTATACAGCTTTCCCCACTACCTATGTGAGCAAGAGTAGTGAAAACTAACTGGTGTTCAGTTTTCCCATGCATGTATGAACTACTTCTAATTAAATATGTGATTGACAGATCAACTCATGTTCCATGCACAAACCATATCTATAGCCAGGGGTAGGCAACCTAAGGCCCATGGGCCACAAGCAGCCCATGGGGGTCGTTTAACTGGCCCATGAGCCACCCCCAAACTGAGCCGCCCGCTTGGTGAGTCCCTGTGCACTGCGCTAAACCGCCGCAGCCAGGCACAGGGACTCGCTTCTGCAGCACCAGAAATCGCCTCTGCGCAAACGCCGGAAATCATGGGTGCGCCGGAAATCATGCACAATCTGGCCCATGGAGGGATCTCCACTGGAGTGAACTGGCCCAGGCAAGGTAAACCTTGCCAAGCCCTGTCTATAGCAATATATCAGTATAGTACTATCAGCGTCACCTGTGAAGATATGTTGATAAGCATCAGAAAATAAAGGTATATCTGGATTGTCTGCAAGTTGTCTTTCAACCATTGAGCTGTGTATTTGTACAATTAGGCAATCCTTGTTCCATTCACCTTCATTTTGGATCACTTAGAATTTTGTCAAGCCAAGGTGAGTGATAGACATACATTTACAGATAAATACATAATGTGACAATCCTGAACCTTGGGCACATGCTATCTTGGTTTTTTTCTTTGTAAGATAATGCTTTCAGACAGATATGTGTCTATCACTAAATGTGTATTGGTGTATTTTGAGGAGACCTTTCATAAATCACTTGTGCCACCTATCAAATATTAAGCATGCACAGTTGCATAAGAACACCAGAAAGTGTTAGCATGGATTTATGCATCAAAATATTATGGGATCTGTAATACTAAATATTAATAATTTGAAGAACCCAGCAACTGGCTACAAGAAGGAGAGATTGCAAGGGTATCAATATTAATGGAATCCAAAAAAACAGAGTAGCTAACTGATTTAGCTTAGTTCTGTTCTATAATATGTTGTTTGGCCAAATGTTTCTAAGGTGTTCCTAGACTCTTAGATTCTAGAGCTGTTTTAAACTGATTTAAATATTGTGTAATCTTGTGTTTGAATATGCTCTAAGAAACCACTATAATCCGTCTCTTTGGGAATATGAGAGAACTTGTTAAAGCTCTTGCACGGGTGGTTTCTTAGGTCAGTGAAACTATCCCATATTTTGAATTCTTTGACTCTGCATTTTGCAGAGGTTGCAGGGCCACACAGTGTTTGAAACTCCCATTGTTCTAGGTGCATTTTGCCACATGGAATTTCATTGGCACGAGCGGTTTCTGAGCTCTGGGTGCAGTACTGCGCCTAAGATTTCAGATTAAAACAGCAGAGTGGAAGGAAAGGAGGACCTTTTTTCTGCCACCCCACTTCCAGCTATTCTCTGAAGACTGGAGAAAAGACCCTCTTAAGAATATTAGGGGGGTGGGCAGGGGAAGGACTAGACCATGTGAAAAATGAACATAATATTCTAGCTGCAGATAATTAATTTTCAGCTTTGTGTTCTTATAAAAAAAGCGCACCTAGACATTCCATTGTTGCACTCATAACCTAGGTTTAAGGTGCCATTTAGCTCCCAGCTTTCATATCTCAGTTTCTAACACAGGGGCCACAAACCTTCTTGCATTTATGGTGGCATTGTGATATTACACCAAACATTTGGTCAACTGTTTTTACAGAAATAGATCTAATATATAGCACAACTATTTTATTGTCTCCTTTATTAGCCTTGTGGGAGGATTTAGAATGATTCTTGTCAACATTTACAGTATGCCATAGCGAGATGTTAGGTTTTTTTATGGTGGCTGCTAATTTAGAGATAGCTAGAACTTGGTGTTCTGCAATAGGTTTTTTTATTGATTTTTAGTGTGCTTGAGTCTGGGCAGTTGCTCTGGCAGTAAACCTGGCATGCCAATTCCAAGCAGCCGGGGTAAAATGAACCCATTATCTTTTTATGTCACTTGGTAATCATTTATTTCACATATGCAATGTGAGGACCATACAAGACAACTGCCCTAGATTGTTTGCAATCTGTGGATAGATGTAAAGATTTTGTCTGTTTTTCATGTACTTTCTTATATATCTGCATTGTTTTTGACTGCATTAGCTGTTCCTTGTGGAGAAACATATGTGCTTATTGTTCATATTTTATTGTTACATTTTGAAAATAAAAATACATTTCAAAAATTCATGATTTAGGTAACACTAGCCAGATTCAATTGTAACCATTGTTTTCAAACCTACTTTCCACAATAGTTTCTAATGCTGATTTATGAAGAAACCAGTTGCATTGATGCTACTGAGACTCTCCGTCTTGGTTCATGCCAGCATGGTAACGGAGGATGACATTCAGCCCAGAAAAGAGAGAGCTCCAGTGATGGCTCCTAATTTGCAAACCTTGGTTTGCAAGGAGTTAATGATATGCTTGCACCAAACTAATGCATGCAATGAGCACTCTGCCTTTTATTGGTAATTAAGAACTTTGACAGGTCATGCATGATCATTTTAGCTCTCGTTTATTTTAAACTTTCCACAACTGGGAACTTGGCTACTGCTCCTCTCTTAAAATAACACAATAGCCACCATATTTTGAACGGTGAATTGTATTAAAGTAAGCTGGCACATGGCAGACAGTTTTCATTCCTCACCCAGAGGCACTCTCAGATAATTACACAACAGCAGGGTCCCTGTTTTACCACATACTTAAGCCTAATGTTTAATCCTATCTTGAATATGCTACAATGGTTCCAAATTCAAATGCACATCTAGTAAAGGTGTACTACCTTAGATGTTACTACAATGTTTCCCTAAAAAGTACCTCTTTTACAATTCTGCACTTTTCCTGCTTCCTACCCAATTTCATTCCTGCTGGGAACAGTCAGAGAAAACTGTCAAGTAAAAGTATAGCTGTGTCTTCTGCTTTTTAGATGCATTTTAAACGTGCCCTATCTACAGATACAATTTTGTCTAGCTAAAGGAAGGAAAGGGCCTAGAATCACTATTTTCTAAGATGGCTGGTATGAGGAGGGGGCTAGGCTCCTGGGCACAGACTTTTGCTTCATGGTGCAGAGAAAGCGGATGGCAAAGCTTTCAACCGTCCCTTATTTGGCAGGAAACTCCCTTATCCCAGCGCCGTGTCCCGCTGCTGTCCCTTATTGATGATGTCCCTTAAATTTCCCGGGTTTCAAAGGAAGCAGCTCCTCTCCCTCCCTCCCTGCCAGCCAGGGAAGAGGGAGGCTCCAACTGTGTTGCTTGGCTGCCCGGCCCGCCCCCCCTGGCCTCCTCTCACCAGCCTCGCCCCCCAGGAACCCCTCCTCGACAGGACTGAGGAGCCTTGAGAGGAGAGCGAGGGCAACCATAGAGAAAGCAGTTCAGAGAGAGGAGGAGAGGCGGAGGTGCGGGCAGGTGTTCCAAGGGCTAACCATAGAGGGGGAAAGCGGAGGAAGGACCGCAAGCGCTTCTCCCATAGATTTGTAGTGGTAGACTAGCATAGATGGTCTGATCTGCGGGTTTACTTCGGGCGCTATTCCCCCCCCCCCTTCCTCCTGCCCTGCCTGATGGAACTGAGAGCTGCAGATGGAGCACGAGAGAAAAGATACAGAACTGCAGCAGCATCTTCGTAGCTTGGACTTCGTTTTGCACGAAATGTGGTTGCTGCTTGTAGTTATTTAATTGCAGTGTTTCATCAGCGGGTGTCTTGAGCAGCAACCTCTGGAAACGAAGGGCTAAAAACCGGCGCTGCTCTCCCAAATTATCTGGTCCCTTTTAACTTTGTATTTCAGCTGGTTGACTAAAATCCCTTATTTTGGCTTCTGATCCCTTATTTTCGAGGCTGCTGGTCCCTTATTTTCAAATCTGTAAGTTAACAGCTATGGCGGATGGGGAGACATCTCTCTCTCTCGCTCTTCCTCTCTCTCCCCCCCCCCATAACTCTAAAACCTGGGGGCATCCAGTGAAGCTGAATAGAGAGCGATTTAGGATAGACCAAAGGAAGTACTTCACATAACCAGGACCAGCCCAATATATTTTGGTGCCTTAACAGGCCCCGTAAATGCCAGCTCCCTCAAGTCTAGGCACATGGTACTCAAAGCTAGCCAAGTTATTTTTGCACCTGGGGAAGGAAACCCCGGAAGCACCTCTTCTCCCTTCAGGACAGTAAAATTGTAAAAATAATAAATAAAATAATATACCAATCTTTGATGATACTGAAAACCAGCTGCCTCACTTTGCCCAATGTTATGACTGACCCAGTAGAAAGCACATAGTTAAAGTAGAAAATTTGCTATCTCAAGATGTAGTAAAAGGGGGTGGTTTATTTGTTATTTGTACTTGTAGCCCACTCTTCATCACACTGTGATCTATACACCTTATGATCTTTCTGTGAAGGGAGGGATAGAAAATTAATAAAAAAATACAAACTGTCCCAGGGTTGGTTACATAAATAACATAAATAACAAATTAGGCAAATACATGGTAGGGGAGAAATTTGATTCAGTTCACATTTAAAACCAAATTTATCAACTTTGCACTTTCTGACACACATGGGAAATGAAACACAGCCCTCCTTAAAAATCCACACACCTGATTTTTGTAATGCACTTTTCCAACCAACCAGTGTTTACCAAAAAAGCATATATTAGGTAAACATGTGCATACAATGACTACATTAGTGAAAAATATATTTAAAATGAATTATATTAGGAGAAATTGCTAACAAAAATGTATACATTAGTCAAAACTGCATGCAAATTGTGTTTATTGGGAGAAATTCACATTAAATAAATATTGCCAATTGCTGCAGAGTTGTGGAGAGAACTTAAATTGGCAGATCCTTCCATCCCTAATGGTAGTTGCTTATAAATGGCTTCTTTGCATGATGGATATATATTACCTCCAGTATCAGAGGCAGTGTGCCTCTGAATGCCAGTTGCGGGGAAACATGGGTTTGAGAGTGCTTTTGCATTCATATCCTGCTTGTGGGCTTTGCATAGGCACCTGGTTGTTCGTTGTTAGAACAGAAATTTGGACTAGATAAATCTTTGGTCTGAATCCGCAGGGCTCTTACATTCTTACTGCTGTATTTATCACACACAACAAAGTTGTTTTGCACACATGTAAACAAGGTCCTAAGTCTACCTGCAATATTATTTTTCTAGACCAAATCCATTCATGCTTGCTTGATCAGTGGTAATTACAGGCACTTTTGTTTGGTTCCCCAAAATTTTGTGTTTTGCATATTTTAATGGATCTGTCAATAATAAGTTGTTACTTGTTTTGGCTTACTGTGATGCAGTGAGATACAAATAAAAATGTGTGTTAGAATCTTAGAATTACTGGCATTATGTTGTATATTGAAGATAACACATGTGGAATTGATGCATAGTAAAAAGGGGCTGATGGGAAATGGATCGTAGACTGTATTTGACATGTGTGCCCTTTTCCATGTAAAATACAATGTATTATTCTTGTTCTTTATTTTCATTCAGGTCCTCTAGCCAAAGAGGACACAGGGCAAAGAGACTGCATTTTGAATCTTAAGGTTGCCACAAAAGCAGGCTCATTATATTTGGTTTCAGGAATTGATGAATCTTGTGCCAATTTTCTGCTCTCTGTACAATCTAAGGTCTGTCATGAGAATAGATGAATGGTGTTGCTGCAATATGTTCTCTTGCACAGCCTTTGTCCTAAGATTTCAAATTCTGAATGCAGCATGCAGTGCTGTTATCATTCTTGTGACAAAAATTGCATTCGCAAAGTGGCACAAAATCAAAACATTTCTTCAAGAGGACTGAAGGGAAGAAATACAAAAAGAGAATAAAACAGAAGTTTGTTCTCATTGCTGTCAGAATAGAAGATAGAAAACTAATGATAATACAGGTTGTTACTATTGTTCCAGTTCTTTTTAAACATGCTTTCTGGTGGTGCTTCAGGGAATTTAAAGCCAGATCTTGTGATTTTTATTTTATTTTATAAAAAAAACTGTAATGTAATTCCAAGTGTGTGTAAGCTTTTCAAGTATTTTGGAAGCAGAAAGACTAAAATTGGACACGGAGGGGTAAATTTTCAAAGCATTGCATGGGCGATAGGCGCACAAATCCCATTACAGCTAATGGGATTTGTGGGCGTATCTGTCGTGCATTGCTTTGAAAATTCATTCCATTCCATTCACGCAATGCAGGCCTGGAGAAGAAATATCACTGACTCAGTTTTGAAAGACGATTTTGTGTTTATTTCACCCAAATCCTCTTTTACATATAAGTACGCTGAAAAGCATTAGATGACTCCCATTCCCTTTTTGGAAACAGGGATCCAAAATGAAGCAAGGCATACATTTTAAAGGAACCTGGACTCTTCCTTACTGCCCACCCCCACCCCAGGCTGTTGGCTGCTATCATTCATCCTTCATCAATATCCATGCTGACAGCCATTAGTTCCCCTGTTTTCCCCACCTACTGACAGAAGTAGCTGTGGATGGATAACAGATAAATGAAAAGGATTCCTCGTTCTCTTGCCTTCTTCCACCTATATATCAAGCAGCAAGTAAGAGGCTTTATTCTAGAACTGCAAGTAATAGTAAACATCAACATGTACAGCAGAACATGAACTCAGTATGTGATTTAATGCACACACTAAAATGCACATACTATGATTATTACATAGAAGTAGATGCCATTGAGCTAAAAATGACTTACAAGCAAGAGTGTGTAGGTTTGCAGCCATAATCTTGGAAAATATAATTTGAGAACAATCATGCTTTGCCGCTTGCAGCATACAGCAACACACATTTGCAATGCTACATTTTTATCATTGAGATACACCGATTTAGCAGCTTCCTGGCATTAGATTGCTTAATCTAGAGTCTCTGTGTAGTGACACCTAGCTAATTTTGCCACTTACATGAAATTATACCCTCTAAAGACATGTAAAGACTATCATTTGTGACACCTAAGCTTACCATTATGTGCCTCTACCATTCCCATAACTAAAACTGGTCCTCAGCCATTTGTTAACCATGTTTAGATTTTTTTAAAAAATAATAATAATTGGGTACCAGGTTTTAGCTTTGGAACTGGGCCATCAAGCAGCCTTTTTATGACTCATTCTGAAGCCTGCAAAAACAGCCAATGGCACATGCAGAATGGCTTTCTGTGGGAAATGCCTTAGGTAATTTGATCCTGTAGATCTGCTGGGATTTAAAAACAATGCTTGAGGCATCTGTGCTGGGGAATGATTGGTAATTGGGTTCACATTGCAAGGTACCGTATTTCTGCCACAACATAAGTTAAAGCACCACAAGGCTGTTAAGAAGCCAAGAGGTCCAGGTTGAATGTACTGAAAGAACATGTTGATGCTTAAAGATACCTGGGCTTTCAAGGCAGCCTAGAGAAGCAGCATCTGAACAGATGTGACTTGCATTTACAGGCCGGTTACAAGACAGATCTCACTGGTTAAATCAGAGGTGGCGAAACTTTTTGGCCTCATGGGTCAGATCTTGATCTCCCTCATTCCACAGGCGAACTTTGATAGGTCAGCAGGGACACTCGCCTGTCAATAATTTGACATCATGTTTGTGGGCAGGATTCAACCAACAGTGGAAGGCTGTGCAAGAACTTCTGCTACTGCAAGGCAACTTCCGCCCTCTCCTCCCCTTACATGACCCCTTCACCTCCCCAGTTGTGAGGGGTCAGAAGAACCTAGAACTGTGAGCAAAGGGAGAAGAGGGCAGATTGTTCCATTAGGCAAGCAGGCATGCTTGCACTGGGGGAGCAATCTTTTTAGTGCTACATTGAATCCCTCCCTATGTCAGGTTACTTATGAGTAGGAGATCCCAACCACCTGTGACCATTGACCCACAGGAGCCCACCAGCCCATTCCCCTCAGAGAACATGCTGGCAAAAAAGCACTCAGCAGAGTTAAACTCTCTGCTTGACAGCTGATGTGTGGGAAGGGTTTGATGCTGTGTTCTGCAGGGTCTGTTTTACCAGCATATAACCCACAGGGAATGTGTTTGCAAAGCACTGCCACAACACACTGGATTGAACCTCACCCATCAGCTGACATCACCTGTTAACATGCCAGTTCTCCGAGTGAAGAGCAAAAATGTGTAGAAAGTGACCCCATTGTTTAGGTTTCGGTTTTAATTTCCCAGTCCCAATGTTTAACAAAAATTCATTTGCACACCTTTGACAGCAACATACCTTTCTTGCTTTCTTTATATTTACTTGTAGTACTAATCTTCTGGGGTTTGATTCACAGTTATAAAGTCCGAACCAATGATGTTGTATAAAACAAATTTTATTATAAGTCAAGAGCCTAGCATCTATTGAAGACTTGGCCTTGCAAACTTAACTGTCTTTCATTTAAGATGAGCAGTGGGTATTTTCTTCTCCTGCTATATATTGACAATGCTGATCCTTAAAAAAATCTTCAGCTCTTGATAACCCTCTCTCTAAACACAGTGTGTATCTGGCTACTGTGTTTACACAAGCAGATGACGATGTCACTCCACATATTTCATCTAATACGTATTGATTGGTTCTTTATCCTTTGCCAGACACTTCTGTGTGAGAACAGTTTAGCAATGCCCCACAAAGCTGCTGTGACCTCAGTATGTGAAGGATACGATCTCTTGTTTCCCTATGTGATTGCTCAAAGTCTCAACAACTATGTTGCTTGTTAGCAAAATCAGAGTTGCATCTAGCTATGCTCATTCTGCTTTGTATTCCCCCCCAAGGGAAAAACACCACATGGATGTGGGTGTTTGTGTGGGGTGCTTATTAAAGCTGTCTGTGGACTAATGCCGGCTCCCTCGGCCTGAAGCAAGATGAGCGCCTCACCCCATAGTTGCCTTTGACTGGACTTCATCGTCCTTTACCTTTTACCTTAATATATGTACCCCTTCACACATTTCTGTGGAAGTCAGCCCAGGAGGATTTTGTCACTTTAGACTCATACATTTTTTATGGCTGATTGCACTAAGCAGCCTCAAACATAATGTTGTAAGGCCTGGGCCTGCTTCACCACGTAGCTGCTCTGTTGGCCCTTTATCCTGACCCTCAAGACCCAGCTATTCCATTTCCAGGCCTCTCTTGAGTAGGTCCTGTCAATGGTGATGAATTGTACATTCCTTCTGAACTGTAGCCATAACTACCATTGGAGACTAGGCCTACCAAATTCATTTCACTTGTGACCCCTGCTACATTTGAACCAGACTCTCCTGAGAGAAACTGTTTTTAAAAATTAACCCACTGTGTCCTCTTTCCAGTCCTTCAACGGCTGACTGGCCATTTGTAAGGTAGAGAACGGAACTCAGCAAAACCATTTAGTGCTCAACACAGACTAGGAACGAAGTATATTTGTGAAGAATAATACCTCCAAACTCATTAACTGGTCTTGCACATTAATAATTCAAAGCACATTTAATTATTGCACTGGTTGTAATGAGGCAAGTTTTTCAGATAGATCTGAGCAATTGGAAATGGGGGACAAAGCTACATAATTTGCTGCATAGGGGTAATACTGAGTTCTGTAAATCCTGAAGGAAGGAAGGTTGGTTAGTTGACGGATAGTCCTTAAGGATGCTGGGTCACAATTTGGGGTTCATGAATGTATTCGTCCTTTTAAACTGCCTGGTGACACGAGACAGCCATCACTTGCTGCTTCTATTGTCTGCCTGCTTCCCTCGCCCACAGTAAGGCACATCAGGAGTCCTGCTGAAAAGGGCAGGTGACTGGACTGGAAAAGGAATGGACAGGATATACCATGGCTGCCTTGCTCCCCTCTGCACTGGGAACTTGAAAGATGCAAGGCTGTTCTCTGGCAACTCTTCATGTTGGTGACATAAGGAGCAGGAGCATCTGTAATCTGTGACCTGTTCCTTTATAAACGAAACCTGGCATTAGAAAATCAGGAAGGATTTCACAAGGATAGCTCAAAAGGCAGGCAGATGTAGTACAGTCAAGCCAGCAGTCATATTCCATATATGAATCTTTGGACTATTAAAATATCACTGTCCTATCACTTACTTTAAACCAGCTATTCTTAAGGCAGTGCTCCTAGGTCTTTAAAAGCTGGGATCTTCTGGAGGGTCCTGTTCCCCTTGTACTTCTGAGGAGGTATGGGCATGTTGGCATATGCAAATTTTATGCAAATATGTACCATGGATCTTTCCCCTGAATATTATGAGTATCTAAGTACTTAGCAATACCCCTGCTGCTTGTGTCTTTCAAACTATGTGTTGTAATTGGACTTCAATATATTGCACTTGAAAGAGTCAGTTTTGCTCCTCAGAATTTAAGGTAATATGGTTGATGTTTATTTCCTTATGGTGGGCACACACACCTGAGGGCCATTTCACAGAGAGTAGACAGGGAGCTGCAGACAAATTGCAGTGTTGGGGAACATATTCAGAGCCAAACTAGACATCAATTTGTGTAGCAAGCAGCAATGTCTAAGCATGGTCGTAACCAGGATCATTGGGGGGGGGGCAAAACTGAGCTACCCATGATGTGATTGGTCAGATAGTTAAGTATTTTTACTTATTTACTTTATTCCCCCCCCGCCCCCGCCCCTTGCCATGCCCATGTCTGTGAGGTTTTTAAAAAAATATATAGGTGGGTTCTTTTGGTACTGCAGCATACAGGAGGAAACGTTTATTTATTCACTTTCAAGCTGGGATCCAGACAGAAAGATTATCCCTGCAAATTAAGGTTTTTTTGGCGGGGGGGGGAAGCTCCCTTGGGTGCTAACCCTCGTAGGCATGGTGGGAGAGTATTTCTGGATTGCAGTGGAAGAGAAAAAGGATACCCCCATGTGCTGCAGTCTTGATGACAATCCCACACACCCTTGCACTTACAATTGAATAAAGACAAAAGCACATCTGTAGCAGCATGATAAGCATTTAGCATAACATGTAGCATGGTCCTCATACTATACAATTTTAGGTGTAAACATCTTTAAGCAGCTATAAAATGTAACATGTGAAATGGCTCTTTGTTCATAGGTGCTTTTGAGAAGTCTGTTTCTCCAGAGACAACACAGACACAAAAGAAAGGAGTGTAACCTGTAAAACAATGCTTCTCTCATACTACTTTCAACCTCTTAAAAACTATGGTTAGGCTTAACTATTATTTTTCCACCCTCTTTTTTTACAGTTCCTAGGTGTCTTCCAGAAAGGTAAAGACAATGACACGAAAGCAAATGTTTTCTGATTAATCACCGGCTAATAGCGACTGTTAATTAAACAGTTGCTTTCCCCAGTGAGTTTTAAATGTCCTCTACACAATGAGATCCAAAAATGAACTCTACACATGTTAAAACACTGAAGAAAGGCTTTGCATTTATTGTGAAATGTATTACGCACATTTCAGTTCTAAATAGAGGCAGCTGTCAGACTTTCAACTGGATTCTTGGCATGTTTACTCAGCAGTAAGTCCCCCTTATTCGGTGGAACTGACTTCTATCTGATTGTGCACACTATTGCAGTCTTTGCACAACAAAATAATATGATTTTATTTTGAGGAATGTTTTGTCTTTGTACTTTTTTATAGTGGCATGTTAATGAACCACTTTTTGTCTCTTATCCAGTTATTTTTATTATATGTAGTCTTATCTATATATTTTTCATTGTACTACACTGAAGCAGTTCAACAAATATAAAATACATTGCTCCCATGCATTACACCCCCTGCCCCGAAAAAAGCTTTTTTCCCTCCTGAAGCAGCTTTATTTTAAAATGGTTTCCTCTTCCCTCATGTCTTTTGTAATGTATACATTGTATGTTTATTTTTCCCGGCTTTCTGTGTCTTGCAGCAATGCATATGCTTGGGCTAAACTGGCAGCTACAACCAGCAGATGGACACACCTTTAACAATGGGATACGGACTGGATTGCCAGGCTCTGATGATGTAGCAACAATGCCATCTGGAGGTAAAGGTGAGGATTCAGCTGCATCTTTTGCTGTTTGTAGAACAACCAGTCTTTCACATACCACAACCTGTAGTTAAGGCTTTAAAATAAATGTATTTCATTTGAGTATATTAAAAACATTATTCATGGTCCACTTCCAGGAGTACTGTTACTTGCATCATTCTTCTCCCTGAATTCCACTTGTACTGCCATATCTGGCAAAATTGCAACAGTTTTAAAAGGGACCTTATCCTGCAGTTTCAGCTTTAATACATATCCCTAGCAGTTCTGAGCAACAATAATATGGACTGCTGAACTTCACATCCCATACTGTGGATAGCTTGGAAATTTTAAAGAGATGCATAACCAGAGTGAGGGGAAACAACATGGGGATTGCTTCTGAAGAAATAGATTATTGCTTCCATGCTTGCTTCATTGGGAAACTAAGAAAAAACAGAGGTTATATGGAAAAATGGTAGGATGGTCATTTTCCTTTTGAAATTTGTATATTTGAAGGAAAGCACAAACCATTTTTGTTTATAAAACATATGCTGAGGACTTTCAGGTCACCATATAAACTCTAGATTTTTGATCAATTATGCTGAGGGTAGTTAACATCATGAATAGAGTTGCCAACTCCTTCCCCTCCGCCACCCCAGCCTTCTTTTCCCTTTGCTGTGGCTTGATATGCAGATACTAGCAAGCACTAAAATTTATCTCAGTGCCATAGAAGTTTTTACTTGCTGATTTCTGAAAAGTGAACTGCTGTTAACGACACAAGCCCAAGCTAGGTAGGACATACTTCTTATGGCCAGTTGATAATCCTAATCCTGACTAGACCTCAAACACATAGACCTCACAATGAAGGGGATTGTTTCCGATTTACTCCCCTGTGGGCTTGCTGCTGCTCTTTCTGTCAAGGCCCTTGTGTGGCACGACAGGCAGAAGCTCAGCAAGCAGACCCTTTTCTGTCACAGAGATGAAGACGTAAGAGTCCTCACCTGTTGAATTTTTCTGCCTGTAATACAAATGCTGATGACACAGGAGTCTTGCCGGGGGTGGGGGGAGATTACCACATTTATCATGTACTGGCAGTCTCCAGGACTAGAGCAGAAAAGAAAGAAATGGATGATTTAGGAGCAGCTAGAAAAGAGCAAAAAAATTACAACCAAATGTACAGCAAAAAGAGTCGTGTGGCACCTTAAAAAAAGTAACAAATTATATTATGTCATCAGCTTTTTTTATCTAGAGGCCCTCTCATCAGATATAAAGAAATTAATGATCTTTGAATATTATATTTGAACCCATATGTTCTTCTCTGCAATAATAAAACAAACTTCAAAAAGACATGACATGGTAGCAGAAGAAGTCTGAAAGGTTTGCTGCCTTTTCCTTTTCATTCACTTAATTTAAGGCTAATGTTGCCAGGCCAGCAGTTTTTAAGAAGCCCTCTGTCAAGCTTTTCACACACCAGCTGTTTCAGGTCCTGCCTCCTCGGTTGTGCAGAATGACCTTTCATAATTGACAGAGCCCAGGATGAAGCCAGCAACTACTTTAAAAAGATGATAGCCTTCCAAACTGAGAGAGACACATGTTAGCCCTTGAAATATGAGCAGCAAGATAACTCTGTCTTATGCTACCTTTTTGCAGTGTGGAAGTAAATGTGAACCTCTTAGGTTGAAAACCTCACTTGCATCTGAGTAAACATGCATAGGGCTGGCTATATAAGAAGCATTGTCTCCCTGTATTCAGGGGTGAGTGCACGTTTTGCTGTTGAAAACTGGCCAGATGTTCTTCTTGTACTAATAAACTTGGTATTTTATCAAAGCATGATCAGAAGCTGAAAGTAATGTAGTATGTTGAGTGGGCATTTGTCATTACATTTGTCATTTGTCTGCTTTGGTCAGAAAAACTGTGGAGAAACAGAGGGAAGGATAAACATTACAGCAGTACACAATATTTGTCTGCTGCTAATTAATCAGGGTATGCTACGGGGTCACAGCCTGACCTACTGTGGGTTTTACCTGGAACACTATCACTATTCAAATGTGTGGTTAAAAATTAAGAAGTGGTTTCCAAAATGCATGTTTCAGCTAAATGTATGTCCCAGGTCTAAAATGGTTGAAAATTACTAATCTACAAATATCTAAAGAGAATAAGCACCAGATAGAGAGGGGGGATTTTTCACACAGTGCAGGTAGGCATAGTTGTTCCATCCATAACTCCTAAATAATTCAAATGATAGAATAGTGGGTAAACAATCAAATGGATTATTTCTAGTTCTAATTTTTCTATGCTATGATGTCCTGACTTCTAAATATGCTCAGGTTATTAGACACAGTAACCTAGGAAGTGTGACCTGCTATGTACAGCTTGGTATTGCAAATGGTAGAATGTATTATAAATGTATTATAAATGTATTATAAAAATCAGCTTACCAATTATTTTGAACATGTGATCATTCTAACATGCAAGCACGTGTGGAGTAAGAAATTAACGCATTGCACCGTATTGCTCCTCTTCATCTTCTTTGATATTTGAAATGGAAGCCCTCAAAATGTCAAATTCCATATATCCAGCACCCTTGTCTATCCCACAAAGCATTGTTGCATTTAGTCATTTGCATTTAGGCTGTGTTTTAATCAAGGTATGCAATGTGTTGTGGGATGCTTAACCTTATTAAGTACTGTACCAAGTAAATTATACCTTAGGGCACATTAAGATGCAAACAAGCAAAAGGATGTAATGTGAATTCATGCAGCATTGAACATTGGTAAAGGTTTTGATTTCTCATAAATTTCAGTGTACTACTTTCAAAGCACTGTAATTGATGTGAAATCCATTATTATTACTCATGTGAAATACAATTAATGTGAATTATTTAGTATTACATCACTTGTTTGTGAATTGTTATTGTTTATATTTTTATTGAATTTATATCCCACCCTTCCTCCTGAAGGAGTCAAGGAGGCCAGAGGCTTTGATAATCCTTCATCCTTAGCATTTGTACTCTGAGATACTGTACATCACACTTGTCACCTTTCTGATGAAGTTGAAGTGAACCCATGATATAGTGATTTGTCAAACCTTTAGTCACTACATGGGTGGCTAACTACGTGGGGTACCAGACAATAATTTCTGGTTGTGACCTTCCCATGCAGTGGCAAGATGCACTGTGCTTACCCCAGAGGCTTCTGTCAAAAATAAGAACAGTGGGATTGGCCAAAAACTGTTCCATTAGACGCGCAGCACAATAAAAGGAGCTGCCCCACAGGGTAGGCAGTGTCAGGAGCACATTTCCACCCCATTTCCTGCCAGTTTGTCTATGGAAAAGAATGAGGGGTTCCTGAAGTGGAGGTTGGAAGAAGATACTCTCCCTGCTCAGCTGATTGTGGATGGTCAACAGAAGGAAAATCTAGAGAAGGAAGAATATAATTTTAGGATGATGTCTTGTCTGCCTGGCTAAACATTGTGTGAACCTTAACTCAACACATCTTCTCTGAATGACATGTGGGCATAAATAAGACCAAGGCAGCTGAACTCACCTAAGGCACCACCAAGAACAGCTCTGACTCTGTCCAGTGTATTTTGACAATCTTTAAGAAGCTGTGGCATATTGAGCAAACATTTATTCATCCATGGGGTGTTTGCTCAACATGCCACAGTTAGTCGCTGGCTTCAGGGCTTGGGGGGAGGGGGATTTTGACCACAGGTGGATTGGCTGGGTCCTGTGAGTTTTTTCCTTCCTGAAAGCAATCTTCACAACCTTGGAGTGGATCCTTAGTAGGGAGGAGCATGGGAGGGGCACCTCACCCCAATCCAGCATGGAATCCCCTTAAGGGACCTTAGAGGGTGGTGCTTTCCAGAAGCTCAGCTTCAGGGCTGGTGGGCCACAGCACCCCCTACTAGTGATTGGATGAGGTCCACTGGAAGCTGTTCACACTATGGCAGACCTCAACAGTGGTTGAATAACATGGATACATGCTCAGTAGAGTTGTGGCCCAATTTAATCCAGCACCACCACAGCTTCACTGTGTCTGGGTCTTAAATCTTCCAAACTTCCTTGATATTGGTTAATATGAGCTCAGTTCTGAGAAACAAAATGTGCTATCCTGGGCACATTCAATAATGTTATGAGTCAATTTGTCTGTCTGAGATGCAGCTTATGCTGCTATTGTCCATGCTGTGTCATTTTCAGAATATCCTTTTGAAGGGAGGATAAAAATGGATACCTTTGGCCTCAGATTCCCCCCCCCCCCCCACACACACACACTCGGGCATGCTTGAGAAGTAATGAGCTCCACTCTGCAGTGCACATGACAAAACAATAATTTGAACTGGGTAAATAACACCCGTCTAAAAATAAATAATGGAGAAAGGAGATCAATCTTATATTTACAGGTGGCTAAATACATATTTGATTTACAGATCAAAATGACTTCCCTGGGTAAAAAGAAGAAATAAGCATTTAAAACTTCCTTTCATATAGACTTGTGATAAAAGAGAAAAAACTGCAAAGTATTTTTAGCAGCTATGAGACCTGAGATAAGCAAACTCCAAGACACCAGCTTGCAGCATTTTTAAATTCTGCCACTGTTATTCTATTCTAGAGTATTATAGTTTAGCTAAAGGCTCACCTCTTCTTTTTTTTTAGATTTTCTCCATGGTTTCTTCTAGCTTATGCTACATCAGAATGTTACTGATGGTTTGCATTAGCCCCCTGAAATATGCACATGTAAATGAACAGATTGACAAACAGTGGGTGAAAATGGAGGATGCAAGCATTCCTGTAGACCAGAGTTTTTCAACATTTTTGTGTCCACGTCTTCCTTGACCAACTGCATTCTTTCTGCGGCACCCCTGTGGGGCTCAGGAGCCCAGTTATGTCACCCCTTGCCTGCCAAGCTGGCAGCTTCTCACCCTTTTCGAACACCCTTGTGGAGTGTTTCCTCGACCTCCTCTCCTCTCTCCTTGGGAGTCCTCTGAGCTCCCCCCCCCCAAAGAGAAGTGACTCCTCACACTGTCCAGCGGGGCCCTGGATCCTGTCTGTCCATTCCCAACAGCAAAGGCTGGTGGACTGGCTGGCGTAGGGTCCCTCGCCCACTTGCTTACTTATTCCAATGCTGCCTCAGCTCCTGGCAACCAGCTCTCCCTGGTCAACCCCAGAGGCACCTGAGGAACCTGTAGCCAGTACTGCTGCAAGATTTTGGAAGGCAGAGACACAAGAAGGCATCAGGGGAAGGGAGGGAAGGAAAGAGGAACAGAGGCCAGTGTTGCCCGCGGCACCCCTGACCATCATTCAAGGCACTCCAGGGTGCCATGGCACACTGGTTGAAAACCACTGCTGTAGACCATGAAAACAAAATGGATCAATGCTGGAAATAAATACATTTGTTTAAGCTATCTAGGACCGCTGGAGTGTCTTTAGTGCAAAATTTGTTACTCTGTGTGTGTGTGTGTGTGTGTGTGTGTGTGTGTGTGTGTGTGTGTGTGTATATATATATATATATATATATATATATATATATATATATGCTTTCGTAGATTTTCACGGGTACAGGAATGCAGGTTTTGGTGTCCTCGGGTGTCTTCCCGTGTAAAAGTTGGGGTGTCTAGGCGACGTTTCGACGAGGTCTCACTCGTCATCTTCAGGCTGGTGCTTTCGGCTTCTTGTTACTGGAACAGAGCAGGATCTCAGTGTTTGAGTTCCTATAAATACTGTTGAGGGGGTGTGGTGTATAGCCTCCAATGTTCTGGGCAGAGAGGAAGTTCCCAGGCTAGTGTGCCTTTTCTTCTTTTGTTCCTTAATTACTTGAGGGATATCCTGAGTGATTTCTTGAGTGATATCCTGAGTACCACTTAGGTGGGTCATTAGGTGTGGATTAGTTGCTAAAGTCTTTGTGTCTTGACCTCTTGAACTTTGTGAAGAGTTTTTCTGAGAAGATGGCTGTACTGCACTTAGTTGTGCTCTGGCTTGGCTTCGTGTATAGGGGCGAGCTGTGGTTTTGTGGCTTGTGTCAGCCAGATCTGTGTAGGGATTGCAGGGGTGTGCAGCCTACACCCCAAAATACAATTCACTATGGAAATAGAAGCCAACAACCAACTTCCCTTCCTTGACGTCCTAATCTACAAAAAACCGGATGGCTCCCTAGGACACACTATCTACCGGAAAAAAACACACACCAACCGCTACTTACATGCACAATCACACCACCACCCTGCACAAATAAACTCCGTAGCCAAGACTCTCATCTCCAGAACCAAACGCCTGGCTGACAAAGACCACTTGACAACTGAGTTACAGAATCTCTCAAATGTGTTAATTGCCAATGGATACCAGCAAAACAGGGTTACGAAGCTAATCCAAAAAGAAACACCCCCCAAAAACCAAGACACAGAAGAAAACAATGGCATGGCCCTCCTTCCTTATATCAAGGGCACTACAGATAAAATTAGCAAAATCCTCCATAAACACAATATCAAAACAGCCTTTTGCACCAACCAAAAAATAGCCAATATCCTCAGAAACCCCAAGGATAAAATCCAGTTGGAAAACCAAGGGGTCTATGAAATACCCTGCAAAGTCTGCCCAGCCACGTACATTGGACAAACAAACAGACGAATAAATGCACGTATCGCAGAACACAAGAATGCCGTCAAAAAAGAAGAAAAAACTTCCTCTCTTTTCCAACACATGAAAGAAACAGGACACGAAATTAATTTTGCAGACTCCAAATTGCTCTTTAACATGGAACATCACCACAAGAGAATAATCATGGAAGCCATCGAGATAGAGAAACACCCTCACAACATGAACAAGCGTGACGACACATCCCGCTTGCCAGACATCTGGAAATTAGCCCTCCCCACAAAAACTGACACCAGATCCAGAGGCACACAGAACGCCATCACCAATCAACCACACCAGACCCAAACCCAGACCCTCTCCACAGATAAATTACAGACACCATCCAGCAGCCAAACCATGGAGGCACCTCCGGATGCTGCACCCCCCTGCAATCCCTACACAGATCTGGCTGACACAAGCCACAAAACCACAGCTCGCCCCTATACACGAAGCCAAGCCAGAGCACAACTAAGTGCAGTACAGCCATCTTCTCAGAAAAACTCTTCACAAAGTTCAAGAGGTCAAGACACAAAGACTTTAGCAACTAATCCACACCTAATGACCCACCTAAGTGGTACTCAGGATATCACTCAAGAAATCACTCAGGATATCCCTCAAGTAATTAAGGAACAAAAGAAGAAAAGGCACACTAGCCTGGGAACTTCCTCTCTGCCCAGAACATTGGAGGCTATACACCACACCCCCTCAACAGTATTTATAGGAACTCAAACACTGAGATCCTGCTCTGTTCCAGTAACAAGAAGCCGAAAGCACCAGCCTGAAGATGACGAGTGAGACCTCGTCGAAACGTCGCCTAGACACCCCAACTTTTACACGGGAAGACACCCGAGGACACCAAAACCTGCATATATATATATAATATACACACACACTCACACATGCATAAGATTTGCAGTGCTTTAGTTTTAGAAACAAAGTAGATCAGACTGGATATGAGTTTATTTAATGGCAACATTGCAGCCTGGTTGTATTTATGTGTTATACACCATTCCAATCTCCAAGTGGTGTGAAATTCAAGGGGTTCCAGGCGCCTTTATGATATATGGTAGATTTACACATATATACGATGGAGGGGTTCACAGCATTAACACCCTATTCCAGGAATTTGTATCCTTGCTTAGATTTTAACATTTACTGGATCCACGAATTAATAGGGTCTCGGTATGTAGCCTAGCCCCACCGTAAAAAAACTCATATGTTTCATTTACTGTTTCATGCCTAGGTCTGAGCTGTTAGTACTCTTTCTGCCTATCTAATCACACAGTACTGAACTCTCTCTCTCTCTCTCTCTCTCTCTCTCTCTCTCTCTCTCTCACACACACACACACACACACACACACACACACACACGTCATGGGAGCAGCCTTCCCCCCCCTGTATGTTTATTTTAGTATTTTGACCATCTGAAATGTGTTCTTTTCTTCTACATTTAAAAAAACTGTTAGTGTTCATTTAGAGCAAGTAAGTTGACATTGCAGCTTTGTGAGAGATAGGCACTTTTTTAGTTCTAGGAAGTAAAGCAGTAGTTACTACAGGAGAATGTAGACTCAGCAGAACTATAAGCAAGTGCTATTAGCAGAATTTATTGACAGCTCAAAACTGTATCATATATGGCATGAACTGTGTTAATAGACAATGAAATACAAGTCTTCTGAGCCCTTCTAAGAGTTCAAATGATCCCTGGGCTAGTTGCACTGCCTATAGAATTAATGGGAATGAAGTGTGATGTCTTACAAAATACTCAGTATTCAGTTTTATTTGCTACAGATAAAAATATGTGGTGCAGAATAATTTCTAAAGCAGATTTATGCAGGCGTACTTTATAACTTTTGTTAAATTTTACAGGTACTCTTGTAGGGGCTTCATTTCTATAACCTACTTTGCAGCATCTTTTTATCATTTCAGTTTTAGATGAACTAAGTCAGGGGTCAGCAACCTAAGACCCATGGGCCGGAAGCGGCCTGCGGAGGTCATTTGACCGGCCCACGAGCCACACCCAAACTGAGTTGCCCGCTCGCACGCTGTGCTAAACTGGCACAGCACGATGCAGGGACTTGCTTCCATGGTGCCGAAAATCGCCCCTGCGCATGCACAGATGTTGGAAATCACAAGCTTGCACACCCACACAAGTGCACAATCCAGCCCATGGAGGGATCCCCACGGGGCCAAACCGGCCCAGGCAAGATAAACCTTGCTGACCCCTGAACTAAGTCTAAGGAGACAAAACTGTTCAAAACTTATTTGCCTCTAATGCTTGTAGGAGACTCTACTATTTTTAATTGTATTTCTTTTTAATTGATTGAAATATTTGAAATTTGTTCCTGAGTTGTGCACTGCCTAAATATCCACAATTCCATAGAATTATAACATTTGAATGGGATGTCAAATTGATTTGTTTAACATCACCATGAAAAAAGGATGATAACTCATGTAGCTCACCAATTTAGTCCATTATTCCTAAAGTACATCTTCAAAGATCTGTATTAAATAGCCTATCCACTGCAGTAACAAGAAGTATGAAATATGCAAGTATGAGGCTACTACAGTGGTCTTTCCATCACAGCCTTTGACTTCTGCCTTCCACTTTAAAACACCTGTTACTTTTGCAGAAGGAGTTAGCTGTTCTAGAGCCCAAAGCTAAGTTTTTCAGAGAGCTTCTTATTAACTTCACTGCAGTTTGGTTCATGCTTATGAAATATTCAGATAAGGAAATTGAAAACAAAGTTAATTAATTCTGCAAATACTCCTTACTACGCAAGTATGCTGAAGGCACATGATATATGTATTCTCCACCATTTCAGTACAGGGGACATTTTTCAGTTACTACAATGCCATTTGCTTATCACATCTTTAATGTGCCAGTATGCCTCAATTAAAGAGAAAACATATCTTAATGAAACATACAAGCCAATAATTGATAATATGGAAGGGCATACAGTGGACAAAAAAGAGAAACAAGTTATTTTAAAAACATCTTCCTGTCTTTGCACTGTGACAGTGTCCATAGGTGTAAGGCTGTCCCTCCACTGGTATAGTATTTGAATGGAATCTATTCATATACAATTTAACGTTTGTAGGATTAAATTGCGCAGTCAAGTGAGCCGGTTTGGCTTACTTGCATAGAACTTGGAATCTCTGTGATGCAACGGGTCAGTTCATATGGCTGTTAACCAGGTTGGTGGTTCGAGCCCACCCAGGGACAGCTGTGGGCAGGATTCATGCATTGCAGGGGATTGGACTAGATGACACTCAAGATCCCTTCCAACTCTATGGTTCATGTGGATAAACCCTGTTCAAAAACTATACCCATGTGTGGGTGACTTGAGTGGTGAAAGTGGCGATGGGCATCTCCAATGGGCTCCCTCACTACAAATGGGAAAAGTTAGGGTAGAGTGGTTTGGTTTATAAGACAATGTTATATATTCATTTTGCTAGCTCTTGTTTCACAATAAGCTGGTAGAACAAAGAATCAGAAGTTCTGTCTTCTTCTCCTACCCATCGGAAGGTATCCATGGGGTCATACTTGGGCTCAATTTCCAAAGCATTGCCAATGGCTTGGCAGTGGTGTTTTGCTGCTCTCTTAGCCCAGCCCACTGCTGTGATCTTACAGCAACCCTTCAAGCAATCATGTAGGGTTGACTTAGGCTTTTGTGGGGAAGCATCACTTTGGCTTAAGCCAACTAGAGTCCATTGTCATCTTGGAAGCAGAGATCAACAAAGCTTAGCAGAGAAAGGGAAACTGTAGGGCAGATGTTTGTTGACTTACTGCTGAATATTATGTGCATATATCATGGTCCTCTTACCAGGTTCAGGAGCAGATAATGTGATCTGTTACCCACAATAGAGGTGTGTCAATCCACAAGAAGGTATTATTTTATTTAAAAGTTAAAATCTGGACATGTTTTTAACCTATGGAAACTTCCTCATTGGATTATATTCTCCCCATACTGCTCCAAACAACAGAATTGTATGGCACCTTAAATTATGCCTTAAGCCTTTAGTTCTTACATTGACATAAGATTCTGTGTTGTTTTTGAACAAATAGTAAAGCTGTTATGTTTTCGTTATTTGACTCATTGCTTGGGTAACCTTGGGTCTATAGTCCAAGCATGGAAGTTACAATATTAGGAAAAGCTTTGTTGTCTTAATTGAATGATGAAATCTGCATCAATTTGCAAATACATGGCACTTCTTACGTTCTTAAGTGATAGATGCAAATTACACCTTTTATATTCTAGCCTTTCTATCCATCACTGCCACTGACTGATGTGCTACCCTTAGTACATTGCCATGTTCTTGATAGTTGGTATTTCTCTTTTTATTATGAGGATGCCAATACCTGGTTGTGTTGCTTGGTTCCTCAAGGTACTTACAGATCTTCAGATGAAAGACAGTGCTTGTAGAAAGGATCATTGTTCCATTATGAATCTTCACTTGATACCTCTTGAGGATGATGAGTTGCTCAGGCATACCCACATAGGCATGTTGCTTGATATTACATTAATCCCATTCGTTCCATTCGTAGCCAACATGCTCTTGTGTTTCTCTTTGCCTTTTCTTTGTCCTCGGATATTGTTGAAGACCCATTAACCTAGAAAATTCAAAAAAGACACAGCTTATTGAAAACTGTTATTCAAAGATTAACAATGTTCAGTCAAAGCATTCTCTTACCATGTAAAGACATTGGCAACAGAATATGTTTAAATGGCTTTTCATTACATGCAAGTGTAAGCCTCAAGAGCACAGGCAATTTGGAATTTAAAATTGAAAACTTGTTGCAGTGGTAATTACATTTAAAGACAATGGATGCAGAGGATATGTTTTGGTACTTACTTGGATTATACACACTTCCCTGCCACATTGTTATGCCCTTGTTGAAAGTGCTGTCTCTCACAGATAATATTTGGCAAAAATTATGACAGATTTTGGCAAACTGATTCACTTCCAGAGGTGTAACTATATCCTAGATGTGTGTTCTTATATGGGTGCAAATTTATCTAAACCATATTTGTGATCATGTCAAACATATCAGATTTAACAATCTGAATTAAAAACATATAGTAATATAAACTTCTATAAATATTAGAAGGGTAGAAAAAAGCTTCAATTTTATCACATACTTTAAAGCAGCTGGACAGCTGAAACTGAAATAAGATTCACAATCTTGAAATACTTTCATTTTATTTTAATTAAGGTTTCTATCCAGTCCCTCATCATTGCCTCTGAAAATCTTAACACCTGTGCAACTCTGTATTGGGAGAGGTGTTCCTGAGCTCCAATTTTTTAAGCAACACTTTGAATTGGATCATGTAACATATACGTAGTTAGTACAGATCTCATAGAATCAAAGTAAATAAAATAAGCTGATCTACTTAACAATCTGGCAGTAACATTCTGCACTAACCGTAGTTTTTGAACCATATTCAAGGGAATTCCATGTTGAAAGTGTTACAGAGTTTCATAATCCAAACGGGAGATTACCAGAAGATGGATCTCTGTGGCCAGCAGTGACCAGGAATGCCATAGCTGGTGAACTAGCTAAACATCATAATAAGCGCTCCATGGCACTGACACTACCTGATAATACTGTAAGCTATTCAACTGCCCAAGTCACCGAATTAAATTGAATTGCAGAAGCTCCAATATACACAATATTTGTTCTACTAACTTATGGAATTAATTGTTGAAAGATGTGACTTTTAGTCAAGGTTCTTTAAATCATTAGACAAATATTGGGATGATTGTTGCCTTTGTGCCATGTTTGTGAGCTGCTTTGGAGCACCTGGTTGTCATGTCAAAGATGGTTCTGCATGAAATGAAATGATCCAGCAAGGCAATTCTTATGTCCTCATGGTTATACTACCACACACCAATAATGAACAAAAAAATCCACTCTAAAAGCGACAAAATTATGCAGACAAAATCATGAAGCTCGACCTACCTTATGTTGCTGAAAAGACAAATAATGGGCGATGCTCTTATTTATTTTATTTAAAAATATTTTTCTGCCACTCTTCATCCAAAATCTCACAGTTTTCCCAGGTGCAGTCCAAAGTTGCTTGTTCAGAAAGTTGTTGTTTGTCAAGAATCAGCAAGGAGTTCTTAACTATATTGGAGAGATAATTTTATTTTTCAGCTGGTCAAGTTTCAAGCAACACAAGCCTTTGGAAAACAATACATTTGGTTTCATTCTAATCTTATATTTAGCAGAAGCAAATCTAAAATTAATGGACTTGGGTTTTACTTTTTTTAATAGTGTGGTTGTTTACGAACTTGCTTGGTATTTGACATATGATGAATAAAATTCCTCAATCAGTGAATTTACATTGAAATTACCCCCTTCCTTTCCCTTTTGAAATTACTGCCTTACTTTCCCATGTGGATTTATTTTTATATCCCATTCACATTAGGATGTTGAAAAGGCTGCAAGGAGCTTTTAATGTGCTTAGCTGCCTCTCTGCTCTTATTATGTTTGATCAGTAAAGAGCAATCATGGAATTAAAAATGGGAGAGGAAGCTGTATGCAAGATTTCAGAAGCCCCAGGGAGCAAGTTTATAGCTTTCTAAGAAGCAGATTCTCACACTTACACTGAAATAACTCTATTGAAAGCAGTGTATTTTCACTACTTTTTTTTAAAGAAATGGGTTGATAAATTAGTCTTGTCAATTAAGTTTTTCTTTGACGTCTAAGATTGCCACACAGTTTCATCTTAAATGAGACTGCTAAATATATAGCTATTTGAATCTGACTTTCATCTGCTTTTATTGGCTCTTGTCTTCCAGGACCTTGGGCCTCTAGAAACAACAGCATAGATAGCGGGGAGGCAGAGGTCGGACGGAGGGTCACTCAGGAAGTACCACAAGGAGTATTCTGGCGGTCACAAATCCATATCACACAGCCACAATTCCTGAAATTCAATATCTCGTTAGGGAAGGATGCCCTTTTTGCTGTATACATAAGAAGAGGACTGCCACCTTCACATGTACAGGTATTGTATGAAGATGTTTCATGGGGGGAAGTGTTAGTGATTATTTTAATTCTTCGGTGGGATTATGTTCTAGGATCTGGAGATACAGAGTTTCTGAAAGAATTTTGTGAGTTTCCCTGCCTCCACTTCACCTTATTGGCTGCTACTGTAGGAGTGAGGAAATTCAGCAGTACCCACCAAGTTGTTTTGTATTACTAGACTTTGCTGTGAATGGAGAAGAAAGAGAATGTACAGAAGTGCTGTTTTCTGCAAAACCTTTGCATTTCCCATAACATTTCTTGTCAGAGTGAGCTTCTGCAGAACATATGGAATATTATCTGTGTCCTAGGTTGCCTTGCTGTGTGTTAATTTGTAGTAGCATTTTTATGGATGCAGCTCTTCTACATTTTCATCATTTGGGATGTTCTTAGTTTGAAGAGAGAATTACCAGGTGAAAATTCAGTTCCATCTCCTTAACATAGCTCAAACACAGCAGATCCATAAGGCACATTCTATCCTGGGATTTTACTTTATTGTTGTCTTGAATAAGTTTTTAAATCCACAAATCTTGGCTTAAGCTTTCTCCTGAGTGAGCTTTTTCCCTGCAGGAGCCTACAGCTCAAGCATTCCCCAGACAAAAGCTTCAATTCTTCTTTTATCCTGGCTTGAGTTAACAATATTCACCTATTTCAATAACCAAAAATTATGCACTAACTTTCTGCACAGCTATAAAGCTTGACAATAGGGTAACTCAACTGAGCAGGATCCATCGATTGCTTAATGTGATTCTAGAAACAAACAGTCAGCCTGTTCCATATCAAAATGAAAGCAGCAATAAAAGCCCCCCCCCTTTACATCTCACTAGATTAATAGAAATAATCTGAATTTGACATTGGATGTTGCCCTAAAGTTAAAATTGAAAACACCATGTTCCTTCAGTTTAAAAATGTGATCTGTGAAAAGAGCATAAAACTTCACTTGACAGTTCATCACTGATGAGTGCTGATATGCCAAAGCAAGTCGAATCCTTTGTGGGAACAAGTCAATAATCAGAAAATTAGGTACATGATTAACCTGAGACTATGAAGACTCAGATCCTGTCTGAGAGCTCCAATGAGATTGAAACTTCTCTGTATTACTGTTTAGCAAATATTCCAAGAGCCTAGTTTAGTCAGTCAAACTGATGGAGCTGTATACTTGTTCAGAATATGTTTTGCAATTCTGTGGATAGGGAGTAGTGTTTCAGAGGGACAGCAAAATTCCATAAATGTTGGCTTGCAATGCTTGTGAGCTTAACATAAAAGAATGCAGTGCTATCTCAGGCAAATTGGTTTCTATCATGTGGCAAATTATAAAATATTTGCCAAACGTTTTGCCTCCCCCCCCCCCCCCGCAAGTGAAGGGGCTGTCAGGAGGAGTGAGAGTTCCTATAATAATGTTTAGTGGTAAGCTGTAGGTACAATATTATTCAGCTGAGTGTCATTAGCGGCTGAGTTGCTAAGGACCGGGTGGCAAGTTTGTGCTGAATTCCAAACTGACATTTCCCAGTGCATTTTAGACTGTGGGATATGTTGGTGAGACGTCCGTAGGATATGTTGGTGAGAAAGAGTTTTTATAGTAAGTTTTGCTAAACTTTCTTACAAGGTAACCACACTAAAAAGTTAAAAATTGTTTATTTGTCATTATAGAAAGAAACAGTATGAGGTGCCCTGAGGTAATTTTCCTGTGAACATTTGCATGATAGTACAGGGAGTAGAAATAGCAAGGGAGAAAAAGGGAGGTAGTGAAAGGGAAGGAATCCGTTGACTAAGAGAAAGCTCTAGATAATACTTACCCTTTAGAGACACTTCAGAGATTCAAAGAACACAGCAAAAGAAGAGAGATCACAATGCTCTTCCTTTTTTACTTTTGGTGTTGCATGGGACTTGCAGTATCTCCATGGGAAAACTTCTTTTGCTTCTTCTTTGAAGGTTCAAACTACTTCTTAGGAACTTGCCTTGCCTGAATATGCTTCACTCATTGTATTCTTTTGTAATTAGCATTTCATGCTTCAAAAACACAAATAACAACAGAACCCATTAAATGCAGCATGAAGGCATACATTCCAAGAAGTGGGGGAAATGCAAAACTGAATAATTCCAAGATGCAACACTCAACACTTCATAGGAGCATGAAGGACAACTTCACCTCAAAACCAAGGAAGCACTGCATCCAATTGCATTTTCTTCTGTTATATCAACAGCTTCTCTGTGAGGAGCAGGATAGACAAGATTGCAAATAAAAGGCTGGTGAAGAGAAAAATTCTTTGTAACAAGCCTATGCCTGATGTTGGGGAGGGCGGGAGGTGAGGAAGCTGGATGGTTTAGAAGTGGGAGGAAAAAAGGAAGTAGAACAGTTCAGCCTGATGTTCACCTGAAAGGAAGTGGCATGGCTATATTTTTGTTTGAAAAAGAAGTGGGATGTCAACCCATCCTATCCAGCCTTACTTTGAATTGTTATAACAATTTGGAGTTATTTTTTTAAAAAAATACAAATCTTGCACAAAGCATAGGAAGGGGCTTTTTATTGGTTTACAGGAGCTAGGTTTGTTATAACAGGAGTAGGGAGATCTGTGGTGCTCCAGATGTTGGGATCAGATAGAATCATAGAGTTGGAGGGGACCATGAGGATCATCTCATGGTCCAACCTCCTGCAATGCAGGAATATGCAGCTGTCCCATACGGGGATCGAACCTGCAGCCTTTGGTTATCAGCACCAACTGAGCTATCCAGGCTAAATTTGTTAGACTTAGCTTCTTATCAGCCTAAGCCAGCATAGGCAATGCTCAAGGGTGATGGGAGCTGTAGTCCAAGAACACCTGAAGGGCCACAGGTTCCATAGCTGCTTTACAATAACTCTTAACATTTTTGTTTCTATACGGTGGCTCTTTATGTTTACAGATCCATTCTTTCCTAAGAAATATAGTTCTTTTGAGATGTCTAGAATGGTCAGTGCTCAACATTTTCAAAGACCTCTTTGCTGCGTAGGTAGATTCTGCAGCATTTCTTCCTGATTAGCAGAAATGCTGTCACTGTCTTTCATTACGTGGCCCCCATCTTACACTTTTATCTGTCTATACATGGCTTTAGGGAGAATGTGACAGGATTTTTGTCTGGGGCTGGTTTGCTCTAACAGTAAAATATTCTTTGATTTAATTAGTTAGCTATAATTCGTGCAGCACCTCAAATGACAAAAAGTAGCTCATCCCTTCTTCCCCACCCCCATTTTGTAGTATCATCATAATACTTCTGTGTAAAGAACCATATAGAAATTCAAAACATTGCCAGTTATCATAGGATACATTAAAGGAATTTTCTTTGTACTCAGCAAACTGCTCACATGACAGTGTAATGTTGTTAAGAGGTAACTTAAGTAAGATTACAGGTCAGGTTCTGCAAGTATTGATTGGTCCAAAACTTTATTTATTACTGGTATTATTTAATTTATTACTAGTGTCATGAAAGCCGAGGTTTTCCCTTTTTGTTTGAGTAAACTGCTCTGATGAACAACTAAACATGGAATAGAGACAACAAAATATACAAGACACTCTGCAAGCATGTTACCTTTCCCCAGGGCTCTGTTGTATACATAAATTAAACAGGCATTTTCAGTGGGTCAACTCGAATGGCGTATCTGTTTAACAATAGTGTTGCACTTCTAGTTGTGGAATGAGACCAGGTCCCTGCAGCTACAGCCAATTCAAACCATTTTAGCTCCTCAGTGTGCTGTTCCTCTTCGATCCTACCAACTGCTGAGCCTGCCTGCTGTCTGAGATAGAATCAGTATCAGACGCAGGGGAGGCAGAAGAGTCTGCCAACACAATCCAAGCAGAGCAGCATGTTGCCAGTGAGAAATGTCAGCTTTTATTGCTACACTGTTCTGTGTTGACCCTCAGTGAGCAAACCTTCCAAAGAGCAATAAACTTTGTTTTTCCAAGGGTGTTATCCCAATCAGGATATTTTCCAAAAGGCTAATGACTGTGTCTTTAACCTCTCCTTCCTCCCCAACCTCCTCTTGACAGCTAGGTTTAAATAACATTTGTCAAAGATGCTAGACTGAGGGACTGATAAAAAGCCTTTGTGCTTTTTATTTTTCATACCAATGTATATGTTGGATTCAACCTTTTAGTTCTACTGTGCTCTCCTAAGACATAGTTGTAACTGAAGTGATAAACCTGTGACTTGGCTGTTTCATTTCAGGTGGTAGGTGGGAATTCACATGATTGCATGCTCCTTCATAAACCATCACCACCATCAGAAATTCTGCATAGGCAGTTTCTTATGTGAATAGATTTTTGTATGGAGGAGCACTCAGTCTGGACTGAAGTAGTCCAGCATACACCTAGAGTTATAATTTCAGTGGTAACTAAGCTTAAGAATATTAGCCAGATTTACATTTGGATCACTAGTGGGTCCTCTATTTCTACGAGCAAAGCACCAGGCACATGTTTGGCATCTGGAAGAAAACCTCTGAGAACCTTTTCATTTTGTTACTGAAAGCAGTTCCACAATTCTAGAGGAGGGTGACCCTCATTTTTTGGAAAATAAATACTTTACTAAATAAAGATTTAAGAATCATTTAGCAAAACTCACTTTGCAATACAATGGTTAGTTTTCATAATGGAGGCATATTAAAGATTCAAGGCAAGCATCTTCCAAATGACTCATCCTTTTATAAGAAATCTATTTGGTTTGTGCATGCCAGTGTTAGGGGACACATAGTTATGGTAACTTAATATTGAGTGCATACATCTTTCTTTCAGACACATCCATCTATCTCTATCAGCAGCTAGAGAGATAAATGTTCCTGAAACAAGACACATTTTCATTGGGAACTATTACAATATTTGATATGTTTGTGTATAAATCGTAAGACTGTATCCATAAAAGGGCTTTAAAGGCTATCAGGCTGCCATATACTCTAAAATTCTCACACATTGATGATAAAGAAGTCTGTACCAATCTATGTGGAATTATGTCCAAGATGAGGGAACAGGTTTTGTTCAATTAAGTTCAGAGCATTATACATCTCATTTAGGACATACTCCATTCCTCAAACAATTTGGGTTGGATGTTATCATCAGCCTACAATTATTGGTGACCAGATATTTCTGCTTGCTTCTAGTTTTATTAGTTTCATATTAATACAGTTTATTCAAATGAAGGTACCTTTATTTGATGTCGACTATTGGTACAGACGTGTTTCATATGAGATCCTAAGCAATTGGTCTCCATTAGAATTCCTGTTGATGTGCCCAACAATGGGTTATATAGCTGCTTTGTAGTACTCTTGATTCGGGTAGGTAGCAGTCAAAATAAATTTAAAAATTGCCCAGTAGCACCTTAGAGACCAACTAAGTTTGTTCTGGAAGGTGCTACCGGACAATTTTTTTAATTTATTACAATACTCTTGTGAGCTAAATGGTTGAGGGCTAGTGTCCAGTGCTAAATTTGACCTGAGGCAATGCTATTTCTCAGCTACCCAGCTTATCAGGATACCATGCAGGATAAGCTAGTTGATACCACCACACCAGCATAGAAATGTCTCAGCGATGATGCAGGAATGCTAACCATTAGGAAAGGGTTAAAAAATAAAACTGCCAATATAATAATGCTGTTATGCAAATCTATGTTGTGAACGCACTTGGAATACTGCATACAGTTCTGAATACTGCATACAGTTCTGATTACGTAAACTTCGGGATGTGTGCACGGCAAACCCGGAAGTATTTTACCGGGTTTCGCCGTGTGCGCGTGTGCAGAAGTGGTCCTCAGGTTGCAGAAACCTCAGGATTTGACCGGACCTCTGGAACGGATCCCGTCCGCAACCAGAGTACCACTGCATTCTGTTGGAAGCCACCCAGAATGGCTGGGGCAACCCAGGCAGATGGGTGGGATACAAGAAATAAGAATATGAATACCACCAATTTAAATTTATAATGAAATGCCTTTCCTTGATCTTCTATCCAATAGTATGATTTCATGGAGCGTTTGGATGGGAAAGAGAAATGGAGTGTGGTGGAATCTCCACGAGAGCGCCGGAGCATCCAGACTCTCGTCCAGAATGAAGCTGTATTTGTTCAGTACTTGGATGTGGGGTCCTGGCACCTTGCCTTTTACAATGATGGAAAGGATAAAGAAGTCGTGTCTTTCAATACTGTTATTTTGGGTATGTATGCCTTGGCTGTGGCCTCTGCGATTGGTTGGCTGTAAGATGTGGAAAAGATGTTCAGGGTGCAATTTTAAACAAATTTACTTTATTGAATTCAGTATAGTCAGGGACTGCATGATTTTAATAAATACAAATTTAGCAATCATGCTTGAATCTAAGGGGGGAAAGACAGACCTGCCTCAGATATTACACAATGTGACAATGACCAAATAAATTATTAATGCTTTTTCTTTGTGTTATAGTTTACAGTGTCTGATAAGAAAAAATTGTAGAACTTCCTTTTTTGAGGGGTGTGATGGTGGGTGTGGGAGGGTTATTGGGTTGTTCTTGTTTTATGTTGAATATGTATTTTGTGTTTTTATATTGTGATTTTATCCTGTGAATTGCCCTGAGACCTGTGCGTATAGGACAGTATACAAATTTAATAAATAACAACAACAACAATAATAATAATAATAAATTGCACTAAGGCCCGTCTTACCTGCTACTTGGCAGGAAGCTGTGGGTGGGGCCTAATGCAGCCAGGCAGGGCTCCTCCTCTGGTTCCAGCATGACAGTGGGAGTAACTTCCTTTTCAGTCAGCCCTACTGACCACAGGGGTTGTGGGCTTTTCAACCAATCACATGCAAGTTGGGGGGCCTGCGGTTTTGGAGCAGACCAGAGGGAAAACATTTGTCCTCCAGTTTGTTTGCACTAAGGATAGTCTTTAATATATAGTACAATATACATAATGTTTAAAATCAACAAAATTAGATGGAAATTCTCTGTAGAAATTTGAAGAAATGTTGCTATCAAGAAAGATCGTTTGGGCTTTCCTGGCAGTATAAATTTTCCCAGAAACAGGAAATAGCCAAGAAGTAGGTTGTAATAACAGAATATGCATATGTGTACATACAAACACATTTTGACTGTTGGCATCTGTCTGTCTCAAGAGACAATGGAGTGTGCCTCTGGGGGTGAAGCCAAACTGCTGCAGACTGCTGTGGCTGCATACATTGGTAACTCGTAACTGCTGCCTTCCACGCTGTTTTTACTGCCTTAGTAAGCATCAGAATAACCTCTCTGGGATGCAAGGCTGGGTAGTGCATATAGAGGCCCTGGGCTGCCCATGCAACAAGACCCTGCTTCTTAGCCTTCTGATGTGGTTTAAAGGAAAGCAGAGCAATGCATTTGTCTTCACTGCAGGAATTGCCAGAAGGAGGCAAGTAAGATGCCATCCTACTGTCATGGACACTTCACTCCGGTTTGTGTAGGCTTTACTCCTTAGCCCTTTCTTCTCCCGAATATGTCCTGCAAGGCAGTGGGTACAGATTTTTCTTCTAGTTTTCCTCCCGAAGACTTTCTCACAAATTAGTATGGCTGCAATGCAACAGAGGTTTGGTTTTCCTTCTCTTAGATGGGCCACCTTCCCAGTTTGATGAGCCCCATCTGGCCCTCATTTCCCTCTACAGCACATGTAGTGACTGCCTTCTTGACTGTTGGACCCACTGTTGGTCTCATCCACTCAGTCCACTGAAGCTTGTATTTGCATGCAGGGGAAGTCCCAAACTCATGGAGGGTTTAAGACCCATGGGCTACCCTCACCTGGTTTAGCCATCCAGTCAAAGCCAGTCCTGGGGTGGGTCCACTGTCACATGCTGACAGCTTCTAGAAGCCACAGGTGAGAGCTGAATGCAGGATGGGGAGTAAAGGTAGACAAACTACTCCAGAGGGAGCATGATGTGTCCAACACCAGAGGTGCTACAGCTCCACTAAGATCCCATACACCCCATGCAAACACATAATTGAGATATATACAGTATACACCTTGCCACAATAGACACAGATGCCCAACATGCCAAAGATATCCTAGTAATGCATGTTCGGTAGCTTGCTACATTTTCGTCTATATAGCTTGGTCTGAAAGTGTTGCTAGAAATGAAGTACAGTTTATGAGAAAGTCGAAGGTAATAGGTGTAATAGTTAGGTACAAGTCTTGATGGTGCAATGATAGTAATTGGCCTGAAATGTGAAGAAAAGAACAGTCTTTTATTCAGTTCAGAGGTTCTTTGACACATATCTATTATGAGAACTTTCAGCATCGAGATAGATTGAGAGGTCTGAAATCTCGACCCAGATGAAATAGAAGAAAAAATGCCAATGTCAACCAGATATCCTCATACTAAATACACAGACGATCTGAATATATAGGAATATTATTCAATGCATGAGAGAACTAGAAAATGTTTACAGCCAGTTTATATAATTCCTATCAAGTACTGTAAATAATGTTCAAAAATGCTGATGATTATTATTGGCAATGCCCTTTTTACTACATGGTTTATTTTTTGTCTTACTACATGGTTTTTGGTTTACTATATGGTTTGCTTTTTGTCATTTCAATTGGTATATAATTTCAGAAGATTGAACAATAGCAGTAGTACTTTTTTTTTGCTCTTTATATTTTACAGAAGTATATAAATTATTTGTGTCTGTAAACACACACAGGCATAAGTTCATAAAGTACATTGCACTTTTATTCAGCCCTATTCAGTTATGATCCACACAATTGTAACCATGTGGACAGGGAGACTCAACACTTTTGCTCTGTTGCAGACCCTGCTCCCCACACCAGCCTCAAATTAGGAAAATACTTATAGCTGGGAAGCCTGCCATACAGATTTGGAACCCTGATAATATAGTAGCTGATTTTGTATTCCATTGCTATTTTTTTGGCCGGACATTTTCTATCAGAGTACTAGGAAGCAAACTGAATTCTGGAATTTCTGTAGAGTCTCCCAACAGTACCTCCTTATGGGTTTTTCCCCTAAATATTTTCAGTACTTCTACAAATCTTGTCCCTGCTATTTTGGCTGCATAAACAGCAGCACTCACAGTCTAAATATAAGAAATACAAGGAATGACACGAAGGGTGAAATGAATAGCTTTTGGAAAAGTGAAAAGTATTGCCAGAGGCAGTAATCTAAAATATGACCTCATATTAAGATGAGATACAAAATACTCTCAGCAATAACTCTTATGTAGTATGTAGCTGCAATTCCCATTGAATTTCTTCAGACTTTTTTCTGAATAGACATGATAAGATTCCATTGTTAAAAGAAGGGTTGTACTTTCAGCGTTTTCTAAATGTATAACTTTTTAAATTGCAGATTTTCGCTGTTAAATTTATGCACTAATAATTTACATGTGACAGAATTATGGTTATTGTGTTATAAGTTTGAAAGTAATTGATTAATAGGGTGGATAAAAACAAAAGTAGCTGTAAAATCAAGCTTTCAAACATGGAGGTCCTTTACATATGCTTTCCTACATTTATGCAAATGAAGAACATTTTCACATGAAATACAGCAATAATAACACAATTTCTATATTGAGATTGATGCAGTATTATGCTTGTGCTTCCAGTATCTCAAACATAAGTATAATACGTTAAGCTGTGGAAAACAGGTTGAAAAATTGCCACATTAGCATGCTTTGTGCATGCAAATCTATTGTCAAGGTACAGCAATTACCACACACAAAAGCTACATACAGTAACAAAAACCACATCTTATATAGGAACCTCCCTTCTGACTCATAATATACGATTGCAGTCGGTTACCAAAGTTACAATGACTCGTTCTAATCATTAGCGCAAGAGACCCCTGGCTGTGACTGTGTAATTTGGACTCATTATATGACAGAAGGGACCTCTCTGCTTCTTCTTTTCCTCATATGGAAAATAGGTCTGTTTAATGCCTACAAGTGCAATATAATAGGTTTTTTCCATGTAGCGGAAACACCAGCTTTGCCAAAGAAAAAGAAAATGGAAAAAGTTTACAGAAACCACCTGTTAAACACAGTCTTTGTGATTCAAGAATCCTTAAGAGATATACTTCTTAGAAGTGTTAACATTTTTGTCTTTCTTCAGGTAACTTCTGATTATGGAGTTCAGTTGTTGTACATTGTGTGTGACCATTAAAAAATAACATCACCATAGACTAAAAAGGGAGCGGCTAACACATTAATTGCACCTGTCTTTCAGATTCTGTGCAGGACTGTCCACGTAATTGTCATGGGAATGGCGAATGTGTGTCTGGAATTTGTCACTGTTTTCCTGGCTACCATGGAGCAGATTGTGCTAAAGGTAGTGTTATATTTGTCTTCAAATATTCCTCATTATGTCTTTTATCCTGTACTATAGGAATCATTTGTCATTGTAGTGAAAATGATTTGTGTAACATTTTACCTAAGACATATTGGAGTTCTGTTTTCCTGTAGGACTTTTGAAAGCGAGACTTAATTTCTGTGCTACGCTATACAAGAAAAAAAGAATCAAATGTAGAGTGAGTAGCAGCCCAATCCTACAAATGCATCTTTCCATCTCCATCTCACACCCAGGAAATATTAACATTAAATTGTACAATTGATAAAGTCCGGGTTTGTTTAGATCATTGACACTGGCATCTCTTTTATTCTCACACTGGTGTAAAGCCTGTTGCATTTAATCCTATGATTTTGCAGAAAGTATTTTGTAGCATGTTTTTTCAAGTGTAAGGCTTTTTTAGGTTACTGCAACATTTAGGACTTAAAAGCATAGGGCTATTATACTTACTAAGTATATTTAAGAGGTTCCTAAAGATGTTTCCTGCCAGTTAATTCCAATGGGACAAACACTAGAGTTCGGCTGTCCACATATGTAGCATATAACACACAAAGAAAGGTAAGTTGCTGTTGTTGTTACTATTATTATTACTAATGCATATACAGTAGCATCTATTAATATTAATACTATTAATGTATATATTGTAGCCTAACCATGAGATTTCTGTTGTACACATTTTTAGGATCACATTATATATGGCATGATCCTTCTCTATGTGGGGAGTCTTCCCATGTGATTTAGCAACCTGATTGCCCAGGGACAGGAGCAGCAGCACGTTTTTGGGTGCAGTGCTGAACGTGTGGCCCCACAACCCCTTTCACTGTGCTTGCGCTCCACATATTAGTCATGCATGAAGGCTAGTATTGAGATGACATCTTCTGGCTACATGATCCCTGTTTTCTTGTAATCCCTCTTTTGTTACAATCTGTTGGATATATGCCTGACAATGTTTGCACCATCCGTCAAGCAGTGTAAAGAAGAAAGTAAACTTGTTAGGAAATAGTAAGACAACATTTTTTTCAAACAGCAATAACAGTTTGAGAAGTAAAGTGTTGATAAGTCATCTTTTAACAGAAGAAATCTAATGACTCTGCCCATTTTGGGGATACAGCTTAGGTTGAAAAGGTGACTATTTAAGTTGACCAGAGTGACTGGAGAGAGAGAGAGAGAGAGAGAGAGAGAGAGAGAGAGAGAGAGAGAGAGAGAGTTTTAACTCAGAATGGTATGATTTTGTCATATATGTGAAAAAGAAAACTAATGTAATCCCAGTGATTAATCGTCTCAGTATGCTACTTTGTAAAACTCATTTTTGTTTATTTATGCTGTAGAAACAGTAAGAATAATAGTGATACTTGTTATCTTCATGCTGTACATTGCAAAGAATATTTGCTTTGCCTGTTAATCTCTTGAAGTGAATTTTATTTATCCTTTAAGTTCAGAAATTTATTTATGTTTTAAGGTATGTTCTTTGTGTGTCTCTACACGCAAAATTTATTTCATTTTTTAAAAGGCATTTTAGCCAGCTCTTAAATTACTTAGCCAGTTTAAATGCTATAAAGAAGCAATTTTTATATGTGATTGGAGAAGTAACCACAGCAAGGAAAAATCAAGGGAACATATGTCTTGTGAAAGGGTTTCCATGCGTTATATTGTTACATGATATTCACCTACTGCTGAGATATCCATTGCATCTTCCTTAGTTGGTTGTCATGTTTGTTTCTGCATCACTCTTAAGGAAAAACAAAAAAACAACAACAAAACAACAACAACAACCCTGGACTCATTTTCAATAAGTTACACTTTCTCTATGGGGTCCACAGGAATTTCAAACACACTTACTAGGGAGTAAGCCCCATTGGACACAGTGGCTATTACTTCTGAGTAAAAATGCATAGGATTGCATAGCACGTGTCTTGAAAACTGAAGGCTTGCATTACTTTCGTAAATGATTAATATAAATAGGTCTGTGGCTATTGTAGCTAACTTAAAGGGCGGTATTTGATTCTGAGATATGTGATTCTTGCACTCAGAGAAATTAACAATGCAGACCTATACATGTTTATTCAGAAGTAAGACCCAATGGGACTTAAACCCCAGTACATGTGCTTAAGACTATGCTGTGAGACACAACTAGCAATATCCAGTTAGTGGCATTTACACTACCATTTAAGCAGATAAGCTTAAGCAAATAAAGATAAAAACCATTTCTTTACCTTAATAATTTAAATTGATTTTTTGTTACCTTTAGATAACTACTTTGTACTACCACCACCCTGCTACAATTACGTCCCCTTTCTGTCCATAAAAGTGTTTTGCTTTCTTAAGCTCATTTTTTTGTCAGCATTGCCCCCCCCCACCCTGTGTGGCTTCATCATTTTACTGCTTTCACTTCGTTTATTTTTGACTGCTGGCAAAGAATGGTCCTATTTCAATAAGTATCAATATAAGGGTAGGTTGTTGTTGTAGTTGTTTTTGTAAATTTCATTAATAGCCTTCCATTTTGTTTTGTTTAAAATAATTAAACATTAAACATAGAACATCCATTTTCATGTTTAAATGCTTACTGTTTGATTACCACCTCTGACAAGCTGAGTACTCATGCCATATCCACTCCCTATGTTACATGAATTCTTGTGACCTCCTGTATAGGAATTTGACAAGGTAAATTTCAAATTAGTGGGTAAGTAAGTAGATACTAACTACTGGAAATGACAACTCCTGCTGGTCCACATCTGTCACTGAAGGCCAAACAATGTTACTATTAGAAAACACAGACATTGTCTTTAATTAGACATTGGTGAAAGTATGTTGGCATTCTCCAAATATTTAGTTGCTCAGCAGCTTGTAGGCAAAGCAGGGGCTCTCACATATGCAAATAACAAAAATGTGCATTGCAGTCATGCTGTTTGGAACTTGCCTGTGAAACTATTACCTTGAGAGAAATCGAGGAGTTGTCATAATGGTAGCAGGCATACATTTCCCTTTCTTAAATAAGACTAATGAAACTTTAATCATTGTTGATCACTTCTCATGCAGTTGTTTTTTTTTAATCGGGAAAGGCTCAATATCTACAAATCTACCATCTCGTTAGGTTCCTTTTACTCATTATCCATAGAGCATTCACAGCATTTACAAAGTCTGTGTCAGAAGGAGAAGTAATGTAATCAACAGGGGCATTAAACCATTGTTAGCAACATGGGCATAGTCAGGATTTATGTTGGGGGGGACAGGCTTCATGTTGGGGGGGACAGGCTTCATGTTGGGGGGCAGAACCTCAGTTAAGTATTTTTTAAATTTACTTAATACTTAAATTTATTTTATTTATGGGGGCAGCTGCCCCCCGCCTCCCCTTTGCTAGGCCCATGGTTAGCAACATAGGGGTTTGTAAATTTGGTATGCATATTCATTGCATGGACCCATTTAATTAATAACAGTGTGATAACTATGGGAAGGAGTTCAATGTTGCGCTCTTCTGATCATTCTGTCAGTGCAAGCTTGCTAGATGGAACAATCCTGACACACTGTTCTGGTGTTCCCTTGACCATACAGAGTGGGTTGGTGGAGAGGAGAAGAAAGAAAGCTGGGTTGGAAAGCCGGATCATAGATTGTTAAGCGGCTTGTCCCTGTAAATACATTTTAAAATGTGATTTCTTCACAGTACTAATGGGATTTTCTGGGCCCAATACACCATATGTGATGGGCCCTCCACCCATCTGTAGGCTCCTAGTCCATGCAAGATGTCCAGCAACTAGAAAGCAGGAAAATTCCCTACATGCACAGAGATAACTTAAGACAGTTAGTCAATATACATTATATGATTAAATAACCCAGCCAGGAGAAGCACCCACCATTCTATGTATTCCTTATAGAACTCAGGTGGAATCATATATTCTCCAAGAGCTTTATTTGATTCCAAGTAAAATTCATCATTTAAAATAATGTAACATTTTCACAATGTATTCCTTATAGAACTCAGGTGGAATCATATATTCTCCAGGAGCTTTATTTGATTCCAAGTAAAATTCATCAGTTAAAATAATATAACATTTTCACCATAAAGCAAATAATAGTATCATAAAATCAATGTAACAAAAATACTGCAATTCAACTACTATGGTATAATACTATTCCATGAGCTAGATTTCACAATAAGCCTAGGTGTGAAGGTACATTTTGATTATGCAGTAGAAGCTCATTATTAATGTGGTCATCTATGTCTCCAATGGAAGGGAATTCCACACTAGTATGTGACTGCTGAAAAGGCCCTCCCTTGAGTCCTCACCTAACCCAACCATTGTTGGTGGGACAACAAGAAGGTCTCCTCTACTGACTGTAAAGTCTGGAAAGGTTGGTTTGGGTAGAGGAGCTCCAACAGATAGTTGTGCCTCAAGTCATTCAAGATTTCTGTCCACTGCCCTGTCTGCTTCTGTCCACTGCTAATCATATCCACGCGGTGGTAGCAGGTACAGCCCTGCATGGCTGGAGGGAGACTGTCTTGCACGGCCTCCTGTCGTCACAGTCAGTTTCACCCATGGGGGTTGGCAGGATTGGCTGCCAAAAACATCAAATTCAAATTGACCAATCATGCTCGGGGGAGGGGGGCACGGTGCTTTGGTCGCAGACCTTACAGAGCCAGTCTTCTGTCAGGTCCACAACAAAGGCATAAAATTCAGCTGCGTTGTGGTCAGACAGCACAGACCAGAATTGGTCATGCCGACCAACTACCCAGTATGTTCTGGCTCTGCCTGGAGGACAGTAGGCAGAACATGTGTGTGGCCTTGTTATGAAATTACTCTGCTGCCATATTCGGGGCCAGGGCAGAATTTGCCTGCAGACAAATTGGGCTTGTCTTGGGGTTCTACCTTCCTCATAGCTACTATCACAACTTTGCTTGAAAGAAGCATTGGATTGGATCCTTTGGTCAAAAGCTAGGGGGTGCCCCACCTCTGGATCTTGGATCAAAATTCAGGGCATGCAGGTAAAGGGTCCAGGGGTAGGGTTCTGTTAGAAATTCCAGACAGGGACTGATGGGCCATAGAACACCCCAAATGACAACCTGGTGGGATCGCCCAATTCAATCTGCATCATAGGGGGATCCTTAACCCCTGGATCAATCTTTACTGAGCTATCAGCCAGTAATCGGGTTGGCTGATTCAGGATACATACCCAGTGCCTATGCCAAAACCAAATTGCCTCCGTAATCAATAAAGTTGTAGCCATTTCAATCCCATCATGGTGTCTTCCCATTTTGTTACATCTACGCTTCCAGATCCTTCCCCTCTATGAGCTCCTGCCCACTGTACAGGAGTCCTCAAATGTTTCCTTCCTGAGTCAGTATCCGAATCTAATTGCTCCACACTTCTCTAAATTTGTGACTGCATTTGGATTTTGTGTACAGTTCTGGTTGCCTCACTTCAGAAAGGTTATTTGAGAGTTAGAAAAGGACATCCAAATTGATCAAGGGGTTGGGACATTTCCTGTATATGAAAAGGTTACAGAATTTGGGACTTGTCAGTTTAAAGGTGACAAGATAGAAGTGTATAAAATTATACATGTCATGGAGAAATAGTACAGAGAAACGTTTTCCTTCCTCTTTCATAGCACTACAACTTGTGGATATCCACTGAAGATTCAGGATAGGGTGGGGGGTGTTGCTTCTTCTTGCAGCTCATAGTTAAATTATGGAACTCAGTCCCATAGGAGGCAGTGATGGCCACTAGCTTGGATGATTTTAAAAGAGGAATAGGCAAAATCTTGGTGGATAAGGCTATCAGTGAATACTACCATGATGGCTGTGTTCCACCTCCATGGTTGGAGGCAGTAATGCTTCTGAATACCAGTTGCTGGAAACCAAAGGAGGGAAGAGTGCTCTTGTGCTCAGGTCCTGCTTATGGGTTTCCCACAGGCATCTGGTTGGCCACTGTAAGAACACAATACCAGATTGAATGGGCCATTGGTCTGATCCACCAGGCTCTTACATTCTTATGTCTTTGCTCCTCTTTTTCATCCTTTCCAGTTGCTCATAGCTGCTGGTACTAGCAAGTCTTGAACCCAGTGATCTGCCTTCTGTTATTCTTAAAGGCTTTTTTTTACCCAAGCAGCTTAAGTGCTTATTGATTGAGAACTTTTATAACTCTCAAAATGGAGGCAGCCTCATATCTCTACAGGTATTTAAAATGAATTGAATTAATCATGGGCTTAAAAGTCTCTAGTGATCTTGGTTAACTTCTCTGGGTTTAATTAAAACATCTGTGCACTTTTAATTTATCGATTCATCCAACTCATATGTCATGTTTTTAACACACCCCAGCATGCTCTGCATCATTTTTAACCCGATTTCCACTTAACTAAAGCAATTAAATTCACCCCGGATTAATTAAAGCATCTATACTTTAGTGCTTAAGTCAGCGTGTGCTGCTTTCCCCACATGGCTTCTGAATGTCAGGAATTTGACACACCTGATGATTTTTTTGTCCTTCTATGATTCTCTTTTTTTGCCTGTTAATGTGTAGTTTGATAGCACTGGAATAAGAAATTTAAATTATTACCACAGTTCTCATTAGGAGAATGGTCATACATTTGTGTCTCTGTATCTGTTTCTCTTGCAGTTTTTAAAACCAAGAGTACTGAATGTAAAGTAATATAAAGCTTTGTAAGCCTTACCTGGTTTTCTGTTATCTATACCACAAATGGCAAATCGGTGCCCATAGTTTTACTTACAATGAAAGAAGAAGTAAGTTGTAAGATAGAATAAAAATATATCATTAAAGGTTGCATTTCTGTTTGAGAATTTCCCAAAGTATGCCTGAGTGAGTATCATCCATAATTGGGAATCCTTTTTTGCTAGATGGTGTCAGTCTTATTTATGGTGATCAACGACTCCTGAGAAGGTCAGTTTGTGTGGTAAAAATGGTATTGTGCACCTACAATACCAATGTGACCACATTTTAAAGGCCACTTAACAATAAAACAGGATAACAGCCTCTATCCCTATCTGAAGTCTGTTTAAAATGCAATTACTACTAGAGAAGTACTACCCTGCAGTGACTTCACACAAAAACAATACATTTTTATATTTGTCTTTTAAATTAGTATTTAAAAATTGAAAAGCAATGTAAACTATTTTTTCATAATATTTCAAAATTCAGAAAATAACAAACCTATATAGCTGATATTTCCAAACATTATGTAAATGGAACCCACCCTCAGAAGAAAAAGCTTTTGTAGCAGCAACCAGATCATGATGACAAATTTTGAACCTAAGCTTCATTTGGATGGAAGCTAGACGAGCATGATTCAAGAAAACAGACAGTGTCTCCTGGTCTCAACCAACTGGACAGCCACCCACTCAAGAAACTCCTCTGCTTCTAAATTCAACATTCAGCTATGCATTGTCAACATGAATGCTTTGAACAACCAGTCATATTGGCTGCAGCTCTGCTTGGAACTAAAGGAGTATTTTTGTCCTTGAAAGTTTAGTGTCAGCAGGGAATCTATACTTGCTGGTGCCAAACAAAACATGCAATTTAGTTAGTCTTATCTTTCCTAGATGTGGACGCGGGTGGCGTTGTGGGTAAAACCTTAGCGCCTAGGGCTTGCCGATCGAATGGTTGGCAGTTTGAATCCCCGCGGCGGGGTGAGCTCCCGTCTTTCGGTCCCAGCTCCTGCCCACCTAGCAGTTTGAAAGCACCCTTAAGTGCAAGTAGATTAATAGGTACCGCTTTATAGCGGGAAGGTAAACAGTGTTTCTGTGTGCTGCGCTGGTGCAGGCTCGCCAGAGCAGCTTCATCACGCTGGCCACGTGACCCAGAAGTGTCTCCAGACAGCGCTGGCCCCCGGCCTCTTAAGTGAGATGGGCGCACAACCCTAGAGTCGGACACGACTGGCCCGTACGGGCAGGGCTACCTTTACCTTATCTTTCCTAGATAGCAGGTATGCAGATCTTAAGGGAAGTTAGCCTGAGAATTTGGTGGTGAAAGAGAGAAAACTGGGATTAGGAAACACATTGAGTTAAACTAAGGAGACAGGAATTGTTAGTATGGGGGGCTGGCCATGTGAGAACAGAAATAGAAAAAAAGAGTTGGAAAGAGGGGTTTTTCTGTTGGAAATGTCCTGAATGAGGATGGGAATGAAAGAGGGAAAATAGTTGAAATGGTTTTGGGAAAATATTGAAATCCCCCTCTTTTAAAACATACATTCTGAAGACTGTGCTGGGTTTCAAGATTGAAGGGTTAAATAAGATTATATAATTCTGACAGATAAGAAAACCCAACATCTTCACTTCCTGCTCATTGCTTGGAAAGTAAAATAGATTGCCTGTTTGTGAAGCATTTTGTTCACAACTGAAGTTTTTTTCCAGGTTAGAGTAAAATTAGATATGGAATAAGTTTGTAGTTTTCAGCTTAGACCCTAGTGAACCACCATCCATCTTTCTCATTGGGGAAAACATATACAATATCACAGCAGCAGCAGTTTAATTTCTGCTAAAAAGAACATTTTGGCTTGAGTTATTACAGATGCAGAATTAATTATCCTCTTGAGGAAGGATTCTCACAGGGTCAGCTTGAAGAGCACTGGTAATAAATTCATTGCACATCTGTCTACAGCATACTTCCCAGTGGTCTGTGGAATAATGAACTTCTGTCTTAAATTGTCATTTACTTCTGAAATAATAAAAGACAGGATTTCCACCATACTGTCTAATACAGCCCAGTCCATAAAGCTTCAGCCTGCTCCTGTGAGTGCTTGTGCTGAGGGAGCAGACTGCAGGGCCCTGCACTGGGACTTGCCTTTTCTACACAGGATTAGCTCCCCCTTCTTTGCTGCAGCATAGCTCAGAATTACATATTACAGCTCTGTGTTTAAGCCGCAGTAAGGAGTCTTCACGTGACAGCTTTTGAAAACATGACAGCAGCTGCCACACAGAATGCCTTTGAGATAGGGATGTCCACTGAAATTTTAGCAGCTGTTACTGCTTTGTTTTAGGGTTTTTTTAAAAAAAGTTTTATAGTGTAGATAATGGGTAGGCAAACTAAGGCCCGGGGGCTTTAGTGTTTTTACATGAGTAGAATGTATGCTTTTATTTAAAATGCATCTCTGGGTTATTTGTGGGGCATAGGAATTCATTCATTTCCCCCCCTTCAAAATGTAGTCCAGCCCCCCCACAAGGTCTGAGGGACAGTCGACCGGCCCCCTGCTGAAAAAGTTTGCTGACGCCTGGTGTAGATTATATTGTTATGGTCTTCATTGCCTTGGGCTCCTGCAGGAAGAAGGGTTGAATGAATGAATGAATGAATGAATGTGGAGAGCCTTTCTCATAGTGACCGTGCTAGAGTGGAGAATGTTCCAAGTGATAAGGAGGAGGAGATACATGTTAAGTGTTAGAAAGTTCTTGTGGAACTTTCCCCACATGCATACATTTTCCATTGCTTTCATAACGGAGAGTGAAATGAACAGATAGTTGAGCTATGAATAACAGTTGGACTGCCCTGACAGAGGGAGTGAGCTGCAGAAGCACAAACCTGAGCTTTCCTGAGTGTTATTCAGGAAACATAATGACCATGACTTGGGCGGGGATCCCACCATTTTCTGCGTCATCATAATGAGAAATAACCTGCAATTTATTGCTTTGGTCTAATTAAATAGATTTTTTTAAAAAAATCATGTTGGGCAGTGTCAGAAACGAAAATTCATGTGGTTTGTGACATAACTATGAATCAGAAGCCAGTAAATGCTTTCTACTGTGAAGCCTCTACATTTTTTCTTTGTGCACATGTATGTATGTACTGTTTTGTATGTATTGTGTTATGTAACATCAGCATGATATTTCCTTTCTTAAAAAGAACTTCATTCAACAATCAACATAAACTTACATACCGATACACAACAACACACATTACATTATATACATCATTAGCCACAAATTTTACATATATCTATTTTACATTCCATTCATTTCAAAATAAATATGATGTAAACTAATTAACTAATTAAGTGGGTATCAATAATCTTCTTCTTAGAATCCCTTGAAAACAAATGAGTTCAGTCCGCTCCTTCTGTGAGCATAATTCCTAAGCACACCAGGTGGTTACAAAGAATGGGACAGGACGTCTATGCATGCATTCGTTGATTGAGCTGAGAGAGGAGGGTTAGACAGGATATGAGAAATGCACTGAGACTTTCTATTCTTGGAGCAGCCTCACACAGCACTTATAAACACATATTGACATTAATAGAAATAGCTAATACCTAAAATAGTAATAGCTTACAGTCATTATTTGATTTTTAAAAATGACCTTTCTATAAATATATACATAACTATATAACATAAGTATAAAAAGGTAAAGGGACCCCTGGCTGTTAGGTCCAGTGGCAGACGACGCTGGGGTTGCAGCGCTCATCTCGCTTTATTGGCCGAGGGAGCCGGCATACAGCTTCCGGGTCATGTGGCCAGCATGACTAAGCCGCTTCTGGCGACCCAGAGCAGCGCACAGAAACACCGTTTACTTTCCTGCCGGAGTGGTACCTATTTATCTACTTGCACTTTGACATGCTTTCAAACTGCTAGGTGGGCAGGAGCTAGGACCGAGCAACGGGAGCTCACCCCATTGCAGGGATTCAAATCGCCGACCTTCTGATCGGCAAGCCCTAGGCTCTGTGGTTTAGACCACAGCGCCACCCACGTCCCATAACATAAGTATACCTTCATGTTAATATGCACATATTCAGGTCTTCATGCTTTTGAACGGCTAAAATGTAAGGAGTAATTACAGTTTTCTATAACATTTCAGTTATTTGCGTTAAGGATGTTTACAATACGATAATCGTTATTGTCGTCCCATACAGAACAACGAAATTGAAAAATCTACATAAAACATTCAAAACCCAACAAGCCTGCTATCCCAGCTATCCCAACCTGGTTAGCCCCCTAATAACTCTGATACCCCATTTTTAAATACAATATACTCCCATAGAGACCTGTTACACTGCGTTTAAAACCAAAATTGCATTTGGGTAGAAACTGTTTCTCAGGCGGCTAGTCCTAGTCTTTATAACCCTGTACCTTCTTCCAGAAGGCAGAAGCTGAAAGAGATCATTTCCGGGGTGCGCACTATCCTGCGCTATCTCTGCAGCTTTCTTGCGGCACCTGGCAGCATAGATTTGATCCAAGGTGGGAAGAGTGCACCCAGTTATTGACTCCGCAGTCTTTACAACCCTGGACAGCATTGTTTTTTTCCTGACCATGCAGCTCCCAAACCACACACACAGACCATAAGTTAATACACTCTCCACAGTACAATGGTAAAATGCCATCAACAGGTCCTTTGAGCGATTGTTTTTCCAGAGGATTCTCAGAAAATATAACCTCTGCTGTGCTCTCTTCACCAGGTCTTTGCTGTTTTCTCCCCAGGTTAGGTCATCTCTCAACTCTATTCCCAGAAATCGAAACACCGAGACCTGTTCCACGCACTTCCCCTCAATAATAAGTGGCATTTCCTAAAGTCCACAATAATTTCTTTTGTTTTCTTTAAATTAAGGAGTAAGTTGTTTCTCCTGCACCACTCCCCCAACTGCTCAACTTCCTTCTAATAGGCCACCTCCTCCTCTCCAGCCATGATTAAACCAACCACTGTTGTATCATCTGCAAACTTAATGATCTTATTACTGGGGTATTTGGGGGCACAGTCAGTTGTATAGAGCGTATATAAAAGCGGGCTCAACACGCACCCCTGTGGCGTCCCCGTATTCATGATGAGATCTGCAGAGATGTGGGAACCCATCCTGACCCATTGGGAATGGTTTGATAGAAAATCTAATATCCACCTGCACAAACATGGTGGAAGTCCCAGGTCTAATAGTTTGGGCACCAATCAATGCGGAAAAATAGTATTAAATGCAGAACTAAAATCTACAAATAACAGTCTCGCATAGTTCCCTTGCTTCGCCAAATTAGTCAAGACAGCATGTAAAGCCATTGCCACAGCATCTTCCCTGGATCTCACATTATAATAATACATTATTATAATGTATCTTTCATGTTATTATTTTGACTTAGAGCCCAGCTAGTCCGAAAGGTTCCTTCGTTTAGATGTTACTACCGTGTCAAACAATGTTCATCCTTAATAATACTATCTCTATTCTTGGTTTTTAAACTTGTTTATTTTATTGTGTTTTTTTGATTAAGGATGTTTTAATGCCCTATTGTATTTGATGCTGTATACCTTAATTGTCTATTGCTTTTATAGTTGTGACTATAAAATGCATGGAAATTATTTTTCTTTCATATGCAAAGATAATGCTGTAATATTCAATATCCACAGTTGTGTGCTGCTTGATACAGAGATTTATTAAGTAATAGATTTCAGATTATAAATTGTGCAAAATGAGAAAGTGAACCTATTTATTGAAATTATATCCACTGTTGAAATAAAATGAAATTCAGACCCCAAAGTTGGGGTCTCTTTTCATCAAGTATAGGTTGTTCAGTAAAAGTTATTTGCATCTCTCATAGATCTATAGGTTCTCAAAGATCAATCAGAGCAGCATGACTTGCATTTTCCATTAAATCACAATTTGAAGTCTGTTGCTTATGAGTATAGTCTTACCCATAGCCTTGTACACAGTCAGTATGTGGATATATATGCATGACATGCTGTTACCTTTTTTTCTCTAATTCAATTTTCCAGCTGCGTGCCCAGTTCTGTGCAGTGGCAATGGACAATACACCAAAGGAGCCTGTTTGTGCTACAGTGGCTGGAAAGGGCCAGAGTGTGATGTACCAATAAGCCAGTGTATTGATCCTTCATGCGGGGGCCACGGTTCTTGCATTGAAGGGAACTGCGTCTGCTCTGTTGGCTACAAAGGCGAAAACTGTGAGGAAGGTAAATGCTACAATACAAACTATATTTTTGCAGCTTTTGTTGAGTAAAGGGGGTGAGAGAACAAAAAGAAATGTGCCATAATGCAGTGGTTACAATAAGAATAATAGTACTGGACAATAATCTCAGGAATTCAGTACCTCCTGTGTTATTGGCTGGTAGAACTTTTATTTATACTTCTTTTCTTCCATGTACTTAGAGTCCTAATCATTCTACCAATTGCAGAATAGTATATACCATAGGTAAATCTGAGTGATTCTTTTGTTGAAGAGTCCAGATCCATCTTTTCTTTCTTTTGAAATATGGATTATATTTATTGAACGTTTTTAAAGTGCAAAATGCAGAACAAAACAAATAAAAAAGACGGTATATAAAATGGCATAATTGGAAACCCATAAAAGCAAACACTTCAGTCATAATTAATTCAGAAAAAGAGGAACCAGATTTGAAAGACTACAGGTATCCATGTCACTTAGTGACCCCATGTAGAGTAAATTATTATTGTTACATGCAATCACGTTGAATTAAAGGAAAGTAGATGGTACACAGAAAGGACGGCAATTTAATGAATTCTAAAAAGCACTTTGTATTGAACATTTAAGTAGCTGCAGTTTTCTGCAGAAGGAGTTGGGGGCAGAGAAGAGAAGTGGAATCGAACATGACCATATATGGCCAACAATGAAGCATTTTAATGATTTTTGTATATGGTTAATTTTTGTAAGGTGTTGCATGCCATAAATGGAGAGATTTCATTTAATACTGCTGCTTTCAGAAGCATACTCCACTTTGCCAGAAAATAAGGTGCTACAGTCGAAGCATGCAAAGTAGCTGGTTCCATGTACAGCAGAAGATATATGCAATCAGCATCCAGTGCTATGTTCCTACTAAATTATCATGTAAGGAATGCATGTGATAGTGTGGACCGTTCTCTGTTCTTGAGCATACCCGTCCTCGGGGGATGAGCATGTCAAATTTTTACCTACATATTTAGAATTCAGTGTCAGGACATACTTGTAGGCAAAGGAATCACTCCTTTCAAGGGAAAGTAAGAGGTAATTTGAAACACCTCCAGCTTCCTTTTATATTAGCACATATTGCAGGAATAGTAGAAGCATGCTGATTTGCTTCAACCTCTTCTAAAGTCATTTGCAAAGGCAGCTTCCTTGTTTAGTGCACTTCCTTAATTGCTAAGGTAAAGTGAGTCCTGCTGTGGCAGTATGTGTGCCACATGTAGGTTCCGGATCATGGGGAGGCTTCTAAGTGCAGGAGGATACACTTAGATTCTGCTTAGAGATCTTTCCATTTGGGAAGATGATGCAGCAGGTGGGAGCACTGTGTGCAGCCCTGGCGTCATCTCCATGCATTAACTCTACACAGTTTGGAATAATGTGTGAATAAGGCTATCGAGTAAGTCTGTAGCTGAGAGCAGTTTAAGACACAAGAGTGTCATGTGTCAGGTGAAAATAACCTATTGAAAAGAAAACTGAGAGCAGAGGAACACAGGGATGTACCTGCTCAACAGTGCTTGCTCGAGGCATTTTGCTGCCTCATCTAGAGCCCAAATGACATGCACCCCTTGTACGGCTAGAGCCACACACATTTAAAAGTCTTGCTGCAAAATTCACACACCAATTCCTTTCCAAGTTGCTTTACCCTGCTGCACAGAAAAGCCAGCCCTGTTTCTGAAGCCTCTCATAACTGGGGGTTATGGTTGATGGATATATTTTGCATCTCCGTAAATGCATTCTGCCCCACCCTTGCTGTATAGCTGTAAAATAATAAGATTTGGGTTACCAGCCCTCTAATACTATATTTCATAGTAGGAGAAGGTTTTTGTGTGTGAGGCCTGTTCCTTATCCCTTATCCCCTCCACTCCTGAAACTCAACCCTCACCTGATGTCTCACCTTGCCCCAAATATGCCCACTTGACCACTTTGATCTGTCTCATGTTACTTGTTTTGCAGTTGTAAAATATCAATCTTTCAGTATAGCAGTACCTGTACTTTGGACCTCCTTGCCTACTGATATCAGACAGGTGCCTTTGCTGTGCTTTTTTCAGCATGTTTGTTTGAGCAAATGTATCCAAACATGACTGTTGACGTGTTTGTTTGTTTTTGGTTTTAATTTTCTGTTTTTATTTTTTAAGTGCACATATTGATAATTTTAATATTTAACCTGAACAGAACTACAAAGCTCTGTTGCAGGTTGGAGGTGTACACAGAAGCACTCCTCTTATGGAATATGCTTCCACATTTTGTTGTGGGCTTCAGATGTATGCTGCTAATGCCTTAATGGCCATTTAGTCTCCATTAGTTTTATCACATTGTGTTTCCCCATGGATAATGTACAGAGGAACTGTCTGATTGGGACATGCAATAGGGTCTGACAAATCTTGTATCAAAAATGAAAGTGGAATTACTTCAGACAGATTTCGGGCTTGGGGCTTAATTGTCCTGGTAGAATCTCTCCAAAGTGAAGTGGGGACCTTTTTGTGGTGCTTCAGAGGTTCAGATGTTTTAAAAATGCTGCAAATAGTGGATTTGCAAAAATTCAAACATTTCTTGTTAGATTTGCCATATAAATAAAATGCCATGGTTAGAGGGGGATATTCATAACTGATAGATCTAAGCTTCTAATTAAATGGCATGCTTTTACCAGAGCTCTCTACACACTGCGCTTTGGGGAAGAGATGTTGAAACAATGTGTATCACCTTGTTCTCTTGTCTGTGGTCTTTGCTAGTTCTGCTGGTTGTGCTTGATTGAAAACTGCTGGACATGGTCTCTGTGTCTTATTTCCACACATCCTCTCCTGTCAAATCAGTGTTGCACTTTGTTTCTGTGAGTTTTGGTGTGAACTGAGCAGAACACAAGGCTCAAGTTATTTTTTAAATCATATGTCTCTGGCTCCACTGTTCTGACGTTTCCTTTACAATGTATGACGTTTTAATAATAACATTGCTGTTCATAAAAAAACCACGAGAATTGAAGCATTTGCCTTTTAGTTATCTCACCCCCCACTTTAAAATCCACTTTAAAGGTGCACAACACTAATATCTCTGGACCTCTTGATTGTAGTTTTTGATTGCTTAACTCTTTCATTGCCCAAAACATGTGTGTTCATCTTTCCAAAGGTGCTACCATGCAAGCCATTTCCATCCAATTCTGCCAATAATATAATCCTTTTGGGGGGGAGGAATTAAAGACGCTCAGCACAAAAATCTGTAAACATTTTTTAGTTTGGCAAATGTAGTTTGGCAGACATTATCCACTCAGAAGTGGGGGGGCCTCTACTTTGCTTGCACATTTCATCCATTTCTGTCAAAAGAATTTTTCCATAATGCGGAAGGCATGAGTTTCATTTTCCAAGTCAAGATTCAAACTCCAAGCAGAATTGGACAGCTTCCAAAGCACTTTGGATTGAATTTTGCTCTTGTTCAGAGCACAGAAGTGGGGGCTGGACCAAATCTTGTAAGCAGTGTGAATTCCCCTACTATCTGATCTAAAGCTTACTGAAGTGAAAGCTATTAATATTACCTAAGCCTTTAATAAAAGTGTATTATTTCTATGTCTGTGTGTGTGTGTGTGTGTGTGTGTGAGAGAGAGAGAGAGAGAGAGAGAGAGAGAGAGAGAGAGCGCGCGCGCAACAGAGGCAGAGGCAGGGGCAGTGATTGATGATCACTACATTATTGCATAAAGTGCTTACAAATACCTGGCATTTTATGTACAGTAGCCATGCATGCATATAGTAATGCTGGCTTTCAGAATGTACACTGCAGTTTTTTGTATCCGACATAATTACAGGGGCTCATTCATCTACTTAAAAACTACTTACAAGATGAGCACATTTTCCTTTGAAAGAAATGCTATAATAGATTTTCAAAATTAAACCTAGGAAATGTTAATGCTGTATAACACATTAATGTTTATAGTCCATGGTCAATTATTACTGTTAATGTCTATACATGTTCATACTCATGACATTTTGTTATTCCATTTCAGCTGTCCTTTACAAGTCATAGTAGTCAGAACCTGTGTTGCCTTTCCCTCAAACTAGTTTTCATCTCCAAGTTATCAGAGTATGGGAAAGGAATACTATCAGCTACAGGCAGATCACCTTTGTACTGCAGTTCCTTTACATTTTCCATAAACACTTGAACATTAATGAAATCCTGTTCTTTTTAAAAACTCTTTGTGACTGCTAGAGTCTGACCTTCCTTTGTGTTAGTAAAAAGGGTGCAAATAATTTCATCAAAAGCATGGAAGGATAAGAAATTTGAAAGATAAATCGATTTTAGAAAGCAGTGTGTTTTAACTACAAGCATAGAAGGTGAAATAACATGACGAGAAAGGTTAAAATAACCTTTTGCACGCCTCATTTGAAAAAACAGATTTCCATAGTATTGGCACATGTTCTTTTAAACACTTTCGTTTTACAAACATTATGCACAGTTCTTCAAAGGTTTCTGAATAGAATAGTACAGGATTAACCTGTGGCCCTTGAGATGTTGCTGGACTACAACTCCCATAACCCCTGGCTATTGACCTTGCTGGCCAGGACTGATGGGAGGTGGAGTCCAACAAGATCTGGGGGGGGACACAGCTTCCCCACCCCTTTAGTAGTGTAGATAATTAATAGTAAGGCAGTTCCTCAACAGTTTTAAAATCTTGTTGCGTTGCATTTCAGGAATTAACACAGTAACAAAACACATAAACATACCTGAATTTTTATTAAAGGGTAAAAATCTTCTCTATTGATTTGTGCTTTTGGAAAGAATGATCAAGGTTGATTCATATGCTACTTTCCAGCTAGGAAATGGAATTGGATACTGTAGGTCAGCATTTTCCCCCCGCTAGCTTTTTATTTCAGATATTCATCATAGTCATATCGTTCAAACAATTTACCTGAAATGGCCATGGCACCAAAATCAATATTTGTGATCTACAAATTTTGCTGCATAAACACTGTTGCTCTATTAAGTCTGCACACAAAAATGAAAATAGCTAACTTGTCAGGCTTCATTCAATGCAATTTGGGGTAGAAAGTGAGTGAAATTAACAAATTAGGTTAGGTTAACAGTGTTTTTCTTGTCACTTTCATGGTTGAGCCATTTTTCAATGGCATTTAACTTTGTAAGTGTAATTCTTGGCCCTAGAGGAGCTTACAGAACACATTGTCGGGGAAACTCCTTGACCTTCTTTTTTGTCCTTGTGGGAATAAATTACACTCACTCTCCCCTTTTGTCAATCCATGGAGGCTTCATCACTAAATGAGTTCTAATGATCTGAGCTCTAAGGGGTTGCAGATTCTAAGTCTCATATTGTTAAGACAACTTTTGAGATGCACTGTCTAAGTATGATAGGCTCCATTCACAAATCCTTTCTGAATAATATTGGACATCCTTCTAAAAAAGAAAATGGGCTGTGATTCAGGGCCTTTTCTCACCCCCTGAGCCTGTAGCAACTAGTGCTGACATCACTCTGTAGCTAGACTGTCATGCGCATGATAATGCTATGTGATGAACTGAAGCTTACTGGGTGGGGAGGTTGATGTCTCAGGACGGGGTGGGTGCACTGGTGAATCCAATCCAGGTTTCCTATTGATGTACCTTTGTAGTCATAACTGCACCACTGCTCTGCCCACCCCTACACTGTCCCAGTAAGCAGCAGTAACATCACTATTGCTAGGCATTCCTGGTATCTATTTTATGTGAACTAGATATGGAGCCAGGAATCTGTAACACACATTTGCCTAGTACAGGAATAGTGAGCCTGTAACCCCCCCAAATGTTGCTGGACTACAACAACCACCATCCAGAACCATTGGCCATGCTGGCTGGGGTTGATGAGTACCGGAGTCCAACAACATACGGAGGACTACAAGTTCTCTACACCTGGCCTAGTACAATGGGGGAAAGTGATTAGCTTAATTAATTCTGTGCAGATTAGTAGCAGTGAGCCTTTTCTGTTCAAGTGACGCAGACGGTGTGTGTGCTTCCAGACCGTCACTATTTTCAGGTGGGATTCAATACCATACCACCAAGTTCAGGGTGTGCAATTCTAGTTCATTCACAGGTCTTGCGCAGCAAACCCACTTCCCCCAAAGATCAGGCTTCTTGCAATAAGGAAAGTGACTGGGGAAATGCAATGAAAGTGTGGGATAACAATTGCTTTGATGCAACATCATCTGACTTCCTCACAAACAAATCAGAATGAATGCTCGTTAAATACCCAACATCATCTAGCCTCCCTGTGAACAAATCAGGACGAACAATCAATAAAGAGGTCATCTGGAAGGGATCTTGTATCCATTAACGAACTTTGATACTTTCTCTCTGACTTACTTGCATCTCATTCAAGGTAATTGAAAGGTGAATGCTTTTAATTCCTTCTCCATTGCTTTCAAAGTTTATTCACATTTAAAGGAAACAGCTCTCCTTTTGCATGCCAAGAGGCAGCTGTGTCTGGGAGTGCTTTAGCTTAGTTTAGGCTAGTACAGCAACCTGCTCATAGTTACACATTTGAATTAGCTCCATCTAGACTGGATTATGGTAACACAGTCTAACTTCAGCTAGTTGAAAATACTGCTGCAAGAGTTCTGGCTAGTGCTGGTTTCTTGGAGAGTATTACTTTACAGCTATATCAATAGTACTACTTAGTAGTCTATTTCCAGGTACAACTCAGAGTGGGAGGTATATGTTTAAAGCCTTACACAAATCAGCTTTGGACCATGATATTTAAAGGACCATCTCCCCCACTTCCCCATATGAATCTGTGATCAACTGGTGATGCCCTTCTGCACATCACACTACCTTCTGAGGCACAGTCGCTCCTAGAGGGCCTTTTTCTGTTGTGACACTCAAAGCAGACAACCCTTCCCCAAATGATTTGTTCACAAGTGGCCTGTTCAATGAAGAAAACACCTCTTTTTCAGTAAATTCTTGGTTGGTCTGCTGCTTACATTTTTGTTCATTCATCTGCTACTTGTTTATTTGCTCTAGATGCTGCCTGTAATTTATTATTTAGATTGTATTTTTTCAAATGGTTTTATTTTCTTACCTACACAGCAAATGTGTACATCTTTGGAATCTATAAAACAAATTAATCTGGCTGGTATTCTTGCACTTTGACAATGCTAGAGAACCTCCTGATATACCTTTTGGCACTATGTCCCTGATATCCTCAGTGAGATTAAGGATGCAGTCCTACACACATTTAGGACTAAGTCCCATAGATCTTTGGAGGAGACATTTTTGGCAGTGAGTCTTACTTATGAGTAAACATGCATAGGCTCAACTTATGCTAAACTAGTATCTTTAGAATTTTGTTTTAAACAACCAAGGCTGCATACATACCGCACATTTAAAGCATGTCCATCCACCCCCACCCCCAAGAATCCTGGGAACTGTAATTTGTTAAAGGTGCTCTGTAAACTACTGTTCCCATGCTTCTTTGGGCAGGTGGGGAATGTGCTTTAAAAGTATGGTGTGCATAGAACTCAAGTTTTTTCTTTCATAAAGCAAAATGCCAGAAGATGATGAAAATGAGGGTTGGAATTTCTGCATTTTATTCTTAGCAAAACTTAGGTGCTACTAAAGGTGTATTGTTGTTGTTAAATTTAAAGACTGGCACAAGTGTGAATCCATAGTGGTAAAGGCACATAACAAATTAAAATTAACAAGGGATATTGACATAGTTGGTGAGCCCGGCTGTGTACATTAAAAGTAAGAAAAACCATGGGTTGCCATCTCTGTGTAAAAGGCAAGCTAGTGACACATACAAAAACCATAATTTTTCAGTGCCTACTCTGCTTCAGTTTTCACCGAGAGAGACAAATTAATCAGATGAAGATAACCAAGAAAGAGAAGAAATACAGGTCGGGGCAGGAAATGAATAGATCATATTTTAATAAATTTAAATCAACATGGTCTGATGAAGTATACGTTTGGGTGCTGAGGGAATTAGCTGAAGAAATTGCAAAGCTATTAGCAATTATCTTTGAGGGCTCCTGGAAGTCAGGTGAAGGGAAGCTAGAGAGAAATGCAAGGGTCAGGAATTATAGATCAGTTTGTTTTATTTCTGAAAAAGGTAAAATAAATGATGAAAAGATGAAAACCAGCTTGTGAGCAAATGGAAGGAAATGGGATGGTTGTTAGTAGCCAAAATGGATTGTTAAACTAGTCATACTAAATAAATCCATGATGAAGATCCATGAGCCCATTAAGCCACATTACTTGCAGTTGTATACTGATGAAGTCCCGTTAGCTTCAACAGTTTATGGATTGTGGCCTCTAGTTTTTCTTTTATGGGACAGCTGCTATATTGGGTGGATAATATGTAGTTTAAACTCTTTATTTCATTTCATTAATTCTTTGTATGCAGTTATCCAGTATGCTCTTTGAGGATGATGTACAATTGAAAGAAAAATGATCACTTCAGACCAGTGCTATTTAAAAAAAAAAAAGTGGTGCCGGAACTCACTAGGAACGCCTTCCTTGTTCTCTTATAATGGCAATGGCACCTACCTGAGAGGTGCCAGAACTCAGTTCCAGTGAGTTCTGACTGAGAAAATGCCCTTTTTCCTACTTTCTTAGAATGGATGTAGCTCTAAACTGAAAATATTCAGCATTCGCATGTTATATGAAAGACGAAGAGAGCTTAAAACCTTAATCATTATAAAATAATGATTTTCAGCCACCATGGCAAAAGTATCTTCCTCCTGGGCTGGGATACTTTCTGCATGCTAGTATGTTTGTTTCTGCCCTGGCATCCTTCTCACATTTTTTTTCCTTCTCACCATCATCAACCATGCATCAAACACCATGGACCATGGTAAAACAGAGGTGGCTTTTGAGGCCCTGCTTGAAGAAACAATATGATAATTCTTTGGGGAAGATGTAGCTAGAGATTAGAAACTGACAGAATTATAAGTTAGTACACTCATGATACTTCTTGGAAGTAACAATGTTTTCTGTTTTTGTGTGTGGGCACAAGACGCCACCAAATGGGTTGTCATCCTCCAATCACTCGAAGGCAGAAAAGCATCATTACTCCAAAATGATCTTTAGAGTTATCCTTCCCTTGGAGAGCCAGATCATTTTTCCTGTCTCTCTTGAAAGGGATCTGATTTTGATGGTTGCCTGTGGCCTTCTAATTCTGGTTCCGTATAGGTGTTCAAGTGCAGAGAATTTGGGTGCAGTGAGGAATGTGTGTGTGATTACAGACTTAGGGTAAAGTTACCATTTTCTCTCTTAATTCAGAACTCTCTTTGTCTGGGATTTACCCCTGCCCCTGTACATTGTTGCTGATCTTTCTCTGAGGCATCACCTTCCCCTCAGCATCTGTATATGTTAGATTCCCTTGCTAATTAATTCATAGCTGATTTCCCCTTTCCTATTTAATTAATTCTTACTTTATCTCTCCCCTATTGATCAGTTCTACAACTAATCATATATACCTTGACCTGATCAACCTCTAAACTCATCCCTTTCATAATCAGTTGCCAGATTTTATACAAAATTTTCTGAGCTGCTGCTTACCACCTGTTTAAAATCCTACCTAGCTGGGTCTCAACTTACTGAACCAATTATTCAGCAACATGACAAAAACATCAAACTAAAGGGCAGTCAAGTCCTCACTCAAGACCAGAAGGACATGCTAATTAGCTTTCATGCTGGACATGGCAGACCTAGAGGAGTAGAGATATGGCATGGCAACTGGCACATGTCATTTTCTGAGTGCTAAAGGTGCAAGTGGAAGTGCAAAATGGCCTGATAGACCCTGTGGGAGTGATGGAGGGCACCAGAGCTGGACAAAACCCAAACAGCCTCGCAGTGGCGGTAGGTCACACAGTCCCAAGAGAGTTTGTATGTTCTACAGTAGCAACAGTAGCAGGCACTGTATTGAAATCCTTGAGACCCAAGTATGCTAGAATTTCCTAGACATTTTGGGTGGGATTCAAAGTAGTGGAAGTGCCCCTGTACACTCTAAATCTGTTCTTGTTGTTCCCCCAACCCAGCAGAGCAGTCTGGGGAGTAGGGGCTTTGTTGTGGAAGGAGAAGGAAAAAAAGGTTCCATTGTGTGAGTGGGCCCTATTCTGTGCATGCAACAATTTGGAAGGTAGAAGAAAGCCAAGTCAAGCACGAGTTCTTAATTACAAATTTCTTGTAATATCCAGCTGGAATGGGAAGAGTTTAAGAAAAGGAGCCAAAAGTGATTGGTCTCCTCAGGTGAACCAATGAAGAAACTCTGAAGTCCCATCATATCTGCTGTAACCTGATGAAACGTGTGGGGTTAAATGGCAGTTAAAGGAGTAATGTGGTGACGCTTCTCTCAGCAGTGTGGATGGAAAGGCCTTCCAGTTCCATCTTTCCTTTTACTGATGGAAAATGCTAATATTTATTTTGGGGGGAAGCTTTACCCCACCAAGAAATGCATTTTGTGCCCTTATGTGTCCCTTCCTGGATCCCATCCCACTCACCCACCCCCGATACTACCACTGTTCAACAGCCACACAGAATGATTCAAAGTACAGAACTTAAGAATGTGTGTTTTGGCTGCTTAGCAAACTCATATCAGTAATGCTGATGGGGGCTTGGCAAGGTGGCATTTCTATCTCGCAGAACTACTCAGTGCAGAGTGGCAGGAGAAATTAAGGAAAAGGGGACTCCAAACCCCATCACAGGTAAAATAGCTGCTGGGATAAAATAGCTCACATTTTCAGATACAGATGCTTGTGTGGAAACAGCCAATTGTCACAAGTTCTTCAAAAGTTGTGCCCTTGTTTGGCATGTTCATTGGGGATCTGATGTTTTCCTGATCAGCACATTTAGTGGGATTGTTCAGTACTATTATTCCCACCAAATCTGCCCCTCTCCCACTTGAACATAACAGCGCTGGTGTGAATGTATGGTACACTGGAGTCATTTGAAGAACTGGGGGGGGGGGAGTGTGTGTCTATCAATATGGATATCTTGTGTTGACAACCTGGTTTATGCTGACTTAAGCATTCAGATTGACATCTTAAATTAGGTAACAGAAAGAGAGAGAGCCTTTCCATCTCTGTTGTTGCCTTTCCATCTCTTCTCAATAGGATAAAGCTTTTGTAAATTAGAGGGGTAATTATTTTGAGAGATTCTACAGAAAAACACAAAGGATTAGATTCTCAATGACTCTCAGTTACAGAAATTGCTATGTACAGGTTTGTGCTGTTGGAACATCTGCAGAATTACCGTAGAACTGAAGAAAAGCCACTTAGGTATCCCAATGTTTGGAATATTGTGGAGTGTTTTCAAATTAGCCCTGCCTGCGACTTTGTTTTGATGATCTCTCCTTCCTTTGTTTTTCTGACTAGATTCAGCTTTTGGAATTTCTTCCAGAGCAAGCAGAGTGACCTTTTTATATTTTCAGATTCCCAAAATAGATAGCCTAAAGAACAACTGCACGTGTTTGCTCTAGTTCATTGCAGCAAGGCGGAACCTGCTGAGCACAGATCCATCAAATGGTGTCAATTCAGACTGTACATTCTGTGCACTGACCTTTTTCACAGAGTGTTTGTTTTGTTTTTGTTTTTTTGTGTGTTTTTAGTTGATTGCTTGGATCCTTCCTGCTCCAACCATGGTATCTGTGTAAATGGAGAGTGTCTCTGCAGCCCAGGCTGGGGAGGCTTAAATTGTGAACTTCCACGTGCCCAGTGCCCAGACCAGTGTAGTGGGCATGGCACATACCTCTCTGACACAGGCCTCTGTAACTGTGATCCCAACTGGATGGGACCAGACTGCTCCGTTGGTAAGAAAAACATTTAATTTGTGCAATTTATTTTCGCCTTTTGAAATCTTGATAGTCAATGGTCCTTGACTACTCATTCAAGATAGTACAAATCAGTGATTCAGCTCAGTAACTCAACTGTTACAGTGACTACTACACTTCTAAGGTAAGTTCAGACACCTATATTGAAGCTCTCTTAATGATTCTGATGAGTCTGCTACTTCTCTCACACATGAAGGTATAGTATATGGCACATATTTTTTCATTCTATTTTTTTCATTGATTAGAGTAATACAATGTAATTTTGAAATTTAGTTCTTGCCCCACCATTCTCACTTTATATTTTAAGGTAAAATGTTGATTGTCCCCTCCTCACGTATCCATATGATTCTTGGTAACTAACATGATTCCATCCTACTTACTCTCACTCCTTAAAAGGTATCTGAATGATAATGTAGCTGGCATATATTGCTGATAAATAAGGTCAAAATACAAAAGACTTACATTTCCAATTTATTTCATTTTTGGAGGCTGTATTTTGTAGCATGGTCATGAAGAGGCATCTTGGCATCTAGATGTGGCAGTTCAGGGTACATCCAACAAATTGGTGATTTAAAAATGTAATCATTTTCTTAGGTATTAATTGGGGTGAATCTTGGAGCTAGGCTGGTTTACTCAGATGTCTGTAGCATAAATTTCACTTTGAAGTGGTCGGTCTTGTTGGCTTTCTCGGCAGAATTGCAAAGGCTTGAGTAGGTCGTAGCAACCATTTGAGTTCCAAAGGTGTACCCCTTCTGCATATCTTGCCGATGATAGTGCAAATCCCTAAATCCAAGATGCTGCCAGTACCCATGACAATGTTTGGCAATAACTGAATTCCTCTTTTTTCTCCCTCCAGAAGTGTGCTCTGTAGACTGTGGCACCCATGGTGTCTGCATTGGCGGAGCATGTCGCTGTGAAGAGGGCTGGACGGGGGTAGCCTGTGACCAACGTGTCTGCCATCCCCGCTGCACAGAGCATGGAACTTGTAAAGATGGGAAATGTGAATGCCGAGAGGGCTGGAATGGGGAGCACTGCACCATTGGTAGGCAAACGACAGCCACCGAAACAGGCACATATTGCTTTCTTTTCATAACTTGTAGAAACATAGTTACTATTGTGTATGGCAAAGGGCTGTCCCTTTATGGACTCTTATGCTTCCAATTTTTAGTGTTAATGTGGTCTTTGTTTTTTATGCTGACATTTGTATTTATGATTTGGTTGAGATGTGGGTTGTTTTATATTTTATAAATAATTAATTTTATAACTGCAGTTTTATAACTGGAGCAGTCATCAGTTTCTATCAAAAAATATTTAGATTTTAAGTTTTTATAAGCAAACAAACAGCACTAGCTTCATTTCTGAAACCCCAAGCAGGAAAATCTGTTTCAAGTCAGTACTAAGTTAAATTGTATACTGATGTAAACTAGGTTTCCACTAAATGATATACTATTTATTCTATGTGGGTATTACCTACAAGATGAGATTTTCAACTAAATTTTAGTGTGTGTGTGTTTCAACAAATGTCCTTCTTTTTTCACTTCCTGACCTGATGCTTCCTGCTTATTAAATATTCCATTCAAAACACATCACCACAATACCCATCAAGAGCAGGGGTCAAGTTGAGGGGGAACTGGCTTCCCGTTGTTACAGAAATAGCTCCCTAGCATTTTCATGCGTTGTTCTGTGACAGTGGTCATGGTGTTTGCCTATAGACTGACACAGCATGGGAGGGCCGAGCCAATGCTACAGCATGCTGGTATACCCTTTCCAAACAGCATGCTACTCAGCACAGCTTTGGAATCATGCCGAGTGCCATGACTAACACAATTGCATCTCCACTGTGATATGTCAGCCTGGAAAGTAATAACAAACATATATCGCTTCAGATGTTTTTGACCATTTTGAATTTTAAACCTAAGTTACTTAATTTATCCTTTCAAGATGTATGCTGTGCATGGAAAACCCAGATAGCTGCTGAGAATTTACTTATGTTGTGTACAAAAGTAATACAAGACTGAGCACATCATTATTTGTAAACCTGGAAGAAAAACCTCAAGAATGTGTGCCTGTTTTCTTTTTTCCTGAGCCATTTATTTAGATAACGAATTCTTTTCAAAATGTCCAGGAGAATTAAAAACAAGCAGTTATTCAATATTTCTTTTTTTTAACGTTTCTTTGGTGGGTGAATGAAACATTTTTAAAAAGGACAAATTATAATTGAAATTATGATGGCAACTGGAGACTCTAAAAGGACAACCCTATTACCAGTGACTTGTTTTTGTTTTAAACCAAAGTTATTGGATGTGTTTGTCAGAATTTAATTTTATTTTTTGTTAAGTGTCTTTTTTTTAAGTCTCTTTGGGTAGCTAAACCTTTTGGGACACACACTTAAATTAGAAAGAGAAATGACCTTTAAAATATATATATCCTGCACATATTTAAAGGTGATGCTAGCCTACTGCTATAGCATACTTCTAACACAGTTTATAAACATTGAATCGATATTCCCAAGCAGATGCAGGCTGGTTTTCTGTTTTTGTTTTTGTTTTGGCCTTATGCATCTCTACAGCAACAGCAGCAGCATCTCTTCTAATGTGGTTCATTTATGGGGTAAATTTCAAGACTAATTTCGGTTTATATGAATGTTGTGTCTAATCAATAATTGTTCCAAAAAGGTTTACCTTATTCCACTAACTTTGTGTTAACGTCTTTATTCTTAAAAACGTCTTCATGTATTTTTGTAACCTAAGTGTCTTACAGTGCAGTCCTATGCATATCTACTCAGAAGTAAGTCCAAATTAATTCAGTGAGACTTACCCTCAGGTAAGTGTGTATAGGACTGCAATCTTAGTTTGATGTTACTGTGCACCCAACAAGATGAATGTATTTAGATTGCTCGGATATGATTTGTTCTAGATAACACTTTACGCCTACTGGTTAATAGTTCCAACTATAAAGGCTAAACTATGAAGAAAACATTTTACCTTGCTTTTCACAAGTGAGAGGAAAAAACAACCACTTTTGAAGTACTGTCAATGTGCACTGTCACAGTCTTTCCTGCAAATAATTTCCAAAGCATTGTCTACAGATTTGAACTTTGTTTTTCCAGTGTGAAATATTGACACATAAGCACTCCTCTCAAACTTTGTAGGACTTAGGAGTCGTATAAAAACTGTAGCCTTATTATTGGTGAATAGAAAATATACTGAGAATGATGTGGTCTTATTATGCTTTAGGATTGGAGCTTACAGAATCTTAAAATGTTTACAAAATTAACTTGAACGTTTATCCTTCGGTTTCTATTTTTTCCTATTTTTTTCAACAAGTGAATCTCAGCATCTTCATTTTTTCTTTTTACTTCAGTCCTGCCAGGAGCTTCATGTACATAGAAGTAAACTTCCCCATAATTTTTCCAAGCTGATGAAGAAATGTGATTCCACATCCTGCCCCCCTCCCCAAATCACCCTCTTCCTTTCCAAAACTTTCCTTGACAGTGGTGGTGCTAACACTGGGCTTCACAGCAAGGAGGACCTTGAGGAATGCTGTCCTAGGTTCCCTCAGGTTATGTAGTTTACTTGGGGGGTCCTGGTGTCCAGAATGCAGCTGCAGAAGTGTTCTCAATAAAATTAAAGCCCCAGCCCCTACTGTCCCCAGTGTTATTACACCAACTGCAAGATTAATTCAAGTGTAAAGGGTAGGAGATGTAAATGCACATAGTCTGCTGCTTCTGAGGTGGTACTAAGCTCAGTACAAGCAACAGAGAGGGTTTGGGCTTGGCTCATAATGGGCTGAGAATTCTGAAATACAGGATTTTATTTTTGACACAAACTCTCACCTATTCTAGACGTGGATGCTCACTACAGCTAAAAACAGTACTGTAGAACTACTGTAGAACACGCAGTGCAGTAACAATAATATATATGTTGAAAATGATGCGTTTTCAGTCTTAAGAGGTTAAGTGACTATATCTAACTGGAAAAGTGGTAATGCAAAAACCTTATGCACCATTTAAAAAATGTGCTCATGCCACTGATCTTCACTTAAACAGCCACAGTAGGTGGTGGCCTTATGTCAATGAAGTAGATCCCAGAGATCTTTCTGTATGGCATATTGCAACCACTATCCCATTCCTGCACCTGCTAACTCACAGAGAAAAACAGCTCCCTGCAGTGATAATGAAGGTCTGTGATGTACTTATGAAGTGATTTACAATCATCGGATAAGGTTATAATGAAACCATAGAACAGAAATTACAACTGAGCAACAACAAAAAGAAATATGCCAACGCAAAGTGAATTCTTGAACATATTACATGCTAAAATTTTACCATGAGAGTTTGGGGTTGGTTTGTTTTTGTTCTGTGATTTGTTTGATGATTTCCATGTGAAAACCAGAGGTTGCTTTTTTGCTTAGATCATCCACTGCCCAGTTGTTATATATACAGAGCCCCATTAAATGTATTGTTGCTTTGTTAACCTCCACTGGGCCTAGATTTCAATCATAAATATGCTGCCACACTGGACATCTCATGTGAATGGCATTTATTTTCACATGGCAAGAATGATTGTGCAGGAGTGCAGGTAAACATATCCCATAGACCTTACAGAGGAGCAAATTTGTCTCGCAGTGGTACTTCAGTGTTGAAGCTGATCATCACATCTGGTGATGGTATTGAATTTTTTCAAGGAGGCCGGTGACATTGTGCCCCAGAAGTGATGAGGGCATCCCTCAGCAACACATTTCTATGAACAGAGAAAAACGGCCACCTAAAGGTTCATGACTAAGAATATCCCTTAAGTCTGGTATCTTGCTGAGGTGTGGGAGCTATTGGCTTGCAAATTATTGCGCCTTAAATTTGGAACTCAGTAAACCCAGATTAATAAGTTTCATGCAATGTGATAGCTATGATGAAAAAATAGTTTTGCTGGATCCAAATAAAAATTTAAACAATGAGAGAACACATTTAAACCAGTTAGGTTTGTAAATGTGTTTTGCAAACCTGTGGGATACTGTTGACCCCTAATACCATTTTTAGTGATATTAAGGAAAGTGGGTGATTTGCCTACTATAAAATAAACAAAATATTAGGGTGGGGTGGATGTTTTACCTTCTATGTTTCTTTCCCACATGAAATAAACAGTACAGATTCTGAGCTAAACATCTATAGACATGACAAGTAACTAATTACTTTAAATAGCATTTGTTTGAGTCAGTGTGACCCGTAGCACATGTATGTGCATTACGTAAAGAATCATAAAGCTAAAAACATTGATTTTTTTCACTTAAAAAATGAAGGGCTGATTAAACACCCATGGTTGAGGACTCTTGGAATACAGAGTTGTAGAATATTTTACATAGAAGTCTTGTTAATGTTTTTCAGGGCTGCTGCGGGGTGTTTGATCCCACTTTTCAATGAAGAGTTAAACTGAGCTTTACTCACATGTATAATACTTTTTAAAACAGCACACACTCAAATACATGTAATATTTGGTATTCTATTTTATTCAACTGGATATTTCTGTGGCAAAAGCCCATGTAAAAGTGCTCTCATTTTGGACCCTATTCCTTGGAATGACAAAACAATAATATTGTACATTAGATTGTGACTATTGGTATTCACCACTAATCTTACTGTGTAGAGCAGTAGATATTGTTTTGGTAAGATCACCTTAAAACATTTGCCCTTTTAGGCATCATACAAACATTCTGCTTTTTCCAGGCCCAGGGAGCAGAAGGGGTGGAGAGTATTAGGGAAGGGGGAAAGAGTTGCAGCCGATCAAGAATATTGCTTGCATTTCATCTACTGTTATAGCTAAGTCAGTAATCAACAAATCTATGCCCAGTAGAACATTGTGTTGCCTTCCAGCACTGCTGGATAGTTTTGTCCCATTAGAATACTCTTTGTGTCAAATATTTCTTTTTTTTTTCTTACTGATTTCCTTAAAGTAATTACAATAATAGCTTTAAAAAAGCAGAAACAATTTCCGCAAGAGATGGGATAAAATTTGAAGATAACAAAGAGGGAAATGTGCTACCTCTGACAAAAGCAAGCAATTCTGAAAAAGTGCTGGGGAGGAGAGGGTGTCATATTCCTGTAGTTATTTCTAGCCCTTTCACTCCAATCTATAAGAAAGTGAGAAAAAGGACATGACTTGATAAAGAATACAAATGCCACCTTCTGCTTAATCAACAAAGTTTCTACAATAGAGATTTAAATGTCTTCATGCAATGTGATCAATACTGCATCTTCTTTTGTGCGAGAGAACATATGACATTTGCCTAAATCTATGTTGAAACAAAATTATAATGAAATAATACCATAATTGCCAAGCAGTCTTCCCAGGCACACCTGAGTTTAGTAAAATAAACTGTGGCTTTGCCAGCCAAGTAGTCCGAGGTCGCTGGGGCCAGGGTGCAGGAAGCAACAACAATGGTGTTACAGTGTCTTAGGATCAAAATCACCACAATTTTCTTGTTTGCTAGTGCAGCAATCGTCTGCCTCTCCCCCCGCTCTGGCCTCCATGTGTGGAAAGGCTGTTGATGCTGTGGTGATCCCATTGGTTGGTAACTGCGCACTAATAGGTCTTAGTAGCACATTCCTGTGCAAGTTTACTCAGAAATAATTCACGTTGTGTTGAATAGAACTTACTCTCAAATAAATATGTCTAGGATTACAGCCTAAGTATCAATGATTTAGTGGAATTTTAAAGTGTGCTTCATTTTTTGTAGCTTGCATCTACTTGGGTGACAATTTTGTTCTATCTGCTGGTAGGGTAAAAACATAATTAATTATATTCAGGCTTTACTTAGAATCAACAGTTGCTTGTTGTATGATCTTCTAGGAACAGATAAAACACAATTTCAATAGGAATATCAGTTATCTGTCACTTAACTTCGCTCCTCTAGTCATGACTAGAAAATGCCACACAATGTTGCCATTTTTCGCCTTTCCATTTATTTATGTGCAAAACATACAACCTTATTCCTTCTCTGGGCCACTTTAAAAGGCAATCAGTGTACTTCTCAGCTGTGTTCCTCTCCCCTGTGTCATGCAGGACTTCAAAGAGCTGCATCCTGCAGATATTTGTAAATAACTTCCTGACTTAAATAAGAATATTCCTTTCCTGTGTCTACATGGGCTATATTGATTTTTCTATCAATTCTCAAACTTTTATGAAGCCCCAGAAAGAAAAGAAAAATGAAATAGGATTGATCAAGCTGCTGATCTAACTGCTAAAAGGACAGAGCTGAGTTTGCTGTCCTGAAGTGTATTTACTGCACTAGCCAACTGTTAATGTTCCAACAATGTGTTTTCTATGTTATTTTATACCCTGTAGTGTCAAGCACCAGTTTCCGTGAGTGAAGGTATTACACGGTATTGCTGGAGACAAAATAACAGAGATATTTTAACTGTAGAGATAAACTCTGGTGGTAGTTGGGCGCTCACTATTGGAAGTCAAATAAAAAGTAGGGAACTTCTTAAAAAGAAGAAAATCTCAGAGCCACACATGAAAATGATTTGCAGAATTGGTCTGTACATTATTATTTTATAATAATGCATCATAACATCATACTTTTAATTCTTGAATGAAAAATCCAGAATATTCAGCTAACTATTGAGACTGAAATCATGCCTTTCCAGACACCAGCTGCATATTGAAGTTGTATGCATATAGAAATTTGCAAATGATCTGGGTGATATTCTCTTGTAGAGCTCAGATGAAGCACACTCACTGAGGTCAGTGGAACTACTTGTAAGTAAACTTGCAAAGTTCAACCTTTATCTTTTTAAAAAATAAAAGTAAGCAAAAAAATCTTTGTTAAATAATTATTTATTTATTTATTTATTTATTTATTTATTTATTTATTTATTTATTTATTTATTATTTATACCCCACCCATCTGGCTGGGTTTCCCCACCCACTCTGGGCTGTTTCCAACAAAAGATGAAAAATACATTAAAACATCAGTCATTAAAAACTTCCCTAAACAGGGCTGCCTTCAGATGTCTTCTAAATGTCAGATAGTTGTTTATTTATTTGACATTTGATGGGCTAGACAGTGGCATTATTTCCACAGGCATCATGTATGGTTTTATGGAGATGCCTTAGGGTTGTAAACACAAATTCTCCACCAACTTTATCCTCATCAAGACCTAGCATGAAGGTGAAGGGCTGATCCTGGTATTGGCACTATCTCAGTATAATTCAATCATTTCTGCTACTAGTTGAATATATTTGAAAAAAACATTCTCCTATGACTTATCACTCTTTACACCAAAAATGTAACTGAGCCTCTCAGGTTCTTTATGTACATACCTGAGTGTTACTAATGTGGGATAAGAAGCAAAAGACACATTTTACAATTTGATTTACATTGTAGTCTGATATATTAATAGGAATCGTAGGATGAAAATAAATAATGCCCTTGTAAGAGTCTTACTACATGCGACACTGACCATGCCATTTGGCCTTGAGTGCAGATGTGGCATGGAGGGTAGGCAGAATTGCATTGATGCAACTCATTGGGTGAATTCCATCTAATATCGTTTATCATTTAAAGCCAAATCGCACAATGTGTGATCTAGGCTGTCCCCAGCAATTTAGCAATGATTCCAATAATCACTCTGGCTGAAAAATGTATTGTGCAGTTGCAAAAATTCCTGCCAGATTACAGCAACTGTTGCATGTGTAGACTGACTGATTTACAGCATTCTCCTTATAATAGGTTGCTCCAGATGCAGGACATGCAGCTGGTTTTTCATGATGTGAACTACTCAGTGGCAGCTGATGTGCAAGAGACCGTCTGTACTTGTCCTCCCCACCCCACCCCCACAGCAGCTTGGATGAGGTTTTATGTGATCCCAGTGTTTAATTTGTAATGGCAATTGTCATGTCACGTGTTTTTCATCAAGACTATTTTTCCCCCTTTGGGTTTTCAAACAAGCAAACGAGCAAGTTGTTTCTTTTCATTCCTGTTTCAATCCTATCCTATAAGACTCATAGCATTCTAAATCCTATAAGATTTTCATAGTACTCTGAGAAACTATGCAAATCAAAAGGCACTAGGTTTGCTGTATTGGTAACAGGGAACCATAATTTTGAAAAACTGCCATTCAAGATGCAGGTTTATTGCTTTTCTCCTAATCCCATTATATCTTTATTCTATATTGATGCATTAGCAGTCCAGTGCAGAGTAGCTCAATCAACTTACAAAGAACAAGGCATGTTATTTATGCACAGCAAAGAAGGACAGCATGTAGGCATTTTCAGGTAGTTATTCTGCATCAAATTACAGGAGTTAATAGAGGTATTTTTTTCATATAATTAAACATTGATTCATTTCTTAATACAAAAATTTGAAATATACAAGCACTGGTAACTTTAGAATATGTGTTCAATTTTATATGAGTTCTAAGTCAAAACCACAAAGAAGGTGATTATGTTTTCTTTAGGTATATGTTAAATAACAAAGCTGTTAGTGAATAATATATGTAGCTAGAATTTCAGCTGCGTGCATTTTAATTTTCTCCAAAAGGTCCACCAAATATCTTGAACATGGTCCCAATTCACTATACTACTGAAAACGATAACACCATTAGCATGATAGTGATAGGTCCATTCCAAAGTGCTATTAATACTTTTTTTAATATGTGAAGGATATTGGAATACAGGCGGCCCCCTGTTTAAGTGTGTTCAATATGTGGACCCGGAAGTGACTGAGAAACATCATAAAGATGTCACTGAAATGTCACTAAAAGGGTAGAGCAGGTGTCTGCAGTCTTTTTCAATGGGTTTCAGTTATACACGACCAACGCGCACTGTGCCTTGGAACATAACCCCTTCGTAAACGGCGGGCTGCCTGTATATATAATTAATTAAAAGTATAGAAATTATAGTCTCATATTTTATCCAGAAAGCTGCATTAAAGTGGGGAGGGAGAGAAAATAAGTATCTTACTAGTTTAGTAATAACATTTTACTTAATTCTCTTTCTTTACAAGCTAGTGATTTATTGATCACAAAAGTGGTTCAGCATCAAAATACTGATCTCAAATGGCTTGGAATCTCCCACAAGGAGAAAAATGATGTTATTTTTGCAAATTCAGTTTGTGCAAATACAAAAGGAGTAACTGCCATTGATGATTGTAATTCTCATAAAACCAAAGAAACGTCAGTACAGATGAGAGAACATTCTTTTGTTTTTACCACTGGGAATGGTGGAAAGTGGCACTTGGTTCTTTCAGCATGCTGCCATCAACTTTTCAGCACATTGTGAATATAAACTAAGCCGACGTCTTTTGCTTTTCACTTTAATGAAGCAAGGCAGAATGTGTGTTTTTGCTCTTGCAGACCTATTCCCTCTGTGAGCCAATAAAGAAATTAGCATCATAGCACAAAGCTTTATGGCAGCAGCTTGCTTATCATTAAAGTTAGAAAGCAGGGTTTAATTTTCTTTTTTAAAAAATATCTGCATTCCTTTGATTTTAAAGTATCATAGCACTTTTACTGGGGGTTTTTTGCATGCCACGTCAAAGTTTATTTCATGATAATTATTTGTTCTTTTTTAAAATAAAAAATAAAGCACAATATGAGACAGCATTAGGGTTACAGCATTTGATAAGCTGTACTTCCTGCTTATCTATTTTCAAAGTCTTACAGGACTGCTTATCATATGTGGTCAGGCAGCAGTGCAGGACAGGAACTCCCCATCCCCTTGGCTCCAATGAGGGACATGGCCAGGGGTTTTCCCAGGCTGGCACAACCCTGTTTGGTCTTCATCCCAGCCAGCTGGGATTGTAGCCTGCCCTCAAATTGCCAATGGTGGGCAAGCTGCAGTACTGGCTCCGCCCTGGGGGCGGACTGGACCAAGCTCACAGGCTTCACTACAGTCTACTCCTGGGCACTTTCCACCTCTTCATCAGCTCCTCATCTGTTTTCAAAGTCTTACAGTAACAGTTCACAGGTAGCATAACAGTAACAAGTCTTGTGTTTTCTGAATGTAATTTCCAAGATGCAGCATTGATTTCTGACTGAACCTCTTGTTTTGCTTTGTTTATATTTGTGTTTTAGAAAGTTAGTAGGTATAGGGAAAACAAATGGAATTTGTCATTGGTTTCTTTGTTCTGATAGGAATTGATAATAAAAGCAAGGAAAAGAAAAGAAGTGTGCAAATGGTTAGACCCATTGATTCCTTAACTGGCATCATAGAAACAAAATTGTATTTTACTATTGTTTCTCTAGAATCGTTATTAATTGATTCCTTATTGGAATACCAATCCCCACATTTCTGATTATGGCCTGCTCCATAGAGAGCATGTTCTGAGAAACTGATGGAAAAAATAAAAGTGTGAAATACATCAATTACAGTGGGAAAATACAGAGTGGTTTGGCATTGGATCAAGGGCATCTATAGTTTAACTAAAATTGCAGTAGTAACTGTGTTTTTTTAAAAAAGAATTATGAAGCAGTATATACTGAAGCACTTTAAATCTCAGAGAAACAAGGAGCAAAGGCCAGCATGCTGGTGTAAGGTATTTTTGTGCAATCTGGCTGCTGCTGTTGTTATTGTGTGTTTCCTAGATTAATTCTTTACATATTATTACATACATGTTTTTAATGCAATAAATGCAGAAATGTGAAGGGAAGGGGGATCCAGATCTTTTTTCTGCAGATACTTGCTGTTGCATTTCTTTCCTGTTCTGTTCTGTGTACTATACTGTTCTTAGTGAAAGTAGCCTCTGATCTATGGGTCTAACCGTATATAATGTATAGGAGCTGCGTGTGATATTATTAGGGATGGTAGGTGTGCTTTATTGTGCAAAGGACATCAGCAACATACCTGGTTGACGACCTGCAGGAGTTAGGTGCCTGTGCACCCCAGGTGCTCCACACAACCAGAAACAGCCTCATTCTCTTATGTGGGAGAACTGGGAAGGGGAGCAGAATGATTTGTGATCGCATTCCATATGAGCATTAGATATCCCTTGTGAATATTGGGTTGGAATGGTGCAGTTACAGAAAACACAGCTTTCAGATAACTCTGATTAAGAGCAAACTGTTTTATAAATTATAAGGAGAAAAATGCTTTAAATGCATTAAGTAGATATCATTCCTGGATTTGTACACTGACCAGAAAGAGACTCTTGGGTCATTACACAGTTGCATAAAATCCTGATTAAGAAGGATTTTCACAACAGACCATAACTGCTTTAAGAAAGCTGTTAAGAAAATCTGCTAATTAAGCATCCAGTTAAAAGTGCATCCAAATATGTGTTTACATTCTATATAAATTCTTTTCCACTGATGAATGTACTTTATATTTCCCATTTTCCATTGCAATGCCTCATGGTAAAATTCAGGGTGAAATTCTACAACAGGGTCTAGAACAGGGTTGGCTAAACTGTGCCCCTCCAGATGTTGTTTATTTGTTAACCATGCATCAATGTTTAGATTATGATACATATCCAAAAAACACAAGGAATACTAAAAGCAGCAAATAATTCAGCAAGAAACAACCGGGAGTCAGCTCAGTAATCTCCAAAGGCTAGGAGGAATAAATACGTCTTCATTTGACATCTGAAGACCAATTGTATGAGGGACAGTTTTATCACCACCAGGAAAAAGTCCCCACAACTGGGACACCATATAAAAGAGAAGTCTGCTCTGAGTCCCCACTGAATGAACTTTTATAGACAAGACCACCAGCAGAAACTCCCCTAAAAATATTAAGGCACAGGCTGACAGATCATGGGAGAGACACAACTTCAAGTTATTGTCTTATACACTGGAGTCAGCACCTTGAATTGGGCCTGTAGTAAATGGGCAGCAAGTGCAGTACTCTGATGCAATTCAGTCTCATGGCAATACTCTTCAATCTACCAGCAAAGTCCTTCTTCAGGGTTCATCTGTGGCACTAAAACCATTAATGTAACCTTACCTAATCATAAATTAAGGTAATCTCATCCCTCATATACCCAATTGGTCTCTGTGTTCTGCAGGGGAAAGCATCCTGCAAATACCATCTTATCAGGAGCTTCATTCCTCACAGTTTCAGAATGGGGCTTTTAGTGTGGTGACACCTACGCTTTGTGACTTGCTATATACGGTGGTACCTTAGGTTAAGAACTTAATTCATTCTGGAGGTCCGTTCTTAACCTGAAAGTGTTCTTAACCTGAGGTACCACTTTAGCTAATGGGGCCTCCCGCGCCGCCGCTGCATGATTTCTGTTCTCATCCTGAAGCAAAGTTCTTAACCTGAGGTACTATTTCTGGGTTAGTGGAGTCTGTAACCTGAAGCATCTGTAACCCAAGGTACAGGAAGGCACTGTGGTCTAATACCCGTGACAGGGTGAGCTCCTGCTGCTCGGTCGCTGCTCCTGCCAACCTAGCAGTCCAAAGCACGTCAAAGTGCAAGTAGATAAATAGGTACAGCTCTGGCGGGAAGGTAAATGGCATTTCCGTGTGCTGCTCTGGTTCGCCAGAAGCGGCTTAGTCATGCTGGCCACATGACTTGGAAAAACTGTCTGCGGACAAATTTCGGCTCCATTAGCCAGTAAAGCAAGATGAGCGCCACAACCCCAGAGTCGTCCATGACTGGACTTAACAGTCAGGGGTCCCTTTACCTTTATATATCAGGTAGGCATCATTTCTATTGTCTTTTTGGCCTCTGCTGAACATTTTCATCTTTCAACAAGCCTTCTAAGTGGATATTTTTATCCCAGCCAGTATCTATTCTTGGTTTGTAATTGTTTTAACTGTTACTCTTTTTGGCAACTGATATATAATAATAACCTTATATTATACTACTTGCTGGTCCTCCTGCATTCCATAACATCTGAAGCGCCTTTCATTTTGGTGGTTAGTTTGACATTATTCCAAACATACTTACCAACTTTGTCAAGGGCTCCTTCCTGATACAAATGTTTTATTCCTGTTCAAGTAGCAAGTTGTTGTTCACTATGGATCCAAGGAAGCAAAATGTATTAATTATTTTAAAGGGAGAATTTTTAGGTTGATCTGAGATGGTTGCATGACAATTTATCCCATGGCTGTGGTTGTCTTAAGGAAACTAAGAAGATGAATAAAGGAGGCAACAGGTTTTCTACTTTGCTTTGTTCATGAGCTATGAGCACAGCAACAACCATTCCCTAATGGAGACATGCCGCACTTTGGACAAGCAAGACTACATTACTGATCATCTAATGCGGTTTGGAAAAAAATGAGTTTTTACAAATAGAAGGAGCCCACGTCAATGTGCAAATAGAAGGAATTTGTGCAATGAAGGAGCCCAAATGTAGTAGTTAGTAGAATGTACATGCTACATGTAGTCCCTGCATATAGTACAGATTAAAGAAAGGGATTAGGAGAGCTTTACAAAAGCTGTTCACACTAAGGATGAGCTTCACAATAAACATTTTACCTGTGACCTTCTGGTATTGGAACCATTTTTTCAGGATATCAGCAGTGCAGAAATGTTGGAAATTGTATTTCAAAGTTTTTTTTTTCAAAATATGTAGATCCATCATCACTTTTTGTCACAGTTTTGTCACATCTTTGCCCCTCACTGTCCTGGAGCATATCTATGTCTCCCTCTGTCATACTTTAGCTGTAGGATTCCTCACGATGGATGACCTAGAGGCCCCGGACCGTAGCGAAGCTCAGGAAGAGTCAGGAATCTTAGTCTAAGGAGCCTGGGGATCACCCTACATGTAGTGCCAGCAGCTCCAGCTTGAAAGTCTCAGTACCAAGCTGAAGGAACTGTTGGAACAATATCTTTCTAGTAGCTCTGTATGGCAGTCACAACTAATTTACCTGAACTGCTGCCTCTTGACCATGCCCCTGCCTGAACTGATAGATATCTTTCATAGCCCCTGGGCTGGTTTGGGGGTCTTACAGCAGAGCCTTTCCATCTGGGACCTTGCCCTGAAATGGAGCATTTTCCCATTTACAAATAATTCCTCCTTTGGAATTGTGTGACTAGGATAGCTGTTGTATTTGTCTCTCAGGACCCATGTATCTCAGTACATTTTTTCTGGTACTGTGTGTGTAATGGGTTGGGGGAGGAATTTTGAAATGTCATTGTTAAGTAGCTTGGATCTGGGAAAAGGTAATACCTTGCCTTAGTTTCTGCAAATGCACAAGTGTATTAAGGCATAAAAGAAATGGTTCTGTTTTAAACCAGTCTTTGAACCCCATTGAGGCCATGCTGTTACTAGTTTCTAAATTCCTTCTTCATAGCCAAAAGGGAGAAGTTTGTCATTCCTGGTTTAGTATTATGTCTGAACCAGCCCTTTAAATTGATGTGAGCTGTTGGATTGAGCTGCTATTAGTGCTGGGATATAATGCACTGCCATATGAAATCAAGAACAAGGATGCTGCCATGTCCTTAAGACTTTCAGAAGTTATCAAATCATTGGGTTCTCGGTTAAAGATTGCTTACTGTGCGATATGTAGTATTTGCAGTAGTCTACTTCATGTTACAATGGCCTAGAAGTGCAATTCTTCCTAGATGCAGACAGATTTATGGCACTCTGTATTCATCATACTTCATCTCCTGAGGGAACCAAGTAACTTTTTGACAGGAGCCCATAGTATCTTTGTTTTTCAAAAGGGAACCTGTTTCTTTGTAAACTCATGTTCAGTAGTTGTATAACAATACTCTGTGGTTTAATCTGATCTCAAAAACTAATACTGTTTACTAAATCTCGTATGAATCTGTCAACAATACCTTTAACATGACACAAATGCAACCGGCAGGACTAAATTTCATTGAGTACTGCTTAAATCTGTGTTTGTGATCATTTTCCCCGTCCTTCAAAATAAAACCAAAGACTGCTTTTCAACTTGTTATAGATTCTACAGAGAAGAAATGCAGCTGTAAGAATGCCAAGGTCTGAGTTCATTAGGAATGTGCAAGGTACAATCCATAGGAGTTATTGATTTTTCAACCTTATTGGAAAAAATCAGTCATGCTTTTCTTTTTTCGCAGAAAGAACCGTGTGTGTGTGCGCGCGCAAGCGCGCGCGCGCATGCACACGCTTTTCTGATAACATTCCACATCAACAAAACATGAACAAAAACGATACAACAAAGAAAAAGAAAAATCTTTCCTTTCAAAGATTTCAAGGAATTGACAAAAAAAAAATCTGAAAATATTCTACTCCATTCTATTCCAGATTTGCAAATCTGTTCTAATTACTTTCCAAGCCCTTGAGTAATTATCATTCAAGATATTGCAGTTATTTACTGTTAATCATATCCCCAGGTATTTTACTTTTTTTTCACTCTTGCAAACTGATGTGGAACAATAAGAACCAAATTTAAGATTGGAAAAATGAGAAATGGAAAGAAACAGAAACTTACATATTTGTCCACCTCTAATATCCACTACAAATAACCATATACTGTAAACTTAAAAACAAAAACAAAAACCACACCAAATCCTATGTACCAATACCCCTCTGTTCTCCATATTCCAAGTCTGAAAAGTTTAGTTAGGGTTTAATATGTGAGTTAAATTGGTAACTCATTTTGAGAGCTTAGCATACATTTTACTTAAGCTGTTTAACAAGTTCCACCATTCATAAACTAGACTTATTATGGAAGTTTAATCAATTTTGAAATGAACATAGAATCCTATACTAGGAAACCATGTTAATTTGGGTCTTGTTGCTTTATGCTCTCAAGTTCACAGTGATTTATTTATACTTTAATACCATTATCCATAGTATATAGTATAGGGTGGGGATTTTCTAATTGTTTCTTGTTCTTATATAAAAGAACTTTAATCATCTATATTTGCATTGATATTGCAAAAAAAATAAATTTACAAAACTTACTGAGTCAGGTAAGTTCATTCTCTTAATTAATAGCCTTTCCCAATCCTCCTCTAATATTGATTTAGGCAAGCTGAGAACCAAAAGGTCAAGAAAAGGTAACTTCTTATCCAGATATGTGGTCTTGCTAGATCATGTTGAGGCACACTGCTGGAGACATCCAAGAGCTCTGCCCTCATTTACTTATGTTTTGCCCATTCTGATAAGCTATCTGCTCGACTGTGTACAGTATACTGAAGTTGAACAAAGAGAGCTTTTTAAAAAACATTTTCTGTCATATATTGTAAGGAAGAAAACTATGCTGTTTAATGCAGAGAATGATGTTTCCCAAGTTGTATCTCTGCAACACATGAAGTCAATATTTGTATTGATGCATTCTGTCCACACATAGGATTAATATGTGGAGCACAGGGTGTGCCTTCTGGCTCCACTTCTGACATTGAGTGTGCATTGGGTGTGCATTGAGTGTGGACAATTGCAGCTGATGCAATCCTTTACAGGTGCCCATGCTCAATGCATAGACACTGGGGAGTGGAGATGGCACAACATATGATCTAAGGGACAGTTTTGTGGGCTGTTGCCTGCCTGTAGCCAGCCTTTCTCAACCTGTGGGTCCCCAGATGTTGTTGAACTACAACTCCCATCACCCCTAGCTAGCAAGGCCAGAGCTCAGGGATGATGGGAGTTGTAGTCCAACAACATCTGGGGACCCACAGGTTGAGAATTGCTGCAAGACCAACACCAGATTTAGGGTGGTGTGGGTGGTTCCCTTATTCAGGGCACAACGGAAAGCAAGAGGGATGACAGCATGAAAATAAGAAATATGGAGAGGGGTTTTGTCATCAGTTAGGGAGCCATCACTTAGAGAAGCGTGCCCCTGTTCATACATTGCCTATTGCATGGAAGGAGCATGTGAGAGGGCCAGGCCTGTACAGACGGTGGGGGGAGCCAGGTATACATACCCTGGGCCTTGCTGGGATAAGCAAGGCAAGGTTCTGCCAGGAACCAGCTGCTTTTTTGATTGAGTTTATAGTAGGGTTGCCATATTTCAAAAAGTAAAAGCCAGGACACCCCAAATGTTGTTGAGTTGTTGTTTTTTACAAAAACCTGCTATTTTTCAATTGACTTGCCTAAGATCCAGGACAAAGTACCGCCTTTCAGAAATCCCTCCCCCCCCCCCCGGATGTCAATTCCAGCTTTGAAATCCCATTAATGTTAACTTTATTCTAACAAGACTGCCACCCCAGGGCTCAGACAAGCTCTGCACAGGCCTGGATAGGGCTATTGTTACTCTAAATAACTGATAGGCTAAAAAGCTGTCATGAAAATATACCTGTATATTAATTTGGAGACTAAGAAATCTACGCTAGCATAGTTAAAGTAGTGTATTATGTGAAGCTAATGGAAACCTGTCCTAGTATAATGTCCTTCTGTTTCAGAAGCCCATTGATAATATCTTTTGTTAACATATTTCATATATATAGGGTTACAGCAGTGTACCTATCTTTAGGATACTCTGCTTGCATTAAGTTTCCCGTTTACTTTAAAACTCTGGCTCGAGTTTCTGTAAGGAATGATTGAAGTGCTCATTATTTACCTACATAGATAGTACTCATATTGTTGTGTTGCAACAGAATTCTTTGTGAGAGCGTTTGGAGTTTTATAAAACTGTTAGCACTATTCTAGCATGCAGAGTTTGATTCCTGCTCTTCAAGATAATTTGGTAAAGAGCCTTAGTAAGTGTTAGATGAATATATGGTAAGCATCTCATGATACTCCAGTCACCACCAGCTCTTATACATATTCAGGAAGTTTTTAGGAGCAAGTAATTTAGATTGAAATGTAAATATATTGCATGAAAATAATGGACACGCTTTTAACAATTATTACTCCATAGATGATTGTGTAGACATCTAGGTATTGTATAAATGGGCTCTTAAGACAAGCTATATGTATATATATCTATCAGTCTATCTAGCTATCTATCTAATGGTTGACAAAGCAGTTTTGTGTTGTCTGCCAAATAAATATTTATGCGGAGATAATTTGAATGTGCTTTTTTGCATTTATAAAGATCCTAAGTAGCCACTACTTTGCACTTAGAGCTTTTTGTCAAAGCTAAATTTATCCTTCATTTACACAGCTTTTTAGAAGGGACACATGCACAAAGCAACCCATGTTGACGTAAATAATTAGATCACATTGTGGACTATCTATACACTAGCTTTTAGGTATTTATTATATTTTAATGGAAACTGTTTCTGATTTTTTATATGTTTATGAAATATAAAATCTGTCTTTGGAAGGCCACAAATGGAATGAACTTTGCTGTGGTGGTAAAGTGTTTCCTAGCAACACCATGTCCGTTATAGTCTTCCTTCCTTCCTTTTTCAAGCTAAAAGCAAAGTCATGTCTATTAATTCCCAGCTGCAATGAAAACTTTTTCAGAGATTTTGTTCATGTTTTCATCTTGCTCAGATGTACTGGGGGAGAAACCCCCTCTGCTACTCTGATCTGTTTATCTCTCTCCAATTTCCCTTCAACAAGAAAACCCAGAGTGTATATATTCACAATTAATGCTCATTTTACATTTAAAACAAATCAGGTGTCCTGCAACATGATGCCTCCCTTGATATAGTATCATTGTGGTTGTTCAGACAGCTTGCATGACATGCTGAAGAGGTAAAATAAAACATCTTCAAGATTTATTTTAGACTGCACAGAGTACTTGCCTCCTTTTGTGCCTGTATAATGCAAGCAGTTCTTTTTTTCTGCCTGAGAGCAGGGTGAATAGTACTTTCTAAGAACACTTTATGAGAAGCAGAAGGAGTTTTATAGGGCTTGTTAGTATGTAGTGATTCTTGGCCATTATAAACTGAGGTTGCCTTCTCCAGGCTTGTGAAAAACAAGCCCACATCACACAGCTGGCAGTAGCAACAGAGAGCTCAAGGACTAGCTGTGAAAGGAAAGTGAACAGTTTACCTTCAAAAAAGAAATGGTCCAGATTAGACATAATGGTTCAGCAATAGTACCGGTAGGTATACCATACCTAAAATAAGTTGAAGTATCCAATTCCCTCCCGCCTAAAGCTGTACACATACTTTCTGTTCAAATAGAAAAGATTATATGAAGGCATAGTTAAGGCTGATGTACTGCTTCTCTGAGGAACCTGTCAGCACTAGCTGAGTGTTGCAAATTGTACCTTGAAGTTGTCCCCTGTCTGTTTTGAAAAAGTAAAAATGGGTGTAAAGGTAAAGGGACCCCTGTCCATTAGGTCCACTCTCGGACGACTCTGGGGTTGCGGGGCTTATATCTCTTTATTGGCTAAGGGAGCTGGCGTACAGCTTCTGAGTCATGTGGCCAGCATGACTAAGCCATTTCTGGTGAACCAGAGCAGTGCACGGAAACGCCGTTTACCTTCCCGCCGGAGTGGTACCTATTTATCTACTTGCACTTTGACGTGCTTTCAAACTGCTAGGTTGGCAGGAGCAGGGACCGAGCAACGGGAGCTTACCCCGTCGCAGGGATTCGAACCGCCATTCCCCAGAGGATGTCCCCTGACACCAGTGCTTGTGCTTACTGCTCTTCAAGATAGGGAAATATGCCCTGATTTTTTTTGGTGCAGGGTTGTTGCTTGAACGTTCCTGCTAGAAACATTCCCAAGGATTTTTCTCAAAGAACAATTTTATTTTATTTTACTTCATCACAGTAAACAAGCAAGATATGTGATGTTATCTCCAATATTGTGCAGCTGTCATAACCAAGAGGCACCATCCATATTCACATTTATTATTGCTTCTGGCATTAAAACTGATTCTTTTGGATTTTTGGTCACAATCCTGAAAAACTTATGTGTAATTATGGCGATGTCAGTGTGACTATTTTTTGAGGCAGAGATTATAAAATAGCATGATCTGTATAATAATTAAGGGTCTTGGATATTCCCATTATAGATCAGATCATGTCCTTTTGGTTAGCTTACCAGCCTTTGATCTGTATCACATTGATGCATCAAATGCCATCACATGAATGAGAAAATATATTCCTGAAAGAAGTTGCTCAAGCACTCTTGTTCCTGATTCCTATTCTCTATGTCTATGTTTTACTGATCAAAAAGTACAGGTCCTATTTCCTCTGAGACTTTTTTACCTTCTGGATGCTGACTGCCAAAGCTTTCCTATTATCCATTTTGCTTTTCTGTGTGATCAGAATTGTCTGTACACATTTGTATGTTCAGAACAACGAAACATTTAAACAGAACTACTCACTTTACAGATCATAGGGACCTACTGAAATTCTTAGCTTCCATGTAATTCCACATGTCAAAATAGTGCGAGATCATTAATAAATATCCAAGCCCATTTAAAAAGTGTTCAATGAAATGGAAGAGAGAACAAGTAACTATTCACTTCACTTCAATTTTTAATTCATTTTTATGGTTAAAGAGTCAAACTACTGCTTGTTTGTAGTATGTTAAACTGTAGCTTCAGTGGGATTATGTTTCTTTAGTTGGCACTGAATCATCATCTCATTCCTGAATCTTGTATATATTTGTAGCTGTGACTCAAGAAGGCTTAAAGATATTGTTTAGATTTAATTTCCCACTGAATTTCTTTATGCAACAGCTTGGCTTGGCTGTGCTAGACCACAGTTGTTGATGGGTGGTTCTGGTGCACATAAATCACTTTCTGCTTCATCACAAGCACATTCTATGATCCTGTGGTTCTAAGTTCCAGGCCAGTTCACTGCGTTAGTGCAACTCCACAAGTCATGACATTCTATTGCTGCAGGGGTCAGCGCTCCACATCCATTAGTGTTGCAGCTCACCAAATTATGCAATCAGAACACAAATTACTTTGCCTCCAATTTGTGAAAGGGGTTTCAGCTATTAGATGTTTTTAACCTTCTTGTGTTTTTGTACAAGGGAGGCTGCAATTTTTACTGTGACATGGTTACTCCTGAGTAGTTTGGTTGTAGCCTTTGGCTGCTGCAGAATTCCAAGTGTGTATTTTAAAAATCCAGGGAAATCCAAGACTTAAAATTAGTTGGTAGGAAGGAAAGACACCCTTAATAATTTGGAGCCCTTAAATGATCTTCGCTATTTTAAGGTAGCTTCGCAGGTAATAAGATACGACACTAAGTAGAATGAGTGCACTCATTTTCCCACCCATAACCATATTTTGTATAAAGTGCACATTTATTTTGAAATGTTCCATTTCAGAGTTTTGTACAAGCCCACAATCTAGGTTATAGAACCCCGATATAGCAAAAATGCACATGGATTAAATTTCCTTTTATTGAGATTACACTTGTCCCCTAATAATTTATAGATACTTGTAGCAGGAATCCAACCACAGTCTCAGATTCTTTGGGGGGATGCTTATATAGAGCTAGTAACATGTCATAAAATTATAGATATTCAAATGTAAAAAAAAAATAGGAATAAGATCTAGCTGTAGTAGAAGCTTAATTCTTTTTTGCTATTAAAATCAACCCTAAAGATACATTTATGACACTGAAGACTACATGTATTTTTACGCATTATTTCTCTTTTGCCTTCTACTTCCCATAGTCATCCTCTAAGCAAAAAGATGTTCCTTACACCAGCAAGCATGTTTGATACAGCCTTCAGCTTTCTTTTTGAGTGCACAGTAACATTGTTTAATGTGCCTTGAGCATAGAATCTTAGTGCAAATAGTATTTCTTGTACTTATCTTCTTCATTTCTTCAACCAGATGGCTGCCCTGATTTGTGCAATGGCAATGGGAGATGCACACTCGGTCAGAACAGCTGGCAGTGTGTCTGCCAGACCGGCTGGAGAGGGCCTGGATGCAATGTTGCTATGGAAACCTCCTGTGCTGATAACAAGGATAATGAGGGAGGTGAGCAAAAGTCTTCCAATTCCCAGCCCCTAAAGAACAGAGGGTTATGTGCGGCTTCGTCATGAGTCATTTTACTAGAGAAAGACCCCCTCTCCTACTATTGTCAAGTGTTGTTGTTACATTTCCTTCGAAACAAATGAGATGGAGAAAGAAGAGCTCTTGTGGGGGAAATGATGTGACCTTAAAGACTTCTTTTTAAAATGTAGAGCTTCATTCATCTCTGGTGAAACTAAGGTTTTTGCTGCCGGAGTTTACAGTTGGGAATTGTATGGTTTAGAACTTTAGGACTCGGTCCTGTCTTCAGGTATGCACCCTTTATGACCTAAAAGTCCAGAAAAGCAGCCTGCACTACACATTATTCAAGCAAAGATACAGCTGATTAAGTAGGATACTTTACAAAGTACTGTAAATATTTGTTAGAGCAAAGATGACAGGCAGAATCTTAGACAAAGGTAACACAAGAAACTTTATATTCTACGTTCAGAGATGCAGTTGAAAAGCCAGCTGCCAATCACCTGAAATCATATAGGACATCACATGTTGGCAGATAAAAAGATGGTTAGGCTTCTGAAGCCCACAAGGGGCTTCTAAAGGCCTGCCAGTTGGGGTGTGTGGAGTTTTGAAGGCACTGCACACCTGGCTCCTGAAGTGCTGCGGATCAGATGTCTGAAAGCGCCGCACAGTGCTCTTTGCAGGCGGCTTGCAAGAGCCCTGAGCTGTGCTTTAAAGTCCTGCTGATCAGACAATTTTAATCCATATTTAGTGTTTCATTTTAGCACCAGAGGTGGATTTAGGGCAGCATGACTGGTTCCCTCACACGGTGCACAGGGGCTAGGGGGGTGCCTTCCCGCCTCCTTCCCAATGCCACCCCGTTAGCATTCATCCTGCTCCTTCACCCAGGGTTGTTTTGGCGAGGGTTCGGCCCCAGGATCAGTCAATCTATTTCTCAAACCTACTAGACAAGCAAAAAGCACTGATGCAATGCATTATAATTTGCTTACATTTTAAGGTATTGGAACAAACCTTGGGGACATACATCTCCCTCAAGCTATTGGGCTAACTATACTTGCCAGAATTGCAAACAGGAATGGCTGCCTCCAAAATAGCTATGTAAATAAGAACAGAATGAACCTTGCTGGTTCAGCCCATACTGCCATCTCTTGCATTACTCTGTGTTCTAAGGCATTCAGCTTGTTACCTCTGGAAATGTCATAAGTAGGTCATAAAGGCATCTCCTTTTCTTTACTCATAGTATCTGATAATCAAGGACCATGTTCCCTCTTAACACAGAGGCCTCACTTAGAAGTTATGTGTAATAGGTTTATCATGCCTATTGTTCATGGATTTGTGTAATATTTGGCCATCACCAGATAATGTAAAAATGAATTCTTTGTGTGAATGATATCTTCCATGAGAAAAGGCTTTCTATATAGTCTGTCCTGAACCTGTCAATTTCATTTCCATCTATTTATCATTTCATTTATAATTTCAGCTCTAACTAGCCCTTTCCCAAACTGACAAACTGAATTGTTTATTGCAATAGAAATAATTTATTGCTACTTCATTTGAAATATTGAATACTTAACTTGACATTTGATCAAAAATAGTGGATGCAATGACGTCTAAATCTCTCAGTGCCACGTATGTTATTGTAGAAACATTCCTTTCCAAGCAACCTTTTCAAAAATTTGATAAAAGTAGACTTCAGATCAGAATTCATCAACTTTTCATGAAGTCTTCAATACAGTACCTAGTGCCATATGATAATTAACAAAACTAATTGCTCTGTTAATCATTAAATATTTGCTCAGCATTTTCAACTAATAAATTTCTCCTTGTCTTGTCATCATTTCAAGAAGTATTTCTAAATGTTTTAATAAAAACCCTGATGCAGCATTCCCAACATGAAAAACTATTCTAGGACATCAAGATACACATTTGAGTAAGTTTGCCAAATAGCTTCAATAATTATGACCAAGTACTCAGAAGCCATGGGAAGAGGAAACATTCTAATCCTAGAAAAATTGCAGAAACTACTACAACAGAAGCACACAGGCATCTTCTCAGTAGCTGCCTCATTGTTATGTAAAATATTTATCCTGGAGGCTCACCTTCACATATACCCGCAGCTACATGCCACTAACTCTTTCAGTAATCCACTTCTGAAAATATTTTGAATGTATGTCTGAAGGACTTGCCCAATGTCACAGAGGAAACTTGTGACTGAGCCAAGAGTTAAAACCAGCCATTCTTTCTGCTACTCCGAATATCATTTTTCATCTCTATTGGAGCTGCTTTTTCTAAATTCTTTGGGTGTTCTTCATAAGAGAGCTCACAGAAATCTTCCGATTTCCATAATAGAGCTTCACCTCTCCATTTGTCTCTGCCTGCTGTGACATCCCCATAACCGTAGAATTTGAGTTACTTGTGACCCAATACTCGTTTGCTCTTGTAGTCTGTTTCCTTACTCCACACTGCTGCTGTGTTAACAAATTTTCATGCTTCTTCTCCCTTCAATATTTTTATAGGGTTACACCACAGGGTGCCCTTGACCAGAATTTCTCCATAATTGTATGGCTGTTGGCAATTATCTTTAGTGGAAAACAGTGATAATGTTGTACTTTTAAGCATTTAAAGAAGCTAAAGTGTTGTTTACTAGATTTTCTGTCTGCTGGTTTGCAGGAGGGGGCAGGATGCCCGGTGGTTTCTCTCTTTGTGCTTCCTTCTTTGTGTTCTTATGTCCAGCTGCTACAGCCTTAAAGGTAGAAAACTGCTCACAAAGGAGATACATAATCAAGGATGCTTTTGGTTTGCCATATAGAGATTATTAGTTAGAATCATACCTTTAAGTAGTCTCTCGTCTTTATAAAGGCAGGGTCATGTTCAGCCTTACATGAGGCATAAATCAGATCCAAGGTGTAGAAATGTCAAACTAAAAGAAAAAATGCCATTCTACTAAATGTTTAGAGAGTGAATTCTAAGCTTTCAGCAGGTTATCTTCAGGTCAGAATCTCTGTAGGAGTTAAGTATAATTATTTCTGGTATGCTTTTGCTGTCCTTCCCATGGAGGGGAGTTCTGTATTCCTAATTATGGATATCTGCTAGTCTTATTAATCATACAAATACAGCTGGACGCAGTGAAATCTCAGTCACATACTAGTATTCTGTTGTGGGGGTGGAACAAAATTTAAGTACCTTTTCATACAGAAATAAAATAAATTTCTGTGCCCAGGAGAAGAATGGCACAGTGTATGTGTCTTATGAAATACGGTATTTGTTTCTGATTTCATTAAACTGATTTTTTTTTAACATATAAAGTGTGTGTGTGTGTGTGTGTGTGTGTGTGTGAAAGGTGAGGCTTTTTATAAAATAATTTTCCAAAGGTGGCAGTCTAATTAAAAGATAGCGTTTTCCTGAGGCCAACTCCCTGTTAAAGGCTTTCATTCCAGAATCCTTTTTTGGTTTTAAAAAGATGTTTGAAGTCCATTAATTTACTCTTTGCAGCATCCTTTAAAATTTAATCCCTCTTCTAATCAAGTCCTCAGTAGTCTAAATAACTGTTAAGTATCTTTGGTGGGGATTATGAACAGTTATTCAAGATTATATGACGAATCTAATACTCACAGTACTGTGATTAAATCTATAAATCTCTCAAAATGGCACATATAACCATTTAAAACACCATGGACTTAATTCAGAGAATTAAAATATTTCAAAACAAGATTCACAGGATAACAAAAGGCTAAAAGTTATTATCAAGTACAGACTTTTCTGGATTTCCAGTGTTAATAGCAACAATTAGATTGCTTGCAAACCTTGGGGTTATGTGAGTAGACAGCTGCAAAATCGCATGTGCTTTTGGCTGGAGAGAGAGTCAGAGTAATGGTTGGTTTCTGTTTGGATCCAAGGCTGTGGTTATGGTGGAAGCAACACAGTTTTGGGGTGTTAGTGCTGTGAACCCCTCCATCGTGGGCTCAGTTTGTATTATGTGTAAATAAAGACCCCAGTCTCCACTGTGCCTCATTCCAAAAGGAAACACAAACTGTAGTTAAGCACCCGGAACTCCTGGATTCTAGCACCACTCAGAGATTGGGGTGGTGTGCAACAGTATGTACATATAGCATTGAGCCAGAAACTCAAAATATTCCTCATCACTATTTTAGCTTATTGCAATTATATTCCTTCTTAGTATTTGTCAGGGAACTGCCATCTAAAGCGCCGGGGGCGCAAAGGCTCACTGAGGTTGAGAGAGGAGTAGCAGCGGAAGAGGGAACCAGTAGAGGGCGAGCAAGAACTCCAAGGGAAAGTGAGTCGGAGGGATGGCTCAGAGACACTTCCAGCGAAAACAGTGGGGAGGTCTCAGGACCTCCTATAGGGACACCCACACCTCGCCGGAAACTGTCACGCCGAGAGGCCAGACGACGTGTTTCCGTTAAAGAGCTTTTATGTTGGAAAAGATTCCGAAAGCAGCCACTTTCGGATTCTACTAGTGATTGACGCAGCCATGCTGGAGGGGCTCCGTCACAGGCAGAGGTTTGAAAACCTGATCAAACTCTGAGGGACTTGCATTTTACGCACAAGCAGCTCATCGTCCCATCACAGCAATCCGAAAGACACCGAAAGCCAGCTTGTGCAGGGAGAAGCATCATGAGCAACCCAGCCGGAACCGGAGGAGCAGGAGCAGCTGGAGGGGGTCCAAGCCTGGAAGAAAGGTACAGGGCGTTGGAGATCCAGTTGGCGCTGCAAACGGCGAGGCTTGAGGAGAGGAGGGCTCAGGATGCAGAAAAGGGAAAGGAGAAAACCACCCCGCTCGCCAGAAAGGTACCAGGATTGGTGCAGAAATTCGGGGGGGATCCCAGGAACTATCATGCCTTTAGAACAGAGATGCAATACGCTCTAAACTTGCAGTTTGATGACTTCCCCGACGAGGAATCGCGAGTGGCTTTTGTGATTGGCCATCTCGAATCCGGGGCGAAAGATTGGGTTAGACCCCTGATGGCAGCGAATAATGAGATCCTAAAGGACACGAGGAAGTTTTTTCGTGCCATGGACCTGATGTTTTCCAGCGATATTGAGCAGGGGGTGGTGCGAAGGCAGTTAATGGCTTGCCAGCAAGGAAGCAGATCTGTCCGTGAGTACTGGACTGAATTTACTATGCTGATTCATAAATTGGGGTGGGACCTATCGGCGGAGCCCATCCAAATGCTTTTCGAAGAGGGGCTTTCTTCAACCGTCAAAGATGAGCTTTCCCGGGGGCCCAGGGCGGAGTCTATGGATCAGTTAACCAAATCTGCGCTGTCCATAGGAGCGCGCCAGGAGGCGAGGGCTTTGGAAAAGCGGGAAGGGAAAGGAGACCGTTGGAGGGAGTTCCGCATTCCAGACATTCCAGAGCCACCTTTCCCGCCGGCAGAGCCGATGGAAGTTGGAACAGCGCGGGCGCGCGCAGTTTCAAATCCCAGTGAAGGGCGGAAGAAGGAGGGAAAGAGCGCCAAGAGATGTTATCTCTGCCAACAGCCAGGGCACTTTGCCAGAGTCTGCCCACAAAGAAAGGAATGGCAAGGGATGGCAGGAGCTGTTGGGGGAAAGGAAGAGGAAGGCAAGGAGCAAGTAAAAGCCAACGCCTGGCTGCCACCGTCGGGGCACAGCAGCCAGGCCAAAGAGCAGTGAAAGTGCCCACACCGGAACCTCCCAGACCCGCTTTAGTGATAGAGGTGTTACTAGAACTGCCAAACGGACACCCACTAAAGATCAAGGCGCTTTTGGATTCAGGCAGCTCCTGTAATTTCATGAGTAAGGAGTTTGCAGCTGAGCATCAGATACAGACCATCCCTTTAAGTAACCCCTTGCAGGTGACTACGATTGACGGCAGAGAGCTGTTGGGGGGAGAAGTTAGCCAACAGACTGTCCCGATGATAATGAGGGTGGCAAGGCACACCGAACAGATAGCGTTTAATGTGGCCATCCTGGGAGGAGCGCCCATCATTTTAGGGATGAGCTGGCTGGCGCTACACGATCCGCTAGTGGGCTGGCATCAGAGGGTGGTCTCCTTTGGGTCAGCGCATTGCCTAGAACACTGCAAGGAGGGGAAGGTTTCGGGAGGAGACAGAGTCACCCTAGCCGGGATGGAAGTAATGGACAAAGGGAAGGTGCCCCCGCAATACGCAGATCTGAGCAACGTATTCAGCGAAAGGGAAGCAGACAAACTGCCACCGCATAGACCCTTTGACTGTCAAATCAACCTACTCCCTGGGGCCCAACTCCCAGTAGGCAAGCTGTACGCCATGTCAGACAGGGAGATGCAGGAGCTGAGGGAGTTCATTGACAAAAACCTGAAGCGAGGTTTCATCAGAGAGTCCCGAGCGGTGGGGGGCAGCCCAGTGTTTTTTGTGGACAAAAAGAACACAGACAAACCGAGACTGGTGTGTGACTTTAGGGCCCTCAATGCAGTGTCGGAACCCCTGGCTTTCCCTATGCCCCGAATTGATGACATTTTGACCAGAGTAAGGAAGGGAAAGATTTTTACAAAGCTGGACCTGCGGGGGGCGTACAATCTGATACGCATAAGGAAGGGAGATGAATGGAAGACCACCATGTTTACCCCTTTGGGAGCCTTTGAATACCTCGTTATGCCCTTCGGTCTACAAGGGGGCTCCGCGTGTTTTCAAGCTTTTATGAACCACGTTCTGGGACCTTTGCTCTACAAGAATTGTGTGGCCTTTTTAGACGACGTGTTGGTGTATTCGGAAGATGAGGAACAGCATGTGAGGGACGTTCGAGAAGTGTTGGGCAGGCTGCAAGCCAACCAGCTGTGGGTGAAACTGGAGAAGTGCCAGTTTCATACCAAGGAGGTGGAATTCCTGGGGTACCGCTTGTCAGACAAGGGATTGGCCATGGATCCAGGCAAGGTCCAAGCGGTACTGGAATGGAAGACACCGAAGACCAAGAAGGACGTGCAAAGATTCTTGGGGTTTGGGAACTTTTATCGGAAGTTCATCAAGAACTTTGCCCACTTGACGGCGCCCATCACCGACTGCCTCAGCAGCAAGAAGAAATTTGTTTGGACGGTAGAGGCGGATCGAGCCTTTGAAGAACTGAAAAGGGCTTTCGCCTCGGAAGAACAACTTCTGCATGTGGATTTACGAAAACCCATGAGAGTGGAAACCGATGCATCCGACCGGGCGGTAGGGGCGGTCCTTCTTCAACCGGGGAGGAGTGCGTCGGAGTGGAGACCGTGTGCCTTCTTCTCGCGGAAGCTGAATAAATCCGAGAGGAATTACACGGTGTATGACAGGGAACTACTTGCCATTCACGAAGCATTCCGGAGGTGGAGACATTTATTAATTGGGGCACAACACAAGGTGCAAGTGTGCACCGACCACAAGAATTTAGAGTATTGGAGAACAGCTCGAGTGCTCAACCAACGACAAGTGAGATGGGCACAGGAATTCTCCAAATTCAACTTTGAAATTTGTTATGTGCCAGGCCCAGAAAACGTCAGGGCGGACGCGCTCTCACGCAAACCAGAGTATTGGGAAGGGGAGGGGGTGATCGAAGAGAGACATGTCATCCCTGAGGACCGCTGGGTGTGTGGGGCGGCGCTGGTGGGGCAACGAGAACTGGTAGAGGAAACGGAAAATGATGAATATGCCCAGGATAAGCTCAGAGGTCTCAGGGGGGAGGGCGAGAGTCCCGGAGGTTTTGAGGAAAGAAATGGGGCATTGTATTACAAAGGGGCACTGTATATACCCGAAGGTGAATTGAGGGGGAGAGTACTCAAGCAGTTGCATGATAGCCCCACGGCGGGACATTTTGGACAACACAAGACCATGTGGTTGGTTACCAGGGAATTTTGGTGGCCTAAGGTGAGGGAAGATGTAAGGGAGTATGTAAGAGGGTGTGACCAATGTCAGCGAGCCAAAGGGGAAAGAAGGGCGCCGGCAGGGTTATTAGAACCATTACCCACACCAGAACGGCCTTGGGAAGCGATATCAATAGATTTTATGACGGATCTGCCAAAGTCCAAGGGGAAAACAGCCATCATGGTAGTAGTAGACCTGTTAACTAAGATGTGCCACTTTGTAGCATGCTCACATGCAGTCACAGCGGAAGAAACAGCGAAGTTGTTTGTAGAACACATCTTTAGGTTGCACGGGGCTCCCTTGAGGGTGATCTCAGATCGCGGCAAACAATTTACTTCCAGGTTCTGGAGGAAGCTCATGAGCTTGCTGCACGTGGAAGTCAATTTTTCAACTGCCCGGCACCCTGAAACCAACGGGCAGGCGGAAAGAGCAAATGGCATTCTTCAACAATATCTGAGGTGTTATGTCAATGACAGAGAGAACGATTGGGTCGAAAAGTTGGCGTTGGCAGAATTTGCCTACAATAATGCGGAGAATGTGTCCACAGGGATGAGTCCCTTTTTGGCTAATTACGGGTGTCACCCCAGGGCATTTCCAGGGGAAGGAGGGGAGAGATGGAGCGTCCCAGCGGCTGAACATTTTGTAGAAGAGATGGAAGCGATCCATCATCAGCTCCAGCTCAACTTAGAAAGGGCTAAGGCACAATATAAGAAGCAGGCAGACAAGAACAGAAGGGAAGGTGAAACCATAAGGGTGGGGGATCAAGTGTGGTTGTCAACCCAAGGGTTGCCGTTCAAAGGGGGTTGTAAGAAATTGAGGCCCAGAAGATTGGGACCCTTTGAGGTCATTCAGCAGGTCAACCCGGTAGCTTTCAAACTCCGATTACCCAACCACATGAAATTGCACCCAGTGTTCCACAGGTCGTTACTGTCACCATACAGGGAGGGACGTGAAGGGGAGTACGTCAGGGGACCAGCCTTGGAAGAGAGGGAACGCCGCAACCATGTAGCGGAAATCCTCGATTCCAGGTGGAAGGGAAATCAGGTGGAGTATTTGGTGGCGTGGGAAGGGGAACCGGAGTCAGAAAACACCTGGGTAAGTGCAGAGGAAGTCAATGACGAGGTTTTAACAGAAACGTTCCACCAAAGGTTCCCGAGGAAACCTCAGCCGATAGCAAGGTTTAGGAGGGAGTATTTCGGCACCACCGATGAGGAAGAGGAAATGGAAGGGTTCGCGGAGTCGGAGTTGGAAGAGGGAGTGGACTCCGATGACGAAGATTACCGAGAGAGTAGGAACAGCAACAAGTGGAGGGAAGTGTTCGCGACGTCGGAAGATGAGGGAGGTTCTTTCAGGGGTTTTACCTCCTCACCGCCAGTAGGGGAGGAGACGGGAGGGGGTGAAGGGGGCCCTGGAGGGGAGGTGGATGTCAGGGAACTGCCATCTAAAGCGCCGGGGGCGCAAAGGCTCACTGAGGTTGAGAGAGGAGTAGCAGCGGAAGAGGGAACCAGTAGAGGACGAGCAAGAACTCCAAGGGAAAGTGAGTCGGAGGGATGGCTCAGAGACACTTCCAGCGAAAACAGTGGGGAGGTCTCAGGACCTCCTATAGGGACACCCACACCTCGCCGGAAACTGTCACGCCGAGAGGCCAGACGACGTGTTTCCGTTAAAGAGCTTTTATGTTGGAAAAGATTCCGAAAGCAGCCACTTTCGGATTCTACTAGTGATTGACGCAGCCATGCTGGAGGGGCTCCGTCACAGGCAGAGGTTTGAAAACCTGATCAAACTCTGAGGGACTTGCATTTTACGCACAAGCAGCTCATCGTCCCATCACAGTATTGAAAACTCTACCTATTAAAATCTACCTAAACTTTGGAAAGTCTTGAGAAATTTTTGTATAATGCAAAATGCCGTTGTGAAATGTCCATATGCATAAAACATCTATATATATGGCATTGCCCATTTACTTCAGTTGCCAGCCTGATATCCCAAAATCACAGAACACACTGGTATAATAGCTAAGAGGATTTTCTCCAGGAATTTGGGATATAGCATATTCTTTCTTTCTCTCTCTCTCTCTCCGTCCTAAGCCTATCTCCCACTCCTACTGCCTCTACGCATATGCGCACGCACACACACAAAATTAAAAAGAGTATCTCATTATTTATGTATAATTTACAGGCTCTTGCTCCTATTTTTAGAAAGTCTCAAAGCAGCTTAAAAAATGGAGGGAATATCATGAAATTAAACATTCCATCAGTGATTAAGGCCTAAAATCAATAATTGATCACATAAATACCCATTGAAACAAACAAACAGAAACCCCTCCTTTTTATAATTACATCTTGTTTTGGTTTTCAAAATATTGCACATCATAGAAAATACTATTCAATATGAAGGAAAATATACCACAGAAGCCCAATCTGGAGCAGCAGGTTTCCCAATTTGTGTCTTTTGCACAAAATAATATTAGAGGGGAATTTTGCAAGGTATGCTGCACAATCTTCCAGGGGGTGGTTCCATTTCTAACTTAAGCCTGTAGCTGTAAATTAATTTTTTCTTCCTTTCATAGGTAAATTCACTTCTAGAGCAATACTGTTTCTGAACATGTTTGCCCTGTTCATATATTGGAATGTAAGGGTGTGTTTTTAAGTTTCTTAGAACAAATAATTTTGAAACGAAAGGGGGGGAATGGGAAAGGGAAAGGGGAAAAGTGGATCCTGCCCTTCTGCAATAATTATTTGGACAAGCTTTGCTTTTATAGAACAGTGAATCCTGTGATTTGATATTTCATCAGGCCTGTGATAGTTAAGATAATACAAGTATTTCACAGCACAAAAGCAAATCATGTAATTTAGCTTGCCTCATCAAGCTTTGCCACAGCAGGGGTCTCTAATTCAAGTCAGACAAAAGATTTATAAGGTTCTCAATACAAATACCCACAATACCTCAGGAGATAAAAAGGCTCCCTAAAGCAAATACAATAGACCTGGTTCTCAAAGGCATCTTTAAAATTGCTACTATAATAAACAATTGGTATCTATTATTGACAGTTTTAAATATGTATAAAATATAGGCAGCATCTGCAGCAAATATGGGCCTTCGCATGAGTCACTAAATCCTCATTTGCTTGTTTTTCTAACTTAAAGAAAATATCTTTTATACTTTGTAACAAAGCCTTTGCACTTCTTGCCTTCCCAAAACTGTTACTGACATTAACTTTATTGATTCTGGCAATGACTCAGTTGGGAAAGCAGCTACAGAGGACACGAGTGCAGTAGAGCTAGTGCTAGCATTTTCAAAAATTGGCACTTGGCACTTGCAACCAGTTGAGCAGGCCCAGAGGTTTCAGCTGATCATTTTCAGGGACCAGAGTTGTGTTCCAGGCTTCTGGTTATCAAAAAGAAAAGAAAAAGGGAATACATCTATTAGGGTGGCAATATTCAGAAGACATAAAGCAGGTCACTCAAACAGTGGCATCAGTTGCCTCCTCAACTATGCTTCTGTTTCTTGAGCATCTACAGATAGCAGGCAATGTTCTCTTTGGACTGAATGAGTAGTGTACCTCCATCAATACCTGCTATACCTACTTCTTTACAGGACAAAATATCCCCTCCGCTGTACTTGGTCATGTGCTTAAACAACAGCCATCATGCTATCCTGTAACAATCTGTAATCTTATCCATTTATTATTCCTTGAGTATATTAGCCTAATAACACACTACGAAAGGGGAGTTTTAATGTTTTACTAGGTAATATCCACTAACCGCGGGACGCGGGTGGCGCTGTGGGTTAAACCACAGAGCCTAGGACTTGCCGTTCAGAAGGTCGGCGGTTCGAATCCCCGCGACAGGGTGAGTTCCCGTTGCTCGGTCCCTGCTCCTGCAAACCTAGCAGTTTGAAAGCACGTCAAAGTGCAAGTAGATAAATAGGTACCGCTCCAGTGGGAAGGTAAACATCGTTTCCGTGCGCTGCTCTGGTTTGCCAGAAGTGGCTTAGTCATGCTGGCCACATGACCCGAAAGCTGTACGCCGGATCCCTCGGCCAATAAAGCTAGATGAGCGCTGCAACCCCAGAGTCGGCCACAACTGGACCTAATGGTCAGGGTTCCCTTTACCTTTTTATCCACTAACCGGGGACTTTGGGTGGGCAGCCGTTGCCATGCCTGCAGTGGGTTCACGGAGGCCGCCATCTTCCAGTGTGGCTGGGGGAGGTTATGGCTGGCGCTGTCCACCTCCAGCCGCATTGGGGTAAGGGCGGACAGTGATAACTTAGCCAGTTGGGGGCAGGGGCTTGGAGGCTGTGAACATCCCGCCCCCAGCCTTTTTTCCACCCACTCTGGCTTAATCTGTTGACAGAGGGGCCCAACTGATTTACTGTCTCTCACTGGGTCCCTTTGATCCATTATCCTCTTAATGGCCCATTCCCCTAGGCAGTCACCTCATGAGGAAGCTAGCCTGTCTTAATTAGCGTTTAACACTTTCTAGATCCAGGGATTAGAGTTGTCTGTATCTTAACACCCCAAGGCTTGATTAAATTCTAACACTCACTGAATCCATGGATTATAAGTGTCTAGTACCCACAAACTCATAACAGCAGAAAACTGTGATAATCATGTAATTTAACAACAACTCACAAAACTGTGGTTGATAAAACAGACATCTTGCAATTAGTTAGTCAACTAAAACACAGTGCGCTAAAAATAATCAGTTGTTAACCTACTTACTTGCCAAATTGTCTCTGTAAATACAGGTGGTTATAAAATAAGATGGGAAATAGATTAGAAATACTCTAGTTATTTCCTGATTAAAATCTTTGGAAAAGTAAATTAAATTGTCATAGCTGGTATATCTTTTGCTTATCCAGAACATTCCAGCTTCCCTTAGGAATGCTTTTCATTGACAAATCTGATGATCGGGTCATGAGTTTGTGGAAGCAGCAAAGCAAGGAGGAGGAGAAGCTGTATAATCCCCTGGTTTAATGAAAAGACAAGTATGAATTTGCTGCAACAACGGGACCATATTTATATACTGGTATAATCATCACTCACATTGAGTTCAGTAGAGTTAGCCACTTGGGATAGTTGAGTTGAGCTGTGTTATAAAGCAGATAGAGGTTCTTCATTATTTCAGCTTCCATTCCGGATTATTTACTGCTGCAATTTGACCAATTATCTTCCTACAAAACCACTTTTTGACATAAAAAATATAAATTCCTGACACTTTTAGAAAGGGGATGAACGAAAGCTATTGCTTTTAATTTATTCCACTGTATTCTTATATTAATGTAGCTTTCCCTAAAGTTTAGGGAATGTTACATGAGATACTGTGTGCATGCATGCACATGCAGATGCATACATTGTATGAAAAAATTGGTTAGCCTATATTTCATCATTTTTTATTATATTATTTAAATTATTTATTTATCATATAATTTCAATGGCACTTAACCTTCATCAAGGTTGTGTGTGTGATTTTCTGCCCCAGTGAGATTTCCAATGTATGCTGGGTGGGGAGAGGGTGTGAACCGCAGGTAATATTTGTGTCTCCAGTGTCGGATGAAGTGTGCTTGACAATACCCAATACTCTAGGGCCAAAAAAAACTTACTCAGAAGAGGCAGAATTTGTCTCTGCTGAATGCTTGCTCTTGCATATTGAATAAACAGCACCATTTCTGTTCTTTTCATTAGCTATGATTTTTATTTTCTGTTGCAAACAACAAAAATATAATTTAAAGTGAAAATATTGTAAACTGCCTAGAATTATTTTTATTACAATTGAAAACAAACATAAACTAATATTAATGAATTTGGTGGGTGTTTTTCTAACCCATTAAAAAACCTTCAAGGAAACTGCCATTGATTAAAGAACGGTTCCCAAATAACATTATATAGTTTCTGCCAGCCTGTTGACACTTTCTTGATCTTTCCTTGATCATTTGTCATGGGGGGGGAGATGATGGGGCTTTCTAACATTGGCTGGGGTAGTAAATGCACGCCAGTGGCAAAGTGTGTGTGTGTGTGTGTGTGTGTGTTGTTTCTGGAAGGAAAATGGTAAGTGACAACTGGCTAAAAATTTGGGATGTTGTTGTACAGGTAACAATTTGTAACAATGTCCTAGAAGTGCTACCCTGCAGATCTACTTATGTGTAAATTGAACAATAATATGTGTGCCTGGGGTAAGGTTTTAACCCCAGAAAAATAGGTTAAGCATAGCAGCGTTTGCTGAATACCAACATATTTGAATTTCATTTGTAAGACTATGTGATCTATATTTTCATCTATAACATATCAGGTTTTGAGGTTTTAACATTTTCCCTTTAATATTCCAACTTGTTTATTAGAATGTTAGCTTTCAGGGTTTCCTAAGTTTATTTAAATGGAAAATGAGGTAAACTAAATATGTATTTTATCTGTTAAGCAGAATAATAAATGTATAATTCTTAAGCTTGAAGATACCCTTATTTTCCTTTCAAATAAAGTTATGTGAAACTTAAAAGTGTTACCTACTCTCACTAGCAAATATTGCTTCAGTAAAATATATTCATTTGTATGCCTCATTACCCAGGATCAATACAGTGATAATACAAATGTATACAGTGTAATATATAAAAATGTGTGAGTGTTTGAATAATTGGTGTGACTGTAGACTTTCTAAAGTTCTTCAATATTACATTTTCCTTTGTGCTCCCATTTGCAAAGCAATCTTGTGCTTGGTTATTCTATTGTAATCCCACTGTGTTCAATAGGATTAACCCCCTAGTAAGTGTGTTTAGAATTGCAGCATTAGAGTTTCAGAAAGACTTGCTATTGCTAATGCTAGACCTGAATGTGCTTCCCTAGTAATGGGAAATTGGTCAATGGGAAATGGGCATTTGCACTTTGGATGTTTTCTCTCCAGGTACACTTCATATCTTCTTTGGACATCTATTGTAATGTGTCCTGTCACTGTGTACATTACATTATCATAATTTCACACAGATATTTGACAGTGTGCTGAAATTGAAAGGGCTTTTGTGTTTCCAAAGCATCTAAGCAAAACAAGCAAAAACATGAATATGCATCATAGTTGAGCAGTGCCGATTTCTATGCAGTCGTAGGTTTGGAACCTCCAGCCTGTGGGTCAAATTTGACCCAGCATGGGTCCCACTTTGGCCTATAAGACCAAGCACACCCACCTGTCCCAAATTTTGCATCACATCAGGTGTGGGTTAGTTGCAGCCAACCGCTACAGAAAGCTGTATTTAAGTGATGGGCAGTGGGTTCAAGTATGCTGCATTGTCTGCAAGACTGAGTTCTCTGTTGATCATGCAGCAGATCCCTATAGAAACAGCTTTGCCAGGCCTATGCTCAGCACTGGGGGAGTGCTGAGCACAGGGCTTCCAAAGTGCTTTGCACAGCACTTGCCAAATGCCCCACTCCCAGCTCTGCAAACTCTTTATTCAGCACCAAGCAAAGGGCTAGCAAAGACCCTTGCGCTGTGTTACCTGCCCTCCTCTTTTTAAAAAAACATCCCGTCTAATATAGAGTTCTACAGAACTTGAAAACTTACTTCTTTTCTTTTTTTACTTTTTGGTTGGCCTAATAAAAGTATTGCCCAGTCAGAGATTTTATATTTATTTTTTTATGTGGATTCTTTGTACAGACCTAACCATGAAACCTATAGTGTATTATTCTTATGTAGAGGTGTGTGCATATTTCAATTTAGTATCTAAGCAGTGTTATTCAGGTTTCTCACTGGTATTGAATGGAGACATTTCTAGCCCCCCTAGGTCCTGAACTGGTACTTCAGAACAGTTTGATTGCCTCCTTGATTGTTTGCGAGATAACTGTAAGATTGGCAGTGACAGGGTAATTTACTGAAGATTGCAATGTCAGACTATATCCAAGGGGGCTCGCTGGCATGAAGATGTTATTCACATGACTGACAGGCCACTGGGAGATTGGTGTGCCAATTTAAAGTTCATGGTGTCGTCAAAAGTGTTCAGCCGCTGCAGCCCATAATCATGCAACTTGATGAGGTCATTATAGGCATAACATATTCTCACCCCCATAGACATAGCAAAACACACACACACACAATAGCTTGAGCAGGTAAATATAAATTTGCGGAAAGGGAGTAATTTCTATCCTGTGTCTTGCCTTTTTGATTCTTTAATGTATTGATAGGATTCTCTTCTCTCACAGTTGCCTGAACAAAAGCACTGAGCAAACTAAAAGCAGAAGACAATTTTCAGTCTGTAGTGGTAGAAATACAAGAAACCTAGGAAGGATATCAAGGAAAAAGTGTTCAGGCTTTAATGGAAAAACTGGCTTGAATTATTATTGGAACCCAATTATTTTCTCACATTGATTATATAAAGTGGGTAGCAAATGGACTGCAAAGGATGGGGGTGGATCATCCTTGCTCCATGACAGAAACAGGCTTCAAGATGAATAGGGATCCTAACGTGTAAAGGCTGCTGACCTTAAAAGAAAAACATATACAGCTCAAACAACAAGGAGAACTAATCAAGAACTGTTTCATTTTTAATTTTTCTAAGAGATTGCATTGTCCATGGGTAATAATACCAACAGAGAAAAGGTCTACAATAAAGCCCATGCAAGCTCAAGGAGAGTATTATTTATTTATTGAACTTATAGCCCAATCCACCACAAGGTATTGGGACAGATAACAGTTTATTAATTATTCTGCCCTCTCCCTGGATAGCCAACAAAATTCAGTTTGAATAAATTTCTTGTCCCATTTTCAAGGTGTAAATATTCAGCCTTTAGCAGATTTATGAGTGAAAAAACTTTCCAAAGGTATGGGGTTGCCAGTAGTGGATGGTGCATTGGGGCAGCAGCATTCACCTGACCTCTGGTGAGTCATGTTGCTGCTGCTTACCAAGCAGTGGTGGGGAGGGGGGAGAATGGCATGGCGCATGCACACCAGCTGAAGCACCAGATTGACTCCATTGGTGTGTCTAAACTAAGCCACTTATTTCTCCTCCTCTACCTCTCCATAAGCAGCATTAATGCAACGAACCTGAGATCAGGTAAGTGCTGCCACCCACCATGTCTTCCACTACTAGCAGTCCTTGAGAATTTCCTCCACACATGTTCTTCCAAAACAGTTTTGGATTACGGCTCGCCCTATCAAGAGACAGAATGAGGCAGCCACCTAATGCATCAAATATTGAGGGGTAGAAAGTGGACAAAGTTCTGTGTGCTACTTTACCTGCCATGCCCCCTAAGCTAGTTTACTGTCCCAAGGTGAAGGGGAGGACTTTGTCCCATTGCCAGAATCAGACTAAGCGTCAACTGTCAATCTAATCACCTTTTATATATGGGGTGGCAGCGGGTAGGGGGTGACATCATCTTGTCCTGTGCCCCAGACAGAAAAATTTCCTATTTCTGGTTGATCTTAAATACAGTAATGTTGTCTAGGACACCAAGACAGCAAACACCATATATGAAACAAGGGGGTAGCAATAAGTTAGTACAGTTAATATATACAACGTATATTATTTTCAGTGATACTTGTAATTTCATTGTATGGAAATAACTGAGCGCTACAACCAATCTGAATGCTTGCAGACAGCAAAAGCATTGGGGCTACTTCTATCCATGAATGAACAACAACAACAACAGCCTGTGTGTTTTTGCTTTCAGATGGCCTCGTTGACTGCCTTGATCCAGACTGCTGCCTCCAGTCGACTTGTCAGAATAGCCTGCTATGCCGTGGTTCACGTGACCCTCTAGACATTATACAACAAAGTCACTCTGGTTCACCAACTGTAAAGTCATTCTATGATCGAATCAAGCTTTTAGTGGGGAAAGACAGCACTCATATAATCCCAGGAGAAAATCCTTTCAACAGCAGGTAATGGCCAAAAATATGATTTTATAGAGACGGGGAAGTACTTCTGACACAAGTTTTAATAATGGCTTAACATGGATTGCTGCTTTTAGAAATGATATTCTCTTCCATCTTGAGGTAAAATCTCATTCTAGGGGCTTGTGATTTTCTAACACTGTCGTCAGGATGCTTGCTTTCAACTCTAGTTCCATATAGGCATAAACCCAGAATACTTTGTTATTCTGCATTGAAATGTTAAGAGAACCAAAAGAATAGCTAAGTGATTGAAGCCAACATGGCCTCAATTTAAATACAATCAGTTCAGTTTTTGAATGGCACCATTTTCAAATGTTTTGGCTCCTGGACGCCAAAAACCTGGAAGTAAATGCTCCGGTTTTCGAACATTTTTCAGAACCCGAACATCCAACACAGCTTCTGTTTTGAGTTTCCCTATTTAATTGAGGCTTCCGCTTTCAGTTTTCGGTTTTCAAACATCTTGGAAGTTGAACAGCTTTCCGGAATGGATTACGTTCAAAAGCCAAGGTTCCACTGTACGTTCCTGTAGTCTGTTACCTGAAACTGAAGAGATCAGAGTCAAGATTGAATGTGCATTTGTGCAGGAGTAAACACATCTAGAATAGTATTCTTTGTTCCCAAATAATCTTTCAGAACTGACATTAAATTGCATTTCTTTCCTAGTCTTGTATCTCTTATACGAGGTCAAGTGGTGACTACAGATGGAACTCCACTCGTTGGAGTCAATGTGTCATTTGTCAAGTTTCCCAAGTATGGCTATACCATCACTCGCCAGGATGGCACGTAAGTCTACTTGCTTCATTTAGTGTTTGCCCTGTTTAGTATGCAGTATCTGTGCAGATTAACAGGTGGTGCTATCTAATGAAACCATGTGGTATTATGTATGGAATTCCTACTGGGCTAAAGAGCTTTCAAGAAAACAAAAAAGTAATTTTTCACATGGCATTTGAATACTAACTGAAATAAATATGAAAGGGCTGACTTCTGAAAATAATGTGTTAGCAGTCGAGCTTATTTTCTCAGAAACTCTACTATATCTCTGAAAACATTTGTGGGCTACAGCAATATCCAGCTGAGACCAGAAATACTTAATTTTGAAATTCAAGGCAGGATAACATTCATATGGGGGGCAGTGAGTGGGGTGGGGAGTTCTTTGTAAAACAGTGTGTTATCTTAAAAAGTTCCTATTTTCCCCTTTCCATTCTGAAAATCCACTATCTTCAGAGTTTCTTGGGGGCAGAACACAATCAAAGGAGTATAATTGAATATACTTAGACAGTTTCCTGCTGCGTGAAGAAGTGTGTCCTGTTTTCCTATTTATCATCTGATTTGAAGTTCACACAACTTCAGCGCAAACAAAAATGCAACATGTCACGCTTTACCTAATTTATTGGATATGGCAATAAAATAATACATCTCTGAAAAAGGCATTGTGACTATTTACAGCAGTATGCACTCATATAAAATAGTTTGAATTGGAATAACTAATCAGAAACCAAGCTGTGGCTAGGGGGTGGTTTCAAGTTGCTGTTGCACAGCTGCAATACTAAGCTTTCCAGGTTTTATGTAGGACAAATACCACACTAACCATGGTGGTTCAGGGCTTTGATACATTACATTGTTCCATCTGTATCTTTGCTTCATAGAATTTTGTTTGCTCAAAGCTACCTGCCATTCAACGTTTTATAGTTTTTCATGAATGCATTTGCATTGTTTTTCAAGGGTTATTCACAGGAGCAACATAGTGGTAGCTACGCCCCAGTCAGTGCTTTACCATGTTTCAGAAACCCATGTGCATTCTTTTTTTCAAGGGCTGTTAACAGCAGCTCCATGTTCACAGTGGAAATTCTCAAAGTTTGCATTAGAATGCATCCTTGAATCAAGAAAATGAATATTTGGACTTTCCTATGTATACATGGGAGGAGAGAAACAGCCTGTTAGGCAAGCTACTTGTCTTTGTTCTGAAAGAACTCAGAATTTTTAAAAAGCAATTCAGAGCCATATCCGTAACAGGTTTTTTTTTGGGGGGGGGATAAAAAAGGAACCAATCTTGTTTGAAACTAGTGCTTTACACTCTCCATTTCTCAGCTTTGCTGATACAAACGAGAGATAGCATGCAGTACAGAACAGTATTGCTTCCTGGATTAAATGACGGGAGAGAATATGACCTCTCCAGTTATGGCAAGTATTTGGGAGGGTTTAGCTCTTCTCTACCAGATGTCTTCACCTCCCTAGGAAAGCCAATCTCTCATTTTGAAAACCACAGGTTTACTAGGTTCATTAGAGGAAATGTTTAGTGTTTTTAAATTCTGGAGAGAAACATTTTCTTCATTTTGAAATTGATCCAGCACAGAGAGCAGTCATGCAAATTTCCATCATTGCTCTCTGCCATCTGCCACAACCTAATGAAAGGATGGTTAGGATTAAATCACAAAAACATTTACGTGGAATCTGATAATATTTTGTAGATGTCATCCTGCATACTCATTTAAGACCATCTCTGTACTACTCTTCTAAACTATTATAAAACTTTCATGATTTCCTCATGGAACCATTGGAATTTTTGTGAGGGTACTTAAAATTATTTAGTGGTGAACCTTATTGAACTGTCATTTTTAGAGTTCCCAGAAGGGAAGAGGATTCCTAGTATTACAGACATTGCTTCAGGCTATACATACAATACATATCCATATTGTATCATTAATTCCCCTTTGATCTTTGCATGAAGGGCAGTACAGTGGTACCTTGGTTTGCAACCGTTTTGGATTACAACCATCTTGGTTTACAACCACGTCAAAGACTGAAGTGTGTGTCCCTTTTTTTGTTATTACAACCAATTGGGGGGGCCATTGGCGAAAGCACACCTTGGGTTACAACCTGTTTTGGTTTACAACCAGACCTCCGGAACAGATTATGGTTATAAACAAGGTATCGCTGTATACAAAAAATATGCTGTTGTTGTTGTAGTAGTAGTAGTTACTAGGCTATATCTGCATCTATGACTTCTATAATGAGAACATGTGAACAGCAGATAAGTAAAATATATACACGTGTCTCACATTTCTTCTATAGAAGAACCTTTCTGGATGTAATCCAACATTCAGTTCCCACAGTGACCAACCAGATGTCCATAGGAAGCCCACAAGCAGGACATGAGCACAATAGCACTATCGCATTTTTGATCCCCAGCAGCTGGTATTTTGAGGTGTGCTGCCATTGATAGAAAAATAATACAACCTTCATTACTACTAATAATTGATTCTCTTGTCCTCCAAGAATTTGTTTGATCCTTTCTTTAAAAGCCATCCAAGTTGGTGGCCACCACTGCAGTCCCAAAGTTTAACTATGCAGTGTGTAAAAAAAAAGAAGAAGCCTGAGCCTTTAGTGTCATTGGCTCGGTGCTGTGGAATACACTGTCTAATAGACATTCAGTGGGCACCTTCTATGCCAACTTTTAAATGCCTGCTGGAAACTTTTTTTATTCTGCCACGCCTATGCAGGAAATTAAGAGTACATCTCTCACAATGGTTTATTGATGCTTGTTTTTAGCATATTTGTTTTTAAATTGCTTTTAATCTTTGTATGTTTTTTTAATCTTTTTAATGTTGTAAACCACTTTGATATGTTTTGTGATTTAGCAGTATATAAATGCTGCTTCAAATAAATCCTTCAGTGGATGACCCTTTGTTCTAGTATTATGAGAGGAAGACCATATCTTCATCTACTTTCCCTACACTATGCATAATTTTATACATAATTTTACATAATTTCCCCCTTTCTCCCTTTTTTCTAAATTAAGTATCTCCACATGATCTCTCTTGTAGGGGATTTGTTCCAGCCCCTTGATAGCTTTGGTTGCACTTTTCTGCACCTTTTCCAGCTCTGCAATATCTTTTTTTGCAGTGCAGCAACTAGAATTGTACACAGTATACCAAGTGTGGTCACACCATATATTTGTATAAAGGTGTTATGATATTGGCAGTTTATTTTTCTTTCCCTTTCTTAATGATCCCTAATATGCAGTTCACCTTTTTCATAAGTGCTAGATCATAATTTTCATCTGGCTATCCACCACAATATCACTTTCCTGTTTGGTCATCAACAGCTCACACCCCATAAGCATATATGTGAAATTGGGGTTGTTGTTGTTTTGCGGGTGGCACTGTGGGTTAAACCACTGAGCCTAGGGCTTGCCTATCAGAAGGTCAGCGGTTTGAATCCCCGTGACAGGGTGAGCTCCCATTGCTCGGTCCCTGCTCCTGCCAACCTAGCAGTTCGAAAGAACGTCAAAGTGCAACTAGATAAATAGGTACTGCTCTGGCGGGAAGGTAAACGGCATTTCCGTGCGCTACTCTGGTTCGCCAGAAGTGGCTTAGTCATGCTGGCCACATGACCCAGAAGCTGTATGCCGGCTCCCTCGGCCAGTAAAGCAACCCCAGAGTCGGCCACGACTGGACCTAATGGTCAGGGGTCCCTTTACCTTTACACTGTACCACATTTGCCATTTTAATGCAATTTTGAAGAGCCTCGCAATTACTATCTGTTTTTAGCACCCTGATTAAGTTGGTGTCATCAGCAAACTCGGTCACCTCACTGCTCACCTGTAATTTCACATCATTTATGAACAACTTAAAAAGCACCAGTTCCCATACAGATTAATGGGGAAACCCACTTCCTACATCTCTCTATCATGAGAACTATTTGTCCCTTAGCTAGTAACTGTTCCATAAGAGAATAAAACCTGTCCTGTTATCATATGACTGTCAAGAGACTATGGGAAAGAACTTGATCAAAAAATTGTTGAAAGGTCAAGTGCACAGTGTCTACAGGATCACCTGTACCCACATGCTTATTGACACTCAAATACACTCTGAAAAGTTTGTTAGACAAGACTTACTTTTACAGGAGCCATGCTGATTCTTCTTTAGCAAGTCTTGTTCTCAGGTGAATAGCATCAGGAGGCAGCGAGTTGCTAGTTTTTACTTTGTCAATAAAGACTTAGAATTCATCTCATCACCACTATTTGCATGTGTTCTTCAGACTCCCCTTCTGAGAATGTTAGATCAGGCACAGGGATTTTCCCACATCTGTTGATTTTCCCACATCTCTGAAATCTCATGCGTTGTAAATTACTCTGTGCTCTGATTTGAAGGGAAGGATGAGCTACGAAAATTTCTAAATAAATGTGTAAATTTACTTTTTTTAACACACTCCCTTGTTGTTCAAAGGTTCAGCTACATCCTAAACTTTTTGAATCAGTGTATATAAGCACTACAGTCACACCAGTAACTACACATTTTTTGCAGGATATTGCATCATGCCACAGCCCCACCTTGTACATATACCGTATTTACACAAATGAAATGCACACCTTTTTAGGCCAAATTACGTTGTGGAAATTAGGGTGCGCATTAGATTTGATGGGGCATTTACATTTGCCAGCAAATACTTTTTTGGTTTCAAGGTTTTGAAAATTGAGGTGCACATTAGATTCAATAGTGCATTAGATTCACATAAATACTGCAGTGTGGGTTGATGGTTAATATGATGTGCCGCCAGTGAGCCAACTGTTGTTGATCTAGGTATAACCTAAGTCAGCAATTGCCTCCAACAGGTCTTGATCATTCATTATTCGATACTCTCCTACGTTTCATTGTCTGTTCTAGCCTTACCAAACCTGGTGACCTCAAGATGTTTTGGACTACAACTCCCATCCCAATCTCAGCCAGCATGACCAATAATCTGGGGGGGGGGCACCAAGTTGGTAAAGGCTGGCCTATTCCCTTGTCTCACTCTATAATTATTCCTGATGTGAACTTCAAAATTTCCTAGGTTTGACTTGATTGCGAATGGAGGAGCATCTCTAACTCTACACTTTGAGCGAGCACCATTCATGAGCCAAGAGAGGACAGTATGGCTGCCATGGAACAGCTTCTATGCCATGGATACACTTGCAATGAAGACTGAAGAGAATTCCATTCCTAGCTGTGATTTAAGTGGTTTTATCCGGCCTGATCCAGTTATAATTTCATCTCCACTCTCCACATTCTTCAGTGATGCTCCTGGCCGAAACCCCATTGTTCCAGAGACTCAGGTATCAAGCATGAATGTAAAAACAGCCACAAGCAGGTGATCGTGCGGAAAGTGTGAAGGGGGAGACACACATATCCAAATACTTCAGAATATATAGCAGGCACAAGTTAGGGGCCATGGCTGGCCAGGGCTCACTGGCATGGGGAGATGCTCAACCCTTCGCATATTTGGTATTTATCAAACACTAATATAAATACAGTAAATGTTGCTGCTGAATAATGTTTAATCAGATTAAAATCTTTAATTTGGACTTGAAATGGTGAAATCCTTGTCTAGACATTCTTTGTGGCCGTTTCTGACATTGCATTTCTGAACAAAATTGGGTACAAAACTTCTGGAGGCGAAAGTCTTAATCACATCCATAAAGACAGGCATGAGTATTTCATGTACATAGAATTATTGTAGTAACAAAACAAATACGTGTCAGACTTGTGTCTGTCCTTGCTGACAACATGTGTTTCCTTTTTACACATCTACCAGAAGTGTGGTTTTTTTAAAAAAGAAACTATAAAAGTGACCAAAATATCCAGAAATCTTACTTTAAATTGGGCCATTGCAGGAAGACCAGATTAAAACATCTCAGCAGCAAAAAGTCATCAGTCTTGAAATAAAACACATGATATATCTTTTTAATTTTTATTTTTTTAAAAAAACTCTCTTCCGGTGCATATTTGAAGTGTGCTTTGTGTTCTCACTCAGGTTCTTCATGAAGAAATTGAAGTCCCAGGCTCCAACATAAAACTCTGCTATCTGAGTTCCCGTACTGCTGGATACAAATCTTTGCTTAAGATCACCATGACACAATCACTTGTGCCTCTGAACTTAATTAAAGTACATCTGATGGTTGCAGTGGAAGGACATCTTTTTCAAAAGTCATTTCAAGCATCTCCCAACTTGGCTTACACTTTTATTTGGGACAAAACGGATGCTTATGGCCAGAAGGTTTATGGGCTCTCAGATGCTGTAGGTAAGCCATCAGATTCACATTTTGCAGGTTTTAAGTATTGGCTGTTATGCTAACAGCAGTATCTTAAATTTCATCTGGGAAAAAAGCCATTACAGCATAACTGATGTCACATGTGTCCTTTGTGTGTTCGAAGATAATACTTTGCTTATTTATTGATTTATCATATTTGTATTTTGGCGGAGCTTAGGACAGTTTATATGTTTTCCTCATACAGTGAGCTAGATGAAGCTTAGAGAGAACTTCATTAGGCCACAACTGAGCTTCATTCCTGAACGATGCATTGCATCCAGTTCCTATTAGGCCTAGTTTGACTTTCCATCCACTACAACACACGAGCTTTCTGGTAAAAAATATATATGTAAGGAACTCAGTGTTTTAATATATACTCACAAAACTGTTTGTGTGTGCATTAAAAATATATATTATGCACTGTGCTTACCACAAGAAATATCAGGAAGCCAGTGTGGACTGTGGCTTTTTTCTCAGTAAAAGTGCAGTGGCAAACCCGTTTGGTACCACATAATGGGTGGCTTCTTCAGATTCCATAAATAACTATTACAGTAAACAATAAATAGGTTCATGTTAAATTTGGAGCAAGGGCAAAGTCAATTTGGTAGGAGTGATCGATTGCAATTTATATTTTCTAAAGGTCTCCACATGAAGAAACCTCACTACGGTATATTTAGTGCATCAGTTAATGTATTAACACTCTTTTTCACTTTTTTCATAATCACATACTGTATTGAGCATATATATTGAATACAGTCAGTGCTGAACAGCCAGTTAATTAAAAATAGAATCTAGCCTTTTCATCATAACTGACTTCCCCCCTATTTCTCCCTCATTAAATCAGTCATTTGCTCCCACCCCTCCCCCAAACTATCAGGATCTATAGTTCCCCTGGGTATAAGTGAACCAAGTTTTTCAGTCAACTGCAGTCAATTATCTGAATTTAATTCAGAATAAAAGATAATATATTGGGAACAGTAGTTTGTGGTAGAGGACAAATCATTCACAATCACTGATTATTGATACATATTTTTCAGTATCTGTGGGATTTGAGTATGAGACCTGTCCTAGTCTGATTTTATGGGAGAAAAGAACTGCCCTGCTCCAAGGATTTGAACTTGACCCCTCAAATCTAGGGGGCTGGTCTTTGGAAAAACATCATGTGCTTAATATAAAAAGTGGTAAGTTCACCAATTTTAATATGTATTTAAGCTTTGGGTACAAGCCCTATTCTCATGGTTGCCTCCAGAATATCAAGGAGTGCTTGTGCTGGCATCTGATGGGTGGTACTCACACAAGCGATTATTTGCATGCCAACCATAAGCATTACATATGGTGTTCATTGACTGGTTTATAGCACACTGCAGCAAACAGTTGAAATATATTGAGGGTTCTCTGTCTGCCTTTGGCCTTTTTGAATTACCGTATTTTTCGCCCTATAGGACACACTTTTTCCACTCCAAAAATGAAGGGGAAATGTGTGTGTGTCCTATGGGGCAAATGCAGGCTTTCGCTGAAGCCTGGAGAGCGAGAGGCGTCGGTGCGCACCGATGCCTCTCGCTCTCCAGGCTCCAGGAAGCTATCCGCAAGCCTTGCACGCCCGGGGGGAGTTCCCCCGGGCGCGCAAGGCTTGCAGGCGGCATCCTGCAGCGCAGAGCACGGGGCGCCCTTCGGAGGACGCCCCGTGCTTTGCGCTGGTGTCAGATCTCCCCCCGGGAGCGCAAGGCTTGCAGGCAGCAGCCGGCAGCGTGTAGCACGGGGCGCCCTTCAGTGGAACAAAAGGTAAAACAGCTGTGACCAGGGCTAAGTGAAAATAAACAGTTGCTAGTGGCAGCTGCAAGCAAGAGAGCAAGGGACATCGCATAAAGTGGTTTGGACCTATACTGGGGGGAAAGGAGTCGGTGGATGTGTTGGATCCTAAACAGTCACCAGTGGTAAACTGGCTCAGCCACCTAACAGTCATTTGTTATGAATTATTGTAAGTCCTTGCTTTTCTTCTTGTTAGGTATTCTACACAAAGGTAGTGGAGAGAATCAGTTTCTAACGCAGCAGCCTGCTGTAATCTCCAGCATCATGGGAAATGGTCGTCGAAGGAGTATTTCCTGTCCAAGTTGTAATGGTCTTGCTGAAGGAAACAAACTTCTGGCCCCTGTGGCACTTGCGGTAGGAATTGATGGAAGCCTGTTTGTCGGGGATTTCAACTACATTCGGCGCATCTTTCCTTCTAGGAATGTCACTAGCATTTTGGAATTAAGGTAATTCTGCTGCTATGTGCACCGCTACAAATGCCTTTGTACTTGGTCCTTCTTTCTAGTTTTCCTATATCGTTGTTGCTTTCAGCACTACCTGCCACTGTAGCTTAGTATGTAAACATGAATGACTCAATTTAGGGAAGGCTGCTGGATCAGAGTATATTTGAAGTTGCCTTATCCCTTCTTCCAAAGATTGCAATAGGAATTCAAGCAGCAGTTTAGCCGCACCATTTTCTGTTAAGGCGACCTGGAATCAGATGGGCTCCTCCCCCATACACACGATGGATAGTTATATTTAGGGTTCCTCCAGACTGGTGGTTTTTGGGCAGGTGTATTGTGCAACCCGTGATTGACACCATAACAGTGTATTAGTGGTGGATTTATAACTGAATCATCCACATATAGTTCCTCTTTGTTGGTTGTTCTGCAGTGCTTCCCAGGTGTTACTGCATTACTCCTGTCTGGAGAGGTAAACTTGCTCTATAGTGCAACAAAAGCAGGGCAAAACTCCCCACAATGAAACATTTGTTGTATGAAAAATTAAAGGATTTTAGAAGGAAATTATGGGTTGTACAGCTGTTTTAAACGCAGCAGTATGACCAAGACAGCTGAAACTTTTGCAGAGGCAAATGTGATTGAAAGTGTGATCACATATAACTGCCTGATAACATAATGAGCACGGTCATGTTTCAGTATGCCACTGAATACCATTTCCTGGAATTTGTTGCTGTTATGTCTTGATTGTAGGCTACTTTGAAGTATCTAGTTGTGGTTACTGTAAGAAATAGGATTCTGGACTGCACTAACCCAGTGATTGATTTGACAGGGCTCAACTTCTGTTCTCATGTATATAGCAAAACAGGCATCCCACAGCATGGCTTACAAACATTGCAAGATAAATAGGTATTGGTATTAGTATTGGTATATGTATGCACATATATGTGTGATATATATATACATCCTGGCCCTAAAATTTAATATAAAATCTCATCTTACAGTGCTGAGATAAACACTGATTAATACTGTGTGAATTTACAAAGCTCAGTGTCGCTTTGCTCTGTTATAAAACAGCACTTCTGCTCAGTTAGACAGCACATAAGATGAATAACTGCACTGACAGTCAAACCTGCCTTAAGTGACAATTTTAGGGACTGAAGAGGAAAGCCAGTTGCAAAGTAGAGATGGGCTCAGGGTTTAAAAACTCTTGTGGTTCAATTGTTTGAATGGAAAGGATATTAGCACATTTCACTTTTGTCAGGCCTACACTGCATCAAGCCTGCTGACAGGCAGCTGCCAACTCTTTTCACTGTCAGTATAAAAGACAGGACGGTTTTACACATGACGTTTTTTCAGTGATCCAGAAAGTTTCTTACAAAAAAAAATGCCTTGAGGGGCTATTCCAGCAGGGAACTATCTTGTGACTGTTGTGCTTCATCCTTAAATTAACCTAAGGCTAAAGCTAAAAAGAGGTTTCCTTTGCCATGTCTTCTTGTCGCATAAGATAAAATGTTATGTTTGCTTTATAGCCTTTACCTCAGCTAACTGTTCTCCTTTCCCCCCTCTTTCTTTTCTGTTTCTTTCCTATAAAGAAATAAAGAATTTAAACATAGGTAAGACCAAAACCACAATCGTTATTTACTATAGTTTGTTCCATTGTGTTTACTTTTTCTGTTGTGCTTTTTTTGCAATGTTCTGTTTTAAATGTATCAAATATAGCAACATTAATATGCTAATTGTGTGTTATGAATATGATAAGCATTAGCAATTATACACTGCAGTCAAAAAGCAACCAAATAAGTTCTGACAGCAATTAGGAATGTCTAATGGAATGCAAGTATAATGAACCCCAAGTTAACTTTTATATGAGCACTTCTCCCTGCAGTCTGTAATTGGCTTAAATGGTTGAGGCAAACTACAGCAGTGGCTTTTGTAAATTCTGGAGAGGGTTCAGAAGGCACTAATGAACTGGAAATGGGTCAAAAACTCATTTCCAACTCATTAATTTTTTTCTTGATTCAGCTCCTCCCTTCCTTTTAATACAATATTAGTTGGTTGATCTGTTATTATTTCAAATAGAGTTTGAATTCTTTTGCAAAATAATTAATTCCTTTCTTGGTCAGTTTCTCTGCTCACTCTTTAGGTGCATGTACATCTTGGACATTACAGTAGAAGCATAGTAGAAGCATGAAACACTCATGCATCTGCTTGCTGGCACCAGTGGCTATTCCTGGAGCTGCCTGTATTCAAAAGTTAATTTACTGCAAAATAAAACAAATAAAACATTACACTAAACACTCAAGGTATTAGCTCATTAACCCAGTTGGACCAGGATAAATATATTGGCCCTGTAACTCAAACGGTGTCTGAGATAGTGTAAGCCTCCTGCTGGGTTTGATAAATATAATTGCTCTCCTCTTTCACAATGACTGAAAATATGTATTATAAGTTGCCAACTGTGGCATGAACCTGTGGAAACAAAAAATGAAGCTTCTAGATTAATTAGATGGAATTCATGTTGTTGAAGGGTGTGATGTGTATGCTAGGAGAGCCCAGGGCTCTATTAATATATCCACACTGTGGCCAAAATGATGTTACTTCCTGCCGTTTCCCTCACTTCCTGGCTTACTCTTTAAGTACCTTCTTTTGTCTGAGTAGATGCTGTGGTGAGTGCCACACAAGCTGTAGCTGCTTGTAACTGACAAAAACTGGTATCCATATGCTAAAGAGTAAAAAAATAAATAAATCAGTACATCAGTGTTAAAAATGGAATGCATTTGTATTGGTTAGAACTAAGTTTAGTGGTAGATGTTAATTTAAAAAAAGGTGTGTGTTAATATATCAAAGTAGAAAATAAGGGGAAGCTATATTTCTTAAGTTTCCTGTGAAATCAATGCTGTCTATTTGAAAAAAGAATCGTCTTAATATAAGTGTTAAAAGGAAAGCATTTGACCCGATAAATGGACATAAAAGAAAAAAAATAGTGTATTGGAAATAAAGGAAACATGTGCACAAGTGCACAACTGTGCTCATTGCTTAACATTACCAATATCACAAATTTGCTTCTGTTGTCCCAAACATGGAAAAGTTATACTTTTGGTGCATGTCAGGGGTAGCTAATGTGGTACCCACCAGATATTGTCATATTACAACTCCCATCAGCCTCAGGAAATGATCAGATATATATAAGAATAGTCAAACACCACTTAAATGAAAATGCTGCTGTATTGTAACAACACAATGATGAAAATCAAAGTTGGTTAGAAAGGCGATTAAAGGCGGTGACCAGAAAGGAGTTTGATAATGTGTGGGTTTAGAGTATTATGACCTTCTTATATTATAGCATTACAAAACTCTAATGATAAGCTGAATGCTGGAGGTATAAATACTATAAAACAGATGTGTGGCAAATTTGGTGGAAATATCCACCAACTTACACACGATTGACTCACATGAGACTGCGTATATGCGTGGTGCCAAGAATAATTAAATAAATAGATTCAAACCAGCAAATGGTGAGAGAGAGCTGGAGAATCCTTGTGGCTCACAAGGAGACCCTCCTTGGAGCCCAAAGAGGACTTCATAGAGGGCAGAGGAAGCCCCAAAGAGACCGGAGGGGCCGCCTATATTAGCATATTTATATTAAAGGATACTGAACTAGGAAGGAGGAATGATGAAATTGTGGTTGTATTTGTGGCTGTTTGCGGTGTGTGTAGTTCTGGTCATTAAAAGAATAATTAACAAAGGATGGAATTCAACATCACTCTATGCTGAACATTTTGTTGATGTGAACGTATCGTCCTGTCAGGTGGAACTATGCCCCCCTCACACTGCAAGCTGTTTTGCGGGATTTTCTGGGCAACCCAAGCAAATTTAGTGGGGAAGAAGGTGGGGGAAACCTAAATGCGTAAATGGAAGCCCCTGCAGAGGGCTTCTGCTGACTGTATTTGTTAGGTGAATCCCACCCAGAATATTTAATTTTAAAATAATACTGATTAAGATCAACACCATTAACCATCTTGCTAAAATGGCAGCTGCTCAAAAGGGTTTTTGTATTTCCTGTTATGTACTGAAGTTCTCCCCCTGGGCCAGCAGGGGGATACTGTAGATAGTTATGCAAATGAAGGATCGAAAGTGACGTTCAGTGATTGGATACATACTGTAGATAGTTATGCAAATGAAGGATCGAAAGTGACGTTCAGTGATTGGATAGTTTTAGAAAGTTGTTACAGTAACGAGGTTCTGGAGCTCTATATAAGCAGGCTGACTGAGCCCTTCAGTCCAGTTCTGTTCCAGCTTACAAATAAAGAGATGCTTTGGAGAAATTGCTGTGTCGTCTGATATGTTCACCCACAACTTTAAAAAATGCATTTATAGCATCATAATGTTATAACAACCTTTCATTTAAGTGGTATTTCACTGTTATGTGTGTGTTTTTAATAGCATTGAAATAATTTTTGACTATAAAAAGGGGGTAATAAAATAGCTGCACTGCCCACACAGAAAGTACAGTATGTGTGTGCTAAGCTTAATAGGTTCCTCTGTCCACTACATCCCTACCCAAATAAGAACTCCATCATTTTAAAAAGATAGAATTGCAAAAAGGGGTCATTTACAGCTATAGAGGTTGTACCACTCTCTTATTTTTCAAACTTTTTGTTTTGTGAGAAAGGGCAAAAGAACTAGGATGGCAATGACTGGATGGCAACATCATGCACCCCCCCCCCATAAAAAGTGAATTAACAAAACATAGCAATGCTGCACTAAATACCTAAGCGGAAGCATCTCAGCATTTTATTCTCCCAATATTCCAGTATTACCAAGAAGCAGTATTCATAATAGGGCTCTGCAGTCAAAGGGGCAAACTGGATTACCCAGGTTAGGAGCCCAGGTCTACCAGACCCCTACGCTGTCTCTCTCCCACATGCTCCACTTCTGTGCTAGGGAACATCTTTGTCTGTATGGTTATTGTCCTTAGACCAGTTTTAACACATACTTGTGCAGCTTGCAATACTATTGCAACATTGCATGTTATGATATTGTGCTAGGATGGCAGTTGTAGTGGCCTGCCCTAAAAACATATTTACCAGGGTAACCATAGGATAGGACTATAAGAGTCTCACAATGTCACAGGTGCTCCCTCTGAAAACAATTAACAAAAGATTGGATTTTTGTTGTATCTATATCTTCATCCACAAACATCCTACCAAAAATCTGGGTAACACCTAACTATTCTGTCCGCAAGAATGCCTACTTCTGTACTTGTCTCAACATAACCCCTTGCTCATGGGGTTTGGTTTTGTTTATCTCAAAAATCCAAGAGTGTGGCTCTTCAGAGGCCAGTAGGTCCAACTGCAGAGAAATAACTAGATCATTCACTTTCTGTCTTTGTCCTGCTGATTTTTAAAGCCTCTACTGGCTTTTAAAGAAGTTTGCCCCATATCACCCATGGCTGGCATCTGCAGAAATCTTGTTTAAAATACTCATTACATCTGCCTGTTTTTAGCCAGGCATGTTTGTGCAGGAACTTCTCCATTTAGTCCAGTTGTCTATTTGAATAGCTGAGGCTGACATTTCTAAATTTGCAGGTGGCTCACTGGCTCCACACCTCGAACAGCTGTCAAAACAGATTTATTAGAAATAAGGTAATACTTCAAGACATCCACTGACCCCACAAGATAGGGGGGAAACTTCAGCAGAACATTAGCTTAGCTTACTGTCAAATCTGGGGAACTTGTTGCTTGTTTCAGTTAGCACTGCAGCCTTGCACAAATAATATAATGGGCTTTCTATGGTATGAAGACACAGAGAAAACAGGTTTACCTCAAAACTAAGGCATTATAAGCTTGACTGCTACAGCCCAATTCTATTGATGTACATTAATTTTGGGGGCACAAGCTATTGCTTGTACTGCTGCAGTTAGCACTGAATCCTATTTCTGACAAGGGAAACAAAATCATCCAATTGTTCCTCACCAAAGAAAGTAATGGTGATGTTAGCGATATCAGTTGATGTTAGCAATTGACCAGTGGCCTATAAGTTGTCCTCATAGAGATGGATATATTATCAGCATCTTCTCTGCAGCAATGTATTACAACCTTTAGCTATGATTTCTTGGAGACTTGTTGGGGTGGTGTGAGATAACCAGAGGGCTGTTGATACACCTGAGTGACATGGGCAGAAATAAGACAAAAGCATGCAACCTATAAAATAGGAATCTGCAGTCTATTCCTGCTTCCAAATTAGAGTGCAGTAGCAACATCTTTCCACTCCACTTCTGTTTGTTGCATTGTAGTGAATGAATATCTTGTGCTCAGTGAACCATTTTGTTGCTATTGTATTCTCCATCAAATAACCTATGAAGGAGGTACAAGAAAAGGAGCATTTTAAATACTCAACACTTTAGTGCATGGTTCAGGACTTTTACACTCTTACCTCCCCCTCCCCCTGATATATTCATGACTTTTCCAGGAGTCCCATTTTAATAACAATATGACCAAGAGCCCAGTCTCAAAACCTGTTTTTAATACCCCAAGGTATCTCAATAGTGAAGTAATTGTAAAAGGGGAAAGTACTTTTTCATAAAGTGAATAGTTGACTATGGAATTCACTTCTACAAGATGCAATGATAGCCCACAACAGATAGCTTTTAAACAAGATTAGACAAATTCCGGAATGATATAGCTATCAATGGCTACTAGTCATGATGGCTATATAGTATCCCCAAATCTATGGGGAACAACAGCAAAAGAAAGCTACTGCCTTTCCATTTGTCTTGGTAGATTTGCCATAGGACTAGACAGAGCTTTGGTCTAATCCAGCAGAGCTATTCTCATATTCAAATGTACTTCTGAGTATATGCTGCTAATTTTGTTGGATATTTTATATGAGGGGATATCTATAAATACTTTATAAATCATAAAATAAATCTTCCCTCCTACAGAGTAACCATTGTTATCCCAAAACATTTGCGATTAGGAAGTAAGACTTCAAATTGTAAAGCCCCCACAAGGCCCTTTCAGGCATTGGAGAATAAGGTCTGCAGTGCTGAACCTGCTATACTCCTGTATAGCATGTTCGCAGTGGAGCCATGCGATGGAAATTTGACAGATAGGATGGGGCAAGCAAGGGCATTGTTGCTGTCTCCTTATTACAGGACCCCTATAATGCCCGAATCCAGTAGTTCACAGTTTAGAAACTAAAAGCTGGTTACCACTTTTGCCACTATACTGGTGTTTTTATGTCACAAATACACAGATTTGGAATCTTAGCTGTTTTTCCATCTGTGTCTTTAGAGTTTAAAGGAAAAGAAAAAAATCAGGACAGTGTTTCAGTGTCACAAAGTACATACTTAGATAGTGCAGCAAAGGGTTTTATGTCAGATTGAGGGTGAAAACATACATGCATTCAGAAGTGTGATGGAATGGTGTCAACATGCATGAGGCATTTGTTTTCAGGGCAGAGAATGTGCATAGAACTCAATTCCACCACCCTTAGGATGCCCTGGTTGTGTTCTGAAAGCACATGAGGCCAGCATCTTGCTGCAGCTGAGCAGGCCTTGGTCTGGTCAGTACATGACTAAATGACCATCTGGGAACTACTTGTACACCACCTTGGGTTCCATGACAGAAGAAAAGTGGAGTAAAAAGGCAAGAAGATAGATGATAGATAGATAGATAGATAGATAGATAGATAGATAGATAGATAGATGATAGATAGATAGATAGATAGATAGATAGATAGATAGATAGATGATAGATGGATGGATAGATAGATGATAGATAGATAGATAGATAGATAGATAGATAGATAGATAGAGATAGATAGATAGATAGATAGATAGATAGATAGATAGATAGATAGATAGATAGATAGGATGTATGTCAGTCTTTTCTCAAAGTAATGTGGAAGTAGTCCACAGCATAGGGTTTACCAGACGGAGAATGATTTAGGATGTTTTTATTCTGAGTAATAAGAAAGACTTTTCTGTCTTGCTTCTTCAGTACTAACCTTAAATGTGAGGTCAGCATCTTGGAATACCTAAATGGTAGTGTTAACCTCTAACCATCACAAGCTGACCATCTTATTATAAAGCGTTACAGAACTCTTTATTTTAAAAAACATATCTATGAAGAGTGAAGAATGAGAAGGGAAAGGACTGCAATTAAAAATTATGAGATTATTCGTCTTTTATGCAGCTTCAGGGCAGGCTGTAGTGTATTCTATTATTTGGCACAGTGGGAAGACAGCTAAAGATTTTACGAGGAGGCACAGATGCTGTACCTTTTTTCAAAAATAATTTACAGCTTCTTGTCAGAAGACATCTCACGTTGGCTTCCCATATATTTTGCATTTGTGGCTACATTATTTTTCAAACTCTGTACCTAAATGAAACAGCCATGCTCTGTAAAATAGATGGATTCACATGGGTGGTAAAAAGCAATCCATAAATGGAAGCTAATGAGAACCATATATATATTCAGTGTCCAAATTATTGAGATATAAAACAATTTCCAGTTGTCAAAAAGATACAGAATGATGTAATATTCAGAGGAAGATTGACTAGAAGCCAAGGTGAACTGGTCTTATACAAGGCAAACACTTCCTAACAGTTAGTGAGTGTAGCTGTTAAGAGCCAGTGTCTAACGCATCTAGCCCAATCCTGTGCAAGTTTACTCAGAAGTAAATCCCACTCTATTCAACAGAACATCTTTTCTATAAAGTGTGCATGGGATTGCAGACATAATTTGAGATGGGACACCTTGCCAGAGTTTATTAAATTACATAAGTTGCTATGTCGCTGCCTTCTACCCAGCAGCCCCTGTTCAGATTCATTTATTTATTTGTCACTTTTTTATCCAACCCTTCATCCAAGATGGTATCCATGGCATTACCTATGTAGTCCTCACAGCAACCTGTGAAGTAAGAGCAGGCTCAGAGATAGCAACTTGCCCCAGGCCAACAAGTGGCACAGAAGGGATTTGATGCTGAGTTTCTCACACCCAAACTCTACTCTAATATAACCAAATTAAGGGATGGGACTGAGAAAAGGGCAAGCTTTGCCAAACCTAATGTTACACTGTTGTGGGGTGGAGGGTGGGAGTCACCCTCAGACAGAAGGGTGGTGGGACTGATACTATCTACATTTCTTGCCCAAGACTATCCCTGTCATATCCCAGTTCATTACTGACAAGAACTATGCTTTGTGGGGTCTGGTTTAGCCATTGTGTTTTCTCTTTCTTCTCTTCTAAAGCAACAACCCTGCCCACAAGTACTACCTAGCTGTGGATCCTGTTTCGGGCTCACTCTATGTATCAGACACCAACAGCCGCCGTATTTACAAAGTCAAAACCCTTACTGGTGCAAAAGACCTAGCTGGAAATTCTGAAGTAGTGGCAGGTACAGGGGAGCAGTGTCTGCCTTTTGATGAAGCCAGGTGTGGTGACGGAGGGAAAGCAGTGGATGCAACTTTAATGAGCCCACGAGGTAAGGGATGTAAAAGGTTGCACAAACTATAATCTGAAGCTAGACTGAATCTATATACAGTGGTACCTCGGGTTAAGTACTTAATTCGTTCCGGAGGTCCGTTCTTAACCTGAAACTGTTCTTATCCTGAAGCACCACTTTAGCTAATGGGGCCTCCTGCTGCCACCGCGCCTCCAGAGCACAATTTCTGTTCTCATCCTGAAGGAAAGTTCTTAACCCGAGGTTCTATTTCTGGGTTAGCACAATCTGTAACCTGAAGCGTATGTAACCCGACGTACCACTGTCTAATTATCTGGTAATTAAAACACTGCTTGCTGACTTATTTTTTTAATCTCTGGTTGAATCACAGCAGGTTGGCAAGTGTTTCCCACAGACAATTCTTTTCATGGGGTTTGCATGCAGCCCCTGTTCCTTTGCAAAACAACAATAACCTTCACATTCCATTGTGGAGAAGAAGTACAAACAGTCAGGATTGTCTGAAGCAAAATCTTTTTGGAGATGCAAAAGTGTCTGTTATTTTGGGCAAAGGTGGTTGGCACTGTCTGGTCTATATCCTGTTTCTGCAAAAGACACAAAAGCCAGACTTTATTTTCCATTTTAATAATATGTAATTTTTTTAAAAAATGAAAAGATTGTATGGAATAATGGTTCTTAGGTTAATGTTTCCTTTGCTTGCTTGTCAATATTGCACTTAAAAAAACTGCAGCCTAAGTGCCTACGCTTCAGCTAGTCTTCCCTTTGGGAATGAATGAAAGTAGAGCAGAAGAAATATAAACAAACACTGTATAAAAGAAATGTCTACCTATTGGAAGAGTATAAATTCCAGCTTCAGTGGCTCATATAAATAAATAATTCTGACTCAATAAATTTGAAAAGCACAGCTGAAGCGAACCATAAAAATCTGACATTCAAACACTTAGGGTATTTTTCAATATAAAAATGATAAACATTAATTTTGTAACTTGCTTGTTCCTCTTAAAATAAACCAATATGAAGTCCTCTAGCTTTTTCTGCAGCATGAGTTTTCTTTCATTGTGCTAATTAAATTCACCTTAGTGGCACCAAACACAGAAGCTATTACCTTACATGATGTAGGCAGCATAACTGGTGGTACTTTTCCTTACCAAAACTGCCTTGGTGCCCATGCTTCTGTAGCTCAAGGACAGTAACATCTGAAGGAAAGGAAGAAGCACTTAAAGGATAAGAAGGTAGTGTTTACACATGTACTTGTTCAGGCATATACACATGGGTATCCAGCCAAAATGTGTTTACAAAGAACTTGTGACTGGAGTCACAGTGCACCAGGGGGAGGTTGCCTTGCCTAATGACTGGAGATTGGCTACAATATCTACAGTAGTACAGTTTTTGGTGGGGCAACGAAAGCTCAGATTTATTACAGCATAGAGAACAAACAGATACTAAGACTATACATATACACAGCGGACTAGATGGATAGTTATTTCAATTAGTTTATTTTCTGCAAAAAAATAAATTGAAAAGTAGTGTCAGCTTTATATATTTGTATATAATACCAGGAAACTAGTGGTGTTACTGTTAGCTTGTAAATTAATTTGTTGAGAATTTAGAACCAAAGATTTCATTCACTCTAATGGAGCAGTACTTTTGAGATGGTTGAAATGGCGTCGTACTTCGGCTCAAAAAGTCAGAAGCAAATACTTACAAGTGAGGGACAGCTACAATAATTGGTGAATTTATCAGCAAACCATGAGGTCAGACAACTCATTTTTACTTTCTTTGCACCCTGGTAGGAATTGCAGTAGATAAGTATGGCCTTATGTATTTTGTTGATGCTACAATGATCCGAAAAGTTGATCAGAATGGAATAATATCAACTCTGCTTGGCTCTAATGACCTAACTGCTGTTCGGCCACTAAGCTGTGATTCCAGCATGGATGTTACCCAGGTAGAGTGTTACTTCTTGTTTGTAATAAAACAGATGGTTATTTATTTTGGATAAATGCCTAGTTGTTCTCCCTAGGTAACACTGTGTATTCCAATCTGATGGGGAAAAGGGGTTTTGAATGTAGTGATGATGAAATACAGTTACTGATATAACAAACAAGTTTTCTCTGCAGCAGATGACATATCTCAGTGATAGAAAAATAGAGCTGTGGTCATATTGTGTTTAATTGGCTTTGCTTTTCCTATATATCTTTGAAGCGTTTAGTCCCATGTACTGCATATATCATTACTCAGTGTAAGCACTGTGTGTAGTTTTAATAAATAGAGAAAAGAAATGTGTCCAAGTGAACTACACACAGCGTAGCTCTTTGAGTTGCTCAGTTAAGATTTGAGCAATTAGTTGTTATTTCATACATAGAATAATAGAATTGTAGAGTTGGAAGGGACCCTGTGGGTTATCTAGTCCAACCTCCCTGAATGCAGGAATCTCAGTACATAATTTATATGTGTTCAAAGAAATGTCCAGATTGTTCTAAAACCAGTCCTAACTTATTGTGCCTCTTGTAGGTGCGCCTGGAGTGGCCGACTGACCTTGCTGTTAATCCAATGGATAACTCCCTGTATGTACTGGAGAACAATGTCATTTTGCGGATCACTGAGAACCATCAGGTTAGCATCATTGCTGGCCGTCCAATGCACTGCCAGGTTCCTGGTATAGACTACTCTCTCAGCAAACTGGCCATTCATTCTGCACTGGAGTCAGCCAGTGCCATTGCCATCTCACACACTGGAATTCTTTACATCAGTGAAACAGATGAGAAAAAAATTAACCGGCTTCGCCAGGTCACCACGAATGGCGAGATTTGCCTCTTGGCTGGGGCAGCTTCAGACTGCGACTGCAAAAATGATGTCAACTGTAATTGCTACGCTGGCGATGATGCTTATGCCACTGATGCCATCTTAAATACCCCATCCTCCTTAGCAGTGGCACCAGATGGCACTATTTACATAGCAGATCTTGGAAATATACGTATCAGGGCTGTCAGCAAAAACAAACCTGTTCTTAACTCTTTCAACCAATATGAAATTGCGTCTCCGGGAGAGCAGGAACTGTATGTCTTCAACATTGACGGTATCCACCAATATACCCTCAGCCTTGTTACGGGAGAATATCTATATAATTTCACCTATAGTGCCGATAATGATGTGACGGAGGTGATTGATAACAATGGCAACTCTCTAAAAATTCGGCGGGATACCAATGGAGCACCACGTCATTTTCTAATGCCTGACAATCAAATAGTGACTCTTGCTGTTGGCACAAATGGTGGGCTTAAGGTAGTGTCAACCCAGACCTTGGAACTTGGATTAATGACTTATCATGGGAGCAGTGGTCTCTTGGCAACAAAAAGTGATGAGACAGCATGGACGACCTTTTATGAGTAAGGCTCTTTTCAAAATAATGTTGCACATTCATTTTGTGTCTAGCTGATAAACAGGTAGGACTTCATGATGGTTCAAGGACAAGGCAGCATTTTCTGTGCCTCAAAAGACCACTAGTTTTGCGCAAATTTTCTTATTTGGCATAATCTACTCTAAATTCCTTTGGGGGATTTCTGCGTAATTGAAAACCGCTTTTCAAATTTGGCAAGGTCAAAGGAGGAGGCTTGAGATGGGTGAAAGAATTTTCAGGTAAGGTTAGACGGGTAGAGAATTATACAGAGAAGAACTATACTGTGAATTAACTGGTGGTCTTCGTTTTAGAGAAAAGCATAGGAACATATAAAACTGCCTTAACAGAGTCAGATCAGCAGTTCATCTAGCTTAGCATTGCCTATACCAGGGGTCTGCAACCCGCGGCTCCGGAGCCGCATGTGGCTCTTTTACACCTTTGCCGTGGCTCCGGAGCGGATACTAGCGAGGGGAGGAGGCGCATTGTGCGCCCCGACACTCCCCACTGTGGCGAGCGCTGTACTGGCTGTGATGTCGCATGGGGGCGGTGTGTGTGTTAGTCACGCACCGTCCCGACATCACCTTCTCGCCCGCCCGCCCGCTACATTGTAAGGGGCATGTACGCTGGTCACTGCATTGAAAGGGGGCATGTACGCTGGTCACTGTTTTGAAGGGGAGTGAAGAACACAAACAAAAAGGTAACTTGTTAATTTAACGTTTATTTCTATGAGGAGGAGTAATTCTGAGAAACAAAGAAATAATAAAAAAGTGGCAAAAAAAATATTTTTATAATGATGAGTTTTGCGGCTTCCCGTTGTTTTTTCTTTGGAAACAGGTCCAAGTGGCTCTTTTTGTCTTAAAGGTTGCAGACCCCTGGCCTATACTCTCAGGCAGCAGCTCCTATGACTGCAGATAGGACATTCCCATCCCTCCCTGGATTGAGCTTCAAACCTTATGCATGTAAGACAGATAGTCTAATACTGAGCTCTGGCCCTTCCTTAGAATATCTGCCTTTAAATTTTATTTATTTATTTACAAATGTGCACATCTTTTCAGTGCAGCTCAGAGAATACGGTAATGACATTCAAGTGAATTTGGATAACTGCTAATGTTTTGAATGTCCTTTGGAGAAGCAGCTGTATTACAGTGTCCAGCAGCCTAAAATGCAACTACAATTTATGGATATTTAGGATGCATGCATATGTATAGCAGCTGCCAGGATAGGACCCAGCTTTCACGATCCTGCATGCCACGACAGAGAATATTTCCCATACAGTACTTGCTCTGCCCAACTCATAACCTAATAAATGATGGCTACACCCTACTAAGCTTTCTTTCTCCAGGGATTTCAATACTGCAGTTTCTTTTGGAACTCAGATGACAAGTCTTGCTGTTCAAATGGGCAGGATATTGGGACCGTGCTCTATCTGGGCAGATAAAGCATTGATTGACTTTGCTGATTGCTCATTCCTCAGATTGTTGAGGAAATTGGATCCTAAGGTATCTGAAAGAAATTTAGTGTGACTTATATAATTTCTAGAGAGCTCAAAATTACACTCGTTTCAGGAACTAGTAGATGAGAAAGACAAAATTTCCTCTTTAACTGAAACAGATGACAGATAAGATAATAGGGTGCGTGTGCGTGTGCATGCGTGTCTGTACAGGAAAACCAGTGTCATTAACCAATGTTTTTCCAAAGAGTGTCCTCAGCTATATATTTTGCCAGTGTTGTAGAATTTCTTCAAGTAAGTGACATTCTGCAAATACTGATTATGAAAAATATGAATATGCAGATGTAGGTGATTAAGGGTAAAATGTTTAGCTGCCTACTGATAGTTATGTGGCATCTCTTGTCCTTTATATGGAGTTCACACCCTTCTAAGAAAGCACATCAACTTGCCATGTGACACAGTAGGCTGGGGTGGTTAGTATTCATAAGTAGAGTCCTTGTCAGGGAAGTATCCATCCCCACTGTTGGAAATCAAATATTTTCCAAGATAAGATTGCTTTTGATAGCACTTATTGACAGCCACCCAGTTATCTGTCAGTTGTAAATGGAAAAAGATTAATCCACCATCTATTAAGAAATGGTATATGGGATTAGGCTACATGGTCAAACTAACCAATGTGATAAGATTAAGAGAGAGGAAGCAACAAAATGATTTGTTTATACATAAATGGAGCTTGTTTATTCACTACAAGAATGGCAAGGTACAGGAAGCACTTCAGCCACATGCTGTGTTAGGAACAGTATGATTAGTAAGCTGGTTTTTGGTTTTCTTCCCCCCCCCCTTTTTTCTATTGCCCCCTAAAATAAATTTTATTTAATTTTGAGAGTTTAAAAGAATTATCTAAATGTTTACTATTAGCTTACATACACCCTTAACATTACTCTGATTTGTTTTTCTTTTCCATTTTGTAGGTACAATATGTAAGGATTACTATGATTAATGTGCTTCCCACTGGTGATTAATTACAATTGTATTATTTATTGTATTATTTATTGTATCAACATATTTACCTTGGTAAGAATTCAGTGTCACACTCTTCTCATCGTTCCATTAGCACAGGCTTTCCTTTTTGCCAGACAATCTCCCTGCATGCTGTTCTTGGGGTTCTCCTGAACCTCCAGACCAGACCAGAGGGGAGAGTTCTGCTAGCAAGGAGCGCTCACACTGGCTTCCACTAGTGCCAGGTTACTTGAATCTGGGCTCTTGGGTTGTATTAAACCAAACCCTACTCAGTCTACCAATTGAAATTAATTAACCTAAGTCATGCCATAAATGAATCATAGAATTGTAAAGTTGGAAGGGATCCTGAGAGTCATCTAATCCAACATCCTGCAATGCAGAAATCTCAACTAAAGCATCCATGACAGGTGGCCATCCATCCTCTGCTTAAAAACCTCCAAGGAAGGAGTGTCCACAACCTGCCAAGAGAATCTGTTCCACTGTCAAAGAGCTCTTACTGTCAGAAAGTTCTTCCTGGTGTTTAGTCAGAATCTCCTTTCTTGTCACTTGAAGCCATTGTTCAAGTCCTACCCTCCGGAGCAGGAGAAAACAAGCTTGCTACATCTTTCACGTGACAGCCCTTCAGATACTTGAAGATGGCTATCATCTCTCCTCTCGGGTCTCCTTTTCCCCCCAAGCTAAACATCCTCAACTCCCTCAGCCATTTCTCATAAGGTTTGGTTTCCAGACCCTTACCTTGAGTATTGTGGTGGCCACTGCGCATTTTCCAGCTTGTCAATATCCTTCTTAAATTGTGGCTCCATGTTCATTAACGTCAGTGACTTTTCTCTAGTATTCAATCCCACCCCTACTTTTTTCATGCTTATATATGTTTGTATGGACGTTTGGTATAAAAAAGTAAACAAAACTTTTTTTCTTTTTGCAATAGATCTGCTTGCTGGGGAAAGCTTCCGTCTTAAGGGGAAGTCTGGGCAAGCAGCAGATCTATGCGCAAGGAAGCACCCTAGCCTTCTGCTTCACTTAAGTATGGTCTGCCCAGTGTTCCTCACAGCGGCTCAGTTCAGCGATAATAATGCTAAGCTATTGTTTAGAAATACGTGAGTGAGCCTGGGCAAGCCTCAGGCTTGCATATTTGGTTGTTTATTTCTCCTCTGATGCAGCCACAAATAAATTGGAAGCATCCATTTCCTGGTTTAAACTAATTGCCGTTTCTTGTTACATTCAGACTGGGGCAAGCTGTCTTTAGTTTATACTGTGGCTTCCTGAAACAGGCCAAGGTCAAACCCAGACTTATTATCCTGGCTTGTTTCAATAAATGCTAGTTTAAACTATTTATGATCCGTATCAATTTTGCATACATTCTATCTCATTTCTGCATTAGTCTGCATTTTTTTAAAAAAAAAATCTGCATGAAAATTTGTATTTAAATATGCTGTTCTGTCACAGAATGAAAATGTATTTCTACACTTTTTTCCTTTTACTAAAATGCACATTATAATGCATTTTGGTATGTTTTGAGAGCCAAGAACTGTATTACAGAATTCAGAGAAGTGTGATAATTATGTTTCAGTTAGTACAGGAGTTGTGGATCAGGTCTGTTTGCACTGGAATTAATAAAAGCCAAATTCTTCAAGCTTCCTTAGTTTTAACAAACCAAAATTCACTGGTTCAGACATAATGACAGACTAGAGTTAGTTTCAGCTAGGTAGTGGATTCTTCGAATCTCCTTGTGGCTGTAGCAGAAGAGTGGTGTGTGTAGAGGTTTTTACATATGCACTGGACTAATGTGTCTACAGACATCAAAGACAAACATTGTGGTGAAGTACATTCCTCTTCATTTTATCAGTGCGTCCTCCAGAAAATGAATATAACTATTTCAGCTTTTCTTGAGGAAAAAAACTGTCGCAAAGACACCCTATGTATGTTTCATGTCTCCCCCACACCCTAAAAAATAAACCTTACTTTTTAGAATACTCAGGGCACCATTAGATCAGGCTACTTGTTGGTAATTATTAATTGTTACGTGGCCTCTTCAAAGTATAATGTGTACACCATACAACTATATTCAAGGACATAAAAAGCTATGGACACATAGCTGATATAGTTGGAAACTAACTATCATTTCTAAAGCTATCTCTTTTTTTAGGTATTGATGGAGTTTTTCAATGGAGTAGGAGAGCACTGCCACCTGCTGATCATTTTGTAGAATAGCCACTTGTAAATGTGTGTTTCATGGATCTTGCTGATGGAGTTACATTATTATTTTTTGAACCAGGAGATGTGTGACCACCTTGTCATTCCTTGTCTGAAAGACAGTTTACAATGATATTGAAACAGGCTTCATCTAGAGTAACATGAAGCGGTTTCATGAACAGTAAACTACTGGAGGTTTTTAAGCAGAGCTTGGATGGCCATCTGTCATGCATTGAGATTCCTACATTGCAGGAGGTTGGACTAGATGACCCCTCGGTATCCCTTCCAACAGTATGATTCTATGATTCTGTACTACATAGTTTGTTGGGGGGTTTTAGGCTCACTAGTGCAGGCATACAAATATACACCTTTTAAAGCTAACCGTGGTTACAAAAAGAAAGAAACGCTTTTTTGGTGAATAATAAAAATTTATGATTAAGGTAATAACTAACAGCAGATTTGGGCAGTGTAACTTTGGAGGGTTCACACTTTAGAGAGCTCCCATTAGATAATGGCAGAGTTAGGTGCTCCTGTGTCCTATAGAATAACTCACCTATTTTGAAAACACTGAATAGGATTGACTCCAATTGTTCAGAATTTTGTGACTGTGGATGATATGAAAACAGTCTAATTGGTATATTGGCTAAAATGTTCCATGTACATTCTGCTGAGCCTTGTATATTTTAAACGCCAAGTTGCTGGCTAAGCCCACTAGGGAATGAATTGTCACAGGCAAATGTAAGATTTACAAGAACAAATATAGCAGTCAGGCATAACCATGCATAAGGGACACCCAAAACAATCCAAGATACTAGGAGCAATTTGAGCAACCTGAAATACGTTAGGGGAAATAGTAGCAGGATTCATGGAATCATAGAATTTGAGAGTTGGAAGGGACGCTGAAGGTCAACTAGTTCAACCCCCTGTAATGCAGGAATCTTTTGTCCAACGTGAGCCTCGAACCCACAGCCCTGAGATTAAGAGTCTCATTCATGTAAACCAATGTAAACCAGTTTCTCCTAAATTAATGAACATGGTGTAGAATCTGACATGTGAATGCCTGGCAATTATTTTAACCATAGGGCTAATTAGTAGTGATACGTTACATCATTTAGAAATAAACACCACATACTGAAAGAAACTACCATGGCCATAAAGTGATCCCATTCTCCTCCCCATCCTCAGTTTCCTCTAACTAATGTTCCTAGATCAGGGCATTTTCTTCAGATTAATGACTCTCCAGCATTTCTGAGATACTAACTCCTCCCAGCCGCTCATCAGTTCCCAGGAAATGTCCTGCTCCATCATAGTTATTGCTTAATAAATGTATTTATAGCTGCCTACTGCCTGGGTCCGTGCAATAATTAAGTCACATTATTGAGCACCTAACGCAACCCAGTCAGGAGGACTCCTTTCCAGATGATGACAAGCAGGACAGCAGCTGCCATTCCCCATATGCTATTCAGTCTGCTGCTTACCTTTCCTCCTGGACAAGTCTAGAAAGAGTTACACAATGGGACAATTTGCCAGTTTCAGTTATTAGTGCCTCATTAACACATCACTATTCCCCCTTGCTCCCCCCCCCATGTCTCTTGAGAAACAGATAGCATTAATTTTCTGCTCCTCCCCAAAAATTGCTGATCCAGAGGTTTTTTAAAAAAATGATCAAAGCAATTTGCACCAAATGACTTTTTTCTTCTGCCAAATCAAGTAATTTTTATCATATACATAATTTTAAATTACTTTATTAAATCCAGTTATGCCATGAGAGAAGGCATTAATAGCTCTATTCCCCGAACAATGATTGGTGTTTTCTATTGCTTCAGGAGTAGATACCACCCACTTTTTCTCAGTAATTCTTTTTGTGAGGTTCTAATCCTGATAAAATGTTATTGCTTATTTCTGAACCCCTTCTGCTTGCATATTTGTTTATTAATTCATCTTGAGATTATTATTATTTAATTCTGTTCTGCAGCCAAAAAAGTATCACAGAGCAGAAAAAAGGAGGAGCAAAGACTATCCCTGCCATCAAGGATTGTGAAGGCTAGGTAGACGAAAGAAACACAAACACACACACACACACACACACACATTAAGGCTGCAATTCTGAAGCTTAGGGGACTGTGGGGACAGAGGCTGGAGGTGTTTTTTCTGCCTTATCCAGTGTTCTGCCACAAAGGGGAGGAAATAAGCAAGATTGGATTACATCAGCTCCTGGGCTGGTGTAATTTCCTTGCTAGTTTTTTTGGGGGGGAGGTTGGGACTGGGGAGGCTATGCATTCTTTGGATCCATGCCTTCCCCTGCTCCCCTACCTGGCATACCCTCCTTTTGACCCTAGCGACCTCACAGCCTCTGACATCAGTATAGCAAATGCCTCTGAGGTTGCCACAGGAGTGAGGAGGGGGAAACTGGCCCTCTCTGTCAAAATTGCGCCTCTGCCCTTCTGACACAAAGATCTGCCTAACCTTATCACTGAGTGTAGCATTATGTATTTCAATTGGAGCTGCAATAACTGCGGAGTAAAGATTCCTCCAAAGTACCTTTAGCTTCAAAATGTACAGCATTTGGTCACAGCAGATCCCAAACTTGTCCAGAGGCTGCTCCCCCATGGTGGGAGCAGAACCGCAGCTAGGTGATCTTCCACCCCTGGCAGAACCGCCCAGATTGTGCCCCCTAGCCACGGACAAATTAGCTCTTCTTTCCGCCTCTCCTCCAACCCCCAACCCTCCATTTCCACCCATTCAATTCACCCTCTATTAAAAACCATTTCTTATGAGGCAATAATCGATATTTATATTTATGGACATATTTTTAGCTGATTTTTTGCGACCCCATCTCTTGCACCCCTGGCAGGGGCCCACCTCACACACCCCTAGCTACGGCCCTGGGTGGGAGTCAGCAACTTCCATACCAACCAAAATAACTACAGAAACAAGGAAATCAGGACACACAGTTTTCCCTAAAGATCACTTTTATCTGTGGCCAATTTATTGGTCCTATTCACTGGCTCATTTCACACATAATACCAAGTCACAGTGAGAAAAACATTTCATAGCATTTCATAGCAAGACACGATTTGGAATGTAGTGGATGTAACCACTAACTATAGGTTGTATTTGCTGTCCAAACCAAAACTGCAAATGGTTCTTTGTGAGATACTAACATAATTTGCTGGTTCAGGTGCAGTGGCAAACTATGATATATCTTAGATGAGTTATTGCACAAGTGCGTATCAGGAGAAGGAAGCACATGAACAGAAGTGGTTTGCCTGAGATACAATGCCCTGATATGCACCTGTGTGCTGACTCTTCTGAAATGTAGGTAAAAAATTTTGTATGCTAAATTATTTACATTTAAAGCTTTTAAAATGTATTGCTTTTTTTGCAATTTAGATTTTAACGTTTCCAAGAGTGACATTTGGACTTTGCTTATTCTTCCTTCTCCCAGCTGAAATTTCTGCTGTCCCTCTCACAGACATTTCCAGGCAGATAATGTCACTGCACACTTTGAAGAATGAAATTCTCTGCAATATGTTTTTAGTTTATCTTATGAGGGGAAAATGGAAAGAATGGTTGCTCAGTAAGCAGAGGCAAAGAGAAGATGTTCTTGCACTCTGTAAATATACCAGGAATTAAAACTGAGTATCCAAATAACCATTCTCCAGGAAGATTCATAGGGGAAAAGGCATCCCCAAAGGTTTGCTAGATGCAGCATACTCCTTTCTGGTCCTAGGATTCTATTTGCCTTGGCACATGAATCTAACAGTTAATTGTTTCTCTAAAATGCTGGTGCATCCTTGATTTTGATACTGAAAAATATTGTACACCATTCATCTTTGCTGTAATAATTTGCTCCTGTGATATTTTCATTTCCATTCTCTAGACTTTCACATCTGTTTCATATTTTTTAACTTCAGAAAGTACATGTATATATTGGCTCCATTCATTTTTGAAAAGTTAAATATGTGGGACTTCTTTCTTGCATCTTTTAGTTATGATCACGAAGGACGCCTAACCAATGTGACTCGCCCTACTGGTGTAGTAACCAGCCTTCATCGTGAAATGGAAAAGTCCATTACTATTGATATTGAAAACTCCAACCGGGACGATGATGTCACTGTAATTACCAATCTCTCCTCTGTGGAGGCATCCTATACAGTTGTTCAAGGTATAGAAATGCTTCTCAAAAGAATCATTATCCAATAACAATAATCACTTCTTAGTTAACGAATGTCTACATCACTACCACCATTTCCATAGGACTGGAAGGAAGCATAGATATTATATGTTCTGTTGCTATGCAAATGCATTTGTTCACAGAAAAATAATTTCATGTCCTGTGGATCATTCCAGTTCAAAAAGGAAATCAGATTGTTCAGCATTTTTTTAATGCTTCCCATATAAGATCTAATGACAAGTTTGAGAAGAAGCTATATCCATACATTAAAAACGTTTCTCAAGGGTGATAGAAGAGCCACCCAAGATGAGCTCCTTCCAGACCTCAACACATTTGTACTTCTTAGGCCAGGACTAACCCAGATCTGCAACTTCTCACTCAATGCAATACATATCTTGCATTGATTATCCATCCTGGGGATCCAGGTGACAACCAAGCTTTTATTTTGAAAGCCATTTATTCTTCTTCATGCTCCCTGTGCAGACATACATGTGTGTTAGGTACCTGTGTAGAGCTTATCTCAGGAGCTTTCTAAAGCTGAAACCTGTGAACTAGTGCACATGGTCCCTCTCTTCAAGCAAAAATATCTTACCTATTGTACATGCCTCAAGGAGGAGGAAAACTCTTTCCTTCAGTTTTCTTTTGACTGATACAACAGTCACATTGAAGAAACCTTCCTAGTGGAGATTCTCTTCAGTGAGCTTTATTAAGTCCCTGTCTTTTTGTGGTTTGTTAGGAAACTTTTACTTACTCGATTTACATTAATTAGATGGTTTTTTCATGGTTTGTGGTTGTTTATTTTAATCAGGTTGCTTCTTCCTTTGCCCTGTGCACCTATGGGGCAGTGGGTCTTGTTTCCCAAGTATTCACAGAGATGGAACTAAGATACAGATCTCCAACAGCTGTGATGGCTGCCTCATCTGTTTAGGAAATAAATCCTGCCCTCAGGGGAAGGAATTTGCTAAACAAGGTTGCAGGAACTGATTGGTCATCATATTTCTGTGCTTTTCTCTGGAAGTGAATTTTGTGGACATCTTATATTATGGCCTTTGAGTTCACTTGCTTCCACCTCCCTTGTACTTGGGTTGTTGGCTCACCCATGGGCACATGACACTTATTTGTTATAATTTAAAATTGCCCTTTTGGCAGCTGTTACATCAGCTAGCATGTGACTTATTCTGTGACTCACCATATCTTTGCAACCATCAAGATAAAGTGTTTTTATACTTTGATAATGGTATTTGTTTGTCTAAAGTTATATCCAATTCCATCTCAGTCAAGATTTGGTTCTTCTGCATGTTTTCCTGACATGGAAAGCACCTTTCAATTGCCACACGTTTAGAGGGCTTCGTCCTGCCCAGTTGATAGAATTTACGTTTCTTCCAAAAAAGCCATGTTTACCTGCGTGACCCAATGTAATGATGTTCATAAAGCTTTACACCTTGGGTGTTTGAGCAAGGTCTGATGTATAATTCATTAGAGCTTTCTAAGCAGGGTGTTGCTGTTTTTTGCCTGGTATTAATGAATACCAGTCACTAATTGATGTTACCTTAGATGATCACAGCTCACATACCCTTTCCCGCTAAAGATGCCTCATTCTCAACTGGGACATTTTTCGTGTCTCAGTCATGAGGCAAAGGACATTATTTCCCCCCTTGAGGCATGTGCAGCAATTAAATCATTGTACCTTGAGGGGAAAGGCATGAGTGTCTTATCCTGAACTTCTACTCTTGAAAGTTTCCAGGGCATGCTCTGCACAGATGCAGCGAACAGATGTGTGAGTGCATTACCATGCACACAAAAATCAAGTACAGCCCAAACGTGGAATGATGAAGAGGTCCCAATGAAAGAAGATTGGATATAGAAACTAATAGAGTATGCAGAAATGGCGAAACTTACTGGAAGAATTAAGAAATCAAGAACAACAAATTTTTCAGAAAGCAATGGAAGGGGTTTATTGAGTATTAACAAACAAACTGTAAACATGAGAGAATAGACGATTAAAAGAATAAGTTAAGGCAATTTGGAGTATGCAGGAAAGGATGAAAATAAATGTAAGGAACCGAAGAAAGAGGGAGAAGGGAGTCAAAATTGAAAATGTTAAAATTATGGTTAAATGATTGTAATGTATATAAGTGAAAATTATATATATATATATTTTAAATCAAGTACAGATAAGCAAGCTGGTGTTTCTCCCCATGGTATCTCTCCCGTGGGTCAGTTTAAAGTATTTTTATTCACTCACCTATTTTCCTGTGACCCATTTACCTCTAGTCTGAGGTCAGGAGAGAGTTGCCAAGAGAACTAACAGTCTTGTTTATTCTGTTAAGGAAGGCTTAGATTTCCTCAGCTTCAGAAGACGAATTTACAGCATAGCCACTGCAGCAGGGATTTGTAAGGGAGTTAATGGGAGCCTTACAAAAGCAATTCCATATTTCATATGCTATGACACTGTTACCAAAACTGCAGTGAAATGAATTTTGTTGATTTTTTTAAAATTGAGAAATAATGTCACTGAAAACAAACATTGTCACACAACAATAGCCTTCTGACATATAAATGCCAACATTTATGAACTATTTGCCTGTGTTGCAATGCCTTTATTTCTGTGCTACTAGATGATTAATTATGTAGATCTTTACTTTCTGACAGAAGGATAGAGGTTCTTGGATAGCAGCTGGTCACAGCATTGCTTTGCTGGAGAAACTCTTTTTATTATTCTAAAGAATAGGTCTGGTTGCAACAGCCACTTGAGAGTATAACCAAGTCATAAACTTGGTTTTATTTCTGTAACTTCTGTCAGTCAGTAAAAAGCCAGGTGTCTGTTTGGCTAGTACTATTTATTCAAGACAGAATGAAGAGTGACACTCTCACAAAAGATTATGTCTGGCAGCTCATTCTGAGTGAGCATCATGCCTTAAGGACCAAAACCTAATCTATAACATTGCGCCACACACACACACACACACACACACACACATATATATACACACACACACTAATAGAGCTCTTAAACCAGTTTAAAAGGAAAACCTGCTTATTTCTAAGAAAAGGCTCCAGCCATCTCTTTTTTCATTTCCAACTTGAATTGATTTCTTGCTGACCCAACACTTCAATTAAAATAATTTTTCCTCAGATTATACATGTAGCCACAGATATCAATGATATTTGCTATAAAAATATCAATATACATGTAGCCACAAATATCAATGATATTTGCTATAAAAAATATCAATATACATTTTGATTTACAATTAAGAAGCAAGTGGGAAACAAAATCCTAATAAACTGAAACCCCTCTGCTGGCTTCAAATTTTTAATAATGTTGTTCTTTACATAAACCACTAACATCTCAAATACCGTACCCACTTCCTCACCACACAACAGTTGCTGAGAAACATCATTTTAGATTTGCAGATGCACCATGAAAGCCTAGAAAATTAGGTAATATGTTTTCTTTATGACTAATGCTGCTAAGTTTCCCCCCACCCCTGTTATTGCTTCAGATCAAGTGAGGAACAGCTATCAGCTCTGCAATAATGGCACCTTAAGGGTGATGTATGCCAATGGAATGAGTATTAGCTTCCACAGCGAACCACATGTGCTAGCCGGTACTGTGACCCCAACCATAGGACGATGCAATATTTCCTTGCCAATGGAGAATGGCTTAAATTCCATAGAGTGGCGCCTCAGAAAGGAACAAATTAAAGGAAAAGTTACTGTGTTTGGAAGAAAGCTCAGGGTAAGTTCAACCCAGTCCTACAATAAAACAAGTTGCTTCAGAAATGGGGACTATTATCAATTCCTATATGCTGTATCATTTATTTCATATAAAATGTGAAAGTGATATATGCCTGGGTTATTTGAACTAAATTAACTATATGTAAGAGCTGTTTGACAGTGGAATTTGCTGCCAAGGAGTGTGGTGGAGTCTCCTTCTTTGGAGGTCTTTAAGCAGAGGCTTGACAACCATATGTCAGGAGTGCTCTGATGGTGTTTCCTGCTTGGCAGGGGGTTGGACTTGATGGCCCTTGTGGTCTCTTCCAACTCTATGATTCTATGTACACATAAGCTTCAAGCTCTGTTTGCAAATTCTATCCCACAATCCATTCACCAAAATCAACCCCACCCCAATCTGAGCTACAGTATTAGAAGTGAGCCTGACTGGGATAAAGCCCCAGAAAGAAGGGACTAAAGAGGGGAAGAAGGGACAATTTAAATTGTAGCTCCTGACCATAATGTTAACTGGGGCACACCTGGCTTTGATGAATGGTGCCTGCAGTTGTCATATGGTTTGCTCCTCAGTGAGGTAAAATGCACTCCAAGGATAACCGGTCAAGCATTGTTTTTCAGGTGTACACCATTCCATACTGTATCTCCTTACAACAATTTGAAATGATACAGCCCTAGGCACTATCTGAACTATAGATTAAAGTGGCATGATACTAGTTTCAAACTGTCAAGGCTTCACCCAACGGTTCCTGGGTACTGTAGTTCGCTAAAGGTGCTGAAAGTTGTTAGGAGATCCCTATTCCCTTCTTTCCAGAGAACTCTGGGAATTGTAGCCCTATGAGGGGAATAGGGTTTTTTTACAACTCTCAGCACCCTTTGCAAACAACACTTCCCATTATTCTTGCGGGGGGGTGACTATTTTAAGTGGTATGATACTGATTTAAATGTATAGCGCAGATGGGTCCTCATTGACTAATAATCCAGTACAACAAAAGACAAGGGTGGTGGGTGGGACGCAGGTGGTGCTGTGGGTTAAACCACAGAGCCTAGGACTTGCCGATCAGAAGGTCGGCGGTTCGAATCCCCGCGATGGGGCGAGCTCCCGTTGCTCGGTCCCTGTTCCTGCCAGTTCGAAACCACGTCAAGTGCAAGTAGATAAATAGGTACCACTCTGGCGGGAAGGTAAACGGCATTTCCGTGCACTGCTCTGGTTCACCAGAAGCAGCTTAGTCATGCTGGCCACATGGAAGCTGTACGCCGGCTTCCTCGGCCAATAAAGCGAGATGAGCGCTGCAACCCCAGAGTCGGTCATGACTGGACCTAATGGTCAGGGTTCCCTTTACCCTTTACCTTTTACGTACAACAAAAGATCACAGTAGAAGAGCATTTAAAAAGCCAGATAAACTAAACATTCATAAAAGCCTACTTGAATAAACAAGCATTCCTGACACTAAAAAGATAACACAGATAGTGTCAGGCAAGGCAGTAAGTTCCAAAGACAGGGCACTACAACAGAAAAGGGCCCTAGGCAATGTTATTCCCTATCCTATTGTGACTGGGCTGTTGGTATGATCTGCTGTATTTTTGGCAAAATAGAGAACCATATATGCTACTTCAGCTGTGTATGCGTTCCACCAAACATTTCAGGGTGGGGGGCACAAAAAGGTTGAGGAATTCTGGGCTATTTCATTTGCATAGCTCAGAGTCTGAAATCCTGCAGAACACAGTCACATTCGGCAGTTATCTTTTGAAACTTTTTGTAGTCACATCATTCCATATTTACCATTGTAGATTCTTCTTTTTAAATATATATATATATGTATATATATGATGTTTTTATTTATTTTTATGGTGCAGTTCTTTGATCAGGGAGTGAAGACAATGAATGTTCCACACCCACACACCACAACCCAACTTCAAATATTTGCAGAGGTTGTGTTATACTCTTTGCATGAAATCAACTCTGCAGTTTGAGGAGGCTCTCAAATAATAAGACCCTAAAATAAATGGATATAGTCCTGGCTCTGAGTAATAAAGCCTTAATAGAAATACTTGCAGTAATTAGCAGAAGTTAGATGTACAAGTATTGGAGCTGAATTCTTGCCAGAGTTAGATTTTTATTTTTATTTTTTGCACCATGTATATGCAAATCAAAACATAGCTTTATCTATCAACACCTCAGCATTTAATTGTCTTGTGTTAGTTCCTGTAACAGTAATCACATATCCATTTAGCTCTTTTAAATGAAAATCACTATGAGATTATAACAGGTTGAGTGGACTGAAAGTGCAATTTGAAAACAAGAGGGAAAGCGTTGAATGTATTTGCATCTCATTTATTTTAATTCAGCATTTTTTCAAACTGCATAGTGAATGAAATTAAAAAGCTTCACTAGAAAATAGCAAAGGAGCAGACAGGAGGCATAAAATACAACACACAGGTCAGTCACAGACGACACCTTGGTGAAGTGCTGGCCTCCAGATGGAGACAAATGGTGAAGGCTTGTGATTAATGGCGATGCCTCAATATGTCTGTGATTTGCAACTGTGATTTGGCTGAAAATAGCAGATTTTGAGCCAGCAGTAACAGCACAACCCTATGCATGTCTACTGACAAGTAAACCTTGTATCAGCAGAGCTTACTCCAAGGTAAGTGTGCATAGGATTAGAGTCTTGGTCTACAGTGCTAAACACCTTTTGATGGAGCCTGGTGGGACTTACTTCTAAGGTTTTTAAAATTTCTGCCAGCTACTTAATGGACTGATATGCCCAATGTGTGTGTGGGGGGGGGTGTCAAATAATTGTTTTGGGGAAATGGACAATACAGGAGACAATCATTTCATGCAGAGGTTCTGTTCCTGGCCCCTGCAAGTATTGACAGAGCATAAGTATGTTCCCCTTGTTATGCCCCATTATACCCTCTTCTGGGTCCAAAAGGACCCGCTCATGAGTGATCACGCTTCAATTGGACGCACCTAAAATGGTTGCCACCTGTATTTGAATTGTACAACTAAGAAGGAATTCTTAATCTTGCTTGGAAACAACACCCAATTCAGAAGCTTTCCCCCTTAAATTTCAACATTCAGAATCTGTTTTGGTTTCCTCAACAGTGAGAGAAAGGAATTATTGATAGTGAAGGAAAGGATGTCTGCACATGTTCAAAAGCACTGTCTTCTTACTATTTCATATGCTCCTGCATGGAGCACTGACTCAAAAAGCAAGCTGCATGTATAAGCTCAGGGGAACTATGAGATGATGTATATTTTGGTCTTGTTTTCTCAAGCATCAGGAATGGAGAATACTTTACACAGAAGCAAGCGAACACATTTGATTGTGTTCTGTGTTTAAGGAGGGGTTGTTTTCCCCCTTTCCTTTCCTTTGCTGTTGATGGTTTGGAAGAGTGTCCAGAGCATTACTAACGAGGTTGGAGGTGAACTTGAGAAAGTCAGGTAATGGTAGCACCTTGACAGAAACTTGTTAATTGGTTTCAGTTCCCAAATATATTTTTGATTTTTGAAAGTGAGGTTTTAACAGATTTTTTAGCATCACATCCAGTTAGGGCTCTTGCATGCATTTACTCAGAATGCATAGAGTTAAGTTTGCAGAAATCCACTGGAATGTGGCACTCAATAAGTTTCCACCAACGTGATTTGGCCCTCAGTCTGTACATTTCCCCACCCATGCTACGGAGGAGGACTGAACTCCTGTTGGAAATAGAAATATGGACAACGTGGATCCTGGTCTGATGCAACTTTTATTTATTTCTTTTTGCCAATTGTGTGAAAAGACACTGGCTATGATAGTGCCACAAGGAAGACTCCTGGGAAAATGGAACATTCAGTGGCTTTCCAAGTCTAAAACTAGGGGGATGGGGCTGGAAATCATGCTGAACCATTAGCACGCCTATATAAAAGACCTCTGCTAAGCATGCTCTTTGCAATGACTAGAGAAGTTGTTTCTGCCCCTTTATGCCTGTGCTGCATAAAGTTCTACTTTTAATCAATCAGGTGAAAACCATGATTAAGCTTGCAGAACAAGAGGTGTGCTATAATTTTGTTGTGTAGACAAGTATTAGCACCTACTGACAAAATAAGTTATCAGCCAGAAATTGAATGCTAGTCTGTTTTATGTGAGTCCTCATGAAGACTGATCTCTTTTGCATACAACTTAATTTCAAGTGAGAAATGTTTTCTGGAAGAGTCAGTAAGCAGTCGTAGGAATTGCCTCTTGTGACTTACACAAGCCTGGAAGAACAGGTGTGTGGGTAGGTGGCAGAAGAAAGGCAAAATAGTTTACTAGATAATTTAAAGTCATGCCGTTGATAATAATGTTATTCTTGTTCCCAGAGAGAGTGGGAATGTGGGAATTAGTCATTTTGTTTGGGTTTCCATATAATTAATATGACACAGCAATTATACTCTGTGGTGCTTCTTACTCTGCCAGTAGAAAATGATGTTTTGGAGCAGGTGCTCTATGTTCCTGAGTAATGTTTATGAAGCTTGTTTGCTTGCACATAGACACATCCATACATATTCCATTATTAGAATGGTGCATCAGAGATTAGTCATTCTCATAATAATCATGTAGTTTCTCTCCACAGTTCCAGATGGTGAACTGAAGTGGTGGTTGCCTAACCACGATGTCCCAGAGTATAGCTAAGTAGAACTTTGTGATCCAGACCACCTGGATTCAAAATACGGGGCAACATTAAGCCATTAATTTGAGCATTTGCTTTTGGAAGCTAGTACTGTAACAAAACACTCTGTATCGGAATGATGGCATATAATAAACTCAGTTCTGCCACGCCTACTTCCCAGGGTCTGGTTGTAGGATGAGGGTGAGATTATAAAAGCAAGCAGGCAGTAAAAGTGCAAAATGTATTACGTTCACCATGTCTCCTAAATCAGCCAGGTACTCTGTCTGCCTCAGAGAATGCGCAAAAAAGTCAGAGCCTGATTGTGGCACCTCAAAAAGGATACAGTAGAGATGGGAAAGGTTCAGAAAAAGGCAACCAAAATTATCAAGGGCCTGGAGCAATTCCTGTAGAAAGAAAGGTCACATCTGAGGCTTTTCAGCTCAGAGAAAAGGCAAGTAAGGGGCAACATTATAAAGGTGTGTAAAACTGGACATGATGAGAAAAAAGAATAGACTGGGAGAAGTTTCTCTCTCTCTCATAATAATAGAACTTGGGGTCATCCATAGATGTTGAAAGACTGAGGACTGAAGTATTCCTCATGCAACACATAGTTAAACTATGGAATTCACTCCCACATGACAGAGTGATAGCCACCAACTTGGATGGCATTAAAGGAGGTTAAGACATACCGTATTTTTCTGTGTATAAGACGCCCTCAGGTATAAGAAACTCCCTATTTTTGAGAACTATTTAAGAAAATGGGGAGAGATGTATCCGTGTATAAGACGCCCTCAAATTTTTGACATTATTTTTTATGGAAAAAAACCTATACGGAAAAATACAGTATTTTTGGAGGATAAAGCTACCAATGGCTACTAGCCACGGAGGCTCTGTTCTGCCTCAGTATGCCTCTGAGTACTAGTTGCTAGGAATCACAAGTTGGGAGAGTGCTGTTTTGAAGATGACTATTAGTGGGCACCCTCTTTCTCCACCTAAGATTACACACACACACAAATGAGATGTAGGCAGATGTAGGTTTCTTTTTGGGGACCTCTGAAATGCAGGGTAAGAATTTTGACTTCTTATTGTTGCTTAAACGAAGATTCATTTAAAAATAAAAAAGCTACTCGTTTCTTTGGAGACAGCCTACTTGGCAGTATCAAAACCTTTTCTGGGAAATCCTGCATGAATAGTGATTTTTACGACTTATCCACTGAGGAAATGAAAACCATGGTAAAGAGAGACCTACTTCATTAAGTGGAAAAAATCAGAATGCAGAAAATGAATGATAATTAAAAATTATTTCCTTACAAATATAGAGTTGTATTAATTTTCAAATTGCTTTCTCTGTAACAGAATTCCTACAGAGTGGGTTGGGGTGGGAATTGAGCTCACGCTTGCTGTGAAAATAATTCAGAATAACTTTCATGTCCTCAAGAAAGGCTGGGGGTCTATTTCCATATTGTTTGATGTGCTGTTTAAATTTGGATAAGAGAAAATGTTGCTTAATCAAAGCTACTGTAAAATATAAGCTGAAGAACAGATTCTCAGGAACCGATGAATACTTCTTAAGTAGTCACTGCTGTCAAAAGATATCTAATTTAAAGACTTCTACTTTATTAATGGTGCATTCACAATTAAATTGCTTAAGAAGCTTTATTAGATTACAGGGTTGGCCTGGATTCTTTGGTCCGTCTCCAGTGAATGCAGTTATTTATCTTTCGTATTACAGCATTCACTGTTTGCACATGACACATTTAAGGTTACTACAATTCCTTGTTCTCACTTTTGAAAGACCCCAAACCACCAACTTCTTACATGTTGTGTGTTTATTGTGTGACCTTCAAAAATATGAATCTGAAGAAAGTGACAGCCACCTATGAAAGAGGAATATGGCATCCATTTGGCATAGTTACCGTTGACTAAGACCCAATGCAAAGATTACAGCTGCAATGTGGAAAGATGCTGTAAATGCTTTGCTGTGTTGGGGGCTCTGCTTGGAGGGCCAATCTGAAAGCTGCTTACCTTAAAGATCGTTCCAGTCACATCCAGAGGGTTCATTTGCTTCTGCCAACCATATGACCAGGACATGGCGTCTCCCACCATGTTCCAGCACTTGTGCATTTTAAAAGTTCTGCTGTAAGACTGGGGAAGGAATTACTTGTTTGGGTGTAAACAGGTAGAGTTGAGAGTTGATCTATAGGTTACCTCCTTTTATAAGAAATTAGTGAACTATTTGAGAACAGAATAAAGATGACATGATTCTAGTCTCCATCAAACGATTTTTATCAGAGCAAGTAATTATTGTACATTGCAAGTATATTACCCTCATGTGGACATCCATTTACTGTGGGAATTCTTGGAGGAATATCAGCAAACAAGGGCTTAAAGCTTCTTTGTGCTAGTATGTACTGGAAGGAAGGAAGGAAGGAAGGAAGGAAGGAAGGAAGGAAGGAAGGAAGGAAGGAAGGTTCAAAGGGTACTTTGCACTGGAATGAGAATGTGGTGACTATATGACTAGGGCAGAAGGCAGTTTTCCAGGGGGAAATGGCAGGTTATTTAGTCTGCAATCTCCATCTTGGAAGCAAACTAAAAGCTGGCATTATAGCTGCAACATCCACCGTAATTCTTGTACTTTTCTTACCATAACCCCCCATCCCATTCCACCTTGCTTTGTCCACCTTCTTGCCTAATGAAGAGCTCTGGAGATCTCAGAAAGGTTGGCCCGGATTTGTGACATTTTATCATGAAAGAGATGTGTATTGGATTAGGTATTGGATCTCACAATTTGCTGCTTAGGATTCAAACAAATGGGAATAACTGGCTTACCTGAGGCCCATAACATTTGGTGCCAGATCAGCTGACTACCTTAAATTTCTTGAAGCATGCAAAATCCACAGAATAAATATTTTGGTTGGTCGTAACCAAGTGTTGCCTAACTGTGGACTGTGAAAAACAAATAAGAGAATGCTTTACATTGTTCTTATTAATCCAGGTTGCTTCTCAGAAAACAAAAAGATTTATTTTGAAAGAGGGTTGGGGCCATGTCTTTTGTTAAACAGATTACAGTATTCATTGGGAGCCAATGGCAGGTAAATAGTTGGAGATTTCTCTGGAATATTCTAAATGGGGAAGATGTTACCCGCTTCTGTTATAGGAAAGGTGCAGGTTTTTTGTGTGTGTGGTTTTGGAACAAAGAAACACAGAATGAGATAGAGACAGAAGCAAGAGCCAGCAAGCTGAAGTCTATCAGTTTGCTGTGGAAGCATATTGGGTTGCAGATAACTTTCTCCAGGGAACTGATGCATACAGTGGATTAGCTGCCTGGTAGGGAAGCATTATCCTGTTTGTCCCACCTGTGCTCCACTTGGAAATTAATCAAACATTACTGAAATGCCAGAAGTCTCCAATGATCTTTCCTCCAAAAGGAGGAAAGGTAAGCACTGCACTTGAAACTTCCCACTGCATGGTGAGAAAAGGTTTTGAAGGAAATCAGTGGAATTGTAGAGTTGGAAGTGATCCCAAATATCATCTAGTCCACCCCCTTGTCAAGCTTTAAAATTCAGGCCTGCTGCCGTTCAGTCTAAAATGTTATTATCTTTTATTTGAAAACTCAGCAGCATTCCTGTGGCAAGTTGTAGTTGTAGTTGTTGTTGTTGTTGTTTAGTCGTGTCTGACTCTTTGTGACCCCATGGACCAGAGCACGCCAGGCACGCCTGTCTTCCACTGCCTCCCGCAGTTTGGTCAACTCATGTTGGTAGCTTCGAGAACATTGTCCAACCATCTCGCCCTCTGTCGTCCCCTTCTTCTTGTGCCCTCAATCTTTCCCAACATCAGGGTCTTTTCCAAGGAGTCTTCTCGTCTCATGAGGTGGCCAAAGTATTGGAGCCTCAGCTTCAGGATCTGTCCTTCTAGTGAGCACTCAGGGCTGATTTCCTTAAGAATGGAGAGGTTTGATCTTCTTGCAGCCCATGGGACTCTCAAGAGTCTCCTCCAGCACCATAATTCAAAAGCATCAATTCTTCGGTGATCAGCCTTCTTTATGGTCCAGCTCTCACTTCCGTACATCACTACTGGGAAAACCATAGCTTTAACTATACGGACCTTTGTTGGCAAGGTGATGTCTCTGCTTTATAAGATGCTGCCTAGGTTTGTCATTGCTTTTCTCCCAAGAAGCAGGCGTCTTTTAATTTTGTGACTGCTGTCACCATCTGCAGTGATCATGGAGCCCAATAAAGTAAAATCTCTCACTGCCTCCATTTCTTCCCCTTCTATTTGCCAGAAGGTGATGGGACCAGTGGGCATGCTTAGTTTTTTTGATGTTGAGCTTCAGACCATATTTTGTGCTCTCCTCTTTCACCCTCTGGCAAGTACAACATGTCAATTGGTCCCAACATTTTGAATTCTTACCGATGTTTGCTCTCTCACCAGGATGCATGGATATGGAGTGACCTGGTTGTCAGGAATTTCTTAAGAGGATATAGATGTGTTTACTTCCTTTGTGATTTCAAAATTTAAGTGTATGAAGGAATTGGGCTACTTGTATGGACCGTTGCTTATCAGAGGGACACACATATCTTTCCTGTCTGTTACATATCTCTCTTGTTTTGAGGAGTGTATGGTTAATGCAGAAACCTAGCAAATACTCAGAGGCTCAAATATCAATATAATGTAAACTCCATAGCTGCTGGAAGTTTAAAAACTTCAAATTTCCTTGACACAGTAACCTGAGGGGAGGAGCTTGTGATTGACAGGAGAAATCTATATACATAGGTAGCTGGGAGAAGATAGCTGAAATGATAAAGAAGAGTTTTGTAAGTGAGTAGTTTAAGGCAGTGAGTAAATTTAGGAGGGACACGTCATTATGCTAGTCCACACTAGTTCCACACATTGCCCTATTTGCATTTGCATTTACACACAGAGAGCACGTTTTTGCTGCAGGAATGTCAGCAGAAGCATTTCAGAAACTGACTTTTTGTTTTCTGTCTCTGTATAGAATCTTACCCACATTAGTGTGAGAAGCACTAGCTCAGGCTAATGAATGTTGACTGTGTTGCAGGCTGATTTCAAGTTCCCTAGCTTGTCATTAAGCAACACAGCAGCATCTTTCTGGCTGTGAGTCAGCTCATCAGCATGCATGTTCAGCAGGGACAGGAATGCCCATGGCCTTATACTACACTTGTGCAGATGCGATAGTCCACTCTTTTTTCAATCTGTTACTGTCTTTCCTGGGGCAGCAGTCAAATGTAATTTATAGCTTAGCCAATACTTGTGCTACAGAGCACCTTGCTGAGCAAGGCAATGAGAATTTCTCTTAGAAGCTCTCCATCTGACTGACTGGGGCCTGTATTAAAAGCATGATAAATGTAAAGTAACAGATGTCATTGGGGAAAGTGGTTAGAATTTGAGAGGTGAAAAGGGGAAATGCTACTATTAGATGTGTCATCCTATAGTATGTCTCATATTCAATCCCAAACACATTTTCCCTGACCATCTTTTCATACTCATATACTGTACCAGATTTCAGGCATGTCAGATCTACTTTTTCTTCTAGAACCCCCAATATCTATTAGTCAGGACCAGGTGCAGAAGATATAGAATTAAAGCACAGGGTGCCTCTGAGCACATTCTGCCCCTACGAATTTGTTTTCAGTACTAGAACCCAAACTAAGCTCAGTCCACTTCTGGTTGGTTTTCTTCACTTTAGCAATCTAAAGCCTTTTGTTGTTGTTGCCGCTGCTGTTGTCGTTGTTGCTATTGTTAAACAGCTGAATGTAGATTTACTGCAAATCATCCAGTCTTACCTTCTGATCACCCCTATCCTATACTATCTAGAATCCCATATCATTTATGAACATCACAATACTGTAATTATTAGTCCGTGACCCATATAGATAGCACTCTTAAATGTAAAAGTTGCTTGTAACACTTAGGGCTCATGCTAATATTTTCAGATCTGCTTGCCTGAAAGTATGCTCCTGCTATGAGCCTGGCTATCTTATAGCCTTGCAAAAGGTTCATCCTCTGAAGTTCAGTTCTGGTTAAATTTTTGGGCTGCTTTTTCTAGCCAGGTAAGGGTGGGTGGGAGAGAAATCATTGCTGGATAAGAAATATATGTAGTCTTTTTCTTGCTCACTTACCCCGATGCCTCTGGGCATCATTTTTTAATATTTCTGATATTACTGAATAGTGTCTTGTGAGAGTATTCAGACGGGTTAACTAGAAGGCCGAGTTTGAGTGAGGAGAAGTAGAGTTGTGAGGATGCAGTCTACTTGCGTCTTCATTCAGGAGGGGAGTGATCTTCTAAATAGAGAAGAATCCCAAGCAAGTTAAAAGGGGTGTAGTGATCCCCTGGGTCTGTTATACTACTAGAAGTACCTCAGAAGTGTGACTGTTGGGTTGGGACATTGACAGAAAGTACACATTGTTTAAAAACCAAAGTATTAAGCTGTAACACTGCAACAACTTAGTTAAGGAACTGAAGTGAAATAAGCTAATTTATCATCTAGTCTAGAAACCTGTAACATCTAACTTAGAGAGTAATAATTCAAAACAAGCAACTAGAGTTTAAAAACACTGTGTGTTAACTACCTTGTTTAAAAGCCTTAACATCCACTAGATTTAGTATTAATAAGTTAACTGTTTCCTCAAAGAACTTTATTTCCTGACACCTTTTGTTCTACCAACATAGTTCTGTATAATAAATCTTTCTTATTTGTTCAACTTCTGCCTGAGTCTCCAATATCAAAGTTTTACCTCACACAAAAACCGTAAGATAACCTGTTTGGTTATAGGGTCAACGGAGGGGGTGTTTAATATTCCAGACCACTGTATCGAACTGTTGCAAGTAAAGTAACTAGTTTGAGAAGAAGATCAACATCCAATTACAAAAAGATGCAATTATTTTATTGTCATGTAAAACATTTAGAGCTAAAAGTTCTAAGTAAATCTGTTTGGAAATTTACTAGTGAACTTACTGAATGCTCCTCCTACATGGTTCTTACACTGAATTTCTAAACGACAAATTATTTACTGAAGTAAACAAAATTATCTTTTGTTTAAACAGGTCCATGGAAGGAACTTGCTTTCCATTGATTATGACAGAAACATTCGTACAGAGAAAATATACGATGATCACAGAAAGTTTACACTGCGTATTATTTATGATCAATTGGGACGCCCTTTTCTCTGGCTACCCAGCAGTGGGCTTGCTGCTGTGAATGTATCCTATTTCTCCAATGGGCGGCTGGCTGGACTTCAGCGTGGTGCCATGAGTGAAAGGACAGATATTGATAAACAAGGCAGGATTATTTCCCGCATGTTTGCTGATGGAAAAGTATGGAGTTACACATACCTGGAAAAAGTAGGTAACTTTTGCCATGAGCAACAGCATTACAGATATGGAATAGCATCTATTGTGGGAAATATCTAAACATAGACATGCACCTAATATATTGCAAACATTGATGTACAAATAGTTAAAAGTGTGTGCCAAAGAGTTTCTAACAGCAGAATCATAAGCATTTACTCAGAAGTATTCCTCCTTATGTCTATTGGGGCTTACTCCTTGGTAAGTGTGTTTAGGATTGTAACATATATTAATTAGTAGAAATTCTTTTATAACCTTTTGGCATTTTGGTCCTGCCATAAAGCAGGAAAGACTACCACATATACATGCACCTTTGTTATGAAAGGTCTTCTAAATGTCAGTTTCTGGTAAGAAAACTGTAAGCTTAATATCACTGACTAAACCAGGTGGAATAGCAACGCATAGTTTATCTCTTAACCTCCTCTAGGAAGATTAGTTGTTTATGCCATGTTTACCTTTCTAGGTGAGTTTTTTAAAATTATGCATTAATTTTAAAAGAAACCCAAACTATTGGGTGGTATTCAACTAAGTTTTAGACAGAACATACCCCTTGAAATTAATGGACATAACTAAATTTGGTCCATGAATTTCAGTGGGTCTAGGCACTGAATAAAGCCACCACCATTTGTTAATTAATTGGGGAGGAATTCAACATCACACTAAGGCAATTGTTCCATCAAGGCAAGCATTTTAACTTGCCAGACAGAACAATCTGCCCTCCTTCCTCTGTGTGCTGTTTCGGGATTTACCTGGCACACACCCACCTGAGCCAATTTTGGTTTGGAGGAGGGGGCAAAGCCCCATTGCGGAAACCTCATTAGTTGAATCCTACCCTTATTATATCTTAAGTAACAATGTCAGGATCCAGAAAGGAGGCGACTTTTTAAAAAATTGCATTTCCCCCTCTTTAAATATAGTGCATGAAATGAATAGAATTTGACAAAATGCAGTTTAGGTTATCAATTTTAGTTTAGATCTGACAATTGCGTTTTTTACTAGCTACTTGGCATATGTATTAAAAATATATTAATGGCAGTGGGTGGAACTGTCACATACATAGAAGTAATTTTCAGTGTTTCTTTAAACTTATTAATGTTTTCAGGATTGGAATTCTAAAACTTTATTTGGTACGCTCTTGACCGTACAACATATAATTAATATTCTTTATGGTTTTTTATAGTCTATGGTACTACTACTTCAGAGTCAGCGGCAGTACATCTTTGAATATGATTCTTCAGACCGACTACATGCTGTCACTATGCCAAGCATTGCTCGTCACAGTATGTCCACTCACACATCTATCGGCTATATTCGCAATATTTATAACCCTCCAGAGAGTAATGCCTCCGTAATTTTTGATTACAGCGATGATGGAAGGATTTTGAAAACATCTTTTTTAGGAACTGGTCGGCAGGTTTTCTACAAATATGGAAAATTATCCAAGTTGTCGGAAATAGTTTATGACAGTACAGCAGTGACTTTTGGATACGACGAAACAACTGGAGTTCTCAAGATGGTAAACCTACAGAGTGGAGGCTTTTCTTGTACAATCCGCTATCGTAAAATTGGCCCTCTGGTTGACAAACAGATTTACAGATTCTCTGAGGAAGGTATGGTCAATGCGAGGTTTGATTATACCTATCATGATAATAGTTTTCGAATTGCTAGCATCAAGCCTATAATAAGTGAGATACCTCTTCCAGTTGACCTTTATCGTTACGATGAAATCTCAGGCAAAGTAGAACACTTCGGCAAATTTGGGGTAATCTATTATGATATAAATCAAATAATCACTACAGCTGTAATGACACTGAGCAAACACTTTGATACACATGGACGCATTAAAGAAGTTCAGTATGAAATGTTCCGATCGCTCATGTATTGGATGACAGTGCAATACGACAGCATGGGGAGGGTAACTAAGAGAGAATTGAAGCTTGGGCCCTATGCCAACACAACTAAATACACCTATGATTATGATGGAGATGGGCAACTCCAAAGTGTGGCAGTCAATGATAGACCAAACTGGCGTTATAGTTATGATCTAAATGGCAACTTGCATCTATTGAATCCCGGAAACAGTGTACGATTGATGCCACTGCGCTATGATCTAAGAGATAGGATTACACGCCTAGGTGATATGCAGTATAAAATCGATGATGATGGCTTTCTGTGTCAAAGAGGTTCTGACATATTTGAGTACAATTCCAAAGGGCTCTTAACAAGAGCTTACAATAAGGCTAATGGATGGAGTATTCAGTACCGTTATGATGGAGTAGGAAGACGGGCTTCTTACAAGACCAACTTGGGACACCACCTTCAATACTTTTATGCTGATCTTCACAACCCAACCAGAATAACACATGTGTATAATCATTCAAATTCAGAAATTACCTCTCTTTACTATGATCTGCAAGGTCATCTGTTTGCAATGGAAAGCAGCAGTGGAGAAGAATACTATGTTGCCTCAGATAACACGGGTACACCTCTGGCAGTGTTCAGTATCAATGGCCTCATGATCAAGCAACTCCAGTACACGGCATATGGGGAAATCTACTATGATTCTAATCCTGACTTCCAGATAGTAATTGGATTTCATGGAGGATTGTATGATCCCTTAACAAAACTGGTCCATTTTACTCAGAGGGATTATGATGTTTTGGCTGGACGTTGGACCTCTCCCGACTATACAATGTGGAAAAATATTGGTAAGGAACCTGCCCCATTCAACTTGTATATGTTCAAGAGCAACAACCCTCTCAGCAATGAACTGGATTTAAAGAACTATGTGACAGGTGAGAAATAATTTGTGGTTTAGGAATCTGTGGAAGTTAGATTTGTGGAACGTGTATAGGATAGATTTTGTATTTGGGTAAATAATATAGTATCAAATAAGACTTCAGAATCCTTCTGCTTGGAAAAAAATGGAAGTTTATTTTCAGTTTAAAACTTTGGGACTCAGCAGTACAGAGAAAGGGTCTCATGGCTTCATGTTTTTCAAATTGGGATGAAGTCCTTCATCCAGTTCTGTGGCCTTAAGGTACTCTGAAATTAGCTGATATCACCCCACCTGATAACAAATCAGCATATTTGACCTTGATCCCCAAAGTTTCTAAGCTGACTGGGAGAACAAACAAAACCACTGAAGTTCATGCATATGAAGAAAGCTTGCCAATTTAAAATGCTGAATGCCGTACAAGAGCTTCATGTTTATCTCTTTGTAAGACACTGTGCTAATGACAGTTTGCAAGCAGACCTCACCTTGATTTACAGATGCAATACCACTGCTTCCTTCATTGTACAGATGGGAACACTGCAGTCATGCAGCCATTTAATTCAGTGAGTTTTTAGCCATTGCCTTGAGAAAAGTTGTATGCAAAGGTCCATTAAATAAACTAGTGCTAGAACTGAGAAGTAAAGCCACATTGCTAACAACAAATATAGTATCTGGCTCATAATGTCCTGGAAGTGAAAATGATGCCATCATCCTAAAAAGATTGAGGATCAAGCCCAGTAGGAGTTACAGTTTAAAGCCCAGCTGGGTGGGGGGCAGGCATAAACCTTACAATTTAAAATAATTCTTCCTCCTGAGAACTATTAAGAAACATTTGGAGATAGTAAATATAAACTGCATGCCTTGAGCTTGGGTGGAAGTTGTAACTTCTACTCCGCTGGTACTAATTTGCCTCTTAGTAGAATCACACAGTGCTGAACTAGATGCTAACTATTTCTTAAAAGAAAGGCAATTAAGAGCTATTCAAGAGAAAATCTTTCAGAATAGAACATGGAGTGTGCCATAATTAAAGTCACAGCCTTTTTTATGACTAAGAACCCCCTCCCCATAAATGCAGCTACTATAATTTCAGGGGAGGTTAAAACTTCAAGGAACAGTAAATTATATTTCAAGAAAGTGGAAGTATATATGATTAGGTTATTCGGGATTTCATTGGACATGTATTGTTTCTTAAAAGTCACCTTGGCGTTTGGGATAACTACATTGTGATATACTCTTAATAAAGGCTGCAAAAAGGGGGGAAGGGAGAGGACTGAATAGTGGTCTGAAAGTGTTATGTTAAATCTCAGCTCTAAGTGTAGCAACAGTGGAAAAGGGGGCATGTTGAGTGTAAAAAATGGTTGGAAGAGGAAGAGTTAAGGACTGTTACTATCCGCTGTTCTATGTTTAAAGTTAGAGGCTCCTGAGGCTGCTTTTTATTTTATTCTTAAGAAACCATGGGCCTTTTGCCATGTAACATCTGTTAGGGCTTCTATGGTCTTGGCTCATTTTCAGACTAGTTGAACTATCAATATTTGCTTGAAGCTGCAACAATAATTATTCACACATACAGAGAAGGAATAGGTTATCCTGTCATATTATACATTTATTAAACCCCTGGTGAAGTAGCTGCTCAGCACTGCTTTCTAAGTTGACAGTCCCTTCAGCTTTCCATAAACAACTGCTCTGCACACATTTAGTAGGCAAAAATAAGTGCAGACATACTTTAGCTGAGGCCACAATTTCTTCTAGGATTAAATGATTTGCTGAAAACAGGGACTTTGAGAAACAGGCAGTGGATGACATCCAACAATGCCCTGGTAGACTTCCACTCATATACCAGGACTCCTCTGTACTTTGCAGCCCTCATGCCCCCAATATCTGCTCCAGAGGCTTCCCCAACCCTCTTTTGGGGGGATAACATGGAGGGGCTGCAGGTGTGGAGGGGAATCTGTTTATCTGATGGCGGATAGACACTGTTGTATTTTGACATTATCCTCCCATCATAGTGAAACTAGCTGAGGTAAAATATTTGTCACGGTACTTGAGAACATTTTGTGGAATAATCATTTCAATGTGTAACCACAAAATTAGATATTATAAAGTATTTGGTATGCTCAGAAGTTCTTTTAAAATTTATTGGTAGTAATAGTAGAACTGAGAGCATTTATGTGCTACCTTTTCTCATAGGGAGCTCAGGGCGGTATATATAGTTTCCCACCTCACCCTATTTTATCCTCACAAAACCCTGTAATGTATGTTAGGCTGAGAAATAGTGACTGGCACAAGATGACTTAACTTTATAGCTAAGTGGACCTTGGTCTCCCAGGTCCAGGTCCAGGTCTCCTTGGTCCAGCACTCTAATAACTACAGCACACTGGCTCTTAGGATTCCTGTGGGTTAAATATAATTTAGAAGAGGGCTTCCCTTTCAGTAATCTGTTTTTAGTGCAAATGTCACAACACCTGTCCTTTACACTTGCTGGGGAATTTTTGTTATCCAAATGTCAAAGTAAAAAAGAAAGAAGTAGGGTAGAAATCTTGAAACTCTTCTCCTGCCTTATAATTAGGAGTTCAGGGTCACTGCTACAGATGTTTACTGCACACCTTCAAGTCTCACACATATTTACTTTTAATTCTCAGATGTGAAAAGCTGGTTAGTGATGTTTGGCTTTCAGCTCAGCAACATTATACCTGGCTTCCCAAGAGCAAAAATGTACTTTGTTCCACCTCCTTATGAGCTGTCAGTGTCTCAGGCATGTGAAAAGGGACAGGTAAGTAAAAGCTCTTTCTCACCACATGGTAAATTTACCTTGGTTCGTGTTGCATTTAGCATTATTTTGCAAATTAACAATAGCAAGCATACTTGAGAAAGTAAAGTAAAACTGATGAAACTGAAGAAAACTGAATCAGCTGGATTTCACACTCTGCACATTTGTTTGCTGTCAACACAGATTATTACCATCATTGCAGCATGCAGACCTTTCTGGATTTACCTTTGAAATGCTACTTGATTAACATGGATTAAAACCTCCCACAATAATTTTTCAGACATTCATTTTGTAATATACACCTTTTCTGCTCACCTTTTATATAAGCATTAAAAATTGTGATATGTGGTTAATTGTCATGCATAAAGTCAAGATGCATGCTTGAATCAAAATAATGCCAAAATCCTTAGTATTTTATTTGGTAGAGTTTTGGATTTGTGGGCAACTTGCAATTTTTGCTTCTCAGTTTAGTTAAACATAATGTAAGAGGGATCATCTCTCAAAAATTACCTCAAATTATTTGCTAAAATTTAGCTGCAAACATTAGTTGAACTATTTATTGATACAAATCCAAAAATAATCTCAGATGCACTTTTTATTTTGGATTAAAATAGTAAAAATATGTTTTGGATTTTAAAAGCTTGAATAATTTTGGGCTAATTCATTCTCGTGAATATAGTCAAAAACTTTTCTTTTTTTTTTTTGGCCTTTGTTAATGTCAGAATTGGATGTGGTATCTCTCCTCTGCAAAATACTTCAGATACCACATTGTAAATTATGTTCACAAATGCATAAGATTTTGCATGGTTACTACTAGCTTGAATCTCATTTGATAACTTTTAAAAATGGGTTTGACAAATTTATAAAGGTTAAGGCTACCAATGGCTTCCAGTCGTGGTGGCCATGTGCTACCACCAGGTAAGTCTCTGCAGGGTTGATGTCAACACCTGGCAACCTTGGACAGCTGCCAGGGCCCACTGCCTACTCTGGGCTCCCTTTAACTTTTTTTTCTGGCCTGGCAGTCTGGGCATCTGTAGCCAGCTAGACCTAGTAATACTTTTAATTTCCCTCAATTTCCTTATCGATCTTGGTGAGCAGGATCTCAATCTTAGGGCTTCGGCATGTTTGCATGGGTACAGTGAGACCTTAAAATAGTGTGGCCCCAAACTGCTTGGGGCTTTAAACACCAGCACTTTAAATTGAGCCCAGAACTGAACAGGAAGTAAATGCAGTTAATATAGTAGTGCTGTTATATGTTCTTAATGCCTGGCTCCCTACAAGTGTTAGAGCAGTTGCTTTCTGTGCCAGGTAAAGTTTCAAAATAATATTTAAAGTCTGCCCCATGCAGAACACATTACAATTGTATTGCACAGAATCTCTGTGCACTTGCATAAATCGTGAGGTTTAGGTATAACTTGATTAGTATCATAGTAAAATGATCTGCAAGAGAAATTATTCATGTGAATTGGGCTTTCAATGAGAATTATAGCACAGGTGGCTTCCTAAATGCTATTGTATCTCAACTCCCATCAGTTCTGAACAGCATGGGCAATGGGTGATGTAGTCCAGCTGCATCTGGAATCCACAGATTCACTATCCCTGAATTAAATAATCCCTTACTGTTTGTGCTTCAACAATAATGTAACTTTTCTCCCTCTTTTTTTTTCTAGTTAATTACTGGAGTCCAGCAGACAACAGAGAGGCACAACCAAGCTTTCATGGCCCTTGAGGGACAAGTCATATCTAAAAGATTACATGCCAATATAAGAGAGAAAGCAGGTCACTGGTTTGCAACCACCACTCCTATTATTGGCAAGGGGATCATGTTTGCCGTGAAGGAAGGCAGAGTAACCACAGGGGTTTCAAGTGTCACAACGGAAGACAGCCGAAAGATCGCCTCAGTGCTTAACAATGCTTACTACTTGGAAAAGATGCACTATAGCATTGAGGGGAAGGACACCCATTATTTTGTCAAGATTGGCTCATCTGACGGCGACCTTGTTACCCTGGCAATGACCAGTGGGCGTAAGGTGCTGGACAGTGGAGTAAACGTTACGGTGTCCCAGCCAACCCTCCTAATCAATGGAAGGACTCGAAGGTTTACAAATATTGAATTCCAGTACTCCACCTTGCTCCTTAACATACGCTATGGCCTGACCCCTGACACACTGGATGAAGAGAAGGCAAGAGTGCTGGACCAAGCTCGGCAGCGAGCCTTGGGGTCAGCCTGGGCCAAAGAACAGCAGAAGGCACGGGATGGCAAAGAGGGTAGCCGCCTGTGGACTGAAGGAGAGAAGCAGCAGCTTTTGAGCACAGGGAGGGTTCAAGGTTATGAAGGATACTATGTGCTCCCAGTGGAGCAGTACCCAGAGCTGGCAGACAGTAGCAGCAACATCCAGTTCTTAAGACAGAATGAAATGGGAAAGAGGTAACAAATTAACCTGCTGTCATCCTTGTCTGGATGAACCAGTAGTTACAACTGTTATCTCCTCTCCTAAGGAGATGAAGACCAACGGGGGCACTTGGCTGAGCTACTTTGGGATAGTAAGTGGCAAGAAAGCTCACATTTTTTGAGTTCAATGCTGCTATCCAAGTGATTAAAAACCACATCCTGAAGTGGACTAAAGCCAGACTGAAAACTTTAAACCGTGCAGATTCAAAAGTACCCCATAAATATTACCCACTTGTTCTGGGTCTAAAGAAAACATAAATCAAAACAGAAAAAAATATTTAAAGAGAAGGCCTCATCTTATATTACCTCACTCCACTCACACGTGAGCAAACTTTTCAAGATATTCAAGAGGGCCACCCACCTCCACTAGACCAGCTGATGGGGAAAGATTCTTCAGGCTGCTTGTTTGATAAACATTCAAGAGGTTTTTTCATTTAAAAGCAAAATACAGGTGCATTTAATACATGACTTCTGGGGTGATTTGTGTGTAGCAACTGGAAGAAATGAGAACAGGAGCAACAGAGCACTGGAAATAGCAAAAGAAGTATATTAAGGAATATAAACCTGCACTTGCACTCCAACCCTGCTTTTGTCTGGCCTAAAGTTAATTTATTCAAAGAGGGCAGAGTGTAAAGTTCAATTCAAAATGGTGGCTATAAATCACTACTGATAAATTTCATACTCTGTATGTCTTTGAAGATTCCATTGTGGACAGTATAACACAGTTACAGGGTGTAGTCTGTTTAGATTCAGTAGTTTGTTGGTATCAGTTCTAGTAGAGCTGTGGGCATTGTGTTAACACTATTGCAAATGGGCACCAATTCAGATCACCCTGTACATACATCAGCCAGAAGGCACAATCACTGTTTCAGATTTTAAAAAAAGAAAAAATTATTAGTGTGTTTGTTTGGTCGAGAAACTGAGACAATCACATTATGGTCACCGAGGGCGGGGGGGAGAAATTAAAAAATATATAAAAACAAGTCTAATAAGAACTTTGGTACAGAACTTTTTTGTAATATACATGTATGAATTGTTCATTGAGTTTTTATATTAATTTTAATTTGCTGCTAAGCAAAGAATAGAGACAGGCAAAGATAATTTATGGCAAAGTGTTTAAATTGTTTATACATAAATAAAGTCTCTAAAACTCCTGTGAATGTAATGTCTTCTGTTTTAGAGATGTCCTGAAAAAAATGAATAGAATAATAGTCAGCAGTGGGGAAATATTACATTATGTTTCTTTCAGATGTAATGCTTTAAGACTTGTATATGAGGAGGTAAAGATAGCTTGACAGCTATACATATATTAACGGCCGTCCTTTCCAGATAAGGCCTTTTGGAGAATTGCCCTTTCCACTGTTCTAATGTACATGGTTGCCTACTTCATTGACTTTGTATGATAAGACTCAGTAGAAAGAAACTCCTGTTACAGACAAGGTTGATGATTTAATTGACCCACCATAGTAGTGTCTTGCTTGACAAATCTTGCATATTACATTTTTGATAATGTGACAAATATGCATAAGCAAATGTGTGATTTATATATATTTGTGTTCTGGGACTGCCTGGAGCTCCCCAAAGACCGTGCACTTCATGACTCACAGGTTTGTCGCGCTATATAGCACAAAGCAGTCCATGGTAATATGCAGCATGTGCAAACTTAGCAATGTCTTCCTCTTTCTTAGATGTTCCTTTTGCTCCCCCACCCTACACATTCCGTTGGATTTTAAAATCCAGGAACTGTTCAACTGGCCTTCTACACTGTGGCTGTAACGTAAGAAAATATGGTTGCCTGGTTAGAACAATAAACCCAGAAAAGTAGTCTGCAATATAGTAGTGTATGAGGAATTGTATTTTACACTACAATATAAACTATCATAGCTTTCCAAACAAATCTTGGGATTGGTGAATGACTCGTGAAATGTCTAGTACCCCTCATAGTACCCAGGGCTACCATGGGAGATTGCTATTAAATTACCTTAAGCAAGTGTTTAGAAATGCCCATGATTTTGTACTTGGAGTGTCATGTATTAAAATAAAATATGAGATCCAGCCCTCTCATAAGGCAGAGTGAGGCAGCAGCCTCAAGTGGCAAATGCTGGGAAGCAGTAGCCAGATGTTCAAGGACAGAAAAGTAAGTACTGTGCCGCTTGCCCTTAGGCTGCTCTCCATAGGTATAGGTGTCATAGAGCAGGGATGTCCAACAGGTCAAAAAAGCTCAACAACTTTGACCTGAACCTCTCCCCCAAAAGGGGTAGATCACTGCCAGGTGTTTTTTTTTATGTGAGTAGATCGCAGTCTCTTGCAGGTTTTGTTTATCAGTAGGTTATGCCCATGTGGGATTTCAAAACAGACACACCCAAATAGTAATTATCCCTTGCATTTCCTGGAGTTCAATCAAACCAGCCTCATAGGTGCTTCAAACACAGTGTTTCCCCAGAATATCAGGGCAACTGTCACAGCATCTAGGCACATTGCTCATGGTTGACCCAGTGCTTGTAGTTCATTTCTGAAAGCAGCAGCACAAACAGTGGGAGAAGACCGAGTAAAGCTGGCTCAAACAATTAGTAGCATCCACTTAGCAGCAGATAAAACAAGAGCTGCTAACACTTTCTACCTCACACAGAATATGGGGAGCTGATTTCTTTGTCAAACAGAGGGGAGCAAGTGTTGCAATCCTGTGAAGAAACTACAATGAGGAAAAGTATAGCCACCCTCCACCTTCCCAGACTGCTTGTGTGCTGCACTGAACAGGATTCTCCTACAAGGTTGTGTTGAACTTTATCTCAGCTTCAGTTGACACAACCTGTAGCTTGCACAGGTGAGCTAAATGGTTGGCAGCTGCTTGGAATGCTGGCCTTAAGCCTATTCTCCTTCCAGCACAGGTGCAAAGAGATCCCACCCAGGCAGCAATCACACCACAGTTTTCTGTGGCAAGTTGTTGAGGACACTTTGCAGTATTAGAGGAAAAGAAAGGCACCATTGTTCTGCTTATTCTTTTCCTGCCTTAAATTGATATGTACTCAGGAAAGGTATGTGTTGTTTCCTTCTGTCTCATATTTGCCTTTTTACAGTCCGTTCATCATGCAGTTTGAATTAGTTGGAGTGGATGTAGCAAGAGACAATCGAAGAACCTATGTGAAGCAGAAAGCAGGAGGTATATTGGCCCTAACAGGAAGTTGAAATAAGAACTATTGTTTTAGTAATTCTTGTATACCTACAGAGCCTGTCACTCAACAATCTGTTTAACTCCTTTGTGTAGATATTTTGCCAGCAGGGCCTAAGAGGCCTACCATTAAGTAATGTTCAGACTGCAGTGTCACTGAATGTAAGTAGTCCCGTAGTTTAAAAGGATTTTTCTGCATTCCTTGTTCTGTTTCCTTGCTAGGTCAGCTATCTGGTGCTGTACAATTCCTCAAGAAGCAAGTACTGTAACTACCTTCCCGAACACCTTTCACTTGGCAAGAACGAAAAGCCTATTGAGCATGGCATAACACAGGGTGAATTTGGTTTTCACTGAGATGTAGTTAACATTTTTCTTTAAAGATTTTCTACCTTACCTTTTAACCATGTTATCCCCAATGTATCTCACAACTTATTGTTTAAAATAATATGTAATCTTTATTGTCTGACATGCATATTTTAGAAATGAGACCAAGCACAGAAGAATGTAGACAAAAATAAAGTTTACAAACAGCAAAAAGAAATCCATTCAAATTGAATGCTATTAAACACCTTTTTATAAGGAACCTTGAGCTAAAGTTCTAGCAAAGTGGGTGCCAAGTGGATGGATACGGATAAGTCCAAGTCAATAATCAGAGTGCATAAGGACAATATTGAATTATTTCTTGGATGCAGCACTTCAGAAAAGAAGGAATCAACTTTCCTTTAATAGCTAATAGAATGGGCTTCATGCATGTATGCTACTGAAATTGAAGGAATACATGTATATAAGCTACTGAGTGTGCATGAGGGCAATAATGGCAATGAAACATAAGCATTTCACGTAATTGGTTAACAGATTTCTATAACTAAAACAGCCATGTTACTACAAATCCCAGCCCAAAATCCATTTAAGATACCAGATGACTTTTTGTTGAGCTGCTAGCTCCCATAGCTCAACCATCAACTCTGGCCTTTGTCTTCCTGACTACCAGAGTTGAGAGGAAACCACTCCAATTTTCTGTCTGGCACAAAGCCACGTCCTCTGTTACCTTAATGACCCAAACTTAGGTTATTATCTCGGCACGCAGCTGAATCCTCCCCCAACACACTCGAAATGTATTTTATCTTCTGTGTCATGCTTAAGATTCAACTGTTAGCACCCTTTCTGCCTCTCTAGTCACACTCTACTACAGTGGTACCTCGGGTTAAGTACTTAATTCATTCCGGAGGTCCATTCTTAACCTTAAACTGTTCTTAACCTGAAGCACCACTTTAGCTAATGGGGGCCTCCCACTGCCACTGTGTCACCAGAGCACAATTTCTGTTCTCATCCTGCAGCAAAGTTCTTAACCTGAGGTACTATTTCTGGGTTAGCGGAGTCTGTAACCTGAAGCGTATGTAACCTGAAGCGTATGTAACCCGAGGTACCACTGTACAGGCTTCCTCAAACTCAGCCTTCCAGATGTTTTGAGACTACAATTCCCATCATCCCTGACCACTGATCCTGCTAGCTAGGGATCATGGGAGTTGTAGGCCAAAAATATCTAGAGGACCAAGTCTGAGGAAGTCTGCTCTACTATATACAACCTGAGCCTGCTGTAGAGGGGTTCAAAGCATTACACTCAAAGCCCGTTCTGTCTTTCTCATGGCTGCAGCTTTGGATCTAAAACTGCCAGCCCTTCTTATGTGGTAACCCCTGCTTTTTCCAGCTGGTAAAATGCATCATCCCCTTCATGGATCACTGCCTTGCTGTGGCGAAGGGGCTTGAATAACTCGGAGAAGCTATGAGCTACGCCATGCAGGGCCACCCAAGATGGACAGGTGATAGTGGAGAGTTTTGACCAAATGTGATCCACCTGGAGCAGGAACCGGCAAGCCACTCCAGTATCCCTGCCAAGAAAACTCCATGGACAAAGGCAAAAGGCATATAAAAGTTATGACGCTGGAAGATGAGCCCCTCAGGTCAGAAGGCGTCCAACATGCTACTGAGGAAGAGCGGAGGACAAGTACAAGTAGATTCAGAGCTAATGAAGCGGCTGGGCCAAAGCCGAAAGGACGCTCAGTTGCGGATATGCCTGGAAGCGAAAGGAAAGTCCAATGCTGTAAAGCAAAATATTGCATAGGAACCTGGAATATAAGAACCATGAACCTTGGTAAGTTGGATGTGGTCAAAAATGAGATGGCAAGAATAAATATTGACATCCTGGGCATCAATGAACTAAAATGGACGGGAATGGGCAAATTCAGTTCGGATGACCATCATATCTACTACTGTGGGCAAGAATCCCGTAAAAGAAATGGAGTGGCCCTCATAGTCAACAAAAGAGTGGCAAAAGCTGTATTGGGATGCAATCTCAAAAATGATAGAATGATCTCGATACGAATCCAAGGCAGACCTTTTAACATCACAGTAATCCAAGTTTATGCACTAACCACTGGTGCTGAAGAAACTGAAATTGACCAATTCTATGAAGACTTACAACATCTTATAGAATTGACACCAAAGAAGGATGTTCTTCTCATTATAGGGGATTGGAATGCTAAAGTAGGGAGTCAAGAGATAAAAGGAACAACTGGCAAGTTTGGCCTTGGAGTTCAAAACGAAGCAGGGCAAAGGCTAATAGAGTTCTGCCAAGAGAACAAGCTGGTCATCACAAACACTCTTTTCCAACAACACAAGAGATGACTCTACACATGGATATCACCAGATGGGCAGCATCAAAATCAGATTGATTATATTCTCTGCAGCCAAAGATGTAGAAGCTCTATACAGTCAGCAAAAACAAGACCTGGAGCGGACTGTGGCTCAGATCATCAGCTTCTTATAGCAAAATTCAAGCTTAAACTGAAGAAAGTAGGAAAAACCACTGGGCCAGAAAGATACAATCTAAGTCAAATCCCTTATGAATACAGAGTGGAAGTCAGGAATAGGTTTAAGGATTTAGATTTGGTGGGCAGAGTGCCTGAAGAACTATGGATGGAGGCTCGCAACATTATACAGGAGGCAGCAACTAAAACCATCCCAATGAATAGGAAATGCAAGAAAGCAAAGTGGCTGTCCAACAAGGCCTTACAAATAGCGGAGGAGAGAAGGCAAGCAAAATGCGAGGGAGATAGTAAAAGATACAGGAAATTGAATACAGATTTCCAAAAAATAGCAAGGAGAGACAAGAAGGCTTTCTTAAACGAGCAATGCAAAGAAATAGAAGAAAACAACAGAATGGGAAGAACCAGAGATCTGTTCAAGAAAATTGGAGATATGAAAGGGACATTTTTTACAAAGATTACCATAATAAAGGACAAAAGTGGTAAGGACCTAACAGAAGCAGAAGACATCAAGAAGAGGTGGCAAGAATACACAGAGGAACTATACCAGAAAGAAATGGATGTCTCGTATACCCCAGGTAGTGTGGTTGCTGACCTTGAGCCAGACATCCTGGAGAGTGAAGTCAAATGGGCCTTAGAAAGCACTGCAAATAACAAGGCCAGTGGAAGTGATGGTATTCCAGCTGAACTACTTAAAATTTTAAAAGATGATGCTGTTAAGGTGCTACACTCAATATGCCAGCAAGTTTGGAAAACTCAGCAGTGGCCAGAGGATTGGAGAAGATCAGTCAACATCCCAATCCCAAAGAAGGGCAGTGCCAAAGAATGCTCCAACTACCGCACAATTGCACTCCTTTCACACGCTAGCAAGGTTATGCTTAAAATTCTACAAGGAAGGCTCAAGCAGTATATGGACCCAGAAGTGCAAGCTGGATTTAGAAGAGGCAGAGGAACCAGAGACCAAATTGCAAACATGCGCTGGATTATGGAGAAAGCTAGAGAGTTCCAGAAAGACATCTACTTCTGCTTCATTGACTATGCAAAAGCCTTTGACTGTGTCGACCACAGCAAACTATGGCAAGTTCTTAAAGAAATGGGAGTGCCTGATCACCTCATCTGTCTCCTGAGAAATTTCTATGTGGGACAAGAAGCTACAGTTAGAACTGGATATGGAACAACTGATTGGTTCAAAATTGGGAAAGGAGTACAACAAGGCTGTATATTGTCTCCCTGCTTATTTAACTTATATGCAGAATTCATCATGCGAAAGGCTGGGCTGGATGAATCCCAAGCCGGAATTAAGATTGCCGGAAGAAATATCAACAACCTCAGATATGCAGATGACACAACCTTGATGGCAGAAAGTGAGGAGGAATTAAAGAACCTTTTAATGAGGGTGAAAGAGGAGAGTGCAACATATGGTCTGAAGCTCAACATCAAAAAAACGAAGATCATGGCCACTGGGCCCATCACCTCCTGGCCAATAGAAGGGGAAGAAATGGAGGAAGTGAGAGATTTTACTTTATTGGGCTCCATGATCACTGCAGATGGTGGCAGCAGTCACGAAATTAAAAGACGCCTGCTCCTTGGGAGAAAGGCAATGGCAAACCTAGACAGCATCTTAAAAAGCAGATACATCACCTTGCCAACAAAGGTCCATATAGTTAAAGCCATGGTTTTCCCAGTAGTGATGTATGGAAGTGAGAGCTGGACCATAAAGAAGGCTGATCACCGAAGAATTGATTCTTTTGAATTATGGTCCTGGAGGAAACTCTTGAGAGTCCCATGGACCGCAAGAAGATCAAACCTATCCATTCTTAAGGAAATCAGCCCTGAGTGCTCACTGGAAGGACAGATCGTGAAGCTGAGGCTCCAATACTTTGGCCACCTCATGAGAAGAGAAGACTCCCTGGAAAAGGCCCTGATGTTGGGAAAGATTGAGGGCACAAGAAGAAGGGGACGACAGAGGGCGAGATGGTTGGACAGTGTTCTCGAAGCTACAAACATGAGTCTGACCAAACTGCGGGAGGCAGTGGAAGACAGGCGTGCCTGGCGTGCTCTGGTCCATGGGGTCACAGAAGAGTCAGACACGACTAAACAACAACAACAAAATGCATCATTGCATCATTGCCCACTCCAGTTCTGCCCCTCCCTACTGCAATTCTGCCTTTTGTCTCCTGCTAACTATCTCTAGCCCAGGATGGGACTCCACCCCTCTGCATCTGGCAGAGAGTCTTTGCTTTGTTGATGGCTTCCTTGATGAGTCACCAACCTGTCTTTGTTTGCTTAACGACTTGGCCATTCAGGGTGGCCTGGACACAGGAATACAGATTTCGCCTGTATTTTACCATGCTAAACCCAATGTTTGGTATCCAGAAATTTGAAAGGGAATCCAGGCACCCCACAAATCCTTAACAATATGTTTACTGTAGTGATTTGTTTTATAGTAATATTGTCTGTAAAAACATATCAAAGATGCTTGGAAACAGAAAAGAAGTTACCAAAATACAAGCGCATTGATTCTGGGTAAATACAAGAAGCCCAGGTAATTCCAGGTAAAATATCAAGTCACTTGGTGGATGAATGCTCCTTACAATAAAATTCTTAATTTATTGTTGGCTAATTCTAACTTACTAGTTGCCCTCTATTATGCACTATCTAAACTGGGATATAGATGGATTTCTAATTATAGTAGACCCCAACATGTTATTGTCATTAATAGGGTTGTTTAAACCGGAATAGACATAAAATCCTAAGTTAGGGACCATTCTGCCAAAATGCCATGACAAAATAACTATATATAAGTAAAGGCAAGCCTATGATCAGGGTTTATAATAACAACAACAATTAAGATTCTGCACTAAAATTGCTAGCTAGAGGATGGCGTCCTCCAACACACCTTTGGGCAATAGGCTAACGGGAGGTGCAGGGCAGGCCATGTGGTGCGCACATCTCTGTTCTCCTACATTGTCCCATCACTTCTTGCCCTCAGTATCTATTCCTTGGGGCAACTGCCTCAGTTTGCCTAATGGTAGGGCTGGCTCAGGAACCTGTTAATTTCATCCATTGTTCCATCAGCAGTTGTCACAATCAGAGGGACCTCAGCAGAAAGGAGCGGGGAGAAAACAGTCTTGCCTTCCTAACTTCTTTACTGGAGACTGCCAGCACATTTATGCTTTTTGTACAATAATTCTTTTGATATTCAGCTTTGTTTCCAAAAAAATGAAGGAAAAGCAGGAGGGGGAAGGTAAATTTGTATTTAAGCTTAAAAATGAGCAGTGAACTGTTTTTGATCCCTAAATGATTGCAGGCCAAACAAGCTTTGTTGCTGATCTCAGTCATTCCTATAGTCAATGTTAAATGTTAGTATCCCTTTTTCTTTTGGTGGTGTACCATTACTATGAAACCACATGGTGGCAGTCTTGTCAAAGATTCCAAAGAACTTTCCCTCTTTGAGAGATGTTGATGAAGATGATTCTTTTTCACACAGTCCTAAAGCTGTGTTCATTGTGATACCAAGTTCTGCACTAAGCATAATAATGAAACTGGGCCTAATTTTCTTGTAAAACTTTTTTTCACATTAACTTTTGAATTAAATCTCTTAAATCTATTTTTTCAACATTCACAAAACCTCTAGCCTAGTAGTAGATGTGATGGAATAGGTTTTGTATTCTGTTCAGGGTTTGAAATTGGACATTCAAGAAACACACTGTTGGCTAATCACCAGCAACCTGGTTTCTCAGTTTTGGAGATAAACGGAATACCTCCCACAGCCTAAGTGAACTGGTACAATTTCTCCAAACCATGTATTTGATCAATTTAGATTTCAAATCATTAATATTTATTGTTGCATTTAGTGGTCCAGCACTGGAAGTAAGCTCACTGCAATGTTCAGCTTGCCGTAGGCCACAAGATGAGCTTATTGTAAAGGAGAATTTTTAACTAAGCACTTGCTGGTTTGTGATTTCGTCTCTTAACTACAGTACTATGCTGCCTTTCAAGAATATGAAACTGTCAAATAGAAGAACTACTTCAAGGTGTATAAGATAATTGCCATACACGTATGGGGCGGAGCTTCATTGTTCACTTAAAACAGTAGCCTGAACCTTTCATTTCAGAGGCTCTCTGTTGCAAATCAAAAGCAAACATGACAGGGAAACTCTCAAGCCATAAGCCATCCCTATTATAGCCCCTCTATCACCAAATGTTGTTGGTTACTGAGATTTAGTGGAGAAGGGGCTTAAGCAATGAACAATCACATGCAAAAGTAATAGCATTTGCATTTATAAGGCATTATGTGTTTTCACTTAAACTGGTACATTTAATGTAAACATACACTAGGCAGAATTCTCATTTACGTTAAAGAAGCCTGATTTGCTTTTATTTTATTCAACCAATGATCACACAGGCATAAATAGTGGAAAAGAAACACTTGCCTCCAAAACAATACTAAGGTGTTGCTCGTATTTGCTAGTTTCATTTGGGGGGAAAATGTGGTTTGGTAGGTGGATATTTGCCAACGTACAGGTATTTGAATATTGATTGTGTAAACATGTATAAATTAATCAAAAATATGTGAAGGCAAGCCAGACATTGTCTCTGGACCCATTTGCACTAAACACATGTGAAAGTTATTTAATACTTTTTTAAAAGATGTATTTGTTAGGTTATCAAAAATGTGACATTGTCCTAAGAAGCATTATAATCTTTTTCTCACAAGCTACCTTTTAAAGAAGGCTGCTTCACACATTACATTACCTTTAAATTGTAAACAAATGCAGGCAACAAACATGCCATTTCAGCAAGGCATAAAGCTTGGAAGTGACTGATTCAGAATCTGGCTACTTCCTCCAGGTTCATCTACACGTTTGCTAATATATGATGACTGAAGTAGGTTCTTGTTGATATCCTCTGTTCAAAGGTCATTGCAAATGCAGTCTCGTGAAGATCCTTAGAATTATCCTACTTCATTTTATTACAGTTTTCCAAGATCTTCAGATAAGGAATTGCCCTCCACACCTCGGTCATATTCAGCAGATCCTGGAGCTCCTGTACCTTTTATACCTTTGCACTTCGGAAACTTTTTGCAGAAATAGCTTTTCCTGCTGCTTTAGCACCACCACCAAGTTATACCAAGCCCTAGGGGTTTATCTACATTTACGTTCCCTCTGCTTTTTCCACGCATGGTTTGCGCTTTAAAGCTTTGTGAGTGCCATTTTATTTTTGTTCTGAAGCTTTCCCTGTGAAAAGCTGCTCTTTAAAGCTGAATGGGAGCAAACAGCAATCCATGGAAAACCTGAATTGCCATTTGTTGCGCCTCAGCTTTCAAGAGCAGGTTTTTGTGGGAAAAGCTCTAGGCAGAAAGAAAGTAGCACTCAGACACAGAGCTTTAAAGCGCAAACCTCTGCCTGCAAAGAGCAAGGCAAAAGGTAAGAGTGGATAAGCCCTAGTAAAGGTACAGGTAGTTCTATATTGAATAGAGAAGTCCCACTGCATGCTTTCATGAAGACTGACATAAAAATTTACCTTGATGTAGGAAAACATGTCTGTAATATTTAATAATGCAACTAGGGAGTTTTGTTATTTAAAAGTTATAAGAAAAGTCTTAAGATAAGCATTTTGCTCAGCCATGGGAAACGGACAGAACTGGATGTCAGCATGACTGGAGGGTCACTAAATGAAGCAACTAATATATTCCAGATGTCTTGTGAGAAGAAGCATGTATTTACAAATACAGAGCATATTTTCTTTAAGTCCCAACAATGAGCATTTCCTCATTTTTGTAAAAGTACTTTGCTTCATGACATTTAGTAGACTTCATGGAAACTCTAGATTTTGTATTGGCAAATGTGGAAAATGTTAACTCTATCTTCTGTAAACCTCGGATTTAGTGTAATCATTCCACAGGGCAAATGACTATTTTTATGATGCTAACTTTCTCAGCCTATGTTGCTTCTGCCACAGTCAGAACAGTACAGTGGTACCTCGGGTTACAGACGCTTCAGGTTACAGACTCCGCTAACCCAGAAATAGTACCTCGGGTTAAGAACTTTGCTTCAAGATGAGAACAGAAATCGTGCTCCAGCAGCACGGCGGCAGTGGGAGGCCCCATTAGCTAAAGTGGTGCTTTAGGTTAAGAACAGTTTCAGGTTAAGAACGGACCTCCAGAACAAATTAAGTACTTAACCCGAGGTACCACTGTACAATGTTCTGCTATTTTGAGAACCTTGAAAGACTCATGGGCTTGAAGTGACTTGAGAACTTTGATCTTATTCTCATGGTTGATTTCATATTGGATCTTAACCTATCAACTAACTACAAATTAATGGTGTGAAAGAATTGGGGACATGCAAGATTTTAGTGTTTCCTGACTGAGGTATCAGGACACAAGAAGTTTGTTTATATTTCACATTTTTCTCAGTCTGGGACTCAAGGTGGCTTACACAGATAAAATAGAACAAGCTAAAAACAATGGGGAAAACAATCATTAAATTGCAATTAAACACTAACAGAATTAAAATAGTATTTTAAAATCCATTAAATGCAGGCAGTAACATTAAAATTATTACAGCACCAGCCCTTTCCTCAAAAACAGTCCATTCCAAAAGACCTGTTGGAATAGAAAGTTTAGGAATAACTAAAAAGACCTGTTGGAATAGAAAGTTTCTTCACCCGCTGGCAAGAGAACAGTCTAACCTCTCTAGAAAAGTTCAAAGTCTGGGGCAGCCACTGAGAAGGCCCTTTCATATAACCCTACCATGCATGCCTGTGAGGATGGTTAGGCTGAGAGAAGGATTTCCCTTAAAGATCTTGGAGCATGGGCAAGTTTGTATGAGGGAATACAATTTTTCAGATGGCCTAGATCTAAGTTGCATTGGGGCTTTATAGGTCACAACCAGCACTTTCACTTGCGTCCAGAAATAGGGTGGTAGCCATGGAGCTGTTGGAACAAGATTGTCGTATGCTTCCCATAACCAGACCCAGCAATAGTCAGGCTGCTGCTCTGTGAGACAGTTGAAGTTTCTGAACTCTTTTTGAAGGCAGCCCCACCTTGAGTCTTCGGGGGAGTCCCACATCACTAAAGCTGAAGATGTGTATTGCCTGCACAATAGTATATAACATAGTCCATCTGCAGCACTTGGCAGCTGCAGGAGAAACTTTTTGGACACAGTGAATTGTGCTGCCACTTCCCAAACTCAGAACAGACCAGTATGTATTCAAAAAAGGCAAGTGGGACAGCTGACTCCCTGGATGAACCATAATCCCCATATTCTAACTTTTGTAGAACCTGAGATATGACACTGTTGATTCTGACCCCTTTTCACCAGATGAGGGAGAGCTCTTTTCCCTGCCCCATCCCAAACTTTCTGTCTCTCATCCACCTTTACTTGCCATGCAGGGAATTGCTGATGCTGGTTTCAGCTCCAACTGAAAAACTACTGCTCACCCAGGGAATTCTGTTCAACCCTCCCCTCCTTCTTCTTCATCGTCTCTCAACCAGCAGGTTGGTATGAAGCAAGTGCCTTGGACACCCTTCTGAATTCCAGCTGATTATTATTGGCCACAAAACAATACATGTTACAATCATATTCCACTACTATTAGACAAAAGCATGCAGTAGTTTTTCACCTTGATCTAAAAGTTTCCCAAAACATGCACTGAAAACAGATAAACGTTTCTGGAAAAACCACCCCAGCAAGGTCTTGTAGGAAGGTGAATTCATGAAGTCACTCATCAAATGTTTAACTAATTTAAAACAAGCCATTTTTTATCCCCTCTCTCCAAATTTGGCACAGTTCACCCTCGGAATTTCTAATTCTATGCAGACTTGTTACATATTAGGCAGATGAACTATTTCCTCACTTTAATCCATAGAACCTACTGCCCCTACCATTTCTCATTATAATGGCAGAATGTTATTCAGCCAGTTCACCCTTAACATAGGGCAGGGGTCCCCAAACTAAGGCCGCGGGCCAGATAAGGCCCGAAGGATTCATTTATCCTGCCCGCTGTGACCCCCACCACCTGCTGCTGCCGCCTGCTACTACCGACGCTGTGCTGCACAGCTGCCCACTTCCGGGTCGGAGAAACACCAGAAATAGCTTGTGTGCATGCGCAAGCGTTATTTGCGCATGCTCAAGCATTATTTCTGGTGCACATCTGGGTCGGAGGAGGCCCATGCACATGCTCACAAGCTATTTCCGGTGCTCTGGCCCGGAAGTGCACCAGAAATAGCATGTGTGCATGCGTATGTGCACGTGCTCTCCCGCCCTCTGGCCCACCGCACAATCGGCGCTGGAGACACCGGCCCGAGGCGCAGTAAATTTGCTGACCCCTGCCATAGGGTCACAACTAGTCCTATAACTAGAAGGGCTCAGGAATGCAAGTACCTTGGAGCATCCTTCATTTGTTCACATTATTTGTGTTTGCCCAGCAGTTGCCACACTAGCATATCTCTGCAAGGGACTAAGTCCAAACTGGGGAAGATCTTGCACAGGAAGAAGAAAACAACATTGCTTTCACCTACACGCCTAGTTTAAAACATTGCCACATGTCTGCTAAGCAACACTGGTTGCTATGAACCATCCGCCCAGAGCTCCATTTCTAGCATTGCTCACAGTGTCCTGCCGCAACTGGCTTTGTCAACAAATGAATGAGTTATTTGAAGTATGTTTGTTTATGCTTTTTAATATCCACAGTTCTGATTTATGTAGCTTATGTTTCCCCATATAACCAAAAGACTGACATGCATACAGTAGTTTCCATTATATGCAAGCACTGACTCATAGACTGCAATCCTGAGTCCACTTACATTTGGATTAAATTTCATTTAATTAAATGGGGTTTACTTCTGAGTATATACCAAAAGTATATGCTGCGCAATTAACTTTCAGTAAGGAACCATGAACTGATTGTAACTGTTTGCTTGTTATTCCTTTATTAATAATTGACAAATATTTTGTGTGCACAAGAGATTTTATGAAAGGCTGTGAAATGTATCATTAAGAAAACACACACCTAGATTTAAAAGCAAGCAGATGAACCCAAAGAGAGTGTTGCGGGTTTGTGTGTGGGTGTAAAAGAAGTAGTGAAGTCCCCTGCACCCAGCAGTTATTTAAAAAGTGTCCTAGCAATCAAGAAATATACTCCTGACTGGCCAAGTTTCCTTATTAACTTCTGAGCAAATACAATGAACCAGCAGGCAATACAAATAAAGCCAAATCAAAGGACATTCCAGCAGTATCTGTGCCCATAGTGCTGACCCACCAAGCTTTCTTTAAAAAAAACTAATTTAAATATGATTCTCACCAACTGAGCCCTGGTATGACAGGCTAGAGCACAATAATGAACCACCAAGCAGGCAATGCAGCATCTGGCCCAGCAACACAAATAAATAGCTCTCAGCTGAAAATGTATTTACTCCTTCTTTGCATTCCCCCATTCCTGAGTGGCATAGAATGTAAGGAGATTTCACAGAACAAATTCCAGAGAAGTAGCCACATTAAGCTGCTTCAGTGTTAAGGAGGGGGAGGCAGGAGGAGAGAGAGGGGTGAAGTATTGTGGTGGCTTAAAGACAGAAATGTCCTGTGGCAGAAATATTATGCCACAATAAGGCCTTGAAGGTGCCACAAAACTTAGTGCAACCCTCTCAATATGTAGTTGGACTTATGTCCTCCTGTATCCAGTGGGGTTTACTCCCTAGTTAGTATCTCTAGGATTGCAGCCTGAGTTGTTTTCACAGGACAAGTTTTATTTGGAAGGCGATAAGTACCAAAGACAAAACACATTCATCTATCTATCTTCAAGAGTACAAAAGGCATTATGTGGCACAGAAGCAATTTCATTTGTACCTCAGAAGTCGAACAGAATCCGTTCCCGAAGTCTGTTCAACTTCCAAAACGTTCGATAACCAAGGCGCAGCTTCCAATTGGCTGCAGGAGCTTCCTGCATGCAATTGGAAGCTGCGGAAGCTGCATCGGACATTCGGCTTCCAAAGAACGTTCACAAACCGGGACACTCACTTCCAGGTTTGCGGCGTTTGGGAGCGAAAATGTTTTCTGTTCCAGGAAAAGCTTTACCTGTTGACACAATGAATAGCTAGGACAGTTGTTTTCCTGATCAATTGACCACACTATCCTACATTCAGTGTCCTCCGTATCCAAAGCAAATGGCCTCATGTTGCTGCCACCATGCACTTGAAACCTGTACTCCGTAAACATGTTTCACATTTGGATCAATATTTCAGAGGATTGACCTACTTGGTAATGCTCTCTTGCTCTCTCTATGCCTGGTGGGGGGAAGCTTTTTTAAAAACTGAGGCAGCAAGGAAAGAGGATAAAGCAGATAACCTTATTCTCAAATATGAATTCTATCTCTTTCCATATTACACCACCAGCACCCATTACTGATAGACTGCAAAACAGAAAGTAAGCCCACTAAACCATTCATACATGCAATGTGTGCCTGAATAGGATATCAGTGCCTGGGAAGCCTTAAGGTCCTCACTTTGCAAGTCCCCCTCCATATTTTCCCTAATGAAATGATTATAAGTGAGAGCTTGGGACCAACACAAGATACTTGAGTCCATAGTCTTTTTTATCCACATTGCTGACAGTGTCTTACATCAACGGTAGAAACAACTGGTTGCCCTTCTAGCATCTGCAGGTTTTAGTGGTAAGGAATTAAGTATTTCTCTTGCTACAGACCTAATTGTAGAGTGATTGGAATTTCTACTGCAGGTGTACAAAGTACTAATGATTACAAAGGTGATGCAGAACAAACAGGCTGCTGAGTTACTTAACAATCACCAGCCAAGCCCTGTCACTTAAATTCCACATGACTCATGCCTCCAGAGCAGGTGCATGCCTGACACACATTCCATAGGAAGAGTGTGCTTCACTGAGTGATGTTTGCTCTGTACTTAACAGGTTATGACATCCCAAGGCCTACTCCTTTCTAGTAAAGGTGGAGGTGTATTTTTTTTGTTCTTTAAAAAGCTTTTGACCATGTTGCCACTGGGCTTCATAGCACCTCTGTTCTCTCCCCCTCCCCCAATTTCTTTTTATTGGAGCAGCACTGAGCACAGAACTGCACATTATGGGAGAAATATTGCACCCGTCCAAAACAGTAGCCTGCATCTCCTCTGCTTTTCTCTCCAAGTAAAATGTAATAAGAGGGGATGTCTGACATGAAGTCATCACAACCCAAAGTTTTCCACTTCAAGCAGTGAAAGTGGATTAAAGGACCACAACAATGAACACACAGATCTGAAAACTAATATTGGGCTTAATATCACATATAACCTACTTGTTCCAGGCCAACAATGAGAATACACACACACACACACACACACACACACACACACACACACACAGTCAGTCCTTTTTTCTAAAAAATGTTTAGGGGTACTCTCATTTTCCTATTAATTGAAATACTGCCCCTCAATTAGGCCAAACTCAGATTCACAAAATGTTTAGGGGTATGCGTACCCCCGCATACCCCCAGAAAAATCTCTCTCTCTCTCTCTCTCTCTCTCTCACACACACACACACACACACACACTGCTATGATTACTGGGATTCCCCTAGATTATGTGTTAGGCAAGTAGAAGTGATACACTGTGTCATGAAACCGATCTCTTTAGCATAGGTTTCTTTAGCATATCCTGTTTCTCTGTTTAGTAAACAAAACTCAAGTCCATGGATTGACAGCGAGGTCATCTCTGGGCCAGGACAACCAACTTCAGGGGAATAACCCTTGGCAGAATGTTCCCTCCATTTCCCATCCTTCAGGGTAGGTAGAATGAAGTAATGAAGTGATGCTATATCTTTCTAAACATCCATCCATCAACTTCTACTGCAATCACATTCCACAGCAGGAGGGCATACAAGATGTTGCTGGGGGGCGGGGAGTAATATATCCAATACTTCCTGCTTGTGACAAAAATAGGGGACGCAGAGTTTCTCTTTAAACTTCCTGTCTACTCCCAGCCTGTTTATTAGTTTCCCAAAGGACCAAACTTACTTTAAAAGTTCAGGACATTGTAACCATGCTGGACATCCATCAGGTCTCCAGAGGCACTTTACTAAAATCCTTCATTACTATCTGGGACGCAAGCCTGGTAATAAGGGAATTTCACAAGGCACAGTATGAAGTTGAAGAGCAAGAGTTTATTTACAGATATTAGAATTTGCACAGTGTTTAAAACAATGCTTATAAAAAGCAGCCAAGCACTTAAAAAGTAGAAAATACTGGATTGCTGGTTTAGAAGTTATGGCTAGCAAGGTTCTCTAATAACTTACGTAGTGATCCACAAGTACTTTTTCAAAACAGAGACTGATGTATGTTGTTTGTTGAAAAAAAGGAGAAGCAGGAACTGTGTTCCATGCCTGGTCATGCAGGGCTACAATTTCTCCAAAAGAGAATCTCATGCATACACTTGGATTTGCTATGAGAGTTGAGAATTTACCAAATCAGGATTAATAGAAAAGGGGAAGGATTTAAAGACTAGCCAGTCAGAATATGAATTGTCACGGTTACTGCATGCATTTGCAGGTAGGGATAGAATTTATACCAACAGATTTTTAAATGTTGAGAGATTAAAGATTGTAAGAACCCCCTACACCCCCACAGAGTAGTCTGCCAGGAAGGATTGCTTCTAATGCACTCAGGAGACACGCAGCGTTGAGATAACTTCACATAAGAGCAAGATCAAATAGGTGGGGATGAGATTTGAGGCTTCATAGATATAGAACCAGGATGGAAGAAAGGACTCTAGTCTTGGCATAGGCGCCGACTCCATGGGGCCTGAGGGGGCCCGAGCCCCCTCAAAAATTTGTTTGGGGGGGCTCTGCCCCCCCAATAATTTAAGAAAATTATTAGTTATATTATGCTTTGTAAAATCACAAAATTATGTTGGTATTTTTTATTTTCCTTGTTTGACGATAGTTACCTTTTAAAATACATTCAGTAATGAGTTAAAACAAAGCCACTCCCGATCTAGAGAGGGGGTGGGGTTGCGGGCTCTCGACCCATCAGCCCCGCGAGAAGCGGGGATTCCCCCTAGCTCATTAATATTCACCGCCCACGGCGGCAGCCAATGGGCTGTCGCAAAGGGCGGGCCCTCACAGGTTCACTTAAGGTCGGGGCAGCCCGGGGCTCGCCCCTTTCATTCCCCCAGAAGCAGCGGTTTGGAGGTCTTGGGCCCCCCCCAATATTTTTTATAAGTCGGTATGGGCCCCCGCCCCCCCCCAATATTTTTTATAAGTCGGCGCCCCTGAGTCTTGGGCAGATGTAACAAACTCTTCTCATACAAATGATCACTCATTCTGCACATACTATTACTTACTGTTAGATTCTTATCCGGCTGCTTCATGGTGCATTTGTTTGCTCTGCAATGGCCTGTCTGCTAATATATTGTTGCATGCCACACCAATCTCTGAGCGGTGCAAGATTCCAGGAGCTTACCCAGAGTTCGTGCTTCTTTTTAGAAATGAGTGGAGACTATGGTGTGTCTTTATGATACATGGTTTAGTTACACATACGTATATACAATCTGAGCCTACAATAGAGGGGTTCACAACATGAACACCCTAAATGGCCTTGTTTCTCCCATAGCCACAGCCTTGGATTCAAACAGAAATCAGCCATGGCTCTCTCTGTCTTTCCAGCCTGCAACTTTTCCCTCTAGGTCACATCACAGCAAACCCTAAATTTCCCTACAATCCAGGCTTTATTTGTTCTCACTATCTGAGTGTTGAGGGAGGGCACCCAGCCATGTGCATCTCCCACAAAGCCTCTTCCTTTGTTCTCCTTACACCTCACCAGGAGGCTAGCCTGGCCTGATTAGCTGTTAACACTTGCTGGACCTAGGGAACCGACACCCACAAACTTATAACAATATTATCATATTTACCGTAATCATTCAAAATGAACCTCATCCACTTTCAGCATGTAAGATGGCCAGCCATGCCCTATGTAAAGGTAAAGGTAAAGGTACCCCTGACTGTTAGGTCCAGTCGTGGATGACTCTGGGGTTGCGGTGCTCATCCCACTTTACTGGCCGAGGGAGCCAGCGTTTGTCCGCAGACAGCTTCCGGGTCATGTGGCCAGCATGACTAAGCTGCTTCTGGCGAACCAGAGTAGCACCACCCAAAAAAAGTACCCCAAAGCAAAACAGCAACCAATTAGGGAGAGGTAGCACAAAACAGGAATAGCTGAGGAGTCTACAGAGGGAGAATCTCCCTTCATTCTGTACAACAAAGAGAACAGCAAACAAAGTACTGGTATTAGGCATTCTTATCTGCATGGCTTTTCAAGCACTAAGGAGACAAAAGCATTACACAGAGCTCATACTCACCTAAATCTGGCAGGCCTTGTAGGGGTAGCTAGCAGGGAGGTGCCCCTGTGTTAAAAACAACCACAACTCTGGATTAAAACTTACTGAGATTGTTTAGATTATGCTATGTTGGCCCTTGAAGATTCAGTATTAAATAAATAGATGTTTTGTTTTCAAATCACATAACATTATGGCTTGACGTAAGCAGAGCGTGCCTTTTCCTGTCCACTGCTGAAGGAAGATCCTTTTGTTCCATTCTGCCACAGCACCTCAATGGGGTGAGGTGTGTGTTTCCCTGGGAGTGTTTTAAAGACAAAGAATTTGGGAAGAAGCAAAACATACTGGCCTAGGGAAGAGCAGCAATAATATCTTTATCAATTGGTGGAAAATACAGAAATGACAATTACAATTAAGTTATTGTAGGAAAACATAGAAATCAAGAAATGACAACTACAGTTAATTGAGTCTAGGTTGTCCGTTGTATACCTAGGTTGATATTTGCATTCATAGCACGCTAAACTACTTAGCATTACACACAGTGGCAGGTTGCTAGGAATTCACAGCAAGTTCCCTGTTCTGTATAGTAAACAACACTCCCTTTTACATAGGTAAAAACTATTATACCACTGAATCATCCACCCTCTGCTTTATTTGTACATGAGCCAATAGTCACCCATTACTTCATAAATCAAACATATTTTGAAAATGTCGAATTCTTTTGTTGTGACTGTCAGTGATAAGATGAACAATTAAGACTGTGCTCCTGTGTAGTGACATGACAGGTCTTACATCTGGGTAAACATTCATAGGATTCTATCCCTGTAAAACACAACTAATTCTATCAGATACACTTAAATCGGAGGTTTTCAACCTTTTTGAGTCCACAACTCCCATGAGCAACTACATTCTTTCTACGGCACCCCTGTGGGGCTCAGGAGCCCTGTTATGTCACCCCTTGCCTGCAGAGCTGGCAGGCTCTCACTCTTTTTTGAACACCCTTCCTTGTGGAGTGTTCCCTCAGCCTTGGGAGTCCTCTGGGTAGCTGCCGACGCCCCTGGTTTCTGAGCTGCCCTGTAGAGAGGTGCCTCTTCACACTACCCCAGGTGCCTGGGACTCATAGCTGTCAACATTCTCCTTTTTTAAAAGGGAAATTTCCTTATTCCGAATAGGTTCTCCCTTAAAAAAAGGGAAAAGTTGACAGCTATGCTGGGACTTGTCTGTCCAATCCCAACAGCAAGGGCTGGCTGGCTGGGCTTCCTTGCCGCTTGCTTGCTTACTCCAAGGCGGCCTCAGCATCTGGCAGCCAGTACCCCCTGGCCGGCACCATTCGCCTCTGGAGCTTGTAGCCAGGGCTGCTGCAAAGAACAGCCGCAAAAGCCTTTGAGAGGCAGAGACACAAGAGGTGGAGGCCACTGTTGCCCACAGCACCCCTGACCATCATTCAAGGCACCTTGGTACCACGGCACACTGGTTGGAAACCACTGACTTAAATGGATGGGCCTTATCAGAATTTTAAAACATGGGGGTGGGGAAAGCAATAAATTAAAACGTTGTCTTTAATATTAAAAAAACCCAAAAGAACTACAAGGTCAGAGTGGAGGAATCAACTTTTATTATCAGAGTTGAAAAATACATTTATTATAAAAAATAATGGTGTTGGCAAATGGCAACAGGGACCTTAACAGCTGTTCTAAATCAGATTGTTCAGCTTTATTATGAGACAAGAACTGCAGTGACAAGGTGAAGGGCAACTATTCTACATCCTAACAAAATACGTGGTCATTATTGGTGCTCTTCCTCCATATGCAGAGGCGCTTTCTTCTGATGCATCCTTGTGATTGGTGGAGTCATGCACTTGCCATGGCATCTGTGGTCGGCATAATGGCTTACACTACCTACCTATGTTTTATCTTAAAGTTTGCTGCATTTGTGTGACACCGTCAGCTGAGCATAGGTAATGCAAATGCTATTCTTGAGTGTGTTCAGTTTTTCCACTTCATTTGCAGCTTCCCATGAAATGGGCAGCTTAAAAAATGTTTGTTCAGCCTGAAGATCTGTGAAATTGAAAGGACTTATAAACAGTGTTAAGTTATAAATCAGTGTCATTTTTCAGGATATACAGAACCCCCCCCCCCATCCTTTGGCACATGCTTGTGGTGATACACAAGGCTGGCGCTCCTGTGTGTGGGTGGGTGTGTTCAGCTGTACATCTGGAAATGTGGGGGTGCTCGCTGGGAAAATTTCCATGTAGTGTCTTCAAGACTAACAGTTTTGATCACATGGATATTTTTGATGAAATAAGTTTATTTCCCAGGTATGTCTGCTGAAAGGTATATGGAAAATTCCCCGGAGGATAGCTGCAGCGAAAACAAAGTCCTGTGGCACCTTGAAAGAAAGTTACCAACTTTTTAAGGCGTAGGGGTAAGCTGCAGTCCTTTGCTGAAGTGGAGAGTCGCACCCCAAAGCTCAAGGTAATAATAATAATAATAATAATAATAATAATAATAATAATAATAAGTTGAGTTGCCACACGGCTCTTCGATGTTTTCCCCGGGATAAAGTCGGGGCAGCACCTCCTTCCCCCTCTTCGGCCGACAACAGGGGCCGTCCGTCCCGACGTCTCTCGAGTGTGTCTTCCCTTTTCCCCGTTTCCTTGGTGCCGCCTGCTTCCTCGACGACAACCTGTCTCGGAGCCAACGAGGCAGCCCCGTTAAGGGCTCCTCAGGTCTCCTTCTCAGTTCAGAGACTTCGCATAGAGGGAGATGCTCGGCGGGGGGGGGAACCGCCTCCCCCCTCCTCAGTGACCCCCAAGCAGCCTGGGAACTCCCCGCCCGCTCTCCGCAGATACCGGCAGTGGGGAAGCGCGTCCTCTCCAGTTGCCTGCGGGCAACTTTCCCATTAGCCGCAGAGAGGGAGGGCTGCGTGCGATCCCCCCCCCCCCCGCGCATCCCGTTCCTTCCAGGTTCGGGAAGGTTCTCCCAACCTGGCCAGAGGCTGGGGAGTATCTAAGGCTCCCCGTGGATTATCAGCTCCCCGCTCCAGGCAGGAGCAGTAGGAGGCGGCGGCGGCGCTTGTCTCCAGAGGGCTGGCCGTCTTTGCGCTAATAGCCGCCTCCGACACATTCCCCTCTGCGTGCGAGTGTGCGCGCGCGCCATGTAAGGTTGAGGCGGCTCTACTACCTGCATTACAGTAGCACCGGCGTGAGAAGGGGCGGAGGAGGAGGGGACAGAAGGAACCTGGGAGGCAGGCTCAGCATTGTGCGCGTCTCTCGCCGGAGCCATTCGACGGAGAGGGAGCTCGGCTGGCGGCACAAGAGAAAGCCTGGCGGAGAGCGTGGTGGGCTTGGCCCCGTCGAAGGACTAGCGCCGGCCTTGCAGCTCACGGGCTCCAGGGAACTTGCCGGCGAAGGGGAAAGAGGGGAGCCGGGTCTGCTCCTGGTGGGGACGGGCAGAGCCAGGCTCGACGGGGCTCTCCGGCTCGCTTGCAACACCTGGAGGACTCCAACTCGCCCCCGGCCCCCCCCCGTCCCTAGGGCCGCCCGGCTGAGGATGCGAGGCTCCCGCCCCGCCGGCTGCCTCGCTCTCGCCCCGCGGCCCGCCGCGGCCCCTCGCCCCGGCCCGCCGTGCCAGCTGCTGGGCTGGGCGGGGGGTTGCTGAGCTCTTTGCATGGGGCCGCTGCCGGGCTCGCTCGCTCTGTCTGTCTGCTGCTGCTGCCGGCGGCGGCGGCGGAGAAGGAGGAGGAGGAGATGCCCAGGCAGGAGCTGCCTTTGCCCGAGGGCTGGGAGGAAGCTCGCGACTACGACGGCAAAGTCTACTACATCGACCACGCCACCAAGACCACCAGCTGGGTGGACCCGCGGGACAGGTGAGGCAGGACGAGAGAGAGAGAGAGAGCCGGCTGGGAGGAGCTTGGCTTGCCAGGCGAGGGCAGCAGGTGCCTGAGCTCTCCCGGGCCAGGAGGGGAGCGACTTGGGGGCGAAGCGTGCGCTTCCACACGCCTCCATCTCGCCCCTCCTCCAGCACCGCGCGAAGCTAGTCAGCGGGAGGGGTGACTTGAGAGCAAGAGGGACGCGAGGATTTGGGCTGGCGGGGGGGGGGGAGGTGGGCTCGACTGTTTTCAATGCTTGGTCTCCGCTCTGGAAGATGCGAAGTTGTAGTACAGTTCAGAAAGGGGTTTCTGAGCATGTGCAAAGCGCCTTTCCCTCGGCCCTTAAATTACTCTAGATTTGAGGCGCGAGAACACAGACAGTGGGAAGCCTTAGCCCCTGGCACCTGTGTAGTTGTAAATGGCTGGAAGACACCATGGGAAGGAGACCTACTCTAGAAGCTGCCTGCCTTGTTCATATCAACTTGCCATATGGGACAAACCACTCACATGTAGCGTTTAGTACTCATAAGCTTTCAGAGGCCTGGGAGGGTACACTGCTGGTAACCTCAAGCTAATTGTAAGTATTTACTACATTTTTTTTTTAGACCTCTGCACACACTTTTCTGGTGGTGTGCATTATTTTCTTTATCCCACCCACATTTTATTCCCCAACCACCCTGTGAGGTAGATTAGGTTTACAGTGTGCGCTCCCAAACCACCTGGTGAGTTTCATTCCTGAGCTTTGTAGTGAACAAAGGTGTCCCAGAACCTGTCATTCTAGGTGCTTCTCCATTTGGTAGATGCATGTATATGAGATAGGCATGTGTGAAATGTTTACATGGGTAAGCACTTTACTTGTGGCCTATATCAAGTTTGTCTCAGTCCTAAACTGAACTGCACAAGTGGAAAGGCTGCTACAGACTTGTCACAGTTTTCTTTGCCTTTCCCATTTCACAACAAGAGCCTGACACCTTTCTATTTTAGCTTTAAGTTGTAAAAAGGCAAGGGGTGGGGAAGTTATGAGAATCAAGAAGAGTCTTGTCCTCTAATTCCAGAAATATGGCGTAGCCAGAGCTGTGGTTACCTGGTGCCCAGGGAAATCTGCTTGGGAAATCCACTCCCAAATCACATCAGGGACGCTTCATTCTATATTATTACAGCACAAGTTCTAAAGCTCAGCTTCGGCATGAAACTTTGAAATTCAGCATACCAGTCCCTATCCCAAGGGCTCCATTTTGCTGTCCTGCTGGTGGTTGTAGCGACTGCTTGCTAATAGGTACCCTTACCTTTTTGCAATTTGTACAGTGAATCCTGACATTTGAATGGGTTCCCAGATATTTATGTAAATTGAATGTTACCTGGAATGATGCTAGTCAGGACTATCTCCTTCCTCCATTTTTTAAGACTTGTCAGAACACAATTGCACCTGCTCAACTGAAGGTGTGTCTCAGGAAACTGGAGAAATCAAACAGGTGCATAGAACCTGTCAGACTCCTTGGTTGCTACATGCTAAGCCAATTTAGTTTATTTTTTTAAGGAACAGCTACATCAAAATTTGCCACCAGGAACACAATGATCTATTGCTTATAGGAGACTGTTGCCAAAAGCAATGATAATCTCTGTGCAACTACCTAAAATTACTTAGTTATCTTGCAGATTGCATTATGTAGAAGTTTTGTGAGGTGTACATGTTGGTTCCTCACTTGCCCCACTTCTGAAACACTTTATTCAGATGAAAACACTTTAGGACATCCCTGCTTATCTCTATTCTGAAGGCACCAACTGTCAAATCAGTATAAAATACCTATGTATGATAGTCTTAAGCAGTCCTTTTTTTCTAAAAAAATTTTAGGGGAACTCTCATTTTCCTACTCATATTGAAATACTGCCCCTCAATGAAGCCAAACTTAGATTCACAAAATGTTTAGGGGTATGCGTACCCCTGACTCCCCCCAGAAAAAAGTACTGGTCTTAAGTATGTATTAAGGTTCTGTTTGAGACGAAAAGAAAATACTTTAACGTTTAGAATATGGCTGGAATACTGGAAATTGTTCCAGAGCAAGATGAATGGTAGGAAGTGTAGAGCAAAAACTCTGTAAATGGACTGTTTTTGTGACCAGTATAAGATCCTATTCTATTTTGTGTTGGACCTCACTATATTGGGCTTTTACTTTTGCAGATGATAGTCTGGGCAGAGAGTTTGAGAGTGGAGAAGCTTTGTAGAATTTCTGTCATGAATACAGTATTCACACTGTTCTTTGGTCACATTCATGGCTGACAAACTTTTAAGTGTTTAGTATTTGGAGATTTATTTATTTATTTTCCTTTCCGTGGAGCTGTTTGGGTGTGAGTTAAAACAAGTATGTATTCTTGGAAATGTAATGCTGCTGTACACATTTGGGCAAAGCCCAAATATCACAAGTTGCCACTCCCAGATTGTAAGAACAGAATGCAGGTAATTTGGTTGCCTCATTGTTTTTAGTTGCAACAGCATAACGTCTTTGAAGGCGGAAAACCTGAAATTTGGCAAAGGTTCGCTTTGTGTTTTAATTAAAAGTGTTGGAAATTAAGATTTTAATAGCACTATAAAATATTCAAGTGCAGAACTAAAAATGTGTATTTTGTTGTGCCTTGCTACTCTTTCTTCAATACCAGTTTAGTTCAGAAAACCTTCAAAAACCCTATTACACCAGTTTTGCTATCTTAGCAATCAACTGCATTTTGATTCTATATATGCAGACAAACGTTGATTTTGTTGAGATGTACAAAATATCATAGTGTTTGCTTCTAAAGTTAAGCAATTAGAACATTAATGTGGGTGCTGGATTTGGAGCAGCTGTGCAGGATGAACAGTCCAGAACATCTGGAGGGCTCCATGTTGGGGAAGAGTGATCTAAATAATTTTTATCTATTTATTGCTGAGTCACTTATTGCTTTATTTTTTTTCCTCTTTCCAATTCTCTCTCTTTTGACCTCTTCTCTGTAAGTTTAAAAGTTCATGGTACTTCTGTGAAAGGTATACAGTTCATATGATACAGTGTAGTGTATATGAAATTTTAGATAACATTTAACTCCTTTTGCAAAAGATTGCTTCTATCCTCCTTCCAGCAAAGTTAGGCAAATATTGTAACCAGGCATATTTATTTATTTATTTATTTTAAAAATATGCCTCAAAAAGAAAGGTTGATCCAAATATAGCTTTGTATTTCCATTAAAAATACTAATCGTGCATGGGCAAGAAATTTCAGACTTTGTGCCTTGTCATCTTGAATTTTTAATCTTGTGCAGCTTAAGCTTAATGAACAATTAGTTTTCAAAAGGTACTGAAATAATGTAAACAACCGAAAGACTTGTGCATATGAGGTGTGGCTTCAGAAATCCTGTTGTCAATATTTTGTTCTATAACAAATACCTTGAAGGAACACTGCTGTGTATTTGATTTCACAGGGTGGCAGTGCACCAGTTTCTCTGTTCTTGTAGTTTTAAGGTGACCTAAGAACTTGTATAGCTTCAGTCTTGAGGGTGAATGGTTTTGGTCCATCTAGGCTTTTAAGGACCATGTTGCTTTCCACAAAAAATATGTCATATGCACAAATGGGATGGTATAACAATAGTTAAAGTGATTGCTTTCTTTGTTCTCAACGTGGTTGGGTCAATCTAGCAACACTTAGTTATGTAAACTATATTGCATCCTGGAATCCTAATAATATATATAAAATATATCTCATAAATCCATAATTGCAAGAATGTAGTAGTCCTCGTTTTATGTGCACATCTAGGATGCCACTTCACATTTCCTATGTTATGTTCGTGAGAACATAAGAGAGCATGGTTTTGAAGTATGCTTGTAGAGAAAATGCACAGAAATATATTGTGAGCAATAAAGGACTCTAACTGGGGTGGGGGAGAGTAACCTAGGTGTAGCTTTTAGTGAAAGCTGGGTGTGGGCTTTGAAGACCTAGGTTCAAAGCCCTGCTCTGACCATAAGAAGCTCATCTGGTAACCTTGAGCTCTTGCCTCAAGCTGTCTAATATAGAGTGGTTGTGAGGATAAAATGGGAATGATCTCATGTACATCATTCTGAACTCACTAAAGGGAAAGGAGTGTGTGGGGGAATACATATCCCTAAATTAAATACCTAGATTGGTAGGGGGATCTGCCTCCTTGATGTAATTTCTATATTGCTTTCTGTGTCCCCCCTCCTTTCATTGTCAAGTACAGTGGTAGGTCCAGGGGTCCGTTCTTAACCTGAAACAGTTCTTAACCTGAGGTACCACTTTAGCTAATGGGGCTTTCCGCTGCCACTGTGCTGCCGCCGTGTGATTTCTGTTCTCATCCTGAGGTAAAGTTCTTAACCTGAGGTACTACTTCCGGGTTATCGGAGTCTATAACCCGAAGTGTTTGTAACCCGAGGTGTTTGTAACCCGAGGTACCACTGTACTTTATTGCAGTTGCCTAGGTAACTTAAATATTTGCAAGTTAATATACAGTATCTTTTCTGTGCTTTTCTTCTGTTACCAAGATTAGTTTAAGGAGTAGAAATTAGGGTTCCATATGCGTGATTGTATGAAAGGTTTATTAAAAAAACAAACGCCTGTGCACACAAAACGTTGCCATGAGCAGAAACAAAGGGAAATGAGGGCTGAGAATTTTAATCTTGAACAATTAAAATGCTAGATCACTGCTGATCTTGAAACATTCATACATGGACATTTTCAAGCGTTTATATACCCTTTAAAACATTATTTACAAGGTTCATGAAGCATTATGCTTACTTAGCGCTGGTGCAGTAAATTACGGTATACTAGTAAATGCTAAAGTCAAAGCACTCTTCAGTATAGTCCTAGTGATAGTCATTAAACCAGAGCGTGCATTTGTATGTGGGCATAGATCCCAACTTCCTGCAAGTGGAAGGTTGGCAGAAAGAGGCTGGGAGGCGATTGCCACTTCCTCTTTACTCCTTTGAACCCAAATAATGGAATGAATCCATGTCACCACATATTACCTTTCACAAAACTAATGTTCTCCAACAATTCCTTTGTTTCTTAAACACTGTTTATTTCCCTCTGCATTTTTGAATTGACTCATCTACATTCTATCTGATCTTGCAGTGTTGTTCAATCTATATGGAAATTGCTCCTCATCTTTTTCTGACCTTGCTATCGAGGCAGCATCTGTGGTGAAGCAGAGGTTTTAATTTAACTATTAGCAATAAACCATCCAGCTTTAATTTAAGGCAGTCAGAGTCTTGCCAACTAGTGACTGTGTAATTCTTCTGTGGCAACACTGCCTAACTATACGCTCCCTAAGAGCATAAACCAGGAATGGGGGAGCCTCAGCCCCTAGGGCCAAATGCTGACCCATAATCCTCTCTGTTGGGCCCTCCCAACTCTCCAAAGGCCACACCCTCTTTCTTCAGAGCACATCCTTCACAGGTCTTTCCCCTTCCCCTCCTGAATGCTTTCACCTGGCTGAACAGTGTCCTTGAATTGCGATAATGTCTCTTGCTTGCCTGAATGTAGAGAGGTATTGTGTGTGTGTGTGTGTGTGTGTGTGTGTGTGTGTGTGTGTATCTATATACCTCTGACTTGCGTGGCTGGATTGTAGCCTCCACAAAGGTAGGAGTCACATCCACTGCTCCGCCTACTTTTGTTTCTAGATGCACTCACTTTGTTTCTGGCACTGCCTTGCTGCAGGCATGTGGCCCCTGCACGGTCTCCCACAAAGGGGATGCAGCTTACAAGGAGTTCTCTGTTTCTGTCTCTCTCTTGCGCACACACACAGCACTCAGCCATGCAGCTCTGTAGGATTACGCCAAAGTTTGTATTGCAGGCAATCTTTGATCACCAGCTGAGTCCTGGCTCCAGTATATTGTTTTTCTAGCAGGTATTCAATTTTTGTTTTACAAGTTTTGATTACCATAGCTGATAAATATTACTTGTGAGGAACTGCAAGGGGTGGAGACAAATAATGCATCTAATTTTGATTTGGCTTCCAAAAAAACATGAAACCCAAGCTTTAAAGCTTTCTGTCCTAAGGTTCTGGAGAGAAATTTGAATATGTGAAGGCAAATATTGCTGATACTTGTTCCCAATGCCAGTTAAGCCAGCGTCAATTTAAAAAAAAAAGAAAAAAGCTGTTGAGTGCTTAAAGTGTGTTAACATTGGCATTCTGAAGATGAGCTTATCCCAGCCTGGCTTCCAAGTTAGAAAGACCGCTGGAGTAATGTGGGGCAATGGCTGTGACAAAATAAACACATTTCTCAGCAAGGCTTCAATGTGAATGCTTCCTCTGATGTTATACTGCTTTATAAGTGCTGTTTAAAAAACTCGCTTTTTGAAAATTGTTGTATTTGGTTTATATTGTGCTAAGTATGTTCACTTGAACCCCACCAGAAGGATTTAAGGTGCACTTAAGTTGCTCGTCTTGGAAACATGCTTTCTTAATACAGTTTTAATAGTTCTTAGGTTTGAGGTGCGCTCTCTCTCTCTCTCTCTCTCTCTCTCTCTCTCTCTCTCTCTCTCTCTCTAACTGTCAAATATACTTCTCAGTCTTCTGGAAAAGTTACAATACTCTGGTGGGGGTGGAGAATCAAAGCACTCTTTCTCTTCATTGTCCTTTTCAATTCCCCTCCCCTTCCCCCAATAGACTTTCAGATTGGAACTACCTTGCAGTATTTCAGTTTAGTGATGTTCTGTTCTGTTTCTGTTGATCGGCTGATGTGAAATGTGTTCTGTTGGTACTGTAGCTGAATTCATTCTCCAGAGAAGGCTGGATAAGTAGCCAGCTTTGGCTAGGGTCCGTCATGAGTGCAGTTTTTGGTTGATTTTGCTTTGCTACCCAGTCAAGAAAGGGCAACAGCAGGCATTGGATTGGGAAAGTCTGCAGCTGCATAAGCTGCAGTTCTGCCAAAAAGAATAATGAGAGCAGTCAAGAAAAGGAACAAAAGCAGCTGAGAGATGCCCCACATCTCTGAGATTTTTTTCTTTACACACTGGGTTTTCATTTGCAAATTGGCCCTGTGGTATTTGTTGTTTGTGCTTCTCACTGCACTTTCTTCTTCTTCTCAAATCACTTTCTTTGAGAACTCTTATTTTGTTTAACTAAATTTAATTGCATTTCACTGAGGCACCTTTTAACTACTAATTTCAAACCTAAAGTGAATTTCTGAACTATGTTTATAACTGAGATTTTCTACCTTAAAAAAATAAATGATTTACCTATATATAACTGTTTAGCATTTATGTAACAGACAATACAAGTGAAGATCAAAGTACCATACTTTACACCTATAAACTCATGAAGGTACTTTGCAATAATCATAACTGATTGTATATCTCTCTGTAGGCCCATGTTTAAAATCTTATCCTAGCTGTTAAGCACTTATAAATAACATCCTTGCTGTAGCAATTGGAATAAAATATTTGAATACTGTGTGTTTTCCTTTCAAAACACATTTTACAATGACTGTGTTTAGTACAAAGTACATTTTTTTGGTACTAAAAGACAGATAACAAAGAAGAATATCAAACTGAGACTTTTGTGTATGTGGGCTATATTCCCCTCCCCCCCCCCCAGTGAGGCTATAAATGTGGTTTGGGTCATTTTAATGTGGGTTTTTCAAGAGTTTCGAGAAAAGTCAGGATTTAGTAATAGAGATGTTGTTTCTGCTCTGGGAATTTAACATTTGAAGTCTTGCGGAAAATGCTGTGTTTGGTAATTTGGCACATGTCTCATTTCTTCATCTTACATGGCTCTACAGCAAGCAAGAGTGATGGCTTAATTAGGGGTAGCCTGTGGTAGTCAGTGGCTGTGCACATGGTTACTAGCTTAAAATACAGTGAGGTAGTTCTTTCTTGCTGCTGGTTTGAAGCTGGCTCGGGAAAAACCCATACAGAAAACCCAGGATAGATGTGGATGGTGGCTAACGTGTATACATGGCTTTCCAAATCAGCAGTGGGATTGAACCCGGGGGGCAGAGTAGGTGGGAGAGTGTACATAGGCAGTGTGAAGGAGGAAGTCCAGGCTGCTTGAATCAGAGACTATTGTACAGTATTGTATTGGCTTGTATTGGCTTGTAGGGTTGCACGCGCTGAATGTTAATGACTAGAATAGGATAGTATTACATTGTTTATCTATTTCTTTAAACAATGCACGTACCACTTAACTGCAGTTGTCTTATTGGAATTGGTTCTTCTTCATAGAGCAGGATTGCTAAGCTGATGCCCCAGGGATCTTATCAGGCCCTTTGAAGTAGGGATGCAGAGACCTCTTTCAGCCTGAGGACCACATTCTCTTGTGGACAGCCTTGCAGGGCTGCATGCCAGAGACAAAAGTGGGTAGCGCAACGAAGTCTTTTGTTTAATAGCCTTAATAAAGTCAGATATAATGGCAAGAGCCATTATCACAGTCCAGTGACGAGAGTAAGGGCCAGATGGAGATTCCTCGAGGGCCACAATTGGCCTCTGGGCCTGACATTCTCCATTCCTGCTCTAATGTGACATGAGTGACATGAGTGATACACTTCCATACAGATTATTGACCTATCCTCATGTCTGGTAAGTTGATGTCTTTAATATAGCAAAAGAGCTGACCTATCAGTAGTACTGTCTTAGCATTAGACCGCCCTTCTAATTAAATTAAATCTACAACAATACCTCAGTGTGACTTGTAGTCCAAATGTGGGGCTGCCCTTGGGTCTGGTTCGGAAGCTCCAGCTGCTGCACAATGCAGCCGCCGGACTGCTGATGGCAGCATCTGGTCAAGAACATGTGAGACCACTGTTGTTGTTTTTTAAGCCATGTATTACCCTCGGGTTTCAAACCGCTGTGGGCGATTGCAGGATCCAAGCAATGCATTGGTCAATCAATCAAACCGCTGGGCTAAGCTGGCTCATGTGACACCATTGTTAAAACACCTGCACTGGCTGCCCATCTACTACCAAGTTCAGGATTCTTGTTTTAATTTACAAAGCCCCAAACAACTCTGGTCCAGGGTACCTCAGGTCCAGGGTACCTGAACCCTTATATCCCAGCTTGATCATTGAAATAATCTGTGGGAGCCTTATGGGCCATTCCTCAATTTGCTGAGGCTCATTTGACAACAAGAAACTGTGTATGTAGGGTCATCGGCCCAGTTCTGTAGAATACTCTGCCAACAGAGATTCAGCAGGTGACTTCTTTGCCAACTTTTAAATGCCTGCTGAAAACTTTTCTATTCCACCAGGCTATACAGGCAGCTAAGAAAACATCCTTCCACAAAGGTTAAGTGATGTCTGTTTTAAACTTTTTATGGTTCTATTCTATGGTTTTGATATCTATTTATGACAAATTGGTATATACAGATTTTTATAAATAAAAAACAATATTAAATGCCTTTATAAATATTATATACCTTTAAAGAATATCCTTAAGGAAACTGACATAAAACTGCAATGGCATTTTCCAGTGCTGTATTCTGGAATGTATATACAGAAGGTTGGGTGCACCTTCTGAATTTGGATATTGTTGTTAAAACCTTCATGTTTAAGAGGTATCAAGATTTCCCATAGACAGTTTCTAAAACTAGCTCATTTAGGTTGCAAAGCTTGTGAACATAGGAAGTTGTGTTATTCAAACCATTGGTCCATCTAGCTTCATACTGTTCACACTGACTTGTAGTGGCTCTCCAGGGTTTGAGGCAGGGAGATGCCAGGCATCGCATCTTTTGCACACAAAGCATGTGCTCTTCTACTTGCATCATATTAGTTCCACAATGGTTGTTTGTTTTGTATGAGTAATAATCAGTGTCACTGATTTATGAGATCAGCCATATTTACGGAACTCCTAAAGAACAATCCTATGCTAATACTCCTCTTTCCGATTGCATGTGTTCCTGTAGCCTATGGTGATTCTAGTTCTACATTCTCATGTTGCATCTACTTGGGTGCAATCACCCTCATTGATTTATAAATCTTGTACGCTTTATTGGGATTTCTGTAAAAAAAATTTATATATAAGTAAATAGGTCTTCCTCATAACGCGAGACAGAATACTTTATTTTGTTGTTGTCTAACTGTATAAAGGTAAAGGTAAAGGTACCCCTGCCCGTAAGGGCCAGTCTTGACAGACTCTGGGGTTGTGCGCCCATCTCACTTAAGAGGCCAGGGGCCAGCGCTGTCCGGAGACACTTCCGGGTCACGTGGCCAGCGTGACAAAGCTGCATCTGGCGAGCCAGAGCCGCACACGGAAACGCCGTTTACCTTCCCGCTGGTAAGCAGTCCCTATTTATCTACTTGCACCCGCTAGGTTGGCAGGCGCTGGGACCGAGCAGCGGGAGCGCACCCCAGCCTCAAAAGCATTCAGAATACTGTTTATTAAGCTGACACTTGGATTTTCCACAGGTTTTAGCTCATCTGTGTGTACACTAATTAGAAGGAAGTCAACTAACGGAGCAAAACAGGATTGCTTATCATTTGTTCAGTAAATTATTATATGCCCGGGCTGCTTAGTCAGGTAAAATACTGCAATGATGAAATGCCAAAATTTAATTGTATTTACAAATTGTCTAAATCCTTTGAACATTTCTATCTTGATTTGTTTGATTTTGTTTTGCTAACTGTTCCTTGTTGTAGAATCTTAATTCTTTTATGTCTGAGGGTTAGCCAGATGGCCCAATAAGGCTTTGCTTTTTAACCCACTGCCTTTGTGAGCTGTGTTGTCTACAAGCATTTCAGCTTCTGACACTTGGGTTCCACACATACTGTCTTTTCAGTTATATGTATTTAGAAAATAATAGTGAGTCAGAAAATCTGCAAAGTTTTCAACCTCTGAAACAGGCTTCATGGAATTTTTATTTGCATACATAAACTACTGTCCAAGTACTGCCACATCTCTGTGTGTATTGTGTGAACACCATAGTGATTGGTGGCAGGGAACGTCTTCCAGAAGATTTGTAAGGAAAGAGGGAGCAGGTGGGTTGGGCTGTGCAGATGGATAGGGCTGCTTGCATCAAGCGCAGCCCGTGACCTGACTCTGCCTGGGCAGTGACCTTACCAGCAGGAAGTGGAGAAACTGCAAGGCTGCTTCAGTCAAGGCCAAAACTCTGACGCTAACAGTCACTAACAATGACAGAAACCGTTGACGGATGATATCAGGCCTGCAACGAGTGTACCCAAGCAGCTTCAAAAGTTACCAGTATAGATGCCAACAGGGAAGAAATGGCAGATTTTCCAGGCATGGGGTTAATGAAAGGTTTCTTCGCTGGACTAGGTTCAAGCAAAAGCTGAACATATTCTGTGTCAGGGCTGAGTGCTTAAATGGTATGTTTGATGAAAGACCTGGTAATATGAGAACCTATACTTTCATTGTCAAAGGGATGCGGGTGGCGCTGTGGTCTAAACCACAGAGCCTAGGGCTTGCCGATCAGAAGGTTGGCAGTTTGAATCCCCGCGATGGGGTGAGCTCCCGTTGCTCGGTCCCTGCTCCTGCCCAACCTAGCAGTTTGAAAGCACGTCAAAGTGCAAGTAGATAAATAGGTACCGCTCCAGTGGGAAGGTAAACGGCGTTTCTGTGCGCTGCTCTCGTTTGCCAGAAGTGGCTTACTCATGCTGGCCACATGACCCGGAAGCTGTATGCCGGCTCCCTTGGCCAGTAAAGCGAGATGAGCGCCGCAACCCCAGAGTCGTTCGCGACTGGACCTAAGGTCAGGGGTCCCTTTATCTTTACTTTCATTGTTGTTAAAAAGTGGATTCCTAGCTTTAGGATACAGAATTAGTTGTCATGTGTGGTCAGTACCTGGTGAAAATGCAGAGTGAGGGATAAACAGGACTTGCAGTGGTCCAGAAGTGGGGTACGTCAAGCACAAGAGCTCCAGTCCCATCTGGGACTGGCTGAAAACAGGATATTACATTTGGAACTGATATTTTGCCTAAATTGGTATAGAGAATGGAAAGTGAAGAACATCCTTGCTTTTAGAGAGTAGGGAGGTGAGACTTGTCAGAATAAATATGGAAGATGTATAAGGAAACAGTTCTACTTATTCTTGCACAAGGTGTGCTCTGATAGTGGTTAGTGAGATGGAACTTAAAGTTAAGACAAGAGTGTGAAAGAATACTAGAGAAAATGAACATGCATGAATGACCCTGGACTCTGCCTAAAAGAATCTATGAAGCCATTATGTGTGAGGTCAAAGTGACATTCTACATGGTTAAATATTAGTTATTTATGACTACAAGTAACTAAGGAATGCAAAAAATGTATGTGTTGCTGTTTGGCAAGTGGTATGCTATTGTTCTTTGACCCTTAACTACTGGAGACATTACATTGCGTTCAGTATTGATGAACTAGCGGCCTTGCCATTTTTACTCCAGAATGGTAATTCTGTCTTCCAAATCTGTGTACATAGCATCTTACATTTAGAAGATACTAGCCTGATGACTGACTGTGACCTAAATTGAGTTGGAACGTTGTAATCAACCATTCACACAGCAACAGTCATGGCTTGTTGCTGTTGGTGGAAATTTCTGAGCTAAGAGGACCTTTTGCTTCTTAAGAAGTGGTCCCACCTTCCATTTCACATGACACCTACTTTTTAACACACACACACACACACGTAGATGATCTATGTCTGACTCTAGGCAGCTCTTGGGATCCTGGCTACATTAAACCTGTTTTCTATAAAATATACTCAAAAGCAACTCAATAGAAAGGTAGCAAAATGCAATTTTAAAATATCAGTAAAAAATTAATATGATAACATTTTCCATTAGATATGCTGTATGCATAAAATACACCAACTGGATTATCTCTCCCTTTCCCCTTGATCTAAATTGAAGCTTAATGTTGTGGAATGTGGAGGATTCTACCATCATGCACCTCTCCCGGCTCTCCATCTGATTGGCACTCTGATTTTATGTTCCTCAGCTGCTTCCTGTGCTAATTGGCAGGGGAGTGAAAATGGACTTGGAGGCTGCATAGAAGAAACCAGGAGTTTTGCATGTGGCCTTGGGATGTGACCTGGGTTGTCCATATGTGACTTCTATACTTCCTATGCTGGTAGTTAAGCCCCTTAAATATGACATCACTTAATCTACTTGTGATCAAGCTGCACCAAAGGCTTAGAAATCAATTAAGTGGTTTTCTGGTTCACATTGTCCTAATTCAGACTGAACCCTGCGGAGTTATTTCATGGTTGGTCACAGCCTTGTATGTATTAATAAGTCATTTACCATGCCAGAAATAGCAATTCTTGCTTATGGTACATGTAAATCACAACACTGCTGCTATAAATAAAACTTACAGAAATTATTTAGTGTCTTGGGTCCATTCATAAGTTCTTCATATGTCTTTTTTTACTTCAAGTGCAAAACTAGATAGTTATCCAATGCTACCCCTTTCTGGTGCATTTCTATCATTTGAAGTGGCAAGGGATGCATTTCAAAAAAGGTGTCCAGTGATTGCCTCTTCAATAAGTGTTTATAAAACAGATATGATGCTTTAAATCTTTAACTTCAAAGCATATTTTCTAACAAGAACCCCACTTTTCTAAAAAGAAAAAAAGAATGTTGCTATGTTTAAAAACATGTTAAAGTCACTGCTGAGAAAAAAATGTTTCCAATATTATTTTTTTTAAATGACCTGCATTTGATCTGTTGAAAGCAGCATTTTCTACTCAGTTCGAAAACATCACTAGGTGCAGATGGTAAAGGTAAAGGGACCCCTGATCGTTAGGTCCAGTTGCGGACGACTCTGGGGTTACGGCGCTCATCTCGCTTTACTGGCCGAGGGAGCCGGCGTACAGCTTCCGGGTCATGTGGCCAGCATGACTAAGCTGCTTCTGGCAAACCAGAGCAGCGCATGGAAACGCTGTTTACCTTCCCGCTGGAGTGATACCTATTTATCTACTTGCACTTCGTGCTCTCGAACTGCTAGGTTGGCAGGAGCAGGGACCGAGCAACGGGAGTTCACCCCGTCGCGGGGATTTGAACCTCCTACCTTCTGATTGGCAAGCCTCAGGCTCTGTGGTTTAACTCACAGCGCTACCCGCGTCCCTTAGGTGCAGATGGACTCTGTTGTATTTCTGAACTCCCTGGCTTCTGTGATTACCTTGACATTTGAGTGATATGTGGGAGGATATGTAAAGTAGCATCCAATGCATTGTTAGATGCCAAAGGATACCACAGCACATTGATTTCATTGTGCTGAAGAACAACGTGCAGACTCCACAAAGGGCTCTGCTGCACTCCTGTTGCTCTTCAGAGGTGTAGGAATCAGACATTTAAAACGAGGACAACTAAAGTGTGAAGCCAGTGGGGGTGGAGAATCCAAAATGAAAACAGTGTTTCTGAAGGTTGACTTTCTAAAGCATTATTAGATGGTCTGGTAAATACGCCAAGAGAGTGCCAGATGGGGATGCTCTTCTGAGCTGCCTGCTGGTTACTGCTGCTGCCATAGTGACAAGAGGCTTCCCTCTGAGCAAGTGCAGAATCTCCAGGGACTTTAGATTGGATTATGTGCTTTGTGATAAATTGCCTGAATGGGAGCAAGACTGGATGGGAGTCCCTGCTGCTGTAATCTTGGTTTCATTCAAGATGGTCACAATTTAGTCTGAGATCCAGAAACAACTATAAATTTGGTGGCAAGTGGGTTTTGTTTTTATATTGCTGCAAACTGTACCACCGCTGTCTGGAATGTATGTTGTGGTGCTTTTAAAATGGTGCCTTTTTTCCACTATAGCCTCAACATGTCTGCTGCTTGTTTCCCCCTCTCTCTCCACTCCTGGACATTGTGAGAAGAATGTTTTGAGGGATATTTAGTTAAGCTCTGTATATGTGATTGTGGGAGAAAAATAGCCAACCACACGAGTTAAGTTACTTCTATTTTAACTTTGTTTTCCCCCCTGTATGTTTTTGACGCCTTATATTAAATATGTGATTCCTTATGATCAGTTTGACTTAATTTTCAATCAGATATGCATTTCCTCAACTCTTTATAACAAGGCATGCACCATACGACCTGAGCAGACCGCATGGACCTGTTGACTACTGCTTAATGGTGTAATTGTCACAGTCTCTGTATGAACTTCATACATCTTATTTCGCTCTGACCTACACTGTTTACAACCTCCCAGGTACTCATGTGTATTTATACTAGCAAGTCAGGATAAGGCTAAATGCATCTGATGAAGTAGACTGTAGTGCATACAAGCTTATGCTGAAATTTCCACAAGCCTCTGCTGCGTTTGCTGCAACATAGCTCCTTGAAAATTCAGCATACAGCTTTCTGCAAATATACCGTATTTTTCGCCCTATAGGACACACTTTTCCCCCTCCAAAAATGAAGGGGAAATGTGTGTGCGTCCTATGGGGCGAATGCAGGCTTTTGCTGAAGCCTGGAGAGTGAGAGGGGTCTGTACGCACCAACCCCTCTCGCTCTCCAGGCTTCAGGAAGCTCTCCGCAAGTCGTGGGAGCCCGGCGCAAAGTCGCACAGCTCTGCCACGGCTTGCGGAGAGCTGCCTGCATCCTGAAGCCTGGGGCGCGCTGAGCTCAGTGCGCCCCGGGCTTCAGGCAGATATCTGCAAGCCTGGGGTGACCGGCACGACTTCCCACCGGGCTCCCTAGGCTTGCGGATAGCAGCCTGTTCTGGGGGCTGGGTCAGGGGAAACTCGGGCTTCATCCACCCCAGCCCTGCACCCAGGAAAAAAATAATTTCCCCCCTTTATTCCCCCCCCCAAAAAAAACTAGGTGCGCCCTATGGGCTGGTGCACCCTATGGGGCAAAAAATACGGTACTTTAAAAATGACGTCTGCACAAGCATTTTACTTTCTTTTACTTCCTATAATGCTTGTCAGATTTTCAATGTATGTTCACCTATAGCAGGAGTGGGAAACCTGTGGCCCTCCAGATATTGTTGGGATCTATAAATTCCAATTGTTGGTCACACTAGTTGGGGCTGATGGGAGTTGGAGTCTTACAGCATCTGGAGGGGCCTGTCCTGACCTAACCACTAGCTGTGAATGAACTGCAATGGACTGATCTCTCACCTCACCAAAGGACAGGTGAAATTTCCTCTCCTTTGACACTTTTGGGAACCAGTGGCCTTGTTTGGAGGACATTACTTTCCTCTCTGTATGTGGTGAGATAGAGAGCAGGCCTTGGTTTACCGTACATACATCACATACCAAAACTGTTCCTGGAAGGTATACTTCAAACACAAACAATTTGAATGTTCCTCCTTGTTTAAATAATAATAACAAATCATTGGACATAAAAAAATAGCATGTTGGGGGGAAATATTGGCTTAAAGGTCCTTGAAATGTAATTTTCTTTATGCCTAGATAAACTGTTTCCCTGTATTTTGTAAAATCACAAATCCCCCATCCCGTCTTGCAGTGTATAGTGATACAGCCCAGCAATGGAGTGCTTACATGAACAAGTTGTGTGCAGACTGTCCCCTTAGTTCTCTGTAGTATAGTGCTTGGTCTTAGCAGCCCTATATTACTACAACAGAGAATCTTACAGAACCTGAAATCTTAACAGGTTTGTTTGTGGTCTAGGACTCCGATGAAGTGGATTGCGGTCCATGTCTCAATTAAAATGCTAGTATTTAAAATTACCCAGAACTCTTTGTAGAATGTTTAAAGATTTCTCCCCCCTATGTTTCCTGTTCCTACAGGCAATTCGCTTTTTCATAAGTTTCAGAAGCAGTGTAATTTGGATTCCTTAGGGCGGCGGCGGCGGTGGGGGCTTGATAATCAGGTAGCTATGTACATGCACCAGAAGGACTCTTGGTTTATATAGTATTGGCTCAGTGGAATGTGACAGCTTGATCCGGTATCCAGGTTACATGGAGGGTGGGAATGTAAACAAGAGCCCATGGCCACATTCCTGGGATTTCACTTCAGTTGAGAGAAGGAGGGAAATGAACATGATCTCAAGTACTTGAGAGTTCGGATCAAGATAAAAGGTGTTAATACTGAACACATACATTTTAAAAAAACAACAACCTGGAGTTATGCTGGGGGCAAAACCTCAGTGTCACGTTCGTTACTGTGACACAGGTGAATTGCTACTGCCAAGAGGCACTGCATTTCCATGGGAAAAAGCCCTCCCCCATCCAACTTTGAATTTGTGAGGAAGCAGTTACTTAATAAGTTTTGCTTTAGAGCAGCTTGTGTTTGATAGCAGCACTTAAGTAGGTAACTCGGATAAGATAAAATAAAACTCACTGTGGTCGCTGCTGTGAAATGTCCTCTTTGAAAATGGGATTTCTCAGGGGAAGTGATTTTAATAAGGGTCTCTTCAGTTGAAGTGTTGAAGTGCAGTAATCTGATAACATGGCAAAATGTGGAAGAAGGTGGTATGTTTCACAGCAAGATCAGAATGCTAGAAAAGCAGGTATCTCCACCTCAGAAGAGTCAAACAATTGGTGCATTATACTATTGCACAATGAGTTCTGAACACACACTGTGGATTGAAGTAGGTGAGTGTGTGTCTATTGTGTCAACGTGGCTTCAAATTGCATCTGAGCCATATGTGCTCAGAAGGTGGCCTCGGGCAAGGCATTGGGTTGGATCCAACATTGACCTTGTAGTTGAAGAGGAGACTGTGATCCAGCAGAGGCAGCTTCTGGAGGGAGGGAGGGTGCTTGTGGAAGATGATTTTTGCTTATTCTTTTTCCTCTCCACCACTTTCCACACTGTTGCAAAAGATCATGGAAGGCTTTCATGGGGTACAGGGGACTGCGGAGGAAAGGAGGGATTGGTGAGTTGTATTCAGCTAAGTCCTACTCAGAGTAGACCCATTGAAATTAATGCACCTAAGTTAGTCATGCTCACTAGCTTCAATGGGTCTACTCTGAGCAGGACTTGCATTGAATACCACCCATGAAAATTACCTCCCCCATCTCCAGTGAGAATATCCAGTGAGTCTAGAGTGCTGCTCACTCGAACTCTGGCTCCAAGCCTCTGGTTTATATCCAGCTAAGTAGTACTAAGAATATACCCATTAAAATTAATGAGCTGAAGTTAGTCCATTAATTTTAGTGTGTCTACTCTATGTAGGACTAAGATTGGGTACAACCCCATTGCCTATAGGTTTCTGTCCACCTATGGGTAGCACTGGAATTATGGTGATTTGTTTTCTGTGCTTAATTTCTAAAAATCATAGTTATTTGTGCTCAGTGGCTTACCATCCCTGCCCTTCCTGATGCCAATTGTGTAAGGTTGTTGCTGTTCCTTCCCCACAGTAAGAAAAAATATTGCTATGTTAGCATATCCAATAACTTCTGGAGATGAGCCCAAATCAGATTAACCCTGTAAACCACAGAAGGTTTTAAGCCACAGACGTATTGAATATATTGCAGAAACTATTAACAATGTATGTAAATGACTGGGAAACAGAACTTGTGCCATAAAATCTGTTTTTGGCTTGCATGTGTGCATGCAGGCATACATCTTTCTGTAATCAAGAAAAACATTTGGCTCACTAATCTCAGTTCAGTAAATTGGCGTCTGCTGGTTTGTGTTGTATTTTTTTAATGCAGTGGGTAATATCTGCTATTCACAGTGTTCTGGTATAAATAGACCAAGCTTCATAGTGCTAAATTTTACTGTACCATTTCAAAACCAACAGTGAAGTATTTAAGAGTATCAACCATCTCCTAAATGCCATCTCTGTGGGATCACATGTTGGGTATTCAACAGACATGCAAAAATATTTTTCTAGTGTTACATTAATAAGGATTATACTTTCATATTTATGACTTGATTTGTAAATATGATACATACTTTCACCACTAGGCGTGATTGATAAGATAGAATCATAGAATCATAGAGTTGGAAGAGACCACAAAGGCCATCGAGTCCAACCCCCTGCCAAGCAGGAAACACCATCAGAGCACTCCTGACATATGGTTGTCAAGCCTCTCCTTAAAGACCTCCAAAGGAGACTCCACCACACTCCTTGGCAGCAAATTCCACTGTTGAACAGCTCTTACTGTCAGGAAGTTCTTTTAGGTGGAATCTTCGTTCTTGTAGTTTGGATCCATTGCTCCGTGTCCGCTTCTCTGGAGCAGCAGAAAACAACCTTTCTCCCTCCTCTATGTGACATCCTTTTATATATTTGAACATGGCTATCATATTACCCCTTAGCCGCCTCTTCTCCAGGCTAAACATGCCCAGCTCCCTTAGCCGTTCTCATAAGCCATTGTTTCCAGGCCTTTGACCATTTTGGTTGCCCTCCTGTAGTGTAGTGCAGCATGAGAGAAGGAAAACAATTAACATCAGTGGAGGGGAGACTGGCCCCTAAGACTCATTTCATTGAATTTGACACCCAAGAACAGTTACAGGGAACATTTTGCACCCAGCCTCGAGAGAGAAAAATGTTTTTAATACACATTTTCCCTTCCACACCAGCTATTAACCAAGTTTTCATTTAAGACTAATGAAAGTTGTAGCACCTAAAAACAAACAAATCCGTTATAAAACAATTTTGCCAATTAGCTCTCACTGAAAGCTTATGATGCTGTTAACAGATTTGTTCATCTTTAAGTGCTAAGAGAGTGTGTTGTGTTTCAGCGCAATAGATTAAAATGGCTACCCCTCTGGAAGTATTTAGTACAAACTAATTGAGAAAACTCACTGGGAGAAAAATGAACTGCTAGAATTAATTTGTGCTGTTTTTCAAGGCATGGTGATTCTTTGCTAGCCTAGTCACAGAAAGCCTTGGGGTTGCTGGGACAGGGGCATAGGAAGCAATAATGGCATGACGACATTTGGGGATTGAAATGGCCATAATTTTATTGATTACAGATGTAAGAAGGCTTAGACTTAGGCATTGGGTATGTATCCCAGGTCAGCTAACTTGGTTGCTGGCTAATTACTTCCACAGGGTTAATTAATCCTGGGGTTAAGATCTCCATATGACACACATCAAATAAGGACATCCCCTCCAGGATGCCAGTTGGGGAGTTCTATGGCCCTGTCTGAGTATATGGACTTCCTCTTTTCTTGCTTTATCAGGGTCCCCTGATACTTTGAACTGGAAGAGAGAGGGTAAGGCTCCTTCCTACCCACCGCTGATTAGTCCGAGGATCCAACCCAATGCTTTTTTCTGCCAACAAGTTGTGGCAGTTGCTGCAACATAGGCAAACCCCCCAAACTGGCCTAATTGGCCTGCAGGAAAATTCCTCCTTGGCCTCAAATATGGCAACTGAGTTACTCTACAGCAAGGCCATCCATATGCACTGCCTGCTTACCTTCAAGTAGGGCCAAATTTATACAGCGTTGGAGGGTGGGATGTCTTATGCTGACTGCGCTGCTGTCTTCAAAGCTCCGCCCTGAAGTCTGGCCAGTTTGAATAAAAATTAGCAAAGAATCACATCACTTCCCATGGCCAGCTACAACTGATGATGCCGTCATCCAGCCCTCTGGGAGGTTTGGGGCACCCCCAGATCACCCATGGTTGTGCCAAGCTGCAACTGCTGCCGCCCACAGAAACCGCAAGGCTTTTTGAAAGGCAGTCTCATAGGAGTAGCACATAACAAACTATTTCTGCTCTAAATAGTTATCAAGCAAAATATAAAATGTTCTTTTAGTGTCTTTTTAAAGAGTTCAGCAGCCTTCGATATTGTAGATCCAGGAGAGTGTTGATTTAGAAAATATGCACTTAGTTAACAGCAAGACCCCTTAATAGGCAAGGCATAAGTAATTCATGTGTTAAGAATGTAAGAAGTACCCTTTTGGGACAGAGCATTTCATCAGCATTATTTGCAAGAAGGCTAGTAACTACCAGAAATTGACCAGTAGGCCCCTAATGCAGTGTAATCTGTCTTCTGATATCTCTTGTTGTTGGCATCCATCTGTCTTGAAAGATAATGGAGTGTGCCCCTGGGGGCACTGTATGGAGGTACTGGGCTGCCTAGACAACAAGGCCCCTTTCTTGGTCTCACTGATGTAGTCCAAAGCAAAGCAGAGCAATACGTTTGGCTCCAGCTTGACTGCCGAAGTTGCCAGAAGATGATGTATAAGGTATCATCCAACTGTGTTAGAGATTCCACTCCAGATTTGTGTAGGGTTATCTTCTTCACCTTTTCTTCTCTGAAGATCTTCTGCAAGGCAGCACAGGTTTAGGACCAGAATTTTCCTTCTAGATGGGCTACCTTCCCAGGCTGATGATACTCATCTGGCCCTTCTCTCTACAGCATGTGCAGGAACTGCTTTCTTGACTGTTGAACCCACTATTGCTCTTGTCTGCTCAAATCCACCTCACTGAGACCCATTGACTACCCTCACCTGGTTTAGCCAGCCGGTTCCCAGGGTGTGGCTGCTGTCGCATGCTGACAGCTTCTAGGAGCCACAGGCAAGAGCTGGGTGCAGGATGGGGACCAAAGGTGGACAAACTACCCCAGAAGGTGTCCCCCACCAGAAATACTACCCTATACACCCCTCTAAAGCTACCTTTGCTTTAGAAAAGAAAGCCCTTTGGGGTTAAAAGTGTCATAGGAAAACCTCTGGTATGCTTGCTGGATAGTTAGGCAGTGTTTGAGATAGCACATTATAAATTTGTTTTGTAACTTGACCTTTGGTTTGAATTTGAAATGGATAATTATAAATGGAGAAATGTGACATATGTTTGGAATTTCAGAAGAATTAATATTGTATACGTACAAAATTCCATTGTTGGCCAGATAATATGAGTTCTCGGCTTAGCTCACCTGTTTGATGTCCCCATTGATGATTGAGAGATTACAGTGAAGCTTGGTATGTATGGATTGTATCCAGTTGTGTACCTCCCTCTGCTCAGAGAACTCTCTGTGAGCAGAAGCGGAAGGGACTTCCTGCTCAGAAGGGATGAAAGCAGAAATCAGCAAAAATTGCCTCCCCCTTACTGAGTGCGGGTTTGCACAATGTTGGATTTTTGGGTGTTAACTTGTAACTGTGGTTTGAGTATAAATTACTCAGTTTGGGGGCGGCACAAAACACTGGGTTTGCGGTACAAAACAAGCACAGAACTTTAGTATCAGTTCAGAGGGGATCCAAAATTTGGGGTGAAGCTTTTTTCCCTTCTTAAATCCAGAAAGTAGCAGATTCACCAAATTTGAATTTTCACTGACAGACACAGAACCTCTTTTAGCTTATAAATTGTTGTTTACCATTGGGAAACAGGGTACAGCTGGGAGTGAGGGGAGCAGTAAGTTAACTGAAGATGACATTGAAAGCAGCCAGGAGCATGGCGTTGTTATTAATCAGGAGGGCTGGGTGATATCTGCTTTTCAACATTGTAATATATCACCAGCCAAACCTTGCAATATCCTGATATATTATGATCTCAGAATGGAGGAAGACAGCAGTTTCCCCCTGTCCTTGGTAGCTGGCTACACAGATGATCAGCGCCACCATGCACGGCTTCTGCCGCTTCCCGACAAGACCTGGTGAGTGCATCAGCCAGGGCGCCATATAGTACCATGCATACAAGCACGGAGCTTCGGGGCTCCACCGGTTTCCCTGGTGGCACCAGCTGCAGCTCACTCTGACAATCGCCTCTCGCCGCCATGGAACACCATTTAATCTGTCAGATTGTTGTAGCTAAGCTAACGTCCCAATATCATTTTGTTGGGTAACTTTGAAGTATTTGCTGCTTATGGAAGTGATATAGGAACATGGTAGCCATCAGTTTGGTGTAAAATATCTGCATTTTTGTTCATGATCCAAGCTTATTTTTATGTATTAAAGATTAATTTGCTCATCTAAGTTGTTTTTTGCACTAAACTTGGCAGGCATTTGTGGTGCCATAGATGCACTGATCTGGAAAAACAGCTTTTAAGCATACTCCACTTGGCACTTTATTAAAGGTGCTTAACTCCTTACAGGGAAAATGGGTACACAAAGGTATGTTACAGAATTGGATGAACATTCCAGCTTGCAAGCAGGCCGAAGTCACAAAATGCATTCAATGTGACTGAAATGATTTTATAGCACACAAACATAGTACTAGTGCTTCCTTTGCAGCAAGGAAAACTGGGTGCTTTGATAAGGCCTTTGATATGGGAGATACAAGTTCTTCCCCTTCTTTGAGCAAAAAACCTCTTGTATGGCCTCAGTGAGGAGACTAGAAGCTTTCAATTTTGTTAGCAACACACCATGTTTACAGCTGAACCTGGACAAACTGTGGTTAGCCTTTAAGTACAATTTAGTGCAACAAGTCCACTTCAAACTGGGTTTACAACCCTGGGTTGTTTTCCTAAACTATAGTTAATGCTAATCACAGTTCTTTCTTTGGACAAAATGAGTCACTGTAGTTAGTTGAGAACAGAAGTGAAAGCTGCTGATCTCTTCCTTGCATCCATAGCATGGGAGGGAGGTGTTTGTGAACCCAACACTCACCCAGGCTCACTTCTGTAGAGCAGCCAAGGTGGATAAAAATAAATGATTTTTAAAAAATAATAATCAGATTTTATAAAAAAAATTAAATTGGATTTTTAAAATAAAATGCTTTTGGAGGAAAAGATAGTGTTCTATTTAAGTTACATTATAGTCCAAAGGCTATTCATCAGGAAATAAGGATTTGTTTTAAGCCTTTCATGTGTGCTAAAACTAAGTCTGGTGTTGTTGGTTTTTTTTAAAAAAAATCATTTACCACATCAGTTAACAAACATGGATACATATGCTATAATGTATATTGTTTTAGTTAAATAAATTGTTTAAATTCTTACTAAGGAAATGATTATTTTCCCCCTTCCAATAAAGTACAGCAGAAAAGTATAAATATAAACAATAATTACCTGTCTTTGTATTTCTAATAGTATAACCAAATCAGTAATTTTTGATATAACTGTAAAAACTACTCTGAAAATTTATTATCCCAAAAATGAAACCTTCATCTGGTTGTAAATATTAAGATTATACCAGAAGCATAATCATTTTTTAATTGTCTTTCTGTAAAAAAATGATTTAAATCAAGTCTTACTGACTAGTGATTTAAATCAAGTCTTACTGACTAGTGATTTAAATCGTGATTTAAAGCAATTTGATTTAAGTCAAATCCACCCTGAGAGCAACGCTATGATTTAGTGTTATGTCTGACCCCAGACATTTTATTGTAAGTAGGTTGAGCTTGGGATGCAAGTATCCCTAGGCATGGGAGCTGCCACTGACTCCGGTGAGTAAGCTTCCTCAATGTTACACTGAGTAAATCTCTTGTGTGAGCACATATTTGTGCAGATGGCAGCTATTTAATAATATTGGCTTTTAATCTGGATTTTTCACTAGAGTGGAGTGTACTTCACTAGAGTGGAGTGTAATGCTACTTGCATGCATTAAGGACCTGGCCTGTTGTCCCAGGATATACGGCATATCGGTATACCGTATAAACTTTCTAGGTTCAGCAGCTATATTTTAATTATTTCTCACTGTGTTTGTAACAAGGAAACGAGTAAAAAAATAATAATCTTTTAAGTGCCTGTTGTTTAGTCGTTTAGTCGTGTCCAACTCTTTGTGACCACATGGACCAGAGCATGCCAGGCACTCCTGTCTTCCACTGCCTCCGCAGTTTGGTCAAACTCATGCTGGTAGCTTCGAGAATACTGTCCAACCATCTCGTCCCTACTTTAAGTGCCTACTATTATAAATAAAAGAGTAGGGATTGGAGAGTATGAATTCTTATTTGTGTCCTAGCATTATGTGATTACGTGTTACAATAAGACATTATGATTGAATCTATGCAGATATATTCAGCTGTATATAGTTCTATAAGCTGTTGCCATAGTGTTATATGCTGCCATAATGATTCTGTGTTAAAACCAAGGATATTTCACAATCCATTGTATTAAGAGCATGCCTGTGCAAGTCTTACTCATCATTTCCCATCCATCCCACTATAATAATGAAATTATGCACATTTAGCTGTAGATACCCTGTGGGTGAAGGAGATGTGAACACGCAAGCAGTATTTTAGATATATTGAGAAAGGCTTCATACCTGTGTCAAGCTTCCCTTTAGCTGTCTTTGAATTAGGCCCCATAGAGGCAGCAGAACATTTTTGGTTTGGCTATGGAATGATCTGCCATTGTTCGATATGGTAGATAACTATGAAGGTGAACACTAAGACTGAAATAATGGCTTGCAGACCCACTGAACTAATTTTTGTTGTTGTCAGGTGTAGCCTCCTTTTGTGGAGCAAGTTTGTATTTGCATCAGTTTCATTTTTTCAGTCTCCCTTAAATTTACTGTAGTCCACAGACTGCTTAATTGTGTACTAACAATATGAAACTTACTGGGTGGACAGAGAACATGTATATTTGGCTCCTTTGATGCCAGAGAAGTTAGTCCACCAACAATAAACCTTAAAAACCTGTCTCATTGATCCATAGCTGGACAGAAGGCTTCTCAGATTTCACATACACCAGCATACTGGAAACAGCAATGCCTATACAGTGGTACCTTGGGTTAAGAACTTAATTCGTTCTGGAGGGCCGTTCTTAACCTGAAACTGTTCTTAACCTGAAGCACCACTTTAGCTAATGGGGCCTCCTGCTGCCGCTGCACTGCCGGAGCACGATTTCTGTTCTCATCCTGAAGCAAAGTTCTTAACCCGAAGTACTATTTCTGGGTTAGCGGAGCCTGTAACCTGAAGCGTATGTAACCTGAAGTGTATGTAACCCGAGGTACCACTGTATACCTTGTCAGTGACAGTGCATAATCATGCATTCTGCATGGCAATGAAGTTGGAAAGAAGGCCCACTTCTCTGTCTCCACTGCATCCAGCAGAGCTTTTCTGTATTGTCCAGGGTCTGCTAACATCTACTCCAGACAAAAACATGTTAGACTCTTCAGAAGTCCGTTGTGGCTTGTTTGCCAAGACACTTTGAGGATAATGTTGTTCTGCTCCATAGCAATCCTAATGTCACATCCATATTCACTGCATTCTCTCTCTCTCTCTCTCTCTCTCTCTCTCTCTCTCTCTCTCTCTCTCTCTCTGTGTGTGTGTGTTCATGTTCATGTGTTCATTCTGTTCCCCTACGGTACAAACAGAAATGGCCACCCCACACCTCTTTCCTCCTTCATGTTTTTATAGTTTTGTATGTTAACAGAAAACAAAACATGAATCGCATTTGAACTGCCTATTAAAGATGTTATTTTAATACGGTTTACCTCTTAGTGAGTGGATGAATGAGAGTAGGCTTGCCCATTGTGGCAGACCCAGGAGTAGCTCATTGCTGAGCAAGAATTTGAACACAATTCTTCTAAGATGCAAACTTAATGTGCTGGACTACAGTACACATCTCAGTACGCATCTCATTCTCTCTGTAAGATCTTCCAGACCATGGGTCAGTTGCTGGCAGATATAACTGCAGAAATGGCCTCAATTGTACTGCTCATTATTTGTCAATAATTTGTACTATTGGTACTTACTCCTTCACCCTGGAAGAGTTTTAAGAAGGACTTCATAATTTCATATTGTCATAATTATCAATTAATGTAGACTACTTCACATCAGGAAATACATTTGTTACTTGACCAGTCAAATAACAGTTGTGTATTTAATGGCGCTAAGTATGTCTATTCAGAAGATCCACTATTTAGCTATATCTGTAACAAAGAAGACCTGTACTATTTGCAAAAAAACAATCCTCTTGCGAATGAAAATTCAGCGGTATTCTAAATGATTATAATCTGTTGTTGGTTTTTGTTTATAACTAACATTGCTCTAAGCAGCATACAAATTAAATGTAAAAAAAAACTAAACAAGTTCCTGTCATTGCTTTACATTGTAACTTGTGGATTTGCAAGCCAATACTCTGAGATAGATGTTTTTGACAAAACAGGAATCTACAGGGCTGTAATTCTGTGCACATCAATTATTTATACACATTTTTTATGTAAATTAACAGGAGGCTAAATCATGGTTTAGCATTACTTCTTAATGTGGACATTTTTGTCTTTAGTCTAACAGAACTGTTGTAGGGATAGAAAGTATTTCTTTCTTTGGTGGATTTTTTTTTAGTAGATGTCTAGCCTGCACACACATACTAGGATGTATATGCCACTAGATTGGGGGCAGGTCTTGTTTCTAAGAGAACATGTGTATAGCTGGGCTGTTACCTTAGCTTTGCATTCTAGTTTTCCATATTCCATATTTTTCAAGTTTTCCATTACTGTATCCTGATTTTGTCAGAGTGTTCAAGAGAAACATTTTTCTTCATCAGAAGCTATCTCTGTTGGGCCTTTAAAAATGTGTACTGACCCAATTTTTTGTTTCTCCAGAGGAGGAGATAGGTTCCAGCTGGAAGCACTCCAATGTCTTCTCTAAAGTCAGAAAGCATGCTCCTTGTTCGGAAACTCTCTCTGGAGCCTAGAAATATGTAAACAAAAGAAACATTTTGTTGCATTGGAGAAGAATTTGGGGGCCCTTTTCTCTGTTGTTTACTATGTTAGAACTGTGAGTAAACTTGAAAGTATGTAGAGAATCATCTACTGTTCACTACTAGCTGGTTCACATATGCGTGTTAATCATTCAGTGACTGTAGCATTAAATCATTATTTCAGTGTATGCATCCTTTATTGCTGATCAGGCACCACAGATGCAGTTTTTGTTTTGCCTAAAACAGAGCTTTTCAGTAGTTCACATATCCCTTCTAGGTCATTAGAAATAAAATTATGTATAAAACATGTGTGAGGCAGCCCTTACTGACTTCATTTGCCACAACCTACCAGCCAGAAAATGAAAACCTTAAGTTTATTAGAAAAGTACCTTTACTACCCCCCCGTCCCCCACTGAATTGTGTTCTTCAGGATCAGTGCAACTCAGTTGAAGCCTTATATGGGGTGTTCTCTCGTTACAGTATTTGGGCAAGGTCCACGACTCAGTGATGGAGCATTGGCTCTCCAATTAGTCCCAGGTTTAATCCTCAGTATCTCCAGATAGGGCTGGAAAAGTCTCCTGCCTGAAAGTACTCTTGCAGCCCACTTAGCATTAAAAGTTGGACTGCCCTGGAATAGGCAGCCCTTTTATTGGGAGGTTTTTAATGCTTGGTGTTTTATGTTGTTAGATATTTTGTAAGCCGCCTGGAGTGGCTGGGGAAACCCAGCCAGATCGGCTGGGTATTATTATTATTATTATTATTATTATTATTATTATTAACCAGTCATTGGGAGTCTGCTAGTCTCTTGCTAGTTATGTAAATGATGTTCCACTTTATTGCTTTAATAATTTGGTCAAAGTTTGTGGAACAAATATGGATCAGAACTGGACATAGAAAAGCCTAAATCCTTCTCACCTCTCTAACGGTAATTCAGAAATATTTGTGTGTCAGCTAAAAAGAGAAAATAACTTGTTTTGCTACATTATTGCTAATAATTGTCAGTGCAACCTATGATTATAGAAGACACCAGTGATCTATGATGAAACTGGTTAAGATAAACTTTTTGCAAAGAAATAATAACGGTTTTTATTTAAACTGAAAAGTACAATGGCTATCCTTTTCTGTATTATTAATGGCACTGCAAGCTTTAATCACTTTAGACGGCAATCTATTAAAGATTTACTTGATTAATTGGTTTTCAGCTACTTAATTGGAAAGCATGCTGTTTGTTTTTGGTTCTATTTTTGTTGTGATTACTACTGAAGTGGCAGATTAAAGATGCTGTGAGTTGCGTAAACGAAAGCATACTTCCTTCAGTATATAACAAAAGACTCTATAGAGGTTTTGGTTGTGCAGATTTATTTTTTAAAATGTGATGATGATGATGATGATAATGATAATGATGATGATGATAATTTATTTATACCCCGCCCATCTGGGCAGCTTCCAACAAAAAATTAAAAATACATTAAAATGTCAGACATTAAAGGTTGAATAAATTTAAATTCCATTTCATGGTAGTTGATTGATAGACACAATCCTCAGCAATTTTAAAGTTCTGTCAAATAGTAAAGTTATGTTTTTTGTTTGACCAGTTTTTTTTTCTTTGGTGCAACTTTTTGTATTCAATAAGCTATTCTTCAGGTGTGGTAGTTAACAGAAAATTAAAATAAACTACTTACCCATCTTTGTTGAAAGTTGCTTCTTCTCACAGTTGAATACAAGAATTCTAGATGTGATGCAAGGTGTTAGTGTGTATATCTGTGTATATGACCTGTGTCCAACAAAAAAAGGAATGGACGGATTTAGTAGGCCGCTCACGTGCATGTGTGGGTGTACCAAACTTTTGAATCTTAAAATATTTATAGAGATAAGCATGGAGATATGCAAGGTAAATCTGGTAAATCTGGTAAAATGTTCACAGGAAAGCCATTGTTAGTCAAACTTGAATAAAGCATACAAAACAAAAGATTTTTTAACATGTGTACAGATGTAGAAAAAGGGAAGGAAGCATTTCAGAGATGTTTTGTTCCCTGTTACAAGAGAGCTTACAGATAAATGTGAACGTGTTGGAGAATTTAGGGGATTTCTAAGGATATGAATTTACATGCGGTATGCAAATAAAGCTCAAAGAATTATGTAGTTTTTCTTTGTTTTGTGCTTACAAATGAACACATACTGTGATTAAAGTAATCATGACTGATGGTGTGGAAAGAGCCACACCTTAAAAATTCTTTTTCAAAATCATGTTTCTTAATTCAATAAAAATTAGAATTAGGATAGGTTTGGTGATGGGAAATCGTTCTTGACAAATCTCATTTAATTACATATTGATAACTTTTAAATAAAACCTCTTTTGATACACATGATCACCAAATGCATTAAAAAAAAAAAGTACAGAAAGGTTTTCATTTTGTAAACCAGCAGCTCTGTATTGGTGTAGTAGGCAAAGGGTACCAATAAATCAGCAACATGTCCATCCCTTTGAAGATCAAATGCATTTTGCTTGCATTCATTCATTTCACCATCAGCAATGACAAGCTTACTGTTTCTCCTGTATTGACAGAAATTGTTAGCTGTAGCTTTTGCTCTGGTAGGGGCAGGTTTGTTTGCACCCCCTTATGACACCCCACCACCTGTTAATCATGGGTGATCTAGTTGAGATTCCTGCATTGCAGGGGATTGTATTAGATGACTCTTCAGGGCCCTTCCAACTCTACAATTCCGTGACACTGACATAGCTCCCTAGGGAAGCTGGTAAGGTAGTCCTTGCATTTGGACCTGAAGGCAAGTGGGAGGTCCTCCCAACAAACTGAGCAATGTGAAAAGTGGCACAGAGGCTGCAGATGGGAAGAGGAATCGGCAAAAGTAAGCTCTCCCCTTGAGCCAACAGAGGGGAATCAAAAGCCCTTCTGCAGATGGAAGGAGCCCTTCTCTTTGTGGATGAAGAAGTTTGGCTTCTACCGATGGTTTGTGCAATGTGCTCAGAGAATGTACAAAATTCAGCCATAGACTCATGGAATTCTAGAGTTACAAGGGACTATGAGAGTCATCTAGTCCAACCCTCTGCAATGTTGTTGTTGTTTAGTCGTGTCCGACTCTTCGTGACCCAATGGACCAGAGCACGCCAGGCACTCCTGTCTTCCACCCTCTGCAATACAGGAATCTTTTTGCCCAACATGGGGCTCAAACCCATGACCCTGAGATTAAGAGTCCCATGTTCTGCCAACTAAGCTATGCACGTATATGCAAATGCCCCAAGGCCTGCCGGAGACGTGTACAATTCCATCTTCATAGACGAATGAGGTGTACATTCTCCTAAAGGCATGCTGAATGTGTTAGCATGGCTCGTTGTTATGCACATCTTAATCAAGTAGCCTGGAGTAATGCACCTCAGGCACAGGGCCTAATGCAGCCCTCCAGACCTCTTTATCCAGTGCTTCAGACTCTCCCCAGGAAATACGCCCCAACAGACCTGTTCTCATTCTCCTCAAGTGTTTTTACCTGGCTGGAATATGTCATTGAACTGGGATAATGCATCCTGCTTGCCTGGGTGGAGGTACTGGGAGGGGAGGGAAGAGGCTTTAGAAGAGCCCCATCAATGAGGCAAGGACTTTCACTTGTGCAACAAGGCTTCCTCCCATCCACTCTGTTCCCCATGGAATTGGACCACGGTTCCCACTTCTCTCAACTCCAAAATAGACCCTGTTTTAATTGTATTCCTTTGCTAGATTTCAAAGAGTTGTGGGGGAAACCATTATTTTCATATAATCATATTTTATTGTCTTCCATAAGATAATCTAGCTCCCTCCATACCCAATTCAAACTGTTACTTCCCTTGATAGTAAGAGAAGCCATATAATAATCTGTTTTCCTTGCTGTTTCTTCAGCCATCCACCAGCCACAGACTTAAACTTGACATGCTTCCTTCTACCCCGCAGTAACTGATTTGCTTCTTGGGTTTTCCAACATCTACTAAAGCAGTGTTTCCCAACCGGTGTTCCGCGGCACACTAGTGTGCCGCGAGACATTGCCTGGTGTGCCGTGGGAGGGAGGCGGGCGAGTCGGGCGGCGGGAGCAAGGCTTGCGGACGGCAGCCGGCAGCCGGCAGCGCGGAGCACGGCGCGCGCTTCGGAGGACGCCCCGTGCTCCGCGCTGGTGTCGGCAAGCCTTGCGCACCCGGGGGATCTCCCCCCGAGAGCGCAAGGCTTGCGGGCGGCAGCTGGCAGCGTGGAGCACGGGGCGCCCTTCGGAGGACGCCCCGTGCTCCGCGCTGGTGCCGGCAAGCCTTGCGCACCCGGGGATCTCCCCCCGAGAGCGCAAGGCTTGCGGGCGGCAGCTGGCAGCGCGGAGCACGGGGCGCCCTTCGGAGGACGCCCCGTGCTCCGCGCTGGTGTTGGCCAGCCTTGCGCACCCGGGGGATCTCCCCCCGAGAGCGCAAGGCTTGTGGGCGGCAGCCGGCAGCGCGGAGCACGGGGCGCCCTTCGGAGGACGCCCCGTGCTTCGCGCTGGTGTCGGCAAGCCTTGCGCATCCGGGGGATCTCCCCCCGAGAGTGCAAGGCTTGCTGGCAGCAGCTGGCAGCGCGGAGCACGGGGTGCCCTTCGGAGGACGCCCCGTGCTCCGCGCTGGTGTCGGCAAGCCTTGCGCACCCGGGGGATCTCCCCCCGAGAGCGCAAGGCTTGCGGGCGGAAGCTGGGAGCACGGGGCGCCCTTTGGAGGACGCCCCGTGCTCCGCGCTGCTGTTGGCCAGCCTTGCGCACCCGGGGGATCTCCCCCCGAGAGCGCAAGGCTTGCGGGCGGCAGCTGGCAGCGCGGAGCACGGGGCGCCCTTCGGAGGACGCCCCGTGCTCCGCACTCGTGTTGGCAAGCCTTGCGCACCTGGGGGGCGGTGTGGGGCACCCTGAAACAGAGGGTTCCCCATGCTGTGGACTGTAGCCTGCCGCCCGACGCGCGGGGCGCCCTGAAGCAGAGCGCCCCTCGCGCCAGGCAGACATGGGCCAGCCCCACAAGCTCGGGGGACAGCGGGGAGGCGCAGCACCGCCATCCCACTGTTCCCCGACCTGGTTTGGGGGCGGGGAAATAAAGGAAAAAATTTTTTCCTTTATTTCCCCCCCCCCAAAAAAGTAGGTGCGTCCTATTTCATAATAAAGTAATTATAAAATACTTTCTTTGTGTTTATTTGATGCCTATTAAAGAGAGTTTCTTTATATATAGTCAATATAGGCACACAGTTAATTTTTTAAACATTTTCTAATGGTGGTGTGCCTCAAGATTTTTTTCATGAAACAAGTGTGTCTTTGCCCAAAAAAGGTTGGGAAACACTGTACTAAAGCACTTGTTAGCACAGACAGCATGCCTGTTTTCCTTCTACCTGTGTTTCTCTTTAGTTATTTCTCCAATAGAATACTGTATGACAAAAGAAAGAGGGCAAAAGGGTTCATTTTAAAGTGGCGTTTTAAAATATTAAAAAACTACTAGCTTAATTATTCATTTCCTTCAGGCTTAAACAAGAGAACAAGTAGGCTTCTCTCCACTGCCTAGGGTTAATTCACATGCATGCTTGCCATAAATCAAATTGCACAAGTTGGCCCAGAGTGGCAGAGCCCTGCTCTACCTCTAGGCTCTGAGATTAGTGCTATTTAAACAGGCATTTCTGGAAGCTGGGACAATCTTGGAGGACAATCTTCAATAAGAATGAATGCTGTGTCTAGTTCTTGGCACCACAGTTTAAGAAGGATCGACAAGTTCTTCCTGACATTTAGATGGAATCTCCTTTCCTGTAACTTGAAGCCATTGGTTTTGGTCCTACCCTCTAGAGATTCTTGGGTAGAAGTCATGGGCTTTAAATGTGTGTTGGATGTGCTTTAAATGTCCCATGTGGCTCTAAAACTTTGATACTTGGTCATAAACTCTCTGAGATAACTCAAAGGCATTTTAGTGTAATCTTAGGTCCTCATTATGAATCAGCAGGATTTGTGACAGGAATATAAGGTGCCACTGTGGAGCTATTAAAGCGGTTTGTAATTGTGTTATCTAGTAGAATTTTAGCAGTCCTTGAACTTTTTAAATCTATAGGATTTAAAAGTAACTTGGCTGGATTTTTTCATAAATGTTCTTGGTCATAAATGTTGTTGGGTGCTCCTAGTTTAATTGCAGAACTAAGCTAAAAAGTGGAGGCTTGACAATTATACAATTAGTTTAGTTTTCAGAAAAGTGAATTAGTCTGAGTCTTTACAGATTGAAAAATCTCACATGTACGTGAATAATTGAAGAAAGGTGATTTGATTGAGATACCCAATGTTTAGGTTTGTACTTTGCAGTGGTCTAAAACTTTAAGAACATAATTTAGTTTATCAATTACAATTCTGGGTGTACAGTAATAGCATACACAGGAATGAAAAAAGTCACATGACACAGTTAATATTCCTCATCTCCTTGTCCTGCATTGCACAGTGTTAATAATTCACACACCATAAATCAAACATAACTTGCTCCTACATGCCTACATATTTTTGAAATAAGACTCCCCCACAGGCAAGCTTGTTCAGTTGTGGGGGCAGAATTTGTTTATAGGAGTTCTCCACGTTCTCTTTCTGAACGAGTACTTCCTGAGCCAGAGCTAGGTCTAGGAACTTTTTTCTAGGAAGAATATTGAAATCAACTTTCTGTCTTGAGTAAGTGGGGAAGTGAATGAATTTGTAGGTGTGTTGCTAAAAATTAAACCTTTGATGTGCAGAAACCTACCACTCTTCCCTTAATACATTTTAATGAAAGTCTGCCCTACTTTTGGGACAATTTGGTGTGATCTAAATACTGACATGATTTCCATTTCAGGTATACTAAACCACTAACCTTTGCTGACTGCATAAGTGATGAATTACCATTGGGATGGGAAGAAGCATATGACCCCCAGGTTGGAGTCTATTATATCGACCACAACACCCGTAAGTGTTAAATGATTCTGTATGTAATAATAATTCACACATATTATATCCATCTAATAAAATCCATCTGGGCGGCTCATGTTGAGATACATCTGCGCCTTGAATTTGCTTGATATCCCTAACTCAACCATACACTGATCTCCTGCTTCAAAATGTCTGGCTGGTCTAAAGCACGTAACTTTTTGTTGATGAATCAAATCATATATATATATATATATATATATATATGCTTTCGTAGATTTTCACGGGTACAGGAATGCAGGTTTTGGTGTCCTCGGGTGTCTTCCCGTGTAAAAGTTGGGGTGTCTAGGCGACGTTTCGACGAGGTCTCACTCGTCATCTTCAGGCTGGTGCTTTCGGCTTCTTGTTACTGGAACAGAGCAGGATCTCAGTGTTTGAGTTCCTATAAATACTGTTGAGGGGGTGTGGTGTATAGCCTCCAATGTTCTGGGCAGAGAGGAAGTTCCCAGGCTAGTGTGCCTTTTCTTCTTTTGTTCCTTAATTACTTGAGGGATATCTTGAGTGATTTCTTGAGTGATATCCTGAGTACCACTTAGGTGGGTCATTAGGTGTGGATTAGTTGCTAAAGTCTTTGTGTCTTGACCTCTTGAACTTTGTGAAGAGTTTTTCTGAGAAGATGGCTGTACTGCACTTAGTTGTGCTCTGGCTTGGCTTCGTGTATAGGGGCGAGCTGTGGTTTTGTGGCCTGTGTCAGCCAGATCTGTGTAGGGATTGCAGGGGGGTGCAGCATCCGGAGGTGCCACCATGGTTTGGCTACTGGATGGTGTCTGTAATTTATCTGTGGAGAGGGTCTGGGTTTGGGTCTGGTGTGGTTGATTGGTGATGGCGTTCTGTGTGCCTCTGGATCTGGTGTCAGTTTTTGTGGGGAGGGCTAATTTCCAGATGTCTGGCAAGCGGGATGTGTCGTCACGCTTGTTCATGTTGTGAGGGTGTTTCTCTATCTCGATGGCTTCCATGATTATTCTCTTGTGGTGATGTTCCATGTTAAAGAGCAATTTGGAATCTGCAAAATTAATTTCGTGTCCTGTTTCTTTCATGTGTTGGAAAAGAGAGGAAGTTTTTTCTTCTTTTTTGACGGCATTCTTGTGTTCTGCGATACGTGCATTTATTCGTCTGTTTGTTTGTCCAATGTACGTGGCTGGGCAGACTTTGCAGGGTATTTCATAGACCCCTTGGTTTTCCAACTGGATTTTATCCTTGGGGTTTCTGAGGATATTGGCTATTTTTTGGTTGGTGCAAAAGGCTGTTTTGATATTGTGTTTATGGAGGATTTTGCTAATTTTATCTGTAGTGCCCTTGATATAAGGAAGGAGGGCCATGCCATTGTTTTCTTCTGTGTCTTGGTTTTTGGGGGGTGTTTCTTTTTGGATTAGCTTCGTAACCCTGTTTTGCTGGTATCCATTGGCAAAGTCTGCCCAGCCACGTACATTGGACAAACAAACAGACGAATAAATGCACGTATCGCAGAACACAAGAATGCCGTCAAAAAAGAAGAAAAAACTTCCTCTCTTTTCCAACACATGAAAGAAACAGGACACGAAATTAATTTTGCAGATTCCAAATTGCTCTTTAACATGGAACATCACCACAAGAGAATAATCATGGAAGCCATCGAGATAGAGAAACACCCTCACAACATGAACAAGCGTGACGACACATCCCGCTTGCCAGACATCTGGAAATTAGCCCTCCCCACAAAAACTGACACCAGATCCAGAGGCACACAGAACGCCATCACCAATCAACCACACCAGACCCAAACCCAGACCCTCTCCACAGATAAATTACAGACACCATCCAGTAGCCAAACCATGGTGGCACCTCCGGATGCTGCACCCCCCTGCAATCCCTACACAGATCTGGCTGACACAGGCCACAAAACCACAGCTCGCCCCTATACACGAAGCCAAGCCAGAGCACAACTAAGTGCAGTACAGCCATCTTCTCAGAAAAACTCTTCACAAAGTTCAAGAGGTCAAGACACAAAGACTTTAGCAACTAATCCACACCTAATGACCCACCTAAGTGGTACTCAGGATATCACTCAAGAAATCACTCAAGATATCCCTCAAGTAATTAAGGAACAAAAGAAGAAAAGGCACACTAGCCTGGGAACTTCCTCTCTGCCCAGAACATTGGAGGCTATACACCACACCCCCTCAACAGTATTTATAGGAACTCAAACACTGAGATCCTGCTCTGTTCCAGTAACAAGAAGCCGAAAGCACCAGCCTGAAGATGACGAGTGAGACCTCGTCGAAACGTCGCCTAGACACCCCAACTTTTACACGGGAAGACACCCGAGGACACAAAAACCTGCATATATATATATATATATATATATATATATATATATATATATATATATATAAAACAGAATTGCTGTGCTTGTTCATATTCTGTCGTACATTCCTGATGCACTTTGTGATTGATACAAGGAACATGAATCCTCTCTTGCAGGTATATGGCAGAGGGTTTTTCATTATTACTAATGAGAATTAGAGAAAAAACTACTTTCAAGTATTACATATTATAAACATCCTACCTGATCCATTTCTTTCATTGTTTCATTTTTCCTTTTGATTTGGAATTCTGAGGATACTTGAATATAGGCATAATTTTAGTGACACCCCCCCCCCAAAAAAATCATTCATTTTTTTTCTCAGAGTTTGCTGATATACCGTATTTTTCGCTCTATAAGACGCACCAGACCATAAGACGAACCTAGTTTTTGGAGGAGGAAAACAAGAAAAAAAATATTCTGAATCCCAGAAGCCAGAACAGCAAGAGGGATCGCTGCGCAGTGAAAGCTGTTCTGGCTTCTGTGATAGCTGTGCAGCCTGCGTTCACTCCATAAGGCGCACACACATTTCCCCTTACTTTTTAGGAGGGAAAAAGTGAGTCTTATAGAGCAAAAAATATGGTATTAAAAAAATATTTATAGACAGCTATTTATAAAAACTTTGCTTTTCCGACTTGCAGCCCTGCCTAACACAGGGCTACAGGCACAAGCGAGTGGATTTCTCCTAAGTTTTGGAATCCAGGTATTCAATCAATTCCTGTAGAAGAAAGAATCATTGTACTAGCTGTTGTTGTTTTCATTAAGAAGCACTTTAAAGTTAGCTGAAAACTACATTCCAGGAGAAAGTTTGGGAACGCCTTCTGATTGGGTGACAGGATTATGACCTCATGGTTTACCATCCCCAGCTATTACTGATCATTTTGCAGCTAATTCTGCGGGGTTTTTCACATACACCCACAGGCTTTTTCAATCGCTCTGTTGCCACTGATCAGGCCACCAAAACCTGCCAGCACTTCCACTGTGCCTCTCCTGCCCAATCCACTGTCACTTCTTGCAGGCCACAAAAACCTTGCTTTGGCACAGCAGGCCTTTTGAGGCAGGCACAGGCTTTATTCTAGCGGGATTGCTGCTTTCACTGCACAGCGATCCCTCTTGCTGTTCTGGCTTCTGAGATTCAGAATATTTTTTTTTCTTGTTTTCCTCCTCCAAAAACTAGGTGCGTCTTGTGGTCTGGTGCGTCTTATAGATTAGAGAGGGAGGACATGTAAGTTACTCCCTTTCCCCCACAACCACCTTGGGAGTGTGTGTGGAGTGGCTGAGAATAGATAGTAGATAGCAGCCTTCAGGGAGGACTGTTAGATTGGAGTAAAAAGAGAGGGTGTAGTCGGATGCCTTGATTGTGGCCCACATTGCTGGGAGAGCACCACATGGGAGGAAAGCAGGAAGGTGCCCTGTAATCTGTGGGCAGATCAAGGCTCCTTTTTTGTATCAGCTTAAACCTGGCAGAGAGGGGAGCAGCCTTCAACTTAGGAAATTTCAGTTAATATTTCCAAAGAATAACTACCGTATTTTTCGCTCTATAAGACGCACCAGACCACAAGACGCACCTAGTTTTTGGAGGAGGAAAACAAGAAAAAAAAATATTCTGAATCTCAGAAGCCAGAACAGCAAGAGGGATCGCTGTGCAGTGAAAGCAGCAATCCCTCTTGCTGTTCTGGCTTCTGGGATAGCTGTGCAGCCTGCATTCCCTCCATAAGACGCACACACATCCCCCCTTACTTTTTAGGAGGGAAAAAGTGAGTCTTATAGAGCAAAAAATACGGTAGTTAAACATATTGTGTGTGTCAGAATACACATAGGTTAAGTTGTTATTGGCTTGCATATAGAGTTGTTCCTTCTGTTCATAGAGAGGTATTTGATCCTGTGGCACCTGGTGCTGGTGGGGGCAGGAGGTGATTTTTGCCGCTCCTCCTACATCCTTCCACGCCACCGCCCACACTAGTTTGGATGGTCACCCAAACCCTCCAGAGCACATTGGGGAGGGGCTAACTAAAGGGGGTGGCAAGGGATCAAGCCAGAGCATCCCAAGAGTGGAACTCTGCTCACAGGATCTTTGGATTGAAGACATTCTCTTTATTCATACAATTTCTTATTTATTTATGACATTTGTATGATTACCTCATAACATAATTGCTATAGAGAAACTTTTCTTGTTGCAAACTTCTTGGGTGTTAGTGCTTAGTGCAGTAGTGTTGAGCAAGGTGTAAATGATTTAAGACTGTCTGTTAATGAAATGTAAACTCATCATACATAGTGCACGGTAGGGTCAGTGAATGTTACCTGGGAGCTGAACTAGATGGAAAGCCCTATTAGTTCTAATACTGATTAGAAGTATCTACTTTGTAAAGTTGTTTGCTGTGTATGTGGGCGCCTCTTAAGATATCATAATCAAATTTTGCATGATGGTTCCTGAGATCAGAGATTAGGGTTTTGTCTATGCTTCGATACAGTTGGGTGCCATTTTGAATCAAGATGGTGGACTGAACCTTTTAAAAGTGCATTGATTTTAACCATAGATTTATAAACTGCAATGACTTTTTTTTGCTTGTTAGGATTCCCGAGCAGCACTGGATCCAAATGCATATAACAAAACCTTGTTACCAGGGGCATAAAGTAGGGCGGGGAAGTGCTGCCAGGGAGATTGCCCCCGGTGCATTTTTCTGGGGGGCACACCGCCCTCCCCAAGCCTGCCGTGCACTGCTTTGCAAGTTTGGGATCTGATCAAAGCAGTTTGGAGCTGGAGTCACTCTGTTGGCAGTGAGGGCTGGACTGGTATACAGTGGGCTCCATTTGCCCTCCATTACCTGTCCCTCCTGGTGTACGTGCGTACACCCTGAGTGCGATGAAAACATGCTATGCCGCTATGTTTGTTACTACCAATAACATGCATGCATGTACTTACTAGTATCATTATTTTATTTATATCTTGTCCCAGGATGCAACGATAAATGCAAAGATAAACCAATAATATAAATAAAACAGAAATAAATTATAGAATCAGAGGGTCTAAATGAAGGCTTCAATAGACACTATCCTTGTCTGATGAATAAAGATCCATGTTTTGGTTTATTATTTGTAACATCCCAGTTCTCCCCACTGGTCCTTGTGAAAAGTTGGTGCACACCCTCCTGAGTGGCTTCTGCAGCATCAGATGCTTTATTGATTAACTATCCCACTACTTTCAGTTTCCTTTGATGGTCTCCATATAACAGCTTTTGACTGTTTCAGCTGATTGGACTGCCATCCTTTACATAAATGGGCCAACATGAAAACTCATATTGCACCTGTCTAGGGGTTGAAAAAATGCTCTGTTTCATTCTGGAGTACATCTCAACAGGTGCCTTGTCATTGTGCAGTTAGATACCTGCTGCAGTAGTGTGGCTTAGATTCTTAACTATGAACCATAAATCCCTGGTTCAAGTCTTGTTTCAGCTGTGAAAAGGTGGCCTTAGAAAAGTTACTTTTTGTTTAACCTCAGTTCTGTATCTGTAGTATATGGTGTTTGAAGCACTTTAGGCTGGTAGAAAGCTCAGTTCTTTAGCTGTCTACTCAAAACAAGTCCCACTGAGTTCAGTAGAAGTTAAGTCTCAGTTAAATGGCCATACGATTACAGTCAAAACCACTGTGAAAATGCTAGCTGCTGCTAGTTAAATATAAATCTGTAAGGCTTAGACAGAAAAATTAAACAGTTGGAAAACCAGAATCAGATTTCAATTGAAAGAAAAAAAAGTTAGTGTTGCCCCACCCCAAAATGTATCTGTAATCCGTTTTGCTGCTAAGATCTACTTTATGTCATGTTATGGAAGTGATAAATTGAAATTTTATTAGTGATACATTGAAATTTTTTTAAGTTTTAAATTTAGTTAAGTGAACATAATACATGCATATTATAAATAAGAAGCCTGGTTTTAAAAATGTTTTTCTGGCACAGATTCCTTTCATTCTGTTAGACAGACCTTTCACTGGCAGAAAATTGTGGTTTATATGGTGCTATCTAAAGCAAAGATAATAAAATGGAACTAAGAACCTAGAATATTCACCTCCTGACTACATTATTAATGAACATTCTCACGAAGTATTTTTCCCAGGGCTTCATTTTGAGGATATGGGAAGAAGCAAAAATTACTATCTCTTGGCATTTGTCTCTGACACAAGCAACTGGGTTGTTCTTCAGACTCAAAATAATCTGAGCTTTCTTAAATACCTCACATATTTGGCATTTTGGTTTAAAAGGCTTGTGAGTGCCCCAGTGGGCCATCCTTCTATAGCTGCTGGACTGAATAAAAGCCAGTGCCTGAGTACTTGCCGAAGATGATAATTTATTTGTTTTTTGAAGTTTAAGGAATACTATAAGCCGTTGTTTTTTTCGGATGGAACTGACAGCTCTTCTTTTTTGCTGCTGCTCCTCCTCCTCCTCCACTGCTCTTTATGAGGGGTGGCTCCCCCACCCCCTCTTTCAAAAGAAAGGAAGGCTCAGTGGCTTCCTCTGGCTAAGAGAGAGCTTTGGAGAATGACTGTCTCCCATGAAAGGAAACTCCTCCTTCCTCCTTTATCCTCTGCAGCACCCACAGCAACGAGTAAACATTGGGCTGCCTGACATGTCTTTTCTGCTTATTGCCTGGTGTGGTATGGGCTAGCTGTATCCTCCATCCACTTCTTTGAAGTTTTGGGGTTAACATTTAGTGGTTTCAGGCTGAGAGCTGCCACACCCACACCCACCCCACCTACTCCTATTTGGTTTTTTGGCTGCTTCTGCGGTCTTTACCGTGACTGTTTCCGTTACAGGGATTGTCTCTTCAGTTAGGAGCATTTTATTTTTCTTTCAGGCAATATAAAATCAGTGGTCTCTGGGAAGAGGCTTTTTTTTTTTTTTTACTCTTCCCCTCACCAAACTACAATAATTACACTGTGACATTTTCATTTGTTATTTTAGCAGGTAGTTATCAGCCTGAGTATTTGAGTTCATTTTGAGTTTACACTTGCTGAGTTTGCAGTTATTTTTTTTACACTTGCTTATTTTTAAATTAGTTTTTATCCTATATTTTGTTGCCCAGTTTTCTCTTTGCCTCAGTCTTTTCTTAGTACACTTAGAAAAGTTGACAGTGAATGGTGGAATCTTACGGCTTTTTCCTCCGCAACTCCCCCCCCCCCAAAAAAATAAAGAAAGCTTGTCAGAGGTGCAGGAAAACAAGGAACAAAATTTTCCCATTGGAGCTATCCAGTTGCTCCTTCCTCACCCACCCCATCAAGGAAACGGGGATAGGGAAAAGATAGGAACAATAGATTATCCCAATCCCATTACTCCTTCCTTCCCCTATCAAGGAAGCTTTCCTGGTTGTCTGAGGTGGGAGAAAGGAAGAGGCACCACAATCACCCTGTTAGAGAAATCCCTTTGTTAGTTCCTTCCCCGCAACCCAATAAAGAAATATTTCTGTCTTTCTGGGTCTGCAGGAAATGAGGGGCAGCAGAATAGGTCCATTCGCTGTTTGTGAGCACTTGCTTTGTCCCAGGACGGGGCTTTTTCCATATGTGTGTTCCACTTATTACGCCACGTGTTTGCACTCGCAAATGTGCCACGGAAAAATAGATTTCTGCTGAGAAAGGCATTCCTTTGCTTTGGGTGCATGTGTGTGAGAGAGATGTATTTATGGATGGTAAGCGCTTGTGTGGGAGAGGAAGTGGAGCAGCCACCTTGCAAATGCTCCTTGGACAACGACAGCATCAATGTTTGTGGAGAAAAATCCATAGTATGTTTTCCATCATTTAGGACCAGCCAGTAGACCATGAGACTCTTAATCTCAGGGTCATGAGTTTGAGTCCCACATTGGACAAAAGAGTTCTGATGACCCTCACGGTTCCTTCCAACTCTAAGTTCTGTGATTCCATAAGTACATGCCTCACTGTGGCAACCATTTTGTTATGGGAGCCTCACGGCACATACACACCAAAAACAACACTAACACTGATATATTAGAGTCTTAGATTTAATTAATAAGTTGGTAAATATTATAAGGAAGGAAAAGTTTGTAGTATTTGCATTCTGTTTATGGTTTTGTCATTAATGTTATCTGTTCATTTGTCTGCCAAATGCTTCCTGTTTTGAGAAGTCGTAACATTCACCACTGCTTTTTCTTGTTCTGACATAGGTTGAGATTGGATGCTGAGCTTGTCAGTAAGAACTACCGTATTTTTCCCTCCATAAGACACACTTTTTTCCTCTTAAAATCTAAGGGGAAATGTCTGTGCGTCTTATGGGGCGAATGTGTGGTCCCTGGGGCTGGGGGGGGGACCAGGGCTTCCCCCGCCAGCCCCACAAGCTCCGGGAGCAGTGAGAAGGCTGCGCACAGCCTGTCCCCTGCTTCCTGAGCTGCTCTTTGGGGCTGGGAGGGGGGGACCCGGGCTCCCCCCCAGCCCCGACAAGCTCCTGAGCAGCTCTGGGGTAGCCCGCGAAGCCTCCGCAGGGCAGCAGGATGAAGGCTCCCTGCTGCCCTGCAGAGGCTTCACGGGCTACCCCAGAAGCCAGAACCGCTAGAGAGAGCGATGCACAGCACTCCCTCTAGATGTTTTAGCCTCTGCCTTAGCGGCGCAAAGCCTCCACAGGGCAACAGGGAGCCTTCATCCCGCTGCCCTATAGAGGCTTCGCGCGGCTATTCCTGGCTTTTGCTGGAGGTGGGGGAAGGGACAGAGCGAGACTCTCTCACTTCCCCCACCTCCCACAAAACCCCCAAGAGCCGTGCAGAGTGTGTGTGTGGCTCTTGGGGGCTTTTCCCCGAGGAGGGAGAAGGACAGCCCGTCAGTGAATCCTCCCCAAAAAAAGTAGGTGCGCCTTATGGTCAGGTGCGCCTTACGGAGCAAAAAATATGGTACTTGGTTCCTCATTCAGAAATTGAGACAAGTCAGCCAGGGATTCTTTGCTTCTGTCTTTCTCTTCAGTGTTCTCTTTCCTCGTCCCCATCCCCTTCCCCAAACTTGTCCATAGCAAAACCATTAATGTTAGAAATGTGAGACAATCCTGGGGTACAGACTGCCACAAATTTATACTTGATTATTTACCAAATAAGGTTGAGAAGCTCTGGAAGAAGTCAAGTAAGAGGTCCTTGAAAAGGACTAGATTAGAAGTTACAAACTCAAGTTTAAGTGTGTAAAGCGGGAAAATGGGGATTGGGCCCATTTGTTGAAGTGTTGTTCACACCTTTGCATCTCTGTGTTTAATAGCATTAACCTGCTGGCATGTACACAGTGTATTCCAATCAAAATGAGTTGTGCCTGCTTATAGCCATCATACCAGCAGCCTCCAGATGCTGATAAAATTAAATGTTTTGGCTTGTGTCAGTGGCAGGTGACTTTCTTTATCATAGATCATTAAGCACTAAAGAAAACCTTCTGGTTTGCTTGGATCCCTTTAATGGCTGCGTTGCCATAACAGTTTTTACTAAATATTTAAAGGAACGCCTAAATTATGCAGATTAGATTCCTTTGGTATCCTGCAGCCCCTCCATATTAATTATTCATTATGTGGTAACTAGGCATCCTCACTCAAGAATGATTAGTTCAGACAGCCTGAAGCGTTTAACGCTGGCTGAAGAACTGAAACGCCTGTTCCTGGTTTCCAAACAAAAACCTGCAGCAGAACTGAGCGAAACACAAGACTTTTATTTTTCTCAACACTTGATCAGTAACACAAATTCAAATTATTTGCAGTCTCTCATATATTGGTGGCATGGGGCACTTTGCTTACATGACACCCAGGAGCTTCTGTGAATCTTACATGGGGGATAACTAACATTACAAGCCAATTCAATTACTTACCACGGTCTTGGCTGCATTATGTAAAGGTTGTTCTTGTTTCCCTGCCTTTGTCTGTTTCCTGCCAAGTAAAAGCATGAGTAGGCCTAAAAAGAGTTGGCATATGCTGGGTGGTATTCAGCTAAATTTTACACAGGGCATACCCACCAACATTTCTCCAATGAAAATAGGGATGTCCTGTTCAACAACAGCAACAAATTTATTATTTATACCCTGCCCAGCTGACTAGGTCGCACCAGCCACTCTTGGCGACTTCCAACATATATAAAAACACAATTAAACATTAAACATTAGCAAACTTCCCTGTACAGAACTGCCTTCAGATGTCTTCTAAAGGTTGTAATTTACTTACCTCCTTGGCTTGGGGGGTCTCATAACTCCATATCCTCGAACATTTCTCTGATGAAAATAGGGATTTCCTAAGAAAAAGCGGAACATTCCAGGATCAAATTAGAAACCGAAAAAGCTTCTGTAAATTCAGGACTGTACCTGGAAAATAGGGACACTTGCAGGGTCTGAAAGGGTAGATACATCAAAACCTAGGAACATGACTTTCAATGGGTCTATTCTGAGTGAAATTTGGTTGAATACCACCTTATGTATCTGCAGTGGCGTAGCGTGGGTTGTCAGCACCCGGGGCAAGGCAAGTAATTTGTGCCCCCTAACCCGTGGATTTGCGCCCCCTAACCCTAACCCCCAGATGTTGTGCCCGGTGCGGCTGGCCCCCCCTGCACCCCCCACGCTACGCCACTGTGTATCTGTACTGAAGGAACAGGGAAATCCAAATTTCCTTTGTGTCATTTTAGTAAATCCTAAATTGAGATTTGGGAATCACTAACATACTTCATATATGAGTGATGGGAGAGAAGGTCCCTGAAAAGCTTAGTATCAGTAATTTGAAAAATCTTGAGAACAAATTGCATAGGGAGTGATCAGAGAAAGAAGCAAACAGTAAACTTAACTGGTCAAATGCAAGATGTGTTATGTACAGTGCACAATATCTGTCTTGGCTGTTTAGTTTCCCCACTGGTATGTTCAAGATTGTTACCAGTTTCCATGGGAGTAACAATACTGTGTTAACAGAAACAAATCTGAAAGGAGGTGCTTCATTTATGCGAAACTGTCCTGGTCGCCTGACAGGGATAAAAAAGCTTCTACAGATCTCTGTTTTTAAGGAAGGTGTGTGGTATATAAACAATCACATGCCTTTAGTGGGCAAGTTGGCAGTGTCAGAAATGAGAAATAGTGGAAACTTACATTCTAGGTTAGATTTGCCTGTGTTTATTTGTTTTAAGTTATCTCTGCCCTTTTTAATAAAGATGTTCACTTGTTTCAAAGAAACTACCCAGATAGAGGATCCTCGAGTGCAATGGCGGCGGGAGCAGGAGCACATGCTGAAGGACTACCTTGTACTGGCACAAGAAGCACTGACTGCTCAGAAGGAGATCTACCAGGTCAAGCAACAAAGGCTTGAACTAGCACAGCAAGAATACCAACAACTTCATGATGTCTGGGAGCACAAGCTGGGGTCTCAGACTAGTTGTGAGTTCTTGGTTAGATTTTTGTTCTTTATCCTAGTTCTGCTAGTATGTCATGGAGCTTGGCATCTACAGTGGTACCTCGAGTTACAAACATCTTGGGTTACAAACACTTCGGGTTACAGACTCCGCTAATCCAGAAGTAGTACCTCAGGTTAAGAACTTTGCCCCAGGATGAGAACAGAAATTGCGTGGCGGCAGCGGGAGACCCCATTAGCTAAAGTGGTACCTCAGGTTAAGAACGGACCTCCGGAATGAATTAAGTTCGTAACCCAAGGTACCACTGTAATCCTGTCTTACAACCTCCTGTCCCTTACACCATAGGATCAGTCTGTTGAAAACAAACCTATCTACTTTAAGCTATACACTAAAAACATTTCACGATCATTGGTGCCTGTAGCCTTTTAAATTTTTTGCATAGCTGAGCTATATTTTGGAATTTTCCGTCTTGCCTTTTGAAGGTTAAGATTTGGAACTGTCTGGAGATATGGGCTACAATCCACAATAACTATCCATGAAAAAAAAAGAACTTCATAAATACCTGGAGGTTTTCCTTGCAGCAGCTCCCACTGCCAAGAATTGAGCTGCTGTTCTGTTCTTAAAAGTGACTTTTGAAAGTGCTGGATAGTGCAGACAAATTTCAAAAGAAGAATCAGTTGTGCATTATTTCCCTTATTCAAGCGCAAATAACATTAGGTAATATGCATAAACTACCACACATAGTGTCTACATGCATGTATATGTAAAAATGCTACTTGTGTCACTGCTGTTCCAGATAAATACTATATGACATTAATGTATACAAATCAGTTTGATTAGTAGAATCTGTCACAGTGACTTTTGTCAGTAGGAAAGGTTTTACTTTAAATGCTGAAATTCTAAAAACAGAAAACACCTTTAAAATGGAAAGTTAGGATTGGAAGAGCAAGCTGTTACTTCTCGAATCTTGATGTTACATTTTGAGACAAGCTTTCAATTGAAATCACTGCAGATTCCCTTGTTTCCATTTTCTAATACTTTTTGTCCCTCTAACCCTTCTGTTTCTGGAAACTGCTAGATAGCCAACCCAAAATTTTGTGTTTACAGCCATTTTTATTTTTATTTTTATTAACTCAAATGCTTACAAGGGAAATATTGTGATTTGTTCGTATACTTTTCTGTTCCTTCTTTGGTGTGCTTTTAATATTTGTTTTGTTTGTTTGTTTCCTTTTATTGTAGTAGTTTCCAGTTCCTCATCTAGCTCAAAATATGATCCAGAAATTCTTAAAGCGGAAATTGCTACCACAAAATCTAGGGTAAGAGGGGAAAATTGTGCTTTTAATTCCTTGTAATATAACAACCTGAAATTTCCTATGCTCCAAAGCAGGGGTCCTCAAACTTTTTAAACAGGGGACCAGTTCCCTGTCCCTCAGACACTGTTGGGGGCCCGACTATAGTTTTTTAAAAATATGAACAAATTTTTCTTCATATTTTATTTTATTTGTGGTGCACATATTTTATTTGTGGTGCACAAAATACAGGAAAAAACAATACAATATTTAAAATTAAGAACGATTTTAATCAACACAAACTTATAAGTATTTCAATGGGAAGTACAGGCCTGCTTTTGGCTAATGATATGGTCAATATCACTAATGCCCTTCCCTACAACCCAGCCTACACATGGATCTCCCTCACTCCCATGGTTCAGTCTACATGCAGGCCTTCCATGCCCCCATCCCTACAACCCAGCCTATACACGTCTCCCTAACCCACTTCCCTACGACCCAGCCTATGCATGTGCTTCCCTAACCCAGAACCCAATGACCCAGCCTGCACCTGTGTCTCCTTTAGCCTCATCCTCACGACCCAACTTGCTGCGTGTCTCCCTAACCCCCATCCACACACCCCAGCTTGTACGCCTGTTCTCCAGCCCCAAATCCCCATGCGCCAGCCTGCCTGCTTCTCCCTACTCCCAATCCCCACAGCCTGCCTGCGTGTTGCCCATCCCCATGACTCACTGCAGCCTTTTACAAAAGTAGCCTCTCCTTGTGCACTTTCTTGGGACGACCATGGCCCCTGACCTGCACCGACCTGAAGGGCAGTGGGAGACGAGGAGCATGCACCGGAGGGGTGGCGATTGGGAGAGCAAAGTTGCCCAGAAGGATGCGGCTGGCGAGCGATCCTGCGCACACTTCGCCAACTGCGTGGCCCCTTCCATAGCTGTGTCCGCCAAGCCCACTCACCAGCAAGGTCCTGGGTCTCTATCCGCCAAGCCCGCTCACCACAAGGTCCTGAGTCTCCCGTGTGGCTCCTGCTCGCCTTCCTCGGGCAAGCCACATGCCCCTCGGAGCAAGTTTCAGACCAGCTGGGTGAGAGGGAGAGAGGGAGGGACCTGGAGAGACAGGAAGGGGCAGCTCTTCCTTTGGAAGGAAGGGGAGGGGGATGCACGACGGAAGGCGAACCAAACCTGTGGCTGAGGCCAGTGGGCTTCCCTCCAGGTGTCCGTCCTCCAGCAATTCTGCGCATCTTCCTCTCACAACCCCGGGTGGGCCGGATTCAGGACCCTGGCGGGCCGGATGCAGCCCATGGGCTGTAGTTTGAGGACCCCTGCTCCAAAGCATGGCTTAGTGAGAATGTGCTGGTGGTTGTGCTACTTACTGTGCAGGGCTAAGCCATGGTTTGGTGATGTATGAACCAGGCCAATGCAAAGTGTCCATTACAAAATAACAACAACATTTTTATTTTTATTGATTACATATATCACATACATGTGTCCAAGAGAAGAGTCAGCAAAATAGAAACAAATTTGAACCAAATCAAAACAAGAAGTGAATGAAAGGAAGGCAAAGTGCAAAACAAAGACCTTTGCTTCATGGCCATAATCCTACAATTTAGTTTTCCTCAATTTATAATTGCATTTACAAAAACATTAATAACTGTTTTCTTCCAATCTTAAAAGATGGTAAAACCATAACAATTGATAGTAGAGAGATTGTTCCATATACGCCATCTATTCATTTAACGTTTTCCAAAGGTTTGCAGCACTCACTTGGTATTAAATTAAACTCATTTTCTGTGAAAGTCGAGAAATGTTTTAGGGGTTTTAAAGTAAAGTTCTGAATAAAGTAGTGGAAAATATTTGTTAAAGTAACAAAATACTTTGCTCTGTTCACATTTCAACAGGTTAATAAACTGAAGAGAGAAGTTGCCCACATGAGACAGGAACTACAATATAAGGAAATTGGTTTCCAAACGTTGAAGAAGTAAGTTAATTATCTTCACCTGCTACCATTTTTAATTTATATCTAGTTGGGTAGTGTAATGATTTTACTTAGTCTGAACCTGGGCTTCTGATTTTTGCTCTCTCCAGACTCCCCACAAGCTTGTAACCAAGATTTATCCTATAGTTTGCCGTTCATGGTTTAATTTGATACTTCCCCTTTTCTTCCTTTATGAAAACAGACGTAAGTTAACTTCCTCAGGGAAGTTCCCCTGGAGCCTTCATTACACACCTTTAGGCTCCAGGCAAAAATGTTCCTTTTTAACCAGGCCTTTGGTTGATCTTATTGACATCCAACACCCTTTTTAGAATGTGGCTTTTATGGGGGGGGCGTTAATGTGTTATTGCTTTTGGATTGATTTTACATGTTGTGGTCTTGTTGTGAACCACCCTGAGACCTCGGGGTATAGGGCTGTGTATAAGTTGAAAGTTGAATAAATAAATAATAAACATTAACTTATTCTTCAGCCAAAAGGCTTCCAGAGCGTTTGACAAATATCAGTAATAACACAGCCGCTGCCCTTTTTGTAATCTTAAATTCAAATTTTTCATTAAGTTGGAGACAGATAATAAATCCCATTGGTGGGGATTTTGAGCAGGGTACAGCACCAGTAGCTAAAAAATCACTTTTTAACCCCCACCCCCTGAAACAAGATTCATAAAGCAAAGTCCCTTGTCTTTGGGAGCCAGTGTGGTGTAGTGGTTAAGAGCGGTAGTCTCATAATCTGGGGAACCGGGTTCACGTCTCCGCTCCTCCACATGCAGCTGCTGGGTGACCTTGGGCCAGCCACACTTCTTTGAAGTCTCTCAGCCCCACTCACCTTACAGAGTGTTTATTGTGGGGGAGGAAGGGAAAGGAGAATGTTAGCCACTTTGAGACTCCTGAAGGGGAGTGAAAGGCGGGATATCAAATCCAAACTCCTCCTCCTCCTCCTCTTCTTTTTCTTCTTCTTCTTTAGAGCTAATTAGTCTTGTTTTTCTCTTCTATTTTTTACATCATCTTGAAGAATTGATATGAAAATGGCTGATACCCAAGGTGGATATAAACTTGATGAGGCACAAGCTATCTTAAGTGAAATGAAAGCTATTAAGAAGGCCATCACTTCAGGAGAGAAAGAAAAACAAGATCTCATTATGGTATGAAATTGACTGGGTGAACTCCTCTGCTAGGCAGATCTCAAACTACCATTACAGCGACTCTGTTTCCATAACTACAAAAACAGGAATGCTTGTATGCTACTGACACATCAACTTAAATTATCAGTACAAGATCATTGTTTAAAAATCAAGGCAATCTCTTTACACTAGACTTTCTGTCTCTCCTACCCCCACCTCTGTAACTATGTTTTAATGCATGGGTAGGCAAACTAAGGCCCGGGGGCCAGATCTGGCCCAATCGCCTTCTAAATCTGGCCTGCGGACGGTCCAGGAATCAGCGTATTTTTACATGAATAGAATGTGTGCTTTTATTTAAAATGCATCTCTGGGTTATTTGTGAGGCATAGGAATTCGTTCATTATTATTATTTTTTGAAAATAGAGTCCAGCCCCCCACAAGGTCTGAGGGACAGTCGACTGGCCTCCTGCTGAAAAAGTTTGCTGACCCCTGATTGAATGTGATGTGTAACTGGGCCTATGCCTTTTCACATTATCCTGATTTATACATAATCCTAATCATTGTTTATTAATATATGATTTATTAAACATTGAGTTAGCATTACATGTGAACCCAGTTCAATAGCTTATTTGTGTTTTATTAACTATATTCAAAATGTTGCTCATTCAACAAGATTTGTAGTTAGTCTATAAACCTTAGAGAACCTTAACTATTGCTTTGTGTTGTGTGTGAATCCAAACCTCCTCCTTAACCATGGTTAAGGAGCCATCATCACCCAAAAGCTAAAGAACCATGAGTGAAGAGCGCCAAAAATTTCAAACTGTTGTCAAGGCTCAGCAACTTTTGCTGGTGCTTTTAGCTATTCTGTGACATAATAAACCAGGTAGTTTTCTGCCAGACACTTCAGTTCATTAATAGTGAATGTTAACCATGGTTTAGAGAGTGTTATTGGTGAACCAGACCATCAGTTGATAAGGGACTGATACCCCCTCACAATGTCAATTCAGTCTTAAATTTATCCTTCAAAGCACCAGGGCAGCACTGAGGCAATAATAAGATGACTTTGATTTTTTCTTGTTCCAGAACCTTGCCAGATTGACAGCTAATTTTGTAACAGACAGAGGATCACATTCAGACTTGTGGGCCAGCAATATATCCTTGGAAGACTCCAGTTTCCCATTGTCTAAGCAGTATCTCGATGCTGGTTCCCAAACTGATGTTTCTGGAAATGTATGTAAAATCTAAAATACTGTGTGAGCTTCTTTTAGTCTTGTATCCCATCTTAGCTATTAAATAATGTTTTGTGGGGACCTAGTGTTTGAACCACTGCTTTGTAAAATTTTATGGAAAAGATTTATAGCATATGTGTTACTTCATAATCTTTGGATGCATATGTTGAGCTTTGGCTCTGACTCATGTCAACATGCTTAATCTACAAAGGGGAAAATGTGTCAACACCCTTTAACTTTACTATTTGCTTCTTTAGTTTATTGTGAACACGAGTAATCAATTGGCTGAGAAGGTGAGACTGCGCCTCCAATATGAAGATGCTAAGCGAAAGTAAGTGGACCTTCCCCTACTGCTATTGACAATAAGCACTTAAATCCATAGTGCAGACAAACAGACGTTTTTTAAGAGGACAAGTATGTTTAAACAGTACACATTTAGAACGTAACATGAGGATGAATTTGTTTCTTTACAGACAGACTTCTGTCAAATATTTCTCGGAGGACTTTTCCTTTTCATGTGGAACTAATGTGCTTTTGGATCAGAATAAGTGATGATCCTATAAACTTTTATTACAGTTGTTTAAAACTTTTTATATAGTGTTTGGTTGCCAAAGACTGATGACTAGTTTTAACTCTCATTTTGGCAGCTTACTGTGAAGGTACAAACCATTGCCACTGTTGGTTTTATTCTAGAGTTAGGGAACATCTTGCAGCCAAATTTGAGATATTGCAAGAACCTAAAAACAGTTCTAGATTTCATGAAATGCTCATTCTGTTCCCACTATGAGAATCGAGCAAACAAGACCTATAGTTCATAAGTAATAAGCTAAAGATTATAAATAAGTCAGTAGGTGTTGCAAGCAACCCATGGTCAATTTTTCTGAAGCTGCCTCAGACTTACACCAGTGTGCAATCACTTCCTGGTTCGTTTTCTCCTCCTCGGTTGCTATGCATAGCATCTGAAAAAAAGAGCCCTTTTCTTCCCTCTTTCCTTTGTCTAGAGCAGGGGTTGTCAACCTGGTCCCTACCACCCACTAGTGGGTGTTTCAGGATTCTAGGTGGGCAGTAGGGGGTTCTACGGCACAAGCTGAATCCTCCTTCCATGAAGCACTGGTGGGGGGTAAGGAATTTTTACCATCAAGAAAGATGCATTAGTGGGCAGTAGGTATAAAAAGGTTGACTACCCCTCGTCTAGAGAAAGACTCAGAGCTTGTTGAAGGATTGTGTCTCTTTGGAAGAAAGATAATGCAAATGGGGGTTAGTCTGAATTAATGTGCCCAAGTTGTTCCTTTAAATTCTTTGGTGACTTTAGTCCTATTCAGGGGATAGCAAAACATGAATAATAAGGTATTGGATTCCTATTATTAGGTAGTCTGTGTTGCCAGAATAGACAACTGTTTTGGTACAGTACCAAAGGTATGCCCATGGGTATGTCCTGAAGGCACATGAGGCCCCCACTTGCTGAAGCTAAGCATGTCTGGGTTCGGTCAGTACTTGGGTAAGTCATCACTCAGAAACCACACACGTCGCCTTGGGTTCAATGATAGAAGAAAGGCAGGGCATGTATCTATATATGAAAATAAATAAATAAATAATAACACAGTGAGGTTGCTGTGCCTGTCATAATGACCATACGTATAAAAATGGCATTTAAAACTTTCATTTATTCTTTAGAGAAATATTTATATACCACTTTTTGATCCCCAAAGTTGTCCTCAAGGGTCTCAAAGTTGGCTTGCATAATTAAAATTAAACAAAGGTATAGAACCACAGAGCATTAAAAAAAACCAAGCCAACAGGACATGCTTAACACTATTCTAAAACAAGGGACTTTGTGAGGGCATTTTCTCAGTTTTGTTTCCACAAAAAACGTACTCCTGCTTCAGATACCATGTTCCTCTTCAATTAAATCCCAGTTACTTTTAAAATAAATTTCTTATTCATTACTAGAGTATGAATTCAGGTTAAGACTCCTGAGATGTGCATCCATTTTTAAATTTATTTATTTATTTATGGAATGTCATGTTACATCTGTAGTGGATTCAGATAAGGCTTGGTCCCACTGAAATGTTTGGTTAAGCTAAAGCACTGTTTGCTTTCCTTTTCTGATGATGTCAGATTCCCATATTTCATTAATTAGAGTAAAAATGGTTGAGAACCAATATTGTTCAGCTTCAAGTCATTGGTCTAAATCTAGGAAATCAGACTCTGCCTATCGCTCTCTCTGAGCTTCAATTCCCAATCCTTTAAATTGTAGTAACAATGTAATAAGAATAAGAATGAAAATAGCAAGGATTGGCATAATGCAAATGATAAAGAGCCTTGCATATGAAAGTGTGCAATGCGATTTTTATTTAAGCAAATTTAAGTAAAAGACTGAACTGTCTTTTCCTCCATTTGTTATGAGCCATAGGAACAAAAATTGATTTGCTGCCTGACATCCTACAATCCCCATTGACAAAATTTCCTGGTAATGCTGATATGAGTGTTACAAGGTATTAATGATTAAGCTAAAATTCCCTATCGGTGAATGCTGAACAGGTGGAATCATGGCTTTCTTTCAAGTGAAAATTGCAAAGTGAAAATTAGAGAGAGAGAATGATGCCAGATTTATAAGATGGCTTGTTTACTTTCATAAGCACTACTATGTAGGATGCATAGAATGCTGTTTTATTTTTGTAGGTAGAAAGCATTCCACCTTAAGAACAAATCTGACCTCTTACCATATCCATGCTGATAGTTGACAGAAGTTATCAAATTACAGTTGAGCAATCCTCTTAGAACACACTCTTTATAAATTCACAGTGGAATTCACAGATTAGGAACTAATGCCAATGCTAATTCATCAGTGGAGCACAATGTTGGGCTTAACCAGGCAGCTGAACATTAAAATGGCTGCAAAGAAGGCTTCAGTGCAGCTTGAATGGATTTCTATTAATTATAGAATTTAAATTAATTAAGCAGCAACTTCCCTGCTATGGGAACAAGCTCAATCACTTCTTCTTTAAAAAAATAAGTGTCCTGAAATAATGGGTTCTGTGCTTTGACACGCCATCTTATGTCACTAGATTAGGACACAATTTATATACGATTGGTGAGATCTGATAAATTGTGGTGTTCAGTACTGCTCTAGTTGAATATGCAAGAGAGCCCAACAGGAAGGTGTTTTGAAATTGCTGGAACATATGTGCCATATGCAAACTTAATTGTTTTCCTTCGTCCTATAGAATAGCAAATTTGAAAATACAGTTGGCTAAATTGGATAGTGAGGCCTGGCCTGGTGTGCTGGATTCTGAACGAGACCGATTAATGTTAATCAATGAGAAGGAGGAACTTCTAAAGGAAATGAGGTTCATTAGCCCTAGGAAGTGGACTCAGGGTGAAGTGGAAAGACTGGAGATGGAAAGAAAACGCCTAGAAGAAGATCTTCAGACTGCAAGAGATACGCAAAGCAAAGCTTTAACAGAAAGGTACATTTAACATATTTACTTTGTTTAAATAGTAAAAATTGATTATTTTCTTCTGTTCTTGTGGACTAGAAAACTCATTACAGACACTTGCATCTGAGTGTAATTTAATTGCATTTGTTACAGTCTTTTGTTTTGTTTAATTTATCTATACCTATAATAAAAATGTAAGAATGTCATCGCACTGCAATTCACTTAGCCACAGGCAGGTGATGTTGCAAACTACAGTGTGTTAACAGCCCTGGGTGAGCTGCTGGACCATTGAAGCAGCTTCAGAGGGCAGTAGCGGATGATGCAGGCAAGCTGCAGAGGATGAGTCATGAAAGGCTGGGGCAACTCCTCAACAGTCGTCCTGCTCTGCTGCTGCTGTTGCCACTGGCCACCTTGCTGAAGACACCCTTTAAGCCTTCTTCCATGAGTGGGACTGTTGCTGAGAAGGTGTCCTGGCCTCTCATGACTCTTCCTCCACAACTTGCCTAGTCTCTTCGCTGCCGCCTTGCGACTCCTCACAAGAGAAGGTCTAACGAGAATGGAGGCTTCCTCTGTGACTCACCTGCATCAATTAACTGCCACTTTTGGTCTCCTTTCTGTGGCGTTTTTCTTGTTGGGTTGACTATTCATCTCACTTGGTTGTGAGCTAGAGGTTCCCCACCCCTGGCCTATGCGAACCTTCAGGCAGGACCTGAGTGCAGGACCTGAGTGCTGGTTCCCAACAACTGGTATTCAAAGGCCTCTGGCAGTGGAAGTACTTCCATAATGGCTAGTATCCAGTGATAGCCTTCTCTTCCATGCGTTTGTCTTAACCTCCTTTTTAAAGTTGCCTAAGTTGGTGGCCAATACAGTATCATTTGACAGCAAATTCCACAGTTTAATTATGTGTGGTGTGAATAAGTTCTATTTGTCTGTTCCAGGTTTTTTTGTATTTGACTTCTTCGTATGATCCCAAGTTCTAATATTACAAGAGAGTGAGAATACAAAAACCTGGGGTTTACCAGCCAAAATCTTGGTTCTGGTCTCTAGTCACTTAAGATATCAGTTGACATAAGTGACATTCTTCCTGACATTTGTTTCAACCTTGGAATGAACAGGCATGAGATGGCAAAAAGTGTCATCTCATGGTGTGAATCTCTATAAAGTTGATGTGTTCAGCTGCTGCATTCAACATCAGTATCCCCAATAAACACGGAAATTGATATGGAAATGGGGTTTTCTTGTGCTATCTTACTTGGATTCAGGCAGAAGCAAGGCTCACATCTCCAAAGAAACATTAGAATTGTAGCTATATTTAAACTCAAATGTTTCTTTTAAATGTTATCCCCATAGGAACTAAAGTTTTGGGAGGGATGCGGTTTGACAACAAGACTATCAAGTACATAAAAGCTGCCACTTTTCACACTCTGTCTCCCGTAATTCATTTGGTTAGTAAAAGAATTATATTTGGTGACTGGATCTTATGAGACTACATCACCATTTCAGCTGTAGATTAAGCCCCATTGGGAAGGTGCAGTAGTAACAGGGTGAAAAGCCTCTCTGTAATTGCCATTCTTGGTGTGTGGGTGGATAGTACTTTGAGTCTGCAATGATGTTTCTGACAGTCAGGCTTTTCTCGCTAAAAATGACTTGAACATGCTGTCCTTTATCTTATTTTATTTTTTGTGCATGATTTTATAGGCTTCTTTTTGTGCATAACTAACAGCCATCCCACACAAATGAACCAAAAATGTGTTTGTGGGGTTTAAAACCTCCTGACATCTGAAAAATTCCAGAATCCTAAGTGCATGTGATATTTATTCATCTCCTGCTGCCCTCCAGCTATTCGAATGCTGTCTAGATGAGAAAGAGGGACACACGCAACTCTTTTTCTAAAAATACCACTTGATGCTTATTGAGGTGGTGCTGCTTAGTTACAGACGGCCATTTTCTCAAACATTCTGCTACACACATCTTCCATTGGGACTATTTAATACATTTGGGTGAGGTGTGTACTGTGCGCCATGTTTTACTCCCCTTAATTTTTAAAAAATCATTAATATTTTTCTTATTATTCTTCCTTCCAATGTACCTATTCTTATAGGGCAACTGCTGAATTGATTGATAGCTGAAGGTTGGGGAACTTTGTTCCCACTCAGGCTGCTTTAATAGATAGCATTCAAAAAGAACATGAGCAATCTCTGATTGAATCTATCCTGTATAGTTCTACAGATCTCAGGGCCTTTTTAAAAGTCAAACAAAAAAAAAAAAAATCCAACAACTGTTCTTACATTAGTAGAATGTTGTGTGGGTGGTACAGCATCACAGTTACCTCCCAAAATTGAAGAGACCACTAAAGGCTTTGAGTGGATTCTGAATTATCTTCTAGGGACCAACAAACTCCTATAGCAGGTTCACCCTGCTTAATGGTTTTATTTACAATTAAGCTGTATCCAGAAATTAAGGTTTTCTAGCAAGCTTTATGCTTCCTTTCACGGGAGGGGAAGGCTCTTCCAAGGCATTTGTGTGGTGATAGGCTTTCCTCTGGTTCTGCATCAACAATAGAAACTGTCATAGAAGCAATAGGGTAGTTTCTTCTAGATACTATAGAGCTACACTGTACGACCAGTCTCTGCTGCAACTCTTTAGTGGGATGTATTCCTATCCCAACAGTGCCTTGCAGTAGCCCCTTGTTGTGGAGGGAACTGTGAGAGTGAAGAAGGCTAGAGTCCTAAAAAACCATATGGTGCCTCCAGCCTTACAGTCCCCATGTTTCTTGAAAAGAGGTAGGGGAAAGAACCAACTAATGGGCAACTGGATACAGTAGAATATAAAGTAGAATGTGTTTAAATAGGTGGATGGGAAAGGGAAGGAACTCAGATAGGGGTACAATTTTAGTCAGTGTGTAAGAAACATGCTAAGCTCCTGCTTTCTGTTCTCGGTCTTCTCTCAGTGGGGAAAGGTCATGGCTCATTGATGTACACCTATGCTTTGCATGCAAGAGGTCCAGGGTTAATCCTGAGCCATCTGCAAGTAGGGCAGTGAATGTCCCCTCACTGAAACCTTGGATGGCTGCTGCCAGTCAGTGCAGACAGTGTTAGAATTCCTGCTCCGTGATTGCAGTCATGGGATTTTTGTCTATCACATGACGGTGTATGTTTTGACTCCACAGATTGGGAAGTGATGGAGACAGGATGTTGCTGTGTTCCGTGAAGTGGGACTATTGTCCTTTGTTTTTTCTCTTTGCTGTCTGATGCTAGAGAGAGAGGGAGTCATGTTGCAGTGCTCTGTGTGTGTTTATATGTAAATAAAGTAGATTAGCCAAAATGCTAAGTTGCTGAGGTCTGTTACACAAACTGCGAAGACTCCGCGGATCCCTAAGTGTGCCGATGTCTGTTGGCATCAGTCGCTGTGATGTTCAGGCAGTTGAAAGCTTTTGAAGCTCCTGAACCAGGAGGGAGGGAACATGCCAGTCGGGCATGTGTCTCTGCCATTGTCCTACTAGAGAGTAGGACGAGCTCCTGACAACCAGTACTATACTGAGCTAGCTGGACCAATGGTCTGACTCAATATAAAGCAGCTTCCAGTGTTCCAGGTTGCTTCTCCCTTCATCTCGATAATCTCCTGAGTCTCTTACTTCTTTGTTCTCTCTTCAGTCTTTCCACTCTTGTAAGAATTTGTTCCACCTCTGACTTAATCTCCTCAACCCACACCATTATGGCAGCGACTAACAGCCAAAAAAGGGATATGTTCTAGATAAATAGTGGTGGGGTATATTATAAAGAGTTTCAGATGCACTTGTGGTCCTGCACTGCTAGTAGTTTGGCTGTTTTCCCATGGAAACTACCGGTAAATGTATGCCCCTTGAATCCTCTAAAAGTCGTGGGGAGTTCCAAGGAACAGTCTTGTCACTGTGAAACAAGTGCTTGTCATTGTGGGGTGGCTGCCATTGTGAAACAAGACCTCAAGTCTGGGTTCTTTTAATGTTTTTAGCATGAACAGGTCCTTGTAAGAACTGAGTGTACAACAGCAAGGTTCTACATTTTTACACTCACTTAATGCTGGAGCATTCTCTGCTCCCCACCCCTGCTTCTGGCAAGCTCAAATCTCAAGGTGACCCTTGTTCTCCTTTCTGTCGTATAATAGAGATAAATACAACATGGCTTTAATGTACCTTAGATGTGACAGGTTTTAACGTTCGTTCACAATTGAAAAAACTTATTTTTTCTTAGATTTTTGAAATTGTCTCACCTATTCTCTCATCTCCAAGAAATATTATTAAGTGTTCTCTTTAAAACAACTCTTGTATTCAGCCTGTTCACATAAGGAAGTGAGAGACAATCCTCCTGAAACACCTTACATATTTTTGGGTCCCTGCCAGGAAACACTAATCTTGCTTATGTAACAGATCTTTTTTTCCTTCCTGAATAGTTTGCATACCCTTTGCAAAGACGAATAATGTAGAGAAGGTCAGGTGTCTTCTGTACGCAAAACTAACATGGCTGATGATACTTTTTATTTTTCCAAACTGCCTTAAAGTTCTCTACAACCAACAAATCTTAAACTGCACCTGGAAGTGTGAAGCCAGAAGTGCAAGATGCGTCTGAAGTGCAAGATGCCGAAGAATTGTGAATTTCAGAAATTAAAAATAGTAATAAAGGAATAGTTATATAGATAGGAAGTTTCTTCAGGTGACACCCATTATTCCTATTCTGATGTATTTGACGTAACATTTATTGAGTTACACTATACTTGCTTTTAAAATGTTATGTAGCAAGAAGCTTTTGATGTGAAGTTGAATGTGGATATTAAGAACAAAATGCTGCTTTAACAAAATGCTGCTATAGAAGAAGAAGAAGAGTTTGGATTTGATATCCCGCCTTTCACTCCCTTTAAGGAGTCTCAAAGCGGCTAACATTCTCCTTTCCCTTCCTCCCCCACAACAAACACTCTGTGAGGTGAGTGGGGCTGAGAGACTTCAGAAAAGTGTGACTGGCCCAAGGTCACCCAGCAGTTGCATGTGGAGGAGCTGAGACTCGAACCCGGTTCCCCAGATTACGAGACTACCACTCTTAACCACTACACCACACTGGCTCTCTATAGACAGGGCTTTGGAGATGACACCCTGCCCATCTTCAGGGCATTTCATTGGAAGGGCTTACTATGGCTCCTTAATAGGATAATGCTTTGAGTTGCATTTTAAGCTGGTTTTTTTTCCTGTTTGCAGATTGAAATTAAATAGTAAAAGAAACCAGTTGGTCCGAGAACTAGAGGAAACAACGCGATTAATGGCAATGTTGCACATCCAGCTGAAAAAGTAAGTTTTGCACAGGCTTTTTAGACATACTTCACATGAATATCGGCTGTATACTCCTACAATTCTGTCTTATGGGAAACATGTTTCCAAAACTGGTTTGAAAACGGACTTGCTGCCAATCATAAAACAGCACCACTTCTTTGTACCATCTGCTGCTGTGTTAACTTTGGGATTGAAATAGTGTTGCAAAATGGTGTTTTCAAACATTGTTCTTTACTTGAAATACAAGTAATAACATAAAGAAGAGTCCTGATGAATTGGTTACTGTGATTCACCTAGCTCAGTGTCCTTTTCCCATCAATGGCCCACTGCTGGGCTTGCAAATCTCACAAGCAGGGCATGAATGAAACACACGTCTTATTTTTTTAAATAGACTCGTTCCATTTACCCATCTTTACTAATAGCCATTGATAGTTCTGTTAATCTGTCTGACCCCCTTTTAAAGCTATTGAAAGTAGTGATCACTATACCCTGAACTGTCAGTTCCATAGATTATTAGTGTATTGTGTTGAAAAATCCTTTATCTGTTTGATCTTCCTTAAGTGACCTTGCACTGCAGTATTAGGAAAAGGAGAAAAAATTTCATCCGGTTTCCCTATTGTCTTGAACCCACCCCAAATTATAAAGCCCTGAACATTAGCATGAGCATATGCTTTTTGCTTTGGTGCAGAAAAGCTGCATTTGGTTTGCAATATATGTCTCAACCCCATGACAACCCAGTGACTATTATAAGGAGGTGCAACTGGAGATGCAAGGTGCTGATGTGTGGCTATGGGGCACAATACAGCAACATGCCTCCTCCTGTACAATTTAGATACCAACACAATATGGGGCTAGGATCTTATTGCATGCACCTAGCAGGTACTGTTATACAAAATGCATCTGTATTTATTTCATTTACTTCAAATATTTCTGTCTTGCTTTTTGATTGCATTTAGGCTGTTTTTTTTTAAATAGGAAGCAGTTGATAATTGCTTTTAAATAATTGTTTTCTCATTTTAAATATTATTCAAACAAAATGAAGCATCAACACACACACACACACACACACACACACACACACACACAGAGAGAGAGAGAGAGAGATCATATATATTCATTGGAACAAGATGGGTTTTTGCATGACAATGGAAGGTCATCAAGAAGTGGGAATCTGATGGATTTCCCAGCACACAAAGTTCCAGAGTCTGTTTAATTAAGACTTAAGCGTTTGTTGTCGCTTCGCTCAATTTATGTCCTGCTCAAGGTAATGTCTCTCCTTATCCTGCACAACAACCCCATTAGTGGCTTAGACTTACAAACTGTGGCTGGGTGGGAATTTGAACCTAGGTCTCCCTGGTACTAGTTAGGACACTGCAGCTGCTATGCCACACTCTTAGTTGCACCTTTCATCTCAGATATATTGTTCTCTCTTTTTTTGCAGCCTGTCATCTAGCATGCTTTCCCTGTCTTCTGGCAGCAGTCCTGGCTCTCTTGCATCCAGCAGGGGATCTCTGGTCACCTCAAGCCAGGATTCTTCAACCTCAGCCAGCTTTACTGATCTGTACAATGAACAGTTTGAGCAGCTGGACTCTGACTACCAGAGCAAAATGGACATGTTGCTTCTGGAGAAAGCCACTGGTTTTCGGCCTTCAGGCTGCATCACTACTATCCATGAGAATGAGGTGGTGAAAACTCAGAAAACTGACGTTGCTAACCGTTTTCAGGCCCTGAGATCCTTATCTGGGACACCAAAATCATTGACTTCTTTGTCTCCAAGGTCATCTCTCTCTTCTCCCTCTCCACCTTGTTCACCACTAGTGATGGACCCATTCTTCACAGGCGATACCTTCACGGGTCAAATGGATTTTGAAGATACTGAAATAAACAGTGGTCTTTCTGAACTTAGTCTAAACACTGCAAGTGGCAGGAAGTACAGAGTGGAAGAATCTAAGACTGGTGTCAAACATCTAGACCAAGGTAGAGTGACTATTGGCCACCTCCTCACATTCAGCCAAATTATTTTTCCCCTTTAAAAACTGATTTCATTTAACAATACTTTTAAAAATAAAACAACCTGTAAAGCAAGGAACAAATGTAAAAATAAAATTTTTTTTAGATATACTAACCATCATAGGTGGAGACATTAGTGGAGCTGAGATTTTGTTATTAATGTGTGTCCAGAAAGAAGATACATTTAATGTATTTGGTATCCATAAGCAAGTGTCTGTTCATTCAGCAGATCTCTCTCCATCCCTCCCCCATCCCCCGCTCATACACAAATAGCTCTGTGACTGAAACTACAATATGTTCTTGAAAGTGGGAGAGGAGTTGGTCAAACATAAAAGCAACAACCTAGATGCAAACAGGCTGCTTCTGGCACAACTGTTTCTAATTGAAAGAGAAATAACACTGCAACTTAGTTATTTCTTTCTTTTATGGAAATGTTTTATATACTGCTTTCCATTTAGCACAACAAAACGGTAAACAGTTAATGAGTGCAAAGGATTCTAAAATCTTAATCAAGCAGCAGCATCAAATCTGTATGTAGACTCCACACTCTAGGCGGATTCAGACAACCATCCTGTTGTCAGTGACTCTTTTTAAAGTAGTGTGGCATTAGGATTGCTGCTTGTATAACAACAACAACAACTATTATTATTATTATTATTATACCCCACCCATCTGGCTGGGTTTCTCCAGCCACTCTGGGTGGCTCACAGCACATATCAGAACATACTAAAATATCAAACATTAAAAACTTCAGATGTCTTATAAAAGTCAGATAGTTGTTTATTTCCTTGACATCTGAAGGGAGGGTGTTTCACAGGGAGGGTGCCACAACCAAGAAGGCCCTCTGCCTGGTTCCCTGTACCTTGCTTCTCGCAGTGAAGGAACCAGCAGAAGTCCAGTGTCTGGGCTGAATGATGAGGGTGAAGACGCTCCTTCAGGTATACTGGGCCAAGGCCGTTTAGGGCTTTAAAGGTCAGCACCAACACATTGAATTGTGCTCAGAAATGCACTGGGAGCCAATAAAGATCCTTTAGGACCAATGTTATATGGTCCCGGTGGCTACTCCTAGTCACCAGTCTAGCTGCCACATTCTGGATTAGTTGTAGTTTCTGGGTCACCTTCAAAGGTAGCCCCATGTAGTCCAAGCAGGAGATAACCAGAGCATGCACCACTCTGGCGAGTCAGTCTGCTGGAAGGTGGGGTCTTAGCCGGCATACCAGGTAGAGTTGATAGACAGCTGCCCTGGACATAAGAATTGACCTGAGCCTCCATGGACAGCTTTGAGTCCAAAATGACTCACAAAATGCTGTCAAAGAGTCCACAACAAGATGGCCACAGAGCTTTTATTTTGAGAGCTTGCTGAAGGACTGGCATGTTGGATCTCTTTAGGTATTGCACAGTCCACCTACCCTATAGACTTACTTGCTAATCTGTGAAAGAGCACCAAGTAGAATTTCAGTTAGTATCTCTAAGGTTTTGTTGTGTTAAGTAAGCAACATATTAATGGGTCACATAACCCTGATCAAGGAAAGATACTGGAATGGTGTTTGCCTTTAACACGGTGCCCTGAGCTTTTGCCTTCTCTTTTGAGCAATGGCCACGTTTGTAGTATGAAATGGTTATTATTCCCATTAGATCTTGCTAGTAATTAGTCTTAACCTTTCTTGGTTCCTTGAGAATGGCTGCGGCTGTTAAAGTGAAAGCTATAAGGCGCTAAGCAGATTAAGTGATTTGGGGTTGTTATTCAGTCAGCAGACATAATAATCACCACAGGTAGTTTATTTCAGGGCAGTAATGAGGAAAGCATCCACTCCCTGGGTTCTGCTCACACAGCTTAGAGTAGCGCAAAAGCTGCATGATTGAGTTACCGCCTGGCCTCCTGGGATCATGTGTCCTCACATGTTCTTGTAAGTAGAACTAAATAGCATATTCCCCAAATCTCCAACACCCCTTCTTTAGTGCTTTTTTCCAAAGCTTTTTCTGCTCCCCAATTTCAGTATCTTTTATCTAGTTTAATTAACTTGAACAATGGAATTTGTGCAGTTAAAAACTATCATCCAGATTTTTAAAAATAATAATGAAGTAGGGCTTTGGGGGGGGCAGGAGATAGAATGAACCTGTATCGGGAAAATATTTAATTAGAATAATTTCTGTCACACTTACTGGATTTTCTTGAGAAGCCACAAAGGTTGCATTCTTAAAAGACTGCAAATCTGTAGGTCCCATGTAGAGAAGTATTACCAGTAGTGAGCAGCTTAGGGTAAGAGGCATGAAGGTGAGTTGTAGAACATGCCACTGTCTTAAGATAGTAGAACAATTGAGGCCAATAATTAATTTGCGGTGGGCTCACATACTGTCTTGACAATCAATGTACAGAACTTCTGTAATTGGCAGGCTGCATTTGACTTGCTGGGTCTTATGCTGTGTTGGCCTTGTCTTATTTACCTGATCATCTCTTTGTCTGTTCTGCAGGACATCTGCACAACTGACATCTATTTTAAAAAAACATTCTTGATCTTAGCATATGAAAGTGGTGTATACTGAGTCAGCCCATTGGTTCCTCTAACTCAGTACCGTCTATCTGCAGCACTTCTCCAAGACTTTATGTCAGAGTAGTCAACACGCTGCCCTTCAGATGTCGGTAGACTCATACCTGCTACTCTGGCCAGTGGCCAGGGAAGATTGGAATTTTAATCCAACATCTGGTGGGCTCCACATTGGCTACCCCTGCCTTAGGCAAAGTTTTTTGTTTTTTAATTCCCAATATAACAGACTTGGTTGCTAACATTTTTAAAGTTCTGTCTGTTGTCTAAATAAAGGGTTCTTTTTGAGGGGATAACAACATACAAATTAAGGATTAGTCTTTCACTTGCTGATGCATCCAACTCATGATAAAAATGATCAAAACTGCTTTTCCTTTCCTCCCTCTGTTTTTGTAGGTGTAAGTATGGTTGAAGGAGCTGCGCTGAAGACAGCCTGTGTATCAGCTGCAGTGTCAGATGAGTCTGTGGCTGGAGACAGTGGAGTGTACGAAGCATCTGTGCAAAGGTACTCTTATGTATTACATGGTATACATCCTAACCAAATCAGACAGTGCAACAAGGGAGCTTCCAGGATTTACCGTATTTTTCCATCTATAAGACACCCCCATGTATAAGACCTCCCCCTATTTTTGCAAACTCAATTTTAAGAAAATGAGGGGAGATGACCCAGAGTTGTTGAGCTTCTCTCCCCCACGCAACTGCAGGCAGGAAACACTCCCTAGATGGTTTCCCGCGCATAGTGGCATCAGGGGAAGTTGCGCTCCCGCCAACTGGCTGGCAGGCGCACCGCTTCTCCCCCCACTCATTCCACTATCCATGTATAGGACGACTTCAGTTTTTTGACATGGTTTTTGAGTCAAAAACCCTCGTCTAATACATGGAAAAATACAGTAATTGTTTTTGTGGAATGATTTGCCCAACTCAACCCCAGTATTGCAGACATTAAGCCATCTAAATGTTCTCTTTTTTCCAGGCCTTGTGTGCCAGAAGCTGTTGTGTTTGACAATGAAGATGCAACTAAGACTGCTAAAGTTCAAATTTCAATGAAGTAAGCCGAGTTATTTCTCCAGTGTTTTGAACTAATATCTTAATTCATTTCCAATACTTCTCCCACTCTGGAGTCTTTTATATTGTGCAAATAACTTTCAGTGTTCAACATTTCATGTAATATTTAGTGAAATAAATGGCATAAAAATATTTTTTGGATTTGCGTATCTTTGGTGTTGATGGGGGAATATTGCTGACTTGATGACAGGGCCTTAGAGTACAGGCCTCTGGTACTTCTTAATACAGTATCCCTTGCTTATTTCAGCATAGTGTAAGTTGTGGGGAAAATCTAACTGCATGATGGGCTGCCTGCTTTGAATACATTTCCCTCCACCATATTGTTAACAATGTTAAACGTTTGTATTCACTTTTATAGGCAGAAAGTGAATTTCCCAGTCCTATTTTGCATTTTAATGGACCCCTGAGTAAATCAATTCTGATTTGCCAAAAAGTATTGTTACTCCATCTAGCAATTTTGTCTCTCCCTAATCCTAAACTTAATTACTTAAATTAAATCCCACTGTGTTTGGTGGTAAATATTCTTGTGGTTGTAGACTTGTAGTCCAATCCTGTGTGTGTGCTCTCAGAAGTGAGTTCTACTGTTTTTGGCTAGTCTAAGAGTACACAGGTCTGAAAATCAGAAAGTGTCTTAGAATATCAACAACCTCTTTTGTGATTAGGGTCATTTCTAACACTGCCTACAGTTATATTTTCTCTTTATTTTCCAATTTAGGTATGATGAGAAAAATAAGCAGTTTGCAATATTAGTTGCCCAGATGAATAATGTGCCTGTTCTCTTGCCACAGCAAGACCAGAAAGTGTAAGTAAGTGGAATGACATGCTGGACATGCCTGTATATGATTGTGGGAAAGAGAGGGGGAGAGGGAGACAGAGAAATCAGTATTGAATAAGCTGACAATCAAAAGATAGATAAGTGCCAACTTTAGCATATGGCATGGGAAATTGGAATTATTTTCTAAAATTTGTTTCATTCCTGTGTGCTTTTGCAGATTCATTGTCTTTGGGCTAATTTGTTACGAAGGCAATTGACCAGCTCATAAAGGATCCATTTTATTGCTTGCAAGTGTGATATCCCAAATATGCTTACTTCAGTTGTGAAGTAAAACTGTTTGTTGTTGTTTATGTTGTTGTTACCCTAAACTTTAGTTAAGGAGTCTTGTTGAGCTGCAATCCTATACACATTTACATGGGAGTAAGCACCACAGAACATGGGAGGGACTGGGTTCTGAACAGACATATACAGTGGTATCTTGGTTCTCAAATGTAATCCATTCCAGAAGTCTGTTCAGCGTCCGAAACGTTTGAAAAGCAAGACGCCTCAGAAACAGTAACTGACAGTTGCGTCAGATGTTTGGCTTCCGAAAAACGTTTGAAAACCGGAACACTTACTTCAAGGTTTTCAGCATTCGGGAGCCGAAATGTTCGAGTACCAAAGCATTCAAGAACTAAGGTTCCACTGTATAGGATTGTGCTTGTTAAGTCAGCTATAGTGCTTTATAGGTACAAAAACTATATTAAATTAAAGTCCCCACTCCCAGAATGCACTCACAATTTAACTTGAAATGAAAAGAACAGTGCTTCCAAATGTACGAAATAGAGTTTCCACACTTTGACTGCTACATCACTCTTTTTGGGGTATAATCTCCATAATTGAACATTATGGCTACTCATTATCCTGTTGTGTGAGGAACCAAACAGCAAACTACTCTATCTAGCATAAATGACTTCTGCTTGTGCAATGGGACTTCCACCCCACTTCCCGCACACCCCTAACGCCCCCCCCCAAATCACTCTGGAGGGATAGTGGGAAACCCAAAGCAAAGTGGGGTGAGTGTGCAGGATGGGGAAGAGGAAGTCCTATTGCAGATGCAGAAGTTCTTTCACTTAAAATAAGTTGGCGTTCTTGTTATTAAATATACCAAGAAAAAAGCACACCAAGAACTCAGGCCAATGTAAGTTTCCATCTCTATTTGAGTTTGTAATCCTTGTCAGAATACATACTTCTGAATGGATTAGTTTTTGTTACTATTGATTTGTGAGTAGGGACCACTCCCACCATTGAAACTTACATTGGCCTGAGTTCTTGGTGTGCTTTTCTTCTTCAAAGTTGTGCTTTCACTAGCATTGGATACAACCCATACACAGTAAATAGGATGGTATATTTCACAATGCAGTGGTATATATTGGTAAAATTGGATGGTCTGCTGAATCATAATTCCAGTAGTGATGGATCCAAAGTGTTCCCATTCACCTGACACACACCCAGTTTAAGGAGTGGGGTGGAAGAGGGGAGTACACCGCTGTAATGCTGGGAAACCTCTTTTCCTCCAGCCACTCCCCCTGGTACAGGACTTAGCAGAGCATGGGGTTTGGTAGCTGTAACAACCACAGATTGTCCTTCTATCTGTCCTCATTGAATAGCTCATCTGGTACAGAAGAAGCCTCTGTGAAATACAAAAGTTAGACGGAAACTTTCATGGAGCACATACAAGCAAAGCCGCAAATGTTAAAAGTATTAACTGACCCAGCTTGGTTTGCTTTTCAAGAGTACTCGTCTTGAAAATATTTTCTCGGAAGCAGAGGAAATTAACTATAGTAGTTTCGAGTCAAGATTAAGCATAAACTGGAGTTAATAAATGGTTTAATGGATTAATGCATGCATTATCTGACTATAGTCTATTTGTAAATGTTTTTCTCTGTAAAAGAATAGTAATGAATAGTTCTGGGAAACTGGAAAATTATCTGTCCTAATGTCTTCCCATAAGGGAATTTCAGCAAGCTGTTGTTTGCTTTATGTAGATTATGTGGCTCATCACAGTTTTCTGTCTCTCTTCTGTTTGTGTACAAAAGATGGGAGAAAATAATCCAAGACAGAAGCAGAAGTTTTTAGACAGTCTTTCCCAGATATTTTCACATGCCTGTAGCTCGTACACAATCTTCCTATCTTTAATTTCTGACTAAATTATGCTAATAAATGAACTTTAATATATTTCATCTTGCCAGCTCTGTATGATAGATATCCAACAGAAACCCTGCTGAAAAAATTAGACGTTGTAAAATAGCAGCGCCTACTATATGGCTACTGTTTCAGGGCAAGTATACAGCAGCATAGTGCTCACTATTATATTTGGGATTGATCCTGTTGCTTATGCTAAGTTCTTGTGTGGGGATACTGTGCTGAACTGTAATATCCTCCACATATGCTTGTAAAATAAATAATGCTGATTATAGCTATTTTTCAACAGGAGTGTTCGTGTGGCTATTCTTCCTTCTTCTGAAAGCACAAGCTGTTTGTTCCGCACAAGCCTAATGGAAGCATCAGACAATCTAATTTACAATGAATTATTTTGCGTTGCAATCCCTTATTCTGTATTACGACAGAAGACATTAAGGATTGATGTCTGCGCTTTGAATAAGTACCACCTTGAAGAATGCTTGGTTAGTGTTTGTTTATGCTGTTGGCTTAATGCTTTTAGTGTTTAAACTATCATTTGACTGATAGTTAGGGTTCCCTGTATAACTATTACATTACCAGACAGAACTTTGTTACTATTTTCTGGAAAGTAATAATTTTATTTATTTATTTATTTAATGCAGTTATATCTCTCCTTTTAAGGTATTTGTATCAGTGTTTATTGATACAAGGATAATACAAACCGCAAAGCAATGAAAACAAGCTCATATATAAACAACTAGAGCTGTAATCCTAACCATGTCTACTCAAAAGCAAGTCCCATTTAGTCCCATGGGGCTTGTTCCCAGGTATATGGGCTTAAGATTGCAGCCCGTTATAATAGAGACGTCTGTCATAAGAGAAACGTCTTCCTTTGAGAGACGGCTTGGCGTTCCTCGCTGTTCATTGATTTGTTTGATTCTTTGTTTGACTCTGATACATATAACAACTTGTAGTTACTTGTATATTTTGTGAGATGTGTTGTATGATATATACATCATATTGAAGTGGCATGTTCGTATATTTTGAATGACATTATAACCGATTATATATTCACTAACAGTTATTAGCCAGGGTGTTGCAGTTGCATTTTTGTAGATTGTTGTAATAGTAGTGACTATAAATATGAAGCCAGCATAAAACTGTTAATAAAAGCTAAGCAGAACAAAAATTACAGATATATGTGATGTCTTTGATATATCAACTATCTATTGTTATTTTTAGCACTGGTCTTCTTCTGTCACAATGAATTTATGAATGCATGACTTCAAGTTCTTGCCATAAGGTTGCACACTTTCATTTTGTTCTCTCTTAATGATGGTACCCTCACAAGCACCTTGGGAGCATATGGGACTGCCGGCAGATGCAGCAGGCAGTGCTTACTGAAGCGACTTATTTGTGTGTCTGCATGGGTCAGTTGATATTCAAAAGTGGATCCCAACACAAATATCCTGGGAGCACCCATGGCGCTTGAAGCAGGGCTTGCACTCACGCTAAAGTGCTATTTCTGCAAACTGGTCTTGCCAGGCATGCTTGTAGACACTGCCGGTGTGACTTCCCCACTGTGGGGCTGGCAGCTGAAAAAGGTGCTGCTGCAATTATGGAAATTGTTATCTGTGTAATGCAGAAATTGCAAGGGAAGGAAAATTATATTCGTACCTCAAGGTCATGCATTTCTCTCAACATATGTTTTCATTCCTATTTGAATGTTATGAAGATGTCCATTGCTGTTTTCTTTTTGTTTCTGCAGGGAGGTGCACAAATTAGCCTCGCTGAGACTTGCAAATCTGGAGAGAGGTCAACGCGTTGGTATAACCTCCTTAGCTATAAATACCTGCAGGCGCAAAGTAAAAATAAGCAAGATGATATCTGTTCCAAACTACCCTGCACTGAAAAAATGGTAATAACTTGTGAATGAAGATGTTTTGCACAGCCCACACTAGGATAGAAGACAAAACCTCAGATTTGTGGGTCTGAAATATACCACATTTTCCCGTGTATAACGCAAGGGTTTTTGTTTTTTAAAAAACCATTTTAAAAATTGGGGGTTATCTTATACACAGAACATGGGCATTTAAAATATTTAAGCAAATGTCTGGGATTTTGGCTTGGGCAGGCTGAGGCGGTCCCTCCTGCCACCATCCCCTCCTTCTCCTTTCCCTGCTGGCTGTGGGCTGGCAGCCAGCTCACCTTCTGCAGCCACTCTTAGCTCGACCACCAGGGGGAGAGCAGCCACTGCCTCGGCTACCTCTGCTCACCCTTCTTTCCTTTTTTCTTTCTCCCTCAAACGCCTATCCTGCCTCGCTCCCCGCCTTCCTCAGCTTTGTTTACTTGACTGCATGGCCTGGCACAGAGAGGGCCTTGGCATCCTGCTTGGGAGCTTCCTGCTCATCACTTCCCTGCAGCCCTGAGGGGGAGCCGCTGCCTCTACTTCTGCACCACTGCATGTACCTCACGCTGGAAATTTTGAGGGCAATTGGCCAAAAAACATATCAACAACTTTCTGCCACCGCTGCCAATCGTCCGGATTTTCACTTCTCTTTTAGGGTTTTGTTTTATTAATTTTGGGTTCAAAAAATAGGGGTCATCTTATACACTGGGGTGTCTTACACACAGAAAAATATGGTAACTCCTCTCAGAAAATGTGAAGCTTTTGTTTCTCACTAAACTGTGTACTTAGCTGGCAGAATACTATTCTCTGGGTTCTCTGGGTTTCAGTAATGATAGCTTCTGTTGAAACTAAATGGACATTAAGAAATAACAATGTCATTAACTCATTCCCCACAGGACTCTGTATCTGCACTGCTGGAACAGACTGCTGTTGAACTCGAAGCTGTAGAGAAAAAGCTAGAAGAAAGCAGGAGCACTTTACTTACTAGTGAGAACTGGTAAGTGATATGAAGCTGTTATATTACAACACTGCAGTGCTGTAGTTTCTATGGGCTTTTATGATAATATTAAAAAGGAAAGAGTTAAATTTAAGGTAAAAACATGTAGTCAAAAGGTTTTGTCGCTATTGTGTAACAATTTTGCACATACCCTTCCCTGAATTCCCCATACTGTAGAAGAATATTTCTCTCTAACCATTTTTCATTTTTCAGAAATGAAGGAGATAACAAGGTTAAAAGTTAAATTATTAACTTTTAGAAGTCAACCTTTACACTTCTAATTTTTGAAGAAACTGTATTTTATTTTTTTACCTAAATTGAATGCATAGGTTCTAGTTTATTCCATTATTAGTGTGTTGCAACAGAGTATAGCCTAATCAGTTTAATTTGTTTAAATTAGTTAGCTAAAAAAACTGCTAAGGTGTTCCCAGAAATGCTGGAGCTGTGCTTTTATTAAGTTCAAAAAAGAATCTGTGTGATTGCCCTTTTGAGCCAGATTGTGTCTGATGATCACTTTATTCATACGTATAAGGCAAGTGAAATACTCATTCTAAATGTTCTGTTTATAACCTCTTGGGCTTGGGCTAAGCTCAGTTCATCTTATACAGACCTTTGTTGCATATTGACATGGAAGCGCACAACATTTGCATTAAACTGCATGAATCAACCCAGTATAGTGAAGTGTGTTCACAATTAGTGACTCATATCCCTGATGACTATATTCCATGCAACCAAGATGACTAATGTGATAAGTCCTAGTACAAACAGTACAGCTTGCTGCATGCAGTGACACCATGTGGAAGGATTGTTTGGGGTTTCTCTTCCTGGGTAGTAGTTCTGAGTTGTTGTTTTTAGGACCTCACAAAGGATGAATAAGGTATGCCGTGGAATGTGGTGTATCACACTGATAAGCCCAAATTTATTCTCCCTTTAACTAGTAGCGTGCTCACGCCACTGTATTATATAGCCTTGCGGTGCATCTCATAGTGCTGTAGAAATTATGCTCACTTTGTCTGAGAATACTGTTAGCTTTGCCAAAGCTCTTAGGGTTGGTGTTCCAAGGGTGCTTTGCCTATTCACAGTGAAGTTTTGTTATATAACAGGCAAGATGAAGAAGACGCTGAGCAAGATGGCAACAGTGAAAATGAAGAAGACGAAGGAGGAGGAGGAGGGTTTTATAGTGGAAGGGCAATATGGGAAACAGAAGAGACCACATCCTTGTCACCGGCTGAGTCAGCAGCCATCAAGGTAAAGAAAGCACAAGGAACGCAAAGTCCTATGTAAGCAGGTGATTAGAAGGACAAGCTGACTTAAGCACTATGTTGTTGCTGCAGTGCCCTTGTTTCACCTCTAACATGATGGAATTGAGCTTTTTTGTTTTCCATTTGCTTGTGAATTGTTTGCTAGGCACAGCACATGCTTAGTTGTGAACGCATCAGGGAAATAGTAGAATACAAGCATTTGGCATACAGAAGGTAAGAAGGGAGGAAGCGAGAGACATTCAGTATTGGGTCTGATGTTTGTTTTGTGTTTTTTTCCACTGTAGCCTGCAAACATTATTGCTAAGTGAGTTAAGTAGCTTCTGTAGCACTCTTACTGTAGGGTGAAACTTCACATTCCAAACTAGTTGAAAGTCCCTGATTTGTTGTTAGAAGAAAATCATGTAAGTCTCCAGTAATGAGATATGGTGAATCAGGCCAGCAAACTCTGCCCAAATATATTGCTGTCAAAGAATGCAGTATACCTGTATGACCTTGGCAGCACAAACAAATATTTGCATAGGCAAACCAGGTTACGTTCATGCTTCCATGCACAGTTATCTGTTTTCTCAAGCAAATCTGGGAAGTTGTTGAACAGGCTTATATTTCTATGTTAGCAGTTTTACAAGGAGAGCTCCTGGATTTTGTTTCTCCTGTCATTTCCTTCTGGCACCCTGCCCCCTCAACGTCCAGCCAGTACTAATTTCTTACATAAAATTGTATTTACAAATTTTATAGTCCATAATTCCAACACAGAACCCAGGGCACTTGAGACACTGAAATGAATGAGTTTAGCCTTAAATATGTTTAACTCTATGCTGGATTTTAACTTTCATGTTTTCTCTCTCTTATTATGGTATGTGTCTGTACTGTGGTGTTTTTAGAAGTGCTGATTCTAAATTAAAACTTGATGGTAGTGATTCATGTCTATAATATTATTCTGCCCTATATATAGTGAAGAAAAAGGTGCAGAATTCACCCGGTCAATCAAACCTTAGAGCTGTAAGACAGATTGATGGCACTTTGGTGGAGAAAAATAAGTTTACGAATATCTATCTGCATTGTAGGTGGATAAAGAGACCAACACAGAGAGCCTTGCACAATCTTCTGCAGTAGTTCGTCCAAAAGATAAAAGAACTTCTAACCCTCTACGAACTCCTTTTGTTAGAGGCAGCACTATTATCCGTTCCAAAACTTTTTCTCCAGGACCACAGAGCCAGTATGTGTGTCGGGTAAGGAAAACAGCACTTTTCTCTGTCTGTGAACAGAATACTCATAGGTAGCGTATACCCACTTTCTGTAAAAGGTAGATGAAAATGTCACTAAGACGCTCAGATAAATTGACATCTGAAATCCAATATTAAATGCCATGGCCTAGAAGTAATTAAAACAAAAGTTGCAAACTGCAAGCCATGATTCATAGGACACCCAGTCGCCCTACCCACACGTACATATGGAATTGTTGGAAGGCACATCCATAGAAACTCCAGTTGTGCTTTCAATTCCCTCAAATGCAAAAAAAAAGTGTGAGGATTTGGCATAACCACTGTTTAAAGGTGAAATCTGTAGGAAAAATTGGTGAACACGTGCCTCTTCTGCTTTCTTTTTCAGATCCCCCACTTTTTGAATGTGGGAGAATTTAAACAACAGTGGTGTGTTCTTTTAGGGAGCTTCAGAAATCCCTTAACACTTAGTGGTTGTTTCATCTATCTGGATTGCATCCTATATTAATGCATTTTAAAATACATGTTTTCATTAAAGAATTACCAATATAGGCAGTCAAGGAAACAGATTCATAAGCACATCATTTAACAGTAGTTTGTTCATTTAGCTCACTCAAATTTAAAGAAATACATTATAAAACTGTCTCCTACTTGTATTTATTTATTTATTTGACGTATTTATATGGTGCCCTTTAATTACAACAAATAGTGAAGTGATTCACAACATGATAAAACATTTAATAAGATCTGAAAAAATATAGAACTACATATGCTACTAAGCAATAAAACTGGTAATATATATTTCTGTCAGGTCAGTATTTGCCTAAAGTGACTATATGGATTATAGTAAATAAGTTATGTGTATATCTTATGCCTGATCCCTGCTAAACTAAGGGAAACTTGCATGTATACTATTGGCTCTTCTTTCAGCAGAAGTTAGATCAGTTCAATTTTGTAGTCATACCTATATGGTTTGTCACTTTTTGACAGCAGAGCAGTTTTCATCTAAACATTAACAGAAGGGTCTTTTGTGTACATCCAGCAGTAGCAATGTGTGCACTCATAGAGGTCCAAATATGCAAGGGTTGTTTTGTTCTCTTCCATGAACTGGAAAATGTTTACATCAGCAAAGAGATCACAATTTCAGGTCATTTTCCAGTTCTGAGTCCCATGGGATTTTGTCTTCTTTCACGGGAGTCTCCCCAGAATTTTGAACCATGTCCATTTTCTGTAGTTTTTATCTCAGTAGGTGTAGGGCTCCTTTGAGAGCATGGGTGGGATATAAATTTACTTAATTATATAAATAGCTCATTGCATGTGATGGCTGTCCATCGAAAGATAGCAGTTAACTCAATTATACTTACCATAGAATTTCTCAAGGGTTACCTGTGTTACGACACATAGGCTGAACTCTAATCTCACCCCCAGAGCTTGCTTCCTATATTCTTCCCTGTCTCTCTAGAACTGGAAAAGAAACTAGGGGACAACTGTGACAAATATCCTTAGGTGTTGTTTTTAAAAATCACTTGACCCTGAATTAGATTCTTTATTACTGTGTTGATGTATTGTTTTCTTAGAAACTTAGCATATAGACTTACTGGCCAATATGCTTAATAACAGACCTCATGGGTGAGACCTCTGCCAATTTTATCCTGGCATAATAACGAATAAAGTGTTTTCAAAACAGTGTGACCTTTGCGTAGAGAAGGGTGGAGGTGAGAGAGAGAATGTAAATTTGAAAATGAAAACTATTGTGCCTTCAACTAGGTACGATATGGCTGAATATGTCCAGTCCATCTGTTACGTATGCTCCAAGTTCACCTCTTTGATTAAATGTTTATTCATAATTAATTAGTTCCAGAAGACAGGATCAGGCGGGACTATAAATAACCTCTCTCTTTAACTTCAGCCTGTGAAGCAAACAAGGAAAACACTGTCAGGAAGGTCCTTTCATTGACTCATGGGCTCGCTCTGCTGAGGAACGAGGTGTTCCTTCTGCACATCAAGGCTGCCTATTGCTGTGATGAAGCACAACAGGGTCTGATACACTTATTGCTTCCCAATTCAGACACTGTTAGGCTCACCAGCTATCAATTTTCCTTTTGATTTAGCTGCAAGTTGAACTCTCGGCACTAGGCTAAACCTCTAAATTGCATCATCTTGTTTTTAAGACAGGCCTTTGGGCAACAGGCCATGGAACAAATAGCACATGACAGGGGGCATTCAGGCATGGCAAGATAGATGGATGGCTCAGTGCAGTGAACAGGAGATGCACTAAAGGGTTTTCCAGATTTTGCTCCATTTACTTACCCTGAATGGAATGTATTGGGGCTTCCAAAAATATAACAACACTTTAAAAAAAAAAAAATTAAAGTACTGTTTGTGTGATAGTTGATGCCTCAAGGAGGGAGAAGGAGTATAAAGCTGCTTCCTTTGTTGCCAGATCACTGCATGTAGTGAGTGCCTTGAATATGCAATTGGAAGGCGTATCCCAAGAGCAAAGGAACATTGTCTGGGTTCAGGATAAAAAGTCACACAGATAAAGGCTTTCCCTTGCATCCTGAAACAACACAAAGGCAAAGAACTTCAACTCTAGGATCAGGGTAATAGAATGCAAAAGACCTACTTATCCGTATTACTGAAATAAAATCTGCCTCACAACAAAAAATAATATTTGAATGTCCGCAGTTTGTTTAGAGCAGCAGAAGTGTGACAGGATTATATTCTATTACCCTGATCCTGGATGGGACGCAGGTGGCGCTGTGGGTTAAAGCCTCAGCGCCTAGGACTTGCCGATCGAAAGGTCGGCGGTTCAAATCCCTGCAGCGGGGTGCGCTCCCACTGCTCGGTCCCAGCGCCTGCCAACCTAGCAGTTTGAAAGCACCTCCAGGTGCAAGTAGATAAATAGGGACCGCTTACCAGCGGGAAGGTAAACGGCGTTTCCGTGTGCAGCTCTGGCTCGCCAGAGCAGCAATGTCACACTGGCCATGTGACCCGGAAGTGTCTCCGGACAGCGCTGGCCCCTGGCCTCTTAAGTGAGATGGGCGCACAACCCCAGAGTCTGTCAAGACTGGCCCGTACGGGCAGGGGTACCTTTACCTTTACCTTTACCCTGATCCTAAATATCTTGTGTCGACATGTTTGGCTGCAGAACCCATTGCAGAACTCACTTTTCATCTTCTATTGCATTCAAGAAGAGTAGCAGTTGGTATAAACCCTCCTTAACAAATTATTTCCCAATGCAAGTCTTAGAGGCTGCGCTGTTTTAAGATTCTAATCCCATCTCAACACAACTGTATCTTGACAACATAAAAACTTATTTATATTGTCTGGCCATTGGTCCATCTAAGTCAGTATTGCCTTTGTTCATTTCTCTTTTTCAGCTTAATCGTAGTGATAGTGATAGTTCAACACTATCCAAGAAACCACCCTTTGTTCGAAATGCTGTGGAGAGGCGAAGTGTCAGGATGAAAAGGGTAAAAATAAATAAATCTTACATGCTGTTTTCTTTTATTGAGTTGTTGAGCTGTATACATTTTTCACAAGCTAGCCTAGTTTCTTTTAAAATAACGATTAGTAAAACTGTTCTTTGTGTGCCCTGTTCCAGTTTTGCATATTAACATCAACGGCTCTTGATGTTACTGAAGGTTTGTGTTTTGCGGTTTCCATTAGTGTGTCAAATAGAAATTATATTGCGGAGCATTTGGCATGTAGTTCTGAATAATTTTTGAAGCTGTCATAGTTTCTGAATGTCTGAAGCATTTCTCATACAGATATTGGGATGCATCCAATGCTGCAACTGCCCTGGTGCAGGAGATTTCTGTGCAGGCAACAGAACTTCCACTTCCTCACTTCCCCCCTCCAGCCCTCTTCGCACTCTCAGAATCAGCTCCGGAGAACTGGGAGACCTTCTGGAGCATATTTTGGAGGTGCATGGGGAAGGAGCAGATGGAATTCCTGTTGCACTGGCTGCAAACCATTATTTTCAGTTTGGTGTCAGCAACCATTAGTATTTCAGGTCTCTAAGCATGACAAAGTGTATCAAAGGATATCACAATTCAGCATTATATAAATATTTTGTCGTTGTTGTTCAGTCTTCTGTTAGATCCACTGGAGGTGAGCGTCTAATCCGTACCTCGCTGGATCTGGAATTGGACTTGCAGGCTTCAAAGACCTGGCACAACCAGCTGGTTCAAGAGATCTCTGTCCTCAAGCAGCTGAAGGAACAGCTGGAGCAAGCTCAAATTCAGGGGGAAAAGGAACTACCCCGGTGCATAGACAAAGATGAACAATTTCAGATGTTGATGAGACTAGTAGAGAAACAGGCAAGTCATTCTTCGACTACAGAATGCTTTTTCATTATCAATTAAATTTTCAACAAAGGAATAGGCTTCAATTATGTTTTACTCAGTGTAGGCCCATTGTGATTAATGAACATGACAAAGTTAGGTCCGTTGATTACAGTGGGCCCACTCTGACTAAACTGTAGCTGAATACCACCCTTGATGTGTTTAAAAAAGCTCTCCTTCTGGTAGTGAAACCTGCTGGAATCTTTGAGGTACTTTTTCAGCACCTGTCATTTTAGTGGGATTTAAAACAGGTTCTGTCTCAGTGGGTCTAGTCAGAATTGTCTTGTCTTGCCCTCTTCAGCCCCATCTCAAAGAAATGTATGGCATGGTGAAATACCATCATATCATCTGCACCTGATTGTCCAAAATCTGTCTCTGGGAGTGTATATGAACCAAACAGAGATATACTGAGGGGTTGGGTACGTTGGCCCCCACCAAGGGTGTAGGCCCAGGGGGCGGGGCAAGAATCACGCCTCTCCACTCTGACTTGGAGTGGAGGCCATCCTTGCCAAGGGTGCAGGGAACGGGGGATGTGCTGATACAGCTCCTTGCCAAGGGCACCAGGGAACCCCTGGAACCAAAGATGTACGCAGCCTCTGATGAGGTTCTCTGTCTGAAGGCATAAGGTTGTAATTCAAAGGTAATAGGGAGGAAGACCTGAATATGGTCAAGTGAGCTCATCCAGCACCCTGCTGGGCTTACAACTGGTAGGGTGGAAGCAAGGGGTGGAGCCATGGATTTCTCTCTCTCATTTTTTTCTTGGTTGGATACACAGTGGGATTTCCCCCACTGGAAACAATGGAAATCATTGGCTCGCTTTATGAACCATTTATCTGGAATGGATTCCATTTGCATAGTGGGACCTGCATGCATTTATTAAAGAATTTCTGTACTGCCCTATCACAAAATATCTGGGAGGTTTATAGCAATACAAAGACATTTTTAAAAATAGAACTATCATTAAAGTGACTGGCTACTCTTTTTTTAAAAAAACAACAACCCCTGTTGTCATAAAAGGGTTTTTAAGAGGCACCTGAAAGTCAAAAGTGAGGATGCCTGCCAAATCTCTGCTCAGAGATTGTTGACAGCATGGGACTTGCAACACTAAATGCCTAACTTCTGGAGGATGCTAGTCAGGCTTCAGTAACTTGGGACAGTAGGTTCATTACAAGCATAATTGGCAAGTCAGTGACTCAAAACATCAAAAAGCTTTTAGATTCCAGCTAAAACATCTTTTAAAAATATCTGTTTGGAAAACCAGATCAAAAAGCATATGAGGAGACACATACTTTCCCTCTCATCTACCTCTGTATTTGTTCCTATGAATGAAATTGTAGGATTGATGTTAAGCTCACAGGACCGTGTGCAGCAGGTGCAAGTGGCCGGAGGTAAGGAGGCTTTTTCTAGGCACATTGGTAGGAACAATAGTGCCCATGAAATCACTCTCCCATTCTTGATTCTTTTACAGCTTTGGTGGTTTATGGCTCAAAATAAATCAGTCCCACCTGAATGCCCTATGTTGGACATGGAAATGAAGTGTTTTGTTTTACACAGAGGATGCCAGATTAGTAAAGAACCTATTGTGCCTTTATTTAAATTAATGGCTTCATTCCTCAATCACTTAGGTGGAAAAAGTCGAATGTAAGTGCGAGCTCAAAGCTAATAAAATGATGAGAGCAGCTGCTAAAGATGTGCATAGGCTACGAGGCCAGAGTCGAAAGGAGCCTCTGGAGGTGCAGTCATTCAGGTAGGAAAATGCGTTGTAGATTTTGCTCAAGTGCATGGATTACCCCTTTCATGTAGCTTCACTAACCAGCACCGTAAAAACCTTTGGCTGTAGAAACAAAGTAGTCATGCTCATATCATGGTCCTCTTCTGATAATGAGTCACAAGCTTGTATGGT